>NC_136462.1:60599353-61965186 GCF_902686455.1 Sciurus vulgaris | reverse complement strand
TTCTTTCTTTAGTGTTGTATAGTTCTCATTGTAGAGGTCTTTCACCTCTTTTGTGAGATTGATTCCCAAGTATTTTATTTTTTTCGAGGCTATTGTGAATGGGGTAGTTTTCCTAATTTCTCTTTCTGAAGATTCATCACTTATGTATAAAAATGCATTGGATTTATGAGCATTGATCTTGTAACCTGCTACTTTACTGAATTCACTTATGAGTTCTAAGAGTTTTCTGGTGGAATTTCCAGGTTCCTCTAAATATATAATCATGTCATCAGCGAACAGGGATAGTTTGAGTTCTTCTTTTTCAATTCGTATCCCTTTAATTTCTTTGGTTTGTCTAATTGCTCTGGCCAGAGTCTCAAGAACGATGTTTCAAAACCACCCTAAGATTCCATCTCACCCCAATTAAAATGGCGATTATCAAGAATACGAGCAACAACAGGTGTTGGCGAGGATGTGGGGAGAAAGGTACACTCATACATTGCTGGTGGAGCTGCAAATTAGTGCAACCACTCTGGAAAGCAGTGTGGAGATTCCTTAGAAAACTTGGAATGGACCCTCCATTTGACCCAGCTATCCCACTCCTTTGCCTATACCCAAAGGACTTAAAATCAGCATACTACAGAGATACAGCCACATCAATGTTCATAGCTGCTCAATTCACAATAGCCAGACTGTGGAACCAACCTAGATGCCCTTCAATTGATGAGTGGATAAAGAAACTGTGGTATATATATACAATGGAATATTACTCAGCCATAAAGAATGATAAAATTATGGCATTTGCAGGCAAATGGATGAAATTGGAGAATATCATGCTGAGATAAGCCAATCTCAAAAAGCCAAAGGACGAATGATATCACTAATAAGTGGAGGATGACATATAATGGGGGGGAGAGAAGGGTTAGTGTTAGGGTTAGAGTTAGGGTTAGGGAGGGGGGCAAGTATGGAGGAAGGAAGTACTGTATAGAGGGAAAAGAGGGGTGGGAGGGGTGGGGGGAAGGGAAAAAATAACAGAATGAATCAAACAACATTACTCTATGTAAATTTATGATTACACAAATGGTATGCCTTTATGCCATGTACAAGCAGAGAAACAACATGTATCCCATTTGTTTACAATAAAAAAAAATATTTTTTTAGGCGTGGATAGATATTTTTTTTTCATTTATTTATATGTGGTACTGATAATCAAACCCAGTGCCTGAGACATGCTGGGCAAGCGCTGTACCCCTGAGCCACATGCCCAGCCCTTAAATTAATTTTTAAATTTGTTCTAATTAGTTATACATGACAGTACAGTGCATTAATGCATTTTGATAAATCATATATAAATGGCATATAATTTCTCATTTTTCTGATTGTACATGTTTAGGACCACATCAGTCATGCAGTCATATATGTATATGAGGTAATAATGTCTGTTGCACTCTACTATCCTTCCTGCCCTCATATGCCTTCCCCTTAATTCACTCCCCTCTACCTAAATCTAAAGTAACACTATTCTTCCCTAGTGCCTCCCCGCCATTGTAAATTAGCATCCACATATCAGAGAAAAAATTTGGCTTTTGGTTTTTAGAGTTTGGTTTATTTCCCTTAGCATGATATTCTCCAGCTCTATTCATTTACCAACAAATGCCATAATTTCATTCTTCTTTAAAACTGAGTAATATTACATCATATATCCATGTGACAGAATACACACACACACACACACACACATGCACACACACACACCCCCCACACACACATATGTATATATTTCTGTTGAAGGGCACCTAGATTGGTTCCATAGTTTAGTTATTATGAGTTGAGCTGCTATAAACATTGATGTGGTGTGTCACTGCAGTATGCTGATTTTAAGTCCTTTGGATATAAACCAAGGAGTGGGATAACTGGGTCAAATGGTGGGTCCATTTCAAGTTTTCTGAGAAATCTCTATACTGCTTTCCATAATGGTTGCAGCAATTTGCAGTCCCACCAGCAATGTTTGAGTGTACATTTTCCCCCACATCCTTGCCAATACTTAGTGTTGTTTGTATTCTTAATAATTGCCATTCTGTTTGGAGGGAGATGAAATCTTAAAGTAGCTTCTTTAGTTTTTCTTTGGAAGATTTATTCAGTGATGCAAGAGGTGTGTTAAAGTCACCCTGTATTATTGTGTTGTGGTCTATTTTTTTAATTGATATTGAGAAGAACTTGTTTTAGATGCTCCATTGTTTGAATATTAACATTATTAATTCTTGTTGTTGTGTGATTCCCTTAAGTAGTATGAAATGATCTTCTTTGTCTCTTCTGATTAACTTTGGCTTCTAGTCCACTTTTTCTGCTATGATGATAGAAATTCCTGCTTGTTTATGAGAGCCATGTGAGTGTTATTTTTTTTTTTTTCCATTGTTTAACCTTCAGGATGAAGGTTGTGAATGTCTTTGCCTACAAGATGAATCTCTTAAAGATAGCATTTGTTGGGTCTCTTTTTAAATCCAATCTGCCAGACTATGTCTGTTGATTGATGAGTTTAGGTCATTAACATTCAGGGTTATTATGGAGATATAATTTTTATTCCCTATCATTTTGGTTTATTTCTGGTTTTAATTTCACTTAGTTTCTACTTTGATAATCTTTTCCTTTAGTATAGTTCATCCCTTTGCTGGTTTTCATTTTTTACTAATTTCTTCCTCATGGAATATTTTGCTGAGAAAGTTCTGGGTGCAGGCTTTCTTGTTGTGAATTCTTTTAACTTTTGTTTATCATGGTAGGTTTTTATTTCATTATCAATTCTGAAGCTGAATTTTGCTGGATATAATATTTTTGGTTGCCATCTATTTTTCTTCAGAGCTTGGTATATATTATTCAAGACCTCCTAGCTTTGAGGGTCTGAGTTGAGAGATCAGCTGAAACCCAGATTAGTTTTCCTCCAAATACTACCTTTTGTTTTTCTCTAGCAGGCTTTACAATTCTATCTTTATTCTCTGTGATAGGCATTTTCATAATAACATGCAGGTCTGTTGTAATATTACATATTTGGAGTCCTGTATACCTCCTGTATTTGATTTTCCATTTTATTCTTAAGGTTTGGAAATTTTTCTGATATTATTTCACTGAAAAATTGTCCATTCCTTCAGTTTTTTTTCTCCCAGATTTCATTTATTTTAATAAATCTTTAATTTGACTTTTTCATATTATCCCATATTTCTTGGAAGTTCTATTCATGATCTTTTAACATTTTTCTCCATTGTCAACTTTGTTCACAAGAATGTATATCTCATATTTATTTCCTGACAATCTGTCTTCCAAATGGTCCATTCTGTTGGTGATCCTTTCCAATGAATTTTTAATTTGGTTTATTGATTCTTTCATTTTGAGGATTTCTGTTTGGTTCTTTATCAGAACCTCTTTTTTTTATTGAAGAGTCCTTTCAATTTCTGCACTTTGTCTCTGCTTTCATTCCTTACATCTTTTACCTCATAGATCAGTTTAACTATGAACTTTCTAAATTCCTTCTCTGACATTTCTTCCACTATGATGTGAATGGATTCTCTTTTCAAGATATTTTGGTAGATTTGGGATGTTTTGTTCCCTTTCTTTTTCATATTGTTTTTGTGTCTCTCCATTTATCAGTATGCATCAAGGTGACAGAGCTTCTACCCTATAAATTTATGTCATGAAGGTTTCCAACACCTCACAGGTTAGGGAGAGACAAATAAAAACAACAACTAATGAAAATGTTATACGGTATTAAACTAAATACTTAGTTTCTATTATAACATCTATAATGTTAATTGGCATAATAAAAAAGAAATGGTATGGTAAGCAGTTGCCAACATTAAAAGCAGTAAGCTTGTGAAAGTATTTGTTATTTCAAAAGGTGAACAGAGAAAATGCAGAAGAGATGTATGATGTGATGATTATGAGGGAGGAGGGGAGAAAGTAGAAGTAAAATATTAAAGGAAGAGTAAAGTAGAGAACAACAGAATTTCAGAAATGATAGAAAGAGAAGTAAACAAGTGAAAAACAATACAAAACAAAACCATATTATACCAATCATAAACACTAGCCCTCAAAAGACAGAATCATGAAAAATAACTACCTTCAAAAGTGCTAGAAATGAGAAAATGAGACGAATATGTGTACGTGCAAATGTCCATGAACCATTCAGTGCACAATCAAAAGAGAGAGAGAGAAGAGAAGAGAAAGGTTCTTAATGAAAAAATTAAAAAATTGTTTCTGTTGTAGTAGTCAAAAATTATCAGTGAGAATTTATGTTAGTTGTCTGTTCCCAAGTGTCTTTTTTTCCATTTTTTCTTGAGTTACGTATTGTACACACAAGCAGTAGCCATAGGCTGTTCAGTCCTTTCTCTTGAAGTTGCTGGTTGGAGTTCAAAAATTCTCAGTTTCCCTTCTGAGCAGTATGAGGTGGGATATGGTAGAGGGTGTTATCCACTCCATTCTCATGGTGGGGTTGCTGTAGAGTCCTGTGAGGGGAGTTCCCAGAAGTGGAGCTCCAGAAGGTGAGGTTTAGGTCTATTTAGTCCCCTGGTGCTTGGTTGAGTTGTGATTGGTCTGAGATTTTTAAATCAGAATACCTGCAGAGCCTGGCAGCTGCCAATCCATACTGGGAGTCTACATATGAAGAATATTCTCTAGGTTCCACTCATGATGGGGAGCCAATCCTTCACCCCTTCTGTCACCTGTGGATCCTTTGCTTCCCAGCCTCCTGGGCTCAGTCCCCAAGTACATACTCACTCCACCTGCCCTATGGATTTCCCAAACTACCCCAGCTGGTCCTATGAACTGCCAGACTCAGTGGGTGAGAGGGACCTGGGATCTCTTGGGTCTGAATGTCCCTTATTCCCCTGCATAAAACACTCTCTGCACTTGAATTTCTCCTGGTTTCCTAGCCACACTCTGAGTCACATGGCAGGTATTTACCTGGTCTTGGTTTTGAATCTGGCTCTGATAACACTGGTCTGGGTGCTTGGGTAAACCCAAGCTGCTGGCTACCATAATGTGGTGGGAAAAATGGCATCTGCCTCTGCTGTCTACAGACAACTGGGGGATGTACAGCATCTCTCCTGCATGAGGATATATCTGTTGGATCAGTCTGACAGTGTCTTTGATCTCTGATTTCTCCATATCAAGACATGTCACAGTCCTAGCTAAAATGTGGGTTTTCTTATGCCCCTCCCCTTTTGCTTGCAGTGTACTTATTCTGGCCACTGCTTGTATTGTCTGTGGGTTTTCTTATTTTATTATATCCAAACTTTTGAACTTCTAAACTGTTCTGAGAGTCCAGTATTAAATCCAGTAAAATCCCTCTTTTCTCTCACCTCACCAAGAAGCTGTTTATCTACTTTCCTGCTCTTATGTGAGGGAGAAGCTTGAAGAGCAACTTCTGTTACTTCACTATCTTCTTGACTCTCCTACTTCTGGTTTTCAATGTCATATCCTCAAATTGCTCCCCCCAAAGAGAAGAGGTCACCAAATGATATCTCCCCAAAACCATATTTTATAAGCTCATTTTCACCTTAAAAATTCTTCAATGACTGATAATAACCTTCAAGATAAAATCCAAATTATTTTGTAGGATATACTTGACGCTACAGCTTTTAACCTTTCCCTTTCATCATTTCCTCATCTTCTCTTTCAGGACAAGTTTTCTTTGGTATATCTACCATCTTAGGATGCTGTAATTAACCATGGCAGCTACCTCTGTGTTTTATTGCTTTTACCTGTTTTTCTCCTTTGCTAGGCTGTGATTTTGAAGAGAGAAGAATTTTCTCTTCCAATATCTGTATTCTCCATGGGGGCTCTTATGTAACATAAAATAATTGATAGGCAATATTTAGTGAATGAGGTGGCACATGGTTCTGATATGTATGTCTCCCTATGGTCACTAATAAAGCAGCTTCATACGTGTTACATCTGTTCGCTATCTATGTAGGTCCAGGTTGTACTCTCAGTTTTCCATTAACTTTGTGTATACAAACATACTCTAATCACTGGGAGGTACAAGGAGTATTGGGTGCAATTACAGTGTGAAATCAAATATGTAAAAATGGAAATACTTCACTTCTTGCTTCCCCTTCGTGCACACTGGAAAGCAGATATGTAGGTGGTTTGTATTTCACATTAATGATTCATCATTCTGGAAAAGCAAAGCAGATAGATGGCACCCAGATACTTTGAAAACTTTATAGAGTAATTGCCCTCACTCTTATTGTATTACTTACATATTCTGAACTTGTGGGAGAAGTACCTATTATGGCAGCTTAGCCTTTCCTCTAATTCTTGTATCTGGGAGTGCACTATATACAAATGTCTACATTACTTCTTTTCTGGGATCTCACAGAATTTTATTCTATTGACTGAATTTATTATCTTGTAAGATCCACCCTGCACCCTTTTCACCAAGTCAACTCCCCCAAGATTGATCTTTAAGGTGAAATAGGTTTTTTAACTTCAGATCTAGTAACCAGGACTGCATTGTTCTGTAACACTCTTTATAGTTAATTACACTATAAACAACATTTTCTGGACTCTGTCCTTTACTCAAATACTCTTTAGCACAATATCCTCATAATAATCTGGTCATAGTGACATATACCTCTAATCCCAGCTACCAAGAGACTGAGGAAGGAGGATCACTTGAGTCCAGGCAGACCAGCCTGAGCAGCACAGTGAGATCTCATCTTAACAAAACAAGACAAATATAGTGACTACAGTAAAGATCTAGTATAACTAAATTCTGTGTAATGGGTTTGTTCAATTAGTGTACATTTTCAGGTTTTTTTTTTTTTTTTTTTTTCTGGAGGCATGGTGACTAAATTCTATGCTATTTTTGATGATGGTTAGTTATTTTCTGGAACATTGGGTGAATCTGCACCACCATCTGTGTTACATGCTTTAAAAGATCACTTTTAGCTGTTTCTAAACCTCTGTATGCCAGTTAGGAGGCTTAATAACACATGAGTTAAAGCACTGATTCTGGAGCAAACTATTTATATTCAGGTCCTGTGTTTGTGTCATGGTCTTGAGAAAGTTACTTCTCTGTTTTATGGTGCTTTCTCATTCATTAAGTGGGAATAATAATGGTAACTATAATGTTGGATTCTTGAAGAATTTAATGTGTTAATTAATGAAATGTGTTAGAATTGAATGTAGAGTACTATGAAAAATTGTACTAAAGTAAAAGCACTCAAAAAATGTTAGCTAATTATAATCATGTAATTAAATTAACCATTGCAAACACTGATGAAATTTGATTATGTAAAGAAGTCGTTATGTCTGTGGAAATTAAAATTGAATTCTTTGGAATTATTCCAAGAGAAATGACAGTCATTCACACACCACACACCTACACACATGCATCTACATCCTTCTAAAACCACCAAGTTAAATCTGATGAGGGAAATTTAAAAGTTTGGTGAAGAGAATTCATGAAATTCCATAAGGATTATGCATTCAAACTACTTTGAACTAATCTTAAATAAAACAAAAAGAATGTATAACTAGTGATATTTAGAAGAAAAAGACAATAAAGAATTCCACATTAGGGGATCAAGTCAATGAGAGAATTAAGAAAATAACATTAACAATAGTAATGGAATAGATGAAATTTGAATGTATTCAATTATGTAAGTTGCCTAATTGATCAGTCCAAATCTTTTCTACTCAAATATTAAAATTGCAGTCTATTTAATCTCTTGTAAGAATGACAAAATTAATTTTCAGAAAATCCAAATTAGATTTTAATTTTTCTGACAAATTTTTAAAATAATTTATTTATTTTGATTCATTGTAAACAAATGGGGTACACTTTGTTTCTTGGTTGTACATGAAGCAGAGTCATACTATTTGGGTAATCATACATCTACAAAGGGTAATGACGTTTGTCTCATTCTGCTATTTTTCCTTCTCCCTCACCCCTCCCACCCCTCTTTTTACTCTATACAATTCATCTTTCCTCCATTCTTGCCTCCCTCCCACCACCCATTATGTATCATCATCCGCTGATCAGAGAGATAATTGGGTCTTTGGTTTTTTTGGGATTGGCTTATCTCACTTAGCATGATATTCTCCAACTTCATCCATTTACCTGCAAATACCATAATTTTATTATTCTTTATTGCTCAGTAATATTCCATTGTGTATATATACCACAACTTCATTATCCACTCATCAATTGAAGGGTATCCAGGTTTGTTCCACAATCTAGCTATTGTGAATTGAGCAGCTATGAACATTGATGTGGTTGCATCACTGTAGTATGCTGATTTTAACTCCTTTGGGTATAGGCCAAGGAGTGGGATAGCTGGGTCAAATGGTGGTTCCATTCCAAGTTTTCTAAGGAATCTCCATACTGCTTTCCCGAGTGGCTATACTAATTTGCAACCCCACCAGCAATGTATGAGTGTAACTTTTTCCCCACATCCTCACCAACACCTATTATTGCTTGTATTCTTGATAACTGCCATTCTCATTGGGGTGAGATGGAATCTTAGGGTGGTTTTGATTTACATTTTTCTTATTACTAGAGATGTTGAACATTTTTTCATGTATCTGTTGATTGCTTGTAAATCTTCTGTGAAGTGTCTGCTCATTTCCCTAGCCCATTTGTTGATTGGGTTATTTTCATTCTTGGTGTAAAGTTTTTTTGAGTTCTTTATAGATTCTAGAGATTAGTGGTCTAGCTGAAGTATGTGTAGCAAATATTTTCTCCCACTATGTAGGCGCTCTCTTCACGTTGCTGATAGTTTCCTTTGCTTAGAAAAAGCTTTTTAGTTTAAATCTATCCCAGTTATTGATTCTTACTTTGATTTCTTGTGCTATGGTAGTCCTGTTAAGGAAGTCTGATCCTAAGCCAACGAGTTGAAGATTTGGACCTACTTTTTCTTCTATAAGGTGCAGCGTCTCTGGTCTGATTCTGAGGTTCTTGATCTATTTAGAGTTGATTTTTGTGCAGGATGAGAGATAGGGTTTTAGTTTAATTCTGGTGCATATGGATTTCCAGTTTTCCCAGCACTATTTTTGAATAGGTTATCTTTTCTCCATTGTTTGTTTTTGACACCTATGTCTAATATGAGAAAACTATTTATTTGGGTTTGTCTCTGTGTCCTCTATTCTGTACCATTGATCTACCTGTCTATTTGGTGCCAACATCATGCCATTTTTGTTACAATTGCTCTGTAGTATAGTTGAAGTTCTGGTACTGTGATACCCCCTGCTTCACTCTTCCTGCTAAGGATTACTTTGGCTATTCTGGGTCTCTTATTCTTCCAAATGATTTTCATAATTGCTTGCTGTATTTCTATGAGGTATGTCATTGGGATTGCATTGAATTTGTATAGCACTTTTGGTAGTATGGCCATTTTGACAATATTAATTCTGCCTATTCAAGATCATGGGAGATCTTTCCATCTTCTAAGGTTTTCTTTTATTTCTTTCTTTAGTGTTCTGTAGTTCTCATTGTAGAGGTCTTTCACCTCTTAGATTGAATCCCAAGTATTTTTTTTTTTTTTTTGAGGTTATTGTGAATGGGGTAGTTTTCCTAATTTCCCTTTCAGAGGATTCATCACTTAGGAAAAGAACTGCATTAGATTTATGCATATTGATTTTATATCCTGATTCTTTACTGAATTCATTTATGAGTTCTAGAAGTTTTCTGTTTGAATTTTTGGCTCCTCTGAATATAGAATCATGTCATCATCAAATAGGGATAGTTTGAGTTCTTCTTTTCCTTTTCATATCCCTTTAATTTCTTTGTTCTGTCTAATTGCTCTGGCTAGAGTTTTGAGGATAATGTTGAATAGAAGTGGTGAAAGAGGGCATCCCTGCCTTGTTCCAGTTTTTAGGGAGAAGGCTTTCAGTTTTACTCCATTTAGAATGATATTGGCCATGGGCTTAGCGTAGATAGCCTTTACAATGTTGAGGAATGTTCCTACTATCCCTATTTTTTCTGGTGTTTTGAACCTGAAGGGATGCTGTATTTTATCAAATGATTTTTGGCATCTCTTGAAATAATCACGTGATTCTTAACTTTAAGTCTGTTGATATGGTGAATTACATTTATTGATTTCCAGATGTTGAACCAACTTTTCATCCCTGGGATAAAACCCATTTGATCATGGTGCATTACATATTTAATATGTTTTTGGATGTGATTTGCTAAAATTTGTTAAGAATTTTTGCATCAAAATTCATTAGGGATATTGGTGTGAAATTTTCTTTCCTCAATATGTCCCTGTCTGGTTTTGGTATCAGGGTGATATTAGCTTCATAGAATGAGTTTGGAAGGGTTCCCTCCTCTTCCATTTCATAAAATACTTTGAGAAATATTGGAATGAGCTCTTCTTTGAAGGTCTTGTAGAACTCGGCTGAGAATTTACCTGGTCCCGGACTTTTCTTTGTTTGTAGGGCTTTTGATGACTTCTTCTACTTCATTGCTTGAAATTGATCTATTTAAATTGTGTATGTACCCCCTAATTCACTTTGGATCTCTAGAAAGCTGTTGATGTCTTTCAGATTTTTTATTTGTTGGGGTATAGATTTTCAATATTGCTTCTATTTATATTTAGTATTTCAATAGTGTCTGTTGTGATATTTCCTTTTTCATCCCAAATTTTAATAATTTGAATTTTCTCTCTCCTCTTTGTTAATGTGGTTAAGGGATTATTAATTTTTTTCTCAAAGAACCAACTTTTTATTTTGCCAATTTTCTTGATTGTTTCTTTTGTTTCAATTTCATTGATTTCAGCTCTGATTTTAACTATTTCCTGTCTTCTATTTTTGTTGTTGATCTGCTCTTTTTTTGGGATTTCAGCTGTAGTGTTAGGTTGTTTATTTGTTGACTTTTTCTTCTATTATTGAATGTGCTTTATAACGGAATTTTCCTCTTAGTATTGCTTTCATAGTGTCCCTGAGATTTTGATATGTTGTATCTTTTTTCTCATTTACCTCTAAGAATTTTTTAATTTTTCCCCTGATGTCTTCTGTTATCCATGCATCATTCAATAGTGTATTATTTAATCTCCAAGTCTTGGAGTAGTTTCTGTTTTTTATTTTGTTGTTGATTTCTAATTGCATTCCATTATGATCTGATAGAATATAAGGTAGTATCTCTATCTTTTTGTATGTGCTAATAGTAGCTTTGTGGCATAACATATGGTCCATTGCAGAGAAGGATCCATGAGCTGCTGAGAAGAAATGTATTTACTCATTGATGAATGCAATATTCTATAGATGTCTGTTAAGTCTAAGTTATTGATTGTGTTATTGAGATCTATGGTTTCTTTGTTCAATTTTTGTTCGGAAGATCTAACCAGTGGTGAGAGAGGTGTGTTAAAGTCACCTAGTGTTACTGTGTTGTGGTCTGTTTGGTTTCTGGAATTGAGAAGGATTTGTTTGATGTACATGGATGAGCCATTGTTGGGGGCATAAATATTTATGATTGTTATGTGTTGCTGATTTATGGTTCCCTTAAGCAGTATGAAATGTCTTTATCCCTTCTGGCTAACTTTGCCTTGAAGTCCACTTTGTCTGATATGAGGATGGATCCTCCTACATTTTTGCTGAGTCCATGCGCATGGTATGTTTTTCCCATCCTTTCACCTTTAGTCTGTGGGTATCTTTTTCTATGAGGTGAGTCTTTTGAAGGCAGCATATTATTGGGTCTTTCTTTTTAATCCAATCTGCCAGTCTATGTCTTTTGATTGATGAGTTCAGGCCATTAACATTCAGGGTTATTATTCAGATATGATTTGTATTCCTGGTCATTCTGGTTTATTTTTAGTTATTAACTTGACTTGGTTCATCTCTTTTTTTTTTTTTTTTTTTTTTTCTGTGGTGCTGGGGATTGAACCCAGGGCCTTGTGCATGTGAGGCAGGCACTCTACCAACTGAGCTATATCCCCAGCCCTGGTTTGTCTTTTATTTGGCTATTCCTTTAGGGTAGTTCCTGCCTTTGCTGACTTACATTGTTGTTTTTCATTTCTTCCTCATGGAATATTTTGCTGAGAATGTTCTTTTTGTCCATTTCTCTAATATAGTAAAATTCAAAAAGGAATTCTCTCATTCACTGTCAGGGAAAATGAAATTAAAATTAAGTTTGTGGATATTGAGATTTAAAATAAGTATTTGAGAATTCCTTGAATTTTATATTTGTGTGCACAAAAAAGTATAAAATAAGCCCTTATATTTCAAAGATAGTCCTTTTGTTGGTCATTATGTAATTTCTAGCTGTATGCCTGGTACATATTTAGTGGTTATTGAATATTTTTGTTTAAATAAATAAATAATATAATCCTTGCTCTCTAAGAGATTACCTTGTATAAAAAAAAGAAATCTATGTAGAAGTGAAAAGATTACTATGTGAACAACCTAGATCCTAACTGCCACATACATAATACTAAAGAAGTGCTAAAATATGCTCAATATTTAAATATTTTATAATCAATAACAAAATGCTCCTGTAGAACTTTTCTTCATGGGGTTTTACCAAAGGGAATTTGCCATCAATTTATTACAATTGAATTTCACTACAAAGAAATGACAATCTTAATGGTGATATAAAGAAATTAAAATGTCCATTCTAGACAAACTTAATATTCTATAGTTTGTTGAGTGTATATTTTCAATTTTAGTTATTTGAATCAAAATCCATATCTTATCATTGAAATAGTGAAAATTTGGAATTAAAATTTTGACCTGTGAATTTGTTTTCATTTTATAAAGAAATTTTACCTTAGATCAGATATGTAAATATTTAGAAATATAAATAATTGGAACATATCATCTAGTATTTGGTAGGTTATGGGTAAGGTTATTTTTGATTTTTTTAGTGCTTTAGACTGCCTACTTTCACTAATGTTATTAGATTATGGAAATTCATAAGCTCTAGCTATAGGATCTCCTTCTGAATCAAACTTTGCCATATAGTCTTTTTATCTTTAGTTGGTTTTGGATGTTTTCCAGAGTAACACATGGAAAAGTGATTGTAGATTCTCAGTGTTTGTGCACACATCAGCAATGTGCATTTCCAGTGTTTCCAATGATAAAGGCAATCAAACAGGCAATGGGTTTCCAGTGAAGAAAGGTGTGTTTGACATCTGCTCTTGCTGTTTTTTTTCTTTTATCCTTGTTTACATTCAGCTAGAATCTATAGGTAAAAACTCTCTAAACATGGAATAAATGCAGTTCTGATATTGCCATATTCTCTGGCTTTATTTGATAGGGAAAACTTTTATTATAGTTTATCTGAGCTTTGGTTAAAGCAGTTCCATTGCATACTTGGTTTTAAGTTTCACTGTTGTCTAACTGGCAGTAATGCTATTTATAAGAGGTTATAGTTACTTGCAAAGTGGTAGGTATCGTAATTCAGAGTTTGTAAGTAGTTTTTACTTATACTACTTATGATAATTATAAAAGTGCTTTTCTTCAAATTTAAGTTTTCATTGCATGTCTTTGTAAGGTTTAATAAGTACTCCAGTTTTTCTTATCAGATGATAGTGACAGAGTTTTAAAAACACCATATTAAAATTTACTTGAAAATGTTGTGTTTAATGGCAAGTTAGTCCAGTATGGGACTAGTACATTGCAAAATCATTTGTTCAGAACCATTGGTAAGAATGTATGAGTGTGGCGGGAAAAATGCAACCCAATTTTTGAAAAAACTAAAATATCAAGAAGAAAAGAAAACAACTGTACCAGAAACTTTTAAGGAGAAAAGGAGATTTTGGTGATATCTATTTTTATTACTTTAAGGATTCAAGAGAAGTAGGGCTATTTTTTAAAAAAGATTTCCAATCGGAATTAAAGAACGAAGGTGTTATGTATGCACAAGCACAGCATTGTGATTTTGACTGTGCCAGACTAATAAGCCTTAACACAGTGAGTTTGAAAGTAGTGGCTAGAAGGACTTTTGTCTGTTTCCCACTGAGTATCTGCAGGCTTTATTACACTGCCTGAAATAATCTATTCTCTGGTGATAAGAGTAGGTTTTAAAAAATTTACTTTTTGACTTCAGAATAATGGTAGGCAAAAGAATAGCAAACTCAGAGTCAAATGATAATTTAAACATTAAAGAGTTGAATATGGTCTCAAGCAGGAATTCTAAACATATAATACACTCAAATATAAAGGCTGTTGTCTGATTCATGTAATAAATGACACCCTTTCACTGATAACTGGGTTATTTCAAGACACCCCTGATGAGCATCTCAAGACTGCTGAGCTCATAGAATTAATTTAGAAGGTTCAGGAAGTAATAATTGGAGGAAAACAATTGTATGATGAATTCAAGGACTTTATTATTCATCAACACCAGTTATTTGCCCTTAGCTGGTACTTTGGGGACAATTATAATGTATAAACATGTATTGTTCATTTTGGAAGAATTTAAAAATAAACATCATGTGCAAATGAGAATAATATATTTAGCTTTGATCCTTCCTCATCAACTATAACTGAGTAATCAATTTTTATTTTACTGCAAGTTCTTTACATTTAAACTCCTCTTTAAATTTCTAATGTCTTTATTACTACTTGGTTCAAATCTACCTCATAGTCTTGCAAAGATTGTTTTCCCAATAACTTGGTATCATTTACCTTTTCCAAAATCAGTCCATTCCATCCTTTGTCACTAGAGTAATAAAAATAATGCGATACTGTCATACTCAGAAACTTTGGGAATTCTATGGTAATGTTCAAGATTTTGGAGAAAAACTAATAAACCTGATGATGATTTTGTGACTATTTAAACTCCCCACCCTGGAAAATTCTAGTTTCAACTTCAACATCATTAGCATTTAGCATCATCAATCATTTAGCATTCAGGAAAACAGGTTCACCAAAAGACTAGTTCCTCTCCTATAACTTACCACTCTATCAACAAGTCTCACATATAATACTGAATTACAGCTGAAAGAACTACAGAGAACATTTTTAAGGAAGTGTTAGTAGGGGATCACAAAGGCAACAGGGAAGAAAAACCCAGAAACTAGAGAAATATTTCACTTGTGACACTTATAACATTCAACTTAGTTCAACTGCTTCCTAGATTAGCACACATCTTTACAGTAAAGGCATGTTTTTCTCAGTTTATATTAACAGACATACCATGTCCATTTTTTAAAAGCAAAAATGGACAAACAACAACAAAACAAAAAACAAAAAACAAAAAAAAAAAAAACATGATCTGAAGACATAGAACAGTAATCAGAACCAAAATCAGATAGGACACAGAGGAGTTAAGAGACAGAATTTAAAATAACTGATTGATATGTTAGTGGCTGCAAATGCAAAACTGATGGAAAGTGTGAACTGTGAGGTATAAATTCTAAGAATGAATCATAATAAAATGCTGGAAGTAAAATATGTAACAAGTGAAGAATCCTTGATGATCTCATTACTAAACTAGACACAGGTAAAGAAAGATGAAGATACAGCCATGGAAAGGTGATGAATTGCAAAGAAAAAATAATTTTAAAAATGAGAACATTCAAGAGTTGTAGGACAATTAAATATATATTATATATATATTTTATATATAATATATATATATATATATATAATATTGAAAGTGTCTCAAACAAAAGCCATTGCCAGTGGACCTGCCCCACTGCAAGAAGGTTAAAATTTTTTCAGGGAAAAGAACAACTATAGGTCAGAAACTTTATCTGTATAAATAATAGGAGAGCATCAGAGAAGGAATAAATGAAGGTAAAATAAAGTGTTTTATTTACTTAAATAAAGAGAATTTTGTTTATACTGAAAATATATTGAGTGATAATAGCTTATGGATAAGGTAAATGAATGACTTAGGTCATACAGGAGGAAAGGAGGGATTGAGAATACTATAAAGTATTACACCAGAAGTATAGTATTTGAATCTGGATTAGATTAATTAATGTTAATTGTTGCCTTAAGAGAAATTACTAAAAATATTTTAATGAATGAAGTATAACTCATTCTAGGAGAAAAGAGAAGATGAAATTATATAAAATGTTACATTAAAACCTGATAAGACAGGAAAAGAGAAAGAAACAAGTAGCAAAGTGTTAAACTTATAGTGGATACCAAACAAATCACATTAATAATTACATTAAATGTAAATGGTCCAGATTTAACAATTAAAAGATATGGGTTGTCAAAATACCAACAAAAATGCCATTTACAAGAAACATTTTAGAAGTACTTCGTGGTATGCAGAACAACTTGTGTAGAACAGTGCCTAATAATTAAATAGCAATCTATTACTCACATACTACCTTAGATGATTTACTCCTGTATTCTCTATTGTTGTTTTGGTATATCCTTGTTGAAAAATTTTTCTTTCCTCACTCTATTACATGGTTACCTGTCAAACAGTAGTCTGATTGTATGAGGTGGAACTATTTATATATTGCCTTTCATTTCATTATCTGTTTATCTTATGTCATTATCACAAACTTGTTTATTGGAGTTTTATAATACATCTTGAAGTCAGATGGTATAAATTTTCAAATTTTCTTCCTCAATAATGCTTGACTATTCTATCTGGGTATACAGATATCCATTCAAATTTTAGTATTTTTGTGTCAATAATGACAGAAAAGACTGTTCACATACTGATTGCAATTGCATTCTAACTTTGATTAATTTGGAAATAACTATTATCTTTACAGTATTGATTTAGATCATTTCTAGTTTCTTTCAATCCCACAGTTTTTAGAAGTCTTCCTCAGTTTTCATTACGTATATCCCTATTTTACTTTTAATGATATTGTATGTGTGACATTGATTTTTAAATTTCATTTTCTAATGGTTGGTATTTTGTAGCAATCCAATTGGTTTTTGTATTGATTCTGAATCCCAATACCTTGCTGAATTCACTGACTACATCTAGCATTTTAAAAATATATTTTTAGATGTTTTAATAGCAACAATTTTGTTGTCTGCAGAAAAAAAAATGTACTTCATTTTTCTTTTCTCCTCTCTCCCTTCACTTTCCCTCTCTCCCCTCTCCATCTTTTCCTTTTTTTCTCCTTTAATGTACTGACTATTATGACCTTTATAAAATACAGTATTGAATAAAAATAGTTAAAAGTACACCAACTTTTTCTATCCTAGTCAATGATGGAGCATGTTTGATATTTCATCAATAAGGTTAATGAAAGTTGAAAGTTTTTCAGAGACCTTGTTCAAATTGAGGAAATTTTTTTTCTGTTTTTAGATCCTAAGAAGTTTTATCATTATTTAGTATTAGTTTTGTATAATTCTTTTCCTCCTCTTCCTCTTCCTTAGTTTTGCCTTTTCCTCCCCCTCTTCCTCCTCCTCCTCCCCCTCCTTCTTGAATCTGCTAAATAGTAATAATAATCCCATTCACATTTATTGGGTCCTGGTACTCTTAAAATGGATGTTAGAGTTTTTTCAATGTTAATGTTATTTACGTTTTTCAATCTCAACTTCATTGCTCTTATCTTAACAAAACTGAGAAGGAGTGAGATGAAGAAATTTTTTATGCCAAGGAAATTTTTATTGTATTTGAATTCTGTCAGACTTTAATTATTCCTGCCTTAACTTGATGATCTGCAAAATCTTGTCTGTAATCTCCTCAACTGCGTACAGTGTCTCTGGCAGATTTGTCTAGACCCAGACCTAGTGTTGCCCAGAAGCAGTTGAAGGCAGCGGATTTCCTGTGAAAGCCACAGTGGAAATTAGTTCATCAAGGCTTTCTTGTGTCTGTTATTCTTAAATTACACTATAGACAGGTATTTTCTTTAGAGATAAAGTACTTTATCCTTTTATACCAACATAGGAGTGTATATATGTGGGCGATTTTTCAACTCTGTTCTCTGGAGAGTCTTCAGACCCTCTGTATGAAGGAATAAATAGAGTCAAATATATTTTCAAAGTAGAAAATACATACATTTATATTTTCTAAGTAGGCACCTTCATTGTATTTACATTTCTCGAGTCATACATGATTCATGAAGTTTTTGCCACTAAGCCAAATCCAGTTGTTTCAATGCCAAAGTGCAACCTTGGGCCCACTAAATGATGATGCAACAGATAGAAATTAAAACCTGTTTATGAGCATGCCTTGAAATTGTGCAGAAAGAATAGGAGAAAACCAGTTCTGGGCCAAGAGAGATAAAAAAGTAGTTGATGTTTATAATTTAGAGGTACACTGTTATTCAGCTGAGAAACTGAGGAATGACAAGGAAGGTTCCTGAAAGGTAGGTAGATGTATGAAAATCTGCCAATATTTTATAGAGGACATAAGAAACAAAATGACTGATAGCATCTATAATGTGGGATAGAGCCATTGATATGAGTTGAGTGCAGGTAATCTAAAGGTTTGAAAATGTTATTAGGATGTATTTCTAATATTTAACAAAGGGTAAATATTTTATTTGTATTAAAAATTACAACTGCAACATATATTTGTGATAACAGTTAATATCAAATAACACATAAAGGTAAAAGTAATTACTTCTCACACCCTGGGATATTTAATGTTAACAACTTTGCAGGTATCTTTGCACATATTTCTACTTGTTTATGTGCATATAGCTAGTATTTTATACAGGGTGTTTTTAATACAAAGAGGTTTGAGCTATTTCTTTGAACCAAAGTGGAAATATGTTACACACATTCCCTTGCAACCTTGTATCATTGAAGTCTATGCAATTGAGAGACAATTATAATGCATAATTTTATTGTAAACTACTATTATCTTTGCTTCTTCCTTCTGATCTTCCACATTGTCTTTCATTCTACCCACATAAACCACTAACTCTAATGCTCCCATAATCCACACTGACAGCAAATTGGATGGTGGGTATCCATCTACACTTTGCCTCATGCAGTTAAACCTTTTATAAATATATACTCTTACAATGTTTTATACAAAGATAGTATATATAAATATGCCAAATTTTGTATTTTAAATTTTATTTATTGTTTCATGATAAAAATCACTTGGAAGTTAAAGCTATCACTTAATTGTAGAATGCCCTTATTATTCAACAGTACTGGTGGAAAACTCTCCTGTACAACTTTTATAACTATAATTTGCTTTATGTAGCCTCCTATTACATACATTGGACTATCATAATTTATTTTAGGATTGTTTTAATTGAAATGCAATCATTTCATTTTCCATGTGTTTACAACTATAAATCTGTGATAAACCTTCTTGTATGCATATTTTTTGATATCAACACTTTTATTTCTATGGGATAGAATTCTAGCAGCGGGATTCTGTATTATGTGTAAAATAATTATATGTTGCTGAATTTATTTTCATAAAAGCTGAAACAATTTATATTTCACCCACAGTGTGAATTATATTATATCCCAGTCAACAATAGGTATTATCATTCTTTTTTATTTTTTGTCATTTTAGTATATGCAAAATGACAGTTCATAGTTATTTTATTGTACACTTTTGTGCTTCTAGAAAGTTTTAATATTTTTGTTTTTTTCTCCTGTGACTTTCTGATTTTCAATATTTTATAATTTGTCTCTCATTGTCAAATTTTTCTTGTTAACTTTCAGGAATTCATTGTGCAGTATAGTTAAGAGATCTTAATTGCAACTAAGACAATGCATATTTTTGTACATCTGCATTTGTGGTCTGTAAAAACAACAGTAAAAGAAATTCTATAAACAGAAATAGAATCTATGAATGTATCTGCTACTGTCTTAGTTTGCTTCTGTGCTCTCATTATCTTCCTAGAGATATCCTGGCCCCTTTCGTTTTCAAAAGTTTCCTTGTCCAAGTTGTATGACTGCCTCATATAAAAAAAAATATGTGAATTGGGGATGTTCAAAGAGGAGAAAAGAAAATCCATGTTTATGTATAACCTGTATGTATATATACATATGTATAAACAAATACATAAATATATATATGACATGTGAATATATATATATAAATGTACATGTATATAATATGCATGACAATGTCATCTGGTCTGTTAAAAACATTCCATACAGGATGTAGAGCAATATTCCTAAATTCTTTAGCATTTATATGTATGTATACACACATTTATCATCTAGGCATTATACATAACCAAATCACATTCAAGTACAGTTTTCACCTGTGCAAGAATTTTAAAAATTTTATTTCAGAAAACTGAATAAACAATGATGAAAGGACTGATGATCAAACTTGAATTCATTTCTGCAAAGGAAGAGAGACAGAAACAAATGTTTGAGTTATTTTGTACTGAATAGAACTGAAATGTTTCCAGTGATGACAATATAAAGATAATATAACTAATAAATGGAGAAACAAAAAGGAATGAGAGGAAGTAGAGATTATATATTGATTTCATCTATTTTTATAACCAAAGAATAAAATAAGCAATTTACAAGTGATACATCAAGTAACCAAGCTATAAATATACTTAGGGGCACAAATAAATATTAGAACAACTACAAAAATAATATAAATTTGAATAGTGGAAAGGAGGGAGAAGAGATAGGAAGAATGCACATTTTATTATGTATAATAAAAAGGCGATGATACTGCCTAAGGAATAGTGTATCAATTATATTCTAGAGCTGTGATCATAAAGGTAACGACTCTAATATAAATACAAATAAATCTTTACAATTAAAAATCAACCACACAGAAACATGCTATTTAAAAACAATAAAGTCAAAATACATAACATACATTGTATTAGGGATTTCTATGGTGTAGTATCTGATAGTAGACATGCTGTTCTGCTGTAATCTTCTAAAAAACTGAGGAGAATATGTGAGGAAGCTGTTTTTATGCCAGTATAAATAGGATGTTCATAACTAATGCCTGAGTGAAAGAAAGTACCCAAGCTGAGCCCAACATCTCCCATGGCTCTCAGGCTGGGGGTCATTTTCCTATCCTGTCTTAAAGCAGATTGAGAACCAAGACATGGCAGGAGATCAGAGTCTGAGCTGCTCAAGTGCTTGGAATTTGCAAAGAAAAGTCTGTGAAAGAGGAAAGCAGCACAGAGCAGGGCTAAAAATGTGTGTGAGTCCCCCCGCCCCCCAAGAGAGAGGCTAGGAGTAACTACATGGAGACCTGCTAAGACAAGAGAATAGTGGATACTGGGACTGAGACCTTTGTTGAGATACCAAGCCTCAGAGTGCTCTAAGACACACTGGCTGGGCTGAGGGAAGTGGCATGGCTCGGCACCTTAGATATTTGCTTGAAATTTCCAAAAGGCACACCTATTTTTTTTTTTTTTTTTTTTTTTTTTTTTTTAGTCGCGATTTGCTTTATTTATTTTTTTTTTTTTTTGAGTTTTACATTTAATTTCTATTTTTAAAATAAGGGATTTTTTCTCTCTTTTTTTTTTATTGTAAACAAATGGGATACATGTTGTTTCTCTGTTTAAGTGTACTGCTCTAGAACTATCTTTATTCAGAGCTAACATATTTGCTTACATAGAAAATCATAAGGAACCTAAAACAAACAAATTTAAAAAACTACCAGGACAAAGTGAATTTTATCAAGTTTACAGGTAGCAAAATCCATATAAAAGTTGAATTGTTGCAATAAACTGAAAAATAAATTTAAAAATACTATTAAAGAGCATCAAATCAAACAGTAAGAAGTTTAACAAAAGATACGTAAGACACATTATCTGTGTAAGTTTCCATATGATGCGTGTACGTGCATACACATGCTCAAGTCTCATTTTAGTGAGTCAATACTACAGAACTTTGTATAAGAGTTAATGTTCTAAGAAGGGTGTCTGTTAATACTACTGGTGTGTTTAACTTAGCTAGCACCAGCATGTAGGAAAGGTAGCATTTCTCTTCCCAATACTGTGTTTAGTAATTTTCTATTGGTAACTAGGAGTCACCTAAAACAAAGTAACCAGCACATTTCACAAATGAGGGCTTTGGTTTCTTTCTCAATTGCCAGATTGTATATATTAATATGTATATCATTGATTTAAACCATTTTTATTCTACACTTCTGGAGCTGTGGTTCCTAAGAATGATTTTTCTTCTTCCAGTTTATTAAGGAGAATTTGAAAAGTCTGAGGATATATTTGATTGTCATGAAGAGGGAAATTTACTAGTATTTAGTGAGTAGAGATCACAACAAAGAATTCTGAAGCCCCATGGCAATACTGTTAAGGTGTAGCAACCTTACTTTAGAGAAACCTACCAGTTCATTTAAAATAGAGAAAGGAAAAAGAGGTGTAAAGCTTTAGTAGTATTAATTATACATATTTTTATGACAAAATGCCCCCCAATTTACTGACTTGACAATAGGCATTTATTATCTGTTCTGATTTATGTGTGAAAGAAATTCTTGAAGGGCTCAAATTGAATTCTTACTTTTCATCTCTTATATTGGAGTCGGATATTGGCAGGGACTGAAGTCATCCAAGATCTTTGCTGGTCCGAAGAACACTCTTATGAGGGACTCACTCACATGGCTGGCAAGCTGGGTCTGCTTATTGACAAAGGTCCTAAGTTCCTTTCTGCCCAGAATTGATGGAGTGTCCTTATAGCACAAGTAAAATATCCAGGAAACCACAGGAAGTCTCAATACCTTTCATGACTGGGCACTAGAAATTGTACATCTTCATAATATCTTGTTCCATTGGTCACATGGTTCAGTCCCTGAATTACTGTGGGATAGGACTATGTTGGTTGCAAAATTTGAAGGACATTGACTATTGAGGACTTTCTTAGAAGGTGGTTATTACAAAACTAGAATTAAATTTATGTTTATTAGGATTTGTGCTTGTTTGGAATTTTAGGAGGAAATCAAGCAAAAATCAGTGGAAGAATTTGGTTCTTGTCAAGTTACAAAATTAATACACAAATGTCAAGTTTTTATAAAAAATAGTAAAATAATGGAACATATACAAAAGCAAAAGAAATGAGAAATATCCATGGGTAATGTTATGTAGAAATGTGTAAGAGTCTTATGAGGGAAACTTAAATTACTTCTCATGGCGATAAAAGCAGACCTAGTAAAGGATAGAAATATTCAATAGCATATTGATGTAAATTACTTCTATATTAATCTATAAAAAACAATTATAATGCATGTAGAAGCTGAACTTTCAAAAAGCAAGGAAGGTTGCTTATAATATTTAAGTGGAAAAACAAATAATATTCTATAAAGAAGAATAAAACAGGAAACGAGCTTTTTCAAATGCTATCATATAAATCTGAAGAAATTAAAATCATGTGGTACTGATAAATGTAAAAGCATTCTTCATAAAAGCAGAAGAATAGAGGATGGAATAGAGAGTGTATAAACAGGCCACAATCAAACTGGAAGTTGTTGTATGGCAAAGATAGCCATTTTTATTATTCTGCAAAAGAAAGATTATTCAGTAGATAATTCTGATGTCATTTGGGTACAAATTGGTACTTTGCTAACTCTTCATGCAAAAACTCAATGAATTGCCATCAATGATCCTGACTTTACTGTGGGACATGGGGTAAAATATATATTAAGCAAGAAGAGAATATTCCAATTTGGCATTTAAGTCCATAGGAGACCTGAAGCAATTGTCCCCTTATGGAGCCACGTCCAGCGTGGATGAGAAAAAGGATTTCTGTTGGAGGACGGGTGCCAGGTGCCAGCTATTGATTAATCCCTAAGAAACTTATCTAATCAAATAAACACAAGAGCCAGTACAATTTTCAAATGGAGGGTGTGTAATGGATTAGGCCATGCAGAGTCTGACCTCTAAAACAAGAAGTAGGAGCCCACCTTCCCTTTATTTATAGCTGCTCAGGTAAAGAGGAACTGGAAGGGGCTTCTTCTGTGAGGAACAGGATGGGCGGAGTTAGAGATGTGATTTGCTTAGAGAATTAGGATTTCCTCAGATGGTGAGCCACCTGCACAGAGTCACCTACCCCAGGCTATCTGAAACAATCTCTCAGGACTGCCTGTTCCTGGGAGTCAGACCTCTGTATCCCATGGCTCAGCCAGGCCTGATTCTGCTAAACATGGATGGCTTCCCACACACCCTAAAATGGGATGAACTTTCATGGGGTTTTTCTTTGTTTTGTTTTATTTTATAGAGACCAGCTCTCCCTATGTTGCCTAGACTGGTTTCCAAGTTCTCTGCTCAGGTGATCCTTCCACCTCAGCCTGCTGAAGAACTGAGGCTATAGGAGTGCACCACCTATACTTCTGTGTTTTTTAAATTTTGTTTTGTTTTGTTTTCTCTGGTTTTATTATGAATAAAGAAAAAATTACAGTAATAGTTTCTGCTCATGTCTTTTAGCACATATGCACAAGAGTTTCTTAAGGCAAAAGTTTATGGTCCTTAGTTGTGTAATGAGGGGACCTAGAGAGCTTTTCAAAAATATTGATGTTTGGGTTTTACCCCATCTATTCTGAATTAATTGGATTGGGGTTTCCTTGAGAGAATAGGATTTAAAAAATCTTCTCAGATGGGTTTAATGTGTCATTAAACATGACAATTTCCTATATGAAGGAGTGATTTTATTTGATTGTAAGGTGTAATTATGTTTATTTTGGGGAGGGGAAGGTCAACTGTTTTCCAAATAATTATCTGTTTTCCTCCAGCATTGTGAAGGATGTTCCTTTGCTCCTTTCCACATTTGTCTCACTTAATAACGTGTTTATTATGATAACACATTATGCATTTATTTTACATTTCCCTGAATGTAACTGAATTTATTTATATTTTCATATGTTTATAGGATTTATAAGGTTTTCATGCTACCTCTTCTGCTAAACATTCATTTATTTGCCTGTCGTTCTGTTGCATTATCTTCATATGTTGATTCATAGGGAATATTTAATAAAATATTCCGAGTACTAGTTCATTTTCAGTTTCATGCAAATATTTTCCTCAAGTCCATTTTTTTTTTCATAATAAAAAGGAAGACTCCGTTTTGGTGTTTGATCCCAGGCAGTTTATATTCTCCCTCTTCCATTTTCACCTCCTTCCTGAACAAGCCTATAAGAAAACTCATGGGTACTCTCCTCAGGCACTTTGCAGGAGTTTGAAACCATTCCTCTCTGGAAACCTTGTCCTGGGTACACATTGTAGCCACAGTAAAACCTAAACTACCAGCTCTGCTCTTGCCAGTCGCCTAGACCAGCTTGTACTTGGAAGGCTTTCCCCAGGAAGTCCAGTTTTGTGAGTAATAATGGTTTTCATCTATTATTTTCACATATGTGTTTATTTTACATTTCCCTGGATATAATTGAGTGTATTTATATTTTTACAGAGTATCACCAGTCTTCAATTACTCTTAAATATTTCTGATTTTGGGAAGATATGAAAAAATGTTTCTGAATATTGGCTATTACTGACTGTAATGGTTGTAAAATTTGTTTTCCTTTCTATATTAATTGTGTTTTTTAGGGTTAATTCTTCTCTTAAGTTTAATTGAATATCCATATTTCATCCATCAATTTTCTTACATATTGTAGATTCTCATTGCATTTTCATAATTATTAATGAGGACCTAGAATAAATGGCATTGACAGCTGGAGTAGATATCATCAGCATAATTAAAACTTCTTCCTACAGTAATAAATTCAGATTGTGATCATAGAAATCTTTGTTCTGATGATTAAGCAGGGAAGAGAGTTACATGGGAGATTTTGATTGTCAGTTTTCTTTAGAATGTTTCAGTGGTATGTTTACTGGGTATGGGGCTATACATACCCTGTTGGATCCAGAATTTATGGGACACTGCTTAATTTTATCTTCATTCCTAATAACTTGTTTAGCAGACTTCTCTGTCAAAGTGCCACTTATTTGCTCAAGGCAAAAGCTATTGGCGATAATTCTAACATCTGGAACAACTGTTTTTCAAGTCTTTCTCTGCTACTCTAAAGGCAAAATACAAATTTAATTTGTACTTCTGTATCCTTATCACTCTGTTCCTGGAGTGATTCTAAGGTTTTTGTGGGATACCTCATGTTTTAGGAAGTTCTTTTGATTACTTGATGGTTTTAAGTTCCTAGTTTCTCATGGGTTTCTTTAATTAAAAAAAAAAATATATATCTTCCTTATATTTACAGAAATTCTTCAGTGTTATTTCTGCTGATGACTCTCTCATTTCAGCTATTATGGCTATGGGTGTATATTTTTATACTTCTGTCATTCCAATAAGATTTTAGGAAAGAAAATTGCCTATCAAATGCCTTGAATTATAAATTCTGACCTTTGCCATTGTACTTGTTTTATTGTTCTCCCTCTTAAGTTTGCGAGTATTTTTTAAAATTTATTGTTTTCATCGGATGCATAAAAATGTACATATTTATGAGGTGCCATGTATTCCAATACACGTGTACAATGTGTATTGTTCAAATCCAGAGACACATATCTGTCTCTTCAAACATCTATCATTTCTTTGTGGTGAAAACATTCAAAATCCTTTCTTTTAGCTTTTTTGTATAGTTGTGCAATAGAATACTAAAACTTTCACACTGTACAAAGGAATATGAAAACTTATTTCTCACATCTAACTATAACTGAGTAAGCATTGAGCAACTTTCCCCTGACACTCCCAAGCTTCTGGTAACCACCATTCTACCCTCAAACTTCTAGGAGATCAAATAACAAGTTTTAGATTCCTCATAGTAGTGAGATCATACTATATTTTTCTTTCTGTGCCTTGATTATTTCACTTAATTACTTCCAGATCCATCCAGTTCACAAATGACAGGGTTTCATTTGTTTTCAGGCTAAATAGTTTTCTACTGTGTGTCTGTATCACATTTTCTTTATTTGTCAGTTGTTTCCATTTTTGGGTATTGGAAATAGTGAGTGCTACAATAAATAAGAGAGTATAAATGTGTTTTAGACATACTGATTTTAATTCTTTTGGAGATAGACCCAGTAGCAGGTTTGCCAGATCATATGGTAGTTCTATTTTTAAAAATTTGAGGAACCTCCATACTGTTTTCCATAATGTCTGCATTAATTTGCATTCCCACCAAAAGTTGAGTATGGGTTATGTTTTCCCTATTATCAATAGCATTTACTTTCTTCTTTTTGATAATGTCATTATAACTGGGATGATATGATATCTTCTTATGATTTTGATTTGTATTTCACTGATGATTGGAAATATTGACTTTTTTCGGGTATCTGTTGGCCATTTGTATGTCTTCCTTTCAAAACATTCTATGTAGGCCTATTGCCCATTTTTAAATCAGATTATCTGTTTTTGCTTTTCTTTTGAGTTTTTGGAGTTCTTCCAGATTCAGGTTAGAAGATGTTTGATGTATGGTTTTTCTATCATTCTGTAGGTTGACTCTTTGCTCTATGGATTGTTTCCTTTGCTATGCCAAAGTATTTTAGTTTGATGTGATAAAGATTGCCTACTTCTGATCTCACAGTACTACCCCTAGGCTTAAATTTCCATAACTAGACTCAATTTCTTCAGGAGATATTTGTACTTATTTGATTTTATATAGCTATACTATGCCTTGGATACTTTTTTTTTTCCTCTGACAGTTTTCATAATCTATAAGAACACTATCTCAGCCATAGTATACTGCTTGTGTCCAAGTGTTAAACAACTGTCTTCTCTTCAAGTTGACAGGATGTTTATCATTGAAATAAATTTGTTCACATTCTTACAACCTTTAAATCTACAAAGCTCAGTTTTTGAGAATAAATTTGACTTTCAACTTGAAACTATGCATTAAAACAAGAAAATCATGGGCAATGGCCAGAGTGAGTTACATAATTGTTATTTTCTTTTTAAGAAAATCTCTTATTAAAATTTTATTCACCTAATGCTTATACATTTTAATTCAACATTTTCCTCCCTTATTGTATACCAAAGACCCAGACTGGAGGAAGGGATGTATGGTCTGGGTTATAATAAGGAAAAGAAACAGGAGTGTAGAGTTATCAAGGTCAACCACAGGAATCACACCAGGCTTCTGAATTAGGGGAACTTAAGACTAAACAGAGCACAAATTAATAAAGAGAGATAGCTAAAAATCAAGAAGTAAAGGAATCATAAAATAGAAATTATTTAAAATGGGAACATCAGGAAGGTCAACACAAATATGTGTGTACAGCATGTGGGAAGTTTCAAAAATATTTTGATAGACATCAGAAAAAGAACAGTTCTTTTTACTAGTCATAAAGGCATTCTGTCACTTTCACATTATTAAACTGTGTCAACAAGCAAAGGCAATGGTGATCGTTGACTAATGATGGATCTCTTATATAGGGAAACTATCACTGAGATTTTAAATTAAATGCATCTTAAAATTTACAAGGTAACTTTAAATTGTTCTATATTTTACTATTATGTAAAATTCAAAATCTTCCTTTCTTTGTGTATATTAAAACACTTTTAATTTTTTTCATAAAATTAAAATGAATGAGAGAAGAAATTTTTTGCATAAAAAAATACCTGAAAGAGAGTCTTAGTTCCTAGTGTTTCTTTTTTAGGGATCAGAGTAGGAGATGGAAATCATGGTCTTGAATCTCTTGTCAATGGCATGCACAGATTTATAGGGTTTTTTTGACTTTTCTTATGATGAACCTTTACTTCTAACCCATCTAATGTTTAATTCTCAGAGATTTAGTGCTCTGTCAAATGCCTGTGGTGCTGAGTGATGTCATTACTATGATCTCATTTGGGGTATGGTCATAATCACCTCATCTCCATATTTGGGCATCTTCTCTCTTATTTTAGAAGGATCCTGGGAAATCTGCTAAGAAAAGTATATAGTCTTCTCAGCACCCATCTAGATGTTAATAGTTTCAAGATTTCAGGTAACCGTTCAGAATCAAAAAGTTCTTTCTAAACCTGAACACCTTTGCCTTGGTATGAACATACACAATGTGATATTTCATTAGAAGAAATGCAAAAAGTAACTTTGGTCACAACTATTTCATGTGACTGCCAGTTAATGACATATAGTATTTATTGCGTAGAACATTATATTAGAGATCAGAAAAACTGGTCTGGAAAATATGCTTTACCCATTGTCTTCAAAACCTGATTCCTATTTAAATTTCCACTTTTTTTCTCTTTATATTATGACACTGATTTTGCTAAGGGATTATACAGAAAGATAATTATTCATCATTTACAAAATAGAAAATGCACTATAAGGGGAAAACTACAATTATAAAATAAGTAGCTATGGTTACAATGGAATTATAAAGGTTAAAGTGGAATAAATCATTTGAAAATGTGACTTTTTAAAATGCATTTTAATGAAATGAACATCTCTTAAGTGAGTAAATGGAGTGAAAAATCCATTTTATTAAATCTTCAAATCATTTTAATACATTTGAATTTAGCTTTTTGGAGACAATTATTTGTCATATTTATAAAATTTTCCAGTTCTAAAAGTCTCTAATTTGATGCATTCATTAAAATATATGATTTTTCTTCAAATATGAGTGATGTGATAGATTTGAGTTTGGAAATTAAAATAATTATTTTGTTGGAAATCAGTCTTTGATGTTTTAATGTTTTCTATGAAAAAGTAGCAACAGTGTTTCCACAGAAGAAATTTCTATTTTTTAGCAAGGGCAGTTTCATTGCTTAGTAGTTTATCACAAATAAATGACACAGGTATAGAAGAAAACTAAATAAGACTAGAGAAGTATAATCAACCACTTTTTGCATAAATTCAGCTCTTTCTGTTAATATTTCATATATTATGTATGGCTGATAAATCTTATTCTCAATTTTAGTACATAATTATTATAGTAATCTTGAGGAATGTACACATTATGAAAGAAATTTTATATCAGTCATTCTTTTGTCCCTGGGACTAAACTATCTGACAGGAAGAGCTTAGAGGAGGACAAGTTTATTTGGGTTCGTTTTCAGAGATTTAATACTGGGGTAGCCAAGTCCATTCTCTGCCAGGGTGAAGCAGAATGTCTTGGTGGAAAGGTGTGGTGGAAGAGCACAACTCCAAAGAGCAGCCAGGAAGGAGAGAGGGGGAAAAAGAAAGGGGTTCCTGGGAAAAGAACCCTTCCAGGGCTTGCCCTCAGTGACCCACCTCCTGCCCACAATTACAACCCAGTTAGTCCAGCTCACCTAGGATGGACTGCTAGGTTACAGTTCTCAAAGTCCAATCATTTCACTTGTAAATATATCTGCATTAACAGTGGAGCTTTTGGGGGATACCTCATATCTAAATCATAACATCCAGAAATTACCTTTATTGCTATTTTGTGACTCTTCTTTCAACTTCAACTCCTTGTCTCCTTCTCTGTCTTGATGCACATGTACTTTGAACATTGGAAACATATTGAATTAAGCTTGCATAGTTTCTCTTTTCACATTATTGATTGTATCCTTTGTTGAGAAAAAGAATTTTAGTTTGAATCTATCCCATTTATTGATTCTTGCTTTGATTTCTTGTGCTCTGGGAGTCTTGTTAAGGATGTCTGATCCTAAGCCAACATGATGAAGATTTGGGCCTATTTTGTCTTCTATTTGGTGCAGGGTCTCTGGTCTAATTCCTAAGTCCTTGATCCATTTTGAGTTGAATTTTGTGCAGGGTGAGAGATAGAGGTTTAATTTCATTTTACTGCATATGGATTTTCAGTTTTCCCAGCAACATTTGTTGAACAGGCTATTTTTCTCTCCATTGCATGCTTGTGGCTCCTTTGTCTAGTAGGAGGTAACTGTATTTATGTGGGTTTGTCTCTGTGTCTATGTGAAAAGAGAGCCTACTGAGTGGGAGAAAATCTTTTCCACATGCACTTCTTCAGATAGAGCACTAAATTCCAAAATTTATAGAGACCTCAAAAATGTTACACCCAAAATACAAAGAACCCAATCAATAAATGGGTCAAGGAACTGGACCTACACTTTACAGAAGAAGATATACAGGTGATTAATATATATATGAAAAGATGTTCAACATCTCTAGTAATTAGAGAAATGCAAGTTAAGACAACTCTAAGATTTCATCTTACTCCAATTAGAATGGCTATTATCAAGAACACAAACAATAATAAGTGTTGGTGTGGATGTGGGGAAAAAGGTACACTTTTACATTGCTGGTGGAGTTGCAAATTGGTGCAGCCAATCTGGAAAGAAGTGTGTAGAATCCTCAGAAAACTTGGAATGAACCCACCTTTGGACCCAGTTATCTCATTCCTCAGTTTATACCCAAAGGACTTAAAATTAGCATACTACAGTAATGCAGCCACATCAATGTTTATAGCAGCTCAATTCACAATAGCTAGATTATGGAACCAACCTAGATGCCCTTCAACAGATGAATGGATAAAGAAACTGTGGTATATATACACAATAGAATATTATTCAGTCATAAAGAAGAATAATATTATGGCATTTGCAGATAAATGGATGGAATTGGAGAATACCATGCTAAGTGAAATAAGCCAATCCCAATAATCCAAAGGCCAAATGTTTTCCCTGATAAGTGGATGATGATATATAATGGGGGCTAGGGAGTTTGGGGATGAGAGAAGAAAGAGGAACTTTAGATTACATAGAAGGAAATAAGAGGGAGGAGGGGGTATGAAAAATGGTGGAATGGGACAGATATCATTACCCTATGTTCATGTATGATTACAGAAATGGTATGAATCTACATCATGTACAACATAGAAATGAAAAGATGTACCCAATTTGTGTACAATGAAATCTAAATGCAGTGTCTAAAAAAATAATTAAAAAAAGATTACATAGTTTATATATGTGTGTGTGAGTATATGCATATTTAAAGTGTTTAAATTTTTATTTTAAATATTTATTTAAAACATTGTCACTTTCATTATGTAAATGTCCTAAAACTCACTTCCTGTCTTTCTTATTTTTGGACATCCAGATTGATCATATTTAATCCCACACCTTGACATGCATACATGTTCCTTTATGATGGGAGTTTAACGATCTCACTATTGTAAACTGGAGGGTAGAAAAATTTTAGCACACCTGTTGTGTGCTGTAAAATTCTTACTGTACACCATGGACATTATTTCATACTCTCACAACAGATTAAGATAGCACACATTTTCCAAAAATTTTATCAAAGGAAAATATTTTACTTTTTGTTTCTCTTTGTGAATTGGATTAAGGAAAAAAAAAGTGAGAACTCACTATTTTTTCAAAATTCTTTGAATATTATTAGTTGGAATGGATGTCTCATATTTTCAAACTTTATTTTATATGGTAGCAAATACCAAATATTTCTAGCAAAGTAAAAATACATCTAATTTATAGATGTTTCATTTGCCTTTTGGAACATGACATGGCATGACACTATTTTTTTAAAAATCTATTAAGTTTAACAAAGCAGCTGCTGATCCCATAACTATGCCTATATTTTTCTTCATATTATTGTTTATAATTAAATTTTAGATTCTTTTTCTGGGTAGGTGTTAGAGGATTTTTACATACTTCCTTGAAGATTTTTTTTATCAACCTCATTCATAGAAATTTCCTTTTTATTGCAAGATTCTGTAAATACACTTTTGTGTAATTTACACAATGGTGTTTTAATTTTCTCATTTCAACATTCAGCCCAACTGGACTTAAATTTTGGTTATAATGCTTTTTCTATGTGACTAGTCAATTGTCCTCAAACATTTCTATGGATATGCTCTATTGAGTTATATTTTTCATTTTCACCAAATATACTAACTAAAACTTTGTAAAGGTATTCTAAACCTGAGAACATTTTAGAATCTGAAGCATTTCACTTTCACCTATACCTATTATAGTATTAAGCCCCATGGAGAAAAGTTCTGGAAAATCACTGATTTAGGTGGCTGGGCTTTTCACCCACTCGATGAAAAATAAGTTGGACACAATACTATTTCTGCTACAGGAATGTGAAAGACTGCAATATTAACTCCTAACATGATTTTCCTTTCTTCTACATTCCCCAGTAAACTCAGTGCCAGTAACTTGTTCTCTATTTTCTAATTTTCTCCTGGAAGCCAACTAATCAAATAACATATATTTTAGAGGTTCTGGTATTTTTTGATTTACCAAATATTTGATAATACAAGTAAGAGTTGAATATAAAACTAACATGTCCTTGTAAGTGTACCACTCATTCTTGCATGGGTTTCCAAAATTACTTCATATGCAAAGATTTTGTTCCTATAATTATTCTATATTTTTCTTTCTCTCATATCTTTCTCTCTCTTTGTCTGTCTCTGTCTCTGTCTCTCTCTCTCTCTGGTCACTCATCACAGTAATCATGTAACCATTTCTTTGTTTATATAAAAGTAGTTAGAACAGATATGTAACCCATACAGTCCATGTTCTATTCTAGTACCTCTCTGAACTCCATTTTCTTAAAAAGAACAACACACATACCTCCTGAAGTGTGATCTATATTCACTTTTCACACCTCCTCACTTCAGGTCTCTCAACTGACTCCTGTTAGACTTTTGTCCTACAACTCCCTTGAAACTGCTAGATTCAGTGTCACTGGTAATGTGCCTTTGTCATGGTTCTCTTTATTTTTTACTTGATTGTAGTTAACAATTCCCCTTTGAAAATTTTTTTCTTTCGGTTGTCATACCTTTTTCTCTGAATTTTTTCCTTCTTGATGGCATGACCTATGCAGCATCAACAAAGGATCTCGAGTAGGGGTGATGGGAGAGGGAGAAAAATACAGAGACAAATAAAACACAGAGACATATTTAAGTAAAACTGGGGCCAACTGGGACACTGCATTCTGATGGAGCAACAGTGGCCTAGAATTAGCTCTGTAAGTTTATTATATTATATGTAACTTCAAAATCAGGAAGTTAAACTATAGGGACATTGTTAATTGCTGAAGGCTTGTGAGCTGTCAGAGGATTCTTTGTGCACTAAAAGGCTACAGAACTAGAAACATTTTTGCAGCTATCCTACAACTACTGTGCTAAGAACTTCCTGCTATTATCCTGCTGCACCCAGGAAGCCCATTGTACTGGAATGTCTGGTAACTCTTAGTGTCAAAGCCAAGTATCAAGGCTGTTAACATTCTTACCTCTTGGGGAGGAATGTTTGCAGGCTTGTCTTTTGCTGACATCACAGGATCAGCTGATGACAGAGGCTTACCGGCTCTCCACATTTCAGGTATCTCTCCAGTTTCTGCCAATGTCTCTTTCCTATTGCTTGCATTACTTTGACCTCTAAATATGAAAATTCCCAGGGGTTCTGTCTTAGGTCTCTTTTCTGCTGTGTTGCAACTCTGATTGGTTACGTACATTGAATGACATGGTTTAAGTGTGCTCACTGCTTCCCTTCTCTGCAGCATGGTTCTAAAAATATGTTTGTTCTGTATGTTACTCAGTTTTCTCTTATGCAATGAATACCCGAGGTAAACCAACTTATAATGATTAAGGGTTTATTTTGGCTCAGAGTTTTGGAGGTTTTAGTCCATGGTTGGTTGACCTTGTTGGTTTTGAGCCTGTGGCAAGGCAGCACATCATGGCGGGTGAGTAAGCTGCTCACTTCATGGTTGCAGGGAAGCAAAGAGGAGGAAGCAGAGAGGCTGGAGTCCTTATATACCCTTCAAGGACACAAACCCAATGACCTAAAGGTTCCATGACCTCCCAATAGCACATAGACTAGGGACCAAATCTTTAATACATAAGCCTATAGGATGACTCTTGCCCAAATCACACACTTACTGTAGACTCTTCCCAGATGTCTGAATGCATATACTTAATTATTGCACATTTTAGTACTCACAAGAGCTGATTAAGAGTCACCTGAAATTTAGCAAGTTCTAAGAAATATTCTTATTTCTGTATAACCCAGTCATGTCATTTCTTAAACTTCACCATCTCAGTAAATGTCATTACCCTCCACTTAGTTGCAACAAGCAACCTTGCTCCAATTAGTTATTATTTATAAATAGAACATTAGAATTCTTGCTGGCCCTTCGGACTCACTTTCCATATAAAAGTTTTCTTTTTAAATATAAATTGGACCTTGTCATTATTTTGGTAAACCTTGTATTGAATCTGAGGAAAGAGTATATCAAATCTAAATTATGGAATGTTCCACAAACAAAAACAAAAATACCCTAGGAATAACAAGGGAAAAAAAAATAGGATAGATTTACTGAAATTGTGAAACCTGTTCACATATTGATATAGCTTAATTTTTAATTTACTTCTTATAACTATCAGTTTCAATTGTCTTAGACTTATTTTTATTGATATTTTCAGGGTAGTAATATCAATCTTTACACTCTAATTGAAAGAATATTCTTTAAAATATTTTCTAATTGTGTATTAAGGTATTTTTCTCTTAGTGTCAGGAAATAATTTATTTCAATGTTTGTTTCAGTGTTTGTTAGTTTTAAGTAATTGGCAGCTATACAAACTAGCTTTGACTTTACTTAAGATGGAAATTACTATAAGCAGGCTTTTTTTTTATTTCTTTTTTTTTGCAGTTCTGCTTCAAGGGTAGTTAGGCCTTGATATCAGAGTGTACCAGGATTTTTCTTGCTTTCTTGCTATGTTCCATACCCCTTTCCCTCTTCCTCTCTTCCTCCCTCTCTTTCTCCTTCTTCCTCTCTCCGTGGTTTCTTTTTGAGACACATGGATGTTCGCTTCTGCTTCATGGTGCGCAGCTGCTTTTCTTTTCCCTCCATTACTACTGAGTGGCTTTTCTTCAATCCTTGTGCAAAAAGCAGAAATCATCATACAATCTTGATAGTATTTTCAAGTTTTTGTAAAAACAAAGCAGATACTAGCTAGTGTCTTTGAATTCCATTTTCAAATCTGAAGCAGAGGAGACTCCGTGGGAGCTGCATGGGTCTAATCAACCTTGGCAAAGGAAATGGATTAATTGACTTTATTGCCTATTTTGTGGGAGCAGAATATCTGAGATGGAGTTCAGGGCCGGCTGAAAAATCATAAGCACCTCTAATTCCTATGCGACAAAACACAACTAAAATAAAATAAAATATAGTTAAAATAAAATACCTGTATTTATCTAAAACTAAATGGTCAATATGCAAAAATATTCAATATCATGAGAAAAATAAAGTAATTTAAATTAAAAGATAATAAGTCCTAACTTCTATTTGAAATAAAATTAAATATAAAATGATTCAGTGTTTATGATTGTATCCTTTACTTGAGGAAAGTTTAACAATATTTATCAAAATGTAAAAGTCATTATTTGATAAAAATTTAATTTCTTGGAATTTATCTTTATAGAAATATTTATATTTATACAAATTCCTATTGTTTGCAGACACTAATTAGAAACTGATGGAAGAGCAATGGTTTAGAAACAACCTCAATGCTATCATTAGGTAACTGGTCAAATCAGTTAGGTACAGCAAGAAAATGGTATACCCTACCAGAAAAGTAATGAAGTAGGTGTACATAAGTTGATGTGAAATTTTATTGAAGTATTTTTAAAAGGAACACTCTGTAAATATTATACTCCCTTTGCTGTAGGGAAAAAAATATCTGTTTGGGAGGCATAAGTTCCTGGAAAGAGCTGGACAGTGATAATAGAATGACAAAATAGGCCTCTACACATTAATGCCTTCAAGATAGTGGTCAAACTTTTATCTCCCCTTACTTATGAGAATATCTTATGCATCTGAATGTTTCTTCTGATATTTTCTAGTAGTCAGAAGTGTAAGACAAAATAATATCAGTACTGCAAACTTAATTTTCACTCCAAAACAGCAAGTCTGCAGCCCAGAAGTGGACATAGCCAGTGTCTCTTCATTTACTCTCCACTTTGTTGGCTGTTTCTATGCAATTCAGATTCAAAAGAAGCAGCTAGCAGGAATTGGGAAAGGACTGAGACAGATGGGCCTGTTTAGTTTTCTCTATACATCAAGGCCTAGGTGCAGGCAGGTTCTTTATCTTATAGAATGCCCTCCAAAATTCAGAGACCCTTCAATGCAGAGATCCTCTGCCTTAGGTACCTAATAAAGGTAATAATTCCTTTGGCATGGGCTTTTAATTCTCCTCATAAAAGCTTTTTAGAACTATTTGTCTATCCAGAGTTCTTTCTGGGCAAGAGGGTCTTGTCAAATGAATCAAGTAATGCTCCCTGCAAATGGTCCGTCTTTGGGAAGTCTCCCTTCTTGCCTCCCTGCCAGTGAGTGAAGGTGCAACTTGTTCCTTTAATAGTCTATTGCTACTGACTTCCCAGGAAAACCCAGTTGCAGGGTGTCCATGTTTGTCAAGCCCTTTGAGAATTTCTCTTGAAATTTCTTTACCTGTCCTGGTGGATAAGGGCATGTGGTGGAACGATGTGGGGATGGACATTCTAATGACTCCACGACAGCTAATTCACTCCACCCTTTTTGGTTTCCTCTCAAAACCCATGAAATGATTTAAAAAGAGAGAGAAGAAAATATGTTTTTCTTGGTTTCTTAGCATGATCAGCACATGTGGTTTGCTCTAGTCTTTTAAGCCTTTGATGCCTTTTCTATATAATAGTAAAAAAAAAAAAATTAACAGTGAACACCACACTAATACATACATTCACATGCTTACTTCTGGATGAGCTATTTATGAGAGTGATTACCTCAGAAAAGGGCTAGAAACTGGAGTTCTTACATTTTATTTTGAACTTCAATAGTTATAATATTTTCCTAATTTTAAATTATACTAAATTGCAATAAATTATAATTTTATGCCCTCCAAGCTACAGGTAACTTAGTTTTAATTCTCACCATTATAACCATCTTGCAATAAAATGTTTTCTCAGGATTAATAATTTTATGGTGCTATATCTCATAGTTGATAAATATTAAAAATTTCTAACTTTCAAAAGTAAAATATAAATCTATAGATGAATTGACAAAACATAATCTGTATATTACTTTATACACATACAAAGTTCTGGTTGAGTCGCCATAATTAAGTAAAATGTCAATTTATACAAAATTTTGTAGAACAAGTTTAGTAGTTTAAATGAGATTAGAAGTACAAATTTAAAAAGAACAAAGAGAGAAAACACAAATTAACAACATCAGAAATGAAAAGGAGTTATCACTACTGATCTCATACAAACTAAAAATAAAATGAAGAAACGGTTATAAACAACTCCATACATGGAAATTTGATAACTTACACAAAATGGAACAATTATGTTAAAGATGTAACTATCAAATCTCTCACAAAGAGAAATTGATAGTCTGAATAGCCTTACATGTATTAAATAATTTGAATTAATAATTAATAACCTTTCAAAATTCAAAGCACTATGTCCAACTAAATTCACTGATAAATTTCCTCAAACATTTAAGGAAAAAGTTTATGACAATTATCTGTAATCTCCAGAAAATAGGAGAAAAGGGGAGAAAAAAACCTTCTTATTAATTCTCCCAGCCAAATATTATCCAAATGCCAAAACAAGGTAAGAGATATAAGAAAGAAAAACCATAGATTAATATTTCTCGTGAACATGGATGCAAAAATCAACATTAGCATATCAAATCCAATGTTGTATAAAAAGATGAAAATGTGAATTAATTGTCTTCCAAAATTAAACTCTAAACTCAATGCAATCCTAATAAAACACCTGAGGGTACTGTTATAGATCTCAACCAACTGAACGAAAAAGGGACTGGGAAAGTTCATGAAACATTGTAAAAGAAGAACAACAGAGGGCTTTCTCTTCCTTATATAGAAATATAATGTCTCTAAATAAAATACAAAATAGGACTGAGGATGTGGATCAGTGGCCATGTGTCCCTGAGTTCAATCCTAGATCCCCTGACCCCCCCAAAAATATAATGCCAAGTTACAGAGAGTAAGGAAGAAGCATAGTATTTATGCAGAATCACACAGAGCAGTGAAGCAGCAAACCGAACCTACAAACTAGAAATGAATATTTGGGGATTTGTTTTATGACAAAAATAGCATTTCAAATAGGTGGTGAAATAATGGTTATATAAAATGGTATTGAAATAATTGCTCTCCAATTAGAGAATAATAGTCATATCATCTCAAATTTTCAGAAAACTTAACACCAAGTGGATTAATAGAGTACATCTAAAAACAGAAACTTACGTTTAATGTGTCCAATGAACATATGTAAAGATGCTCAAATTCACTAACAGTGCAGATTAAAAATGTCAGCGAGGTACCATTTAACAAACTGCATTTGGTGGAAATAAAAATGGCTGATAATATCTTTGGTTGACTAGAATGAACAGAAATGAATACTTCTAGGGGGAGTGTAAATTTTCAAAGCTTCTTTAGAAGCTTCAAAATAGTTTTTTGGAAGTATAGTCCTTTTACAAAGGAATTCCACTTTGGGAATGTATTCTTAGAAAATACACAAGGCTATGTACAAAAAGTTTTGTTGTAGTATTGTTGATAATAGTGAAAAGCTGTATAAATCTAAAGAGGAGTGTCTAACTACTGTGAAATGAGGGTATATTCATACCATGGAATTTTCCAGGGTTCCCATAAGGATTGAAAACATAAATAATATAATTTCATCATATATCAAATATAATTTTACTAAACCACATATTACATATTTACTCATGCTTTCAAATTTGGTGTTTAGAGAGTTAAACTGAATTTGAGGTAAGCCTTATGTAATGATGTGGAAAGACTCCAAGCCATGGTGGAAGTGAAAAAAGAAAATTGTACATTGCATAATCCTGTTTATACAAAGTTGTATATGTTTACATTAGTGTTTGTAGAATTATGGAAAGAAAACTCGTAGCTGTACACTAAAATTTTTTTATAAGTAGTGGTGAATTAGGTATAGAAATAGTAATTGGAGAAGATGAAGGAGAAGTAATTGGAGAAGATGAACCTTTCCTATTTGTTTTTCATTGGACTAATTACAAAAGCTTATTTTAATCTATTACTCATTTACTTTAAAAAATGTTCCAGAACTTTCTTGTCCAAAAGTATATTGTGAGTCAACATGATGATGTGGCTACTGAAATTGAAAGCTCTTCAAGATGGAATGCATACAAATAGATTTTAAGAGTTCTGAAGAAGTACACAAGTACTGCCTGGGGGAAGTGGAGACAGGGAGAGTCCAAAAGAGTGAGATTTATGAACTCTACTACAGTCAGAACAACTCATGTAAAAAAAAAAAAAATCTGTGTACTAAAGATGTTATGGTTTAGATGTGAGGGGTCCCCCCAAAATTCTTGTGTGAAATAATGCAAGGTTTACAGTAAAATGATTGGGTTATGATAGCTATAACCTAATCAGTGCATTAATCCACTGATAGGGATTAACTGGTAATAACTACATGCATATAGGGTGTGGCTAGAGGAGGTGAGTCATTGGGGCATACCTTGGGGTTTATATTTTATCCTGGTAAGCTAAGCTTAGTCCCTCTCTGCTTCATTGTTTTCATGTTCTGAGCTGTTCTGCCTCACCTAAAGCACAGAGCAATGGAACTGGCTGTCTGTGGACTGAAACTTCTCTGACACTGTGAGCCCCAAATAAGCTTTTCTTTCTGGTCAGATTCTTTTGATCATAACAAAAGAATAAAATTGTTCTGGTCAGATTCTTTTGATCATAACAGCTAAAAGGTAACCAAAACAAAAGTGCTATATAAGCTTTAGCTTAAAAATAAAGTGGGGAGATAGGACTACCATTTAAGACATTACTTTGAAATTCATTAACTCATCAGGAGTTGATGCCCTCTTCTCTGCTTTGCTGTGAACTTTCCTGGTGCCTGGATTATTTCTTATCTTTTCATCACAAGATGGAAATCAGTGCAACAGATGCACTCCAAGGAATAGACCCTGGCTGGTGAAGGGACTCACAAAACTATAGAAAGCAACTGAGGAAGCCATGCTTGGGGAGGGGACAAAAGTCTTGACCTCAGTTATTTAAAGTTCTGTCAGGAAGGTAGATTGATTCTTTGTGGAAGGAGGGTTAGAACTAAAACCATGGAGATTTTTTAGTACTCCAGAGATGAAATGGGTTACCTTTGGGGGGTGGGCAGTGGGTTCCCCATCACTGGAGTTGTGCAAGCAGAAAATACTCAGCAATCACGTTTGTGGTAAAAATTCCAACATTAGATGAGGATTTGGCTAGAAGCCTCTAAGGTTGATTCTTTTCACAAATGTTACCTTCTAGGATTCAAGCACTGTGTGGGGCACTAGAAATAAAGAGTTAATTGAGAAAGATAGATTTTCCACTCTTGGTAAAAAGCCCAAAATAAGGAAAACAAAAACAACAACAACAACAACAAAAAAAACAAAAGCCAACAAACAAGTTTTAAATTTTAGTTATTGCTCTGCTCTGTGGATAATAGAACATGGTGATGTGATTGAGAGTAACTAGAACTGGGACATTTTTAGATAAGATGTCAGGGAAGGATCCTCAGAAGAGATATCTTAACTGATACCCGAGGAAGAGAAGTCATTCATACATAAGTCTTTTTCAGGCAGAAGGAACAGAACAGTAACAACATTAGAAACCTGTTGCAGAAGTCCTTAATCCAATTTTGTGTTTTAGATGACAAAAAAAGGAAGGAAGGAAGGAAGGAAGGAAGGAAGGAAGGGAGGGAGGGAGGGAGGGAGGGAGGGAGGGAGGGAGGGAGGGAAGGAATTATACACAAAGACCAAAAGGAGATTTATTCCAGGTAAATCATTTTGAAACTCAGTGCAATCACATGAACAGGATAAGGAAGAGAATTCCTATGATCATATCAGCTGATAAAGTAAAGCTACTTACAAAATTGACAAACCGTTCTTGATTAAAAAATAAAAAACTCTAAGTCAATTAGAAATGAAGGAAAACTTATTCAATTTTATGAAGAACAATTATAAAAGTTATTCTACAATGACCATTTACTCATTAATGAGAAACTTAATATTTATTCTTAAGACAGGAGCTAAGAATGTTCTCTTACTACTACTATTCATACTGGAGCCCTAGCAATAGTAAATAAGACAAAAAAGGAAACACAAAGCATATTTATCTGTAAGGAAGAATTAAATCTGTGTTTACAAATGACATGATTATCTTTCTAAAAAAATGAAAAAAAAAGTCCCCCAAAAACCATCCTAGAACAAATTTATGAGTATACCAAAGTCACAGAATACAAGGTTAACATATGAATAGGAAATATACATTGTATGAAATATATAAGGTTAATATATGAAAATCATCAATAAACAGAATTTCAAATAAAACATTTATTTTTTTATTTTTATTTTGGGTACCAAGAATTGAACTCAGGGGCCCTCCACCACTGAGCCACATCCCCAGTCCTACTTTGTATTTTATTTAGAGACAGAGTCTCACTGAGTTGCTTAGTGTCTTCTTTTTGGCGAGGCTAGTTTTGAACTCATGATCCTCCTGCCTCAGCCTCCCAAGCTACTGGAATTCAAACAAAACATTTATAATAACTATTTTAATAGCTTACCAAATTGAAATATTTAGGTGCAAACCTAATAGAATATGTTTAGGATCTATCCATGGAAAAATACAAAATTCTAATGAAAGAAATAAAAAAAATCTAAAAAAAAGAAGAAAAATATTTTATGTTCATGTTTATAAGATTCAGAATTATTATGATACCAATTCTCTACTTGATTTATAAATTTAACACACTCCCAATCAAAACATAGATTATTTTAAAGATGTTGATAACCTGATTCTAAGATTATATGGAAAAATAAAAATCTAGAACAGCCAAAACACAATTGAAGAAGAGCAATAATATTGGAAGAATTATATTCCTAATCCTAAGATTTGCTATAAAGCTACAGTAATCAAGACAGAGTGGGATTGGCACAGAATAGCTTCCTGGACAAAAGGAAAAGAAAAGAGAGCACAGAACCCATACAAATATAGTCAATCCTTGACAAGGGAGCAAAGGCAATTCAGTTGAGATAAAACTCAAAAGTCTAAAAATTCTAGAAGAAAACAGGAGAAAAATCTAGGTGACTTAGGATTTTGTAATACATTTTTTATGACACCATGAATGAAAAAACTGAAAAGTGCATTGGCAAAAATTGTAAATGCTTTGATATAAATTCCTTAAATATCTCCATGTTATATATATTAGGTTATTTTCTTCATTTTTTTCCCTTTAGAGAGCTATTGAAAATTTTCCTTCAGTTTTCAGTCTGGAAAGTGGCCATGGTTCTTGGATACATTTCTATATCAGTCAACTTGGGATTTCATAACAAAATATCATAGCCTGGATGTCTTAAACAAAAGGAATTTATTTTCTTACAGTCTGGATGATGGGAAGTACCAGCTGATTTGATTCTTCTTGTAAGGGCTTTCTTCTTGGATTGCAGATGATCACCTCCTTTCTGGGTCCTCACATAGTGGAAAGAGAACTCTCTTGTCTCTTCCTCTTATAAGAATACTAATCCCATTGGATCAGTGTTCCATCCTGCTGATTTCATTTTACCTTAATGGCGGCCTGAAATTCCAATCGTCAAATACAGTCTCTGTGATGGTCAAAGCTTCAGCAAATGAATTTTGGAGGTCATCATTCATTCCATAGCAAATTTCACTTGATCTTTGCAAACAGTCCTTATTTGCTTGTTTTAAATAGAAGCCCTTAGCTTGCCAAGAAAGTACACTGAAACCACACTCTAGAGGTTCTGGCTGTGACTCAAAGGACATTAGCATTCTGTTTCAGCATAGGAGTGTGGGTGTCTTTGGGAACATATTTGTTGTGAGCCATGTTTTTTTGTACATCATGTTACATATTCTTAGGGACAGCTACCCTTCATGAAACCCAAACCCAGCTTATAATAGGAATTTCCCAGATTGTTAGTCAGTGCAGTTTGAACCTACAGAAGAAACAAAGAAAAATTACATTCTAAATTCAGAAAGTAAAAAATGAAACCATAGCACATATTTTTATCACTAGTATTCATCTTTCTTGAGGATTTAATATTATGACATTAGATTTATTTGTGTTCTCACAGTAAATAAGAACCATTGGCTTTATCAGCACAAAACAAACAAAAAAAAAAATAGGCTGTTTCAACACACACAATAAAATGGGATATTCAGGCAACTATGTAGATGGTTTAGGAACTCAAGTATTTTTCTTTCTAATGGATTTGTTAATATATCCTTTCTATGTCACTTTAGAAACATATAAGCAATAGACTTAGCTAAAAGTCCATTTGGATACAAGGAGTTGGCTATCTACTTTTCAGAACTTAAATAATTAAGTAGATGAAAATATATATGAACTAATTCTGGAACCCTTTGTGTTTCTGTTGGGGTAAACACTAATCAGTGCCCAGGAATAATTGCAGGGAGATAAGGACTCCAAAGAATGTGAGAACCAAGGACTTGGAGAGTGGGAGCTGGTCCTTTCCCTTATCTCCAAATTTTAGGTGAGACTCAAAGCAGAGTGACCTTGGCTGTAAAGTAAAGGAATGAGCTCATAAAACATCTGAGGAAATCCACCTGTGCCGAGGACATGGAGCCTATCCCAAATATTCCCCCCATTTGTAGGCCTGTTCCGTTTTATCCTGGCCTGACACCACTGAGGAGTCTGAGTAATAAAATGTCCAAAACCTCTCTGTTGAGTTCCCCAAGTTCTTTCTTTGGCATCAGTAAACCCTAAGCTTGGTGTGTTTGTAGTCCTGGGGTGGAACACTGTCTTACTCAGTATTTGGATTCAGAGAATTACTATATATAATCATGAAGTAAAATATATACCTTTAACTTCCCTGATCCATTCAAGGCCAATTTGTAGTCTACAAATTGTGTTTATTAAATCTTGCTTTGCCTCTCCAAGTGTCCTTCAGCCTTAAACTCTTCAAATTATTTTGCTCTAATATTTCCTCTGACCTCCTTACCAAAACACATACTCTTACTTAGCTCCTGTTTCTTTCCATTCCTCACTTTCTCAGGTTTCTATTATCTACATTCCCTCTGTTTTATGTGCTGATTTCTTTGTCTCTGATGTCCTGAGAGCATTGGAGAGCATGGGATCCCTGTGATAACCAGGTAGCTCTTTGTGCACGGGTGGACTTACAGGTGGAATGAGTATCAGAGTCCCCGCATTTGGGGAAGGAAGGCAGTTTCCTAAGCAGATACTGGGGCGGGAGAACTATCCTTTTCACCCCCAGCAGTGTCTGCCTTTGTAGGTTCATTCACTACCACCCTTGAGGTCCAGCCAGCATGCTCTGCTTCCTACCATCTGATGCTTTTCCAGTGTTCAAAAGAACTGCAGCCTGGCTTGACACGGAAGGGAGCATTAACACTTTTTGAGTGGTTTATTAAATCATAAGCTAAGATACTATAAATGTAAATTAGGAATGTTTCCACCACAATAGTCTGCATTTAAATAAAAATTCTCTGTTCTTTTCCAACATGACAACTTGCTGAAATTTTCAGAATTCAAACCAACCTTGCTTCTTGGAAGTATAAATAGTTCTTCCTGAAAATATCTAGGTGACTTGATAGCAAAAACACAGACAAAGAAAGAAATCACAAAATTCTGAAAGGGACGTATGAGACTACTTGTAGAGATTCTGCTGCTTTCAACACTTTTGAAAGCAAAGTGTTGCTGTTTGCCTTAGCATGACCCACACTGTGTTTGGAATCTACTCTCCTGTGATAAATGTTTTTATCAAAGAACTTTTTGAAAATAATGCCATAAACACTTCTTTTTGTTTGAATATGATACCTTTTAAAATGAAAATTGTTTTCATCACATTTAAATAACACTAAATATTTCTTTCTTAGCATTAAGTACAATGAATTTAGAAACAAATTGCTGATATGGTATTTATTAACATCTGTACAATTAATTCAATCAGGCTTAAAAGAAGGTAGCATTTCCTTTTTTAAAAGACTCCTACTGCAAATTCATGAATTGGCAAAATATTCCATAGCAAATTTTCAATTGCCTGACACACCATCATCCTCAATACATTCTCCCAGTTATGTATTTACAGCATTTTAAATTAAAGAAAATAATCTCTAAAATAAAAAAAGAGGTAATTCTTCAGGATGCTCCTTGATTCTTAGAAAATAATTAGGAAGACTGATAAAAATCAGACAAATATAAAAAGTCAAAGAAACAATAATAGTAGCAGAATGAAATCAGCGAAGTCAAAGTCAATCCTTCATATCTTGTGAGTCTACATATTATTCACAGAAATTCATCATGCCAAAGACAAAGTGATAATATTTTCCATCATTTTGAAGTTTTCACTGAATGTTTAGCTGATATGGATAGACAAGTGATAGATTTTGATCTCACATTCCAAATTCTAAATCCTATGTCCTAGAATTCTCCATGTTGTTAACTTTAGAAGGTCAGTTGTCCTTGAACTCCCCCTAAGGAGCACAGGTTGTTCATCCTCACTTCTCATACATTTATGTCTATGCAGCTATGAAACTAAAAATTTGTTTCTTTTAGGCTCTTTCAGAGTCCAGTTTCTCTTAGGGGTAAGGGTTTCCTTTCACTATAAATTGTATTTTTATAGCTATGTGTGTGTGTGTGTGTGTGTGTGTGTGTGTGTGTGTGTGTGTGTATGTAAATACACTAACATGCATGAATTTGCTTGATTGCAAACACAAAAGTGTGTCTGTGGTATCAGTATTATATAGGATCTGTCTATGCCAATCTTTCTAAGTCTTGTAATTTAACAATTTTGGATTGTGCTATAATCACATTAGATTTGAAATAAAATGCACTGTTTCCATTGAAATGGGTTTTTCAAACTTGATACTATTGACATTTGGGGCTAAAAAATTCTTTATTGTAGGAAGATGGCTTGTGCACTGAAGGATGTTTAGCTGCATCCCTGGCTGCTACCCACTAGATGCCAGTATTATTCCTCAGTGGTGACAACCATAACTGTCTCCAGACATGGACAAATGTCCCCCTAAGGACAAAGTCATACTCAACTTGAGAGCTTCTGCTTTAAAATAAAAAGACTAGCTAAACATTCCATTTTTAGTCATTTTTAATATATGATGTTATTACTAATAATGTCCACATTTGGGTTCACCTCTGTGGACCCCTGTGGGTCCATTTTAAGACTCTGTTTCCCCATAGAAATCAATATAACTCACTTTTTTTCCATTTAATAGATATTTCCCAATTTTAGGGAATTTTGGATATATATCTGCAAAATCTGAAGCCCAACCAATTTTTTTTTTTCACTTTTTGAGTAAAATTGTGGGCACATTCAAATTCCTCTTCCTGCATGTTGCCCCACTCTCTTTCATATGTTGAGGTAGGAAGAGATGGTTCCATTGTTGTCTCCACATAGTTCATTGATTGGATCTGCTGCTTTGCCCTCAGCACCTACAGAAATTTCAAGGCGAATTAATGACCAGATGGTTTTTACCTATATAAAAAACTTTTCAGGATATTCAGCCTATTTTAGCACAGTGCCTATGTCCTAAAGGGAAAGCCAAGAGTAATTTTATGCCATTAGGCAGAGTGAAATTTAGAAAATGTGGTCTATTTATTCTTAAAAATTCTCCTTCTCATTTTGCATGTTCCTTCTATTTCTGTATAATGCATCATCCCTTTGTGATAACATTCTGTATTGACTGCTGTGAATATTTTTTTCCTTCTTACATTTTAGTAAAATATTATTCTAGCAACTTTCTGGGCCAGTTTGGCTTAGCATAAAGAAGGAATGTAGCTCATATTTAAGAAACAACTACATGCAAGTCTATGTTACTGAATCTAAACTTAAAAATCTGAAACTATTGCCATGCAAATGAATATTTATATGGAAGTAATATTCAAATGTTTTTCTAATAACATACTCATTGTATCAAAATTATTATATATAGTAAACAATGAAAAAATCATATATAACTCACCCAGAGATAATAACTACTAACTCCAAATATTACCACTGTTGAGCTGCAGCCTCACTATAAAAATCAAATGTTTGCACACACACACATTTTTAATAGTAGAAACCCATATGTAGTAAGTCAAAAAACTAATGTATGTTTTACTCTATAATTTTATTTTTCCCCCTATAAGAGAAAGATTAGAAGTATCCCCCTTAGAAATAATATGCCAAAATCTATTTCTATAGAATTTTTAAATCATTTTAAAACTAAAATATTCAGGTATGGTGTTTGGAAAACACCAAAGTGATACCCAAATATCATTTAAAAATTCTTAAGGAAAAGTAATATGTGTACTTCCCAAAAAGAGAGTAGTAAACTTATTTAGGGTCCAGCTGCTACCTCCGAGTCTCTACCATAATCCTGTAGTTAGATTTGTAAAAATTGAAATAAAATACACTAAAAATAAATAAGTAAATTGTTACATCACATAGCAACTCAATTATTCATTAATTTAGTTTATTTTAGTTGGTTTGATAATTAAAAATGGTAATATCAGATGTTCAGACTTGCTCAATGAGTATTTGTAATGCTTATGAAAAACCTATCTGGAAAACCCATGGCTGTTGAGTTGTTATCAGAAGTTCTTGGACACAAGATTTTCTTTTTCTGTCATGATCAGAATGACTTGTGAGTTTCTGCATAGTGTAGGCTTAAGAAGAACGTATGTGCCTCCTCAGTGTGGTTGAATTATGGTGGGAACCATTTAGAAAGCAATGCTGCTACAGATATGAAAACTGCTTAAGTAATCTATGTGCAGGATCTTTACATCTCTAATGACTTCCCTCTTGTGGCACCTGGTACTGTTCAGACCATTGTGAGAATTCATACTCAGACAATTTATTTCATTTTCTACTATGCAAGTGGATAGATTTTTATTTTTTGTTTAATAAAGTGAATTTTAAAAATCTTTCAGTTTTGCCATGGTTTAAATTACCAAGCATCATTTACTTTACCACATGTTCAGTACTATTGCAGTTATAAATCAAAATGATTTGCCTGAGCATGTTGCAGTTCAAACCTGTTGGAATAGTATTATGGGGGAAGTATGACACCCCTGTGATATTAATTCAATTTTAACAGTGTGATGGGAGTACATTGTTTATGCAATAGAACTATTCACCCAGGCATTAAGCTACAATGAGAAAATTGCTACCTGTGACAAAGTTTATGGCAATGTGGTGTCTTGAAATGGTTGATAAACCTTGAAAAGAACTATTTCCTGCTGGGTGGAAAACTATAGCGTATATTTATAAATTTTTCAAATTGATTCACTTTCAACTAAAATTGTAGGACCTTTATAACATTATGTTTGCATATGATGGAATGAACCACTGTGGCAACACTTTTCATCCTAAAGTAACCATTGCTATTTATAGATGTCATGATTAGAAAGTAGTTCTTGGTAGCTATTACTAGTAGGTTAGAATAATTTTGTATTGCTTCTGATTTTCATCTTTTTTTTTTCTTTTAAGCATACTATAAAATAAATGCTGATAAGTATTATGGAAATATCTTTAAAAACAAGTGAGAGTGAAGGTAAAACATGTTAATATTTTGAAATCTTGTCTCCTGTCTCTGTTTTATAAAATGAATGTCCTATTGCTTTATTTTGTGACAGACAGTAGCGAATACACCTGAGCTTCATGAATTCTGGAACTGGATTTCCCAGATTAGTACCACAGTTTTGTGATATCAGGCTTGTTACTAGTTACCTAATTTTGATTCTCAGCTTTCTCATGTATAAAATGGGAATAATTATAGTACTTAATTCATAGGATGTTATAAAAGAACAGAATATTATAGAGTAAGAATACTGAGAAACAAAGAGCAAAAGGAATAGAGAATGAGTTATTATGTAATGCATGTAGACATGATTGAAAAATAATTAGCATTCATGGAATTGGTACCAAAGTCATATATTGGTTAAGATATTTATAAAATAATAAAACATAAAGAGGAGGCTCCATGAGTCTCATGTGAATCTTTAACTGGAAAATCTAATAATGAAGTTTCAACATATGGGCTAATATCTGATTCATGTAAAGCTCATGGAACCTCTCAAAACTAATTTTTATTGGCATGACTGGTATTTTTTTATAGCATTCTAACATTGCATATGAAAACTGAAGAGTCCCAGAATAATGTTATTTTTTTCATTGCTTTAAAAGGACTTGATTTTTCTTCTGACAGAAGGAGAGATTACATTCAGATTATTTTGATCCACTTGAGAATGGGTTTCAGGCTTCCTTGGGGCTGACCTATTTCCTTTTTTGATCCCAGCAATTTACATCTATGACATAGTTCTTTCAAGGCCTCAACTGGAATCTAAAGGTTTGTAACAAATTCTCTCTGCCTTTGAGCCATGGACAGCCTTTGTTACCCTAGCACCATGAGACCATGAAATCTATGCTCAGACTTTTAGCTTTTTAAGACTGCTTTCTCTTTGTTTTATTTTGCCTTTTCTCTCCCCCCCCCCCCCACCACAGCATTTTGCTCATTGTTTTAGAGAATTAGGGTTTGGATGAAAAATTAAATAGTGCATTTCAGGTTCACATATATGACTTTCTCTTCTCCAGGATGATAGCCCCTCAAATTCTGCTCAGTTTGGCATTTCAGCTACAGTACTTACCTCCACAGCCGGGAAACACCTACAAGCCCCTGGACAACTGGCATAGCTGGTGTCAAATCTTTTCAATGCCCTCTTTAATTGTAGCCTTCAAGTAAATATTAAAACCAGACATCTTTACTATGCAGAATAAAAGGATTGTCAATTGTCTAACAAAGAAAATGTCTGCACTGAACAGGCAAGAAATCCTTGGTACCTCTCCACAGCAGAATTATTTAATTATTAGAGAAAAGTGAGAGCTGTGTGTTTTCCATTATCAACATTAGTTTAATTATATTTTCCTTGTTTTCTTACACTATTTTTCAAATATGTCTGGAGTAGGTAACTTGCAATTAAGTTTGTACATCAAACCACAATGAATCATATCCAAACTTGATGGGAAGGATTATTATCCAGGGATTCTGTATTTTGACCTGAGTGCCAACTCAATAAGGCTGTGACTGCCCACCTTAAAAAGGTGGGAAATATGCCTTATGCATGGATGACATCATGTGTGTGCATGTTGTATGTGTACTTTGAGGAACCAAAATGTGAACCACAGAGGATTTTATTTGTTGCACACATAAAAAGTTATCTTATTTTGTGTCCTTACTAATCCAACTCAACTCTTGTTGTGAGCAGTAGTCTTTTTGTTTTTTCCTTTTTGCGGTGCTGGGAATTGAACCCAGGGCCTTGTGCTTGCAAGGCAAACATTCTACCAACTGAGCTATATCCTCAGCCCAGCAGTTATCTTTTAAACTTTTATGTTTCCTAACCTTCCTTGCAGACATAAATAAGCATGTGATTCAGTTCTACTACAGGACACAAGAACAAGTCATTAACCACACTTTCCAGGAAAGAATACTAAAAGAAAGGGTGGATCAGCTGCTCCAAGTCCTCCCCCATGCCACTCTGCATGTCCTCTTTCTTCCTGCTTCCAGTACTAGTGTGAGGACTACAACTACAACCTCTTTCCTCATTATCCTCACATTTGTTTTTAATTTTTTTATTAATAAAAATCATAAAAATTATACATATTAATCACTGGGTCCTGATGTCCATGATCAGTTTATAAAAATGTCACCACCTACCTACCATCTGATGTTTCTAACATGGGAAGGTAAGACCCCAAGTTGTTTAAAGCATTATACAGTGACCTCTTTTCCTTATAAACCCCAAAGTATCAGATCCACATGTTGTCAAGTAAATATCACCACACAGTGTTCTCTTTTCCTCATAGCACCACCAAATCTACATTGTATGGAACTGAATGTCAAAAAAATATATGCTTACTTCATTTATATATCAATATTACAAAAAGACTTGAAATTGACTATAATTTGTACTTTTGGAATTGAACACCTAGCCTAGTATTTTTTCCAGTATCTGTCTCCAATAGCTTAAATGTAGATTGCTAGAACAAACCAAGATCAAACAAGATGCTTCTTAACATGATGCATTTCTTTGCAAGTAGTGTCCTAAGCAGATGGATGTATAACTGAATTTCTAACCAACTGAGGCCATTAGTGCTAAGGTGTTCCACAAGGTTAATGGTTTGCTAATGCTGGATCCAATACTATTCATAAGCCCACACAAAACAGTCTCTCTCTATATATCCATATATATCTCTACATATCCCATACATGTGTATGTACATATACATATATATGTGTATATATATAAAAACTTGTTCATTCTTCTATTTAATATCTAGGTATGTATGTCTGAGTCTCAGATGAGTACTATTTTCACTAATTTTCTTCTAGGGTTCAATTTTGTATGCTTATCTCATAATTATTCTGTCTAATGTCTATGAAAGCATCCGGACTGGGAGGATGCAAGAGGGATAGCAGAAATTGAGAGGAGCAAGATGAGTGAAGTGGGGAGAGGAAAACATGGAGAAAATAATGAAGAGTAAAAATAAGGAGAAGAATTATACTCTTTTTCTGTATTTGCTTTTTTTTATCAGGTACTAGGGACAAGGTCATTGCATATATAAAATCATTTACTTTTCTCAGTGACCCTATGCAGTAGGTACTGATTATGATAAACATTTTCAAGTGAGAAAAATCAAGAGTTAGTGAGTTTATTAGGTTTTGCCAAGGTCAGAAAGGTGGCATATAATAGAAAAAGTGCTTAATTCAACATGCTTATCTCAGGAACTAATGCACCTAGAAAATCTAGATGATGTTGTTATTACCTGAAGCTTGTAATCCTTTCCCTCTTCCTCCCATAGTACTTAAATTCATCTTACTTCTGACTTCCTAGAAATGAATGCACTGGGAACCTCTCTCACTGTCTGATGGAATTTTTTTTTTTCTCTCCAGAAGTTGTGGAAATTAAAGGAAAAATTCCAAGATAATTCTTATTTGAAATGGGCATAGAAGCTCCAAACTTCAATTCTCTACGTCTAGATAATGCTTTTACTCTAACGGGTTTGTGAATTATATGTTTTTAAAATAGGTTATCAGGTTTCAAAATTGGTATCCAATACACTTCCTTTAGGGGATCTGATGCTCCTTCAAAGTGTCTATATGTAGAAGGGATTCTTATATTTGTCATGAAGGTTAACTCCTTGCCCTGTATATATTATACTCTAGATAACCTACTTTATCATCTGTCCAGTTGTATAACTTCCAGATTCCAGTTGTATTAGTAATGCACACACAGATATTTATCCAGTGATTCAATACAGTGTTCTAAGGGTCCATGTTCCTGTGTTATCATTCATTGCTACTTTCTCCTCTCCACTGGTAAATGACCTGTGGAGGCTGAGTTCACTTGCAGTTCAACAGTGAATTCTGGTCGCATCCAGAAAATGAGCTACACCTGCAAAAGCAGATGTAGTAGAGAGAACAGTGACAGGTCTCTATATTTTGGTTTCTGCCTGACAAGCAGTTAAATAGATGATCATTGAAGAACTGGTGACATTCCATGTTACCTCTCTGTCAAATTAAGTGGGAAAAACTTATTCTGCTCTCCAATTCAAGGCCTTAGCATAAAGAAATTCCCTTAGAACATTTTCATTTATCAAGATTAATGTATTACATTAGAATGATGTCAGAAGATCCATCGCGCTTCTTGACACTAACACATAGAGGAATTTGTTATCACCAGTATGCTAGCCAGAACCATCTTCTGCAGTAGACTTTACACAAGTTTCAACACTTCACAGTAAACAAGTTGCTTGTGTCTATCTACCAACCATCTGTTGAGCTGAACAACATCTGAACACAAATATACACATTCTGCAATATGCTATCATTTAAGATATGTGTTCTTTTTTCTATCTCCAGAAGATTTGGTTGAAAAATTCTAGCCAGTACACCTTCTATATGTAGCGCAGATATGTTCCTTCCACAAAGTTACTGCTTCGAAAGTCATGGCCACCTCCTATACCTGTGTTCTAAAAATCCCAACAATCAAAACCATGTATGATTGGTCCACTATCTACATGGCTACCATTTAGAGGCAAAGTCAAATGTGGTGAGATGGTGCGTGACATAGTATGTACTTTGTTGCTGACAGGCACCGGTTGTTGATGCTTTCCCACAATGCTAAGCAAGGTCATATGTCCATCAAGGCAGCTTGTCTGATGCTCTGACCTGAACATACCAGAACTTCCATAATGCTATTTAGAAGATCGTAGAAGGGACTAAAATCTTATAATATGATTTTCTTTATACATTCTTAAACAGACTAGCGACAAACTGTCAAAATATACAGGAATTTACATTAAGTGTCATCATGGGTAAATACTGCAGATTGGCTTACAAGAAGAAATAATGACAGTTTGACTCTCCCTTACTATGAAAATTATGGACACAAAATGGGAAAGGGCAGAGTTGCTTGGACAGATCAAACTTAAGCCCCAATTCTTCATCCTTCCTTGTATCTGCCTCCTTGCCATTTGATGTTGAAAACCTTAACAATACTTTTCTACTTCTTGATTTTGAGCTTGGCGTTTGGCAGTGGGACATTAGCTGATGTGCCTGAAGCAGACTATTAAAATGTGGCTGAGGGGTTGAACTTGCCACTTTTGTGCTTCTGGTCACCACAAGAACAGATGACGGTAGGAAGCCCACTGATCTCAGAAGAATGAGTGACATGTGGTGTTAAACTGTATGTGTAGCTTGGAGTATCCCAGGAGACTTCTCAGTTGACTCGCAGATGCATCAATAAGACTAAATGATTATTATTTTAATTTACTAAATTTTGGAGTGATATTGTACTGTCCTGTAGCAGCAACTGACCGTGTCAGAAGTTGCTATTGGAAATGAGATGCCACTTCAACAGAAACCCAAAATATGATTTTGATAAAGAGTATGGGATGTCATGAAACTGCTTTAAATGAACAGAAAAACAGGAAAATGTGATGGGCATTAGAGAAACTGTGACCCATAGTATGAAGTATTAAAAATTTTAAGAAAACTTTTGCCTGCAACTGAAAGATTATGCATCTGATAAACATGTAGAGGTACGACAAGGAAAGAAGAATATCTAAAAAGAAACAGTCAGCTTGAAAGTGGTAGTTAGAAATAGTAGCAAGATCTGAGAATTATGGAGTGGCTAAATAAAACTGTTTTTCACCAATTTAAACAGGCAGCCATTGAGCTAGTTTCAGGAAAAAGCCTAATGCAGAGGGTAACCAATAAAAATCACTTCAGAATAAAAATCCAATATTGGATGTTGTCATCGAACCTATTGTTAAAACTTCTAAACTAATTAACATTCTTTGTAGATCATGCCTCATAAAATGACTAACATACCATTCAGAAGAAGAAAAGTTGTGCTAGAAATAAAATAGTATTTTTTCCAAAACATGAAATACACAAAATACATATAATTGAATCTAGAGAGAAAGTCTGATAGAAAGTATTATGTATGTTGTTTTTGGGAAATATGTTTAGCCTTAAAAATATATAGAAAACCCATGAGCTTGTAAAATAGAATTGTATTAGCAAAAAGCATGACCACCCTAAAAGGAGACTGAGAGTTCTGTTAAAGAATACTTGGTGTCCAAATTTCTACAAGTAGTTAACAGGTTGCCAAAAAAACAAAAGGATGTTTGCTTCAGTCCTTTCTATTATTGGCCAAGGAGAATGAAAAAAAGAATTATACTCCAAGAAAAAAAAAAAAAAAGAGCTGAGAACAGTCCATGGACCTCTTCCCAGAACTAAAGTCAAGAAATATTTCCCATCTCCAAGTAAGGACTAGAAGGATTTCAGAATTGCTGTGGACTACGACTGCCAAATACCTCCTATTCTCTCATGTTAAACAGAAGAATTTATTGTGATTTTGCTGTCCCTTCTCTACTATTATACAAGAGTTTGTTTCACATTGTAGTTCATAGACCTGAGGGTCAAGAGGCACAACATCCTGTGCTCTTCTAGATCATGACATTGGAATTGATGTTTCTGTGGGGTAATACTTTTCCAATTCTTGTAATGAGGAAAGGTGAAAGAATCCGATGCAGGAAGACATGATCTTAATCTTTAAATAAACAGCTAAGAATGAAATCATGGCCTAGTAATTTAGAGAATACTGAGAAGCTAAATTAAGGCTTTAACCACTTTGCAATGACTTATGAACTCTTGGTCATATGTTATATTTTAAATGGTTCTGAAAAATACTTAAATAATCTTGTTAAAATGAGTATGTGATTTACTATATGAAAAGCCCTGATGCAGGTTGGATCACTAGTGATTCAGTATATTGTGGTTCATATTATTCACAAAAGAATTACCTTAGTTTAATTCATTTTGTACCTCTTTTGGTATATTAAAATAACTTCATTTTCACTGATGTGGTAGTCATGATGACACACAAAGTTTTAAAAGCTAATGAAAACTTCTAGATGTAATTTTGTTCTCCTATATAATTCTACCATTAACAAAGAGAGTCAGATTGTTAGAATGCTCTATTTTTAATTTCAACTGTTAATTCTGGATATTAAACTTTTATATTGCTAATTATAAGAAAACATTATTAATTGTTAAGATATATTTAATAAAAGGAATTTTAGGCTAGTCCTCCTCTTTGAAGTTTTTCTGAGAATCATCTTAAGAATTTCCATTTGCAAAGCAGATACAGTAGTTAGTTTCACAATAATAATTTTGGTTTCCTATTTTTAATTTTTGGAAATACCCATTCAACTATTCTTTCATACAACAAATGCTGTAACAGCAATTGTAATGTCCTATTAATGGCTCTCTTGTAATTATTATAATAACAGTCTCATTTAGCCAACATTGTAGCATTTATTTCAGAAACATATCACAAGTTTTAAAAGGGGCCTGCTCCTTACTTTTAACACATACACACACACACACATACACATAGACACACCCTCATGGGTTCAAGGTAGAAGGCAAGCAAGTTCATGTCATAAACCCTGATAATACATAAGGAGGAACTGTTGTTATTAACTTTTAAAAGAACATTTTGATTGACTCTATTATTAAAAGAAGCAAAAATGGATTTTGGTCAGTTAATATTACTTAGCAATTAGGATAAACACTGGAACCTTGCACTAGAATTCCTAAGATTCATGTTGAGAGGTTTGGAAGTGCTATGGTTTGGGAAGCCTGATTGTCAAGTATTCCTGTCCATTGAGAATGGGTGGACGACTGGGCTTCTTCCAAGTTCTTTCCTGTATTTTCATGTTTAGGGAGAATTGCATCATACATTAAAGGCTAATGGTATTCTATGAAGATGCTTACCTGGCTGTCAATAAAGGCTTTCATCAGGGCTAGTCCCTTTGGGTGAGTGGTCATGTTTTTATCTTAGTTGTTTCACCCAGAAGATCTCACCTATAATTTTTTTCCCCTCTAGGCAAGACATATTAACCATTAGTAGAACAGTAGCCTTTGGCCATTGCTATTTCTCACCCTGAGTAGCTATGGAAGTTATCTTCCATTCTAAGTGCCTGATGCTAAGTAGTTGATCCTCTGAGATTTGCAACATGTAAATAGCAGTGCTGTATTGCTTCAGTTCATCACTAATTATGTCCTGTATATAGTTGGCAGGATAAATCATAGACATCCATACTCTTTAAATATACTCTATGCATTTTATAGTACATCTACACCTTTAGCATTTCTCCCCTTGCTTTATATTAGGCTATTGATATCTTAGAATTTGTATTTTTCTTTATTGAAAGGAATGCTGTTCATATTTGGATAAGTTGCTATAGTTAACTCTTGGTTATTTCCTTTCCTCATTCCTCAGATTCATCATTATCCAAAGAAATATTTCTGTCACCATTAGCACAGTTGTAGCATATGGTACACAAAAATCATTTCACAGTCCTCTTTAAATTTACTTATGACAGAGCTTACTTATGGGTGGAAAAATGAAATGAAAAATTCCTAGCTCAAAAACTGTCAACTTTTAAGCAAGTATTCAACCAGTAAATTCTATAAATGCACAGTCTTTTGTTAGTGCAAAAATATACTGCTTTGAAATCTGAGTTTATCTAAATAACCTGTCTCAACACCCTGATTTCTTAAGGGAACCAATTGGTCCATCTGACCCACAGATATAACCCTGTAGCTAGCCAGAATGAAGTTTTGGTAACATAGGTTAATTAATAAGGTCTAACTAGTTAGAGGAAGTGTTGGATTTAAAGGCATTTAATAAGATTTGACTTTAAAGCATTATTTGGTACATTAATTCAAATATGTTAATTGGAGTAGCCCAGAGGCCCAGACATGAAAAAAAAAATGAGGGCAGATTGGAATAAAATTAAATTTTAAGAAGGTATTAAAGTAAAAATACACTTACAGCTGCAATAGAGAACAGAAATTAGTCCATTAGCCTATTAAAACTCACAGCTATTAGTATATGAGAACACTAAGATAGGAAAGTTGGTAAATGTACAAGCAGACATACATTTAAAACAAGAAATTATCATCTTTTGTCAATCACTAAATTTGAACCTACTATACAGCCCATTCTGGTAATTGCTGCCAATACTAGAACATCTTTATTCTTAAATGATTGAGAATAATGCTGCTTTCTGTGAATTATAATTAAGGATTTTTGCTCTATAACTTGTTTGGTATTTCAGGCATATCATACTAATACCTGCATTTTTTTCTGGCTGCCTGCAGTAATCCATTGATGATTCAGATTGAGACCAGTGTAAGAATCATGGGAAGGAAAAGTAAACTTTCACTGAGTAGACAACATTATTGAAATCAATTTGAAAAAACAGAATTTAAATATCATTAGAAACATTTTCTACCAGCCGCTTTAAAAAATATAATCTCTGGTCATTTGCAAGGTAGTATGAATTATTTTTTAATCATAGTTAGTAACTTAAAACTAAAATAAAATTAACACAGAACTTACTTCTACCATATTTTAAATAAAGTTTATTATAATTCAATATCGGATATGAACCAGTTAATTCTGCTTCATTCAGAGCTCTAATATTTCACAGAAGAGCAGATGTTACCCCTCCTAGAACACCATTAATATACCTAGTCAGTTTTTCCACTGTTTTCCCTCCGGCAGAGAATAAAGGCATATTTTCCTTTCTGTTCCTTAAGCAAACCCACTTGTTCCCCAAAGCAAAAGATTTAATTATCCTTATTGCATTATATTTGCTTGAATAGCTACAGAAGTTATTAATGGGCACAGCATTTTCTGATCTTTTTCATGAAATTCAGCTAGCTATGATGTTTATGCTGATTTAATTACCTTTAGCACATTAATTAGTCCAGCAGTAAGAATTTAGAATTTATAGCCAAATTTAATTTATTTCTATTGATCATTATCATATGTGACACATTGGCTAAAGGGAGAGTTTTGACATAGAATGTATCTGCGTGCATGCCTGGGAATAAGGGAGTGGTTACCCACTATACTAAATAGTTGTTTATAGGAATGTTGATTACAGAGCACTCTGGATTCATAGTGGTTGCTAGATCAATCACTAAATGACTATATAGGCTTTGGTAAATAATTTAAATTTGTGTCTCAGTTTTATCATGTATAAAGAGGAAATAATAATCTCTATATTATAGGGTCCTTTTTAATATTAAATAGCTTAATGTAGATAAAATACAGAGTAATTTCTGGGACATCATATGCCCCACATTAAGGGCCAGCTGTTGTTGTTATTATTTTAAAAAATTAGAATATACAGCCTTTGAAAAAGAAATAATGAATTGTATTTAGTCTTTTTGAGTGCTAGATAGAACTCACTTCTACTGAGACCTCAAATACCCATATACTTAACATTACAAAAAATGTGAACTGTCATGGGAGGAAATCAGAAAACTCACCAGAAGATAAATACCACCAGTAAGATCCAGCAGAAACAATGCAAAGCAGATTCTGAAATATAATGATGTGACATATTGGATTTAACAGACTCAGCATAGCAAGCAAGTACCTCTTAAAGAAATGAAGGATTAAAGATAGGAAAAAAGGAAAAATTGAAGAAAAATTTGAAAAAGGGTAAAAATACAGATTTCAGAAAGAAAAACTATGTTTACTAAAATGAAAAAATGCTTTAAAAGGTTGTGTTGCAGATATTCTGTTATAGCATAAGGGTATAGATTTTCACAAAATATGTTATACCTTAAATTCAAGAATATATTAATTTTAATGCTGTGTAAAAATTATAATAAACTTAATGGGGGTGAGGGTGGGGAGTGAGAGAAGAATGGGGGATCTTTACAATATGTAGAAGAAAATGAGAGGGAGTGGGGTATGAAAAATTGTGGAATGAGACAGACATCATTGCCCTATATACATGTATGATCACACGAATGGTATGAATCTACATTGTGTACAACCATAGAAACAAAATTATGTACCCCATTTGTGTACAATGAATCAAAATGCAGTCTGTAAAAAATTAAAAGCTAAAAAAAAAAAATGAAAAACAAATTCCAAAAACTATAAAAAATAAATAAATAAATAAAAATAAAAATAATGGATTTATCATCTCCCAGTCCCTGTGATTTGGAGGTCTGGCTGTCACTTATCCGGATCATCTGCAAAGCTGTAAGCAAGCTGCTGGCCAAGACTAGGTTCTCATCTGGAGACTTGATAGGGAATGGATTTGCCATCAGTTTCACTCAGGTCAAAGGTCTGGCTTTTTCCCAGCCATTGTCCAAGAGCCATTCTCAATTCTTTGCCACATGGATCTCCCAACATCGTCCTTTATTTTATGGAACCAGTAAGGAGAAAGATAGATTGTAGAATAAACCGGCAAGCAAGATGAAATCTCACAAGATAGAACATAGCCATGGAAGTGACACTTGATTACCTTTGCTGTATTCCATTGGTTAGAAGGAAGTCACAGGCCTTACCTACACTCAAGAGGAGGGAATAATACAAAGATAAAATAAACAGGATCCAGGAATTATGGGGAGACATGTTAGAGTCATGTGGTAAAAATCTAGGCCACATGTAGATACATACCATGAAGCACATAACATAAAATGAAAACTAACACTTTCACTTCTAATCTCTGTTCTTTCTAATAATAATCACTCTATGTTTTATTCCCAGAAAGTAAAATGCTTGATATTTCTCAAAATAAGCACCAAAACCAAAAAAACAAAACAAAACAAAACAAAACAACAACAACAAAAAAAAAAAAAAATAAGAAAAGTCATTAGCGTTTATTAAATGTGACCATGGAGAAACGTACAATGTTTACTGCATTTGGGAAGATTCCTATGTCAGAAAAATAAAATATGAAAGAAAGACAGAAAAAAAGAAAGGAAAGGAAAAAAGGAAGTCCATTAGCAGATATGGATATTCTGAACTGAATTGTATACTACCAAATTCATATGTTGAAGTCCTAATCCCCAATGTTACCATATTTGGAGGTAGGCTCTTTAAGGAGATAATTAAGTTTCATGAGGTTTTAATGGTTAGGACTGTCTCCTATTCACCTGGGCTACCAGATGTGGTAAAAAAAGAGCCTATGACAAAAGGTATATATTAAAAAAACAACCAAGAATTCTACAGAATGAATAAAGGTCCATCAAGAACTTTGAATGGGTTGAAATTTTACCCTACTTTCCAGACAGCAAGTTAGTCTGCCATAATTTTTATAGAAGTTGTCACCTAGACAGAAAACTTTTTTACAGGAGGAATCTAGAATTTAATGTTTGTCCAAGTTTTCCTTGACTCCCAAATTCCACAGGAGTAATGCAGGAGGAAGTCCAGGATGATGCTATACACAGTGGGCTTTGTGACAGCTGAGGAACTGTAGGCATAGGGAGCTCAAAAATTTAAAGGTGATGTTAGCAAATCTGCCCAGTGTTTGCCTGAAGTAAGATACTTTCACTATTGTGCTCAGGAAACAGATATGTGTTTTGGCCTGAGGGAGACATCCTATATTGCAAAAATGTTTTCTATTCAGACATCCTTAAAGGGAAAGTCTAGAACAAAGTTTCCAGTGTTTATTCAAAAGAATAAATCACAGTAGAAATATAAGAAAGACTATGGAGAATTGCCTTCCAACAAGTCAACAACAAAGAGTCAGGAAGTCTATTGAATTCCAAGCTAGGGAAATTGGAAAAATCCTCCCTTAGACATAAGAATTTCATAATGAAACTACAGAAAATGAAAGACAAAGGGAAATATCAGAAGAAATTTGAAAGAAAACCCAGTTTTATAGTTCTCCAAAGAATAAACATAACAACTCACTTTTCAACAGAATTTGGAAATCAGGCAACAGTGAAATAAAATAGTCTTAGAGAAAATAAATGTCAACCCAGAACTGATAAACCATTCCATATATCAAAAATAAAACCAAAAAGCAAAAACAATAGGGAAAAAAAAAAAAAAAAACAAAAAACCCAAAAGCAATAGAACCAAGTTTTCTACCAATAAATTCTATTTTTTTTCCAATAAATTCTAAATGATATTATTAAGGCAGAGGAATAGCAACTCATGTAGAAGGTTTGAGAGGTACATGAAGGTATGTCAAGCAAAAAAGTGTCAAGTAGTTATAAATCTATAATACTTTTGACCTCAGGAAAGCAATCACATACTTTCTTGTGAGGTAAAAGAGAGATTAAAATACTATACAAGATACACAAGATAGGTAAAAATACTCAAAGATTGCAAAAGTAACTCAGGAAGAGGCTGAAGGAGCTGAAGTACTTAGTAGAAGAATGAAAGTGTAAATTTAATTAATTGATTTGCTTAAAAGTATGTTAAAATTTCAATTAAAATCACTAAAAGATCAGAAATAGATTGCATATCTTTTATAATTAAAGAAATAGACTATCAATACTACCTTGAACACCCTTACAAAGTATTCAGTATGGTAAAAACTGCTCTTGATTTTTGTAGATTGGTGGACTCCAAGTAAAATGACTAAAACATTTATTCTCTAGGCAGACAAATATCTCCAATGAAAGTGTTTTATTAAGAATGCTGATGTAACAATGTTTGAAAGCAGATGCATTCTTCAGACTAGCTTTAGTTTTACTGATTACAAGGATAGACTTTGGAAAAATGACCAACAAAATCATTCTTTTTTTTTACACTTTTATGCAGTAGTACATATCTGCCTCAACTTCTGTTTCAAATAGGGCAAGCCAGTCATTTCTGTGGGTTAACTTATCCATCAAATTATATATATTTTTCAGATATGTTTTAAGTATATTCATTCACATACATATTTAAATTGCCTAGTTTTCCACAGTTTATCAATTATTTCAATGTCTTGTAGCCTTAACTTCAAAAAGAACACAGGGCTGGGGTTTCTTAGTGGTGAAGTATTCACATGGCATTTGCAAGGTCCTGAATTCTTGAATTCTATGCATAGCACTGCAAACAAAATGAAACCAAACCAAAAAAAAAAAAAAGCAAAAGGATGCAAACAGATTTTTTGCATTATACAAATGTACGTGCATATTATTTTGGTGAAAATCTACTCATAAAAATATAAAGTTATCAGTAAATATGAGAAACAAAGTGTTTTGTGATTTAAGACACTTTGATTTACTTTATTCTAATAATGAATGCTATTAACTTACATCTGCAATGATAATAACAAAGTATACAATGTGTTTGATATATAGAAAAGGCTTACATGAATCCTAATGATTTAGAAATCACAAACACACTTTTAGAAATATGATCAAAAGAAGTGGAGAATAAATCAAACATTCAATTTCAATTGCTGTATATAAAAATATTTTTAAATGAATATGTAGTGATGGCATCTAATTTAATCTGTTTCAAACATTGATAGCATTTCTCAAGACAACCTATAATTATATCCTTCACATGTTAGAAATTAGAAACAACATGTGCATTATAAATTAAAAATGTAAGAGAATTTCTTAAAATGGAAAATTGCAAATATAGAAAAATGGCCTGAATTTCAAAGTGTAATAGGTTTATCTCTAATTGAATGTGTTCCTTTCAGTACTTGGCATTATCTATAATGCCCCTCCGCAACCAGAGGGTTACAACCCCGACCTTACATGGGTATATGGAGGTGTGAAGACTTAAAAAGTAAACTTGAAAAAGTTTTAATTATTGACAGAAAGTATTTGCAATTGATTTTCTAATACTCTGGGCAATAGAGTATTATGGTAATTAAGGAATAGAGCTTGCTTCACAGGTTTGATTTACTGGGTTGCAAGAATCTATTCTCCCCAAAATCAGTGCAGATGTGTGTGTTGTATAATTTCATGCAGCTGCATCTGTCTGACCCATCTCCTAGCTAATCATATGTTGTATGGAATGGAGGCTTGCACACTGACGGGATCAAGTGGTATCTTTCAGAGACAGGGGAAAATGAGTAGGCACACCAATCTATAATGATATACCTGGGAGCAATTTTTATACCATTGAAAAAGTTTAAATTAAGGGACAAAATATATTCCTTCTGTCCTGATAGGAGGCTCACTACAGAAGTTTCAGAAACAAAGAATGAAACTGTTCGGTTTCTCTATTTGAGAGTTATATTGAAACTTTTAGCTTCAATATAATCAGAGAAGAAATTTCTACCCAATCTCTAAAAGTTAATATTTAGAAAAGTGACTTTCAGAGATGTCTTAACAGTCTAAAGATTAAAGCTTTGTTGAAACAAATTTGAAGGCTAAACATTTTGAAAACAATTGGTTAAAAGTCACTTATTTCCAATATTTAGAATAGTACCCACCAATAACTATCGATTATGAAAATTTCCTCTCAATAATACATACTCCTTAGAAAAATAATATGCCTCCTCGACATGTTTTTACATATATGTAGCATGTAGAAATTCATTGAGTTCAAGATTTAAAAGTAAAGAAACAACTACTTTGAGATTGTGTGGGAGAGGTAACCAAAAGGAGTGCTGGAGGAGGAAACAGGAATTATGGAATTATTTTCATGAAACTGAACCCTGCCACTGGCACTAAGAAAAATTACTTGCTCTAGTTGTGCATAAAGTCTTTAATCTACAAAATGCCCATACTGAAAGGAGTAATCATTTTTAGGATGAAAATAATTTTGGTTTTGAGTCAATGAATGCTAAAAAGTTCATTTCCTTTTGCCAGAGATTTTCTGTAAATACTGATCACTGAGGTTCAAAATGTCAGAAAATTTAAATGACACGTAGGCACACTTTTTTCATAAAACTTTGATTTTTATATTGTAATTATATAGCAATTTGTATGAACAGATTTAATATTTTCATGCCCTCCCTATATATACTGCATCTTAAAAGAAGCAGCATTGTTACAACTCTGTTACCGGAAAGTGGTGTGATCACTCAATGTTACTTTCCAAATAGAAAAAGATCCAGAATTTCTTGGACAATGGATGAATTAAGGTCTGGAACAGAAAATACACAAGATGATCGTGAGCATCATGTCACATAGAAATCTAAGGAATTAGAAAAACTCATAACCATGTCAAAAGAAACTAAGAGCACAGAATCTGATTGTCCAATATGGAACAACCCAACCAACAATAACAAGGATCAATACCTTTGATTGAAACACATTTGTTTCAATATTTATAAAGCTCAAAATTTATAAAATATAATAATGATATTCTAATTATTTAATATTACAGAATACTAGTAAATCAATTCATTAATTTGAAACCATGTAAATGAAGTGAAAAATTTATGCAAGAATAATAGATGCAGGGGAGACTTTCCTTATGGAATGATTTCAGGTGATGGCTAAATAATGAATGGTAGAATAGGCTAGCAGTATTTTATAAGCCTAAATTTATTTGATGTAGATATTGATCATTAATTAAAACATAGAAAGTCCACTCACACTTCCTCACTTCCCAATTTGACCTAAGATTAATGTATATTTTATGGGGAATGTAGAAAATAAAGGAACATATTTAATTACACCATGGGTATGCATTGAGAAAAATTAATGGAAAAATATTTCATAGGATTAATGACTTGTTTTTCTCCAACAAATATGTGGTGAGGAATAAAAGCAATATTGAGGAAATACGATATATGTCAATCAATTGTGAAATATGGATTCTTTTGGATACAGATTCAAACAGTAAAAAATAAATATGACATTTTGGAGACAATTCGAAATTTAACTATTGATTAGGTATGTAAAGATACATGTGAATTAACGTTCTTGTAAAATCTTATTATGGTTTTGTTTTTAAAAACTCTATCATTGAGAGATCGATTGAAATATTTATGATAAAATCATATTGATATTTGAGATTTACTTCATAATGATATGGATTTGAGAAATGAGTGAGTTCACCATTCTGTGAATTCATAATTATTGAAATCGTATATGGTTACGTGGGGATTCTTTTCCTTATGGTGTCTACTTTAATATGTTAAATTTGTCCTTAATAGAAGTTTTAAATAGAGGTTTTGCCTCCATGAAATGTAACTTTTACTCAGGAATTCATTATGTAGATCAAAGTACAGTTCTGAACATAGATACACATATCCTTCCATGCTTTTAAAATTGCAACTTGGATCTTAACAAATAGCATAATTCGCCTAGGTTTATTTTATGGGAAAAATAATGCCTCTTTAATATACAGAAAGGACAAGTGAGGAAACCCCTACCTTGGGGCTATTTTAAATTGTTAGTTCAGGTGGCAGAAAGGTGCTGCATTCCTCTGGACCTCACATACGAAGGTATTAAATAGTCCATATAAAACAAATACAAATTTCATGCTGTACTTAAAACCAATTTACTATCTGAGTTCTAAATTTGAACTTTGTTTATTACTGAGACAATTTTATTTAAAGCTTTTTATTATATCTCATTTTGTTTTTTTCTCTGCTTAATCTTTAATTATAAATTTTAATCAAGAACATTGTAAAAGTTTTAGGATATTGGACTACAGTTGCCAAACAGCAAGCTTGTTTCTTAAGCTCTCAAACTTTCTAAAATTCTGCCTCAGACCAAGAATTTCAGAGTTATCTAAAGCAAAGACTCATAGTTCATGAGATCTAGATCTTAGGGTATTTCTGTGATATTTAAGATAAGTGTTATAAGTTATACAGTGTCAATAATTATATAATTATGTGTTTAAAAAAACTAACAACTATACTCATACTTCATGTGTTTCTGTGTTCACAGATTATATTCTGGAATATATTTTTGCTCTTCTTTCTCTAGTCACCTAAATTAGAACCTTAGGTTATTGATTTGAAATCTTTCTGCTTTTCTTAAGAGATGCATTCAATGTGAAATATTTCCTTCTTTATTATTTCTTTTTTATTTTACATATTTTTTAAAATTTATTTTTATTGTAAACAAATGGGATACATGTTGTTTCTGTTTGTACATGGAGTAATGGCATACCATTTGTGTAATCATACAATTACATAGGGTAATGGTGTTTGATTCATTCAGTTACTTTTCCCCTTCCCCACCAGGCCTCCCACCCCTCCCACCCCTCTTTTCCCTCTATGCAGTACCTCCTCCCACCATTCTGGCCCCCCTCCCACCCCCCATTATGTGTCATCATCCACTTATCAGCGAGATCATTCATCCATTGGTTTTCTGAGATTGGCTTATCTCACCATGATATTCTCCAATTTCATCCATTTGCTAGCAATTGCCATAATTTTATTATTCTTTATAGCTGAGTAATATTCCATTGTATATAAATATGCCACAGTTTCTTTATCCATTCATCAATTGAAGGACATCTAGGTTGGTTCCACAATCTGGCTATTGTGAATTGAGCAGCTATGAACATTGATGTGGCTGAATCTCTGTAGTACGCTGATTTTAAGTCCTTTGGGTATAGTCTGAGGAGTGGGATATCTGGGTCAAAAGGTGGTTCCATTCCAAATTTTCTAAGGAATCTCCACACTGCTTTCCAGAGTGGCTGCACTAATTTGCAGCCCCACCAGCAATGTATGAGTGTACCTTTTTCCCCACATCTTCTCCAACACCTGTTGTTGCTTGTATTCTTGATAATTGCCATTCTAATGGAGGTGAGATGGAATCTTAGGGTAGTCTTGAGCTGCATTTCTCTTATTACTAAAGATGGTGAACATTTTTTCATGTTTGTTGATTGCTTGTAGATCTTCTGTGAAGCATCTGTTCATATCCTTCGCCCATTTGTTGATTGGGTTATTTGTATTCTTGGTGTAGAGTTTTTTGAGTTCTTTGTATATTCTGCAAATTAGTGCTCTATCTGAAGTATGATTGGCAAAGATTTTCTCCCACTCTGTAGGCTCTCTCTTCACATTACTGATAGTTTCCTTTGCTGAGAGAAAGCTATTTAGTTTGAATCTGTCCCAGGTATTGATTCTTGCTTTGATTTCTTGTGCTATGGGAGCCCTGTTAAGGAAGTCTGATCCTAAGCCAACATGTTGAAGATTTGGACCTACTTTTTCTTCTATAAGATGCAGGGTCTCTGGTCTGATTTCAAGGTATTGATCCATTGTGAGTTGATTTTTGTACAAGGTGAGTGATAGGGTTTTAGTTTCATTCTGTTGCATATGGATTTCCAGTTTTGCCAGCACCATTTGTTGAAGAGGCTATCATTTCTCCATTGCATATTTTGGCCCCTTTGTCTAGTATGAGAAAATTGTATTTATTTGGGTTTGTGTCCATGTCCTCTATTCTGTACCATTGATCTACCTGTCTATTTTCGTGCCAATACCATGCCTTTTTGTTACTATTGCTTTGTTGTATAGTTGAAGATCTGGTATGGTGATAACCCTTGTTTCATCCTTCCTGCTAAGGATTGCTTTAGCTATTCTGGGTTTCTTATTCTTCCAGATGAATTTCATGATTGCTTACTCTATTTCTGTGAGGTACATGATTGGGATTTTAATTGGAATTGCATTGAATCTGTATAGCACTTTTAGTAGTTGGCCATTTTGACAATATTAATTCTGCCTATCCAAGAATATGGGAGATCTTTCCATCTTCTAAGGTCTTCCTCAATTTCATTCTTCAATGTTTTGTAGTTTTCATTGTAGAGATCTTTTACCTCTTTGGTTAGATTGATGCCCAAGTATTTTATTTTTTTTTTGAGGCTATTGCGAATGGAGTTGATTTCCTCATTTCCCTTTCAGATGTTTCATCACTTGTATAAAAATGCTTTAGTTTTATGTGTGTTGATTTTATCGCCTGCTATTTTGCTGAATTCATTGATGATGTCTAGAAGTTTTCTGGAGGAGTTTTTTGGATCCTCTAAATATAGAATCATGTCATCAGCAAATAGTGACAGCTTAAGTTCCTCTTTTCCTATTCGTATCCCTTTAATTTCTTTAGTCTGACTAATTGCTCTGGCTAGAGTTTCAAGGACAATGTTGAATAGAAGTAGTGAAAGAGGGCATCCCTGTCTTGTTCCCATTTTTAAAGGGAGTGCTTTCAGTTTTTCTCCATTAAGAATGATGTTGGCCATGGGCTTAGCATAAATAGCCTTTACAATGTTCAGGTATGTTCCTACTTTCCCTATTTTTTCTAGTGTTTTGAGCATGAAGGGGTGTTGTATTTTGCCAAATGCTTTTTCTGCATCAATGGAAATAACCACATGATTCTTATCCTTAAGTCTATTGACATGATGGATTACGTTTATTGATTTACGGATGTTAACATCCTTGCATTCCAGGGATGAACCCCACTTGTGGTGCACAATTTTCTTAATATGTTTTTGGATATGGCTTGCCAGTATTTTGTTAAGGATCTTTGTGTCTATATTCATCAAGGATATTGGTCTAAAATTTTCTTTCCTTGATGTGTCTTTTCCTGGTTTGGGTATGAGGGTAATATTGACTTCATAGAATGAATTTGGTTGGGTACCCTCCTTTTCTATTTCCTGGAATACTTTGAGAAGTATTGGAATGAGTTCTTCTTTGAAGGTCTTGTAGAATTCAGCTGAGAATCCATCTGGTCCTGAACTTTTCTTGGATGGTAGGTTTTTAATGGCTTCTTCTATTTCATTGCTTGATATTGATCTGTTTAAATTGTGTATGTCCTCCTGGTTCAGTTTGGGAGGAGCATATGTCTCTAGAAATTTGTCAATGTCTTCGGTAGTTTCTATTTTGTTGGAATACAGATTTTCAAAGTAGCTTCTCATTATGTTATGTGTCTCAGTGGTGTCTGTTGTGATATTTCCTTTTTCATCACAAATTTTACTAATTTGAGTTTTCTTTCTCCATCTCTATTAGTGTGGCTAAGGGTTGGTTTGTCTGTTTTGTTTACTTTTTCAAAGAACCAACTTTTTGTTTTGTCAATTTTTTGAATTGTTTTTTTGTTTCAATTTCATTGATTTCAGCTCTGATTTTAATTATTTCCTCTTTCTACTACTTTTGCTGTTATTCTGTTCTTCTTTTTCTAAGGCTTAGAGCTGTTACTGTTAGGTCATTTAGTTGTCGACTTTTCATTCTTTTCTGGAATGCGCTCTATGCAATGAATTTTCCTCTTAATACCACTTTCACAGTGTCCCAGAGATTTTGATATATTGTATCATCATTCTCATTGACCTCTAAGAATTTTTTTATCTCCTCCCTGATGTTTTCTGTTATCCATGTTTCATTCAATAGCATATTATGTAGTCTCTAGGTGTTGGAATAATTTCTGTTTTTTATTTTGTCATTGATTTCTATGCTCAGTCCATTATGATGTGATAGAACACAAGGCAGTATCTCAATTTTTTTGCATTTCCTAAGGGCTGCATTGTGGCAGAACATATGGCCTATTTTCGAGAAGTTCCATGTACTGCTAAGAAGAAAGTGAATCTGCTCGTTGATGGATGGAATATGCTATATATGTCTATTAAGTCTAGGTTATTGATTGTGTTATTGAGTTCTATGGTTTCTTTGGTTGGTTTTTGTTTGGAAGATCTATCTAGTGGTGACAGCTGTGCGTTAAAGTCACCCAGAATTATTGTGTTGTGGTCTATGTGATTCCTGAAATTGAGAAGGATTTGCTTGATGTACAGGGATGCACCATTGTTTGGGGCATAAATTTTTACTATCGTTATTTCTTCCTGATTTATGGTTCCCTTAAACAGTATGATATGTCCTTCTTTATCCCTTCTGACTAACTTTGGCTTGAAGGCCACTTTATCTAAAATAAGGATGGAAACCCCTGCTTTTTTACTGAGTCCAGGTGCAGGGTATGTTTTTACCCATCCTTTCACCTTTAGTCTGTGAATGTCTTTTTCTATGAGATGAGTCTCTTGCAGGCAGCATATTGTTGGATCTTTCTTTTCAATCCATTCTGCCAGTCTATGTCTTTTGATTGATGAGTTTAGGCCATTAACACTCAGGGTTATTATTGAGATATGATTTGTATTCCCAGTCATTTGGACTTATTTTTGTTTTTTAACTTGGCTCGGTTTCTCCTTTGAGTGGTTTTTCTCTAAGGTAGTTCCTCCCTTTGCTGAGCTACATTGTTGTTTTTCATTTCCTCCTCATGGAATATTTTGTTGAGAACATTCTGTAGTGCAGGCTTTCTATTTGTAAATTCTTTTAACTTTTGTTTATCATCGAAGGATTTTATTTCATCTTCAAATCTGAAGGTTAGTTTTGCTGGGTATAGAATTCTTGGATGGCAACCATGTTCTTTCAAAGCTTGAAATATGTTGTTCCAGGCCCTTCTAGCTTTTAGAGTCTGGGTTGAGAAGTCGGCTACTATCTGCATTGGTCTCCCCCTATATGTAATCTGATGCTTTTCTCTCGCGGCCTTCAAAATTCTATCATTATTTTGAATGTTAGGCATTTTCATTATAATGTGCCTTGGTGTGGATCTGTTGTGATTGTGTGCATTTGGTATTCTGTAAGCCTCTTGTATTTGATTTTCCATTTCATTCTTCAGGTTTGGGAAATTTTCTGATATTATTTCATTGAATAGGTTGTTCATTCCTTTGGTTTGTATCTCTGTGCCTTCCTCAATCCCAGTAATTCTTAAATTTGGTCTTTTCATGATGTCCCATAGTTCTTGGAGATTCTGTTCATGATTTGTTACCATCTTCTCTGTTTGGGCAACTTTATTTTCAAGATTAAATATTTTGTCTTTATTGTGTGAGGTTCTGTCTTCCAAGTGATTTAGTCTGTTGGTGATGCATTCCATTGAGTTTTTTATTTGGTTTATTGTTTCCTTCATTTCAAGGATTTCTGTTTTTTTTTTTTTTTTTTTTTTTTTTTTTTTGAGAATCTGTATCTCTTTGTTGAAATGATCTTTTGCTTCCTGCAGGTGCTCTTTCAGCTTATTGGTATTATCATTCATTGCCTGCATTTGCTCTCTTATCTCATCCTTTGCTTCGCAAATCATCTTAATCATGTATAATCTGAAGTCGTTTTCTGACATTTCTTCTACATACTGTCATTGGATTCTATTAGTATAGAATCTAGATTTGTTTGGATCATATTCTTCCCTTATTTTTTCATATTGTTCATATATCTTCCTCTCTAGCAGTGCATATCTGGGGTATTGCAGATTTCCCCCTATAGGCTTATAGTGGCGTTATAGGTTTCTGAAACCTTTGCTTTAAGGGGAGATCAATATTAGCAGTGCCCAATTCAGACACTATGCAATCCTAGACCAAATAGCCCCTATGAGGACAATAACAAAACTGTCATAATAAACAGAATGAGTTCAAATATTATCTTTCAGTATAACAAAGAGATTTGCAATAAGGTCTGCAGTTTCTAATGGAGGACAAAGAGGATGCAGAAGGATATAGGATGTAGCTGTTAATGGGATAAGAAAGAATATACAGAAGTTCTAGAAAATAGAAAGGGTGAGAGTGTAATCAAAAGAAATTGGATGTTAACATGCAAAAGGGAGAAAGAGATTCTGAGGGAACAGGTAAACAAAAGGAAAAGAGAGCAAGAAAAGTAAAGAAATAAAAACTTAAAATTGTTCAATAAGGAGAAAAAAGAAAATCTACACTGTAACAGTCATATAGTATGCAAACCTTCCAGTCTTCAGTAGCCTGATGCATGAGAGGTACCTAACAATGAGTGTCAAGTCTGCAGCAGGCATCTCAGGATGGGATTTTCCCTACCTAAAAATAGGAGCTATGGCTTCCAGGATTATCCAAGATGGCTGCTCTGGCTTTCAAATGTGTTGGCAAATGGGGAGCTATAGCTCGGGGTGTGGACCTGGTCAGCTGAAGGTCCTAGAGGTGGGGTGTGGTTGGTCTGGCAGGGGTCCTGGAGGTCAGGTGTGTTTCTGGATCCTGGAGGCCAGTTGCAATCAGTCGGTCTGGGGTCGCAGAGATAGGACGCAGTCAGTTGGTTTGGGGGTCCTGGCAGCAGGGAGCAGTCAATTGATGTGACGTCTCCAGAGGCAGGGAGTGATCAGTCGGGCTGAGGGCTCCTGGAGACGGGGCTCAGTCAGTCTGTCCAGGGGTCCTATGCGGCCTGGCTGTTGTCATATTTTACTTATTTTTTAATTTTTACAGACTGCTTTTGGTTTATTGTACACAAATGGGGTACATCATTTCATTTCTATGTTTGTGCACAATGGAGATTCATAACATCCATGTAATCATCATTTGTGTAATGAGGTCTGTCTCATTCCACCATTTTTCATACCCCTCTTATTTCCTTCTACGTAATCTAAAGTTCCTCCTTCCCCCCCCACCCCCGCCCACCATTTTATATCATCATCCACTTCTCAGGGAAAAAATTCGGCCTTTGGTATTTTGGGATTGGCTTATTTCACTTAGCATGATATTCTCCAATTCATCCATTTATTTGCATATACCATAATATCATTCTTCTTTTTGGCTGAGTAATATTCCATTGTGTATATATACCACAGTTTCTTTATCCATTCATCTGTTGAAGGACATCTAGGATGGTTCCACAATCTAGCTATTGTGAATTGAGCTGCTGCGAACATTGATGTGGCTGCATCACTGTAGTATGCTGATTTTAAGTCCTTTGGGTATAAACTGAGGAGTGGAATAACTGGGTCAAAAGGTGTGTCTATTCCAAGTTTTCTAAGGATTCTCCACACTGCTTTCCAGAGAGGCTGCACCAATTTAGAACTCCATCAGCAAAGGAATATGGTGGCTTTTTCCCTCACATCCACGCCAACATCTATTATTGTTTGTGTTCTTGATAATAGCCATTCTAATTGGAGTTAGATGAAGTGTTAGGGTGGTTTTAATTTGCATTTCTCTAATTATTTGAGAAGTTGAACCCTTTTTCATATGTTTATTTATCACCTATATAAATTCTTCTGTAATGTGTTCAGTCCTTTGGCCCATTTATTGACTGGGTTCTTTGTATTTTTGGTATAAAGTTCTTTATAAATTTTGGACATTAATGCTCTATATGAAGTGCTTGTGGAAAAGATTTTCTCCCACTCTGTAGGCTTTCTCTTCACATTGCTGATAGTTTCCTTTGCAGAGAAAAAGCTTTTTAGTTTGAGTTCATCCCATTTATTTTTTCTTGCTTTAATTTCTTGTGCTTTGGGAGTCTTGTTAAGGAAGTCTGATCCTAAGCCAATGTGAGGAAGATTTGGGCCTACTTTGTCTTCTATTTGGTGCAGGGTCTCTGGTCTAATTCCTAAGTCCTTGATCCACTTTGAGTTGAGTTTTGTGCAGGGTGAGATAGAGAGGTTTAATTTCATTTTACTGCATATGGATTTTCAGTTTTCCCAGCACCATTTGTTGAACAGTATATCTTTTCTCCATTGTATGTTTTTGGCCCCTTTGTCTAGTATGAGGTGACTGTATTTATGTGGGTTCATCTCTGTGTCTTCTGTTCTGTACCATTGATCTGCCTGTTTATTTTGGTGTCAATACCATGCTATTTTTGTTACTGTTGCTCTGTAGTATACTTTAAGGTCTGGTATTGTGATACCTCTGCTTCACTTTTTCTGCTGAGGATTGTCTTGGGTATTCGAGGTCTCTTGTTCTTCCAGATGAAGTTCATGATTGCTTTCTCTATTTATATGAGCAATGTCATTGGGATTTTAATTGGAATTGCATTGAATCTGTATAGTGCCTTTGGTAAAATGGCCAATTTTGATGATGTTAATTCTGCCTATCCAAGAACATGGGAGATCTTTCGATCTTCTAAAGTTTTCTTTAATTTCTTTCTTTAGTGTTCTGTAGTTTTCATTGTAGAGGTCTTTCATCTCTTTTGTTAGATTGATTACCAAGTTTTTTTTTTTTTTTGAGTCTATTGTGAGTGGAGGAGTTCTCCTAATTTCTCACTCAGAGGATTCATCACTTATGAATAGAAATGCATTAGATATATATGTATTTATTTTATATCCTGCTACTTTGCTGAATTTTATTTATTAGTCCTAGAAGTTTTCTAGTGGAGTATTTTGGATCCTCTAAATATAGAATCTTTGCTTCAGTCCTTCTTCTGAGTCCACTGTATCTATAATTAGTACAGCTATACTAGCATTCTTTGGTAGGATATCATTCTCTCTTTCCCTTTAAACTATCAATGTTTATATGTGAAGTGTTTCTTGTGGAAGAAATATCTTTGAGTCTTTTCCTTTTATTTTTAATACGTTTTTCAAATCTCTGCCTTTCAACTTGTGTTTTCAGACCATTTACACCTAAAGTGATTAATGTTATGAATGGATTATTATCTATTATCTTTGTAACCAACTTCAAATCATTGCACTTTTCTTTGGTTCTTCCTCTACCCATTTTCTTCTTCTTTTCTTGGTTTTAATTGAACATTTTTTTGATTCCATTGTATCTTATCTCCTAAAATATCTATTCTATTTTTACATGTTTTTAGTGGTTTCCTCACATTTTACAAAATACACTTTCAACTAATTTGTCTACTTTCAAATAACACTATTCCACTTCAAATGTAGTACAGATATTCAGAAGAGAATATTCCCAATTCTTTTGTTATATTACTTTATTAGTTACCTCAGGCTTCTCTAACAAAATGCCACAGATTTAAACAATAGAAATTTATTTGTGCATACTTATGGAGACATGGAGACTGGTAAGACCGACATTAAAGTACTAACCAATTTAGTTTCTAGTATAGGCTGTTTTCCTGAGCAGTACCAAGTATGTTGTATGAATCTAATTTTTGCATTATAGTACTTCATGCTAAAATGTTCAAATATATCTAGTGAATATTTAAAAATATTTCTCAAATAAATATATATGCAAAAATATGTGTAGTGTATTAAACACACTTTTTGGTAAGTGCTATAATGATTAACTGCATTTATAAATAAACTTGATTAAATATTTGAGGTCTTGCTTTTTGCTGACTTTGCTAAAGTGTTATTACCTTGCTTCCAAGTAAGGGATGAGTGAATTAGGTTTGAAATGCTAGTAGTCTAAGGCGTCAGAAGTGTTTGGAAGTTTGCTGGCTCTGCTACTTTGGAGAATATCTAGATGTCCAGTGAATACTCCAGGCATTGACCACAAGGGAGACAGCTTATTTTCCTCTCATTTTAAAGGTTTTGCTCACATTAAAGATATAAATTTCATGTTAAAAAGAAAAATAAATCATTGTGACACCATAACTGAATCTGCAGCAAATTCAATTCATGCCGCTCCTGTATAAGTTGAAGACCTACTAGAGTGAATTAGAGGTGCTGATTCTGTAGATTTCACAAGTAATTGGGAGCCAAAAATAGTGCTAGAATCAGGCACAAACCACTGGTGAGGTATACCATTATCCCCAGATGCTGATTTTTAAGTATTATAATAAATACAATTTAAACTATATTAATGCTTGAGACTTGTCCACGTAGGTAATATAAATAACCTGAAGGACACACACATATTTTTTAGAAGAGTTTAACTTAAAGGCATGTGGAACATTATAGAGTGATTTTTGTTCTGGTATTACCCATTAACTTGTCTACATTTCAATTTCATTTTTCTATGAATTTAGTTTAGAGATGTAGTAATTCAAATATAATTTTCAAAATGATCCTAATTTAAAATCCAATCTACTTCTGGCATTGTTGTTTATGACATGTTTCCAGTACAATTCAGAACCCACAATGGTTAGGTTTCTTTACCCTAAACTGCCAATTTGTTCATAAAATTATATCAAATGCAATAAACTTAAGAAACAAAATCCCTGTAGAAATCTAATTATTATTAAAAGAATAGAAAAATATTAAATCAATTAAGTAATCAATTATCCAAAGAGGAAGCCTCTAGCCATTTACTGCTTTAGCAGAAAATGTATAATTTCTTGGATTGTCTCAGATTTTAGTAATGCCACTGAAATTTTATAGAGAAGCACATGTGCCTTAATTTATGACTTGGGTTATAGATATACTTAGGAAAATATTGTTCACACAGATAAAAAATAAATAAATCCACCAAAGGGAAAAAGACACAATAAGTTTTATGTGCTGTAGTAACTAGAAAATTATGACTAAGTTCATGCATATATATGGCTGCTTTTCCCCTAAAAATTCAAGATGCACAAGTCTCTTTCCACAAAGGCCAATACTTTATCATTTTCAGGCTTGGCAATGAGAGTCTCCCCAAAGAAACAAGAAGTATCTTGTTTGCCCAGTTCTAGAATTATGTTTGACTGCTGCTATTTCTCAAAGTCACATCTTAATTTGTTTCCTGGGCTTCACTGGAAATTGCTTGATGAATCCCAGCATTCATGTTTGCAGCCCTGAAAGTGAATCTTTCCAGAATAAGGAAACTGGAGAAGACATTAAAAGAGTGTTTTAAAATGAAAATGTATGACATGGATGAAAATTATGGAGGCAAAGTAGTCTTCAATTGAATAAACTTATGCTCACACTACCTATAAGGACTTCTAGAAACAGAATGCAATGTTATTTAAGCTGGTTCATGCTCCACGGAAGTTCATATTCAAACCACTTTAATTCAAGGCAGGGTTTAGTAGTGTTTCAGTCAAGGTACACATAGGCACAGTAGAAGGGGTTATTGCTATCCAAATTTATTTTTTATGCTATATTCAAAGAAATTGAGCCCTGACTGCACTTGTTTAGGTAGGCAGGGATAAAGGAGAGTACTCAGTCTGTGAGCATAAGCACATAGGACAAAAATGTGAAAAATATTTTTATAACAAAGGATAAAGTGCTTTTGCTTTAGTTAAAGATACAAGGTCACTAGAATATAGAAAGAAGGGGGTTTCAAGATGGTGGACTAGAGGGTGGCTGCATTTCATGTTGCTCCAGGACTCAGGATTCAAAAGAGGAGATATTGAGAGACTTGGGACCAACTCAAAGCAGCCGGGTGAGTCTCTCTGTTGGGGAGGCGTCCCGGATGGGGCGGTAGTCCCAGAACGCAGGGAACTTTGTGAAGTAGAGCTGCCGGCGAGACACCCCTCCCCCCGCTGGAGCAGTGAACTCTGACAACTGGGAGCCTCGTAGAGGAGGCCGCTCAGCACAGCGCTTGGACTCGGAGCAACCACTGGGGTTCCGGGTGGCTGCCCAGAAGAGGAGCTGTGAGGAGAGCTGTTTGGACTCAGAGCAACCACTCCTGAACACTGGGGCCTGCCGGGAGGAGGAGGGAGGTGCGGTGGATCGCTTGGACTTGGAGTGACTGCACAGAGCTACAGGTGGTTGCCAGAGGAGGAGCTGCATGGCGAGCTGTTTGGACTCAGAGCGACCGTTCCTGAACACCAGGGGCCTTCCCGGAGGAGTAGGAGGAGCGCGGCGGGTCGCTTGGACTCACAGAGGCTGCATCAGAGCTCCGGCAGCTGCTCAGAGGAGGAGGCGAGTGGTGAGTTGTTTGGACTCAAAGCGACCACTCCTGAACACCCAGGGGGCTACGCAGAGGAGGAGGAGGAATGGGGTGGGTCACTTGGACTTGGAGTGACTGCCCAGGGCTACAGGTGGTTGGCGGGAGGAGGAGGTGCACAGTGAATTGCTTGGACTCCTAGTGACCGCACTGGAGCCTGGGCAGCTGTCTGAAGGAAGAGGTGTGCAGCAGGTTGCTGGGACTTGGAGCGACTGCACGGGGCTCCAGGTGGCTGCTCAGAAGAGGGGCCACATAGCCAGGTGATTAGGTGCAGAGCACCGTTCTAGGACCTAGGAGGCTTCTTGGTGGAAGAGCTGCACAGAGACATGCTTAGGGGTGGAGCAAAGGTTCTAGGACTGCGGGCAGATTCTCTGAGAAGATGCAGGCTAAGGAGACTTGTCTGTGAAGGGTGAGGCTCCCAGGCCCAGGAGGTAGGTCCGGGCCCCTGGGAACATTGCAGAGGAAGGCAGCCGAGCCCAGGCGGTAGTTGTGGATTGAGGGGAACCTCTAGGAGGGGAATTGACCAGCGAGACCTCCCCACCGGGTGAGTCTTCCCTGCCGGGTGAGGTTTTCCCACAGGATGGTAAAACCAGAGACACAGGCCCAAACAGGCCTTGCCTCAGCCCGCAGCCTAGTTCCCCTTTGTATGACCATTGGTCAACAAGTGGAGGCACCTCTGCCTACTAGCAGGGAATATACCACACCTGAAGGCCACCACACCTAGAGAGGCAGCTTCCTTGTGGAGCACCGCATTATCAACTTCCTCCAAGACTTCAGCCTACTGAAGGCTAAGAGGGGATAGACTAGAAATCTTCAGGGACATTATAAGTCAATAGAGGAAATCTGCAATATCTCAGCGGTTCACTGATACCTGAACAATATGAGAAAACAAGGGAAGAAACTGCCCCAAACAAATCTAGATGTTACATCAATAAAATCCAATGACAACATGGCAGAAGAAATGACAGAAAAGGAGTTCAGAATTTACATAATTAAAATGATCAGGAAAGCAAACGATGAGATGAAAGAGCAAATGCAGGCATTGAATGATGAGATGAAAGAGCAAATGCAGGCATTGAATGATCACACCAATCGACAGTTAAAAGAGCAAATACAGGAAGCAAAACATCATTTCAATAAAGAGTTAGAGATATTGAAAAATTAAAAATTCTTAGAGGTAAATGAGAACAAAGAAACATCATATCAAAATCTCTGGAACACTATGAAAGCAGTACTTAGAGGAAAATTTATTTCATGGAGCGCATTTAATAAAAGAAGTAAAACTCAACAAATAAACGACCTAACACTACGGCTCAAAGCCCTAGAAAAAGAAGAACAGAACAGCACCAAAAGTAGTAGAAGACAGGAAATAGTTAAACTCAGAGCTACAATCAACGAAAGTGAAACAAAAGAAACAATACAAAAAATTCACAAAATAAATAGTTGGTTCTTCAAAAAAATAAACAAACTTGATAAACCTTTAGCCACACTAACAAAGAGAAGATGAGAGAAAATCCAAATCACTAAAATTCGGAATGAACAAGGAAATATCACAACAGACACGATTGAAATACAAAACATAATTAGAAGCTATTTTGAAAATCGATACTCCAACAAAATAGAAAATTTCGAAGACATCAACAGGTTTCTAGAGACATATGAATTGCCTAAACTGAACAAGGAGAACATACACAATTTAAATAAACCAATTTCAAGTAATGAAATAGAAGAAGTCATCAAAAGCCTACCAACAAAGAAAAGTCTGGGACCAGATGAGTTCTCAGCCGAGTTCTACAAAACCTTTAATGAAGAGCTCATTCCAATACTTTTCAAAATATTCCATGAAATAGAAGAGGAGGGAACCCACCTAAACTCATTTTATGAAGCCAATATTACCCTGATACCTAAACCAGACAGAGACACATTGAAGAAAGAAAATTTCAGACCGATATCCTTAATGAACATCAACACAAAAATTCTCAACAAAATTTTAGCAAATTGCATACAAAAACATACTAAAAAGATAGTGCACCATGATCAAGTGGGTTTCATCCCAGGGATGCAAGGTTGGTTCAACATCAGGAAATCAATAAATGTAATTCACCGTATCAATAGACTTAAAGTCAAGAATCACATGATTATTTCAATAGATGCAGAAAAAGCATTTGATAAAATACAGCACCCCTTCATGCTCAAAACACTAGAAAAAATAGGGATAGTGGGAACATTCCTTAACATTGTAAAGGCCATCTATGCTAAGCCTATGGCTAATATCATTCTAAATGGTGAAAAACTGAAAGCATTCCCCCTAAAAACTGGAACAAGGCAGGGATGCCCTCTTTCACCACTTCTATTCAATATCGTCCTTGAAACTCTAGCCAGAGCAATTAGACAGACCAAAGAAATTAAAGGGATATGAATAGGAAAAGATGAACTCAAACTATCCCTATTTGCTGATGATATGATTATATACTTAGAGGATCCAAGAAATTCCACCAGAAAACTTTTAGAACTCATAAGTGAATTCAGTAAAGTAGCAGGTGACAAGATCAATGCTCATAAATCCAATGCATTTTTATACATAAGTGATGAATCTTTGGAAAGAAAAATTAGGAAAACTACCCCATTCACAATAGCCTTGAAAAAAATAAAATATTTGGGAATCAATCTCACAAAAGAGGTGAAAGACCTCTACAATGAGAACTACAGAACACTAAAGAAAGAAATTAAAGAAAACCTTAGAAGATGGAAAGATCTCCTATGTTCTTGGATAGGCAGAATTAATATTGTCAAAAGGGCCATACTACCAAAAGTGCTATACAGATTCAGTGCAATTTCAGTTAAAATCCCAATGATGTACCTCACAGAAATAGAGCAAGCAATTATGAAATTCATCTGGAAGAATAAGAAACCAAGAATAGCTAAAGCAATCCTTAGCAGGAAGAGTGAAACAGGGGGTATCGCAATACCAGATCTTCAACTCTACTACAAAGCAATAGTAACAAAAACGGCATGGTATTGGTACCAAAATAGAAAGGTAGACTAATGGTACAGAATAGAGGACATGGACACAAACCCAAATAAATACAATTTTCTTATACTAGACAAAGGGGCCAAAAATATGCAATGGAGAAAAGATAGCCGCTTCAACAAATGGTGCTGGGAGAATTGGAAATCCATATGCAACAGAATGAAATTAAACCCATATCTCTCACCATGCACGAAACTAAACTCAAAATGGATTAAGGACCTCGGAATCAGACCATAGACCCTGCAGATTATAGAAGAAAAAGTAGGTCCAGATCTTCAACATGTAGGCTTAGGATCAGTCTTCCTTAACAGGACTCCCATAGCACAAGATATAAAAGCAAGAATCAACAACTGGGATAGAATCAAACTAAATAGCTTTCTCTCAGCAAAGGAAACTATCACCAATGAGAAGAAAGAGCCTCCAGAGTGGGAGAATATCTTTGCCAATCATACTTCAGATAGAGCACTAATTTCCAGAATCTCTAAAGAACTGAAAAAACTCTACACCAAGAATACAAATAATCCAATTGACAAATGGGCTAAGGAAATGAATAGACACTTCATAGAAGAAGATCTACAAGCAATCAACAAACATATGGAAAAATGTTCAACATCTCTAGTAATAAGAGAAATGCAAATCAAAACCATCCTAAGATTCCATCTCACCCCAATTAGAATGGCGATTATCAAGAATATAAGCAACAACAGGTGTTGGCGAGGATGTGGGGAGAAAGGTACACTCATACATTGCTGGTGGGGTTGCAAATTAGTACAGCCACTCTGGAAAGCAGTGTGGAGATTCCTTAGAAAACTTGGAATGGAACCACCATTTGACCCAGCTATCCCACTCCTTGGCCTACACCCAAAGGACTTAAAATCAGCCTACTACAGGAATACAGCCACATCAATGTTCATAGCTGCTCAATTCACCATAGCCAGATTGTGGAACCAATCTATATGTCCTTGAATTGATGAATGGATAAAGAAACTGTGGTATATATATACAATGGAATATTACTCAGCCACAAAGAATGATAAAATTATGGCATTTGCAGTCAAATGGATGTAATTGGAGAATATCATGCTAAGTGAGATAAGCCAATCTCAAAAAACCAAAGGACGAATGATATCGCTAATAATTGGATGATGACACATAATGGGGGTGGGAGGGGTTAGTGTTAGGGTTAGAGTTAGGGTTAGGGAGGGGCGCAAGAATGTAGGAAGGTAGGACCGTATAGAGGGAAAAGAGGGGTGGGAAGGGTGGAGGGAAGTGAAAAAGTAACAGAATGAATCAAACAACATTACCCTATGTAAATTTATGATTACACAAATGGTACGCCTTTATGCCATATACAAATAGAGAACCAACATGTATCCCATTTGTTTACAATAAAAAAAAGACAAAAAAAATACAGAAAGAAATCTTGCATATGTCCAATGTTTGAAGACATGGCTTCAGAATTTCAAAAGATTATTTTGGAAGCATTTCTGGCATGGGAACAATAAGGAGGCAATCGTAGTTGACCAGGCAATAAAAAAACATATTTTGGCAATATGTGTTTTAAAACCCTGGAAGATTATGATAGGTAGTTCAGAGAATTAATATTATTTGGTAACTGATTCAAACTTAGGTGAGAAAAATATATTGAAAGATTTATTCCAAACCTGAATGCTAGGGAACTATTATGCCTGAACAAAACTAAGGGGAAAAGGGGGACGACTTTTAAAGAACGTATTGCTTTGAATAGTCTGATCTTTATGTATTGTCATTGATCTGTGCCTTGCATTTGCCATAACCATTTGCCTGTATCGTAGATGATAAACTGAGTCTCAAAGAGACTGAGGTCACAGATGTATGAGTTAATAAGCATAATTTTAGACTTAATAATTTTGCCTACAATGACAGTTCTTTCCTGTGGTACACACTTCTCCTTTTGTGTGGCAGGACTGGAGCATGTGCCAAGGAGCCAGACCTGCTGGCTATATCTTGCTTTGCTACTTCTAAGCTCTTTATCCTGAAACATCTATTTCAACCAGAGTGAGTTTCAGTGTATTCACATGAGAATCGGAGACAATGCAACTTGCCCAAAAACTTGGTAAAAGGATTATATGTAATGGTGGTATAATAAGTAAAGTAATATAATATTGAAAATTTATATAAGACTGGAAAGACATTGAATTTTACCCACAGGATACAAACACCAAAGATTTTTGTTAACATGAGTATATATGGAATGTGGTTCACAACTCACCTTTCTAAAAATGTGGAAACAAAAGTAGGGCCCATTTCTACCTATTTGAAGGCCACAGAGATGAAGATGGTATGATACTATAGAATAAACTGGGTCTTTCTGCAGCCCCCAAAATTTGACAGCCTTTCATTTGTATGATAATCAAATAGCTGAGAATCTGTAGATAATCACCATGTACATTTAGTGCATTGGCCAAAGGTACATGTAACAATAAGGATAGAAATTGTATCTTTCTCTCTGTGTGATTCTTTCTTCACACATGGGGTTGATGCATATTTTAGTAGCTGGAGGAAGGACTTTTAACACAGTCTCATTAGGAGAATCTATAAACAGAAAAGTTACTTACTGGAACTATCCGTTGTCCAACTGTCTCAATTTTACCATTCAAGAGGCTGTCTTAATTGGCAGTTTGTCATCACCTTCAATATGGGAAACACAGACTTCTCACTGTAGAGAAGAAAACTCACCAGACAGTGTTTTTTTCTAGGGATTACTCAATAATTTTCTTGCCTTACTTTTTCCAAACACAGGAGACGTACGTTACTGCATACAGGCAAAGAGTGATGATTGTTCCAGTCATAGATCATGTTATGTAGCAGTACTACACATAGGCTTTGATATTAGAAAAACCTGGACAGGGATCCCTGATCTACCTCAGTTCATAGGTCTTTTATGTTGGGTAAGATGTTTAAATTCATCAAGCTTCAATTTACTTCCCTGTGAAGGAGAAAAAATAAAAATAATGGTAATACCTTGTGTTGCTCTGTAGAATAAATAAGATAAACAATTAGTATATGACCAGGAACACAGTAAATAGTTATTGAATATGAATTATTATATCAAGATATTACTCATGGAAAATTGAATTTTATTTCCTGGGATAGGAGGAGTAATTGAAGAGCTTAAAATTCAATATAGTTCTCAATTTTTCTTCTTGTGATTTTGTCTTCTACTTATTTTTGCATGGCAAACTACCTACAACAGCTTGAAACAATATTTTCTAATTTCTTATCTCTCACAGTTCTGTTGGTGACTACAGTCAGTGGGTTCTCTACAGGAATCTCTCAATGATCTCAGTCAGGTATCAGCAGAGGCTGTAGGTTTGCTTGGGCTGGATGTCCACAATGGCTCACTCACACGGCTGACATTTGATGCTAACTGTAGGCTGAGAATCAGACTCTCCATGTAACCTACAAGTGATCTCTTTGTATGCTAAGACTTTTCAGCATGACAGCTACGTTCCGAAAGAGAATGTCCAAAGAATACTTGGAACAGAAGGAGTGGAAACTTCCAGATAGGTTGAGAGTTATGCTCAGAACTGACACAGCATCTCTTCATTCATATTCAGATGTTATGAGCCCTGCCCGTATCCAAAGGTGAAGAAAAATATATTGCAACCTTTCTGTGGGGTGGGGAGATCACTTTACAGCAGAGCATGCAGGATGGAAAATAGTGTGACTGCTTTTGAAAAATGCAATACATTGGAGTCTGATTCCTTAGCAAAGTAATTCACATCCCGCTGACAAGCAAAATATACTCACCTCCTTTCTCAAGCTCTCTAAAATCTCATCATTATGGCATTAAATCCATGAGGGCAGGATCTCATTATCTAACCCAGGCCCTTTTTCAGACCCCTCAGGAGCTATTTCTCAAGTAGTCCCTTTTCATCAAAGATGTATTTTAAAAGACATGCTATTTAGGCTGTATAGACTCAACATATACTGTTTATACATAGGATATCCACAGTATGCCTCTTGTTCAAAAAAATGGGCATGAAATAGGAGGCTAATGACAGTCACTGCTCTGTGGAAATTCTGGAACCCAGCACTGCACACTGTACCACTTCTTTGATTAGAGCTGTGTCCTGCTCCATGGAAGTGGTGCTTATAGAATCTTTGCTCTGCCTTTTGAATTAATCTTCATTTTCCATATGAAATGACTTATGTTTTCAATGAAAATGTGAGGGTCCAGAGAACTCTTTTCATCATGAATTGTACCTGTCTCTTTCAGTTCAAGTTAATATTCCTTTTTAAATTCTATGGATGTGTCATATATCAAAGAATAATTAATTCTGCTGGACAGGATACACACCTACATTTCTTTCAACCTAAGTTCCTCTCTTCCTTGGCCTGGCTATGAAGTGGTATGGCACAATATCTTTCAGTTTCTTAGAAAAATTGTTTTATTTAGTTCAAAGAATGTATGTAGCATCCCCTTAAATTTTTGAAGTCTTAATAAACGGTCTAAAACCTATACCTTTAATGTTAATTTTACCCTAAAGCAACATTTTGTCACAAGCCCCTACATTAAATGTTCTCCCTGAGCACATTTTACACTCTGAGAACTTTTGCTATTTGGAAATACTGGAAATAAGTGAGTTTTATTTTATAGTTGATAAATTATGCTCAAAATCAAAACAGTTCTCTGTGTCTATGCCTCTCTCTCTCTCTCTCAATTATCATATGAAGCTAAAAGAAAGCAAGTGCCTAAAAATATCCTTCACTAGAGTCATCAATTTATTAGGTACATTTTCCTTTTTCTATGTTTTACAAAGAATTTCACTTAACTTCCCATTGCAACAACACATATATCATCTTTATCATCCCATATCAGTTTCTTCACTATCATTTTAGCACCATGAATAGTCTTCTTGTCTCCCTTCAAAAATCTGCTCACTGCCCAATACCAATGACAGATATTTTAAGTTTTTGTTGTGACAGTACCCAACTTCTAGAGTCCATATATGTTCTAGTTATACACTGGTGGATTATTAGCACAAATAGTGTCTTCAAACATTTGACTATCATCTCCTGCAACTCTGATTTGACTGCACTCAGCTAGGTAGGTCTCCCTTGGGATCTTGCACACAGTTGCAATCAGATGTTGGCTGAGGTTGAGGTCATTGAAAAGCTTGGGTGGGCTGTACATCCAAGACCATTCACTCACATGACTGACAGTTCATTTTGCCTGCTACATTAGGCCTGTGGCTAAAGCCTAAACTTTTTTTTTTATTGTAAACAAATGGGATACATGTTGTTTCTCTGTTTGTATATGGAGTCAAGGCATACCATTTGTGTAATCATAAATTTACATAGGGTAATGTTGTTTGATTCATTCTGTTATTATTTTTTTTCCTCCCCCCCACCCCTCCCACCCCTCTTTTCCCTCTATACAGTCCTTCCTTCCTCCTCTTGCCACCCTCCTTAACCCTAACCCTAAACCTAACCCTAACCCTAACGCTAACCCCTCCCAACCCCCATTATATGTCATTATCCGCTTATCAGCGAGATCATTTGTCCTTTGATTTTTTGAAATTGGCTTATCTCGCTTAGCATGATATTCTCCAATTTCATCCATTTGCCTGCAAATGCCATAATTTTATCATTCTTTATGGCAGAGTAATATTCCATTGTATATATATATACCAGTTTCTTTATCCATTCATTAACTGAAGGATATCTAGGTTGGTTCCACAATCTGGCTATGGTGAATTGAGCAGCAATGAACATTGATGTGGCTATATCTCTGAGTATGCTGATTTTAAGTCCTTTGGGTATAGGCCAAGGAGTGGGATAGCTGGGTCAAATGGTGGTTCCATTCCAAGCTTTCTGAGGAATCTCCATACTGCTTTCCAGAGTGGCTGCACTAATTTGCAACTCCACCAGCAATGTATGAGTGTACCTTTTCCCCACATCTTCTCCAACACCTATTGTTGCTTGTGTTCTTGATAATCGCCATTCTAATTGGGGTGAGATGGAATCTTAGGGTAGTTTTAATTTGCATTTCTCTTATTACTAGAGATGTTGAACATTTTTCCATATGTTTGTTGATTGCTTGTAGATCTTCTTCTATGAAGTGTCTATTCATTTCCTTAGCCCATTTGTCAATTGGATTATTTGTATTCTTGGTGTAGAGTTTTTTCAGTTCTTTAGAGATTCTGGAAATTAGTGCTCTATCTGAAGTATGATTGGCAAAGATTTTCTCCCACTCTGTAGGCTCTCTCTTCGCATTGCTGATAGTTTCCTTTGCTTAGAGAAAGCTTTTTAGTTTGAATCTATCCCAGTGGTTGATTCTAGCTTTTATTTCTTGTGCTATGGGAGTCCTGTTAAGGAAGTCTGGTCCTAGGCCAACAAGGTGAAGATTTGGACCTACTTTTTCTTCTATAAGATGCAGGGTCTCTGGTCTGATTCCGAGGTCCTTGATCCATTTTGAGTTGATTTTTGTGCAGGGTGAGAGATAGGGGTTTTCATGTGACTTAAGGTTTTCAAAACACAGCAACTGGGTTCTAAGAGACTAACGCAAAAGTGAGCTTGAAATGTGAGGAAGCAAGAGCTGCTAGACCCATTTAGGGCTGTTCCTGGAAGAGGTATAGTGTCATTTCTACCATATTCCATTAGTTAAAGCAGTTACAGGTGTACTCAAATTCAGTGTAAGGGAGAAACAGGCTTCACATCTTGTTTGAAGAGTGGCAAGGTCACACTGAAGAAGACTAGAGATTGAGCGATTTTCTTACAACTCTCTTTGGAAAGAAGTCTTCACATATAGGAATCAGGCTAAGGCTGCATGTTGAAATGAATTCTTCTGGCTCTTATTCTTTCTTGTCTCTTTTTATCCTTCCTCTCTGTATTCACCTTTGCTACCTCCTCCTTTCTCCTCTTGTCCTTATATACTGATATTACCAAAAATTGTTGCTAAAGTTTAGAAATGGCTGGGTGGGATAGTCTAGACATATTTCCTTCGCTGTTTCCCCAGATACGTTTTCTCAAGTGCTGGCACATCTCATCTTAACAGAATTGTAAATTTTAGTATTTGCATGACTTAGGGGAAATAGATCATTATATTTGCTTTGGTTTTGAGTGCTAGTCTAGAGCAAATGAGGCAAAAGAGTGTTCCATATGTTCCATGTCAGATCATTCACATCATTAGTGCATTGCATAATGGTTGGAATGAAAAGTCAAGTTGTAATTAACATACTATTTTGATTCTTTTACTTCTTAGTGTGTACTCCTCTGTTTGATTCTTCTTGGGAAAAAGTGTGACAGCCAAGTCAGGACCCACGTTAATGTAGATTTCTAGTAAAGACTGGTGATCTTATGAATATCATATAAATAATTCACATAACTTGTAAAAATTGGCATGAAGCAGAAAGAAAAAGGAATAGTTTCTGCACTGGACAAAATCATGGCCCTTTCAGTGTTTCTAAAAGAAACATGAAAATTATAAATCTTTGACTTGTGTCTTTAATAAAATTGAAAAAGACATTTGATAGGATTATAAAAGCATAGTCATAAGATATGTTACATAGATTACTGGAGAAGAAAATATGATTGACTATTTTTGTTTAAAAAGCAAAATGGAGGGAGTGAATCTATGATAGGGAATTAGAAAATTAATTTTTCAAACTAAAAGACAAAGTTAAAAAACTGATGAATCATGAAAGCAAAACATAAAAGATAGTAGACTTCAATTATCCAATATGACCTCATTTAATTAACTGTTCACATATTTAGTGAGCACCTATTATCATTTTATATCAAGCACTGTCCTAATTGATTGGGACATAACATTTAGCGTCACAGACACTGTCCTGTTCCTGAAAGAGATGAGAGTCAAGCAAATGAGTTAGAAAATTAAGTAATTTTGGTAAAGCATGATGAATTTTCTGATCAGGAAGTACAGGTTGCTAAGAGAGTAGATAATGGTAATATGAAAGTACTCTTAATAGGGTCAGGAAGTCTTCTCAGAGGAAATATATTTAAAATGAGATTTGAAATATGAGTAATAGATAAAGAAGAGGGATGTGGAAAGAGGGTTTGTCAGCGGAAATATCTTCTATGGCAGCCAATTAAATCCATGTGCCAGAGAGAACATGGCACATTCAAGGAAATGAAAGAATTCTGTTGATGGTTGAACAATCTCTCTGTTGGATTCTGCTCTGTGAATCTTTGGGTTAAGGTGACTTAGGACGGAACTCTGAGTCAGGCCCAAATGCTTCCGTTCGAGCAAGCCCCGGGGAGCCACAGACCTGTGTTCCCTAGCATGGCCGTACAAGAATTGAGCATATACAGACAACAGGCATTTTTAGGTCTCATAGGTCTTCCCTGCATCCTTCTGGTCCCTTCTGGCTACTTAGTTTTGAGCATTTGTCTCATGTTCCTAGGCCTCTAGATACCCTGTATACCATCGATTAGAGTGAAATTTAAAATTTGATTAGAGTAACGAAGTTTTATTCCAAAATTTGCTTTATATATTACATTTTATGTTAGATATCAAATTTTGCTTTTGAACAATTGAGCACTCTATTTTCCATCTCTTTACTCTCCCAAATGCTATAATAAAAATATTTATTGATGTCTAAGGCACCATTTTAAGCACCTTAGGTATAAAAATTATCTTCATAATAATCCTGTAAAGTAGTTGCTATTTTTAAAATATTAATAATTTATAAATGTGGAAACAAGAAGTTTGAGTTACTTGCCGAAAGTCACTACAGCTAGACTATGGGGACAGGGAAGGTTTCAAATATATTTGGCCTGACTACAGAGCCACATTCTTAATCATCCTTCTAAAAAGACTATTTATAGATAGCATTTTTTTACAGCAGCACCATTTGCTGATTTAAGAAATACAGTGGAAGTAGAAAAACAGAAAAGATAAGGGAAAATTCATGACAAAAGAAGAAAACAGAAGAAAATTTATCTGAGCCGAAGAAAGAAGTGCATTTTCAGCATAAAATTTCTCTCCAAATGTCACCCTGCACAGTATAGTGAAATATTTATGGTTAATGAGCCATATATATCCTTCAAGTACCTGGACCAAAAAATAGAATATGAATTCTAATTTAAAAGCAATATTGGCAACAGAGTTTTCTGTGTCCGTGAAATTCCATAAATATGGTGAAGTGAGACTACAGACCTTAATGTAATCATAGTAATCTAGGAATTTTAGACACATAAAAAATATCTTGCATGAGATATATCAATGAAAAGACCTAGAAATTATGCCCTTCACGGAATTGTCTCAGAAAAACCCACCAAGTGGGAGCTAACTAGATAAAGTTCAATGTCCTTGGAGTGGTAGAAATTTTTGTGAATAGGAGTAATTGAAAGGCATCCAAAGTGATTGGAGTCAAGAGGAAAGGAGGCAGTAAGGCAAGAGATATATGTAAGCCAAGTAATGGGTCTTGTATTTGCTAAGAATAGTGGGTTACCATTAGAAAGTATTAGACAAAAGAAAAAAAAATCAGATTTAAGCTTCAAAATCATCTGTTTCCAGTGTGGAAAATGCAATGCAGGGAAGGTGCTGAATGAATGATTAAAGAATTTGAGATGCTGTTATAACCTAGATGACTTGGGTAAAAAAGTTTGTAGTAAAGATAGGTAAAGAAATTCATGCAAGGTGTGTGCCTGTCTCTGTTTCGAGTACAAAATGTTGGTGCTTCATCAAATTCCTTCTCAGTGCTGACGCCCTGTCAGAATTCTGACTCCAGAGTGAACTTGATGAGTCACACTGGTCCTCCTAAAAGGTGACCAATGGCAGCCTGGTGAACCAGCCACGTACCTAGAATTTTTCAAAATTTCTGGGAATTTCTTGACGTCTTACTAAAGAAGTAATCAGAAAATTCAAGGAGAAGAGAATGTTAGAATTGGGTTGTTATTCCTGACTGAAGAATTCACCAGATTCTCTTAGTGAACTCTTTACTAAGATGGTAAAGGATACACTAGTTCACAGGGAACTGGAATTTTAGGAAGCTTGGAAGTGGCTGTCCTCCCCGGACAAAGACTGATGGTAGAGGAGGTTGCCTTGATCTTGGATCACTGATAATATTATTCACAAAAGCTTTTGGAATGGCAAATCCAGATGGCATTGCAACCATAAGAGGCACGGAGAACTCTGATTACTGCAGTTTTCATCTGGGCCAGAGTAATAATCAGAATGACTAGATCTACAGAGATTTGTGAAATGGCCAACAGAGCATGCTGTTCTTTTGGCAAGGTAAAGAGCTAGTGAACTGAGTTTATATTCAAATTTTATAATCAGAAAAAAATCAGAACTGTAAAACATAAGTTTGACATGAGCTGCCTTGATGGAGAATATCCTTTCCACTGCAGTTTCCATATCTGTGCTCAGTCACTGAGCAACTGTACAGTAAAGGGTCAGCCAGATCTTGAAGGACATCACAACTTCACAAAACAAATCCAATGAATATTACACTGAAGTCTCTTGTGAGGTGCCTGAGGGTAATCACCAGAGTAAGTCTGCACTGGCGAAAGGGGAAAAACTCAGGTTTATTGCTGTGCTTCTTAGATATGCAGCCTGATAATAAATCCAAATCATCAAAGATGTCATAAAGACACTATGCCATAAATGGAGTTATGGCACAAGTTAGTCTTACAGTGGGTTCAATAGATATGCAAATTCACTTTTTCATTATTCTCATTTCTAATTTTTTGAGTGAAACAGCTCCACTTAGCATTTGGAAGAAGCCTTACAGTTATCTCTTGATCACTGTAATAAGAAACTAGATTTTTGATATACAGCAGTTCATCAAAATGAGACAAGAGCCAGGTGGAGAGCCTTAAAATTGCAGCTACTTCCTCCCAACAGGATCCAAATCAGAAGCAATAGTACATTTCTGGAAAAATTGCAAATATTACCATCAAATACTTAAAAAGATCCTGAATGGCATGACCTATTATTTTCCCATTCAATTTTGCTCTCTGTTTTCAGCAAAGCCCAATGGAATAAGGTGGTCATGATTCCTTACCAGATTTTAGCCTCAATGACAAGTGCCGTATCTCAAATGGTTTATTCTCTGGAAGGATCACTAGACCTCTGGCTTTACTAGACTTTACTATTGACTTGGTGAGTGATTTATTCTAAAATAAATATTTATGTATAGGGGATACAGTTATGTATCCAAAACCAGAAATGAACTTCACTAACATAATGAGAAGCACAGATACCAGACTCAAAGAAGAAAAGTTTCTTATTAAGTAATTCCACAAATATGGAAGTCAGTAATAATTTGTTCAAGTAATGAATAGTAGTTTCAGAGAGTTTCAACTGTGATGGATATAAAGAAAAATTCTGAACTTCTGTATTTAATTATATATACATTAAGGAAAAGGAGGGAGAAAAGATGAGGGTGGATGGAAGAAGAGAAAGAGTGAAGGAAAAGTAATTTCTTAAAAATAAAACCTGAGTGTTTGTAACCTAATAGAGGCTTGTAAAAGACAATTTCAAAGCCTATATCAGAGGAAAATGACTCTATGGAAAATTTAAAAAGTAATGTAAGATGTGAAAATAGTGAGTATTTGGTGAAATATAAATAAACAACTCCTCTTATTCTGGAGGAGAGGAGTTCCTAGAGAAGCCAGGCACTCAGCTCGTTGACTTGCACTGGTGCTGGGGATTCTCCCTCTCAGGCATCAGGGCTCAGACTGAGGAGTTCTTTTTCCTGAGAGTCCTCAGTAGGGAATAAGGTGGAGTCTGAGTCCGGCATCCATGCCTTGGACCTCCAAAGACTGGTGCTCAGCCACTGTCCTTCCAAGGTCTTGAGTCCAGCCCCTCGTACCAAAGAACTCAACTTTCTGGTACTGTTGATGTGACATAATAGCCAGTACTGCCCAGGGCCTCCTTCATTTCCTGATGAAAAGTACGTGGACTTCTGTTCACTACTTCTTGGGACCTCCCAGACCGCGCCATTTCTGATATTTCCTGGAGACAGTGTGCATAAAACAACTGGCTTGCATTGTATGTTCAACTAAATGTGAATGAGATAGCCCAGGACACCATCCATTTCTGGCTGAGGAGAATATTTCCTTCTGGTTTATTTTTGATACCAAATTAACTCTTAAGAACAGGTTTACAGACTCCCTCGCCACTGCCTCCTGGCGGCTCCGTACTGGACTGTCAACGCGTGCACCTGCCTCTTCTCCCCGTGGGCCTGCAGCACCTCCCGCACCTCTGAGGCTCTCCCCACAGCGCCTCTGGGCCTTCGTCCCCCTGCTGCCAGGGCTGGGAGTGCAGGCTCTGGAGTTAGACTTGGGTTCCAGCAGTGGCCCTTCTGCTTTTAACCCTGTGACCCGGGCACTCCTTCCCCTCACAACCACAGCATCACCAGGCACACGCGGAAATCCCAGCCACCCAGGCTGCTGAGGCAGGAATTCAGATTCAAGGCCAGCCACAGCACTCAGCAAGACCCTGTTCCAACAGGACCTTCCTTGGAGACAACAGCCAGGCCCCTAGGACCCCTGGCCAGACTGACTGAGCCCCGTCTCCAGGATCCTTCAGCCCGACTGATCACTCTCTGCCTCTGGGGCCTTCACATCAACTGACTGCTCCCTGCCACCAGGACCCCCAGACCAACTGACTGCGCTCTATCACCGGGAACCCAGATGGACTGGTTGCACCCGGCCTCCAGGATCCCACAACCACACCAAACACACCAGACCTCCAGGACCCCTGCCGGACCAACTGCATTCCATCTCCAGGACCTCTAGCTGACCACGTCCACCCCTGAGCTGCAGCTCCCCATTTGCCAACACATTTCAAAACCAGAGTGGCCATCTTGGATAATCCGGGAAGGTGGAGCTCCAATCTTTGGGTGGGGCAAATCCCAGCCTGGGTCACCTGCTGGAGGCTTGAAGCTCATTGTCAGGTACCTCTCATGCATCAGGCTACTGAAGACTGGGAGGTTTCATTAGTATATGACTGTTACACAGTAGATTTTCTTTTTTCTCCTTTTTAAAAAAAAATTAAGTTTTTATGTCTTTACTTTTCTTGCTTTCTTTTCCTTTTGTTTACCTGTTCCCTCAGAGTCTCTTTCTCCCTTTTTTGCATGCTAACATCCGATTTCTTTTGATTACACTCTCACCCTTTCTATTTTCTAGAACTTCTGTATATTCTTTTCTTATCCCATTAACAGCCATATTCTACATCCCTCTGCATCCTCTTTGTCCTCCATTAGAAACTGCAGACCTTATTGCAAACCTGTTTGTCTTACCGAAGATAATATTTGAACTCATTTTGTTTACCTTGACAATTTTGTTATTGTCCCCATAGGAGCTATTTGGTCTAGGATTGCATAGTGTCTGAATTGGGCACTGCTAATATTGATCTCCCCTTAAAGAAAGGGTTCTGGAAACCTATAGGGCCACTATGAGCATATAGGGGGAAATCTGCAATACCCCATATCTGCACTGCTAGAGGGGAAGATACATGAACAATATGAAAAAAACAAGGGAAGAAAATGATCCAAACAAATCTAGATTCTATAGTAATAGAATCCAATGACAGTATGTTAGAAGAAATGTCAGAAAAATAATTCAGATTATACATGACTAAGGTGATTCACGAAGCAAAGGATGAGATAAGAGAGCAAATGCAGGCAATGAATGATAATACCAATAAGCTGAAAGAGCACCTGCAGGAAGCAAAAGATCATTTCAACAAAGAGATAGAGATTCTCAAAAAAAAAAAAAAAACCAAACAGAAATCCTTGAAATGAAGGAGACAATAAACCATATAAAAAACTCAATGGAAAGCATCACCAAAAGACTAGATCACTTGGAAGACAGAATGTCAGACAATGAAGACAAAATATATAATCTTGAAAATAAAGTTGCCCAAACAGAGATGGTAAGAAATCATGAACAGAATCTCCAAGAACTATGGGACATCATGAAAAGACCAAATTGAAGAATTATTGGGATTGAGGAAGGCACAGAGATACAAACCAAAGGAATGAACAACCTATTCAATGAAATAATATCAGAAAATTTCCCAAACCTGAAGAATGAAATGGAAAATCAAATACAAGAGGCTTACAGAACACCAAATGCACACAATCACAACAGATCCACACCAAGGCACATTATAATGAAAATGCCTAGCATTCAAAATAATGATAGAATCTTGAAGGCCGCGAGAGAAAAGCATCAGATTACATATAGGGGGAGACCAATACGGATAGCAGCCGACTTCTCAACCCAGACTCTAAAAGATAGAAGGGCCTGGACCAACATATTTCAAGCTCTGAAAGAATATGGTTGCCAACCAAGAATCCTATACCCAGCAAAACTAACCTTTAGATTCAAAGATGAAATAAAATCCTTCCATGATAAACAAAAGTTAAAAGAATTTACAAATAGAAAGCCTGCACTACAGAATGTTCTCAACAAAATATTCCATGAGGAGGAAATGAAAAACAACAATGTAGCTCAGCAAAGGGAGGAACTACCTTAGAGAAAAACCACTCAAAGGAGAAACCAAGCCAAGTTAAAAAACAAAAATAAGTCCAAATGACTGGGGATACAAATCATTTTTCAATAATAACCCTGAATGTTAATGGCCTAAACTCATCAATCAAAAGACATAGACTGGCAGAATGGATTGAAAAGAAAGACCCAACAATATGCTGCCTGCAAGAGACTCATCTCATAGAAAAAGACATCCACAGACTAAAGGTGAAAGGATGGGAAAAAACCTACCATGCACATGGACTCATTAAAAAAGCGGGGATTTCCATCCTCATATCAGATAAAGTGGACTTCAAACCAAAGTTAGTCAGAAGGGATAAAGAAGGACATTTCATACTGCTTAAGGGAACCATAAATCAGGAAGACATAACGATACTAAATATTTATGCCCCAAACAATGGTGCATCCTGTACATCAAACAAATCCTTCTCAATTTCAAGAATCACATAGACCACAACACAATAATTCTGGGCGAATTTAACACACCACTGTCACCACTAGATAGATCTTCCAAACAAAATCCTACCAAAGAAACCATGGAACTCAATAACACAATCCATACCCTAGACTTAATAGACATATATAGAATATTTCATCCATCAAAGAGCGGATACACTTTCTTCTCAGCAGCACATGGAACCTTCTCAAAAATAGACCATATGTTATGCCATAAAGCAGCCTTTAGGAAATAGAAAAAAATAGAGATACTGCCTTGTGTTCTACTGAGAGTAGAAATTAATGACAAAGTAAAAAAAAAGAAAATTACTCCAACACCTGAAGAATAAATAATATGCTATTGAATGAAACATGGATAAGAAAGAACATCAGGGAGGAGATTAAAAAATTCTTAGAGGTCAATGAGAATGATGATATAACATATCAAAATCTCTGGGACACTATGAAAGCGGTACTAAGAGGAAAATTCATTGCATGGAGCACATTCCAGAAAAGAATGAAAAGTCAACAATTAAATGACTTACCATTAAAGCTCAAAGCCCTAGAAAAAGAAGAACAGAATAATAGCAAAAGTAGTAGAAGACAGGAAATAATTAAAATCAGAGCTGAAATCAATGAAATTGAAACAAAAGAAACTATTCAAACAATTGACATAACAAAAAGTTGGTTCTTTGAGAAAGTAAACAAAATAGATAAACCCTTAGCCACACTAACAAAGAAAAGGAGAGAGAAGACTCAAATTACTAAAATGATGAAAAAGGAAATATCACGACAGACACCACCGAGATACAGAACATGATGAGAAGCTACTTTGAAAATCTGTATTCCAACAAAATAGAAACTACCGAAGACATTGACAAATTTCTAGAGACATATGCTCCTCCCAAACTGAACCAGGAGGACATACACAATTTAAACAGATCAATATCAAGCAATGAAATAGAAGAAACCATTAAAAATCTACCATTCAAGAAAATCCCAGGACCAGACGGATTCTCAACTGAGTTCTACAAGACCTTCAAAGAAGAACTCATTCCAATACTTCTCAAAGTATTCCAGGAAATAGAAAAGGAGGGTACCCTACTGAACTCATTCTATGAAGCTAATATCACCCTCATACCCAAACCAGGCAAAGACACATCAAGGAAAGAAAATTTTAGACCAATATTCTTGATGAATATAGATGCAAAGATCCTTAAGAAAATATTGGCAAACCGTATCCAAAAACATATTAAAAAAATTGTGCACCACGATCAAGGGGGGTTCATTCCTGGAATGCAAGGATGGTTCAACATTGGTAAATCAATAAACGTAATCCATCATGTCAATAGACTTAAGGATAAGAATCATATAGTTATTACAATTGACGCAGAAAAAGCGTTTGACAAAATACAACACCCCCTCAGGCTCAAAACACTAGAAAAAATAGGGATAGTAGGAACATACCTGAACATTGTAAAGGCTATTTATGCTAAGCCCATGGCCAACATCATTCTCAACAGAGAAAAACTGAAACCATTTCCTTTAAAAACGGGAACAAGACAGGGATGTCCTCTTTCACCACTTCTATTCAACATTGTCCTTGAAACTCTAGCCAGAGCAATCAGGCAGACTAAAGAAATTAAAAGGATACAAATAGGAAAAGAGGAACTTAAGCTGTCACTATCTGCTGATGACATGATTCTATATTTAGAGGATCCAAAAAACTCCTCCAGAAAACTTCTAGACATCATCAATGAATTCAGCAAAATAGCAGGATATAAAATAAACATACATAAATGTACAGCATTTTTATATGCAAGTGATGAAACAGCTGAAATGGAGATGAGGAAAACAACTCCATTTGCAATAGCCTCAAAAAAAAAAAAAAATACTTGGGCATCAATCTAACCAAAGAGGTAAAAGATCTCTACAATGAAAACTATAAAACAGTGAAGAAAGAAATTAAGGAAGATCATAGAAGATGGAAAAATCTCCCATGTTCTTGGATAGGCAGAATTAATATTGTCAAAATGGCCATACTACCAAAAGTGCTATACAGATTCCATGCAATTCAAATTAAAATCCCAATGATGTACCTCACAGAAATAGAGAAAGCAATCATGAAATTCATCTGGAAGAATAAGATACCCAGAATAGCTAAAGCAATCTAGTAACAAAAACAGCATGGTATTGGCACGAAAATAGACAGGTAGATCAATGGTACAGAATAGAGGACATGGACACAAACCCAAATAAATACAATTTTCTCATACTACATAAAGGTGCCAAAAATATGCAATGGAGAAAAGATAGCCTCTTCAACAAATGGTGCTGGGAAAACTGGAAATCCATATGCAACAGAATGAAACTAAAACCCTATCTCTCACCCTGCACAAAACTCAACTCACAATGGATCAAGGACCTTGAAATCAGACCAGAGACCCTGCATCTTATAGAAGAAAAAGTAGGTCCAAATCTTCACCTTGCTGGCTTAGAATCAAACTTCCTTAACAGGACCCCATAGCACAAGAAATAAAAGCAAGAATCAATTACTGGAATAGATTCAAACTAAATAGCTTTCTCGAAGCAAAGGAAACTATCAGCAGTATGAAGAGAGAGCCTACAGAGTGGGAGAATATCTTTGCCAATCATACTTCAGATAGAGCACTAATTTCCAGAATCTATAAAGAACTCAAAAAACTCTACACCAAGAATACAAATAACCCAATCAACAAATGGGCTAAGGAAATGAACAGACACTTCACAGAAGAAGATGTATAAGCAATCAACAGATATATGAAAAAAATGTTCAACATCTTTAGTAATAAGAGAAATGCAAATCAAAACTATCATAAGATTCCAACTCACCCCAATTAGAATGGTGATTATCAAGAATACAAGCAACAATAGGTGTTGGAGAGGATGTGGAGAAAAAGGTACACTCATACATTGCTGGTGGGGCTGCAAATTAGTGCGGTCACTCTGGAAAGCAGTGTGGAGATTCCTTAGAAAACTTGGAATGGACCTACCATTTGACCCAGCTATCACACACCTTGGCCTATACCCAAAGGACTTAAAATCAGCATACTACAGAGATACAGCCACATCAATGTTCATAGCTGCTCAATTCACAATAGCCAGACTATGGAACCAACTTCAATGCCCTTCAATTGATGAATGGATAAAGAAACTGTGGTATATATATATACAATGGAATATTACTCAGCTATAAAGAAGTAATAAAATTATGGCATTTGCAGGCAAATGGATGAAATTGGAGAATATGATGTTAAGTGAGATAAGCCAATCTCAAAAATCCAAAAGAGGAATGATCTCACTGATAAGCAGATGATGACACTTAATGGGAGGTGGGAGGGGGGCAAGAATGGAGGAAGGAGGGACTGTATAGAGGGAAAAGAGAGGTGGGAGGGGTGGGGGGGGAAGGAGAAAAATAATGGAATGAATCAAACATCATTACTCTATGTAAAATATGAATATGCAAATGGTATGCTGTTACTCCATGTACAAACTGAAACAACATGTATCCCATTTGTTTACAATAACAATAAATTAAATAAATAAATAAATATAAACTGTTAATGCAGCATTAGTATTAATGACTTGTGGTATAAAATTAAATAATAGAAATAATTGAAAACTGAACAATAACATCAAAATAACAGGTGGGCACTGATTATGATCTGAAGGAGTTAAAGTATTCTAAGAGCCCCACATTGATAATGAGGAGGTACATACTGATTTAACTTTAGATTTACAAAAGTAATTATTTATGTTAGGTTTTTTTGAACAAATACCTGAACAATGAAACTGGTCCATGACTTCCAAATGAATACCACAAATGTGGAAGAGTAAAAACAGTTGTTTAATGCAAAACAAGAAAAAAGAGAACTGAAAAGTAATTGAAAATCTAGAATAAACTTTGAACCCTATAGAGATGTTAGACGTAGCTCATGGCAGTTATGCACACCTGTAATCCCAGGACCTTGGGAGGCTGAAGCAGGAGGATTGTGAGTTCAAAGCCAGCCTCAGTGACTTAGCAAGTCCCTAAGCAACTTAGTGAGACCCTTTCTCAAAAAAAAAAAAAAAAAAGAGAGAGAAGTCTGGGGGTTGTGGCTCAGGGGTTAATAATCACCTCTGACCTCTATTCCTCGTATCCTCCACACCCAGAAAAAGATAGAAATAATTCTAAATATGACAATAAGTAAATGTGTATGGAGTAAATGTTTCAGGTATAAAAAAACAATTTAGTTCTTGGTGATGCCAAAGACACATCTAAACATAAAGATGTAAATAACATTTTAGAACAAAAAAGATATTTCAGGGAGATATTAAAGAAAGTAGTATATCTGTATTAATATAAATCATCAAAAAATAGAAGGCAATGTGTCCAGAAATGTTCCTACTCCTTAACTTCTGGTCCTTTGCTTGACATTCAACTAAGCTCTTCCCAAAGACTTCACTGCTGCCGCAGACACAGATTTATTTTGGTATACCACACAAAACCTCAGAGTTGCTTATTTTTGAAGTGTCTTTCATTTTAGAGATATGCTTTATATATTTTTAATATAATTAAATCCTTTACTCCTTTGTTTTATAACTCCTGAATTTGGGCTATTGTTTAAAAAGGTATTATTTACTCTAAAATTTTAAGAACATCTTTCATTCTCTCAACAAGTATTTTTTTAATTATTATTTTTATTCTTTTTAGGTATACATGATAGTAGAGTGTATTTTTACATACTATACATACATGGAGCACATCCTGTTCTTGTGGTTGTATGTGATGTGGAGTTTCACTCCTTGTGGATTCATATATGATGATATGATAGTTATGTTTTATTAATTCTACTGTCTTTCTTGTTCCCATCCTCCCTCCCTTTCCTTCATTCCTTTGTCTAATCCAATAAACTTCTGTTCCTCCTTCTTCCCTGCTATTGTGTGTTATCACTCATATATTGGAGAGAACACTCAGCCTTGGATTTTTGGGATTGGCTTATTTCACTTAGCATGATAGTCTCCAGTTCCATCAATTTACTGGCAAATGCCATAGTTTCACTCTTATTTATGATTATACCCCATTTTGTTTACATATGCCACATTTTCTTTATCCATTTATCTGTTGAAGTACAATTTAGTTGATTTCATAGCTCGGCTATTGAGCTGTTATAACCTTTGATGTAGCTGCATCACTGTAGTATGCTGATTTTAAGACCTTTGGATATACACTGAGGAGTGGGATAGCTGGGTCAAGTGGTGGTTTCATTCTATGTTTTCTGAGGAATCTCCTCCATATTGCTTTCCAGAGTAGTTGCCACAATTTGAAATCCCACCAGCCATGTAGGAGTGTATCTTTTCCCCCACGTTCCCACCAACATTCATTGTTATTTGTGTTCTTTATAATTGCCATTCTCACTATAGAAGGAATTTCAGTGTAGTTTTGATTTGCATTTCTCTACCTGCTAGACACATTGAACATTTTTCCATATTTTTTGACCAATTGTATTTCGTTCTCTGTGAAGTGCCTATTCCGTTCCTTTACTTGTTAATTGGGTTATTTGAGTTTTTTGGTGGTAAGTTTTTTGATTTCTTTGTGTATCCTGAAGATTAATGCTCTATCTGAGGTGCAGGTGGCAAAGATTTTCTCCCTATCTGTAGGCTCTCTCTTCATGTTCTTGATTGTTTTCTTTGAAGAAGCTTTTAGAGCACTCAAGTGATCTCTTGTGATTCACCAGTGCAAAAAGCAGATAAAATAATGTAGTCTCATGTAGAGTTCTGTATTTTAGGGACAGTAGACAATAATAAGCATGGAAAATAAGAACAATACATGATGTGTTAAAAGGTGATAAGTACTAGAAACAAAATAAAACAAGGAAAAGGACACAGTGCTGAGGATGAAGCAGGGGCAGATTGCATTTGCAACTCATTTGTACAGTTTAGGTTTCACTGGGAAAGGGGCATTTGAGCAAATATTCTAAGGGCTGATGGAGTTTACCATGTGGAACAGGGTGAGATGCAGCCATCACAGAACTTTTTTAAAATATGTTTTATTTTTACAGACACATTTTGATTCATTGTACACAAATGGGGTACAGCTTTTCATTTCTCTGGTTGTACACAATGTAGATTCACACCATTCATGTAATTATACACATACATAGGGTAGTACTGTCTGTTTCATTCTACTGTTTTTCCATCCCCACCCCCTCCCACCCCTTTTTCCTCTATACTATCCAAAGTTCATTCTTCTCTTTCCCCCATTAACTCCCCTCATTATATATTGTCATGCACTTATCAGAGAAAACATTTGGCCTTTGGTTTTTTGGGCGTGGCCTATTTCACTTAGCATGATATTTGTGAACTTCATCCATTTACCAGCAAATGCCATAATTTTCTTCTTCTTTATGAGTAATATTCCATTGTGTGTATATACCACAGTTTCTTTATCCATTCATCAATTGAGGGGCTGGTTCCACAATCTAGCTATTGTGAATTGAGCTGCTATGAACATTGATGTGGCTCAACACTGTAGTATGCTAATTTTAAGTCCTACAAACCAAGGAGTGGGATAGCTGGGTCAAATGGTGGGTCCATTCCAAGCTTTCTGAGGAATCTCCATACTGCTTTCCAGAGGCTGCACCAATTTGCAACTCCACCAGCAATATATGAGTGTGCCTTTTCCCCCACATCCATGCCAACACTTATTATTGCTCGTGTTCTTGATAATAGCCATTCTAATTGGAGTTAGATGAAATCTTAGGTTGGTTTTAATTTGAATTTTTCTAATTACTAGGGATGATGAGCACTTTTTCATATATTTGTTGATCACCTGTATATCTTCTTCTATAAAGTATCTGCCCATTTCCTTAGCCCATTTATTGATTGGGTTCTTTGTATTTTGGGTGTAAATTTTTTTAAGTTCTTTATAAACTTTGAAGATGAGTGCTCTGTCTGAAGTGTGTGTGGAAAAGATTTTCTCCCACTCTGTAGGCTCTCTTTTCACATTATTAATTGTTTCCTGTGCTGAGAAAAACTTTTTAGTTTGAATCTATCCCATTTATTGATTCTTGCTTTTATTTCTTGCGCTATGGAGGTCTTGTTAAGGAAGTCTGGTCCTAAGCCAATGTGATGTAGATTCGGGCCTACTTTTTCTTTTATTTGGTGTCTCAGGTCTATTTACTAGATCCTTGATCCATTTCCAGTTGAGTTTTGTACAGGGTGAGAGATAGGGATTTAATTCAATTTTACTACATATGGATTTCTAGTTTCCCAGCACCATTAGTTGACCAGGCTTTCTTTTCTCCATTGTAAGTGTTTGGCATCTTTGTGTAGTATGAGGTTACTATATTTCCTGTACCATTGATCTACCTGTCTATTTTGGTACCAGTACCATGCTGTTTTTGTTACTATTACACTATAGTAGAGTTTAAGGTCTGGTATAGTGATACCTCCTGCATCACCCAGGATTGCTTTGGCTATTCTGGGTCTTTTGTTCTTCCAGATGAATTTCATGATTGCTTTTTCTGTTTCCATAGAAATGTCACAGGAATTTTAATTGGAATTGCATTAAATCTGTATAGCACCTTTGGTAGTATGGCCATTTTGACAATATTAATTCTGCCTATCCAAGAACATGGGAGATCTTTCCATCTTCTAAGGTCTTCCTCAATTTCTTTCTTCAATGTTTTGTAGTTTTCATTGTAGAGATCTTTAACCTCTTTGGTTAGATTGAGTCCCAAGTATTTTATTTTGGTTTTGAAGCTATTGCAAATGGAGTTGTTTTCCTCATTTTCCTTTCAGATGTTTCATCACTTATGTATAAAAATGCTTTTAGATTTATGTGTGTTGATTTTATATCCTGCTATTTTGCTGAATTCATTTATGAGGTCTAGAAGTTTTCTGGAGGAGGTTTTGGATGCTCTAAATATAGAATCATGTCATCAGCAAATAGTGACAGCTTGAGTTCCCCTTTTCCTATTTGTATCCCTTTAATTTCTTTAGTCTGTCTAATTGCTCTGGCTAGTATTTCCAGGATGATGTTGAATAGAAGTGGTGAAAGAGGGCATTCCTGTCTTGTTTCCAATTTTAAAGGGAATGATTTCATTTTTCTCCATTAAGAATAATGTTAGCCATGGGCTTAGCATAAATAGCCTTTACAATGTTCAGGTATATTCCTACTATCCCTATTTTTTCTAGTGTTTTGAGCCTGAAGGGGTGTTGTATTTTGTCAAACGCTTTTTCTGTGTCAATTGAAATAACCACATGATTCTTATCCTTAAGTCTATTGACATGATGGATTACTTTTATTGATTTATGGATGTTGAACCAACCTTGCATTTCCAGGATGAACCCCACTTGATTGTGATGCACTATCTTCTTAATATGTTTTTGGATACGGTTTGCCAGTATTTTGTTAAGGATCTATGTGTCTATATTCATCAAGGATCTTGGTCTAAAATTTTCTTTCCTTGATGTGTCTTTCCCTGGTTTGGGTATGAGAGTGATATTAACTTCATAGAATGAGTTTGGTAGGGTACCCTCCTTTTCTATTTCTTAGAATACTTTGAGAAGTATTGGAATGAGCTCTTCTTTGAAGGTCTTGTAGAACCTTGATTGAGAATTCGTGTCGTCCTGGGTTTTTCTTGGTTGGTAGGCTTTTGATGGCTTCTTCTATTTCATTGCTTGATATTGATCTGTTTAAATTGTGTATGTCCTCCTGGTTCAGTTTGGGAGGAGCATATGTCTCTAGAAATTTGTCGATGTCTCTGTTATTTTCTATTTTGTTGGAATACAGATTTTCAAAGTAGCCTCTCATTATGTTATGTATTTCAGTGATACATATTGTATCACTTGTGATATTTCCTTTTTTATCACGAATTTTAGTAACTTGAGTTTTCTCTCTCCTTCTCTTTGTTAGTGTGGCTAAGGGTTTGTCTATTTTGTTTACTTTTTCAAAGAACCAACTTTTTGTTTTGTCAATTTTTTGAATTGTTTCTTTTGTTTCAATTACATTGATTTCAGCTCTGATTTTAATTATTTCCTGTCTTCTACTATTTTTGGTGGATCATCTGTTCTTCTTTTCTAGGACTTTGAGCTGTGATGTTAGGTTATTTAGTTGTTAGGTCTTTTCTTGAATGTGCTCCATGCAATGAATTTTCCTCTTAGTACTATTTTCATAGTGTCTCAGATTTTGATATGATGTATCTTTGTTCTCATTTACCTCTAAGAATTTTTAAATCTCCTCCCTGATGTTTTCTGTTATCCATGCTTCATTCAATAGTATATTATTTAGTCTTCAGGTGTTGGAGTAATTTGTTTTTTATTTTGTCAATGATTTCTAATTTCATTCCATTATGATCTGATTGAACACAAGGCAGTATCTCAATTTTTTTGCATTTCCTAAGGGCTGCTTTGTGGCATAACATATGGTCTATTTTTGAGAAGGTTCCATGTGCTACTGAGAAGAAAGTGAATTCGCTAATTGATGGATGGGATATTCTATATATTTCTGTTAAGTCTAAGTTATGGTGTTATTGAGTTTTATAGTTTCTTTGTTTAGTTTTTGTTTGGAAGATCTATCCTGTGGTGACAGCAGTGTGTTAAAGTCATCCAGAATCATTGTGTTGTTATCTATTTGATTCTTGGATTTGAGAATGATTTGTTTGATGTACAAGGATGCACCATTGTTTGTGGCATAAATATTTACTATTGTTATGTCTTCCTGATTTATGGTTCCCTTAAGCAGTATGAAATGTCCTTTATCCCTCCTGACTAACTTTGGCTTGAAGTCCATTTTATCTGAAATAAAGAGGGAAACCCCCACTTTTTTACTGAGTCCATGTGCATGGTATGCTTTTTCCCATCCTTTCACCTTTAGTGTGTGGATGTCTTTTTCTATGAGATGAGTCTCTTGCAGGCAGCATATTGTTGGGTCTTTTTTAAAATCCATTCTGCCAGTCTATGTCCTTTGATTGATGAGTTTAGGTCATTAATGTTCAGGTTTATTTTTGAGATATATGATTTGTATTCCCAGTCATTTGGGCTTATTTTTGGTTTTTAATTTGACTTGATTTCTCTTTGAATGGATTTTCCTTTAAGGTAGTTCCTCCCTTTGCTGACCTACATTGTTGCTTTTCATTTCTTCCTCATGGAATATTTTTTTGAGAATATTCTATAGCACAAGCTTTCTATTTGTAAATTCTTTTAACATTTGTTTATCATGAAAGGGTTTTATTTTGTCCTCAAATCTGAAGATTAGTTTTGTTGGATATAGGATTCTTGGGTGGCATCCATGTTCTTTCAGAGCTTGAAATATATTGTTCCAGGCCCTTCTACCTTTTAGGGTCTGGGCTGAGAAGTCTGCTGATATCCATATTGGTTTCCCCCTATATGTAATCTGATGATTTTTTCTCACAGCCTTCAAAATTCTATCTTTATTTTGTATGTTAGGCATTTTCATTATAATGTGCCTTTTGTAATCTGTTGTGATTTTGTGCATTTGGTGTTCTGTAAGCCCCTCATTTCTGATTATCCATTTCATTCTTCAGGTTTGGGAAATTTTCTATTATTTCATTGAATGGGTTGTTCATTCCTTTGGTTTGTATCTCTGTGACTTCCTCAGTCCTGATAATCTTAAATTTGTTTTTTTCATGATGTCCCATAGTTCTTTAAGATTCTGTTCATGATTTCTTACCATCTTCTCTGTTTGGGGAACTTTATTTTCAAGATTAAATAATTTCTCTTTATTATCTGAGGTTCTGTCTTCCAAGTGGTCTAGTCTTTTGGCGATGCTTTCCGTTGAGTTTTTTATTTGGTTTATTGTTTCCTTCATTTCATTTTTTTTTTTTTTTGGAGAATCTTTCTCTCTTTGTTGAAAGGATCTTTTGATTCCTGAATTTGCTCTTTCAACTGCTTATTGGTATTATCATTCATTGCCTGCATTTGCTCTCTTATCTCACCTTTGCTTCATGAATCATTTTGATCATGTATAATCTGAAGTCCTTTTCTGACATTTTTTCTATCATACTGTCACTGGATTCTATTCATATAGAATCTAGATTTGTTTGGATCATTTTCTCCCCTTATTTTTTCATGTTGTTCATGTACCTTCCCCTCTAGAAGTGCAGATCTAGGGTATTGCAGTTTCCCACCTATAGGCTTATAGTGACCTTATAGGTTTCCAAAACCTTTTTGTTAAGGTGGAGATCAATATTAGCAGTGTCCAGTTCAGACAGTATGCAACCTGAAACCAAATAGCCCCTATGAGGACATTAACAATATTGTCATAAGAAACAGAATGAGTTCAATTATTATCTTCATATAAGAAATAGATTTGCAATAAGGTCTACAGTTTCTAATGGAAGACAAAGAGAGTGCAGAGGGATGTAGGATATAGCTATTAATGGGATAAGAAAAGAATATATAGAAGTTCTAGATCTTAGAAAGAGTGAGAATGTAATCAAAAGAAGTCAGTTGTTAGCATGGGAAAAGGTAGAAAAAGACTCTGAGGGAACAGCTAAACAAAAGGAAAAGAGAGTGAGAAAAGTGAAGAAATAAAAATGTAACATATTTCAATACGGAGAATAAAGAAAATCTACACTATAACAGTCATATAGTATTCAAACCTCCCAGTCTTCAGTAGTCTGATGTATGAGAGATACCTGACAATGAGCTTCCAGTCTCCAGCAGGTGTTTCAGGATGGGATTTGCCCCACCTAAAGATGGGAGTTAGGGCTTCCAGGATTATCCAAGATGGCTGCTCTGGCTTCCAAGTGTGTTGGCAAATGGGCATGGTCGGCTGGAGGTCCTGGAGGTAGGGTGTTGTCAGTCTGGTTGCAGTATCCTGGAGGCAGAGTGCAATCAGTCGGTCTGGGGGTCCAGGTGATAGGGCGCAGTCAGTCAGTCTGTGGGTCCTGGTAACAGGAAGCAGTCAGCGGATATGAGGGCCCCAGAGAAGCAGGGAGTGATCAGTTGGATTGAGGGGTCCTGGAGACAGGGCTCAGTCAGTCCAGTCAAGGGTCCTACAAGTCCTGGCTGTTGTCTCAAAAATTGGGAGTCTTTACCACCAACTCTGAGCTTGACAGAGAACTTCCTGTTCCTGAATCCATTACAGACCCTTATGAGAGGTTGTGTGTTGTGTCTGGAGGGTTTGAGGCATGGATGGACCATGTGGGAAGGGTAAAGTGAGAGGGACTTACTAGTGGAAGTGAGAAAGGGGGTGGACAAATCTACAAAGACCTTTGGGTTTCATCTGGTTTGTGTTTTTATTTTAAAGGAATTGGGAGCTGTTACACATTTCAAGAGGACACAGAACATATGAATTACATTTTTAGAACAGTTATTTTAGCTTCTATAAAAAAAGTATGCTCTCCTGCAGGAAATGTGGAGTTGTGATGCTTACAGGCAACACTAGAGGTAGAAGTCAGAATGACCCTGTTTTAGTCAGCTTTTGCACTACTGGGACTGAAAGATCCAGAACAACTGTAGAGGAGAAAAGGTTTATTTAGGAGTTCATAGTTTCAGTCCACAGAAAGCAGGCTTCATTGCTTGGGACTCAAGGTGAGGCAGGACATCATGGTAGAAGAGTGTGGCAGAGGGAAGCAGCTCACATAATGATCAGAAAGGGGAGGAAGAGGGAGAAGGAGAAGGAAAGGGAGAGAGAGAGAGAGATTCCACTCTCCAGATACAAATATATGTACCCCAAAGCTACGCCCCCAATGAGTCAGTTCCTCCAGTCACACACCACCTGCCACCAGTTACCACTCAGTTAATCCCTTTGGGGACTAATTCACTGATTAGGTTAAGGCTATAACCCAATCATTTCTCCTCCAAACCTTGCATTGTTTTATATGTGAACTTTTGGGGGACACTACATCTAAACCATTACCAGACTCCTAGTCCTGAGGAAAAGATACTGCCAGAGGCCTGGCAGCAGGGCCTACAGAAAGGAGGAGCCCACAGAAACTGTTGTCTTGGAGGAGCCAGAACAAGGAGGCATGAGGAAAACACCAGAACCCTTTTCTCATCCTTTCCACTGATCACTTCCCACTGGCTACTGCCACAAAAAGGCCGTCTGCATGGAAGTTGAAGTTCTTTATTTGTCCTTTTCAGTTATTTCCAATACATGGATCATCCTAAGGGAGGGGTGTGTGTGTGTGTGTGTGTGTGTGTGTGTGTGTGTGTGTGTGCTACTAGAAATTGAACCCAGGTGTACTCTACCATTGAGCTACATGCCCAACCCTTTTTGTTTGTTTTTGTTTTGAGACAGGGTCCTGTGAAATTGCTGAGGCTAGCCAGAATTTACAAGCCTCCTGCCTCAGCCTTCTGATTAGCAGAGATTACAGGTATGTACCACCTTGCCCAGATCCCTAAATTTGATTTTTGTTGAGTGTGCTTCTCATTATGCAAAGTTTTTCCTATGAAAATGCAAATTAACAAACCAAACAAAAACTGGAAGGAAAATTGGAAATTTACATACTCTAAGAATTAACCCAAAACTGTCATCCCAGATAGTTTTAAAGGCAATTCTCATCATCTTCAGATTCAGGGCTGAAAAAATAAGAACAGATAATAAATCTGATTTTGAGGAATAGACTAAAAATTATCTGCAAAATATATCAAATAAATACCAAAGGTAGTTTATATACTACCCTGAAAGATAAAGATAATTTCCTACTTCATTAGTTGCTCTTAGTAACAGACTGGATCATCATTGATTGATATGAGTTTTCAAATAAAATAATTCCTAAAAATGGAGGATTAAAAATAATATTCATCATGAAAATATTACTTTATGATAATATTACTACAATTTGATTAAATTACATCCATAACTATTTTGTTAAAGAATAGAAACTGAAGTTGTTCTTCTATATTTAATTATGTTTGTATCTGCTTTATAAATAACAAGTAACTCAAATAGGTTAAACTATTGCTCATATCTTCTATATCCTATTTTATTCCCAAATTTTATATGAATTATCAAGAGGGACAGGATGCAATCTCCAAGCAAGGATAAATATATTTAAATAGTATCTAAATGCATTTAGGTATTTAAATAACAATATATTTAATTCTTCCGAATTAAAGCAAGATTGTATTATACTTTAATGAAATAGGTCCTTTGTTAATGTTAAGAAAATTGAACATAAAATTTGTTGTTAGATTTATAGTGCCTATAAGAGACACACAAAAGTAACCAATAGATTTTTTTAAAAATCATTTTTAAAAAATGGTAAATCAATAAGAAAACAACTAAGATTATCTGCTTTTGGCCAAAGTAACAAGATTATCTACTTAAGTTACTTATTTGATTCTTGTTGCACTAAGTTTAACCATCATGTATTGCATTAATTTGTATTTTTTGCCTAGTGTTCTATTCATTTTAATACTGTAAGTATTTCATATTTCTATAATACTGTTTTCAAACTTGGTATTATTTTACATGAATTTTAGCCCATGCTATTATATCTAGAGCAAGAAATTTTCAAACTACTTATCTTAGTGTTATAGTAACTCTAGTGTCTTAATATTGATTGCTTATACACAAGATGAAAGAGGTTATTTTCAGGGTGTCATTGTTTTAGTGGCCTTGTTTAAACTGCTCAGCAAAAAAGGCCAATCTGAGTGTCTGTTTACTGCATTATAAATTGCCTGTGTGTTGTTTATTGGCATTAGGAACAGACTGAAAAATGGATTCTATAAGGGGGAACTTCTTGAAAGTGTAAATTTCTGAAGTCCTAGACCATCACATACCCTAGAGAGATCTGCTTTGCCTTGGAATGTAATTTAAAGACTCTCTTCATAATATTGTAGGATTTTCTTCTGACAAACACTTGTCTGAGGAACGGGAAAATCCCTTTATATTCTTTATGAAATTCAGATGGAAAATTGAAGTTGAATTTCACATACAGATAATACAGTTAACCTTCAAATAAATAAAAAATGTAAAATATATTTTTACAAAAATTGAAGACAAATATCAAAGCTCATTCTATTCTTGATTATAAAATTTAACTTAAGTTTGATTGAAGAATAGGGATAAGATTATTTTCCTCCTCTTAATATGGTTATACCCACCTTTAATGTCATATTTTTGACAAAAAATTTTATTTTTTGTCAAAAATATGACAGTTGATTATCTTCCGATCAGAAATACAGGCAGTTGATTATCTTCCGATCAGAAATACAGGAAGAAAAAATATATTTTGTTGAAGTTTATTAAATGTTGCTTTCTCTTGGGAAGAAGGAGGGTTTAGCCATTCATATGAGTATGTAAAAGTTAGCCTAGAAAGAGTTCTGAATAAAATATTGATCCCCAAAGTGTTTCTCTGTAAAAGACACATAGAATATTTAACATTAGCCATGTTCACTGTAATATTTCTTAATGAAAGTTTTTAACTGTCTAGTGTTGATTTAATGTGCCTTTTAGTGTTGATGGTGAGGAACATAGCTCATACACTAAAACATTTTTTTTCCTATTATTTCTTCTTCCCAGATTCTAACAAGAGAATTTAAAGACGTGCTATCAATGTCCCAATTTTGTGTATTGGGAGACTGAACCAGGGACAATTGAGTATCTCATTGTCGGGGTCTTAAGCCCCCTTGCTCTTCTCAACCAGCGACAAGGGAAGGGGACACTCCCCAATAAGGTCAGACTAGGAAAGATAGGGCTGACTGATCACCAGCACGCAGCCCTCCCGGCAGAGGACAATCAGACGCATCAGGGAGACCAGTCACAGCAGGAACTCTTTTTTTTTTTTTTTTTTTTTTACAAATGGGATACATGTTGTTTCTCTGTTTGTACATGGCGTAAAGGCATACCATTTGTGTAATCATAAATTTACATAGAACAATGTTGTTTGATTCATTCTGTTATTTTTTCCCTTCCCCCCACCCCTCCCACCCCTCTTTTCCCTCTATACAGTACTTCCTTCCTCCATACTTGCCCCCCTCCCTAACCCTAACTCTAACCCTAACTCTAACCCTAATACTAACCCTTCCCTCCCCCCCATTATGTGTCATCCTCCACTTATTAGCGATATCATTCGTCCTTTGGCTTTTTGAGATTGGCTTATCTCACTTAGCATGATGTTCTCCAATTTTATCCATTTGCCTGCAAATGCCATAATTTTATCATTCTTTATGGCTGAGTAATATTCCATTGTATATATATACCACAGTTTCTTTATCCACTTATCAATTGAAGGGCATCTAGGTTGGTTCCACAGTCTGGCTATTATGAATTGAGCAGCTATGAACATTGATGTGGCTGTATCTCTGTAGTATGCTGATTTTAAGTCCTTTGGGTATAGGCCAAGGAGTGGGATAGCTGGGTCAAATGGAGGGTCCATTCCAAGTTTTCTAAGAAATCTCCACACTGCTTTCCAGAGTGGCTGCACTAATTTGCAGCCCCACCAGCAATGTATGAGTGTACCTTTCTCCCCACATCCTCTCCAACACCTGTTGTTGCTCGTATTCTTGATAATTGCCATTCTAATTGGGGTGAGATGGAATCTTAGGGTGGTTTTGATTTGCATTTCTCTTATTACTAGAGATGTTGAACATTTTTCCATATGTTTGTTGATTGCTTGTAGATCTTCTTCTGTGAAGTGTCTATTCATTTTCTTAGCCCATTTGTCGACTGGATTATTTGAATTCTTGGAGTAGAGTTTTTTGAGTTCTTTATAGATTCTGGAGATTAGTGCTCTATCTGAAGTATGATTGGCAAAGATATTCTCCCACTCTGTAGGCTCTTTCTTCACATTGCTGATAGTTTCCTTTGCTGAGAGAAAGCTTTTTAGTTTGAATCTATCCCAGTTATTGATTCTTGCTTTTATTTCTTGTGCTATGGGAGTCCTGTTAAGGAAGTCTGGTCCTAGGCCGACATGTTGAAGATCTGGACCTACTTTTTCTTCTATAAGATGCAGGGTCTCTGGTCTGATTCCGAGGTCCTTAATCCATTTTGAGTTTAGTTTCGTACATGGTGAGAGATATGGGTTTAGTTTCATTCTGTTGCATATGGATTTCCAATTCTCCCAGCACCATTTGTTGAAGACGCTATCTTTTCTCCATTGCATATTTTTGGCACCTTTGTCTAGTATGAGAAAATTGTATTTATTTGGGTTTGTGTCCGTGTCCTCTATTCTGTACCATTGATCTAACTTTCTATTTTGGTACCAATACCATGCCGTTTTTGTTACTATTGCTTTGTAGTAGAGTTGAAGATCTGGTATTGCAATACCCCCTGTTTCACTCTTCCTGCTAAGGATTGCTTTAGCTATTCTGGGTTTCTTATTCTTCCAGATGAATTTCATAATTGCTTGCTCTATTTCTATAAGGTACGTCATTGAGATTTTAATTGGAATTGCATTGAATTTGTATAGCACTTTAGGTAGTATGGCCATTTTGACAATATTAATTCTTCCTATCCAAGAACATGGAAGATCTTTCCATCTTCTAAGGTGTTCTTTAATTTCTTTCTTTAGTGTTGTATAGTTTTCATTGTAGAGGTCTTTCACCTCAGAGTCTCATCAAGGAAAGAAAATTTCAGACCAATATCCTTAATGAACATCGACGCAAAAATTCTCAACAAAATTTTAGCAAATTGCATACAAAAACATATTAAAAAGATAGTGCACCATGATCAAGTGGGTTTCATCCCAGGGATGCAAGGTTGGTTCAACATCAGGAAATCAATAAACGTAATTCACCATATCAATAGACTTAAAGTCAAGAATCACATGATTATTTCAATAGATGCAGAAAAAGCATTTGATAAAATACAGCACCCCTTCATGCTCAAAACACTAGAAAAAATAGGGATAGTGGGAACATTCCTTAACATTGTAAAGGCCATTTATGCTAAGCCCATGGCTAATATCATTCTAAATGGTGAAAAACTGAAAGCATTCTCCCTAAAAACTGGAACAAGGCAGGGATGCCCTCTTTCACCACTTCTATTCAACATCGTTCTTGTGACTCTGGCCAGAGCAATTAGACAAACCAAAGAAATTAAAGGGATACGAATTGGAAAAGAAGAACTCAAACTATCCCTGTTCGCTGATGACATGATTATATATTTAGAGGAACCTGGAAATTCCACCAGAAAACTCTTAGAACTCATAAGTGAATTCAGTAAAGTAGCAGGTGACAAGATCAATGCCCATAAATCCAACGCATTTTTATACATAAGTGATGAACCTTCAGAAAGAGAAATTAGGAAAACTACCCCATTCACAATAGCCTCGAAAAAAATAAAATACTTGGGAATCAATCTCACAAAAGAGGTGAAAGACCTCTACAATGAGGAACTCTTTATTGAGGAAGTCACACAGCTTTTATGTAGGGTGGAGGCTAGGTGGAAACCAATCAGCTTAAAGGTCAGCAAGGCACAGGGGTTCACGCAGGCAAGAGTCCCATAGGACTATATGGCAAGCATGAGCTGATCACATTTGTGGAGCTGTTGTTAACCAATCCCTGACAGTGGTCCGATTTATCATCATTAACTTTTGAAACCGCCTTTGAGGCCTTGATCTTGCTCACCTGCCAGGGAGTAAGGAGTCAGCCTGAGTTAGTTAACGTGTGATTAGTCCCAACATCTCATCCACCCTCATTAAACTTTATGGCCATAAAAATTTGCTAGTTACCTAACCAAGACCAGAAATGCTTCACCCATGGGTCACAAGTGACATGCATTTAGTTTAAGATTATGATGGTGGCTGGACTCGTCACAGAGCTGAATCTACATCTGCTATGTTTGTAGACTGTGCTGTTTGGTTGGACCCTAAGCTTTCCAAGTTCCCTTGGCATGGACGAAAATGACTTAAGATCATAAAATGAGTTCATGATAAACAATCATTTCTACTTGCTCACTAATGTGGAACACGTCTTCTGCCTGCGAGGTGGTTAATGACAATTTACACTGGGAATGAAGGATGGAAAATTCACAAAGGAGGAGAAAGAAAGAAAGACATGGAGAAATCATCCTCTTCCTACTCTCTCCTTATGTAATAGACATCTGTTGTTTTTGGTGCTTGACATCTGTTTAGCATCCTGAAAACAACACTCTTTTAAATGATTTTTATTTTTTGGTATGTGGGGCAAATTCTCTTTTTCCTATTAGATCTAGGGAGAAAGTTTTTCCAGACTCTGTTGTAGCTAAGGAATGGGCATGAGACCTGAGGTGGGCCAAGTAGACCTTCATTCCTGGAACTTCAACTTTGATAGAGTGAGAGTGAGAAGGCTGAAGAAGATTGGAACTTACTCATTTACAAGCAATGATGGAACTCTGCAAAGACTTAGCTCAGTTCCCACTACCTAGTCTACTGACCAGGCTTCCTTCTGACTAGTTATAAAGGATTCCCTTCAGTTTTTTGATCCATCCCTCATCTTTCCAGTAAACCCATTTGATTAGTTTAGCTTTTACCAATCCAGTTGCTCAGGTAAAGGGAAGGGTGTTTTAAAATGTTAAACTGTTCCCTCAATCTTCTCACACCCACTCCTTCCCATGGACTGTGCTCCTTAGTGCTCTTCTGTCATACCACTAGAGAAGGAGGAAAGGGTCCTAAGAAATGTGGTTGAAAAAAGAAGACTGGGTAGAAAATTTACCCTTTTTATCCCCGATAAGTTCCTTTCAACTGTTAAGACCCATGTGGCTGCACAAGGGTATATAGTAAAGAATTGGAGGATAAAGTCAAAGAAAGAAGCAGTTTTCATTTCCCAGCGGTTTTGGACTTCGGGCAGTCCACTGAACTCAAGGGACACCAGGATAAATGTGCCTGGCTGTCATCTGTACCTTGATGTGCATAGCCATCCCAAGCACCTCTTTAGCTCCCTGATCTGCTCTCTGACTTCATCAGTCCCAGTGAGACCCAGGAAGTGTCTGGGAGCAAGAGGTGATTCAATGTGACAAGGGGATCACTCCAGGTAGAGTGCAAATAGAAGTCACAGCCAAATCTTGGGGATATGAAGCACTAATAGTCATTGAAATGAAGCTGAGTCAACAGACAGGGGACCCTGGAGCTGACCTAAGGTGGTGAACGGGTGGAGAAGAGATGCCAGTGCCATGAAGGTCAGAAAGAGCAGCTGAGGTCTCAGCAAAAAATGACCCTCACCAGTCATTTGTTAGTAGAGGTCAATGAAGGGACAGAAGACACTGAACAGGTAGGACTACCTTTTACTCTTTCTTTTTTTGAGACATTCCCAAACACCATCTTCAGGAGTATAACAGAGAAAAAATAAAATACAGTCAGATTAAATATTTAACAATTCAAAATGAAACTGTCTGTGGTACCATAATTTGATTAACATTGATTCTTCTTCGTTTTGATCTATCAAATTAGTTTTAGTAGCAAAACAACAGAGTAATTGACCAATATTGACTTTAGACAACAGAGGTTACTTTTTATCTATATAAATAAGAATTCCAGAAGTAGTAACCCCAGATATAGCACAGAGATCAAACTGGAATTTTCGGCCCAGATTCCTTCCATCTTTCTGATCTGCTATCCTTAGTATATCAGCAAAGTATTTCCTCTTGGTTGTTTTGTGACTGCAATAGCTCTATCCGTCACATACTAAACCCATTAAAAAGCAGGAAGAAGGATATTGAGGGGCAAGTGACAAAGAACCTCTCTAATATACATTTCTCTTTTAACTAGAAGAAATGTTTTTCTGGAAAACCTAAAGTATACTCCCCTTATTTTGTGTTACCTACTTCAAGTTGTAAGTGCAGTGAAGTAAAAGGGCATCTGATTACATTTTAGTCTCCAGAGGAGACTGTACTTACAGAGTAAAACTTAGAGTGTTTTTACATTTATGTTGTTATCCTTGCTGGTATATTCTTTCTTTGAATCAGTTGATGAGGACTTGGTGTTAGGTCTGTGGGAAATATTTTATTTGCAAAAGAACTATAGTTTTGGAGCTTGGGTTTTAGTTCAGGACTAGAATGCTTGCTCACAGGTACATACTATTGGTTCGATCCCCAGATAATAAAGCAAGCAAACAAGAGAACCACTAAAGTTTTGCCTGCAGTAATCAGAGCAAGTCCTATCTGTGTCATGTACAAGGCATGTGACATGGCATAAGTCACATAAGCTCTCTCAATCTCCTGTATTCATTTGCAAAATGAGATCACCATCACGTACACTTGTGATGTTTAAGAAATAATGCACGTAATTGTTTTATATTGAAATTATTTTAGGTATGACTTTTATTATTTTTATTCATTTGCTTATTCATTTAAACTTGAGCAAATGCATGTTGAACAACTACTGTTTGCTACATACTGTTCTAGGTTCTAGCAATACAACAGTGACAACACAAAATCACTGCTGGCATGGAACTTACTTTCTTTGTGGTGATGGTAGGGAGTTGTGGCAGAACTGGGCAATATAAACCGAACATATCATCTGATATGTTAGAATGCAAGCTTTATGAGAGCAGTGTTTTCTTCTGCTTTGCTTAGCAATCAGAACAGCATCTGGTACATAGTAGCCACTTAATAAATAAATGACAATAAATGTTATGGAAATAAATGTTACATGGTAAGGTGACAAGTGGGTACTATAGAAACTGGAAACCACCATTTGACCCAGCTATCCCACTCCTGGGCCTATACCCAAAGGACTTAGAATCAGCATACTACAGTGATGCAGTCACATCAATGTTCATAGCTGCTCAATTCACAATAGGCAGATTGTGGAACCAACCTAGATGTCCTTCAATTGATGAATGGATAAAGAAACTGTGGTATATATACAATGGAATATTACTCAGCCATAAAGAATGATAAAATTATGGCATTTGCAGACAAATGGATGAAATTGGAGAATATCATGTTAAGTGAGATAAGCTAATCTCAAAAAAAACAAAGGAAGAATGATCTCCCTGATAAGTGGATGATGATACTTCATGGGGGGTGGGAGGGAGGCAAGAATGTAGGAAGGAGGGACTGTATAAAGGGAAAAGAGGGGTGGGAAGGGTAGGGGGGAAGGAAAAATAACAGAATGAATTAAACACCACTACGCTATGTAAATATATAATTACACAAATGGTATGTCTCTACTTAATGTACAGAGAAACAAGTTGTACCCCATTTGTTTACAATAAAAAAACAACAACAGAAGGTTAAATAACTCCAGTTTAACATTTCAGCAAAGCTGAGCTGAGTGTGCTGAGACTATCTGGGAGAAAAATGTTCCAGGAGGGGGACTATCACGTGCAAATGCTCAGGTAAAGTGATGTGCTTGGCATACTTGGAACAATAAGAAACCTGTGTGGCAGAGCCAGGGGAGAGATGTGGAGACTGATCCCAGAAAGGGAGGCATAGACCAGACACAGGGAGCTTGGTAAATCATAGGAAGGACTTGTGTTTTATTAGATGCAATGGAGGAGACCAGAAGCCTCAACAAGAGATGTATCATGATCTGACTTTTTAAAAATATCATTCTGGGTGATCTCTGTAGCAAAGGCCAGAAATGCTATGATTATTATAATGTTACATGATTAACATTATTTTATTATTAACTTTCTTGCATTCTTTGCTGAAAAATATCCCTTCAAAAACAGGTTGCCCTGTTTGCACTGGGCCTTCTAATTCAAAGGAAGAAAACATGCATTTTTAACTGTTCCAAAAGCTTTTGCTTTCAGTAACTTCAAGCTAATGGGAAGAGAAGAAGTCACTTTGTCCGAGGTGAATTTTATTCCCAGAGCCCTTGTTACATGAAGTGTTACTGAATATTGCTTTTGAAATAAAATTATGCTATAAACTTGGGGTAAGGACAAAATTTTATTTTCAACAGAACAAGTATTTTATAACTGTGGCTCCATGAACATGTGAAAATGTTCTCACGCAAAACCTGTTTGCTAAATCATATAAAAATCTTTAGGGCTGGGGATATAGCTCAGTTGGTGGAGTGCTTGCCTTGCAAGCACAAGGCCCAGGGTTTGATCCCCAGCACTATTAAAAAAAAAAAAAAATCTTTAAATTGCTTTTCAAAGGGCTAGTTCAGAAATGACTGTTTATGCAATATAATCAGTATCAATTTCTTATTGTATGATTTGAAATAAAAGATAAAAACATATTCCTGGATACATTTTTAGTTCTTTACCTTGTTAGTAGATTATCCTAATATCTTTTTCTTATAAAATGCTAGAAAAGACCAAAATATTCTATTTACTAAGAAATGGGCAAAGATAAATGTGACTGCTTATTGACACCTATCACACCACTTCAATGTAAAATCTGTAAGACTAACAAAACTCATACAAAAGTTAGATCAATTTCATTTGCATATTTGATCATTATGGCTTGTTGCTATTTTAAGTGATATGGGAACTTGAGAAAATATGACATATAAACATTTTTTTTTAATTTAAGATTTTAAATCTTATTCTTGAGGACTGTGATTCATGAGGCATAGGGTAATAAAATGTCTTTCTCCTAATTCAGTCATGAACCTTTTCTATTTCTTGTATGGCAGTGATGTTGGTAATGAATATTAAGCTCTTTTGGAAATGACTGAATAGAGTTTGTTACAAGACTAGGTATATTTGACCAGCACTTTCTGGCTTTCTAGCAGAAAATGATACCGACTAAATGTTTCTGTGTTCCAAAGTAACTTCTATTAAAATGCAAATAATCCTGTACCTTCCTATGAATGTGTTTAATCAGTTTCTTAATGCTATCAGCATCATTCTGAAGGTGGGAATTTATAGCTGGGGCTGGGAAAAGGAAATAGGTAAGAAAGCAAATGAGGGGTTTTCATGGTATATGATTGTTTGTGTCCCTTTATAATTCCTGTGTTGAGCCTGCATGGTGGCACAAGCTTGTCATCCCAGCATCTAGAGAGGCTAAGGCAGGAGGGTCCCAAGTGTAAGGACAGCCTCAGAAGTTTCCTGAGACCTTGCCTCAAAATAACAAATAAAACGGGCTGGGGATGCAGCTTGGTGGTAGAGTCTCCAGGTCATAATCCCCAGTACCAATTTTTTTTTTTTTTAATTTATAGAATTCATAAATTGACATCTAATCTCATTAAACAGGGATTTAGGGAAGAAATTAGGTCACAAGGGCCCCACCCTCCTGAGTGGGATAAATGCCCGTTTTAAATGAGGCCTCAGAGAACTGTTGGTCCTTTTGCCAAGGGAAGACTCAGTCATCTGTGGAGAACGGACCCTTATCAGACACTGAATATGGTCGTGCTTTGGCCTTGGATTTCCTAGCCCCCAGAATGGTGAGAAATACATTCTTCTGTTTTATAAATTACCAAGCTTAAAGTATTTTGTTATAGCAAGCCTAATGAACTAAGACAGGGCTCGTTCTTGATTGTGGATTAAAATATCTGAAAGCCTGGTGCTGGGACTGTAGCTCAGTGGTAGAGCCCTTGCACAAGACCCTGGGTTCCATCCCCTATATATTGTTATCTGCAGATTCAAAGAGTAGGAAAAATAACTGAGCAGTCTTTAAAATTTTTATTTATTCTCTTGAGGGAGAATGGAAAATTATCAGAAACAAATAGAGAAAATGCCAGAAACCTGATGTTGTGGCTTCCTTGGTACAGTTAGCTCTAGTTCATCGACCTGAGAATTAGGAGTCAAACATCCATCTGATGCTACAGGGATCTCTGGCATGAGGGAGGGGAGCATTGGAGGAGCCAAAAATGGCCTTCCCTCTTCAAGGCACAAGTTTTGCAGTGAAAAGTTATATGCTCCCTGCCCAAGATCTTCACAGAGAGTTTTGACTGAAGAAACCTCTAGTGGGAGAAATCTTGCCCAGAGCCTACCTTTCAGATGGGTTAGAGTTGAAATTTTTAGTATATACGTTGTCTTAAATTTCCAGAAGGATAATTCCAAAAATTGTCAACTATTACATCCACATTTATTTTAACTAGTTCCCCTTAGAATATGTTTTTCCGTAATGTCTTTTGGATATTGCTGTTATATGATCAATTTGTCTTAATTTTTCACATGGTTTTCTCTAGGTAACACAGGATCCCTATATATAATGTTTTGCAGAAGATTTACTCCCACTTAATTATACATATGTCAAAAAATATTCACCCACAAGTGAAAGTAAAGATGATTTCTACCAGAAAAGTAGAGAAACAATGAATATTCTTCAAGTGGTTTACATATTAAAACCATAAGAAAGAAAACATGTAAAATTCAGATGTGGAAAAGAATCCAATGAAATTTCTGGAAATTAAAAAGAAATTACTCTTTTAATAAAATCTCAGTTAATCAGACACTGAAAATGGATGCTCTGAAAGCTGATCTGAGGTACTAGATTCTAATGTAGTTTGGAGATATACAGAGATGAGAAGTAAGTGAAAAATTAAGAGATGTGGAAGATAGATTGGCACACTGCAAACATTGTCAAGAGAGGAAGAAACCAGTTAGTGAAAGACAGTGTAGGCTGACAGAGAAGCTGAGAATTTTACGAAGTTAAACAAAAGCAAGCATATACATGGAGTCAATAAGCACAAAAAAATCCCTAGTAGGATTTTTTTTTTATCATAAAACAATCCTATAAAATTACAGTAAAATTGCAGAACACAAAAATGAAAAATGATTTTATAAAAGAGAGAAAATACATAGTACTTACAAATTAACCTGACAGCAAATAAACACATCAGCAGCAAAAACAGAGTACAGAAACAAAAGAAGAGCCACTTCAAAATGCTAACATTGCAGAGATAAAATAACTGTCAACCTGACTCTGTACTCAGACTGCCGTTCAAGTTTGAAGGTGAAATAAACATTTCCATGAAATAAAGACCGAGTAAGGGTGCTATATATCAGGCGTTGCTGAGAACAATTATTTGGAGAAAAGGAAATTAATTTGAAAGGAAGAAGTGAGGTTCAAGCAGGAACAGTGAGAAAATAAATTAGTGAACCTAAAATCAAAATAAGGAAAAAGTGAAAATAGTGTCTCATTGAAAGGTCAGAAACAGGTTCAAATGAAAACAATTTTAAAACAATAAAGGAGACATGAGATGATAATTCACTTAACGCTTTGGAAATTTTTATACTACTTAAACTTTAATTCTTCTATCAAATGTGTGAACTCAAAATTTAATGTTGTCTGTAAAGATGAATAGAATGTATAACATCTAAAACAGTAAAAAGGGGAAAGGAAAGAAAATACATGACTATCAAAGACCTAAAGGAGGAAATGGGAGAAAAAATGAAATTGAAAGTATAATTTTGAAGTCTGTTTTGTGGTGCTGTAACAGAATACCACATACTGGGAAATTTATGAAGAAAATAAATGTATGTCTTGGTCTTCTGAAGGTGGGGAAGTCCAAGGTCAACAAGTGCACTTCTGACATGGGGCTTTTTGCTGCTTCATCCCATGGCAGAAGGCAATAGGGTAAGAGAGCACGTGCATGCATGAGGTGGGGCAAAAGGGAAGGAGAGAGAGAGAAGGGAGCCCAATGCATCCTGTCATCAGGAACACACTGACATTGTAACTAACCCACTTCTACAGAAGCAGCATTAATTCAGGTAGTGTGATGGGCTGACAGATCTGGCTCCATGAGAATGTTATAGGACAAATTCTAAGGGAAATGACTAAACAGACTCCATTTTGCTCTGAGACTCCATGTTATATAGGAAATAAGCTTCTCCCATGGGAACACCCTGCCTCTGTGTCCAGCATCAGTTACTTAGAGTGACATGTTTAACAATACAGAATGATAATTCCTATGCAAAGAAATATTGCTCTCTTTTGATCCCTATTGCTCCTAAACAATGTACCATGTGAACGGTGATTGTATGAATGTTAGTAACCATTCTTTAGTTTGTACCTAGGTACCCACTTCCCCCTCTGTCAATGATCTCATGATGTTAGTTTGTAATTTTGAATCATAGCAACAGACACTTATAATAGATGTGATTTTTGGTATAAGAACCCCTACAACCCTATGGTCAGGGCTGTTCTCCCAATAGTCATTTTTTGGGGGCATTGTGTGAGTCAGCCAGTCGGCTTAATAAAGACTCTTAAATTTGGACTTCTCAGTGGTGATTGGTCTGTTCTTAAGTTGTGCCCCATAACAGTAGAACCTTCACCACCTCCTCATCTCCTATATGTTCCCCTTCTCAACACTGTGGCATTGGGGATTAGTTTTCCAACACATGCATTCTGTGTGAGTATTCAAACATAGTCTATAATTACTCATTAATTAGCATGGGAATAAAGCTATGTAATGTGAGGAATATTGTAATTTCACAACACTTGGAAGATATGCAATAGAAACGCTAGGTTTCTATTCCTTTTTCTTTTTGTAACAGGGATTGAGCCCAGAGACACTTAACCACTGAGCAACATTACCAGCGCCCCCCTCCTTTTTTTTTTTTTTTTTTTTTCTTTGAGGTGGGTTCTTGCCAAGTTGTTTAGGGCTTCACTAAATTGCTCAGGCTGGCTTTGAACTTTTTGATTCTCCTGCCTCAGTCTCCCAAGCTGCTGAGATTACAAGCATGTGCCACTGTACCCAGCAAAAATGCTAGATTTTTAAAATAGCTGTCTATTAATGGGCTTGCAAATATGATGTCAGGCAGATCAGAACACAGTGGAGACACACACACACACACAAACACACACACACACACATGTGAGCTGACATAGTTTCAAACTATATATAAAAGCAAAACTAAAACAATTTAAAATTAACAAATTTTGTTACCACATGGAATTATGGCAGAACTTATTTTCCAAAAATGACTGCAATAATATGTCTCTTCTCAAATGCTCATTTAGAACTTTGCTTGTCCCCCAGGCAAGGGCAGTGGGAATTATTCCCACCCCTCTACCCCACTGACTCTAGGCCTGACTTGTGCACACCATGAGGAACGAAATGTGGCAGAAGGCATGTGGCATCACTGGCTAGGAAAGGTAATGCAGCTTTTGTCTGTGGCTCTTTCTTGCTGTAGTTGCCCTTGGCATTCACTCACTAGGCCGGGAGGAAGTCAAGGCCATCCAGAAGTTCCACATGAAGAGCAACCAAGGCATTTAGCCATGGGCCTGGGTGACCACACAGATGATAATTAGCCATGTGAGTCATTATGGAAGTAGATGCTCCAGTTTTCAGTTGCGCCCTGGTTAATGATGCATGAAATGGAAACACACCATCTCCACAGAGCTTTTCATTGCATGTTGGTGAGCCAAATAAATCATTGCTGTTTAAGCTGCTAAACATTAGGATGGAATGTTTTATAGCCATATATATAACCAGAACAGAGAGTAACCTCACAATGGTAAAATAAAAATGTAAACAAAACCATGCAATCATTTGAACGTGTTTGTTAACAGTAGCACAGTTTTAAAATATGTAAAACAAAAATGAGTCAAAAGAAAAAATTGTTGCTGAGCATAGTGGCACATGACTGAACTCTCAGCGGCTAGGAAAGCTAAGCCAAGAAGATTGCAAGTTCAAAGCCTTAGCAACTAACTGAGACCCTTCTCAAAAGAAAAAAAAAAAAAAAAAGGCTGGGGATGTGGCTTAGTGGTTACGTGCTCCTGGGTTCAATCCCTGGTACCAAAAAAGAAATTAAAATTGTAAATGAAATTGTAATTGTTTCTATATATGTGTGTATGTTTCATGTGTGTATGTTGTAGTTCACTTACACAGATGAAATATTAGTGTCAGATATGTATATGTACATTTAAGAAATTTTATCTAGTATGTATTGTCATAGTCATAGTTCTGTGTCATTTTCACTGACATAAAAATGAAACATTAAATCACAAAAATCTCAATGAAACTAAAATATAATAAACTATCAATCATAAGCAAGACTACAAGGTAAAAAAATCCAATCAGTAACATAAATATAGCACAAAGTCCTTTATATTGTAAATTTAGAAAAGAAACTAGACTGTAAAAGTACTGCTGTGTTAAAGAAATGACTAAAATAGAAATTAACAATAATATTAAAGTTATGTAATGTCATAGAACCATATTTAAAACTTAAGTTTATTAAGTGCATACATTAGTAATAATAAAAGTCACAATTTAATAACCTAAATGTACCATATGAATCCTTAATAAAAGAAAAAATGTAAAGAAAGGAGAAGGAAAGGAATAAAAAGTACAAAAGTGTAGTTAATGAAAGAGGAAACAAAGAAACATTTTACTAGACTTTGAAGCTTTTAATTGGAAGAGCTAACTAAATTATTTGTCATGTCAAATTCAGAAAAAAATATTGTTAGACATAAAAGTTAGCTATAGAAGGAACTGGAAATATTATGAAAATTTTTATTAAAGTATATTGGAAAAAAGTAATTACTAGATAATTTTAGAGAGAAAATAGTATTATTTTGGAAAGAGAAATAAAAATTTATAATAGACTTATAACCATGAAAGCATTTAAAACCTATAGTAAAATTACATCAGGGATAAATGGTTTTTCTCTTATTCCATTAAAGTAATTTATTCAATAAAGTATTACACAATAGGAAAAAAAAATCTCTCATCTTATTTGATAGACGTGGTATAATCTTAATAGAGAAAGTAAGTAAGAAGAAATGGAAAAAAGAATAAAAGTCAATTTCATTTGTGAATATAAATACAGAAGTCATTAAAGATGTCAACCTAAAATAACAACACAGCAGTTCTCCAAAGAAATAAATTTATTTGAGAATAAACAGGGGCATATTATCCAGGCTACATATTCTATGAATAATCGGAGTTTTATCCAGAAAGGCAAAGGAATGCAAAGGTTCTTAAAGGTAAAATGAGGAAAGTTACATAATGTGTTTCAAAACAATTATTAATTGGTTGCTAAAGAAACTAGCCATACGTTTACAGGGTTGGAACTTTTTGGCAGCACATCCCCCCAACCTTTAGCAAACTGAAGATTGATTTTAGCAACCAATGGCCAATAATTTAAACAATCATCCCATTGAGTCATAGGAAACCTAATTTGTAGCCACGTCAGAAGTACTTACAACCAGTACTTGAGATTGGCTTCTGATGTTGGGGAAAATTCTATGGGACTGAGTCCTTAATCTGCAATTTATGCCAGGATTGAATTAAATTGTAGGCCATTTAATTGATGTCCAGAGAATTGGTGAATTTCATTATGTGGAAAATCCACATGTATAGTGTCAGAATTACTGTGAGTATAAAAGAAGTTTTTCTTCAACTACACAGTAGAATAGCCAAAATTCAGAACACCACAATACCACATGCTGGTAAGAATGTGAAGCAATTGGGCCTTTCAATTTATGCCAATAGAATGCAAAATGATATAGCCACTTTGGAGGACAGTTTAGCATTTTCTTACAAAACGAGACATCCTCTTTTTTTTTTTTTTTTTTTTTTTTTTTTGTGGTGCTAGTGATTGAACCCAGGGCCTCGTGCATGTGAGGCAAGCACTCCACCAACTGAGCTATATTCCCCAGTCCCTGGACATTCTCCTACATACAGTGCAACAATTATCCTCCTAGGTATTTACCCAAGGCAGGTGAAAATTTTTGTCACACAAAAATCTACATGTGAAGCAATTTTATACGTAATGACCAAAACTTGGAAGCGGTCAAGGTGTCCTTCATGTAGATTAATGAATAATTAATAGTGGTATGAAAATATAATATTATTTAGCAGTAACAAGAAATGAACTGTCAAACCATGAAAAAAAAGATCCAGTCCTCAAAAAAACAAAGGTTGAATGTTTTCACTGATAAATGGAAGCTAACCCACAGTAAGTGGGGAGAGGGGAAGAATAGATATTCAGTAGATCAAAGGGACTAAAGGGAGAGGAAGGGGATAGGAAAAGGAAAGACTGGAAGGAATCCAAAGTATTTTTCCTATGTGCTTATATGAATACACCATAGTGAAACCTACCATCATGTATATCCATAAGAATGGGGTCCTAATTAGAATAAGATATATTCCATGCTGGTACAATTATATCAAAATGAATTCTACTGTCATGAATAACTAAAAAGAACAATTTTAGCAATAAAAAAAGGAGGAAACTTAGATGCATTTACTCAGTGAATGAAGTTAATCTAAAACAAGGCTGTATACTATACGAGTCTAACTGTATGATATTTTGAAAAAGGCAAAGCTATGGAATATAAGCAGATCAGTGGTTGCCAGGGTCAATGGAGGGAAGATAGTGATAAATAGGTAAAGTGCCAAAAATTTCAGGGTATTGAAATTACTGCTATACTATTGTGTAGTATATAATATGATATACTATTGTGGTAGATAAATGTGTCACAGAAATGTCTACATCTAAGGATATTCAATGTCAAGCAGGAGTGGTCCTATAAACTATGAAATCTGGGCAATGGTCATGTGACAGTGCAGTTTCATTGGTTGTAACAGGTGTACATTCTGATGGGGATTGCTAACAGGGGAGGCTATGTGCATGTGGAGGCAAGGGGTATATGAGGTATCTTCTGCTTGATTTTACTCTGAATCTAAAACAGAGGTAACTATAGAGTCTATTTAAAAAAGCTACCACTTATAACATTCCCTGATATCCCCAAAATGGTTCAAAATATCTGACCAGGAACCCACTGGGAGAAACAAGTTGAAGTCAATCCACTACCTTAATAAAATTTGACATTGTTAGGCACTCTGGAAGGGGCTGACTAGGAATGAAGCCCTAGGGTCTTGATATGAAAACTTATCTCAGCCATAATTGGTATAAACCATTTGTCCTGGTGTGACAAGAATGGCCTTTTCTCCAGTTTCCAGTAGGATATCCATGAGACCTCATCAACATGGCCTTTACTCTTCTCATTTCCTTCAGCATTTATCAACCTTGAAGCTCTGTCTCTTCCCTAGTCTTTCCATCTTGTGAGTAGGTTTGTGGATGAAAGCAAGGTAAATAGGGCAGAATGCAGTATTGCTCTGATTGAGTTTTTGGGATCCTCTTAACTCAGTCCCAGTGGAAAGTGCTAAGGTTTGGATGTCATTCATTCTTGCCAAAACTCATATTGAAGTGTAATTTCCCAGTGTAATAATATTAATATGGTGGAATCCTTAAGCTATAGGGATGGGAGGTAACTGTGTCATGACTGTTTGCATGAAGAGAATAATATTGATGCTAGTCTCACAGAATGGATTAGTTTCCAGTAGAGAGGGGGTGGGTTTCAAAAGGCTGAGCCTGGGCCTTCCCCAGTCTCTTGCATCCTTTTTCATGATGTGATCTCTCTTTTGTATATGACCATTCCCTTTCTGATTCTTCCCTTTGACACAGCCAGATACTATACCATGCTCTTTAGATTTCTAAGTCAGCAGAATCATGAACCAAATGAGCCTCTGTTCTGTACACATTACCCAGCAATGGATATTTTGTTATAACAGCACAAAGTAGATGAAGACAAAAAGTTGCTGTGTTTTGAAAACCTTAAGTCACATGAAAACCCCTATCTCTCACCCTGCACAAAAATCAACTCAAAATGGATCAAGGACCTCGGAATCAGACCAGAGACCCTGCATCTTATAGAAGAAAAAATAGGTCTAAATCTTCAACTTGTTGGCTTAGGATCAGACTTCCTTAACAGGACTCCCATAGCACAAGAAATAAAAGCAAGAATCAACAACTGGGATAGATTCAAACTAAAAACCTTTCTTTCAGCAAAGAAAACTATCAGTAATGTGAAGAGAGAGCCTACAGAGTGGGAGAATATCTTTGCCAATCATACTTCAGATAGAGCGCTAATATCCCGAATCTATAAAGAACTCAAAAAACTCTACACCAAGAATACAAACAATCCAATCAACAAATGGGCTAAGGAAATGAACAGACACTTCACAGAAGAAGATGTACAAGCAATCAACAGATATATGAAAAAATGTTCAACATCTCTAGTGATAAGAGAAATGCAAATCAAAACTACCCTAAGATTTCATCTCACCCCAGTTAGAATGGCGACTATCAAGAACACAAGCAACAATAGTTGTTGGCGAGGATGTGGGGAAAAAGGTACACTCATACATTGCTGGTGGGGTTGCAAATTAGTGCAGCCACTCTGGAAAGCAGTATGGAGATTCCTCAGAAAGCTTGGAATGGAACCACCATTTGACCCAGCTATCCCACTCCTTGGCCTATACCCAAAGGACTTAAAATCAGCATACTACAGAGATACAGCCACATCAATGTTCATAGCTGCTCAATTCACCATAGCCAGATTGTGGAACCAACCTAGATGCCCTTCAGTTGATGAATGGATAAAGAAACTGTGGCATATATATACAATGGAATATTACTCCGCCATGAAGAATGATAAAATTATGGCATTTGCAGGCAAATGGATGAAATTGGAGGATATCATGCTAAGTGAGATAAGCCAATCTCAAAAAACTAAAGGAGGAATGATCTCACTGATAAGCGGATGACAACATATAATGGGGGTTGGGAGGGGTTAGCGTTAGGGTTAGGGTTAGGTTTAGGGTTAGGGTTAAGGAGGGTGGAAAGAATGGAGGAAGAAAGGACTGTATAGAGGGAAAAGAGGAGTGGGAGGGGTGGGGAGGAAGGAAAAAAAATAACAGAATGAATCAAACAACATTACCCTATGTAAATTTATGATTACACAAATGGTATGCCTTGACTCCATGTATAAATAGAAAAACAACATGTATCCCATTTGTTTACAATAAAAAAAAAAAAAAAAAAGAGATTGCTATGGATAAAAGGAGCCCAGGTGTTGTATGTAAGGACAACTGGAAAGAACCCTCTAGGACATCTCAGAGATCTGCAAGGCCACCTATCTCGTCACAGGCTCAGACACCAAAGAACGCAAAATTGTTTTGGAAAATGGGCCTTGGGTGCTCTCCACAGACTCCTTGCTATGGCTGCTTTGGAATTCTATTTCCCACATTTGGTGTGATGTTCAACTTTTTCAGCAATGGCTCATACAATCCCAGTTGCCCTAGTTCAAGCGGAGCAAGGAGTAGACCTTCCTGGTGTCCTGTGTTAATTCTGCAGGAGGGCAGAACACAAAAACTATGGGATCATGGTGGCTTCTACAGAAATTAAAAAAAAAAAAAAAGAAAAATAGCCTAAGAGGCCAGGCAGAAACTTTCTGCAGGGTGGAGCTGTTGCAGAGATTCTTCCCTATGTATCTCCTGGACCTGTGAGCACAGGGACACAACTCAGGAGATCTCAAAATGGTAGAGTCAATGGCTGTATGAAACCCCACCTGGAAAATCTGTAGACATTCTTGTGCAATGCCACCCTGGGAGAGGAGCCATGTTGGCTGATCCCAGCAAAGCAATAGGTGGTGGGCTGCTCTGGGCCTTGGTGGCCCAACCCCCTGCTCAGGTGTGCAGAAGATGTTGGATATCAAGTAGAGGGAGACTCTTCCCCAAGTTTTAGACTTAACGTCTGCCCTGCTGGGTTTCAGTCTTCCTTTGGGCCAGTTACTCTTTTCTATTTGACTGTCTTTCCTTTTTGTAGTGAGAATGTTTTGGAATACAATAAACATTCCAGCCCTTGTATCTTGGAAGCCTGTTTATTGTTTATAATTTTACAGGATCATAGCTAAAAGGAATTTGTCTAGAGCTTCAGATAGGGATTGGGATTTGGGACTTTGAGTTATGTGGGAATGAGTTAAGACTTTCAGAACTATTGGTGTGAAATGAGTACATGTTGCATTATGAGAAGAACATGAATCTGGGGGACCAGGGTCATAAAGTTATGGTTTAGGTGTGTCTCTGCCAAAACATGTTGGGGTTTAACTCCCCAGTATAACAATATTAAGTTGGTGGGCTCTTTGAGAGGTGGGGCCTAGTGGGCAGTGATCAGATGGGGACCAACCTCATGAAGAGATGTATTGAATTGTTCAAAAACACTTTTTTCGACAGTGAAAAAAGAAGAAATATCACCTAAAAATATTTCATTCTGCATTTCTCCCTTCATCATGAATCCATAATAAGATTTTGATCCTTTGGATTTTTATAAGGATAAAAATGAAACTAAAGTTTTTAAGAGAAAGGAAAGGAATATCCTGTTAATAGAACAGGTAAATGCCCTAGAATTTAATGTAGGGATTAAAAAGAGAAATAAGATTTAATTATCTCCAAGGCTAACAAGTAAGAACCTACCAGTAATAATGGAATTGTCTTCTTTTGTATATGTACTTCCTCTTTATTTAAAACCATGAATCTAAATGATTATTAAAGTCCTCAATTAAAAAAATAATAAAAAAAAAAAAACAGTTCTTAGGAGATTTAACACATTAGTAGGTTGCTTAGAGACCATATATCAACATTTAGCCTTTGAGGGCTACAATTTTACCCTTGTATGGAAGTTTGAAGGGATTTATTTGTGAACATAAATTGGAAGTCATGTGAACTGTGCTTTTCTTTGCTTCTCCGGCTGAACTTTAGTTACCATTTTACAAGTACTATCAGATTGTATAACATTGTGTTTATGAAAGTGCTTAAAACAAAATTGTTTCACTTTGAGCTATTTATTACAAGAATATTTCTCATAATGTTTCATGTAGGAAAGCTAATTTCTAGGGAAATGAAATGAGAACAGAAAGTTCAAAACTAAAATATTATAATAATTTATTTTTTGCGTGAACCTATTGAGTCTCTCTCTTTACCTGAATGTCTATCCTCCTGGTAGGTGAAGAGCTCAGTGAAGGGTCATCCATTGTAATGATGGGTTGTTATATCTTAACTCATAATTTCTTTAGTATTTTATTCATTCTTCTTTCTTGTTTGTCCATTATTATTAGAATTTTCTAATTGTAGAAATTTAAGCAACAAATATCAAATATATATGATAAATTCAAATGCTAATGAGAAAAAAAAAAGCTCTATACAATTTCAACCAGGTATCCACCCACTTCATATTACTTACAGTGCAGAACACTCAATTTTAAATGTACCTCTTCAATTGCACAGCACAGAAAATGAGACTATATATATCATTACAATTCCCAGTAGAGGTAATGAGAGCATATGCCCAGCTACAACTATCCATTGAGATAATGAGATTATAAATACTACACTCCTACTGCTTCCAGGTGTAATGAGAAGCTACTGTCTTATGGTCATATTTCTGCAATCATCCTTGAAACCAGGAGACAGTGAATTCAGAGATAACCTAATGAAGAACTAGATAATCATTTATCATAGTTTTTCCAAAATTAGTTCATGAAAAAAGATACGAATGGTAACAAAATAACTGAATGTATCCATTTGTTAACTAATGGCTACTGTTCTTACAGAACCATGGACTATGAGGTGGTATTAAAGAAACAATGACCAGGAATACTCTGTTTCAGGGTTAAAGATCATACCAGTAGCTCTCATAAAAGGAAGGTAAATCAAGAGCTTTCTGGAAAGCCTTGTTTAATGTATTTTTATTCTCTCCTAAATTAAAGAAAAATCTGTACCTGACACATTACCAATAGATCATATCTTGGACAGTAGTATTGATCTTCTGCACCAGAGAATATTTACATTCCTTAGGTATGTCCACTTTCCAGAAAATATTTATTTTATATTCACAAAGAGTATGTTGAAAGAAAGAACTCCAGGTTAGGTTGGGGATAGGATTGAGGATTAATTGCTATGTAATATAAACTGGAAATGTTTTTGTACTTCTGCTCAGGTTCAATACTTGAAATTAAATTCCCCAAATAAAATATTTCTGAGAGTGAAAAAAGAGTGATTCTAGTTTTAGGCAGCTAGGGGTAAAATTTTTACCCCTAATCAAATGTACTAAATTTAAAATTTTACCCCTTGATTATTTTGAGCTTTTTCTAGGATTTTAAAAGTAAAATGCAGATTATGGCAGGGCACAGTAGCACATGCCTATAATCCAATGCTCAGGAGACTGAGGCAGGAGGATTGAGAGTTCAAAGCCAATCTCAGCAATTTAGCAAGGCACTTGGCAACTCAGTGAGACCCTGTGTCTAAATAAAATATAAAAAAGGACAGGGGATGTGGGTCAGTGGTTAAGCACTCCTGGGTTCAATCCCTAGTGCTCCCCCCCAAAAATGCAGATTATGAATATTTCACAAAATTATTTCTCCTTCTACTAAGTTTCATAATTTTCCCCTCCTCCCCTTAAGGTCCAGGTACACTGGTTTCTTTGATGTTCATCCAACATGCCTTTTCTGGGATTTTGCAATGGTTCACAAGTGCTTAAATCCATTCCTCCATCTTAAGAATACCTCACTCATTTTCCTCCTTTTGGTAGTAAACATGAGAGGGTTATTACCCTTAGTCATCTTATTTATGATAGAGGGACCACCCTTCCTGCCTATCAAGCTGCTAGGTTACTCTTTCATGACACATGTCCATTTTGTTCTCAAAATTATAAAAACCTGAATTATATTGTATTTGTCTTCTTACTTAATAAGGAAATTTTTCCTACATTGTTTATGACTATAAAAATGTAACACATTTCTGGAATGTTATAGATATAGACTGATAAATGGAGGGATTAGATAGATATATGGGTAGGCATGTAGGTAAGTAGATCGATTTACTGTACATAGGTGACTGTAAAAACTTTAAAGCTAAAAGGGTGGAGGCTCTGTTGTCGTATGGGTGTATATTTCCAGACACACACATGCACAGATACTTAGATGTGTCTGAGCACTTCGTAGACTCTTGCTACAAGGATATTGTTATGGAAAACCGCTGCTTCCAGCCCAGGTTGCTCCAAGCGGCTAGCGCCGCTCTTACGGAAAACCACCGCTTCTTAGCCTGGGCTGCTTCAAGGGGCTCACGCCGCTCCTTGCTCTTTCAGCCCGACCAGCGGGACAAACGACAAGTACTCTTTAGAAGTTCATGAAGCAGCTTCCGCTTTATTCAAATAACACCTTCAATATATAAGAAGTCTCATGCATAAGCAATTGTAACTAGACATGTCCATCCAATCCTGTTAAAGGTCAAGCGATCACTCGCTGAAGCTACATGTAAAGTATATCTGTCCACGTGCTAGGGGCCAGAACTGATTATCATGCAGCCAATTGTAAACGCATCCTTCCTCTCTCCAGGCATAATCAGGAGCTGTTTGCTCTCTGCCAGTCACCATCTTTAGATGCACGTGGCATAACCCTGGGCCCTGGGTCTCGCCCACCACAACTCCCCCTTTCTGTTTATAAAAGGGACCGTGCCTGTCTTAGGTTGTCCATGGCAGAGCAACATCCTTACCCGTCATTGGACAATGAGGCTCTAGCCCTCATTTCCTGTCTTAGGGTGGTATGAGCTCCCCATGAATCTTATCTGTCATTGGCTACCGGTCCAGCATATTTAACCAGAATTGGGGGGATGGGCCAGCATCAATTGCAATGAGAGCTTGGCGAATAATGGCTGTTTCTCTGTGCAGATATATATGCATTTTGTATAAACACTATATGCACAGGACAGATACAACACACAAGAGACCTCCCCTGGACAAAAACCCAAACCATTCTTTTCCCCATAGAACAGCAGACTGCAGAAATGTGGCCAAATGTTGTAAAAATAGGAGGATATAGAATAGAAGAGTTGGTAAGGGGTACAGGATAGGGCCACACCTTCACTATCCCCCATAGTTTACGCGAGTCTCCTCCATTAACTTGGTGAGAAATCCCCAGCACCATCAGCGGGAGAAGCCTCCTCATCTTCTTCTGTTTTTGGGTCTCTGTTGAGGCCTTGACCAATCTCTCCGGCACCCAAATTGGCGATTGTGCGTCCTGTGGGAAAACACAAACAGACCCTCGGGTCCAGATTAATACTGGATCCGGGCCTTTCCATTGTCCTGATAGAATGTCCTTCCAGAGCACTTGAGGTAGATGCTTTTTATTAGGCTCTGAATGGCGGTCAGCAGCCGATCGGCCCTCAGAATCAAGATTTTAAAAATTTAAAATGAATAAGACAACAGACAATTTGTCTTTTGGGGATCTGTATGATGCCCCTATTCCCCCTTTTTGTTTATAAAGCATGTTTTTAAGCATTAAATGGGCATGCTCAACAATGCTTTGTCCAGTAGGATTATAGGGAATTCCTGTGACATGTTGAATACCAAAGGTGGAACAAAATTGTTTAAAGGCCTGGGATGTATATCCAGGACCATTATCTGTTTAATTTGTTTGGGAACTCCTAGGATGGAGAAAGAGTGTAAACAGTGTGTTATTACATCTTTGGTTTTTTCTCCAGTAAGAGCAGAGGCCATAATAAATCCTGAAAAGGTATCAATAGACACATGAATGAATTGTAGTTTTCCAAATTCTGAATAATGAGTTACATCCATTTGCCAAATATGATTGGGCTGAAGCCCTTTTGGATTTACTCCTAATGAGGGGTTAGGAATAAGTGTAACACATTTAGCACAAGACTTGACTATGTCCCAAGCTGTTGCCTTAGTAATTTTATAGCATGTGTGTAGAGTGGAAGCATTTACATGAAATTTGGAATGAAAAGTTTTTGCATTTTCAAGCGTATTCAAGATGTGTGGGTCTCTGGTGGCCATGTCTGTTAAATCATTGTGTAAACTTAAAGGACCTGGAAGGCCAGTATGAGCCCGAACATGCCCAATAAAAAAAGGATTTTTTTCTGTCCCAAATAAGTTTTTGTAAACTTTGCAAATATTTAGTAATAGTGGAGGTGAGGGAAATCAAATCAGTTAATTCTAAATTTTGAACAGCATTAACAACGTATTTGCTATCAGAGAATAGGTTAAAAGGCTCATGGTGGGTTTTGAATACTTCTATAGCTACTAATAGTTCCGTTTGTTGTGCAGATAGAGTATTAAACAACAATGTTTCTGTAACATTATCTATAGTAATAGCACCTGTACCATTTTTTGATCCATCAGTAAATATAAGGGTAGCTCCTGTAATAGGTTCTTTTCAGGTGACTTTAGGAAAAGTCATAGGATGTTGACTCCAAAATTGGAGAAGAAGATCAGATGGCAAATGATTGTCAAACACAGCAGAAGTACTAGTAAAGACTATAGCCCATGAATTTGAATTATTAATAAGATATTGTATCTGATGAGTAGTATATGGAGTAGTGATAGTTGAGGGATATGATCCAAAGGTGGAAAGGGATACTTTTAATGCCTTAAGGATTAATTCTGCCACAGATTCAGTAAACAAGGCTAAGACCTTGTTAGGGGCATAATTTATGTGAACCCATAGAATAGGACCCTTTTGCCAAAACACTCCTGTGGGTAACTTATTTGTGGCCAAGACAATTAATTGTAAAGCCTTAGTTAGGTCAGTAAGATCAAGATGAGTTTTTTCCATAGCTGTTTCAACAAGCTTGAGAGCTGTTCGAGCCTTAGGGCTAAGCACTCGCTTAGAAAGAGGGTCAGAATCACCTTTAAGAATATCAAACAGGGGGCCCAAACTTGAGGTGGGTAAATGAAGGTAAGGTCTAATCCAATTAATATCACTCAAAAGTTTTTGAAAATCATTAAAGTTCTAAGCTTGTCCATCTGAATGGTAATTTTTACAGGTTTAACCATAGTTTGATTTATGATAGATCCCAGGAAGTTTTTGGTGTCTGTGGTTTGTACTTTATTAACGGCAATAGGTAAGCCCCATCTTTCAAGTGACTTTAGTAAGGAATTATAACATTGCTCTAAGACAGGTTTTTCCTTATGAGCTAGCAAAATATCATCCATATAAGGATAGATTAAAAGTTGAGGGTTAATTTGTTGATGCACACAGGGGTGGAAATTAATCTGATTACCTTGCCCTTCATACGGTCCTTGGCCTGTCAGCATGTTTAGATTCCATTGAGGATTGCCCGCAACTGCATTATGTCGGACAGTATCAGAACATAACTCCTGATTAGCCACCTTTCATTTTAATATGACTGAGCTTTTGTTAGGATTGGAAGCCATACCCAATCCCCTTAAAGTCTGATCTGCCTGCTGAAGTGGCCAGGCTTTGGGCCATTCTGTAATTTTGATAATACTTTTGTCAGCCCCAGTATCTAATAAGCCCTCAAAACTTTTGCCTTCTATCACTATCTTTGTCATAGGCCTATCTTTTAAACCCCATGTTAACATGATCATATGTTGGCCAGTAGAATCTAATCCTTTATTTCCCCTAATAATATTTTTTGATGGATATTGACCATAGCAACTGGGTAAGACCAACAATTGTGCTATGCGATCACCCTGAGCTATTATTGCTACACCTCTTGGTGAAGAAGCAAGGATTTTTATTTCTCCTATAAAATCAGGGTCTATAACTCCAGGGACAATATTTAATCCTTTAAAAGCAGAAGAACTCTTCCCCAGAACTAGTCCCACTGTTCCTTTAGGTAATGGGTCGACAGACGAAGTGGGTATTGGCTGTACTCCCATCTCTGGAGTTAATACTGCTCTGGCGGAGGCACAGAGGTCTGAACATCTACTTTCTCTTTCAGAAGCTTGACTTGATTGTTCTTTTTTCAAAGTTTCTAATATCTTTTCCCCTTCTCTTAACTGTTTTTGAAATTTTGATTTTTTGGAAGTCAGATAGAAACAAACTAATGTCACAACAACAACAAGAACAAACAGAAACTGAACAAGAAAAGGTAACACAAATAACTTACACATATTTGTTATGGGACATCCTTCGCTGTCTCTTGGGACAGCCTTTCAATATATTCTCTCTCTAGGAGAATCTTCCCTTACACTCCCTCTCTAGGGGACCCTTCTGTTAAAACCTTAAGGCAACCGTTTCCTCAAATATCGAAAACTTCTCGTTAATTACGCTAGCGAAACTGTCTTTTATTTATCTGAGCGCTCACCAATTCCCAGTCCGATCCTCGTCTGATCTCAGTCCAGGCCACAACTTATGGAAAACCGCCGCTTCCAGCCCGGGTTGCTCCAAGCGGCTTGCGCTGCTCCTTGCTCTTTGGGCCCGACCAGCGGGACAAATGACACCTACTCCTTAGAAGTTCATGAAGCAGCTTCCCCTTTATTCAAATAACACCTTCAATATATAAGCAGTCTCATGCATAAGCAATTGTAACCAGATATGTCCATCCAATCCTGTTAAAGGTCACTCGCTCAAGCTACATGTAAAGTATATCTGTCCACGTGCTAGGCGGCTGAACTGATTATCATGCAGCCAATTGTAAACGCTTCCTGCCTCTCTCCAGGTGTAATCAGGACACCATTTGCTCTCTGCCAGTTGCCATCTTTAGATGCATGTGGCGTAACCCTGGGCCCCGGGTCTCACCCGCCACATATTGTTTCTTCTATGCCCTCTCCTTAGATAAAACTGGAACTATATGCTTGTTTTCTAATTCACCAAGATAGCGCCATCTTTGTTTCTTTCCATGTTTATGTGTATACATATAACTTCACACGCATATCATTTCAATCTCACTCCATTGTATTCTTATTAGCCTTCCACCTTTACTTATTTTCTCTGACAGCAAGGAACCTGACTTTATTTTTCTATAATATATTGACTCATTGGGCCTATATAAAGCAGCCTTTAAATTTCTGTCCCATGACAAGGGTATTGAGGTGATTTGACTTTTTCAAATTAAGAAATTAATTTTTTTAAAGGACTCAAAGGAAGTTCATTTTTTCATTGAAATGTTTTACAATGACATCCCTATTGCTTTATATTAACTTTATTTTTCTCAATTTCTTGATTTACATTTCCAACCTAAATCTTCATTTCTCTATCTAGTGTTGTGGCATACCAACCTGATTTGGGACTTACGTACTTTGATGTTCCTGTAACACCCAGTTTCTTATGTTTGGTATCAGATTCAGTTCTGAGCAACTTCTCCTACTAAGACATATTACATGTTCTTAACATTTAAGAAATCAACCCAAAGTAAAAGTAGGAGTTATCAGAAAAGTTTTAAATTCTTAGCTCTTCTTATTTCTTCTGCCTTAGCCCACATTTTGCTGCTATAATAGAATAAATACCACAGATTTGATAAAAAATTATTAGCTTGTAAAAAAATTATTTAGCTTATAGTTCTGAAACCTAAAAATCCCAAAAGCAAGACAGTAGCATCTGACATGGGCCTTCATGCTATATAATCCCATGGCAGATGGGCAATCAAGCATATATGAGACAGAGATGGAGGAAATCAGGTGAAACCCATTCTTTCACGAGCCCATTCCTGTGATTATTAACCTACTCTTGTGATAATGGCATGAATCCATTGATGAAGGCTCTGCTCTCATTACCCCTTATAGGTTCAACTGTTAATACTGTCAAAAGAGAATAAATATTCATACCAAAGCATTCTGCCTCTGGACACCCAATTCACATGTCCTTGTCACAAACAAAATATATTCATTTCATCCTGTAATGGTTAATTTGAATGGGCAACTTGATTGAATTAAGAGATGCTCATGATTAAGAGGTTTCTGGGTGTGTTTAGGAATGATTGGAATGTGGGATAGTGAACTGAAATTGAGACCCTCCCTCAAAATGGGTAGCACAGCCCAATAGAATGGATAAAAGCTGGAAAGACAAGAAAGCAGATGCAGATGCAAGCTCAGCTCTTCTTGAACTGGTTCTTGATTGCTGCTTTGATCTTCTGAGGATATTGGACTCTTGCTTCTTCACTCTTCCAAAGCGGACTTGGCCAGTGATTCTCCAGGTAGTTTCCAGAAGCCTTGGTCTTGGACTAGGGTAGCACTGTTGATCCCTCTTGTTCTGGGGCTTCTGCCTCTTGAACTGCACAGCTGCTGGTTCTTCCAGCTCTCCAGCTGCAGATGGCCATTGTGGACTATCCAGCTTCTGGTTGTATAAGCCAATCTAATAAATCCTGTTTTTATAATCATACTCCCTGTTGATTCTGTTCTTCTAGAGAACCCTGACTAATACACATCCTAATAGCCCCAATGTCAAATTGTTACAGCATCAACTCTAAAGTCCAAAAATGCAGAGTCTCATTTAAATCAGATATAGATGTAATTAAAAGCATGATTTGTCCTGAGGCAATTTCCCTTCAGCTGTGAGTCTATGAAATTAGATAGGTTATCGGTTTCTAAAATGCAGTGGTGGGACAGGCATTGGGTGGCCATTCCCATTCCAAAGGGAGTAACAGGAAGAAGAGGGGAGGGGAAACAGGTCCCCTGTAAGTATAAAACCAAACAAGGAAAACAACATTGCGTCTTAAGGTTGGGGAATAATCTCTTTTCACATCCTACCTTCTGGGCACCCAGCCCCTCAGGCAACCCTGTCTCTGTGTCTTTCCTAAGCTCAGTTTCCCAGAAATTCTAGGGGATTGGAGTCTCATCCCTACATTTCCCAGGTGGTGTTTCTTGTTGACAGCTCTACAGTTCTGAGATCTCAAGGGAGATATTGCTCCCATGACTCCCGCAGTCCTTGCCCTGGTGGGGACTGTGTGGCATCTCCACCTTGGACCCCACATTTCCATTCAGCATTTTCCTAACAGGGGCTTTCTCTGAGGTAGCTCCATCCCTGTGACAAGTCTCTGTCTGGACTCCCAGACAGCCCACAGCATCCTTCGAACTCTAATTGAAGAACACAAGTCCCCATAGAATTAACAACATGTGAATGCTTGACAAGGTTTATGGCTTATACCTTCTTTGGGGAAGGAGAGGTAGGAGCAAGTGTGAAACCACACCTGAGCCCACTTAACTGGGACTGCCAAGGGGCACTGTACTGGAGTTGAAGGAGCAGACTCTGTAGGTGGCCCTGTTCAACATGCTGTGCTCTCAAGGCCCAGATGTTGTCTGAACCTGTGATGGAAGGAAAGCCTCAAAGATCCCTGAATGCCTTTGAAGTCTTTTTCTCATTGTCCTGATGAATGGTGAATGGCAACTCACTCCCTTTCACCTATAGCAATCTCCTTAGTTGGGGTCACTTGGCCACTTCTTTGGTTTTTGCTTCAGAGCACATTTTATTTTCTCCACTCTTTATACTGCCAGGTTGTGGGTTTTCCAAATCTATCTGCTCTATTTCCCTTGTAATTACAAATTCCATCTGTAAGTCATTTGTTTCCTTGAATATCTCACTGTGGAAGTGAAGAGTATACACACAGCAGGCTGATTGCTGCTTAGATTATTTCTCCCAATAGATATCTTAGTTCATCACTGCTAAGTTCTACATTTCATAAATTCCTAGGACATAGACACAGATCTGCCAGGCTCTTTGGAACTGTATGACAAGGATAGCCTTTACTCTATGTTGCAATGGCTCTTCCTCTTTTCCATGTGGTACCTCTTCAGAACGACTTTTAACCATTTGTATTTCTATCGACCTTCTGGTCATGAACACTTAAGAATACTCTTAATAAGTTTCAGGTTTTTCCTCCAGTTCTTCTCAGCTTTCACAACAATTGCCCCTAATGTTCCATTCACAGCAATCTAAGCTTTTTCTAATCTGCTTCTACACATTTTTCCAGCCTCTACCTATTATCTGTTTCCAAAGCTACAGTTTAGATATTTATTACTACAACACACCTACTTCTTGGTATCCATTTTCTATCTAATTCTGTTTTCTGATGTTAGAATATCACAGACTAATTTATATTATAAGCAATAGAAATTTATTTGACTTTTTGTTCTGGAGGCTGGGTTGTCCAGGAGGAAGGTGCTAGCAACTGAAAAGGGCCTTTGTGCTGTTGTCCCACGGCATCGCGGAAGAACAAATGAGCATATAAGCATACACGAAAGGGAAAAGTTAGGCCTAACTCATCATATTTTATTAGAAAACCACACATGTGATAACTAATTTATTTTCATGATAATGGTATTAATCTATTCATGGAGGCAGAATTCTCATGACCTGATTGCTTTTAAAGGTTCCATTTGGTAATACTATCACAATGGCAAATAATTTCAATATGAGTTTTAAAAGGGATATTCAAGCCATAATGCCCACCATTCTTGGCCTCAGTGATGGTATACCATACCAGTCCACCATCATTATTCAGACTAGAACTTTAGAGACATTGTTGATTCTGGTTCTCATTTTGTTTTAAAACCCAATTAATGATTTCACAGTTTAAATTTTAAGTTGTCTTTCTCACCTATGAACTCTTTCATGTTTTTATGCCCACAGAGGCTTTTGTAATAATAAAAACCAGCAGTATGTCTTGCATGGGAAATTGCAATTAGTTGCCCCTGTGCCCCTAAAGTATTCTGCATATTGCTAAAAATAAACCTTATTAAAATAGTTGATGATATGTTTTCTAGGGCCAATTAGATCACATTAGAATTAAGGACAATTCCTTAATCAAATATTAAAGTCTTATTATGCTGTGATTTCAACCAGCATTACTGGAGATGATCCTTGCTCTTCCTTGTGCACCTTCCTCTACTATAAACAGAAAACTACAGTCCCTTCACCTTCCTTCATTTTAATTTTGCTTATATTGTTTCCTTTGTATTTCAGATGAAATGTTATAGCCTTAAAGGCATAATTAGAAACAAAAGTTCCAAATTATAGTGGTATATCTTTTTTAAAAAGATAGACAAATAACAGCAAATTAATCCTAGAGAAAGTAATTATATCAATATAAATCAATAAAATGGAAGACAGACATGCAGTGGAAAATGACAGCAAAGCTGAAAGTTGATTTATTGAAATATTTTATAAAGTAACCAGCTCTGATTAGTCTACTAAAATGTTTGATAATTTATGTATCATATATATTTAAGTGTTATAAAAGGCAAAAAATTGTGCATATATGCCCCCAAAGTGACACAAGTTATCATAAAAATATTTGAGTGGGTTTATATCTACTAAAGAAATTGAAAATCCATAAATAATCTCCTTGAAAAGAGGTACAAGTGATTTTACCAGTGAATTTTTAAAATAGTTAAAGTCAGAACAAAGTGATACTTTATGCCTATTTTTTAAGAATAGCAAATAAATATTGTATTGAGAGAGAATAGGAAAGATCTAATCTCATCATTTACAAATTGAATACTTTTATATTCAAAATTTCAGCAGTTTTTTATACTGCAAAAGACAAGTTGATTTTAGAATATATATAGAAATGAAAAAGGTCAGAAAAAGCCAAATTATTTATTTATTAATATTAGTTTTATTTTGCTGCATAAGTTACCACTAAATTAGTAACTTAGCATTCATTTTTTATCCATCAGTTACCATACACTGGAAGCCAGGTTCAGCTGTTTTCCCTGCTCAGGGTCTCCTTGGGCTAAAATCAGTGTCAGTCTGTCTACACTTATCTTGAGGAATGTCTAGGGGAGACTCCAGTGCCTAACTTATACAGGTTATTGTCAGAATTCAGTTCCTTGCATCTGTAAAACTGAGTCCCTGTTTTCTTACTGACTATTACTACAGGCTGGCTCTCAGCAACTAGTGTTTGCTCTTATGTTCTAGTCATGAGGCCATATAACATGGCAGCTTACATCTTCAATGGCAGCAGGAGAATCTCCAATTTTTTCTACAATAAACTTCCATAAGATAATGCAATCAAAGAAGCAACAACCCTACTTTTTTATATAACGTGAATTAATCAAGGGAGTAATTATTCCATCAAATTCACTGGTTATACCTATATCTAAGGGTAGAGGACTAAAATTTGTGTATACCAAGGATTGAGAAACTTGGGGACCATCTTAATTTTGTCACAATATTCCCTAAGAATTAGAACTAAGTTGCAGCACCTATGCTACCTGTCATAAAGAGTTTTTATAAAGCTAATTGATATGTATTATTGCTTCAATAATAAACAAATATCACATGGAAAAAAACTGAGAAATTGAAACAGACCCATATACTTGACTACTATTTGGTTTAAAGATGATAATGCAATGCACTATCAGAGAAGAAAAAGTGATACTTTCAATAAAAAATGCTATGTGCCTTGGGTAGTAACCTTGGGAAAAAAATGAAAACCTAAATCTTTACCTCCTGTCTAATATACAAACATTAATTTCACTGAAACGCAATAATTTTTAGATGATATTTTCAGGACCTTGTTTAAGCAAAGATATTTTGGAAATGAAAGAAATTAGTCATGAAAATTGATAAATTTGTTTATAATTAATAATTTATATTTGTCAGAGATACCATTGCAAGGTTAAAATACAATATACAAATTAAGAGAAAGTAATTGCTATATATTTGACAATTTTTATAGATAATATATTTTAAATTTTTACAAATCTAAAAGAAGACACAGTTATCTCCATTTTAAAATGTGGATGGTAGACATCTAGGGTGTAACATAATACTTAAGTAGCCAATAAAAATGAAAATTTGTTTAACCTAATTACCAGAAATATACTTACACTAATTATGAGTAATTCATGATATTGATCACTAAGCATTGACAACAGTGTCTAAAATTGAAAACACAGAAACAACAACAACAACAAAAGATTTGGACAGTATATATAATAACTGGAAATCTCATAAATTACTATTAGTAATGTGCTTTGATAGGAGGCTCTTTAGAGGAAAGTATGGTTGTGTGTGCAAAAGCTCATCATATTCATAGCCTAATATTTGGACATAGTGTTTCTAGGAATTTTCTCTCATATATGCATGAAAAGTTATTGAGAAGAATATTTACAGCACTTTAATTGCATTAGACCCAATCTGCAAACAACTCAATTGCTTATCAACAACAGAATGGATAGTAAGACTTTATTCTAGTACATGATAAAATGCTAAAGAGCAGTAAGATGCATGAAATGCTATAGTCAAAAAGAAGGATAAATCTTACAGATATTGAGTGAAACTACATGCAAGAGAGTGTATTATTCTCTTGTTCATTTTATATAATTGATAAAAGTTATCTAGTTATGATAGAATTTATGATTAAAGTTATTCTTGGCAATGGTGGAAAAGAAACTGAGAGGGTCATATAGGGACTTCTGTATGCTGAGAGGTTTGGATCACTTGTCCCTGAGTATATGCAGATTGTGGGAATTGAACTGAACTGTGAGAAGATGACAGATTAGAGGAAGAATGTACTCCCCAGCAGTTCTTAGCTAAAGATTTGAAAAGCAGGAAGAATGCTCCTCAGTGAGGTGGGTAACTAAGGAGTTCACTGAAATTCTATACTGGACAACAAAATAATTATAGAGACACAGAAAGGCAGACACTTTGAGAATAATATAAGAAATTATAGAGACAAGACAGCTTGGCTGGCTACAGCATCAGTGCTACATGGAGAAGGAGCATAGGCAGAGAGAGAGAAAAGTGAAGCATGTAAAATGGGCTTGGGGAATCTGTAGAAAAGAAAGAAGATTGATCTTAACTGATCCAGTGGAGATGGGAGAAGTTGCTGAGTGAAAACCTGTCATAATTGCTTATCTGAGGGGTGGACAGTCTGACTGGAATCAGAGTTGCAGTGGCAGGAACCATTTTCAAGTGACTGCAGCAGTCAACAGAGGCTTCACATCAGGAATTCCTAAAGGAAATTGCCATTCCGACCTAGCAGTTGACTATTTTTGGAGTCCAGTGTGTGCCTGGAGCAGTGTAATTGAAATCGTCACAGGGAGAATTGTTCCTAGACAAGTGAGGTGGTTCACACCTGTAATTCCAGCAGCTCTGGAGGCTGATGTAGGAGGATCACAAGTTGAAATTCAGCCTCAGCGACCTAGGGACGCCTTAAGCAACTTAGTAAGATCCTGTCTCTAAATAAATAAAAAAAGACTGGGGATGTAGCTCAGTGGTTAAGTTCCCGTGGGTTCAATGTCTGGTACCAAAAAAAAAAAAAAAAAAAAAAAAGAAAAAAGAGAATTATTCTTATGGTGATCCAGGCTCAGAATACTGAGGAAAGAGAGTGCCCTATGTTTCTGTCTTCTCATACAAACAACTGAGAAGATATCAGTCATCATCCAGATAAGCAGTTTTGCATTCCATGGGGAGGTTTACATTTCTCATCTAAAAGTAGAGTTTGGGGGAGGACCCTGATACCCACACATCCAGTAGAAATTGGCACATACCCAACAGTAGGTAGTGGGGATCAAATCTCAAATATCTACCTATAGTATTCCAAAGGTGAGCCAAGACAAAACCTTATGTACTGTAACTTCTAGTTTAGAATTCTGCATCAGCCCAAATATGGAAAAACATTATATGTCAGTACTTCCCTGTTTGAACCATCCTACACTGTGAGATGGGAAGCAGAGAGCTAATAAAATCAGTTTTGGCTCCTGGTCACAACTGGTGACAGCTTGGTGAGAAAAACAAAGAAGTAGGACTTAACAGTTCCTAGCCCTTGACCCAGGGATCATAGACCCCCCACAATCAAACAAACAATAAAAGGAAAGGCACAACAACATAAAGAATAAACATTCACTCTTGCTGATAGTTTTGACCACCTCAGTGGAAACAAGACTTTTATTTCTATTAAAGAATTATTTTCTATCCTTCCCCCCTTTTCCTCTTCCTAAGTTTTTAAATTTTATTTTATTTTAATTAATTAATTTATTTTACTTTTTTTCATTCTGCATGATTTTGTAAATGTGTGTGTTCTCACTGTGCAGATAGGGTTGAATTCATATACTTTCTCTTTCATTTTAATTGCACTCTTCTTTATCCAGTTATTATTTAGCCTTGGTTTGACTTTGGTGCAGTAAATTTTTATGAGTGATTTTTAAAATCTTATATTTGTTTGTTTGTACCTTGTTTTCTGTTCCTCTGATTACCTCTTCTTTACTCTCTTTCTACATTAATAGCCAAAATTTTCTCTTCCCTCTTCCTCACTTTATTACTTTTCGTTATTTTTTACTCCTCCATCTTTAGAGCTATCATCTGCTATTTCCTGCCTTTCCTTTCTTCATTTTTTGAATATTTCAAAGTTTCTCTTACTTACCTAGCATATTTTTTCTTCACTTAAGTAACTGTAATTGCACTGATAAAATTATGTAGTTAGTGTAATTTTTATCTCTTTCATGTTGTTGTGATTATTTAATATAGTGAAAGACATAGTAGACACCTGCTGTTCAATGACTGATCTAGTTCATGGTTATTTATTGTTGGTGCTGCTGTTAAATTCTGACCCACAAATTCCTCTTCAGTTAGTAATTAGTGTTATATATGTCAATGCAGACACAAGACAGTTATTTTAAGGTTTATTTTAAGGTTGTTAACATTGTTGCTATTCTTTGTTCTCCCTTTCTCTAAGAGGGAATGAGAAGTGATTGGGAAAATTTGAGTTCACAGAATAGAGATCCTGCTGCTGAGCAACACTCAAAAATTAGTCAAGTAATAACAAATATTGCTCCACATACAATCCTGTCCCACTCAAGCCTCAAAAACACTTCAATACAAAGAATGGGGAGACAAAATCCCCAAACCAACGATCAGGTCCCAAGTAGGAACAACTAGAGGGGGATTTCAGGTTTTATTCCTGGACATCTACTCATATGACACAGAGAAGAGTTCCTACAACAATTAAAAAAAAAAAAAACTACACACCAAAGGACACATGTATGAAAAAGAAAGATAAATCCATTTCCTGTGTTGTGAATGTCAAATAAATCTGAAAACATAAGGAAAAAGGCAAACAAATCCCCCCGCCAATTTACAATCAATTAACAAAGGAACACAAAATTCTCCCCCACCAACTTACAATCAATTAACAAAGGAACACACAGATATGGAAGTGGATTAAATTCCAGGGAAAGACTACAAAACTGATTATTAAATGTTCAGTGACCTAAAAGAGGATCTAAGGAAAAACTAAGAGAGCAAATACAGGAGATGAAAGACCATTCCAATAAAGAAATAGACATAATGAAAAGAAACCAATAAGAACTCCTGGAAATGAAGGATACAATGAGTCAAGTTAATAATTCACTTCAAAATATCACCAACAGAAAGATTGCATAGCAAATATAACTTCAGACCTTGAAAAAAGAACTTCAGACCCTGAAGACAGGATATATGAACTTGAATACTCAGTATGAAATAAAGAAAAAAAAAAAGAGACCTAATCAGAATATACAAGAACTTGGGGACAAAATTAAGAGAACACACCTAAGTGTCACTGCGATAGAAGACAACACAAAGATACAGGCTAAAGTCATTAAGAATATCTTCAGTGAGATTAATAGCCAGAAAACTTTTCCCATATTAGAAATGAGATAGACATTCACATACAGCATGGATATAGAACCCCCATGTAGATAAGATAATAAAAGAACAATTTCAGACCATATCATAAACAAAATGTATAACATAGAAAATAAGAAAAGAATATTGAAAATTGCAAGAGAAAAGTGTCATATTACATTCAGAGGCAAATCAATAAGAGTCACTTCTGACTTCTCAGATCAAATGGAGGAAAGCCTGGAATGAGATATTCCATGCTCTAAAAGAAGATAATTGTAAATCAAAATTGCCATATTCAGCAGAGCTATATTTTATAATTGAAGATAAATAGAAACTTTCCGTTAAAAGGTAAACAACAAATTCATGACCACTAAGCCTATACTACAAGGCATATTTAAAAATATATTGCACTCAGAAAAACTCAGAAACAAATAAATGCCAAAGCACCCAAATAGATGATGCTCACCAGACAAGCAACTAACGAAATGAAAATCAAGACAAATTAAACATGGCAAACAAACCAAAATGGCAGGAAAAGACAAAAACATATCCATAATAACACTGTATGTAAATGATCTCAACTCCAAAATTAAAAGACATAGATTGTCAGATTGTCAGAATGGAATAAAAATCAAGATCCAAGTATGCTATGTTAGTAAGAAACTCTTCTCATAGGCAAAGACAACAGTCGAAGGTAAAAGGATGGAAAAAAAAAAAAAAAAACATTCCATGCAAATGGAGTCAGAAAACAAGCAGGATTAGCTATTTTCATCTGACAAAGCAGATTTCAAGCAAAATTTAATCTGAAGAGGCGAATAAGGAGGAAAATGCATACTAGTTAAGGGATCAATGAATCAAGAAGATATAACAATAGTACATATTTATACCCCAATTTTCAGTGCACCTAATTACATTAAAAAACCAACTGAAGAAACGAACAAACAAACAAAAAAATACTTCTTGACATTAAATTGCAGACATACCTCAAAACAACAATACTGGCTGATTATAACATACCCTTACCACCAATAGATAAGTCATCCAAACTTAAAATCAATAAAGATATTTCTGACCTAAGTAATACTATAAAAGAAATAGACCTAACATACAGCTACAGAATATTTAATATTCAAACAGCTAAATTCACTTACTTCTCAACAGCTCATGGAAACTTTTCCAAGATAGTAATTATTCTAATTCATATTTTAAGTCTTAGCAAATAACAAAAAATTGATACAATTCCATGTATCCTATTTTATTATAATAGAATGAAACTAGAAATCATCTTCAAGAAAAATAATAGAAACCACATAAACACATGGAGATTTAGCAATAGTCTTTAAATGATGAATGAATTATAGAAGAAATAAGAGAAAAAGTCAGAAAATCTTAGAAACAAATGAGAAATGAGATAGAGCATATCAGTATCTCTGGGACAGTATGAAAGTGGTTTAAAGAGGAAAGTTCAGAACATTGAGAGCCTACATTTAAAAAAGAGATAAACAGAAAGACTGCAAATAAATAATCTAGTATGCCACCCCAAAGTCTTAGAAAATGGATAGCAAACTAGCTCCAAAGTCAGTAGAAGACAGGATGTAATTAAAATCTGATCCAAAATTAATAAAATTGAGAATTTAAAAAAGTACACAATATCAGTGCAACAAAGGTGACCTTTTGAACAGATAAACAGGTTTTGGCTATCCAAATTAGCCAAAAGAAAGAGAAAGACACACATAAATAAACCCAGAGATGAAAAAGGAAATATCACCATAAACACTTCTGAAGTACAGAAGATTATTAGAAAGTATTTAAAAACTTTATACTCCAATAAACTAGAAAATCTAGAAGATATTGACAAATTTCTAGACACATATAACTTGCCCAAATTGAACTAGAAACATATAGAAAACCTAAATGGACAAATATCAAACAATTAATTTGAAACAGCATTTAAAACCTTCCAACAAAAAAAAGCCTAAGACCAGATGGATTCTCAGCTGAGTTCTACCAGACTTTTAAAGAAAAATGTAACACCAGTCTTTCTCAAATTATTCCGTGAAATTGAAAGGGAGGGAGCACCACCAAATTTGTTCTTTGAAGTCAATATAACCCTGATGAACATAGATGAAAAATCCTTAATAAAATATTAGCACATCACATTCAAAAACACATCAAGAAGATAGTATATGATGAGCAAGTGAGTTTTATCCCAGAGATGCAATGTTGATTCAACATATGCAAATCACTAAATGTAATTCACCACACAAATGGAGTTAAGGACAAGAATCAAATTATAATCTCAATTTAGAAAAGGTCTTCAATAAAATGTAGCAATGATTCATGTTAAAAATGCTCAAGAAACTAGAAATAGAAAGATCTTATCTCAATATTATATGGATTTCATTTAGCAAACCCAAAGCCAACAAACATCACACCGAAAGGATAAAAACTGAGAAAATTCCCTTTCGAATCAAGAATGAGACAAAGATGTCCACTTTCACCACTCCTATTTAATATATTCTTTGAAATTCTAGTAAGGCAAAATAAGAACATTAAAGAGATACAAATAAGAAAAGAAGTCAAATTATCTCTGTTTGCCGATGACATGGTTTTATAACTAGAAACCCCAGAAATTCCACCAGAAGACTTCTAGAGATGATAAATTCATCAAAGTAGCACAATACAAGATCAACATTCATACATCTGTAGCTTTCCTACTCTTTTGAGAAAGAAATCAGGAAAATAATTCCATTCAAATAACCTAAAAAATACTCAGAATTAATCTAACCATGAGGGGAGCAAACCTTTACAATGAAAACTATAGTACATTGAAGAAAAAAATTGAAGAAGAAGTTAGAACATGGAAAGACCTCCCATATTCATGGATGGACACAATTGGTATTGTCAAATGGTCATACTACCAAAAATGTTATACTTATTCAATGCGATCCCAAATCAAAATACTAATGACATTCTTTACAGAACTAGAAGAAAAGTCCTAAAATTAATTTCAAAGAATAAGAGACTTAGAATGATAAAAGCAATCTTGAGCAAGAAGAGCAATGCTGGAGGCCATGGTACCAGACCTGAAATTATACTACAAAGTTAAGTTTAGAAACAAAACAAAACAAAGCAAACAGAAACATACATTAACATCAACATAGACATGAAGAACAATGGAAAAGAACAAAAGACACACAGACCAGCATACATATGGACAGCCCATCCGATGCTTGACAAAGTTGCCAAAATATGTGCTGAAGAAAAGATAGATTTTTTAAAATAAATGGTGCTAGGAAAACCAGATGTCCATATGTAGACAAATGAAGCTAGATTGCTGTCTTTCACCCTGCTCAAAAGTCAAATCAAAGTTGACCAAATACTTAGGAATTAGACCAGAAACTCTGTAACTACTAGAAGAAAATAAGTTCAACACTACAAAGTATTGGCACAGGCATCAAATTCCTTAACAAGACTCCTAAAGCAGAAGAAATAAAACCAAGATCAGTAAGTGTGATGCCATTCAATTAAAAACTTCTGCACAGAAAACAATTAAGAACATGAAGAGACAGCCTAGATAATGGGAGATGTTTGTGGCTTGCTCCTCAAATTAGGGATTAATATCCAGAATATATAAACTAAAAAATCAAAGACAACAGTTAATAAGTGGGCAGAAAAACTAAAGATACCTCTCAAAAGAAGAAACAATAAATGCATGAAAAAGTATTCAACATCTCTAGAAGTCAGGGAGATACAAATCAAAACTACATTGAGATTTTATCTCACTTTAGTCGGAATGGCAATTATCAAGAACACAAATAAATGCTGATGAGGATGTTGGGGAGAAGGTCCACTTGCACATTGTTGGTAGTTCTATCATTTAGTAAAACCACTCTTGTAAGCAGTGTGGAGATTCCTCAAAAACTAGGACTATAACCACCAGATGATCTAGCTACCCTATTCCTTCATATATGTCCAGAAGATCTAAAAGTGGCATACTACAGTGACACAGCTACATCAACATTTATTACAAAAAACAAATTATGGAACCAACTGTGGTGCCTTCACTAGACAAATGGATAAAGAAATTGTGGTATACACACACACACACACACACACACACACACACACACACACAAACAATGGAATTTTACTCAGCCATAAAGAAGAATAAAATAATGATGTTTGCAGGTAATGATGTTTATATGGGTGGAAATAGAGAACATGCTAAGTAAAGAAAGCCAGACTCAGAAAATCAAGAGTTAAATTCTCTCTTTCATATATAGAAGTTAGAGCAAAGTAAGGGGGAATATAGGGGAGAGATTGGATATCACAAAGATAGATGGTCTGTGAAGTAGAAGGAAGTGATTGATGGGAGGGAGCAGGGGATGAAGAGGGGATAGGGACTAAAGGGGTGCAAATTAAATTCCATGCATGTATGATTCTGTCAAAATGAGCACAGGTATTATGTACACATATAATGCACCAAAAAATAAAAATATATATTGAACTTTACTTTTGGGATTTGTGTACTTCTCTTTATAATTTATATATACATATATATATAAATTATAAATACATATACATATAAAATACAAAGTAAATATATATATATATTTACTTTGTATTTTAATAATTAAGTTTGAACTTTTAAAAAGTGGGGTTTAAATAATTTGATCTAATGTTTAATTTACCTTAAATTTACATGTTTTAAAAGTATACATAGCAGTACATTTTAACAGTAATGTTTAAAAAAACTTTCCTGTTTGTGTACTTGTTTGTACTTCAAATACTGAAATCAAGCTATGCTGTTATAGGTGGAGTGGAGATGAGAGGCATTCTAGAGAGTAAATGATGTGACTACAATTTATTCAGTCTGGATCATGACAGAGGGAGGCTTCTTGTCAGCTTGAACTTTGATGCTGACAGTAATTTCAAGCAATTTACTCCCAGTTTTCCCAAAATGCACTGTACTTGTGGTCTCATGGGTTATTATAATACATTAATTTTATTCTTTTTCCCCAAGATGAAAGCAATGTATGCTTGAAAAATTTATCATGTCAATTTGTGTAATGCTTTATAACTCTCACATTCACTACATGCAAATTTAATTCAAATTGAGTTTTAAGTTAAAGTTGGGTTTAAGAATTTTATAATTCTGTTTTAGTTTTTCCATCAAGCAGACACATCTGCAATCAAAGTTTTGCATCAAATAGCCATGAAATCTAACTTGGGTAATAACGTTTTAGAAATATTGGTTTCTATTCTATGCTAGTCTACTAGCTAAGAGATTACAAAAAAGGGATTTATTTCATTTCCCAGAACACACTTTTTCAATGTAGTCCACTCATGTTTGTTTCTGATACTTGTGATAAATAAGCTTTGTACTTCAGTGAATTCATTTTTAGAAACCTTTTCTCTCCTTCTAAGCATAAAAATTTCTCTGGGTGTTATAGAATTTGTGCGGTTCATATGCCTTTCTTCCATAATATGCAGAGGAGTCCAGAAAAACAGAGAGTGATCTACTTAAGTAGAAAAGAGGAAAATTATGCTATTGGATTTTTACTTCTCGTAAGATTAGTCATGACACTTTAAGGATTCATAAAATCAGTCTAGCAAATTGCATTTTTAAAAAAGAGTAAATAAATGAGTAGAAATGATGAGATGCATCACATGTAATCAGCCTGAGGATTTTTATGTGGAAGATTTTTTCTTACACACACACAGATAGTTAAATGCACATGTTTGTGTACCTGGCTGCTTTTCAAAACATAAATATTATAGAAAGTCATCATCTAAGAAGTTGTAAAAGCACCACATTACCTGCATAAGGAATAGCACATGTAAAACAGAGATATAAATCAAGATACTGTATTCAAATAACTAGTTAGATTGATTTGTTTGGACTGTAGAGTATGTTGTGTGAGGAAGGGAATAAATGTAGAGAAGATGTACCTAGAAGCCCCCATGATATAACGTTTTAAGTGGACCATAATTAATTTAGATTTTTGAAATTTGTTTTTATCTGTAGGACATGATGCTTCTGCTGCTCTTGAACTATACATATATGCTCAATTTTAACAGTATGATGATGCTGAGGAAAAGTGGTCTTTTCATTGTTTATGCATCATTCTAGGTACCAAAGGATTTGAGAGCAAGGTGATAGAATACTTTTTTAGTCCTTGGTGCTCCCAGGGAGAGATCAATATATGCTAGGGACCACTGATATTTCTCAGATAGAATGAGACATGAGCAGGGTGTGGAGCTTAATCCTTAAGATCCAAAGCAGTTTTCCTAAAGTGGATGAGATTCATCTAGAGGAAGGAGAGTACTTTGAAGTGGTTTAGGAGTGCTATGGTGTGGATATGGTTTGAGTGTCCCCCAGGATTACTTGTGTTGGAATTTAATCTCCATTGTGAGACAGAAAGAAGATAGAAGCTGGAAACTTAGACTATAGTATTTAAAGGTGGGCCTTTGGAATGTGTTTGTGATTAGACACCATCATTATGGTGGAGACTCCATGCTTAAATCTTGCTGGCTTATAAGAAAGACACCAGAAGACACATGTGTGAACAGGTACACTCTCTCTCTTGTCCTGTGCTGCCTTGGGACTCTGCCAGCATGAAGGCCATCACCAGATATAGCCTTTCAACCTAGCCTCTCTAAAACTGTAAGAAAAGCAAAACCAAACCAAACCCTCTTTTCTTTATAAAATAGTCTTTCTCAGGTATTTATTTATAGTAACAAAAAGTTGATTAATACAAGGAGCATATGGTTAATGAGACTGGGTGATTAAAGATGCCTTATGATTCCACTTCCATTTGATTTTGATCCAGTCTTCAAAAGACTTTGAATCAAATATTATATTATGAAGACTATATAAAGTTGAAGAAAATGTTCACCTCTCATATAGAAGGCTATAAGAAACTAAGGCCATATATCTTATGAAATGAATTTTAAATATATTTTAGCTTGATAGGTAAAAAGATTGCACCTATTGAATCAAAATATAGAATTTTGACAAAAATTTTTATGTCAGCATTGAGTAGATATACAACTGAGGATAACAGGAAGAGTTGCCTTATGAGGCAGCAGCAGAAATGACATCTAAGATGAGGTGACAAGATGAAATGACCATCAATAGCCTTGGTTATGGTCACAAGAAATTGCATAGAGAAGAAATCAGGGAAGCTTGTGAAAATGGAATCAGTATTCATTCATTTATTTGTCAGTCATTTGTGGCACACAGCATAATTATGTGATATGTCTATCTCTTTATTATTAATATCAGTTAAGCCTTAATTTAGAAGAATCCCCCTTTTGTTTTGTTTTTTAATTAGTCTTGCTTAGCACCTGTGTAAATGTAATTAATAAAGCACATTATTATTCAGATGTAATCAAATATTCTGCAATAGAGCACACAATCCATTCTCTCATGTCAAGTTTCTGCCTTGAAAAGTGTTCCATTCATTCACTAAGAGATGTTACTGTGCTATGATTTTAATCTGTACCCCAAAAGTTCATGTTAGAAGTTTAGTTGGGGTAGTGGGTATGATGATAGGAAGGACAGTAGAATGAATCAAATATTATCACCCTATGTGCACATATGACTACATGACCTGCATGTTTCTACATCATGTATAACCAGAATGAGAAATTGTACTCTATTTATGTATAATGTGTCAGATGCATTCTACTGTCATATATAACTAATTAGAACAAGTTTTAAAAAATAAAAAAAAGAAATTTAGTCTACAAATTCATATGTTGATAGTATTGAGAGATGGAACCTTTGGGAGATAATTAGGACCAGATGAGGTCATGAGGATGGTGTTCTAATAATGGGATAAGTGACTTTATAAGAAGAAGAAGAGAGTTATGGCCACATATGCCTTCTCTCTCAACATGTGATGTCCTGCACCATGTTCTAGCACAAGAAAATCTCACTAGATATAACCCCTTGAGAGTGAACTTCCCAACATGCAGAACTGTGAGAAGTAAATTTCTTCACTTTATAAATTAGTCCATCTATAGTATTCTCTTATAGCAATAGAAAATAGGCTAAGGTAAGCTGCATTGTATTACACCTAAATATAAACTATTCAGTTCTATTTATGTGAATAAAGTTCTGTTTTGTGCATTTCACTGTATGCATTTACATTTTCATTGTATTAATAGGAGTTACCTATCTGAAGAAGTGAAATTTTTACCTTTTGATGTCAAAGGCATCAGTCTCTCTTCTCTCTCTATCTCTCTGTATGGTACTGGCATACTTGATGGTCTTAAGGACACACTCAAACACATTCTCATACACATAAATATATTTTTGCTTGATAGGAAGGCTATTGAACTGGAATATCTAAGACCAGGAGAAGAGGTGAAGTGACTTCAATCCATCCATTCTTCATCTACCCATCATCTATCCTATACATTCTTGTCATATTTGCAAACATTTCCTGGACTGAAATACAAAATATCAGGAGCTTTATTATATGATAGGAGCAGATACAATTTTCTGGAATATCAAAAAGGAAATTCCTTGACTTGTGTGGTATATATTTTATTCATTTATGATAACCATTTCATACTGTATCACAGAGCACAAATTTAGATTGAATCACCCTATCATCCTTTTCATTTAAGATGTTTTTTTCTACTTTTTGATCTTCCATTTGAATCCCTTCTTTTCTTTTCACTATATTCACACAATATCACAAATTAAAAGCTTTTCTCCCTATCTTCTATCTCTACCTTGATTTATACATATACATTCAAGTGAGCAATATTTAATGTTTTATTGAATGTATTATATATATAATGTGTGTGTGGGTATTACATATTCTACTCAACTTTTACTCAGCAATTTTTACTTGCCAACTAGTAGCCTGAAGAGCAGAGAGAATATTGGGAAGTATTTAATTGTGACCAGAAGGTTTTCAGCCTCTCCTAATTCCAGGATACTTTGTAAAAACTTATATAAGAAATATAGCTCCTGCTCCCCTTAAAGGATATTTCTGTACCAATACCCCTGGTGATGTGGCTTTTATGATAATCCCTTCAAAATGGAGTTTACCTCTCAAACCATTTAATTGGAATTTGCCCTTGTAACTTGCTTTAACTAATTAAATATTAGCAAATGGGACATATGCAGGCAGTTGAAGAATGTTAGTGCATTGGGTATTGGCTTCTCTTGCTGCTTTTGGAACTCAGGCTAAAGGAGGAAAGTTGAGTTAATTTGCTAAGTACTGGACATGGGGCTGAATTGCCTAAGTCACTCTAACCTAACATCAGATGTGTGAATGAGGTCATCCAGAATCAATTGTCCCCAGGCAATTTAGCAGCTGTGAGACCAGCAGAGCCCCCAGGTGAACTCACTCAAAATTACCAACATACAGCACCAAGAGATAATAAGTGAATGTGGGTCCAAGACATTATGTTTTGCAAAGGTATGCTGTAAAAACTAACCTTTTTTTTTTCTGTGATGTTGAGCTGTATTTTTATGATATTAGAATTTTTTATTGTTTTATTTTGCAATGTTATAACTGTTTATAGATAGCAGACCATGGGCAGAAAGAACCTTTATAAAAATATAAAAGCCTTATTTTCATTTCAGTTGAGTAAGCTTGAAATAAAATTTATTTTGTTTTTGTATGAAAAATAGAAAAAAAAATTAAGTCAACAAACAACAATATCTAAATATCTGGTCCAAGTCCTAAGATGGAATATTTGACCATTTATCTGACTCTGGGCTACTAAGCAAAGAAATAAGAACTTGTAGATACTCTCTGTGAATAGAAAAGATGATATGAAGAAGAAGAGCATAAAAAATAGACAAGATTAGAGGGTAAATGGAGGGAGAGAAGGAGAGGATGACAAATTGAAGACAGAGAAAGTGAAAAAGAGAGACAAGAAGAGGAAGTTACTGAACATCTGGATTAGACTTGGTCGGTATACAAACTGTCTTAGTCCATTTGATCTGCTGTAGAAAGATGTCACCGATTGGGAAACTCCGAAATGATAGAAGTTTATTTTTCTCCCAGCTCTCGAACCTCGTAAGCCCAAGATCAAAGCCCCAGCAGATTTGGTGTCTGATGAGGGCTGCAGTCTGCTTCCAAGATGGTGTCTTCTTGTTGTGTTTGTCCTCAGACGGCCAGAGAGATGCAAGGCCCAGGTGGCTTCCCTGAGGCCTCTTACATAAGGTCATGAATCCCATTCACAGTGACAAAGCCCTAAGCCCTAATGACTTCACAAAGGCCCCTCACCTCTAATTCCATCATCATGGAATTAAAGTTCTAACATAAATTTTGGAGAGACATTGAGGGGCACACGTGTAGAACAACCATAAAACAAGTCAATGGGTTCCTTTATTTTGCTTTTCAAAATTTTTTTTTTTATGTTACTGGGAATTGAGTTCACAAGCACTCTAGCACTGAACTGCATCTCCAGTCCTTTATTTTTATTTTGAGAAAGGGTCTTGCAAAGTTGCTGATATTGGCCTTGAACCTGCGATCTTCTAAAAACATAGCTAGCAGAAAATTGACTTGAGGATATGATTAATATAAATAACAATTACTCTGTATCTATATCTATGCAATTAAACATTGTTCAATTACACTTTAATTACATTTGTTTATTATAAATGTTAAAAGTAAGTTCATGTTTGTTATTGTTATTATTTTTGTTTAATAATAAAAGTGACCGAAGACTGCATTTTTCTCTAAGTACAGTTTTGGGGAAAAGTCTGTAAGCTTTGGCAGGTTTTGTTCTTTTTACATCCTTAAAAACTGCAATTTAAAATTTGATTTATACTTTTAATTTGAAGTTTAGTCAATGTATTATTATAGTTTCTTATTTAATAATAAAATCATTATGTATTATGTTTTTCTCTGCAAGTGTAGTATTGAAAAAAATCTGCAAAACTTGAAGTTTTGTTCACATTATTGTTTATCTTTAAATATACTATAATTAAAGTATGTATTTACTCATCAATCTGGATATGAGATGAATTTTTCCCCAAATGACTTTCTTTTATTTCTTTATACTGCTGTTATTAATTTTTTTGCCTAAATTACCTTTTGTTTTTGAAATTGTTCAATTTTATATAAATATTCCCCAAGACCAGAAAAATACCACTATTTCTTAGACAGTTTGATATTTTATGTAATGAAACATATTGACTTCTAATCACATAACATAATTTTTAGTAATTTTTGATGCTTAATCTATAACATTCTAAAATATTTGTTATGCACACTATTGCTACAGAACTATAATTTTCCCTGTATTTGTTTGTGACTTATCTGTGTGACTGTAGGAAAGTATATATGTACTAACCTATGGATTGACTGATCCTTCTGCTGATATATTATTTTGAAAGCTTTCTGGTTTCTAGCAATTACAAATTCATTGTAGACTAACTGCTCCATAGAAAATTTATCTTGAATCAGGTACTGATACTATAATTATTTTTCTTTTGTATAACATCTCATGAAATTGACTAGCTATTCTCAAACTTTTAAGATTTTAAAAAGTTATATCATTTTAACATTACACGAGTGCCTGTGTACACACGTATTTGCATCTATCCCTGTGCTTTTTAGCAATTATATAGTGTTTAATAAGCACATTGAGATTTCTTTTTTACTACATATAAGAATTCATTTTTGAGCATTAATATCACTCATCTACATTTATTTTTTAAAATAATACCATTAGTCTCATCACATTTTTATCAAAAATCACTAGTAGATGCTGTTTTCTGTTAGGTATTTGAGAAAGTCTGAGGTTTTCTATTAAATGCCACAGAAAAGGACTTTCAGTCATGGTAGAATTGTGTTGAAGAAATTCTATAAGCATACACAGGGTTAAGAGTCGGGAGGGGTGGTAGGTGGGGGTAGTCATTTATTCATCCGGGCTCTTATTCATTCATCCAGTAGTGGTTCAAGGCAAGGACGCTGCCATCAAAGAGCTCACTTTCTAGTGCAGATGCCATGAACATTTATAAAGATCAACTTAAAGGAATAACATAAAATTGCATTTCTGTGTAGGCACACTACTGTGTTTAACCTAGTGACTAACAGAGTTATATGACAACCAAAATGGTGTCTCTGCAGCTCGTTGGGAGATTCTTTACTAGCAAATCAAAGAAAGATGAGGTTTGGAGACTCAAAAGCTTCTCATCTAAGTTCTCAAGGTTTAGGGAAATTTGAGGAGAAGAAATACATAGTCAGGAACTAAGAAATATTATTGGACCTAATTTCTGTTTCAAGGGGCTGCCTAACTTGTCTGTGTATTTGAATTTGTACAAGGATTGCAGGAAAACAGAGACAAATCTAGCACTGCCACAGAGAGCAGGACCTGGGAGAGACAGGAGGCTGCATCTCCTTCTCCAGGACAACACTCCACAAGGGCAAATGCAAATCTAAAACAGAAAAAGATAGACAAAACACAACAGAATTTCTCCTGGTGCAAAAAGGAAGAAGTATTCCCGTTTTTTTTTAGAGCATTTACTTTAGAAAATTTCTAAATATAAAGACTTTCTGTTCCCTTTTGAGATGTATATAAAACCACTTAGAAGACTACAAAAACTTTTTGTGGGGTTTACATTCCACAAACATGGATGTTTTTCTCAAGGTTCTGGGAAGCATCTCTTTGAAATGTAAACATCTCCCTAACCTCATGGAGTTGAACTTAGGCCTCTGGCTCCACATTGTAACTACCTATCTTCACAGAGATCTGAGAAGTTTTATGGTTCCTTTGAATAAAGTCAATCAGCAAACACAAATGACCACCCCAGATTGCCAGTTCAGTGTAAGATGAATTATATGTGACCAAGACTGCCTCCTACTTGATGACTGGTTATTTATCTTAAGACCATGTATGTGATGATATGTATCTGCTTGGTTAAAAAGTTAGAATTTCTTTCTTTAATGAGTTACCCTTGATGCACATCACATTCTGTTTTAATGCTTATTTAGTAATAAAACTATTTTCTTTCTTTTCTGCTGTGGTGGAGGTTTTCTGGATTGGCAGGAGATTTTGATTAAGGTTACATTTTTCCCAACAAATCCCAATCAGTCTTTTTAGTGTGTGGTAATAGGCAGTTCAACAAATTCCAATCAAGTGCTTCCAAGAGTCAGTTTAGGATCTGGAAAATGGGCTGCAATGCCTAATTTGCTTTTAGGGTAGCCAAGAATTGGTGAAGTTATTTGGTCATTTGACCATGTTCTGCACACCTCTGATGTGTGTGAAAATCATATGAGACTTTAGTATCCGAGACAGTTTAGTGCTTGCTTGCTCCTTTGGTAGTAAGGAGAGAACATGTGGCTATTGTCTATAAGCAATTATTTCTTCCCCTATTAGAGAGATAAGCCTTTGTGTTAGAGAAGACTAAACAGTAATAGTCCATGCTTGATCTTGAGGAGACCCTTATTCCTCAGCTTAAAGGTCTATGTGGAGAAAGAATTGTAGGCAGTCAGCCAAACTGAATTTTAGTACCTACAAAATAGCTAAGAGAATTTTATTTTTACCCTGCTAATAAAAGAAGAAAAGAAAGGGCTACTCTGTTGAAAATGGAAGGCAAGTTGGGTAGAAAGTATATATGTTGATATTTAATATATTTTAGGATCTAACAGTCTTTATCTCTCCTTAGCCAAAAGTGGAGAGAGATGAATCTTTTGAGAAGTACCATGAGAGTGAAAAACACGTTTTATACTCTGTGGTTGTGAACACACTGAGGATCTACCATCTAGAATTAGAAATAAAACAGGCATGTAGGGGAGATGTCAAAACCTTAGGCTTCATTGACTAGTGACATTCCAGTTGGAGTCTAGAATTAGGTGGGGATTCAGACATGAGCAACACAGGACCTGAGGTCACTCCCCACTCCCTCAGCTTCTTTTCTGTGAATGCTGAAGTTTTCAGCACCTGAAGATAGGGACTTTTCCTTAATTTTAGCAGGCACAGCCACCCAAAATCATAGCATAAAACTCTATATGCACACTCTTATTAGATCTAAGAAAAACAGAAAAAGCATACCTTGTATTGTGCTTTCCAGTGAGAATATTTTCAGTTAGGACAGTAAACAACAGTGGATTTCAAATGACGTGATTTTTTAAGAAAAATTCTGGCATCAGCATAAATTTCTTTTGAGAATTTCAGCTCCATTGTATGTGTGTGTCTTAAGTTGCTGTCAGGTGTCTCCTGAGCATATCAGTCTTTCCATAAATATCTTAACCTGTCTTTACCAGAAAGGGCAGCAACAATGCTCTAATACAACAACAACAACAAAGTGAATACATAAATAAATAAAAGGGCTACACATGAAAATAAGAGGATGTGGAATTTCCTTATCTCTTCATCTTGTCAGTTTTATCAGGCTGGCAGCAATATTCAGTGTAGGCCCATTATCTCTCATCTACATCTGAAAGTGTGCCAGAGCATTCTGCATAGAAATTAAGGTCAGGCTGTCAGTGACCCAACTGAATTGCAATGCACATCATTTTTATCTTGGTATAATAAGCTTTTTCCCCCCCTAGTACTTCACAATGTGTTTAGTCTCATACTTTAGTTACAAGCAGCAGGAAATTACAATTGAACATAAGTATAACTTTCAGATTGACAAAATGGATTGGATTCTCTCAGGGGTCAGTGTAGGAAACCTTCCCATTCCTAATCAGTGTAAGGGAACTAGATCATGAAGCCAGCTATAAATCTATTAAAATAACTGATGAGAAAAAAAAAAAAAAAAAAACTGGGAAAGCAGAATGTGTCCAGCAAGAAACAGGCAAGTGATTATAGACCTACTACATAGTTTTGCCATAGTATGTACAGCAAGCAACTGAATATCGACATGCATGTTCTAATGAGTAAAACTGTGCAAGTGGATGATAAGGAAATAGATATTAATAAAAACAACCGTCAGCTGGGCACAGTGGTGAACATCTGTAATCCCAGCAACTCAGGCAGCCAAGGCGGGGGGAAAGCAAATTCAAGGTCAGCCTAGATAACTTAGTGAGACCCTGTCTCAAAATAAAACAAAAGGGACTGTGCATGTAGCTCACTGGTAAAGCACCCCTGCACCTCAATCACCCGTACTAAAAGGAAAAAGAGAAGAAAAGCAGAGAAAACATGAACAGGTGTTGTCAGGCTAAGGCCTGTGTGCTAAATCTGTCCCACTGCTTGTCTTTGCAAATGAAGGTTTATTGGAAAGATCTACAATCATAATTTAGGACTTCTCTATGATGCTATTTATGCCACAGCAGCAAAGTTGATTATTTGCAACAAAGATCTTACTCAAGGCTTGTGAAGACTATAATATTTACTGTCTGACCCTTTATAAAAAAAATAGTTTGCCAATATCTGCTGTAGAGAATATTTTAATATATGAAGATCAAGAAAATAAGTTACAGATAAGTTCCTAAATGAATGTTTGCTTAATTAAATATGGATATTCACATATTGAGAGCACCTTGTACATTTCACAAACTATCCTAGGTTCTCAACACATGTAATGATTAGATTCTGAATTATGCTAAAATTTGATTATGTGAATAGAAAAACAGCATGCCAAAGCCATTCAAAAGTAGGAATTAGATAATATGTTTTAGAACAATTCAATAAATTATTGATATTTTAATTATAGGAGTAACACATGTGCATGTTAAAATGTCCAGACAGCAAATGAAGTAAAATTAAAAGTAGTATTTGTTCCCCCAACTCAGACCCACTCCCTAAGATAATTATTAATTTCTATTTTTGTTTAAATAACTATACATTTCTAAAATTTTAAGTGGACTTACTTCTAAATTACTATCAATTAAACCATTTTTATTATCTCCTTTTTTGAAAAGGACTCTATAATAAAGCTACTCTTCTTTTCATATTCTCCCTTGGTCTCTTCTATTGTATGTCAAGTGTGTTAGTTTTACATGTTAGTTATAAAATTTTAAAATAAATTTGTCAAAATTTTATTGATATTGAGTTTTTTGATGTTTGCTAGTAACCATACTTAGCATGCATTTTGCTTTTAAGTTGGTGATGTAACTGAGAACCAATAAATAGATTAAAATACAATTATATAAATTTCATTCACTGAAGGAAGATTTTTTCCAGAATTGGGGTCCAGCTATAAACACCTATTTTTATTCATTAGTAATTTTTCATTTTTTTCCTCAGTCTCAAAATTCATGGATTCCTTTTCTTTTTTTTTTTTTTTGTTTTTTTTTAACTGTCTTCCAAGCAATTTAAAATTTATGCAAGTCTAATCAAATTTTTGTTTTTCTATCAAATTTTATAGACAGATTTTTCAGGCAAAAAATCATAATTGCAATATAATTTTTCTCTCAGAACTAACATTTCTAATGAATAGAAGTCTAGTGCTAATTTAAAGCTTATTCATTTGTAGAATGTTTTGTGTTTTCCATTAAAAATATTGAAAATGAAGTTTCATAGCATTTTACCTGGATAGAAGCTGCTTGGTCAGTTTTCCTGCTTAATCTATGTTAGCTTTTCAATTCAAGCATTTTGAAAGTTTTGAGAACTTTCTTCTCTTACATCTTCTCCACAGTCAACTGAAATGACCATCAGGGAGATATTGAACTCAGTGACCCGATGCTGGGTTCCTTACATATTAGTTTTTCTGTTACATTTTAAATTTATACATTTATGCTCAATGTTCTGATAGAAATCTTTGAAGGTAAATCTTGCTATTTGCTTCCAGTTTGTGACTGTTTTATATTTACTTCAGCAGTTATATATTAATTTCTTGTAATGTTTTGTTCTGTGATTACTATGTTTCTCTTTGTAGGTAATGCTTATTTGGTGGATGCCTTATCCTCTTAAATATCCCTGATATGAGTATTGAATGAATTGAGAGTTCATTTATCTTTCTTATCTCTAGGATGTAGTTCTGTTTGTTCATATTAGGCCTTCTCTATTTTTTTAATAGTCAAGTAACTGTATTGACGAGTAGAAGTAGCTGGCCCTGTTTCATCTAGCAAAGAATAGGACTGATATTTCAACAGATTTCTTCCATGAATCAGATAGTTGACCACATATCTGTGCATGTGCACAAAGAATGTTAAATAGTTGGATTCCCTTTCAGCGTTTTTTTTTGGTAGGATAGTTTATAGAGGCACCCAACTCTCCCCCTACTGGATGCTTTTATTTTGGCAGTGGAGATTATTTTATTCTTAGGTAGAACTTTATTTTCTTAGTAATTATATCTTTGCTCCTTTGTTTAAATAAAAACTCTCCAGTATTAGATTTCTCATATTCTCCAGAAAAAAATTTCTTTGAACGCTAGAGAGGGTAGTTGAAAGAGAGAATGGCCTGGTTGACTCAATGTTTCTAGGCGCAGTTCTTCAAATACTTATCTTCCTATTCCTCTGATAATGTACAACTGCTCCAAAATGTGTTAACTTTGATCTTGTAACATCTTCTTAGGCTTGGCTGCAAAGAATTTATCAGACTGTGGCTATCTTTGTTATTACAGTTCTTTAATCCAAAGTTTAGATTTGCTGCAGGCTTCCTTATTTTCAAATATGATTATAGTTTCATTATATGTGTATGAAAATATACATACATTTATGGGTATGGATATGTATGTATATCTATATATTTCTGAATTTCAATGAGACCTCAGGAAAGAGAGATGTAGAATATTTTTGGTGTGTCAATTTGAAAATAAAACTTCCAAAATTGATTTAAATCCATCTCAAAGAATAGGCATAGGAAACATCAGATAACTGTGGATTTATTTCTCTACATTTTATAAGTAATAATAACTAGTTCAGGAAGGAATGTTTTTACCTAGAGATGGCTTGGAAATTCTGGAACTGCTATTATCTTAATTCAAATCACATCTCTGTTATTCACTAGTTATGTGACAAAATATAGGCACAGCGTTGCTGCTTACTTTAAAGTAAGGTTACTGCTACTGCCAATCTTATCAGGTTGCTCTAAGAATTAAATATATTGCTATATTAGTGCATAACATGGAACAAGTAAATAAGCATTTGCTATTGTTATTATTACAAATATCTAAAATAAGCTATTCTTAACTATAGATTATTAATTTTCAGAAGTATTTTAATGCAAGTATTAAGAAAGAGGTTGTATCAATAAAGAAATTTCTTATATTTGTAGTGTTTACTCTCTATCCTGTACAATATGAAGCCAAACATGTTTATTTAATTTTATAATTAATTAAAATGAAAAGCTCATACAAATGGCAGATGCTGAGCCTGCACCTCCCTGCTCCTGTGCCCACACTGGGGCTCCCCAGCTCCTTTGGAGGCTGGTGCAGACATTTTGGATTATTCCTGAGGACGTGGCCACCATCATTGGAAGGGTAGCTCCCTTCTTGAGACACCTACAGGAGACTGGTGGCCCTTTGACAGGTACCTCTATTTATTCACTTACATTCTATATCCTTCCCCATCCTCTTTGTTCACCACTAGAAATACTGTAAATAATAATCAAACTCATCCTGTTTATTACGATAATGTTAAAGTCTTTATAGGGGCTATCTGGTTCAAGGCTGCATTTTCTTTGTATTGGGTGAAGCTAATATTGATCTCCCCCTCAAAGGAGAGGTATTGGAAAACTGCAGGATCACAATAAGCCTGCAGTGGGGGAACTTTAACCTCAGATCTTCACTGCTAGAGGGGAATATACAGAAACAATTGGGAAAAAAAAAAGGGGGGGGAAGAAGATATCCCTAACAAACCCAGATGCTATTTTGATAGAATCCAATGACAGCATGGCAGTAGAAATGACAGAAAAGGAGTTTAGAATTTGCATAATTAAAATGATTCATGAAGCAAAAGATGAGATAAAAGAGCAAATGCAAGCAATGCATGATCACTCCAATAAACAGTTAAAAGAGCAAATGCAGGAAGAAAAGAACACTTCAATAAAGAGAGATTCTGAAAAAAAAAACAAATAAACAGAAATACTTGAAATGAAAGAAAAAATAAACGAAGTTAAAAACTCAATAGAAATGTTGCCAACAGAATAGATCTCATGGAAGACAAATCTTGGACAATGATGAGAAAATATTTAATCTTGAAAATAAAGTTGAACAAACTGAGAAGATGTTAAGAAGTCATGAACAGAACCTCCAAGAATTATGGGATATTATGAAAAGACCAAATTTAAGCATTATTGGGATTGAGGAAGGCACAGAGATACAAACCAAAGGAATGAACAACCTCTTTAATAAAATAATATCAGAAAATTTCCCAAACCTGAAAAATGAAATGGAAAATCAAATACAAGAGGCTTATAGAACATGAGGTGAAAAAAATTACAACAGATCTACACCAAGTCACATTATAATGAAAATACCTCACACACAAAATAAGGATAGGATTTTAAAGGCTGTGAGAGAAGAGTGTCAGATTACTTATAAGGGAAAACCAATACAGATATTAGCAGATTTTTCAACCCAGATTCTAAATGCAAGAATGGCCTGGAACAATATATTTCAAGCTCTGAAAGAACATGGATGCCAACCAATAATTCTATACCCAGCAAAACTAACCTTCAGATTTGATGACAAAATAAAACCTTTCCACGACAAAAAAAAAAAAAAAAAAAGTTAAAAGAATTTACAAATAAAAAGCCCGTACTGCAGATCATTTTCAGCAAAATATTTCATGAGCAGGAAGTGAAAAACAACAGTGCAATCCAGCAAAGGGATGAACTACCCTAAAGGAAAAGCCAATCAAAGGAGAAACCAAGTCAAGTTTAAAAACAAAAATAGGCCAAAATTACTAGGAATGCAAATCATATCACAATAATAACCCTGAATGTTAATGACCTAAACTCAATAATCAAAAGACATAGACTGGCAGATTGGATTAAAAAGAAAGACCCAACAATATGCTGCCTTCAAGAGACTCATCTCATAGAAAAAGACACCCACAGACTAAAGGTGAAAGGATGGGAAAAAACCTACCATGCACATGGACCCAGTAAAAAAGCAGGGGTCTCCATCCTCATATCAGATAAAGTGGACTTCAAACCTAAGTTAGTCAGAAGGACATTTCATACTGCTTAAGGGAAGCATAAATCAACAAGACATAATAATTTTGAATATCTATGCCCCAAACAATGGAGCATCTACATACATCAAACAAACCCTTCTCAATTTTAAGAATCAAATAGACCAAAACACAATAATAGTGGGGGAACTTAACACATCTCTCTCACCACTGAACAAAGAAACTATAGAATTAAATAATACAATCAATGATATAGACTTAGTAGAATATTTACAGAGACTTTACAGAATATTTCGTCCATCATCTACAAGAATATACTTCTTTCTCAGCAGCTCAAGGATCCTTCTTCAAAAGAAACCACATGCTATACCACAAAGAAGCCATTAGTAAATATAAAAAAATAGAGATCCTACCTTCTATCCTATCATTCCATAATGGAATGCAATTAGAAATCAATGATAAAATAATGAACAAAAACTACTCCTACACCTGGAGACTAAATAATATGCTATTGAAAGATGCAATGATAACAGAAGTCATTAGGAAAGAAATAAAAAAAAATTAGAGATAAATAAGAACAATGACACAACATATCAAAATCTCTGGAACACTTTGAAAGCAACACCAAGAGTTCATTGCATTGAGCTCATACATTGAAAAAAATAAAAATGACCTAACATTACATCTCAAAACCCTAGAAAAAAGAAGAACAGATCAACACCAAAAATAGTAGAAGACAGGAAATGATTAAAACCAGAGCTGGAATCAGTGAAATTGAAACAACAGACAAAACAGAGTTGGTTCTTTAAAAAAGTAAAAAAAAAAAAAAAAAAAAAAAAAAAAAAATTGATAAACGAATAGAGAAAACTCAAATTACTAGAATTTGTGATGAAAAAGGAAAGATCATGACAGACACCATTGAAATACATAACATAATTAGAAACTACTTTGAAAATCTGTACTCCAACAAAATAGAAACTATCGAAGACATTGACAAATTTTAGAGACACATGATCCTCCCAAATGGAATCAGGAAGATGTACAAAATCTAAACAGATCAATTTCAAGCACTGAAATAGAAGAAGCCAACAAAAGCCTACCAACCAAGAAAAGCCCAGGATCAGATGGATTCTCAACTGAATTCTACAAGACCTTTAAGACCTTTAAAGAAGAACTAATACCAATACTCCTCAAATTATTCCAGGAAATAGAAAAGGAGGGAACCCTTCCAAATTCATTCTATGAAGCGAATATCACTTTGATACCAAAAGCAGACAAAGACACATCAAGAAAAGAAAACTTTAGACCAATATCCCTGATGAAAATAGATGTAAAAATTCTTAACAAAATTCTAGCAAATTGCATACAAAAACATATTAAAAAGATAGTGCACCATGGTCAAGTGGGGTTTTTCCCAGGGATGCAAGTTTGGTTCAACACCTGAAAATCAATAAATGTAATTCATCACATCAATAGACTTAAAGTTAAGAATCATATGATTATTTCAATAGATGCTGAGAAAGTGTTTGATAAAATACAGCACCCCTTCATGCTTAAAACACTAGAAAAAATAGAGATACTAGGAACATACCTCAACATTGTAAAGGCTATCTATGCTAAGCCCACAGTCAACATTATTCTTAATGGAGAAAAACTGAAAGCATTCCCTCTAAAAACTGGAGCAAGTCAGTGATGCCCTCATTCACTACTTCTATTCAACATCGTCCTTCAAACACTATCCAGAGCAACTAGAAAGACCAAAGAAATTAAAGGGATACAAATAGGAAAAGAAGAACTCGAGCTGTCACTATTTGCAAATGACATGATTGTATACAAGAGGATACAAAAAACTGCACTACAAAACTTCTAGAACTAATAAATGAGTTCAACAAAGTAGCAGGATATAAAATCAATATGCATAAATCTAATGCATTTCTATTCATAAGTGATGGAACCTCTGAGATTAGGAAAACCCCCACCACTCACAATAGCCTCAAAAAATAAAATAAAATATTTGGGAATCAATCTAACAAAAGAGGTGAAAGACCTCTACAGTGAAAACTACAGAACACTAAAGAAAGAAATTGAAGAAAACCTTAGAAGATGGAAAGATCTCCCATGTTCTTGGATAGGCAGAATTAATATTGTCAAAATGGCCATACTACCAAAGGCACTATACAGATTCAATGCGATTCCAAATAAATCCCAATGACATTCCTCATAGAAATAGATAAAGCAATCATGAACTTCATTGGAAGAATAAGAGAACTAGTATAGCCAAAACAATCCTGAGCAGGAAAAGTGAAGCAGGAGACCAGACTTTAAACTATACTACAGAGCAATAGTAACAAAAATGCCATGGTATTGGCACAAAAAATAGACAGGCAGACTAATGGTACAGAATTGAAGACACAGAGATGAACCCACATAAATATAGTCACCTTATACTAGATAAAGGTGTCAAAAACCTACGATGGAGAAAAGATGGCCCATTCAACAAATGGTGGGGGAAAACTGGAAATCCATATGCAGTAAAATGAAATTAATCCTCTATCTCTCACCCTGCACAAAACTCAACTCAAAATGGATCAAGGACTTAGGAATTAGACCAGAGACCTTGCACCTAATAGAAGACAAAGTGGACCCGAATCTTCATCATGTTGGCTTAGGATCAGACTTCCTTAACAAGACTCCCAAAGTACAAGAAATCAAAGCAAGAATAAATAAATGGGATGGACTCAAATTAAAAGCTTTTTCTCAGCAAAGGATACAATCAAGAATGTGAAAAAGAGCCTACAGAGTGGGAAAAAATCTTTTCCACATGTACTTCAGATAGAGCACTTATCTCCAAAATTTATAAAGAACTTACAAAACTTTACAACAAAAATACAAATAACCCAATCAATAAATGGGCCAAGGATCTGGACAGACACTTCACAGAAGAAGACATACAGGGGATTAATAAATATATGAAAAAGTGTTCAACATCTCTAGTAACTAGAGAAATGCAAATTAAAACAACTCTAAGATTTCATCTTACTCCAATTAGAATGGATATTATCAAGAACACAAACAATAACAATAATAGATGTTGGTGTGGATATGGGGAAAAAGGCACACTTTTACATTGCTGGTGGAGTTGCAAATTGGTGTAGCCACTCTGGAAAGCAGTGTGGAGATTCCTCAGAAAACTTGGAATGGACCCACCTTTTGACCTAGTTATCCCACTCCTCAGTTTATACACAAAGGCCTTATAATTAACATACCACAGTAACATAGCCACATCAATGTTTATAGCAGCTTAATTCACAATAGCTAGATTGTGGAACCAACCTAAATTCCCTTCAACAGATGAATAGATAAAGAAACTGTGGTGTATATACACAATGGAATATTATTCAGCCACAAGAAGAATAAAATTATGGCATTTGCAAATAAATGGATGGAACTGGAAAATATCATGCTAAGTGAAATAAACCAATCCCAGGAAACCAAAGGCCAAATGTTTTCCCTGATAGGTGGATGCTGATATAAAATGGGGGTGGGGACATAGGCGGTGTGAGAAGAATAGAGGAACTTTAGATTATGTAGAAGGAAATGAGAGGGAAAGGGGTATGAAAAATGGTGGAATGTGACAGACATCATTACCCTATGTACATGTATGATTACACAAACGGTATGAATCTTCATTGTGCACAACCATAGAAATGAAATGATGTACCCATTTGTATATAATGAATCATAATGCAGCCTATAAAATTTTTTTAAAAATTTAAAGAAAGAATAAACTTCCAATAGACATGTAAAAAAATAAAAGATAGAAGGCTCAACTTTCAGTCAGCCTAGCTGCATTTCAAGTTATTATTAGCTATACTACTTCATATAGCAGAATTACAGAACATTCCCTTTATTTCAGAAAGTTATTGGATACCACTTGTGTACAGTCTTTGCCAAACTAGTCAACTTTGGTAACTCCAGGATGAAGGCATATATGCAACTAGTTTAAGAGGATATATAGGTGAAAGCACCCAGAAACCACTCCGGACATGAGAACTGGCGCAAGAGATTTTATTAAGAGGGCAGGCATAGTGTCTGCCTGCAGGGTGAGAGAGAGAGAGAGAGAAAATGAGAGAAAGAGAGAGAGAGAGAGACACACACACACACACACACACACACAGAGAGAGAGAGAGAGAAAGAAAGAAAGAGGAGGAGAGAGAGAGAATGGTGATGGAGCTATTCTTAAGTCATGGAATTCCTGGGCTAATAACAATCTGGACCAGTGACTGCTGAGAATGTTCCCAGGTGGACCAGTGGACCAATGACTGGCTAGGATGTTTGTAGACTGAGGATCAGGGTTGCAAAATGGTGTAGGTGAGGCAGAATGGTGGCGGCAGCAAAGTAGCAAATCTGATGCCAATAATACGAATAAACAGAATAATTTAAAGTCATATATGCTTAGGTCTTATCTAAACATAGGTATATTTTCTCTACTGATTCATTCAACTTAATAAGATCAATAAAGAAAATCTAGTTGTCATTTCTTTTATAACATAAATCATGTTATTTTTTTTAATTGTAAACTAATGAGATACATGTTGTTTCTCTGTGTATACATGGCGTAAAGGCATACCATTTGTGTAATCATAAATTTACATAGGGTAATGTTGTTTGATTCATTCTGTTTTTTTCCCCTTCCCCCCACCCCTCCCACCCCTCTTTTCCCTCTATACAGTCCTTCCTTCCTACATTCTTGCCCCCCTCCCTAACCCTAATTCTAACCTAACACTAACCCCTCCCTCCCCCCATTATGTGTATTTATGTGTCCTCATCATCCACTTATTAGCGATATCATTTGTCCTTTGGTTTTTTGACATTGGCTTATCTCACTTAGCATGATATTCTCCGGTTTCATCCATTTGCCTGCAAATGCCGTAATTTTATCATTCTTTATGGCTGAATAATATTCCATTGTATATATATACCACAGTTTCTTTATCCATTCATCAACTGAAGGACATCTAGGTTGGTTCCACAATCTGGCTATGGTGAATTGAGCAGCTATGAACATTGATGTGGCTGTATCTCTGTAGTATGCTGATTTTAAGTCCTTTGGGTATAGGCCAAGGAGTGGGATAGCTGGGTCAAATGGTGGATCCATTCCAAGTTTTCTAAGGAATCTCCACACTGCTTTCCAGAGTGGCTGCACTAATTTGCAGCCCCACCAGCAATGTATGAGTGTACCTTTCTCCCCACATCCTCGCCAACACCTGTTGTTGCTTATATTCTTGACAATCGCCATTCTAATTGGAGTGAGATGGAATCTTAGGGTGGTTTTGATTTGCATTTCTCTTATTACTAGAGATGTTGAACATTTTCCCATATGTTTATTGATTGCTTGTACATCTTCTTCTGTGAAGTGTCTATTCATTTCCTTAGCCCATTTGTCAATTGGATTATTTGTATTCTTGGTGTAGATTTTTTTGAGTCACCACTGGACAGATCTTCCAAACAAAAATTGAACAAAGAAACCATAGATCTCAATAACACAATCAATAATTTAGACTTAACAGACATTTATAGAGTATACCATCCAACCAAGAGCGAATACACTTTCTTCTCAGCAGCACATGGAACCTTCTCTAAAATAGACCATATATTATGCCACAAAGCTAATGTTAGCAAATACAAGAAGATAGAGACACTACCTTGTATTCTATCAGATCATAATGGATTGAAGTTAGAAATAAATGAAAGGGTAAAAAAACAGAAACTACTCCAACACCTGGAGATTAAACAATATGCTATTATATGATGAATGGATAACAGAAGATATTAGGAAGGAAATTAAAAGATTCTTAGAGGTAAATGAGAACAAAGAAACATCATATCAAAATCTCTGGGACACTATGAAAGCAGTACTTAGAGGAAAATTTATTTCATGGAGCGCATTTAATAAAAGAAGTAAAACTCAACAAATAAACGACCTAACACTACGGCTCAAAGCCCTAGAAAAAGAAGAGCAGACCAGCACCAAAAGTAGTAGAAGACAGGAAATAGTTAAAATCAGAGCTGAAATCAACGAAATTGAAACAAAAGAAACAATACAAAAAATTGACAAAATAAATAGTTGGTTCTTCGAAAAAATAAACAAACTTGATAAACCTTTAGCCACACTAACAAAGAGAAGACGAGAGAAAACCCAAATCACTAAAATTCGGAATGAACAAGGAAATATCATAAATCATGTTTATAAAGATAGTGGGAATTTATTCGGGTCTGTCAATTTCTATATGTCATAAAGTTAGTATTTCAGTAAACATTTTATAAGATAAGAGATGTACCTATTAGTATAAAATACAACTCTTAAGTTAAATCATTCATTGAACAACTACTGAATATAGGAATTTTATAGCAGATACTTTGAGATATTTTGAGACTCTTTGAAGTATTATATGCCTTATTTATGTCCAGTGATTGCCTCTCTATGATGTTTAAAAGATTTACAACATTCTCATAACACCCTACCTGTATTGAGATTTCTATGATTGTCCCAAAATATTTTGGAGCTATTTCTTTTTTTACAAGATTTGTGCATTTGATTATTCCCCCCACCCATCTTTTATGCCATTGATTTATTTGGGCACATCAGGCCAGTGGCCTTGCAAAAATATCTTCCTTGAGTCCAGGCATTTCTCCTGTTCCTTCATCCCCTGGGCTTCTTTGGCATTTCTTATTCCCAGGGAATAGAACAGATAAGAGAGTCAGCATGCACATCTTGGTTATGAGTTGCTTCTTCATTCTGGCTTCTAAGGATCTTTTTAAAGAATCAGGTACCTATTTTTCTACATGTATAAACCAGCCTTTCTGTATGTTGGCAGCAGGAATGTGGGCTAGAGGGCCAGGGTTTTCATTTCATTCTTACACAAAATCCTTCATAAAATGTTTTAACAATCTCTGTTCTCAGTTGAAACTTGTATATTCTATAAGAACATAATTCCTCATGAAACTTGAGTGGAAATCTCATAGTTAATAAGATATGGAGTTGGCATTATCTCCCAGATCTCTACATCACTCTATCATGATACACTTAACTTGAAAATTCATTTTTATGGTCACAAGGGAGGTCAGTAACCCTACTGTGAAAATAGTACATATGGGGGAAATCTCTAATGATCACCTCCCTCATTTTCTTTATTCCTATTTGTTCTACAAGTGGACATCAAGATTTTAAAAGAACATCATTCTTACCAATTCTCTCTCATTGTCAAACTCTCCTTGTCTTTACTCCTTTGTCTTTATCCTTTATCCATGTGTTCTTTACAAATTTTATCACTTTTATTGACCTTTTCCTCTATTTCAACAGAGAGCACCTAACATCAGAGAGCAATATGGCCAGCTACAACATTATTCATGTAATTAGGTTGCAGAGTACAACTATAGACAATCACAGACTCACTGAAGGAAACCACTATTTATTTATCCACAAAACTGGATTAAAGTCACTGGGCAATTCAAATGTTCCTTGATATAAATAAAGGGGAAAGAAAATCTGCAAATGAAACAAAACTAACCAAAGAATAGCAACAAAAAGAAGTAAAAGGAAATCTTTCCATTCTTCCTAGCAGCCATTCAACCATATATCACAAGTCTGACTCTATTTTTCATACTTGGATTTTGATTTCATAGACAGAAGAATATATCTTTTGTGTGAACTTGGTGGAGTTCCCATCTCTAGCTCACAATTTATCTGTACCCTTCTGAGTGTTCTGTTTTCTCAGGGACTTCGCTCTATTCTTTGTGCCTTATCTTTGATACCCTCAAACCTGCCTTCTTTGACTCCTCTTTATGTAAACTCATATCTTTCACACTGTTATTCAAAGAATATTTATTAGACACCAGCCCTAAGCCTGTAATAGGGCCTAGCATCCAATACTGCATAGCACCAAACTTTGTGCTACTTTAAGACAAATCAAACTACACACACCCGTACACACCCACCAAAAATTATAAAGATGTTGTCATTTACCACTCTATCTATAGTCTTCTCCAGTGAGTTGCCAGGAGGCCTGAGTTTGCATTACTAAATTATTAACAATTCCTGTCTTGTTAGCATAGAAACGGCCTCAGAAAGATGCTTAAACACCAATAAACATATCAGTTCTTAACACTTAATATAAAGCATTTTATCAAAGCATTTTTAATAATACAATTTTGGAGAAGTTTCTGAGCTGTCATTAGATGTAAGTTCTGAGGATCACTGCTAATTGGCAGAGATCTCTTTGCCACACACCTTGCTTGGTCTGTCTTTGGTTAGTCTTCAAGTACTATAAATGTTCAGAAACGGCAAGAGGAACCACAAGGATGTTGGGAATAGACTCCACTTACTTTATAGATTTACCCAGGATGAGATGGACCCTGAGTGAATTCTATATTCTGCTTGTATCAGTGTCTTCTGATATAGTTGATAATACTCAGATTTCTAGACCCAACATTAGGTCTTTAAAACTAGAGTCCTTTAGTGGGCATGGCACATTGAAATCTGTAATTTTAACCAGCTCCCCAGGGCTTCTTATGAACTCTTGAGTTCTGAGTTGTTATACTAAGTGGTTAACACAATAAATACATAAATAGTTGGATTTAGTTACTGTTTATGAGAATTTGTCTGCCACTCATATTCTTAATATTTACTTCATCACTTTTCAGGTAATTAGTTTCATTTCTGTCACAGTGATCGACATTAGCTCTCAATTTAGATCATTGTTTGGATGTTTGAAAAACAAAATAAATTATATGTGTGCGATCACTGTTCATTTTATCAATCATAGATTTGTTTTGACATGTCATTACCAGCTAGAATTTTGTTTAAATGGTAATGTCTACCTTTCACTTATAATGATATTAGTTCTGATTTTAGAAAACGGAATGATAATGTCATAATGAAAATTAAACAATTGTAGGTATTGCCATGATAACATCATGGAAAAGGCAAACTATTCCCGTAAGCTATTTCTCAAATGAAAGAAATAGAATACTTGTAATTCAGATTTTAAAAATTCACAGAGAACCATCAAAATTTAATTGAAAACAAAGTTATAACATGTCATTTTCTACTGATAACCTGGAAAGAACTAAGTATAAATGCCTGCTATAGAATTAATTTCCTCATGAAAATACATAGCTATAAAATACTACAAAAGGTAGAAATATTGAAAACTGTGGTGGAAAACACACCATCCAATATCCTAGGAGAAAAAATATTTTCAAATATTAGTCAATATAGCCCATTAGTAATTTGTTTAAAAATGGTAGCTTATGGAAGAATTCCTTTATGAATATTAAGAAACTACTCTTTTTTGGCTTATATAAAATTTCATTTTAGTCTTAGTTTTTAATATTTTTGGATTTTTTTCAGCTTTGCTCAGGTATTGTTGATGTATAAAATCATCTCATATAAATTGTACAATATAAAGCTTTAGTATATGTGTATATTGTGAAATCATGACCACAATCAAATTAGTCCACACGTGTATCTCTTCACAAAGCTAGCTTTTTTCCTTCCTTCCTTTTCTTTTCTTTTCTTTTCTCTTTTTTCTTTCTCTCTTTTTCTTTCTCTTTCTTCCTTTGTTTCTCTTTCTCCCTCCCTTTCTTTCATTTTTTCTTCAAGAATATCAAATCCACACTAAGTTCAAGTTTATAGTACATAATAACAATATTAAGCCTAGTTACCATGTTACGTATGAGATTCCCAGAACGCATTCATCATTTGAATGAAAGTTTGTACCAACATTTGACCCAACTCTTCCCATTTCTTCCATTCACCAGTTCCTGTAATGACACTTCTACTCTGTCTGTGTTTGGCTTTTTAGAGTCCACATTAAGTGAGATCGTATGAATATAGGTGCATAAATCAAACAAAGTTAAATCTAATAGAAATGAGCAAAATAATTCAATAGACACTTAAAAACAGGTATCAGTAAAAAGACATATGAAGAGGTGTTCAATATCATTAATCATGAGGGAAATGTCATCATGAAATGCCATTACACATCTCTACACGTCTTCTGTCTGACTTCTGTCTGTCTTACTTCACTTAGCAAAATGCTCTCAAGATCAATTCATATTGTCACAAGTGACAGAATGTATGGATGAATAATATTCAGTTGTGTGTATGCATATACTCCACTGATCACATGTACTATGTTTTCTGTAACCTATGCTTACTTCTTTTGAACAGAACATTTGTGAAGTTCATTAGTTTATTTAGCAAAATTCAGAGCTGCAAGTATATTCATTCTATGAATGTATCATAATTTACTGTGTATTTGATAGAATCAGAAATCTAAATTCTTTACAATGTGAAGCTACTATAAATTAAACTTCTACAAACATTCTTGCATGTGTGTTTTGTAGTGCTAGCACTAAGAATTAAGTGCTTTATTAGTGAGCTACAGATAATAGTTTTAATAAATAGTGATAATTTTTCAAGAATATTGAACTAGTTTACTCTTTCAAAACTTGTTAGTGTCTTTGTTCTAATTTTTAGTGTGATGACTAGTGTATGAGGTTTCCTGTTACTTCCCATTCTTAATAATATTCATATTTGCCTGTTTTAATTTTCCATGTATTCATTTATGTCCAGATTTTACCCATCCAGTTGTGTGTGGTTATATTTCATTGTGACATTTCCATGATGACTAATGAGGTTGAGCACCTCTTTACATGTTTATTGACTATTAATTCCTGTATTTCATTAAGTGTCTATTGAATTATGTGCATATTTCTATTAGATTTAGTTTTATCTAATTTATATGTTCTTTGTATATTCTAAGCCCTTTATTTAGTTTCATTTGATTATACATGTGAATATACATATGCTTTTATATCTAAACCTTTATTAGTTATGTATCTTACAAAAATATTTTCTGTTATGTGGTTTGCAATTTCACCTTCATAATGAAGTCTTACTCTCTATATTTACCTGGCCAGTTAGTGCCCTATATTGTCCTATTTAAGAATATTTTCATTTCTGTGCTCCCAGATTCATTGTAGCATTATTCACAACAGCCAAGACATGGAAAGAGCTTATGTGTCTATCAATGGATAAATAGAGAAAATGTGGTATATTTACAGAATGGAATGGTATTTAGCACTTAAAAAGAGCAAATGTTTCACTTGCTAGAATATGGGTGAATCTGGAGTATATTATATTAAATGAAATAAGCCAGGTACAGAAAGACAAATACACCTTGATCTCATTTACATGTGGAATTTAAAACAGGTGAACTGTTTAACAGAGTAGTGGTTCCATAGTTATATTCACTTTCTGATAATTCGTTCAGCTCTTATTTCTTACTTTCCTTATAAGGTCATAATTCAACAAAAGTCTTAAATAGCTTATGATGCAATTCAGCAAATGAAGTGCAGATATAAAAAATTCAGTCAAACAACAAATTGAACTAAAAAAAGTTTATGTTTGTGGTACATTCGATGAAAATAATTTTCTGATTACATCAGATGGTTATACTAATTTAAAACAATGTTACATAAAGTTGTTATTTAATTAAAAGAACAATATATAAAATCTTCTAAACCCTATCATTTAATTGAGAATATAATATTCTTTTCAGTAATAGTGTTCATGTTATTCTGTTTTAGCAAAATATATTCCAATTGACAATATGTTTATTCAGTTCTTAATTGGATAAGAGGCACTGCAGTAGATAAAAAAAAATCAAGAAATAGCACTTCTCTTAAGAAATGAGCCTTCTCAGTAAATATTTAAGTCTTGTGAACTCTTTTATATTTAATATAGTTTCAAACTTTAATATGCCGTTTCCATATGAGATATAATCATTGTGAAGTTCCAATGTTTGTGTCCTTTATATGTTTTAAAAAAGGGAAACCCCTTTAATCTAAAGGTGAAGTTCATACTAGTAGTTTTAAAAATATATCAGTGTGGAAGCAATTGAAAAGGATTTTAAAGGATTGAGGAATGGCTATACTTGTGACAGGAAATGATTAAAGGTAAGGGTGAGACAAGGGCACTCCAGGAGATGATTACTTGAGCTGAAAAAGAACTGTTGAAAATTGTGGGATATTTCCAAATAACAACTGATCACAGTGTTTGCTAGTGTTGTAAAATAAAAATCTGAAAGAAATGTAAGATAAGATTTGGAAGTCATTGGAGTTACTTTGTAAAGAACTTGAGAAAACAGGATAAGGATTACTTATTTAATTTAGTAGGAATTAGAAAAATTCCATTGAAGAGTTTTGAGTTTTAGATAATGTTTAAGTTTATTAATTTACCACTGACACAGCATGAATAAACAAGGAGGATTTAAAGTAAATTGAACTTTAAGAGGGTATAATAATAATCTAAATAAGAGAAAATAGGCCAATCATCAGGAATAGTAAAAGGAGTAGGAAAAAAAAATGACTCATCCACAAAAAAACCAAACAATTCCCCCCAAAACAAAGAAAAATAAACAGAAACCTCCATAATTAGACAGAAAACCAGAAAAGAGAAATTGGGGTTTTAGACGACTTTAAATTTTGAGGTGTATATTACTAGATTGCACAAGGTGTTTTAGGGTTTAAATATGAGGTGTCCCCAGAGCCCACATGTGAGAAATGCAAGAATTTTCAGAGGTGAAATGATAATTATGAGAGCTATAACCTAATCAGTGGATTAATCCACTGATATGAATTAATTTGGTGGTAACTGTAGGCAGGTAGTGTGTGGCTGGAGGAAATAGGTTACTACGGGCTCTCCCTGCTTCAAGACTGTCATGTCCTAGCCACTTTGTTCTGTTGCAACCTTCTACCATGTTGTTCTGCCACACCTGGGACACAGGGCCAAAATAAAACTTCCCTCCTCTAAGTTGTTCTTGTCAGGTCTTTTGATCACAACAAAGAAAAGCTGATTAATATAGGTTATAATAGATCCAGCTAAGTAAGCAGAAAGGTCATTTTTCTTTATGTCCATAGAAATTTGCTAGTAAAAGAGAGATTGGAGGACAAATGAAAGTAAAGTCAGAGAATGATCAAGGAAAGATATTTTCTTTGAGTTCAAACAATACATTTTCTCTCATCATAATTGATCAATTATATTTCAAATGTGTTTATTTAGCTTTTTCTGAGAAATACATTAATATTCTAAATGATTTTCAAATGCCATCTCAACATTACTATTTCTTTTTGTGTCATAATTGATACATAGTTGGGGTAGATAGGGGTTCTCAAGTTCAAAAGAATCTGAAAAGACTTTCATATTGTTTTAGCATATTAGCATAAAGGGATAATTGATTAAAATTCCAGGATTCAAAGTGTATATGAATATTTAATTTTCCAAACAAATATATAAGAAAATACTACTTAAAATAAAACATAGCAAATGCTTATAGCAACTCAAAGCCCAATATTTAAAAATACATTGTCACTTGATAATTTCATATTTTATAAATATATTAGCCAACAGTGGTATTTATAATACATGGTATTAGAAAAACTGGATATCCATACGTAGAAGAATGAAAGTAGACCCTCATCTCACACCATAAAAATAAAAATCAACTCAAAATTTATAAAGGACTTCAACAAAAATCTAAAATTATAAAATTACGAGAAGAAAACATAGGGAAAAATTTCCATGACATTGGTCTGGGTGATGATTTTTGGGATATAGCTCTAACATACTGACAACAAAAACAAAAATAGACAAATGGAATTTCATCAAATTAAAAAGGAGAGGAAATAATCAATATGGAAGAGACATCCCACAGATTGAAATAAAACATTTGCAAACAATACACCTGCTGAAAATTTATTATCCAAAATATTTAAGGAACTCTAACAATTTAATAGCCAGGAAACAAATAGCTCCACTTAAAACTGGATAAATGATCTGGATATTTTTCAAAAGAAGACAAATAACAAATATATGAAAATAAGTTCAAAATCAGCAGTCATCAGAGAAATACATACTAAAATCAGAGTGAGGTATCACTTCATACTTTCACACAGTGGCTATTATCAAAAAAGGTAAAAGATAACAAAGATCAACAAGAAATATGCTCCAGCTTTCTTTTCTTCTTAACCTTTACAAAATATTGATGAGTAGCTCAGTGCTTTTGCAGTCTTAAATCGTTGGGCCAACAATTTTTCATTATCTCAAAATCTGTCTTCATAAAACGCAAGAAACCAACCAACCAACCAACCAACCAACACACTTCCCTCCATTTATTATTTACATATAAAACAATACTTAAACTGTAAGAGTAGAAAAAGATAGTGAAACTAAGTCTGTTCTCCAATTTCCATCAGCAGAGGAGAATGTTGGCAGATTACATGTTCTTTCAGGGATATTCTAGACTCCTTCATTTGTATACACAAATATATTGTTAAAAAAGCATATTTCACACATCCAGATTGCTTTCACTCAACATTATGTCTTGGTAGCCATTCCTTCTCATAAATTTTTGTGACAGTTAGATAGAATATATAGCATGGTTAATTAATCTTCTGTGCATAGTTTATTGAAGCATTGCTTGCAGTGCGTTACTTGCTTATACTTTCTTGGTCATGTGTGATGATAAATATTTAAATTGGATTACCAGAAATGGCATTACTGCTCAAACTGTCTCAAATATTATTCTAAAGTGCTCTTAACAACTTACAATTGATGAGGTATATTTTTCATTTCTTATAAAATTTTGGTTTAATAACTTTACATATTATTAAAAACTAATGTACTTTTTCCTCCCAGTTAACTGTTAACTCAAATATTTTGTCCATTTTTCTATTTCTTTTATATGCTAGAACTTTTCCTTTGTTAAGGGGATGAGCCTGTTGTCTGTGTGGTAGACATGAACACTGATAATTGAAATTTCAGCTTCTCTCCTTCCAATCACTCAAATGCATATGGGTTGACCTGGCCATTTCACTTTCTTTAGAAAATTGTGAATAACAATAACTTCTAACATTTCTAGGCTGAAATATTTAAGAGCATTTGTGACTCTTTCTCTGAGTATGTCCTCCCTTGTTGCAACATATCTTAAAGCTTGATGTTAAGTGGTGGCAGCATTGGAATGTTGAAGCCACTTTTGGTCTATGAGTCTGAATGTCTGGGCTCAGAGTACTGTCTCAATGTGTTCTGGGCATGTCAAATGAGTGAGAAATTTTTGCTGTTTTAAGCCACTGAGATTTCAGATAAGTTCTCATCAAGCATAATCTATTCTATCTTGATTAACAACTGTCACATATTTTGTAAAATTTTTGTGTCTCTAATTTTAATGTTCTCATGCTATACAGAAAATTGTCATGTGAATCTAGTGACGTTTTTGATTTGTCTCTAGGTATGTGTCGTGTACAAAAAGATCTCTTAGAATATGAAACAAATTCTTAGCCATGTGTAGTTGTGCATGCCTGTAATTCAAGTGACTCAGGAAGCTGAGGCAGGAGAATCACAACTTCAAGGTCAGCCTCAGCAATTTCAAGGCCCAAGCAGCTCAAAATTAAAAAATAACAAGTGCATTGTGAGTCATCTTAAGGAAGTCTGTCCTAAGCTGACATGTTGAAGATTTGGACCTACTTTTTCTTATATTAGTTGCAGCGTCTCTGGTCTAATTCCTATGTCCTTGATCTATGTTGAGTTGAGTTTTGTGCAGGATGAGAGATAGAGGTTTAATTTCATTTGACTGCATATGGATTTCCAGTTTTGCCAGCACCATTTGTTGAAGAGTCTATCTTTTCTCCATTGTATTTTTTTGACACCTTTGTCTAGTATGAGATAACTGTATTTATGTGGGTTCGTCTCTGTGTCTTCTCTTCTGTACTATTGGTCTACCTGTCTATTTTGGTGCCAATACCATGCTGTTTTTGTTATTATTACTCTGTAGTATAGTTGAAGCTCTGGTATTGTGATACCACCTGCTTCACTGTTCCTGCTAAGGATTTCTTTAGTTATTCTGGGTCTGTTATTTTTCCAAAATGAATTTCATGATTGCTTTCTCTATTTCTGTGAGGTATATCATTGGTATTTTAATTGGAATTGCATTGAATTTGCATAACACAGAAATAAAAGTAGGAATCAATAATTGGGATAGATTCAAACTAAAAAGCTTTTTCTCAGCAAATGAAACAATCAACAATGTGAATAGAGAGCCTACAGAGTGGGAGAAAATCTTTGCCACACACACTTCAGATAGAGTGCTAATCTTTGCAATATATAAAGAACAAAATCTTCACACCAAGAACACAAATAACCCAATCAATAAATGGGCTAAGGAAATGAGCACACACTTAACAGAAGAAGATCTACAAGCAATCAACAGATATATGAAAAAAATGTTCAACAGCTCTAGTAATAAGAGAAATGCAAATCAAAACTACCCTAAGATTTCATCTCACCCCCATTAGAATACCTATTATCAAGAATACAAGCAACAATAGGTGTTGGCAAGGATGTGAGGAAAAAGGTACACTCGTACCTTGCTGATGGGTTTGCAAATTGGTGCAGCCACTCTGGAAAGCAGTATGGAGATTCCTTAGAAAACTTGGAATGAAACCACCATTTGACCCAGTTATCCCACTCCTTGGCCTATACCCGAAGGACTTATAATTAGCATACTACAGTGATGCAGCCACATCAATATTTATAGCAGCTCAATTCACAATAGCTAGATTGTGGAACCAACCTAGATGCCTTTCAATATATGAATGGATAAAGAAACTGGTATATATATATATATAAATAATATTTCATAGTATATATATATATATATATATACACTATGAAATATTATTCAGCCATAAAGAAGAATAAAATTATGGCATTTGCAGATAAATTGATGGAGTTGGAGAATATCATTCTAAGTGAAATAAATCAACCTCACAACACCAAAGACTGAATGATTTCTTGATATGTGGATGATATACTTAACGGGGGGTGGGGGTAGGCAAGAATGGAGGAAGGATGGATTGTATAGAGGAAAATGAGGGGTGGGGGAAAGGAAAGATAATAGAATGAGACAAACATCATTACCCTATGTACATGTATGATTATGCAACAGTGTGACTGTACTTCGTGTACAACCAGAGATGAAAGTTGTACCCCATTTGTGTACACTGAATCAAATTTTTTAAAAAAGTAGAAAAAAAAGCAAGTGTGGGGGATGTAGCTCAGTGGAAAAATGCCCAAGTTTAATCCTAGTTAAAAAATAAAAAGGGGAAAAGAAAACATATCCTTATGTTTTCTTCTAGTATTTCATGTTTTCTTTTTAGGTTTTACACTTTTGCTCTATTAAATTATTTTGACTTAATAAGAGAGAAATGCATTTTAAAAAAAAAATATTGGATTTTTTTCTCTAATAGTATTTATTAATGTTTCTCATTTCTTTGATATTCCATAATTCTCAAATATGTAACTTCTGTGTGTTTTAATATTTTTACATGATTCACCACTGAACCACCTGTTTTTCATATCCTTCTAAGATGTTTTAATGGATTTTTAGCACATTTTAACTTTTCAAAAGGTTTTAGGTCTCAGGTTTAAGGTTATAGGTTTTATAAAATTTCTATTATTTTTCCCATTTACTTTTCTATTTGGTCTTCTTGTGTTTTATCCTATTTCTGACTGTCTGACATTCTTTCCAGCAATGCCTCTATAGGTTTTGCACTCTCCTTAAGTTTTTGCTTTCAAATTTGCTTCAAATATCAATGTGGTCAAGTAGGAATGCCCTAAATAAAACCATAATAACATTTACCCATTCTTTTCCTCCTACCATCTTCAGAGAAATTTTCATGTCATCTCATTTTCAAGTTGAATCTTTCTTACCCATTTCTTTGCTGACAGTAGTCATTATCCAATTCATCTAGGAACATAGCCTACTGTTAACTAAATCAGTTTCTCGTGTCTTTCATTTTTCTTTTATTTTAAGTTCTTTGTCTTGGATGTCAAACAAGCATATATTTATTTCAGTCTCAAAACTGCTTCTTCTTGATTTGCCGCATCAGTGAAAACTTTTCAAAGAAATTATTCATATAATAATATAATATAATATATAAGTAATATAATAATATGCTTTTCAAAGGAATTATTCATATGATCTTACTTTGCTTCCATCTTATTACTCTTCAAAATTTTTAAACATGAAATATTTTCTATGATTTTAATGATATTGTGCTCTAAAATTATATTGATTCTAATCTTTGATGGAAGATGTTACAATCCTTCCATATTCAACTTTCATTAGCATTTATACCTGATTACTCTCCCTCTTGAAAACCAATTTTAATGCAGTTCTAGAATTTTTCCCATACTTTCTGATGATTCTCTTGTTTCAGATTCCTTTGGGCCTTTTCCCTTTAGGTAGTCTTCCATTGATGGGACCTAGTGCTCCTTTGTTATCATTTCACTTGTTATCTATGTGACAAGGTCATATGGTTTTCACCCTTAAATTTCAGCATAAAAACTACATACCATGGCACATACCTGTAATCCCAGCTACTCAGGAGGCTAAAGCAGGAAAATTGTAAGTTTGAGACCAGTCTCAGCCATTTAGTGACTCTTACTTAAAAAACAAAAGTTTTAAAAAGGATTAAAGATGTAGCTAAGAGAAGAGTCCTTGCCTAGCATGTGCAAGTCCCTGGGTTCAATTCCCTGTAGTACCAGAAAAAAAAAAAAATCTGTAGCTGTACTCACAATAACAACTTTATTTGAATGACCCAATCCCCTCATATTGCCAACTTAAAGACTGGAAAAAAAAACAAAAAACAAAAAAAAAAAACCCTATTTATCTCTTTGATATGTGGCATTATTAAGCTTATTTCTGTTCTCTAAATGATATCCCCATTTGTCTTGCTTTTACTTTTTTTCAAAATATTTTAAGATCATTACATTTCAAAAGATTAGTGGGAAAGACAATTTAGAAATTCTGGGGTAGGATGAAAGCAAATCAGTATTGGAAACCATGAATGTAGGACTTCTCAGAACCTGTATGTTACATAGCTGAAATTTATCAACTAGAAGAATGGAAAAGATTCCCATTTACCAACCATTGTTAGGGCCTCATGGGAGAAGGCTTGCTCTACTTGTTAACTCCTGCACACTTCTGAGTTGTAGGCGTGAGTGCCCTATGGGGTTCTGCAGTTATCCCATTCCCTAGTTTCTAAAAAGTTCCAGGGCAGAAAGAAAGAGGTTCAGGGTAAGCTCATAGGTGGGCACACCTGAGTTGCACTTACAGGTAGCTAGTTTCTGAAGGCTGAACATGCATGGAGTTGCTTCCGTCATTGCCAAAATAATAGATGAGTGGGGAGAATGGGAAGCAGCGGAATGTCTAGCTCACTGTAAATATCTTATATTTTAACAGATTAGATTACTATTCATTTATAAAACATGACCTCCATGTACCAACTTGTTCATTTTGACCAAGCTAATAGATATCTTCAGAGGACTTTCTTCCTAATTCTGCCAATTCTACCTAGTCTTCAATTTCCAGCTCAAATGGTTTCTCCTTTAATTTGCCTGATTATTAAGATGCTACCATGCTTCCTAACTCTTATAATTTCCAAATAGGGATCTCTGGATCCTTGTTAAGGATGAGATATTTGTATTTTCCTTGTAGTGTTTGATTCTGTTCTAGTTATTGAGATTAGAAATCTTTGTCATGATGCTGTTATATCTGTGACCAGTTATAAATTTTATTTTCATCTCAATTATCTCATATACATAATCTAGATTAATATCTATTTTTCAAATAATATCTATTTTGCTGGGTTATATCAATTTTTCAATAATAAATTATAAGTTATGTGTTCATATCACATAAATGCTCTCAAAGTTCCCTTGCCACCTTCAAGGCTACACTGGAGAAGAGGCATGTGATTATTGTTTTCTATTTTTCCCTGAAATGATTCATTGCAAATTTAGCTGTGTTTTGATCTCCAGGGAGGATGACTATTTTTTTCAGTTTATTTGTTTCCATGCCCACCACAGATATCATCTTGCGACAAAGGTGTAGAGGGAACAGGAGATGCTGAAGTCTTGGGACAAAGCTAATGATAGTTTGGTCCGATCAGAGACAGCATGCTTCTGTTGCTGTGCTCCTGCTGCCTGCTCTACTCTGAATTTTCAACTTGGTGAAATAATGCGTCTCCTAGATTTTCAGACCTATTTGAGTTGAGTTTTCTGATTTCATTGTTGAAACATGAAAAATACAATGTTCTTCCACATAGATGTACTATTATTTATACTTTGCATTTATCTCAGGTTCTGTGGCTGTCCCCTGCATAAGGTCAGGTGCCAGCAAAATATTAAACCACAGGAAACAGAACAGCCTCCGAGAAACATGACTCAACCTGCAGGGTGGGACAGCTCGAGGCTTCTCCACTGTGCACAGCATTTGTTCTTTCAGGGCTCCCCACTGCATCTGAAGCTTCACATCCCTGGAAGCAACTGCCCATATGTTCACCTTTATTACCAACCTGCAGTTTCCAGGCATCTGCTAAATTACAATTTTGAGTGCTCAATGGTGATTTCATTTGTGTAGGAAAAGGAGACTCTTTGTCCCTCATTAAGTTAGAATGGCATTGCACCTTACCATAGAGCTGGCATATAGGTCCATTGAAAGAGTCGGGTAGAGCTAAAAGGATTAGAAATCCTAAAAGGATTAGAAACTTCTATGTGCCTTTAGGGGTTGTACTCATGTGTTTATTGTTCTTTCTCAGTCCAATGAATCTCTCAGATTCCTTTCTCTGAGAGAAAGGGAGTTTCAATAATGTAGAATTAGCTTTGCTCCTGTCTAAGTCCCCTATGTCTTTTTAACCCCAAGGAACAGAGTATGCAGAAGAATGCTGGCCACAAAGCAACAGATGCTCCCCAATCCCACACAAGCTTGCTCATGGAGGCTCCCTTTTTGCACCTTTCTGCAAAGCTTCCAGCTCATTCTGTCACAGCCCCTGGTAGGACTCCAGTGCCTGCAATACTCTTGGTCAGCCTTTCATTCCTTGGCTAACTTTTCTTGTCAGTGCAGTTGAGTTATCAAAACGGTATAAGTGTTATGTCAATACCGTTTCATATATAAAACACTAGCCATGCAAAGGCTAAGGCAAATTGTTTTCCAACTAAATGCTGGCAGCCTGCTCTTATAGATTAAGACTAGGTCTCTCCACAAAGCACTGAAGCAGCAAATTTAAAAGGAGGCAAATAGAACATAGACTTTTAGGCAACAGAGATAAAACAGTTCATTACCTGGTTAATGTTTGCATTTTTTTCTGGTTTAGAGCAAGCATAAAATTACAGATAACAAAGTGACACTTAATAGACACTGGACAGTTCAAGACAAATGTAACTTTTAAAGATATTCCTCTTCTATTTGTAGAAAAATAGGGGGTAGGGAATATAGGTTTTTTCAGGTACAAATCACAAAAACGGAACACATAGAGTAAAGGACTAGAGTCTAGCCCCAGTTCTGTACATTTTTAATTATGGAAATCTGGCCAAATCTCTTTCTTCCTTGCAGGGACTTAATTTTCAAATTCATTATGAAGAAATTAAAACAGATGTCTTCTATGGTGCATAAGGTTGTGGCAAAAATGAAACCGCATTGCAGATGTGAAAGCGCATTTGAAATTCTAAATCATAACCAAACCTATATTACTTTTTTACTTGAAAATGCATTACATTGAGTTTGCAGTCTCATAACCTGAGAGTCAAAAAGGCACAGAATACGTGGCTTTGACTGAGATAGTCATGATTCACAGAGATGTTATATTTAATCTGACAGCCACTCAGAGAGACACTTTAGAAACTATCTAGTCCATCTCTAGCTGGAAGCCCATATACTTCTTGGCAGAGGAATTTTTCTGCCATATTTGGATACATCCTGTGATAAGGAGTTTACCAGTTATTTTTTGAAGCTCAATATCTGTTCTCTGAAGTGAACTGCATCACCTTTTGCACAAAGCATGGGTCTTTTAAGAAAAAGTTTCAAATTTTTGCTTTGCCATTGGTTTCTCAAACTGGACAAGTGAGTCTCAGAACTGCCTCATTTATAAAAGTGTGGTAATAATGCTACTCACATTGTGGGGTTTTCATGAGTTTCAAAGTCCTTTAAAGATGCTAGTTATTATTCTGAAGGGAGAATTCATTTTATCTTTCCCACTGCACTATCATATTTGTTTACTGGCAGCAATAATAGAATGTCAAAGGTGATATGTGTCATTCATATCTAAAGTACCAGTCGTAAATGTTAATCTTTTGAAAAAAGTTCCATTAGTACTAAAAGAAAATGAGTGATTACACATGAACTCTGAAAAACCTGTAATACAGCTCGATTAAAAAGCATTGAGAATTTTTTTTCAACATCATATGATAAACAAGAAATAAAAAGGATTTTTATGGATGGTGAAGTAACTCATGAAATAAAGCATAGGACAGGAATCTTAATCTAAAAGCGGGATACTAAAGGTTTTTTACCTGAACAGGCACAGGCTGGAATGAGTTAAGATTATAACATAGACAACTTATCCCTGTCACTGGTCTTGCCTGTCTCCAGATTCTTTCTGCATATGCCAGAAGTCCCCATCTCATACTCTCTTTTCTGCACTCACCCTAGGAAAGGAACTTCTCTTGTTTCTTATTAGGTGCTTCAACTAATCTAATAGGCATCAACAACCACACTAATGTCATTTGGTTGTGTCTGGATCATTAACTTTTCAAATTCTTCATTCACTTCCTTCATCTATAAAGTAACGACACCACCACCACAGCATTGTTTAAGAATTAAATGAGAAAATCCATATTAAGCATTTAGAAGATCATCCCACGTATAGTGAGGTTCATTGATTTCCAAGTATCATTATAATGCCACACTCGAGACAGCTTTGCATTATCCTTTTAAAAGTTTGTTCATCAAATAGAAATAGCTCGAGAACTAGAATGCCCAGCTTTGGAACTTAGATTTATTAATTGTTGTCTGTGTTGCATTAAGCATTATTTCAGTTCTGATTTTCAGTTTTTATGTAACGGGGAAAACAGTAGTACCCACCTGATAAAGGCATTGTGAGGATTAAATGAGAAAAACCTGGTAAAAGGGTTGGAACAGTGAACACACAGAGTAAATAAATATTAACTATTTGTTATCACTGTAAATAGGAAGGATTTCATCTGGTGTTTTCAAAGGGAAAATGTCAATCTTATATTTTGCCTGTTACTAAACATGTTCAGAGAATGATGTAAAAACTTGTAGGGAAAAATTTCATAAGCTTTAGGAGAGGAAGTTTCCCTAATTGTAGCTGATCTTTTTGTTCTTCTGACCTCCTACTTTTGCTTCCAGAAGTAGAGACTCATGTTAGCATTCCTTTACCAACCATTGAGTTTAGAACAGAATGACATAGGTCTTACTGTATTTCTGTGGAGAGGAGATATTAGTATGTAATTCCTAGCAGAGAAGTACATACCATTCCAATTCAATCAGTCCTATTATCTATTGAGCAAATGAATTAAAGAGTGGTTAACATACCATTACAAAGAGTGTTGGGGATTTTAATACATCATTTTTGCTGAATTGGTAGGATACTGGTGGGAATAGAACACAGAGCCAAGCAAAGCTCCTCTCAGGGTCCCTTTTGTTGTGTGTGTAGAGGACAGGGGAATGACTGGAGCCAGGGAGTTATCCAACCCTATACTACCCCAGCAACTGGGCTGCAGTGGAGGACCACCCACCCTGTCAGTCACAGGTACCTGAGCATGGTGCTGGGGGGAAGGAATATCAGGAATCCTGAGAGCCTTCAGTGTGGGCACTGGCATGGGTATACACACAGCTTGCTGTGCCCCTGGTCTCAGAGGGAAAGTCTCCTGACCTCTGGTTCTTGAAGGTCACCTTGTTCTCTTCCATGTTGAAACATGTTCTTACAATGCAGGGCACCTAGCAGGCAGAGGTCACTGTCACCATGCTGAGTCAAGTTGAGTTTGTGAGGTAGCCACCCACAAGCCATTACAGTGGAGTGTCTATGGGATAATAGAGATGGGAATAGACAGGGGTTTCTGAGCAGCCCAGAATGAGATAGCAGCTTACCTCAAAATATAGCTCTTGGCTATTTCATACTAGGGGTTTATTGGAAGATGACAGATGGTCTTTTTCCAAAGTGGGGCTACTGTTCAGATTTCAGATTACTTATTTAAGTTGGTTGGAAACCTATGAGGATCGTGAAACTTTCCAGTAGCTAGGATTGCCTGCATCCATACTGATGGACTTTGTTGGGACTCTTACCCTTACCTCTGCAAAGGGAAGAATTCCCCCCACCTCCTGCCCAAGATAAACCAAGATAGAAGATGTTGGGGTTTTGTTTCTCTTAGTATGCTGCTGTCCAAGGTCTTTGAGTTTTGTGATGTTTCAGTCTCTTTCTTGTTTATTTCCCATGCTCTCTCACAATTACCTCAAAATAAAGCTACACCTTTAAATTTGGTTCTTCTTTGTGGGGAAGCAGATGAGTGCTGGGTATCTCTCTTCAGCCATCTTGAATCTCCCAACACATAGTCTTCTATGGATCTTTCAAATAAAAGGAATACCTAACCTCTTGCTTCCAATGACAGTTTTAAGGGGCTCACCTGGCCTCATCTTTCTGGAATGTTTCCACTATTGCTCTTCAAGTTGTAGCTCAGGAAACAAATATGTAGGGTTGGCCTGGACATAAATCATGTTTTTAACCCTAGAAATCAGAAATTTTCTGATGGATCCATCATGGTTGTTTCCAGAGAAGCTCTGGCTCAGGGTAGCCCAGGTTCTCTACTTTCCTCTGATCTCAACGTCTGTTCTTTTTATTTTTTCACGAATATTACTTCACTTTTACAAATGTCTGCAAATTTTCCAACTTGAAATAAAATTAAGCTCACTTCTGCACACTTCCAGAGTTTCCTTATCAGCATTCGCTCATTAATTAACACAGTACTCAGCAGGGCATGTATGTTAATAAAAGGACTAATGGAGTAATTTGTTCTAACCAAGACCTCCAGGGTGACAGTAGATATACAGTATGTGAAGACTCTATTTAATTACCACCTTATGGGAAAAGACACATGTCCTAAATCATAATGCTTAAGATTCATGACTCTTCATCCAATTCTCAAACTTGATTTTCTTTACAGATTTGTCGTCTTTGAAGGAAAGATGACCAAGTATAATTAAGGAAAATCCTTGTAATAATATTAAAAATGCACACAGAGAATACTCACAAGATCATTTTTATTATTTTTTTCCAATGAATCTTATGACCATTCTGTTTTTGAGTATATGATATAAATGAATAAATATCACCTGAAAGTGACAAAATTAGCATTATTACATTGATTGCATAGATTGGAAGGTCTTAGAATAGGTCCCCAGATCTTCCCCTTTACCAAAGTACTAAAGGTAATAAAATGAAAAGGTAATTATACATTACTGAGGGAATGACAGAGATTAGTATGACCGTCAAAGCTTGAAAGCTTCAGATGTGATTATTTGTATCACATCACAATTTAATTCTCCAGTTTGCTAATTACACAAGATAAATGAAATGCAAAGAATGGTGATGGATTATTTTAAGACTAATCTTTGAGAGACTTCAATTATAGACCCTGTTGGAAATGTTTTTTATGTGGATCAAATTGATTCAGTCTTAGACACTGAAATGCAACTAGTGATCTCAAATTTTTTTTTCTCTATTCCAAAAAATTGAACCTTGAAGATCGGGACCTACTTTTCTTCTATAATCTGCAGAGTCTCTGGTCTGATTCCAAGGTCCTTAATCCATTTTGAGTTGAGTTTTGTGCAGGGTGAGAGATATGGGTTTAGTTTCATTCTGTTGCATATGGATTTCCAATTCTCCCAGCACCATTTGTTGAAGAGGCTATCTTTTCTCCATTGCATATTTTTGGCGCCTTTGTCTAGTATTAGAAAGTTGTATTTATTTGGGTTTGTGTCCGTGTCCTCTATTCTGTACCATTGATCTACCTGTCTATTTTGGTACCAGTACCATGCCGTCTTTGTTACTATTGCTTTGTAATAAAGTTGAAGTTTGGGTATTGCAATACCCCCTGCTTCATTTTTCCTGCGAAGGATTGCTTTAGCTATTCTGGGTTTCTTATTCTTCCAGATGAATTTCATGATTGCTTGCTCTATTTCTGTAAGGTATGTCATTGGGATTTTAATTGGGATTGCATTGAATCTGTATAGCACTTTTGGTAGTATGGCCATTTTGACAATATTAATTCGGCCTATCCAAGAACATGGGAGATCTTTCCATCTTCTAAGGTTTTCTTCGATTTCTTTCTTTAGTGTTCTGTACTTCTCATTGTAGAGGTCTTTTACCTCTTTTGTGAGATTGATTCCCAAGTATTTTATTTTTTTCGATGCTATGGTGAATGGGGTAGTTTTCATAATTTCTCTTTCTGAGGATTCCTCACTTATGTATAAAAATGCATTGGATTTATGAGCATTGATCTTGCAACCTGCCACTTTACTGAATTTTCACTTATGAGTTCTAACAGTTTTCTGGTGGAATTTCCTGGTTCCTCTAAGTATATAATCATATCATCCACAAATAGGGATAGTTTGAGTTCTTCTTTTCCTATTCATATTCCTTTAATTTCCTTGGTCTGTCTAATTGCTCTGGCCATGTCGGCCTAGGACCAGACTTCCTCAACAGGACTCCCATAGCACAAGAAATAAAAGCAAGAATCAATAACTGGGATAGATTCAAACTAAAAAGCTTTCTCTCAGCAAAGGAAACTATCAGTAATGTGAAGAAAGAGCCTACAGAGTGGGAGAATATCTTTGCCAATCATACTTCAGATAGAGCACTAATCTCCAGAATCTATAAAGAACTCAAAAAACTCTACACCAAGAATACAAATAATCCAATCAACAAATGGGCTAAGGAAATGAACAGACACTTCACAGAAGAAGATGTACAAGCAATCAATAAACATATGAAAAAATGTTCAACATCTCTAGTAATAAGAGAAATGCAAATCAAAACCACCCTAAGATTCCATCTCACCCCAATTAGAATGGCGATTATCAAAAATACAAGCAACAGGTGTTGGCGAGGATGTGGGGAGAAAGGTACACTCATACATTGCTGGTGGGGCTGCAAATTAGTGCAGCCACTCTGGAAAGCAGTGTGGAGATTCCTTAGAAAACTTGGAATGGACCCTCCATTTGACCCAGCTATCCCACTCCTTGGCCTATACCCAAAGGATCTAAAATCAGCATACTACAGAGATACAGCTACATCAATGTTCATAGCTGCTCAATTCACAATAGCCAGACTATGGAACCAACCTAGATGCCCTTCAATTGACGAGTGGATAAAGAAACTGTGGTATATATACACAATGGAATATTACTCAGCCATAAAGAATGACAAAATTATGGCATTTGCAGGCAAATGGATGAAATTGGAGAATATCATGCTAAGTGAGATAAGCCAATCTCAAAAAGACAAGGGACGAATGATATCGCTAATAAGTGGAGGATGACACATAATGGGGGGGAGGGAAGGGTTAGTGTTAGGGTTAGAGTTAGGGTTAGGGAGGGGGGCAAGTATGGAGGAAGAAAGTACTGTATAGAGGGTAAAGAGGGGTGGGAGGGGTGGGGGGAAGGGGAAAAAATAACAGAATGAATCAAACAACATTACTGTATGTGGATTTATGATTACACAAATGGTATGCCTTTGCGCCATGTACAAACAGAGAGGCAACATGTATCCCATTTGTTTACAATAAAATAAAAAAAAAAAAATTGAACCTTGAAATTAATTTGTTTTCACCCAGTACATTCCACCAATATATCTTAGATCATAACTATCACTTAATTCTGTGCCACAGTTTGGTGACATTGACACTCTCACTATTCCACAAGATCGTGTTGGTTCACATTTTAAAAATATACTGATAAGGAAACTGAAGGGCAGAAAGTGACAAGAACAAAGTTGACTTGGTAAGATATATTTCAGTAAAGTTTCTACTGATCATTTTAATGGTGTATATAAGTATCAACACTAAAGTGAGTAAGCAGTTCTGTTTCTAAGAAAAAACATTGAGTACACATCCTTGATATTTTGGATGCAATGCATAAAAGCACTTTTCTCTTGATTTTTTAATTTTCATACCTCCTGCCTTAAAATGCTACAAGCTTTGATTAGATAAGAAAGTTAATTAGTGGATCCAGACAGCAGTACCAACTTATCATTAAGACTCACTGCATCTTAGGGCAGTTGAAACCCTGAGAAGGATTGTGACGTTGTATGAACTCTGTAACAAACACAATCCCCCAAAGTCTTAAAGTGATGTCAGTCTTTCTGGGATAAGTAAGTATTCTGTTCCTCAAAATATTTCTTGAATTTGTACCTCATATATACTAATGAATTAACCAAAGTACAGCAGAACACCTTGCGACTCATCATGTTATAGCTACTTAGTCTTAAACTTGATTACAACCAGCATCCCTACTGTAGGGCAGTGGTGAGGTTAAGCTGCTCCCATTAGCAGGATCTAAATATCTCTCTGGTGCACTGTGGTCTCCCCTTCAGTGTGCAGCTGTGGTTTTATGGGACATTCTCTGTGACTGCTGGACTAAAGTGGCAAAGACACTGAGTCAAAATCACAGATGCCATTGTGCAATATATTGGCACTTGCCACAGGTGGCTCTAAAGACTAAAAGAAAAAAGCTACACTGAGAGCAGACCTCCAAGTATTACATCTCACTGTTCATCTTGGCTGACTTTAGTAGAATGACTTCAGGATTATATGCACAAGTCAGATGAACCTATGTGAACTATTCAAAATTCAACTGGAATATAATAATAGTTATTCTTATTGATTTTAGAAATACAAAATAGCAATATTTCATGACATTCAAAGGTCTTTGCTGCTTGGTTGAAAATAAACCTTTGGATTCCATCATCTCTTCGAGGGCCATTAATAATATGGGTAAATATGGTCATACATTTGAAGAACAAGAGATAAAAAAAAAAATTCCATTCCACTGATCAACCTAGGTGGGAATTACATGCTTCTGTAATTAGATAATCACCTTTCAACTCTTCGTGGCTGAAAATAAAATAGTTATTTTAAAAGCAGCTCATTGATAATACTCAGTATGCTTGTCTGTGACTTCATGTCTCACACTCAGCTGAAACCAATATTAAATAACTTCAATTAACTGGAATGAGGCCTATGTTCTTCCTGGATGGGCAAACTCATTTAAGTGAGAAGTGTTATGAAATACTTGAAGGTGTTTCTTTAATATCATAAGATAGAGCCAAACTTCCTGGAAACTAATGTTTAAAATATATTTTGTTTGTGAACAGAAGACAAATGATTTTGTGGCTGAAGTTAATAGCCTGAAGAATTGCTTTACACATTTTTAACTTTAATAAACACTAATTCTTTGAACCACTAGCTAACTTCTAAATATTTGAAAATAAAATTAACCTGGGGGGATGATTTCAGGACATGTAAAACTTCTGGGAAAATCAAACCTCAGTCTTCAAAAACAATTTTTTTATTGGTACACAGTCACATAAGTTCATGTTTATGACTCTTTCTGCACTACATAGGCAGCATTCAGTAGTTGTAACAGATACTGTATGACCTACAAAACCTAAAATAAATTTACAGAAGAAGTTTGCTAACTCTTGACCTAGTGGACAGGATGACATGTTCTGAGGGTTTCAGTGGGTACTGTGCATTCCTTATAGGAATAAAGAATTATTCTGGTCTGGGTTCCCTCCAGCACCCCAATCTTTGGACTTGTGGTCAGTCACTTTGCACTGGATATGCTGCCAAAATCCTGTGCTAAGTGGTGGTGCAGCAGTGCCTTCAGTTCTGGGTCAAAATGAATGGCCTCTTAATTTTTCTGAGACTTTTCAGAGGTGTCCTGCTTTCCCAGCATTTCTGAAAACTGTTAGTCTGTTTATTGCTGCTAATCACACAATATCACTGATTGATAAGTTTTAATAGAAAAAGCTTCATTTTGCCTTGTTTTCCTGGAAGTCCAACGTTGAGAGTCTGTATCTAGTAATGGCTTCTTGCTGGTCGAGTCCAGAGTTGCCTTAGGGTAGCACATGGCAAGACACAGGAGCAGGTGTTATGTATGTGTGTATATGTGTGTGTGTGTATGTATATACTCTGGTCTCTCTCCCTCTCCTAATAAATCCACCAGTATTCAATCATGGGGTCTTTATTCGATGACTTTATCTACTCCTAATCTCCTCTGAAATGTCTCACCTCTAAGTACTATAGTTGAATTAGGTTTCCACCTTCTTAATACCTCACAATGGATGTGAAATTTCAACCCATGTACCCTTGGGGAACACATGCAAACTATATCCAAGCCATGGACTATCCAGTAGTCTTTCAATGACTTCCTTTATATATTAAATCAATGAAAGTTCTTATTTGCAAATAAGAACTCTGATAGCAAACACAAGTGTAAATGAACAAAATAAGACCAAGGCAATGAAATGATGATAAAATATTTAAGTAAATTAAGTGTATATACTCGAATATTCTCCATCATATGAAGAAGCCAACATTCAAGGACTCCATGCTTATTGGGTGTCATAAACACATAAAACAGAGAGAGCTGCCAGGTTTGGAGAATATGAAGCATAAAAAAATTGTCAAAATGAAGGAGTGAACTTGAGCAACTTATAAATAAAGGGAACATGATCAGCAGCACAGAGGAGATAATTTTATGAACATCCACTATTATTTTTTTCCATTAAATGGAACATGTTTCTAAATAGTTGGTGAATATGAAGAAGTCAGAGAGTGTCAGTGTGTAGATCAGTCACAGTTCAAAGGTCAGTATACTAGGAAGAAACCAGCCGGAAGCGGAGGCGGGAGAGACTACTGCTCTTCAAATATTCTCAGGCAAGTCACTTGTGCCCCCAGAGTCTCGGTTCCTTTATCCTCAACTCTAGGAAAAATGAGACCTCCTCTTTGAGCTAGTAATGAGAATTTCTTAGAAGTCCTAATGTTTGTTAGTACTCAAATATTTCGGGGCTGATTTTTCCAATGAAATTTACTGCATCTTAACTCACATGAGACTCAAGACCAGAAAAGGAAAAGACTCAAAGGAATGATTTAGGTGAGGGGAAAGGAACAGATCTAAAGGACTTGGGATTAATATTTTTCATTCTTCTTGGCATTGATGTCTATTTGACTTACATGAATTCAACCTAAAGTTAAAAGAGAATGAGAAAATTTTAGGTCAGTTTATTTATTTTTTTATTTGTTTTTTAAAGATATATGTGGCAGTAGAATGTATTTTGACAGATTTATACATACATGAACTATAACTGATTCTCATTAGGATCCATTCTTGTGGTTGTACATGACGTGGAGATTCACATTTCTTCTTCTAGTCATATATCAGAACTTCTTTCTAGCTGTGCCCTAAAAAGATGGTTTAAAAAATAGAACATAAGGACTAAAACCCTGATTGACAAATAGGGATAGACTGAGCTATCAGGTAAGGAGAAGGGGAAGAGGCTGAGGAGTCCATGGGAAGAGGGGTCAAAAGAAGGATAGAGAGAGGAGTGAGGCCCTCCAAAGACCCGCGCGAGGATTTCTGTCCATGGAGGTCAGGTAGCTACACATGAATTCGCTGAGAACTCAATCCAGATTTCACACTTAAGAGTTGCTTCTAGGTTAAGTTTGGAATAACATAGTTTTCCAGTGGTGCTGTATAAGGTTGATTGGTTCTGGATAATTGTTTCTGGTGAAGAGGTATACAAGAGTTATACTCAGGTCAGATATGGTTATAATAAAAGCAAAACAAAAGGGGAGGAAAAGAGCACCATGCCAAAAGTCCGTTAAGCCCTAGGCTTCCATTTCCCTTAACAGCTTCAAAATGGTGTTGACCACAGGCAGAGACTCTTTATCCACAGGAGTTTTTAGTCTATTAACGCTGAGCACATGATCCTTTATTCTTTAGGTGATAGTCAGGGGAAGAAGCTCAAATTCTTGGAAACAAGCTTAAAGTGGAAAAAAAAAAAAGAATTTACAAGCCCCTGGGCATTACTGACATACATTTTTATTATATCCCACTTAATAATAAAACAAAGGTTGAAAAATATAGATATTTTCATGGAAAGTTACTTAAATTGGAAGTCATAGAATATATTAGGATTATTTTTACCAGAAAACAATTTAAAAGTTGTGAAAAATTCTTGTAATAGTCACAAATACCTTAGATAGCATGATAAATTTCTTACTAACTTTTGGACAATAGAGTTTCAGTATTATATAGATTGGTGAGCTTGTTGAAAAGAACATAATAAAAAAACTTCCAGATAATTTTACAGAATGAATATAATGCTTATTAAAGTATGGTAAAAAAGTCAAAAAGTAAAAATCAAAAGTGTCAATGATGAATAGTGGCTATAAAAACATAACTATAATAAGTCAAGCTCAGCAGAATATTAAAAAAACTACACTAAATCCATGTAGTTCTTATTCTAGCACTGTGCCCTTTACCTAAATGCCCACCATACAAATGAAATGTCACAAGCAGTAAGAAAATGCCATTACAGACAGTCCTCTGGGTATACAGCAGCATATGTGCATGCACATGTAAGACATACAAACACCTGCTTTTCTGTTTCAGAATCACAGAATTCACACAATGGAATTTACTATTTCCCTGTACTTAAAGAAAGAAGCTTAAATGGAAGAATACATTCTTTATGCTGTTTTTTTTTTTTGTTTTTTTTTTTGCTTCTACAGAAATGTTTCTGAAATTATATAAGGAAGAAAATTATCTTGTAAGGGAAACAATAATGGTTAAATTAAGATTTTGGGTCAGCTCAAACCCTTTGTGCTTTAGAAAGTATCTGTTGAGGGGTTGGGGCTGTAGCTGTGTGGTAGAGTACTTACCTAGCATGTGCAAGGCCCCAGGTTTGATTCTTAGCACACACACACATATGACAAAAGTATCTGTTGAATTTCTCTTCATTTCTGAAAGATTAGAAATGGTCACAAAGTTAAAGTAGTTAATATTGAACCAGTTAACATTATTATCAATTTTATATATTAGCTAAGTTTCACTGAATAACAGGAGGAGAATCCATAAAACATTCAAAGTGAAAAGTATGAAGTATTACAAATAATTTCAAAACTAATTATATAACATTTGCACTGGATAAAAAAAGTAAAATAGTATTCTCAATTTGACAATATTTTTGGATATCTAGTAATTGTTTTTCTTCTTCATTTTTTATAAATGATCCCATTTCATTTCTACAATGAATCTGTCTTAAGTTTCTAGTTAAAGTAAGTTTTTAAGGTAGTATTCCAAGGGTGTATGTGTGTATGTATGTGCATATTGCCTCACCCCTCCATCTATTGGTTACCTTTGTCATTGACTATCAAATATAAGTACTGAGGGACAATAAAACACTGTGTTCCTGAATGCCACTTTCTGTTCCCAAAAATCTATCCAAGTTAAGGGAATAATGAGAGCAAGCCTTGGTCTGAAAGTCCAGATACATATAATCTTGCAGGACACTGGCTTTCTCTTATGCATACTGGGAACTGGGGCAAGTTAGTGTTATCTGTAAAAAGCCACTTTCCTAAATGTATACCAGGCCATTTACTCCTTGAGATGCTGGTCATATAAGCAAATTAAGCAAGTTATTGATGGTGATGTCACTGCTTCTTCATCCTTACATATAAAACCCCTTCTGAGTGAGAAAGGGTGCAGGATTGAGGTCACCGTGGAAAGGGTACCTGTCACTTGTCCAGCTACCACTGGACAAAACACCATCAAAGGAGGCTCTGCTGGGCAAAGCATCATGAGGAGGAACAGAGATGTTGTCAGCCCGTCACCACTGGGCATTTTGATTCATTGTACACAAATGGGGTACATAATTTCGTTTCTATGGTTGTACAAAATGCAGATTCATACCATTCGTGTAATCATACAAGTACATAGGGCAATGATGTTTGTCTCATTCCACCATTTTTCATATCCCCCTCCCTCTCATTTTCTTCTACATATTCTAAAGTTCCCCAATTATTCTCTCATTCCCCACCCCCACCCCCATTATATATCATCCTCCACTTATCAGCGAAAACATTCAGCCTTTGGTGTTTTGGGCTTGGCTTATTTCACTTAGCATGATATTCTCCAATTCCATCCATTTATTTGTAAATGCCATAATATTATTCTTCTTTATGGCTGAATAGTATTCCATTGTGTATATATACCAAAGTTTCTTTATCCATTCAAACTTTACCTTAGAACTTATTAGAAATGTAAAATCTCAAGCCCCCCTGTATCTCAGACTTACCCAGTAAGAAATTCTGGGCATGGGGACACACCATCTATGTTTGAATAAGCTCTTTGGTCCAAGTGACTCTGATGCTAGCTAAAACCTGAGAGTCTGGTACAGTGACTCTTTACCCTGACTACATATTAAAACCCTCTTGGGAGTGGGGAGTTTCAATGTCTTGCTGATAATCAAGACAGACCCCTGCCCAACTGCAATCAGAATCTCAGGGCATGGGTCTATGGTTTGGTAATTTGAAAAATGTTCTTTGGTTATCTGAATGTGCATTGGGGGTTCTAGTGTATGTGGACAAACAAACACACAAGCTGCAATAGAAAAGCATAATCCCACCTTTTCCTTTTCCTCTTCTGGCATTCATCTACAATGTTGTTCCTCCCCTTTGGAGAATTTTATAACATCAGTTAAGACTGAAAATGCCTATAATATACAGCTTAGCAATTCTATTTTGAAGTATATACCACAGGAACTATTTTATATGTGCATAATGTAACATATTTAAGATACCCTCAATATCTTATCATGTCTCTAAGTTGAGATTCCCTCTCTGAGAGTCCAATTTTCCATTAAAAACTGGACTTTAAATTTTCCTTTAAAAATTCCACCCCCCCCCCCCCGCCAAAAGCATCTTAACATTCTGTCATAAGAAATATTCTCACTCTCTCTCTCCATCTCTACCCTTCCAGCCACACAATGTTTGGTGGCATAATACATAAAGGTCAGGTTGAGTGCAGGTGGTGCTTCAGATTGGGGTGGGGGGCAACTTTGGCAGAATAGTTCATGATGGACAGTGCCACTTTGTTCAATACACTTTAGTTTTACTCTGCCAATGTCTGTAAAGATGTATTCACTCATCCTTTATTGAGTTTCTGGTCCCTTATGGAAAAAATGATTGGGAAATGCATATGTAATAATTTGCATAAACATAAGCAATCAACCTTCTTGGGGATATTATAGTCAAAATTTATGTTAAGGAAAATAATTATTTTTCTATCAAAAATGACAACACTGTTTTTTTCTTCAATACCATGTCTCTTGGGGACATATCTTACTGAAATAATATACATCTTCTTGCCTTTTGCTGTTCTCTGTCATGCATTTAATGTAGGCCCCATCATTGGGGATGACACTCTAGCAACCTTCTTGAATGCTGGTCTTCAGTGACGTGCCCCACTGTTGCTACTCTGCTAAGTTGATGGTGACTATACATGTGAGCACAGAGAAGTCAAATATGAGTGAGTTTGTTTTCTGGTCATAGTAATCAATTTCTTTCTTTTTATATTGTAAACGTAGAATATTGTCTTCCCCTGAATTTTTCAGGCCGCAATCAGTGAGTTCTTAGACTATGACCTCTTTCAAAGTTGACGGCCTCTCTGCTTTTCATTACTGACACCAGTGTGGCAAATAGGAAAGGGGACTGTGGGAAGGGTGAGTATGGTGTCATTTCTGTAACATGGTTTATGACTGACTGGAGGGTGTAGAGTAGGGGTGGGGAAAGGGGATGTAGGATGACACTTGATGCCACATTTGCAGCCCTCAGGTGCTGAAGACTAGAAGTGGCACCAGGGTGGTAATATGGGCAGGAAATATCTGGCTCCTGGGCCTGTGAATACAATTAAGTCCTAGGGTCTTTGTGGGCTGTTGATGCTCTCTAAGATGTAGAGACCTATGTCCACTGTGAGTTAGTATGACAGCTTCATTCAGTGGTTTAATCTCATGTGATTCCCTGAAATAGATACTACACCTACCAGCAGGAGCAATCCTAGGAAGACTTCAAAGTTATGAGCCCCAAAGCTCCTTGGGGTATCTGGCCCATGTAGGGGAAGAGGGGAAGAAGCAAGGATATGGTTGAAGGGGGCAAATTGGTTTAAGGCCTATGTGGGAGTAGCTGAGTCTCTACATGCCTTGCTGGATGGATCATCACCTCTGGTCACTCCCAGCCACCAAAAGAAGACAAACATTTTGAGGAAATTTTGTACAGCCTGGGACCCCTGAGGCCTAATGCCAGGACAAGGGCCTCTCTTTCCCATTCTAAGTTAGTACTGAGGACTGTTCTAGATGAGACAAATGATAATATGGGCTTAGGGGGAGATAAAATCAAAGAGGTGCAATTTATGGTTACCACATGGAATGACAGAGTGGCAGGTCCATGATTAGACTTTGGCTTTGGTAAATTTGTGTTTCAGAAAGCATTAATCTGAATAGGAGGAATTTTTTTTTTTGTAGGAAAGCCAATAAGTTAATACATTATCGGGTAATTTTATGATGTCGTTTTACACGATCACTTATTATTAGATCCATGTACAAACTGAGAACCCAGCAACTGTGTTGAAATACAGACAGTAGTTTAGTAGGTCTGCTGTGGAGCCTGAAATTCAGTTTCTAACAAATTACCAAATGGTACTAACTTTTCAACTGGAGAACTGTATTTTGAGTAGCAGTGTACTAGACTATGATTCTAGATTACTGGGTTAAAGACCTTCTAATTTCTCCTAGAAGAAAATAATCATATAAAAGGATTTAACTTATTTCATCCTTTCCCTAGGCTGTTTCTCAATTGTTATTCATGTCTCCTGGTCTCAGTTACTGACAGTAGAAGAATTCACTCTAAAGATGATGTGTAATAAGGGTTCTTCCATAAATCTAAGTATTCACTATAAAGTTGTTTTAGATAACTATCACTGTGAAACAAACCAACCCCAAACTTGGTATGTTAAAACAGGAAGTATCAACCTTTGTTTCTGTAAGTTCACTGCCTTTCTCTTTTGCTCTATGTAGTGTCTAATGGGGAAATGGGGTGTGCATAAGTCATCAGGAGCTCCCCGCTGGGGCTGTTAGTCAGGAGTCCCTTCTAGAGCAAGTATTCTAAAGAGAATGTTACTAGGCCAGTTAAGGGACAGGCTCCAAACTGTCCTTCCTTTCTTTTTTCCTCTCTTCTTCCTCCAATTCATCCCTCTCTCCCTCCCTTTCTTCTTCCTTCTCTCTCTCTCTCTCTCTCTCATCTCTCTCTCTCTTCTCTCTCTCTCTCTCTCTCTCTCTCTCTCTCATCAGAGTATAACAGCAGTGAGAGGAGTGGTACATGATGTTTGAAATATGGAAGCATGTTCACTGGGGAAATCATCTAAGTACAGTTTACCACAGATGGTTAGAGACTGAGGCAGTTATTGAGAAATTGGTTGAGTTTACTTTTTAAGTTATTTCCCTTCTAATTTTTTACTTTGTTTTTATCAATCAACTATTTCTCATTAGAAGACAAAATGCAATTTCTTGATTGCTTCCCAACCCAAACAGATTCTAGGACCCAATAAAATGTCGAAGACACCTATACACTGGGAACTGTGGCAACATTCAACGAAACTCTTTTTCTGAAGAAACACCATTGCAAAATGAAATTAGTTTCCAGAGGTGTTGAGAGAAATGAAATTCTATCTAATAATCTGTGACAAGACAAAGAATTTATATGATTGAACTTCTCCCTTTGTTTAATGTACTTAGACTCTCATATACACATAATAGTGAAAAAAGGCTGTAAGGGGAACATTTATCTAAATAGGGTTTTAGTTTCAGTGTTTGCTTTATACCCAGGATAGGCACAGCAATGTCCTAAGCAGCTGCATTGAGAATGCCATAAAATACAATTTTACTTACTGTAGAAGTGCAATTTAATTTAATGCCTATCACATTTTCTTCACTTTTAAATAAACTGTTTAAGTGGTAGAAAAGAGGAAAATCTCTTTGAAGTCTTCGATGGTTAAATATGTTTATCCCTGTTTTTATCCTTGAAGGAATATTTATACAATTATGTGTATATTTTAATGAACATTATTTTGAAATAATTTTGATTTTAGAAAAAAAAATAGAAAATAATACAGAGAGGTCCCGAATATTCCTTGTCCAACTTTCCCAGTTGTTACCCTCACACATTTCCATGGTGCATTCATCAAAACGAAGAAATCAACTGTGATACATTACTTTTAACTAAATTTCAGGTTTAGTTTCAATTTTGCCTGTTTTCTGTTGATACTCTGTCCGTATTCCAGGAGCCAATTCACAGTGTCACACTGCATTTAGTAGTTGTCATCTCTCTTGAGTCTCTTCTGGTGAGTGATAGTTTCTCAGTTTTTTTCCTATTTGGATGACCTTGAATGCCTGAGAAGTACTGACCAGGAATCCTGCAAAATGTTCACAAGGCTAGATTTTTATGTGTTTCTCATCACTAGACTGAGTTTGTGGGCTTATGGGAAGAACACCACAGAGATGAGTTGGTCTGTTCCTCATGTCATGTCAGGAGCTGCATGATAAGTATATGACATCACTGGGCACATTGAGCTTTGCTGCTTGCTTCAGGTATCATTTGCAGGGTTTCTCCAGTGTAGAGCTATCATTTCTCCCCTTATCTACACTATTATTTGGAAGCAAGATATTAAGGCAAGCACACTCTCAAGTGTGTGTATATGTATGCATACATGTGTGCATGTATAAAGGCTTTAGCCCCTGGCATGTAGAGACTCTCCATGTATTAACTGTGATACTTGTATAAGAGTCATCTCTTTTCTACCATATATTTATTCAGTCATTTATTATATTGATATTGACTCATGGATATTTATCTTATTCTTAGTGTAATTTAATACTATATTATCTCTTTTGTTACTTTAATGTTCCAGTTTGGACCCTCGAGTACTCTTTAGAGTTGGTTTCCTTTGTCACTCATATGTCCTCATCCTTCCTTACTTTTTGGTATTACAAGATGCTCCAGGTTTATCTTGCATTTTCTCTGCCCCAGAGCTGGAAACAACCTCTTCTTCCCAAGAAGCCCTTGTTCCTTTTATTAGAGAATGGGGTTTAGAAACTAGCATATGGGCACTAACGTGCTTGTGGCTGTAATGTCATTGTTTCCAGGCTTTATTCTCATAGACTATTAATATATGTAGGTTTAATTACCTATGTGAAAAACATCTGTAAGTATTTTGATACAGGTATCTAGCTATACAGAAAGCTAAACAGTTCATACTTATGTTCCTGATTCTAATTTAGTACAACAGAGTTCATCCTAAACTTCCTTTCTTGTGTTCGTATCATTAACACCCTCTCCAAAAGCAGAAAAGTTAGCAAAATATACATTATTTTTATATTTTGATTTTTTAAAATATATTTAATATCTTTGGCACCAACTGTGAGTGGAACATTCATTACACAGAACATAAGATTCCTTAATTAATAAGATTAAGATACAATTATCCCTTGACTATATTATCTCAAATTCATATGTAGCTTGTTAATTTTAAATATTTTATCATTAATATAAGATACCAGCTGTGCTTTGTGTGCAAGCAAGGAATATAGAAAGAGGCTAAAAATAATGGTGAGTGAATAATCAGTCTTAATAAAATTATCCTCATGTGGACTGTGGTTATTTGAAACTGTAGATCAGAGGTACTTAAGCACAGCAGCATGTAAGAATCACCTGGGGAGTTTAAAAAAATGCTGATGCTTGGTTCTCCTCACTAGAGATTCTGTTTTAAGTAGTTTGCATTCAGAATGGGCATGGGGATTTGAAAAGCTCCCCAGGGATTCTTATAGGCATGAGGTGATTCCAAGTTCAATAATTCTCCTGCTCTTGGCTAGGTTACCTCATTGCAAGCATCTTAGGGCTTTCTTGATTTTTGAATGGATATGTTCCAGCCAAGTAAATGGTGGAAAGAGTCATTTATAAATTGAATTTGGACAATGGGGCACATTATAACAGGGGCAGTCAATGAAGCATACGTTGTAGTTGTCACAATATTTTTAAAAATCAATACTATTTTGATAAGACAGTCTATAATATTTAAGTATATAACTATAACTGAACAGAAATAAAATTGATACTATTTTTCATGGTATTTATTTCATACTTTAGGGCATTCCTTGCTTTCAGAGTGTAGATACTTATCATGGATTATCTTATGAATCTTAGAAATGCCTCCACAATTAAATTTGAATTAAAATAATGTATCATTCTAACTTTAATCAGTGACTTACAGCAGGAAATACAAAAGTATTTTGAGTTTATGATTTATTCAATTTAATAAGCTCAATTCCGTGAAGATGTGGTTGATGCTTTATGTGCTTCTAGTGTTCATCTGGGACAAATATGGATATATATGAATTCAGAACATTTTAATGGTATATCTTGAGGCATTAATACACTAGTGAATTTTTGATAAAAGAATGCAGTCTCTTCGGATTAGAATATAGTGCGTACTAGTGTATGCTTTTGTTTTCCTCAATAGTTACTTTTACAAGGTGTGCTTTCAGTGCTCTAAAGGGCTTACATTAAATTTTGACCAGCATTTATTTAATTAGTAATCATAATAATAGAAAGCGTATAAAAAATACCACTTCAAATGTTGGATACTCTTGGCTGTATTCTAAAGACAGATGATCTATTACCCTTGCATTATTTTTAACTGAGGGGAAATGGTGATACTTCAGTGGCTTTAATTTTCACAGGCACAGAAATGATAGTTTTTTCTTTATTACTTTTTACACTTTCTATGTATTCCTGAAATAAAGATTCAGGTCTATCACTGGTCTTGAAAATAATTTGTAAGTCTGTATTTAAAATATAATAATTCTATCATTATGTTCAAATGCAAATATTACTTTTTTCAGGACTGGGGATTGAACCCAGGATCACTTTACCATAAAGCTATCTCGCCGGACCTTTTATCTTTCATTTTGAGACAGGGTCTTAGTTGCTGAGGCTTACCTGGAACATGTAATTCTCCTGTCTTACCCTTTAGCATCGCTGGGATTACAGGTATGTGCCACTGTGCCTGTCAAGATTTTAATTGAATTTCAGAAACAAACACTGAGACATTTCGGATTATCGTTTTAACTGTTAATATTATCGTTCATCAGATATTTACTTTCATTTGGGCAGTCTGAGGTAGCATCTGCACATGGCCTCTTCATGTAAGTTTGGCATCTCTAAGCATGGTGGCTTGGTTCTGAGAGGGAGTTCCAAGAGCAAGATTTCAAGAGACAAAGGCCGATACTTCTAAGACATAATCTCTGATCTCTCAGAATACCACTATTACCAGATCACCAAGTAAGTTACCAAGCTTAGTCCAGCTGCGAAGTCAGGGAACTTAGACTCTGTTCATGTGAGAAGAAGCATATACAGAAAGGATGAAAGAAAATGAAGGTGACTATCTTTCAAACTTATTTACCACCAGAGGCTTTCTTTGACTTAATTTGGATAAATAGTTTCATGTATAGAATGCCCATATAATTTTTCATCTATATCAGCCACATTTGAGACCAAAATATATGCTAAATGGAAATACATTAGAATGTCTCAGAAATACTGCACTGTGTGCATGTGCACACTCATTACTAAGATATTACATATTAATTCTTTTACTCATCCTTCTATTTTGTGCTTTGTCATGCTGGGGATGTGATTCTGCAGATCACATGGCTCCTTTGCCAACTGTATTTCTCTCAGGCTCTACCATAAGGGGACACTAGAAGCAGACCCAAGTCAGATGGAAGGTGAAGACACTTGCCCCTTCCTATTCCCTTTGTCTCCAAGGTCTTAGTGGTAGTAGGTTCCATTACTCAGGTTTGATTTTTCCATATTCTCAACCAGCCTTGATGCACTCTTATAAACATCAACATCAAAAAAGTAGCACCTCCTTTCCGAAGCATGAGGCCAAGCTCTAAGAGACCCTTCCTATCAGCTTCTGGGTTCTAATAACCCCCAACCCTTTCCCTTTGCTCTCTTTGACCTGGAGGTATAAACTGCTCTTACTAGTTCTTGAATACTCATTCAACCAACTTCTTACATTACAGTATCTCTCTGTTCAAAAGAGTGTGATTTCTGTTCTCTTTTTTTCCCTAATGTTACCATTATCTTATATATCTGGATTATTTTCCTGGCTTGAATAGATAGTATCAAAAACTTTACTCAGTAATCAGACTTACATTGACCATGTGCTGGGCACTAGAAGATTAAAAAACAAAAAGAAAGGAAAAAAAAAAATCTAATTCTAGGAACATTTACATGTTTCTTCTTTCTAATCTTTGAGGGTTTTTTGTTTGTTTGGGTACTGAGCATCAAACGCAGGAGGTCTTTACCACTGAGCAAAATGCCCAGTCCTTTTATTTTTTTAATTTTGAGACAGGGTCTCACTAAATTGTTTGAGGCCTCGTGAAGTTGCTGAGGCTGGTCTTGAATTTGCAATCCCCTGCCTTAGCCTCCAGAGTGACTGGAATTGCAGGCATGCGCCACTGCGCTGAGCACATTTATACCTTAAAGTAAATTTGAAATCACTGAAACATAATAAATGGCAAAGTTTGGACTCAAAGAAATAAATTCTATTACTGTTGTGGCGTTATTAATTTAGGTACGGATAAATATTGAAAAAACATTATCGACACTTTTTGGTATAAAGTAATCATGAACTGCTTAATACATATGTAAAAGTGGCACCATACTGTTGTATCTATAAAATCATTTCTACTTTTCTATCGCCTTATTTAGGATGTTTGACATAATGAACTTATGTGAAATCTATAAGAGAATCAAAAATGCATCAGCGCAAGTGCTCAGAGAGGCAAACAAACAGAAACCTGGGACAGGCTTCAGGAATTTACATTCCACGCAGAGAATTTACATCCTCACAGTTAATTTGTTATTAAACTGCCCACATATGATCTAAGCAATGAATGTGTTCTTCTGTAAATGTAATTGTTTACATTTGGGAAACCATGGCAAAATATAAGGGGAACTGAAAATGTTACCAATGTAAAAAAAATCTTAAAAATCAAGTTTATGTAGACCTCTTTGTCAAACACCATTAGAAATGCAGCACCTTCTTTATTCTCTAAAATTTTTAGTGTATGCCTGCTTTGCTTAGTGCAAATGCCATGCATTGTAATGGTAAAATTTTCCTCTGTAAGATTTTATCCTGATGTTAGCTTTTGTTTTCTCTTTCTTCTCAGCAGAACAAGAAAATACACTAACCCAGATGACTGCATGATTCCCTTTGTCAGGCCACTTGGAGTTCATACCAGTTTTCTTCTTTCTCCTTAGATGGAGTCAGAATAAATACTGCAGGTATACAACAAACATGTGTTTTGATAGTTTTTTTTTTTTTTTAAATGAAAAGTGCTATGTATCTTTCATGTGAAATGTGTTTATTTAAAAGCATCTTAAATTGATATTGTCAGAGGTCCTGCTGTTAGTCTGCCACTTAATTATGCTATGGCAGCAGGACCTACCTATATTCTGTATCAGATTATATCAGCAGGAGGCAGAGAAGCATAATTTAAAAAAAATAGAATCTAATGATTTTGTTTTTTTCAGTCAGCAGGAGGAGGGCTCCCTACAGATACACAAACCTGTATCTGCAAAGGTACAGGTGATTTGTCACACACTGGTGATAAACCTTGGGGAATGTGGGCGAAGATTTGAGGGATTTAAATAATATACAGGGACAGAGAAAAGATACAACAGGCAAACAACAGATAATACATGTATGAAAGAAGAGAAAAATAAAATGTTTAAGAAAGGAAGGTAGGTATTGGGGGGCTGCTTTCTAAAAATAATTATGCATTTCGTGTGTTCTAGGCTTTTGTTTTTTTTGTTAAGATGAGTCATTTGCATGTGTACCTTTATGCATGGGTTTTTTATATGAGAGTAAATTAGATAGAACTGAAAAAACTATTTTTATCACAACTTCAGTTAAATAATATTAAAGAATGATATTATCTGACTAAAGTTTACTATCTACATTTACATGGTAGATGACAAAGGACCACAATACGTTTACCACTAAACTCTAAATATCTGTGTTCTTCAGTAAATCAGAATGTATTCAGAATCTTTTAGATTGGCAAAATTTTCCAGAATGAATCCTTTCTCAACACAGAAGTTAGAAGGAATGGCTGACTGAGAGAGCAGATTTAGTTAGGGTGGTGAAGATTTACAGCATCACTCTCAAGAAGGTATTCAGGAAACATCTTTGGAAGCTTCTCACTCAAGAAACAGTCACACCCTGGTGCTGAAAGCAATGCACTGATCTGTTTCTACCTACTGGGTTTCCTGACTACCACTGGCATTCAGCTTTCTCACTTTCTTTGTCGTTAGCTTACCCATGGCTGCTCATCAGATATTTAAATCTTAAAACTTGAAAAAAAAAATGATTGAAATCAATTAGATCAAACTGTTGGCTTCATGGAAACAGTATGAGATCAAAGAGTAGCTCTTGATAGGGCAAGTACTTTATATAATAGTTATTCACTACTTTTCACAGATATTTTGTTTGTAATTTCAGTCCAGAGGTTCCAGTAGGACAACTTTTCTAATTATTTTCTTAGAATATTGGGTGGGTCATGTAAATTGAGCACACTACTGATAAGTTAGGGGCCATCATTTCATTTCTCTCTATGACTGAGTAATATTCCATTGTGTATATAAACTACATTTTCTTTATTCATTCATTTGTTGAAGAGCACTTAGGCTGGTTCCATAGTTTAGCTGTTGTGAAGTGCGCTGCTATAAACATTGATGTGACTGTATTGGTATAGTATGCTGATTTTTAAGTCGTTTGGGTATAAACTGAGGAGTGGGATAGCTGGGTCAAATGGTGGTTCCATTCCAAGATTTTTGAGGATCTCCATATTGCTTTCCAAAGTGGTTGTACCAATTTGCAGTCCCTCTAGAAAGAGCCGACAGAATGGGGGGAAAATCGTTGTCACCTGCACCACAGATAGAGCATTAATCTTCAGTATATACAAAAAACTAAACACACAAAAAAACTCAAAGAACCCTGTTAATAAATGGACAAAGGAACTGAACAGGTACTTCACAGAAGAAGAAATATGATTGATCAACAAACATATGAAAAAATGTTCAATGTGTCTAGTAGTTAAAGAAATGCAAATAAAAACTACACTGAGATTTCATCTCACTCCAGTCAGAATGGCATTTATCTTTAGTCTTATCATATGCTTTCTATATAATTTACATTTATAAAGGTATTTACGGTGATCTAAATTTTTATATTCTTCCAGAACACCATCAGTTCCATTATTTTACATCCTTTTGCATGTATGAAAATACAATGGAAGGCTATCATAAAGATAGGAAGACTCTGAATTTTAACAAGACTTACTAACATGTAGTTTGGTCTCTGTTTAGGATAAGACTAATGGTATTTAAATGCACCTGTCATCTTTTAAATTCTTAGTATCTCTTTATGCAATAAGAAAAATGTTAGAATACAAAATAGATGATGCACCTGCATTTCAACATTCAGACAAATATTTTTATGAAAATGTGTTTCGCCAAAAAGGTGGCTGATTCAACATAAGTGTATTAAAATCGCTTTCCCATATATGAATAATAATAGTCATAATATACAATTTATAAAGAACTGTATTGAATCTGCAAAATAAGTCACATAGGAAAAAGCAGAACCTAGAGAAAAATCTAACAAAATTTATATAAAATGATAAAACTATCATATTTAGAAGAAAATTACACACACACACACACACACACACACACACACCCCTTATTGCAGGTTGCGAGGGTTAATTTTATGGATCAACTTAGCTACATAGTACCTAGTTATTCATCAAATATTAATCCAGGTGTTGACTGTGAAGGTATTTTGTATAAGTGACTAACGTGTACAATCAGTTAACTATAGTCAGAGTAAATTTTCTTGATAATATTTTTGGGCCATTGTTTTAGTCAGCTTTTTCACTGCTGTAACTAAAAGATCTGACAAGAACAATTTTAGAGAAGGAAGTTCATCTGGGGGCTCAAGGTTTCAGAGGACTTAGTCCATAGACAGCCAGTTCCATTCCTCAGGGCTTGAGGTGAAATTGAACATCATGGCAGAAGAGTGTGGCAGAGGAAAGCATCTGGGGAAGCTACCAAGATGCACAGTGAAAACAACTAAACTCAGTTCACAAAAGGCATTCCCCCAATGACCCACCTTCTCCACTTATAGACTACCTGCCCATTGTCACCACTCAATTAATCCCTATCAAGAGATTAATTCATTGATTGGGTTAAGGCTCTCATAACCCAATCATATCACTTCTAAACCTTTTGCCTTGTCTCACACATGAGCTTTTTGGGGGACACCTCACATCTAAGTCATAATAACCACATACAATCAGATGAAAAGATTTAATAGCCATAAAGAAGAATAAAATTATGGCATTTGCAGGTAAATGGAAGGAATTGGAGAATATCGTGCTTAGTGAAATAAGCTAATCCAAAAAACCAAAGGTTGAATGTTTTCTCTGATAAATGGATGATGATACATAATGGGATTAGGGGGGTGGGAGGTAAGGGAAGAATGGAGGAACTTTGGATTATATAGAGGAAAATGAGAGGGTGGAGGGGATGGGGTTATGAAAGATGGGGGAATGAGACAGACATCATCACCCTATGTACATGTATGATTACATGAATGGTGTGAATCTACATTGTGTACAACCACAGAAATGAAAGGTTGTACCCCATTTGTGTACAATGAATCAAAATGCAGTCTATAAAAATTTTAAAAAATGATTTAAGATCAAACATTTTCCTGAAGAAAAAAAATTCTCCCTCAACACTACAATGTTGATTCCTGCATGATTTCCAGGCTACCAGCATGACTTCAGGATTTCATAAGCCAATCCTTAAGTGTAAGTTAATTCTCTGAATTAAATCATAAATATAATTATTTCCTTCTGTGTGGGGTCTCTCAGCCACTTCTGGGGTGGATGAGAAAAGGGTTAACTGCCAGAGGATGATGTTGGCTATCAATCAATTACCCATAAACTTATCTAATCAATAAACACACAAGAGCCAAAGCTCTTTTTAAATGAGAAGGGTTGTGATGGGTCTGGCCATACCAGCTCTGGCCTCTAACAACATGGAGTAGCCCAGCTCTCTTTTATTTATAGACACACAGGTAGAGGGGCCCAGAACCGGAAGAGCTTCTGTGATGAACACAATAGGGTGGAGTCATTGGAGCCGTTTTCTCAGGGAAACTAGACAGGAAACCACTCCAACACAGCGCCACACACTTTAGTGGCTGCTAGTTCCTGGAAGCCAGACCTCCATGTCCCATGGCTCAACCTCCTCTGATTCTGCTAGATAAGGATGGCTTCCCACATCCTTCTACAACTTACTCATTCTATTTCATTGCAGAACATTGACTAATTTGACATAAGGATGCTGGCAAGTGTGGCAACATTAATTTAATCCAGAAACATCTACATGTCATTTTATTCCAGTTAAATAAAAATATGATCAAAATTGACAAAAGTTTGTCTGGAAAATCATAGTGGAAGAGTTAAATGAGCAATAGCCAGGTCATGTGCAACATCTGATATATTTCTTCAGTGGCAACTGGCCTGGGAAGTCCAACCAGAACCTTCACAGCAATTTGTACAGATTAGGCAGGACCTGCTTAATGATTACGAATTTCGCCCCTGCTTGCAATTCAAGACTAACCAGATTAAATCAAGTATGCCTCCAAAACCAATCAAATAATATGCCTTACTTCCAGTTAGCTCACACCTGGATTCCCTATATTAACAACCCAGAGCCAGAAGATACTGAAGCCTCCTTTTCATTCTTTCTCCCTCTATGACTCATTAATAAAGTTTTGCCTATTCTTTGCCTCATTTCAATCTCTGCCAAATCTAATTAGGGAGGCTTAATCCCTTGGTATGACAAACTCTGAGAATAGCCCCCATTTATCTCATATGTGTGGCCTTTGTGTAGTTCCACAGGTCTCCTGAAGGAATTTAGTGTCAGCAGACTTTCCCTGAAAGAAGATAACAGTGTGTTGAAAGTACTAATAGTAAGGAAAATTTTCACATTTATAGTATATGGATATGTGACATGAATGACAGCATTGTCAAAAAAGTTGATAGGGAGGAAACAGACATACTAAGTTAGAAGTACTGTCACTTCATGTGAAGCTCAAATGACACAGATTACCAAAATTAAAAAGAATGGTAACTCAAATACCATTGTATCAGAGAAATTGAACTGGTATTTAAACATGTTTCAAAAAAGAAAGTACCAAGGTCTGATTGCTTCACTGGCAAATTATATCAAACAATTATGTAAGTAATAATACCTGTTCTGTACAATTTCATCCAAAAAATTGAGGAAGAGGGAAAACTTTCCAATTCACTTTATAAGGCTAGTATTTCTCCAGTATCAAAAACAGATTAAGATGTTGCAAAAACAAGAATAATAAATAAAACCTATGGGATACCACTGTCTTCCATGATCATGAACTCAGAAATTAACAAAATAATAGTGAATTAAATCTAGTAATATACAAATAGGAAAATACGTCCTAGTCAATGGGTGGTGGAAGCTAGTTGAAGTGAGACCTAAAGACAAAGGAAGGTAGCCAGAATGATTTATGTGGCAATGGGTTAGAGTTGGAGGCATTGACATGAACTCATGTTTACCTTTAGATACAGGTGGACATGTAGGAGTGTTTATGGACATGCTAGCATATATACACATGTATTTCTTGACTCTATCACCTGAGAGGGCCTGGAGTAAATGATGACCAAACATCAACACTCAGAATTGACATTCTGATTTCTAATACCATTCTTTAATAATGGGAATCAGGGCTACTTAGGGAAATGTTTAATTTTAGGACTGGAGCTAGAAAAATGCAAAGTGGTCTTAGAATATCCTATTTTGACAAAGATTAAGGAAGTGCTGACAAACAATGACACCCACCCCTTAAAAAATACCAATAATGATAAAACAAAAATCCACAATGATAGGGATTTGCCAAAAGGACATAGGGACATTTTATACAAATAAAAGAGCTCCCTGTGGCTAAAAGTGGAACAATTTGAGCAGCAACAATAACAACAAAATAAGTTGTTTTAGATTATAATCCTAAACATGAAATAAATATTCATAGTAGTATAAATAAGTGATTGAATAAGAAAATAACTGGAGGAACAGTCAAATCTCTTGTTCAATTCAGTTCCAATTATTCTATGTAAAACTCTGTTCTCAAAGTTGTAGAAAGTAACTCCTTCACCCATAAATATGGGCTGTGTGTAGTGACACCTATCCAGAGTATGCTATGAAAAGGGAGAAAAAAAGTTGTGTAAAGAAACCTGAAAAACACTACCTCAGGTAGGTAATCAAGGTCAACATCATGTGATAAATCATATTGGCAGAATGCACACTTAATAGGGTATGATAAAATTAATACCTTACCTTCGTGGTCTTCCCTCATATCCCAAACATAAACCAGTCTAATATGGAGAAAAACACCATGCAAAACTCAGTTGAGTGGCGTTTTACAAATACTTGACCAGTACTCTTGAAAAATTTCATCAAAAGCAAAAGTAGTCTGGAAACTGGCATGATCAAGAACCTAAAGAAACATGTCAACTAAATTTAGCATGGTGTTTTACATGGGACACATTAACAGAACAATTAGCAAAAATAAAGGCAATCCGAGTAAATTATAGATTTTACTCAAAATAATGTATCAATATTGGTTCTTCAGTTGCAGCAATATACCAAACTATTATAATGTATTAACAGAAGGTAACACTGGGAATGGAGTATATAAGGAACTCTTCATACAATCTTTTCAACTTTTCTGCCAGTCTAAGAGTATTCTAAGATAAAAAAATTTGTTCCTACCCCCCAAAAAGAAATCAACTGAAGTGTTTTTGTGTGTGAAAATATTTTAACAAAATCAAATATTCTTTCAAATTTCATTTTAACTTTGGATAGCTTTGCTAAGATTTTCTTTGTAGAATATGTTCCTAATAGATTTAGAAAGAAATGTAAACCAGAGCATCATGCAATTTACATTTGCATATTTGTTCTTGGGACTCTGAAAAATATTTATTCACAAGAATAAATATACCTTGGATTATTTAAATTCAGTGATCTCCCTATCTTTTGTTTATGCGCTATATATATATATATATATTATATATATATATATATATATACCTATATTATATAGAGATATTTCTATAAAATATGGTAAATATTAGGGAAAAAGTAAAATTTGGAATGATCCAGTTTCAACACTGCTGTTTGGTGAAATAGACATGAAATTTTAGTTTATTTTAAAATACTCTATCCTTTTCATTCGTACTTTTTTGGAGCTCTAAAGTGTTATCTGAAGTTCTTAAAGTCATGAGAATAAGATTAAGAACATTTATCATGTAGCTGCATTAGACATCTCTCTAATGTTTAGGTCTTGGTAAATCTTTCCTAGGACCCCAGGATGGTCCTTAACATCTGAGGTAGTGGATTAGAATTTAAAACACTTGGAATGTTAGTATCTATGAAAAATGTAGTTGGATTAGTTCTTACACATTTTTTTTCTTAAAAATAGTGGCAAGCATATAAATTGCACATGAGTGCTCCTATATCAAACTATATTAGGCTGAAATTAAATGAGCTCAATATCATGAACCCCGATATCAAGTAATGGGAAGTTCTCTTTCACTATTGATGATATTATGTTAATTTGGGGGATATTAGAATGCTATGAAAAGCAATTTGCAGAATCCATTTTTAGGTGATAATAGTACAGAAATTGGGTTTTTATTCCTGGATTGAGATGTATACAATATCATCTGTTGCCTTCAAGGACCTTACTATGAAAAGAAGAAGTAATTAATGGAGCCCTGTGGTAAGTCAGTGGTAAAGGAAGTACTGCATGCCATGACAGCATCACAGAGAGATGGAACCCAAGTTGAGCTTAGAATTCAGATGGGAAATGAGAGGAAGAGGGGGTATAAAAAATGGTGCAATGAGACAGACATCATTTCGCTATGTACATGTATGAGTACACAAATAGTATGAATCTACATTGTGCACAACCATAGAAATGAAAAGTTGTAACCCATTTGTGTAAAATGAATCAAAATGTAGTCTGTAAAAATAAAAAAAAAATATTAATTAAAAAAAGAAAAAAGAATTGAGATGGGAACTGATTCCTGGAAGATGCAGTGCCAGAACCCAATCTAAAAGGGCAGAGTATAGGTGAAAATTAAGAAATTGATCCTTATAGCTAGAACATGTAAAGAGGTGGGGGTAGGGCAATCTTAGTTTATTAAGGAGAATCACAAGGGTTCTGTGTGCTTCAGGGCATTTGTTTAGTTGCTGAAGAGGAAAGTGATGGTCAAATTTAAGTCACTAATAATGTAAATTTAACTTATGATACTTCATATTTATTAGTAGTATAATGCTAACAGTATCTGCTATAGTTTTATAATATTAAAAAATTTCTATCATCACTGAAATAGAAAATAATGATTACTTTATTGTAATAGACAGTTGTGTATAAAATATCTGTTGTTCAGTATTATTGGGAACCTGGATTCCTGGTATGAGGGAAGGAAGAAGAGTATGAATTAAAATTGCTTCTTTATCTCATCTAGAGGATCCCAGTAACAGTAGAATTTAGAGATTATGAGCACTGCTTTGTAAGCTCTATAGGGAAGTGCAAATTACAGGTATCCTTTAGTGAAAGGATAAATGTTTCCAAGCTAATGATTTAGCTTCTGAAACTTAGTAGGACTTTCATGTATTAATCTCCAATGAAAGAACTAAGATTATTTTTCAAAGCATAACTGATATATAACAACAGACCTGAACATGTTTGTGTTTGTATATTTTAGGGGAAACTTGGTTGAGATATGAAAGAACTAAGATTATTTTTCAAAGCATAACTGATATATAACAACAGACTTGAACATGTTTGTGTTTGTATATTTTAGGGGAAACTTGGTTGAGATAAACTCTTCACCTCTTTTTTTTAAAATTATTTTTATTTAGCTTTAAATTTTTTACAGCATGCATTTTGGTTCATTGTACACAAATGGGGTACATAATTTCGTTTCTACAGTTGTGTACAATGTAGATTCATACCACTTGTGTAATCATACATGTAAGAGAACTTAAAAAACTTTACAACTAAAATACAAAGAACCCAATCAATAAATGGGCCAAGGAACTAGACAGACATATTACAGAAGAAGACACACAGGCAATTAATAGCTATATGACAATTATGTGGAGATTGTCCTATGCAATCACAATGGTGCCAAACAAAATAATCCCTGCTACTCTCAGGTAGGTTACATCCTAGAATTATTTAGCTATAATATGTAAGGATTTATCAGTCTCCACTATAGAAAAATATCAATGAGTGATATGACTGCAGCTAATCTTGGAAAATTGAAGAGATAGTCACAGAATTATGGATATTAGAGCTAATCTGGCCTCTTTAAATTAGTTATATAGTTGAAAGTCAAATTCTCTTTCATCTACTCTGTGCATATTTTTATGTTAAAGTAATAGAGCAAATGTGTACAAGGTTTTGAAAATCTGAAATATGTAGTAAAGTCAGATAACCAATATATTTCCATTATTACCCTATTTTATTGAACATGAAAAAGTGAGTTCCATTTTTGTTCACATAATCTAGGGTAGTTATGCAGTAGTCTAAATATTCTGAAGGTCACCTGCCTATGGGCAGATACCAAAAAACAATTAAGTTGTGACATTTTATAAATAGATTTATCATGTTATAAGGGAAACAAGTCTACAAGTTAAATTTTTTTTGACAAAAGAAACAGTATCAAGGAAAACCATTTCACAGATTCATTTAACAAATTTATTATAATAAGCTCTATGATATCAAAGAAATTATAGATTTTAGATACTAGTTGGGTATGGCTTTATTTAAGGAACTAACAAGTGACTAACTGAAATATATTTGAAAGTTTATTTCTCTATGTCTATAATTCTCTGTCTATTTCTCTATGTCTATTGTTCTAATTTCTAAAATATTGTCATTGTCACCTAATTTGATTCAAAATTATACAACCATTTTGAATCTGTTTTCCTTGGTTGTAAATGGAAAGGGAGGATTTTATATTTTATATAAATTTGGTTTCCTTGAAAGAGTGCAGGATTTTTCAATAGTACCAATATTTACTGAGGTAATGCCCACAATAATACCATAAAAACTGCATGAAATAAATGTTCAAGGAAGCCTAATGCTTTCACAATAGGAAGGCCATATGGGAACAGGGTGATTTTTACAATGGAACAAACTGACCTGACCAGGTGGCCAATTAACAGAGAATATTTATTAAATCATATTCTATTTGTTTCATAAAACCCAAGCCAATATTGGAACAGAACCAGATTTATACATACCTAGGGTTAGATTCAGATAGTTTGGGCAATTTCATCTTTGCCTGCATTAAAAAATATGATTAAACATTGTTGACATTTATTTCATTCAGTAGTTAGTTTGGGCTTTTTTCCTGTCTGCTTCTGAAAAATGTGAATTGTTTGATTCAGGTTCAGCCAAAATGGCAGGGTTTGGGGCAAAAACTTAGGATGTGAAGTAGATGCTATCTTATCCTAGAGTAAAACCTGATGGTACTTCACTCATAATGGAAAAAAGTGCATAAATATCATCTAGAAGTCCAAGTACATTAATAATAAGAATAGAAGGCTATCACGTTATCATCAGTATAATTAGGATAAAGTGGTATAATGAATGAAGATATTTTCTGATTATTTTCATTTAGCATTAATAAGAATGAATCCTTGTAGTACAATAACATGGGCATGGAAAATGCTAAAGAAATATTTTAGCAATTTTTAAAAGAGATCGCAACATACTGAAGGACACCAATGAGAAAATGATAATTAGAATTCGTTCTGGTAATAAATAGGGCATGGTTCTTGAGACTTGGCTGTGAATGGCATAGTTCAGACTCAATTACAAAAAAAGATGTCAAGGAATAATGCTGAGGGGTGCTGTTGGGCTAAGTTTTAAAGGGCCAATAAGAGGTAGGTTTTCAAATATCATGCTAAGTGAGATAAACCAATCCCAAAGAACCAAAGGCTGAATGATCTCTGTGATAAGTGGATGATGATACATAATGAGGGGGTGGGAGGGAGGCAAGAATAGAGGAAGGATGGGACGTATAGAGGAAAATGAGAGGTGGGGAGAGGGTTGGGGGAAGGAAAAATAATAGAATGAGACAAACATATACGTGTATGATCACACAAATGGCATGACTCTATTTCATGTACAGCCATTGAAATGATAGTTGTACCCCATTTGTGTACTATGAATCAAACAAACAAACAAAAATGAGGTAGGTTTTCAAAGTAGTGGTAAATCACATTCTAGTGAATGGTAGCCAGATAGACAAAACAGCAGAGGCATGAAGACACCTGGTTTATTTTGATGTGAATATGTTTGGGGCAATTTATCTGAAAATGAGACTGAATAGGTAATCACGAGCAAGTCAATCCACTCTCATCAATTTATTTCTTCATTCATGAAACATAAATTGGGAATAACCCCCTGGATTTTACCAGGTTCTCCAGAAAAACAGAACCAATAGGTATGTGTATATGTTTGTGTTTGTAGAGAAAGAGAGAGAATTTTAAGGAATTGGGTCATGTGATTATGGAGGCTGGAAAAGGTCCAAAATTTCAGGGCAGGTCAGCAGAATGGAAACCCAGAGAGGGACTGATGTTTCAGCTCAGGGACAAAGCCAGTCTGAAGACATAATTTCCTCTTCCTTGGGAGAGCATCTTTTTCTTCAAAGGTCTTTCACTAATAGCATAAGGCCCATGACCTTAAGGAACCTAATCTGCTTTAGTCAAAGTCTATTGATTTAAATGTAAATTTCATCTAAAAAATTCCTTCATAGTTACATTTAACTGATGTTTGATTAAATACTTGAGAATCATGACCTAGCCAAGTTGGCACATAAAATTAACCCTTGCAAATCCACCCTTTGTCAGCTTGGCATCCATACACATTTCTTTATGTCATATTTAATTTCCATATAAATCTGTAATAAAACACAAAGGAAGGTTGAATTTTATCAAATTTCTCTTTTGCATCTATCCAGATGATCATTTTTTTTCTTTTATCTGTTGATGTGGCATATCACATCTATTGATTTCCATATGTTAAGCTATCCACAAGGATAGCTTGCACTTGATCTTGGTGAATAAACTTTTTAAGGATTTTGTTAAGGAGTTTTGCATCAATGCTCATTAAGGATATTGGCCTGTAGTTTTCTTTTTTGTTGTGCTATTAACTGATTTTGGCATTGGGGTAATACTGGCCTCATAAAATAAATTTGGAAGAATCCCTCCTCTTAAATTTTTTGCAAAAATTTAAGAATTGGTATTAGTTTTTCTGTAAATGTTTGCTAACATAGGAATAAAGTTATCTGGTCCTGGGCTTTGCTTTGATGAAAGAGTCTTATTACTGATTCAATCTTGTTATTTGTTATTGGTCTATTCAGTTTTTCTGTTTCTTTATAGTTCAATCTTGTTAATCTATTTGTGTCAAGGAATTTCACTAGGTCTTCTAGGTTATCAAACTTGTTGGTGTATAGTTGTGCACAACAATCTCTAAGAATTCTTTGAATTTCTCTGATTTTAATTTTAATATCTCCATTTTCATTCCTGATTTTATTTATTCAATTCTTTGCTCTTGATTTCTCAGTGTAGCTAAGACTTGATCAATTTTTTTTCAAAGACCCAACTCTTGTTTTGATGATCCATTATATTGCTTCCATTTAATTTATTTCTGTTCTGATTTTTATTATTTTTTCCTTCTGCTAATTTTGAACTTTGTTCTTGTTTTTGGAGCCTTTTGAAATTCAACAAGTTTGAGTTTTTGAGATCTTCTTTTTTGGTGTAGATATTGATTGCTGTAAATGTCTCTCTTAGTACTCCTTTTACTTTATCCTATAGAGTTTGATGTGTTGTTGTCTATTTTCAATTATATAAAGAAATCTTTTAATTCTCCTTACAATTTTATCCTTGATGAATTTGTTGTTACAAAGTAAGGTGTTTTATTTCTATGTAGTTTTGAAAGTTTTTATTGTTATTGATTTCTAGCTTTATTGCATTGTGATCAGAAAAGATGTTTGATATAATTTCATTTTTTAAAAAAAATTTTTGAACTCGTTTTGTGGCCTATTGTTTTCTCTATCATGCAGTCTGTTTCATGGATTAATGAGAAGAATGTATATTCTGCAGCTATTGGTTGTAAATGTTTTGTAAACATTTATTAGATCTATTTGTTCTAGGGTACAGAACTATTTGTTCATCGTACCTGAATGATCTACCATTGATGAAAGTGGGTGTTAAAATGTCCTACAGTTACTGCATTAGAGTCAATTAATATTTCCTTTATATAGTTGAGTGCTTTGGGATTGGGTGCTTATAAACTAAAATTACTATTTCTTCTTGCTGAATTAAACCATTTATTGTTCTATAATAGCCTTCCTTGTCTCTTTTTGCTGTTTATTTTAAAGTGTATTTGAGACTACTCCTGCTGTTTTTGAATTCATTTGCCTGAAATATTTTATTCTAGCACTTCACTTTCAGTCTATGTATGTCCTTAGAGGTAAAGTGAGTTTATTATGAACAATATAATATGAGATCTTGGTTTTCATATTAATTCAGTCACTGTCTTTTAATTAGAGAATTTGAGCCCTTTACATTTAAGGTAAATGTTGATAGGTAATGTTTTATACAGCCATTTTGCAACTTACTTCTTGTTCCATGACAGTCTTCTTTCATGCTTAAGTGATTTACTTTAGTAATATGCTTTGATTCCTAGTTTATTATTTTTGGTTTGTTTATTATAGAATTTTTCTTGGTTGTTACTGTACAACTTACAAAAAATGTTTATTACAACAATCTATATTGAAGTGATAGCAATTTAATATAAATGAAATATAAAGATAAATTAAACAAAAAACAGAGAGAATATAAAAACTACATTTTCCCTGTATTCCTCTCCACATTTCAAATTTTGATGTTTATTTTATATCTTTTTGTACTGCCTACATTTTCACATATTAAGGTAGTTATTACTACTATTAACTACATTTTACTCTTCATACCAAATTATGAATGGTTTATGTACCGTTTATAAAATTTGAGCTGTCTGAATTTGTTCATATAGTTACTCTTGCCACTGAGTTTTATACCTTCTGACACCTCTCATCTTTTTTAGCATGAAAAACTCCCTTTAGCATTACTCTAGGACAATTCTGGTGGAAATCTTTTCTTTCCAGTTTTATTTGTCTGGAAATGTCTTTATCCTTCATTCATTTTAGAAGGAAAACTTGACTAAGCACATTATACTAGGTTGATAGTTTTTGGTGTGTTCTTTTATCCTTCAGTACTATGAAAATCTGTAAAATCTCTTCTAAGAAGTTCACTGTCAGGTGAATTTGGACACCTTTATGCATTATTTATTGCATCTCTCCTGCTGCCTTGAAAATCTCTCTCCTATTTTTCTTTCACCTTTGAAAGCTTGATTATATGATATCATAAAATAGATTTGATTGAGTTAAATTTGGTGGTCATTGACCTTCCTCTACCTGGAAAGACATTTGTATCTTCCTGGTTTGGGATTTTTTTGTATTATATTATAACTTTGAGTAAACTCGATCCCTTTAACATACTTTTGAACCCCATATTTTTGGTCCTTTTTGAACCCCAAGAATCTATATATTTGGTCTTCTAATGCCATTCCATAATCCTTCTAGACTTTCTTCACTCCTTTTCTTTTTGTTTCTGTGTATTTTCATGTAGCCTATTTTTTATTTTTTATAGACTGCATTTTGATTCATTGTATACACATGGGGTACATCATTTTGTTTCTATGGTTGTACATAATGTAGATTCATACCATTTATGTAATCATACATGTACATAGGGTAATGATGTCTGTCTCATTCCACCATATTTCATACAACCCCTCTCATTTCCCTCTACATAATCTAAAGTTCCTCCATTCTTCTCTCACTCCCCACCCCCCACCCCCATTATATATCATCATCTGCTTATTAAGGGAAACAAATCAATAAATGGGCCAAGGAACTGGACAGACACTTTACAGAAGAAGACATACAGGGGATTAATAAATATATGAAAAAGTGAAGTGTTCAACATCTTTAGTAATTAGAGAAATGCAAATTAAAACAACTCTAAGATTTCATCTTACTCCAATTAGAATGGCTATTATCAAGAACACAAACAAAAATAGATGTTGGCATGGATGTGGGGAAAAAGGCACACTTTTACATTGCTGATGGAGTTGCCATTTGGTGCAGCCACTCTGGAAAGCAGTGTGGAGAATCCTCAGAAAACTTGGAATGGACACACCTTTTGACCCAGTTATCCACTCCTTGGCTTATAACCAAAGGACTTAAAATTAGCATACTACAGTAACACAGCCACATCAATGTTTATAGCAGCTCAATTCATAATAGCTAGATTGTGGAACCAACCTAGATGCCCTTCAATTGATGAATGGATAAAAAACTGTGGTATATATACAGAATGAAATACTACTCAGTCATTAATAAGAATAATATTATGGCTTTTTCAGATAAATGGTTAGAATTGGATAATATAATGCTAAGTGAAATAAGCCAATGTCAAGTAGCCTTTGAGCCCATTAATTCTTCTGTTTTGTTTGCTCTTTCCTGCTATTGATGCCTCATATCATTTTTAAATTATATTTAGTGTATTTTTAAGCTCAAGAGTTTCTCTTAGTATTATTATAAAAAGTTATACTCTCACTTAAGATGATGATTAGCCTGCATATAACTGAAATACAGCAAACCACTCCATGGAAAAGCATGAAAAGTCCTTGGGCAGTTCCCAACCTTCTCCTTCATATTCTGTAACTTAAATACAGATGGCAGGTGGGCGTGGTGACACACACTTGTAATCCCAGTGGCTTGGGAAGTCAAGGCAGGAAGATTGCAAGTTCAAAAACCAGCTTCAGCAACTTAGCAAGACCCTAAACTACCTAGCGAGACCCTATCTCAAAAGAAAAAAAAAAAGGGTCTGGGGAAGTGGTTCAGTGGTTATGTGCCTCTGGGTTCAATCCCTGGTGTGTGTGAGTGTGTGTGTGTGTGTGTAATACCTACCTAATCTACAGTGGTTTTGTTTATGTGGGTGTGTATGTGTGTTTTACTTTTGATGTTGTAGAAATGATTTATATGCAGCAGAAATCATACTTCACAATATGCATTTTGATCTTCTCCTGTACTAGCAATATATGGTGTTATCTTCTCCTGTGATGTTGACCCGTGAATGGATGGGTGATTCCAGTCAGCCACATGATCACAAAAGCAAATAATACTCCCAGGTGCATTGTATCAGTCAGCTCTGTTGTTGGGTTTGTTAGGTGAAATAAATTAGCGTTCAACTTATAAGAGTCTCAACCTACACTGGTTTATTGGGATGCATCCCTGTCTTAAGTTGAGGAGCATTATCTACTATGATGTCACATTAATAATACTTAAATGCTATAATATGGTCAATACACTTTATGCTCTTTGAGAAAAGGATAATAGAGGGGAGAAAATATAGATATTTGCTACACATACACACATTCAAAAATAAAGATATGACAATTATAGTCCTGATTTCTGCAACATTACACGATTGTAGGTGAGAGATAGAACCACTCTCTTCTTTTGCACATTCTAGGTTGCCTTGCCCCAAGGAAGCGCTTCATATGGCCATAAACTTTTTCCTGGCAGAATGACTCCATCCCTAATTTCCAAAGAATCTGCACCATTAGTAGTTCTGCCTGAAATGGATTGTTACAGTTTTCTACTGACTTTAATCACAGGGTATTCTAATACTACAATAGACTTTAAGGGATCTTATGTATTTTACACATATTCTTCTGCACCTCCATTGTGCAGAAGCAGTTTGATATCTCCCAGGTGGTCAAGATCATCCCTGTAAACCAGCACAGTAATTCCCTTTTTGTGTGTTGATTCAAAGACATGAAGAGCCCAAAGTGGCTACTAGGTGACATTCTTAATTTCCAATTCAGTGGACTCAATATTGTATATCATGGTGAAAGCATTTCTGTCTTTGGAACTCCTAAATCTTTTAGGCCAGCATAGAATAAATCGCATAGATAGGAAGAAAATGTTTTGCTGTGTGTGACTAAGGGGAATTTTGAATGATGTCATTCTCTTTCTACTCCTTGGTTCCTCAGCCTATGAATCTTGGTCATGGGGAAAATAGCATCATATATTGACTTTAAATCAGAGTATACACAGCTGTCTGGAAACCTTTGCCCTAGCTCTTCAAGGCATCGCCACCTAGCTGGCACTGTAATTGTCCTCAAGAGGCCGTCCTATTATTCTGTAAGGCCATGTCTATCATTACACTTCATTTGCTGTGAAGTTCGTTCCCTGATTAAGAGCAATGCTGTGTAGAATAACTGACAGTGGATAGAGTATCCTGTAATCCATGGTAGATAGTTTCTACAGAAGAATTCTGTATCGAGAAGTCAAATCCTAACCAGAGAAAGTCTCTATTTTAGTAAGAACACAACACTATTCTTTCTGTATGATGGAAGCAATCCAATATAATCAAAGTGCCTTCAGGTTGCTGACTGATTCCCTCTGGGGAATTGTGTCACATGAGGAGTCAGTGTTGGTCTGTGCTATGGGAAGATAGGGCACTCATCAGTAGCAAAAGCCAAGTTAGCCTTAGTGAATGAAATTTCATATTACTGAGCCCATGTATTATCTCCATCCCTTTCACTATTTTATTAGTGACAGAATGTAGCAGCATAAAGTATCTTATTTTAATTATATTCCTTATGTGAGGAAAATGTTTGTCAAATTTAATATTGAGCTACATTAACAATACTTCAATGCTATGATATTTTGTCACTATTGCAATACTCTAAAGCATACCAAGGCCTAACTTTGTTTTTATGATACTATTATGAAACGATATTTGAAAATATTTACTTATCTATATAAATCTCACTCTGGTTTATGAAGGAAGAGTAAGTGTTTTAATTTGAAGTGTATTGTTCATTGTCAATATAGTGATGACAAACCATTTGAAAAATTTAAAAAAATGTACCAACCTACATATGAAAGTGCATTTTGTTCCTTTTCAATAATGAAACATGGGTAGCATATTTATCACAAATTAGGGACATCCATTAGGAGCACTGTTTTTGTTCAGTGTCAAACCAACCTTGATGTGTAAATAGCAGGGTTATTCCATCTGTCAAGTACTGATGTTCTTTCAAGACTTATAATTATTAAAAGCATCAATACATTGGTAATTTTATTGTGCATTTTCTTTATAACCTTTTTAGGTTCATATCTATCTGTTTTATCAAGAGCATATAATAAATCCTAGTTCTTTCCAATAATTGCAATTTTTTTCTTCACCACAGTTTTGAAGATCAACAAATCAAATATATCTTTTAAGAAGAAAATGTGAAGGTAAAATATGTCCAAATTTTCTGTATAAAAATTTCATTTAACTTGAGAATCTTAGAATCATATATATTATCCTTACAATATTTTACTATGTAAGTGTTAGAATTCAAAATAAAGATAAACAAAAGTGAAACATTCTGGGCTGGGGCTGTGACTCAGTGGCAGAATTCTTGCTTAGCATGTGTGAGGTACTAGGTCCGATCCTCAGCACCACAAGAAAATTCATAAATAAAATAAAGATATTGTGTCCATCTACAACTAAAAATATTTTTAAAAATGAAACATTACTACTTATCTAGCATAGTAAATGTCCTTGATATTTTAAAGTGCAGGATCCAGGACACATTAGACACAGTTACTTCTGTGGCGGGGCTGAGATGATGTAGAATCATGGAGTAATAGTATGTTCTAATGACAGAGCAGTTTAGATTGTGACATGATCCAGGACCAGCACAGTTCCATTTGCTCATTTTATTATATTTCAACCAAAAGAAAACTCCTTTTTCTATTTTATTCCTTAAAATGATGGACTTGCCCTAGTTTTATTCAGAATGATTATTATATGGTAGGTATTCTTGGTTTATAGCTGTATCAGGAACAAAATAGACAAAACTTCCTCTCTTTGTGAGGCTTATATACTAGTGAGGAAACAAATATTTATTTATAGAATGTTAGAAAATTAAAATGTTGTGAAAAAGTAAAACAGGCTCAGAAGAATTAGGAGCAAGGGGTAGGGAGTGGTTTTTATGTAGGACCAATTGAGAGGATAGTATTTTTCTGGAGGTCGATATTTCTAGGAATGTTGATAGTGAAAATTCCTTTTGTTGGTTTAACACATGATTTCAGTCATAATCAGATTGATCACTTAGCTATTAAAGAAGAGTAAACTTAGAAATAATTTCCTCTTAAGCAGAATGAGTTTCATAAAGATTCTTTTAAAGATTCTTTTTCTCTTTGTGATTGAACAGTGTTGAAATTTAGTTTTGAAATGTCCATTATATTTTGCTTATAATTTTATTTTAGGAAAAACAAACAAAAATGACAGTCATACAGCAAGTGATATGGGAAAGCTGCAGTATTTTAGTAAAATCCAAGGTTGCAAACCCTCCTCAAAGGTTATTTGGGTTAAGGTCATACTGATATCAGATTGTTTTGTTTGTTTTTGTTTTTGTATTTATTTTTGTTTTGTTTTTTTTTTGTATTTATTTTTATTTTTGTTTTGTTTTGTTACTTTCCTAGTAAAGATACATGATGAAAATCAGGCTCTCATCCATGGATTTCTAATTAAAACTTTTAGGAATAATTTCAAATAAACATTAAAAAGTGCTTCAAAAGAATAATATATTTTTAATGAGACTTGGAATTATACTAATGGTTTTTAATCCCTGAACAACATGAAGTTTCAAGCAAGAAAAATGGATAAAGAAGGCAAAATACTCACTTTGAGATATAAATGACTTATTTTGAGTAACTACCTAGATTAAATGAATAAAATATATACCTATATTTTCATTTACTTATGCAATTCCTATGTGGTTTTAAAAGTAAATTATATCAAGTATTTCTTCAGATAATTGAGGTGTAAGTGGGCATGGATACCACATAAACTGTTAAAAGTGAATTGGAAAAGAGAATATACAAACACTCATTCATTATTCTTTTGCTTTTTTATTGAGTGTGTATTATAGTTGGGTACTGTGGGAATTGAAGAGAAGCTGGACAGATGTGGATAAACTGAGATGGAGAGGAGAAGGTATTTTGGGGTCATGTGGCATTGCTCTAAAAGCACTGAGGGAAATGACAGAGTACATTTAAAGGTACAGAGATTTGATATGCTTGGATGTAGGATGGTCCCATCACACATCACAGGCCTGTGAAAAGATTAAATGCAAATCATGTTATTTTGCATATTATTATTTACTACTGAACTAACAATAAGTGTGAAATGAATATCCACAAATGAAATGTACATGAAAAAATTTGAGTGTCTGTGTATCTTCCTTCTTATCCTACCTTAGGGAGAGAGGTTCAAAAAGAGAAGCTGACAAGCTAAACAGAAATTCCAAAAATAATTATTCTGCTAAAAACACAAGTGTAATAATACTTGGCTTTTGGCAGAGAAAGAAATCTATTTTCAGCTTTCTTTTAGATATTTCAGTCTATCTAGATGTCAGGCTAAAATTGGGACTATCTATCAGAATATTGTGAGTTAATCCTGGTGGGATTTGGTGCACATGTCAGTGAAGATGAGGAAAACCAAATGGATTCAGGAGGTTAGACAAAAAGTCAGGAGGTTCATGACTTGGTGAATGACTGGATCCCAGCAGGGAGGGAATAGAGGAGAGAATTTCAACAGAACAGTAATGGCTCGTAATTCAGGAACTGCAAAGAACGGAAAATGATGGTCACTGAATAGTGATCATCGATCATTATAGTTTTAAACAAAGTGATTGTTTTTGACTTTCTAGAAAAGCAGTATTGTATGTGAAATGCTGATAGGCAGATTGAAGTGTAGAAATGAGAAAATAGTATAAGAAGGGATATCAAATAATCCAAGGTATCCAGAAATCACTGCAGATTATTATGAGAGCCAAATTTCAACTGGATTTAGCTATGTTAAGAATATGTTCAATATGGGAAGGAAAGAAATAAGGATAAACACAGGCATGCCTGTTCATAGTAAAAGGGATAAGATGTGTAGGAATTTTCTGACTGATGCCTCTATATTCTCTGTAAAAGAATGACTGAAACTCTAGGGGAGGAATGGGGAGGAAAAACACCAGTAGATGGGCAAGATTTTGAAATAATCTGTGAATAAGAGGAAAGGAAACCTCATAGAAGGATTTGAGAAGAAACATTAAGAATGTTGGGTAAATAACAAAATTATTTTATCAATTTTCTAAAACTTCTCCTTTCAGCATCTGTCACTTTAATGAATCAAATATAAGTGTCACAATGATTATTCAGAGTTAATTATGATTAGGTAGATAACAATATTTTCATCTTATTTTTCCATGTTTAGTTAACTACAATTAAATTAACCATTTGTTTTAAAGAACATTAATTAATATCATTGTTTTAAGAGAGTAGAGAAGTGTTATGTTTTCATCCCCTTTTTTCCATAACACTCAATATGTCCGCAGTAAAGATACTTTTAAATGTCCATAAGAGCATATGGAATGAAAAAGGACTCACCCAAGGACCAGAGGCTCTGATGAACTCAGAAAACATGTGGGATCATGGTTTTGGATAAACCAGAGCAGAGGAAGCTGCAGCAGAGGCAGAAGCAGCAACAGAGAAATTGGGTGTGTGTGTGTGGGATTTCCTCCTGGCAAGATCCCAGAGAGGTTCCATGTCTGGAGCTGACGATGGCACATAAGATGCCTAGGTGAGAACTCTGGGCAAAATCAAGAGACTGGGGAGGGTGGTTGTGCGGGGGGACAGACAGTAATCCGAGGTAAGCAAACTACAGTACAAGGACTACCTGATCTCCTACTCTCATTTCCAAACTACCATGTAGAGATTGGCAGCAATAATCCAATGTGTTCTTTCTGAATTCAAAGGACCAAGTCTTTATTATGCATGTCATTACCCTAGAATGAAGTGTTCTGTGTTTCAGTATTTGAAGACCACTTTCTGGCAACATGAGAACATACCCTACCTCACACCTTGCTGTCTGTCAGTCATTCATTCAGGGCAGAGACTTACGCAGGGTAGAGACATTACTTAGTCACTGGTGTTATTTCATCTACTATTGTCATTAATTCCAAAGGTACTTGAAATTCAACAAGATAACAGAAGACCACAGTAAATAATGATTACTCTTCACTGGAGTAACTGAGGTAGTGCAGAGAAAATAACTTTAAAGTCACATTTAATTAATATGCCCAAAGATAGCTGAGATGACATTAAACTTGTAAGAGTTGTAAAGGATGAGAGGCTTTTATAAATCAAAATGTGCAGGTACAGAAAAGACAAACCGATATATCCACAGTTTATTTGAAATGTGTCAAAAATAGGATATAACAATGAATAGCTAGTGATGGATTAATGAATAGCTATGTGATAAAATAAGCATGATAATATATAGAATATAGTTAGTAGGTTGGTAGGTTGAAACTTTCATTTTTGCTCTATCTTTGGAAATGTCAAAATAAAATTTGGGGATAGGGTGGAAACAAGAATATTTACTATACAATTATTTATCAATATCTGTGGAAAATTGATTCCGGAGTCATTGCAGATAACAAAACCCATGTAGGCTCAAGTTCTGCATATGAAATAGTGTTGTTATTTTCACATAACCTACACATATCCTCCTATAGACTACATTACTTATAATACATAATAGTGTGTATTTTAGATAGTTGTGATACTGCATTAAAGAATATGGCAAAAGTCTGTAGATACTCTGTTCAGAGAAAACTTTTTTTTTCTTTTTGATATTTATAATACAAGGTTGATTAAATCTGCAGATAAGAAACCCACCCAAACAGAGGGTCAACTGTATGATGGTATTTGATAGTACAAACAGTTTGGTTTTCTAAATTTTTCACCTTCCCTTTTGCAATGCAATTTTGTAACTCCTCCCATGAAGTCTATTTTCTTTCCCCTTAAATCTGAACTGATCTTGGGACTTAATTCATCAATAGAAGGAAAGCAACTATGTGCCGGCTGATTCTTGACCTTCTGAGAATTAAATAACCCTGCCTCTGCTGTAAGAACATAGTGAGGTAGCTGCTGGAAGATGAGACATACATATTGAACTGGATCATTCTATTTAAGGTCAACCTAGAGCAATCTCTGAGCAGGAAGTTGACTGCAAGCCCCTGAGGAAGCCCAATCAAGATCAGCAAAGCTTTTTTAGTTTGAATCTATCCCAGTGGTTGATTCTAGCTTTTATTTCTTGTGCTATGGGAGTCCTGTTAAGGAAGTCTGATCGTAGACCAACAAGGTGAAGATTTGGACCTACTTTTTCTTCTATAATCTGCAGGGTCTCTGGTCTGATTCCGAGGTCCTTGATCCATTTTGAGTTTAGTTTCGGGCATGGTGAGAGATATGGGTTTAGTTTCATTCTGTTGCATATGGATTTCCAATTCTCCCAGCACCATTTGTTGAAGAGGCTATCTTTTCTCCATTGCATATTTTTGGCCCCTTTGTCTAGTATGAGAAAATTGTATTTATTTGGGTTTGTGTCCGTGTCCTCTATTCTGTACCATTGATCTACCTGTCTATTTTGGTACCAGTACCAAGCCGTTTTTGTTACTATTGCTTTGTAGTAGAGTTGAAGATCTGGTATTGCAATACCCCCTGTTTCACTCTTCCTGCTAAGGATTGCTTTAGCTATTCTGGGTTTCTTATTCTTCCAGATGAATTTCATAATTGCTTGTTCTATTTCTGTAAGATACGTCATTGGGATTTTAATTGGAAAAGCTTTCTCTCAGCAAAGGAAACTATCAGCAATGCGAAGAAAGAGCCAACAGAGTGGGAGAATATCTTTGCCAATCATACTTCAGATAGAGCACTAATCTCCAGAATCTATAAAGAACTCAAAAAACTCTACTCCAAGAATTCAAATAATCCAGTCGACAAATGGGCTAAGGAAATGAATAGACACTTCACAGAAGAAGATCTACAAGCAATCAACAAACATATGGAAAAATGTTCAACATCTCTAGTAATAAGAGAAATGCAAATCAAAACCACCCTAAGATTCCATCTCACCCCAATTAGAATGGCGATTATCAAGAATACGAGCAACAACAGGTGTTGGAGAGAATGTGGGGAGAAAGGTACACTCATACATTGCTGGTGGGGCTGCAAATTAGTGCAGCCACTCTGGAAAGCAGTGTGGAGATTTCTTAGAAAACTTGGAATGGACCCTCCATTTGACCCAGCTATCCCACTCCTTGGCCTGTACCCAAAGGACTTAAAATCAGCATACTACAGAGATACAGCCACATCAATGTTCATAGCTGCTCAATTCACAATAGCCAGACTGTGGAACCAACCTAGATGGCTTTCAATTGATGAGTGGATAAAGAAACAGAGGTATATATATACAATGGAATATTACTCAGCTATAAAGAATGATAAAATTATGGCATTTGCAGGCAAATGGATAAAATTGGAGAATATCATGCTAAGTGAGATAAGCCAATCTCAAAAAGCCAAAGGATGAATGATATCGCTAATAAGTGGAGGATGACACATAATGAGGGGGAGGGAAGGGTTAGTGTTAGGGTTAGAGTTAGGGTTAGGGAGGGGGGCAAATATGGAGGAAGGAAGTACTGTATAGAGGGTAAAGAGGGGTGGGAGGGGTGGGGGGAAGGGAAAAAATAACAGAATGAATCAAACAACATTACTGTATGTAAATTTATGATTACACAAATGGTATGCCTTTACGCCATGTACAGAGAAACAACATGTATCCCATTTGTTTACAATAAAAAAAAAAAAGATCAGCAAAGCAACTTAGCTAACTTATGCTTTGTGAGAAATAATAAATTGTTGTTGCTTTAAGACATTAATTTTTGAAATGACTTGTTAAAAGGAAAAGGAAAGAAATAGAAGATTGTTTGCCTTAAAATTTGGAATATCTTCTTTCATTTTGAAGCTTAATCTCTGTGGGTTCAATCACATTACCTGGTTCACCAGAGAATAATAAATGCATTTTATTTTTATTTTATTTTATTTTATTTTATTTTGCGGTGCTGGGGATCGTACCCAGGGCCTCGTGCCTGACAGGAAAGCACTCTACCAACTGAGCTATCTCCCCAGCCCAATAAATGCTATTTATTAGTTCTCATTTAAAGTAAGAACTAAAGACAAAATAGGTAATAAAAATAAATTTTGTAAAATTTGACAACTTAAATATAACATTAGAAGTTCCAATTAATATAATGGACTGGAAACACTGGAAACTACCCTTACCTATTTAAATAAATAAAACTAAGGAACATAACAAAATTTCAGTAAATATAATGCATTAATCCAGGCAGCTCATGCCTGTAATCCCAATGGCTCCGGAGGCTGAGGCAGGAGTTCAAAGCCAGCCTCAGCAAAAGTGAAACATTAAGCAACTCAGTGAGACCCTGTTCTCTAAATAAAATACAAAATAGGGCTGGGGATGTGGCTCAGTGATCCCTGAGTTCAATTTCTGGTCCTGCCCCCAAAATGCATTGAAAAATAAGAAACTTTTCTGCTAGATTTTATGAGGTCTAACTGAAAAATGGAAATCATAATACAAAGAAACCACCATCCTACACAAGCTTGACAGGATGGGTGAAAAAAAGCAGCAGGAGCTATTTTGAATAGGAGATTATCTAAGTAACTAATAGGGTAATTGGCTGGTCAGGCACAATACAGGTGTAGAGGATGCCTGCTGTTCTCTCCTCTATAAGGCAGTAAAGACCAGTCAAGGTGCTGCTGTGCAGGAGCAGTGCGACTGGAAGATGAGATAAAAATGTTATCACACAGGATCTGGGAGCAGTGATGATCCCAGAAGAAATAGGGGACTTTGGTATGAAACAAAATGTCCCATACCTACCTCACTCCTATCATAAAAAAAGTGATCACACAAAACTTTATAGCCATTGCTATTCCTTCTATTAACTTTGCAAAATTGAAATGCATGTTAGCATTCTAAATAGAAATTGCTACCACCAAGAGTCACCAAATAATTGAGGACAGGTAATATAAAAGAGACTCATATAACTCAATGAACAGAATTAATCACAGTAAGAGCAACTGATGTTACAGAAACACATTGAGTAGAATATTATAACAGGTATAATGCATATCTTCAGAAGAGAAGAGGTTATTGAATCCACAGGAAGAATAAAAACATATCTGAAATTTAAAATTCGATGATGAGATTTTCATAGAAGCAGCCAAAAAGACATGACTCAAGAATGTAGAACACACTGGAAGTTGAAGCTGAATAAATTTTAGGACAATAAGATGAAAATTTTTAAGAGAGCCTAATTTAGAGAGAAGGTAGATGCAATGCAATATTGTTTAAATGTAGTTCTGAAAAAGACACATGTTAAAACACAGAGTACAGGGACTATTCAAGGAAGTGATGGAATGATGTTCACTAAAGGGAAGAATTAAAGCACCCAATTCACCTGTATAACATTGCAAAAAATACTCTAAAAATCACATGAAAGAGTGTGGCGGGCGAGACCCGGGGCCCAGGGTTACGCCACGTGCATCTAAAGATGGCAACTGGCAGAGAGCAAACGGCGTCCTGATTATGCCTGGAGAGAGGCAGGAAGCTTTTACAATTGGCTGCATGATAATCAGTTCAGCCGCCTAGCGCGTGGACAGATATACTTTACATGTATGCTCGAGCGAGTGATCGCTTGACCTTTAACAGGATTGGATGGACATATCTGGTTACAATTGCTTATGTATGAGACTGCTTATATATTGAGGGTGTGTTATCTGAATAAACGAGAAGCTGCTTCATGAACCTCTGAAGAGTACCTGTCTTTTGTCCCGCTGGTCGGGCCAAAAGAGCAAGCAGCGGCACCGAGCTGCTTGGAGCAACCGGGGCTGGAAGCAGCGGTTTTCCGTAAAAGAGGAAGATTGAGAAAAGATGGAAAACATATGCCAGATGAGTACTCACAAAAAGAAAGAAGAGAAAAAATAATTCAAGATAATGTGCTTTGGAAAGAACAAAATAAATATGTTGTTGGCAAGACGGTAATTCACCAAACAGTTATAACAGTTATGAACCATACATTTAATATTCCAGTTGTGGGGTACATAAAATAAAGACTGTAAAATCCCACTGAGAAATTTATACACAAATAACTACAGGTAGAAAACCTTGTATCAGAAAGTTGTTGAAGGGAACCAAATAATGTCTCTAGGGTTTAGGACAACAACCCTAATCTACAAGATAATGTAAAAAATGTTCTAGACGTGCATACGCATTCTTTCCAGAAAACAAGATAAATCTAGATATGGAACTTGTATTGACTCAGGGCACACAAATAAAAATTTTATAAACTAATCACATTTAGGTAAACACATTTCATCTTCTAATGCTCCTAAAATCCTTGCCAGTTCAGATGCTTAATTTACACTAATGTTGGTGGTCATTTTCCCTTTCTGGAGGTGGGTTTGTTATTGATCCATACTAGTACCTGGGCATAAACAGAGGTGTTCTCAGAGAAACCCTGATGAAGGTTAAATCTAACACCTGCCCAAGTGGGAAAGTCTGCATAAATATCTCCTCATCAAATCTGCCACCTCTTTTCTCTTTATCATCATTTTGGAGGGTGCAGAGTGTCAACTGTCCATATACAGATTATCCTCAACCTATGATGTGGTTGTGTCCATATAAAAATATGCTATCTTTGTAAGAAAGGACTTGCTGTTGCTGCCCAGCATCATCCTATGGGACTCATCACTAACCCAGGAAAAGAAACATCTCCAAAATTCAAAGTATGTTATCATACTAATTGTTATTATTATACAAGTAATAAACATGAAACTAGTATCCATAAATTAATTGTGCATCCAAAATTTTTTAGTTTCTGCATAGCTTCATTCTTATCTTACCTTTTTTCATGGGAAGTAGGTCAGAGATAGTCCCATTTCTCTCAGTGGTCTAAAATTTACCTTTCCCATTAAAAGATATTTAGAAAACCATTTAGAGTAGCAAAGCCTAAATTAGAGAGACTAGGGGTACAAGCTCAGTGGTATAGCACTTACCCAGCCAGGCTTGAGGTTCTGAGTTCAAAATCAACAACAAAACAATAAAAAGCCCAAAACAAACATACAACTAATTTAGGTAACATTACATTGTATACCCATTCTCAACCATAATTATTTCAGTGCTAAAGATCTGACTCTAAAATTGAACATTTAAGGTTTGTTGTTTTTAGTTTTGATTTTTTTTATTTGTTCCTTTTAGATATGCATAACAGTAGAATGTATTTTGACATATTATACATACATGGAATATATCTTATAATTAGAATCCCATTCCACATTCCCATGTGGAATGATGTGAAATTCCACATCATCTTGTACATGATGTGGAATTTCACTGTGGTATATTTATGTATGACACTGGAAAGTTATGTCCAATTCATTTCATTATCTTTCTTATTTCTATTCCCACCCTCCTCCCTTTCATTACCCTCTGTCTAATATACTGAATTGTGTGTTAGCATCCACGAATCAGAGAGAACATTCTGCCTTTGAATCTTTGGAATTAGCTTATTTCACTTAGCAAGACAGTCTCCAGATCCATCCATTAACCAGCAAAATTCATAGTCATTCTTGTTATGGCTGAGTAATATTCCATTGTGTATATGGACCACATTTTCTTTATCCATTCTTCTGTTGAAGGGCACTAGTTTGCATTGGTTAGCTATTGTGAGTTGAGCTGCTATAAACATGGATATGGATGAAGTTTTTTGAAAATGAAAGAATATATTTAATCTTGGTGATAGGCAAAGATTTGATAAATGACTTAAAAATGCCAAATTACATGAGTCAACATTCTGTGAGAAAATTCCTGAGATAAACACCATAAAAGGAGGAAAAATTTTGGGGGGGATTGGTCTATTTCACTTAACATGATAGTCTCCAGTTCCATCTTAGTCCGCAGTTAGCTCCATTGCCTTTGGGACTGTGGTGGGCAGAACATCAGGATGGGAGCACATGGCAGAGCAATTTCTGCTCACCTCTGGGTGGCTGGGAAGCTGAAAGAGAAAGGAATGGGCTGTAGTCAGAGTAACCTCTTCAAGAGAGCTGTCAATGACCTTCCTTCCTTCCACTAGGCCCTAGAGATTCCCGTACTTTCTAATACCACCGTCAACTGTCAAGCCATTACTACATGGGTCTTTGTGGGACATTTGCAAATCATAGAAGAGCCGTAAGAGAATATTTTTTGAAATTGGACGATATTGTCATCAAGAATTTCTCTTCATCAAGAGATAATATTAAAAGATTAGAATTACAACTCTTAGCTTTAGAGCCAAAATTTATAATACACATATCCAAACAAACTTTTGTATCCAGAATATATAAAGAACTCTAACAAGTCAATAAGAAATAGACAAATGCCCCATAGAAAAGTGGACAAAGGACTTAAGTAGGCACTTCACAAAGGAGATAAACAAGTGGATTGAAAAAATAAATAAAATCTTATTTGTCCTAAATTAACTCATAGTGCTGCATCACTACTTATCCAAAAGATAGTTAATATTTAAAAACAGATAATAGATTAGAATGGCTATTATCAAGAATACAAGTATAGTAGTGGGGGTGTTGCTTGGATGTGGGGAAAAAGGCACCTCATACACTGCTGGTACAGTTGTAAATTGGTGCAGCCACTCTGGAAGTCTGTATGGAGATTCCTCAGAAAACTTGTAATTAACCCACCATTTGGACCAATTTATTTCACTCCTCTGTTTATACCCAAAGGAATGTAAAATCAGCATACTGTAGTAACACAGCCACATCAATGTTTGTAGCAGCTCAATTCCCAATAGCTGGACTGTGGAACCAACCTAAATACTCTTCAACAGATGAATGGATAAAGAAACTATGGTATATATATGCACAATGGAATATTATTCAGCCATAAAGAAGAATAAAATTATAGCATTTGTAGGTAAATGGATGGAGTTGGAGAATATCATACTAAGTGAAATAAGCCCAATCCCCCAAAAACCAAAGGCAGATGTTTCTCTCTGAGAAGTGGATGATGATACATAATGGGGGTGGAATGCAGTGGGGTAAGAGAAGAATGGAGGAACTTTGGATTGTGTAGAGAGAAATGAGGGGGGGTGGGGGAAGGAAAGATAGTGGAATGAGACAAACATCATTACTCTATGTACCTGTATGATTACAGAAATGGTATGAATCTATATCATGCACAACCATAAGAAATGAAAAGTTGTACCCCATTTGTGTCCAATGAATCTCAATGCAGTCTACAAAAATAAAATAAAGACAAATAATACCATGGTGTTGTTGAAGATAAAGGTGTGACTATAATTTTTATACAATGTAAATTGGAATATAAATTAGTATAAATAATTGGCAATATGTATTATAACCAAGCATATACATACCATATAATCCCAGCAATGTTGCCTCTAGCAATGTTTATAGACAACAGAAGTATTGTCTTCTGTGTCCATTAAAAAAAGCATGCAGGGATTTTAAAGACAATTTTCATAATAGTAAAAACACTGTAGACTAGCCAAATTAGTCTGACTGGACCAATACGTTGTGATACATTCACATTATGTAATACTAAAGATAGATGGGCATGAACTTCAAAACAAGATGGATGAATGCTCAAAAAAATTTTGAGCAAAATAAGAATACAGAAAATGTCTGATCTCTTTTGTGCAGAGTTGAAAACAAGAAAGATTGATCGATAGTGGCCGAGGTCGAAGAGAACCTAGTCTCCTGTGGGGCATTATCTTGATTGGAAGCGGGGAAGGACTCTTTTAGATGCTGGAAGTTCCTGTTTCTTGATCTGATGCTTGTTATATAACTTGTTACTAAAGCGATCACTTGTACAGTTTCACTGTGTAGTTTTGTGTTTATTATAATACATTAGAATTAAAAATATAAAGTGAATGTGAGAAAACAATCTATGTACTGAGTAGAAAGATTCACAATGTATTGTTTATTAAAAGTCAAGGTGTATAGTGAATAAAATATGCTGCCTTTGTAAGAAAGGAAGCATTAAGGATTCACACATATTGGTAATAAATAAACATGGAAAGAAAGAAGGAGGAAGAAAGGGAGGGAAGGAAGGGAGTTAGTTTAGTTATAAACTGAAATTTAAATGACTATTTTAAACTGTCACAACACCTGTTTTGGGGGGCCTTCCTACTTTATTTTCTGGGTTGAAAATTGTAATCTAAATGCATTGTCGTTCTTCTCTTGCTATAATCATTCTTCAACCTTTTTCCTTATAATGTCACAAAGTGGAAATTCCTTTCCCAATTGTTTCCCCCCAAAACAAAAACAAATACTGTTAGATTATTACCTCACATTTGTAGACGTACTAGACATACCATAGAGTAAAAAGACATTTCTGTGTCATAAACTGTTAATTGAGCTTTCCCTTTGCTAAGGAAAGCTTGGAGATAAGGGAAGCTGTCTTCTATTTGCTACATCCTCATTTTCTCAAATGCCAATTCAAATTGCAGAAAATAAAGAGAGAAAGCAAACCATTCTGCTGCAAATCTTTATGAACTGTGTCAAACTGCATAACTGGTAATTTTCTTGAACAGAAGGAAATAATTTTGCAATCCTTTTTAAGAACAGATTTTTCCCCCTCTTAGTAGTCATTAGCATAGTTCTTCACTGTGCGGTGCTTAAAAGGTGAATGCAGCAACATTATTTTATTTTCTTCCTCATTTTATTTTCCCTTCTTTATAACCTAAATTTGAAAGAACTCAAAGTTTACGATGGTTTATTACCTTTATAGAGATTCAAACTTTTGGATTCAAATTATCCAAACAGAGGCCAAAATAAATACTAAAGCAAACAGACAGTACTAACTACTATCTATTATCTATCATCTGTCATCTATCTATCATTTCAATATCAATCTATCAGGTATCAACTAAATATCTGTTTATCTATTGGCTTATCCCATTAGTAATTATTTTAAAAGATAATTCGCATGCATACATGCATTTATAATGATGCTAGTGAAAATAATATTCTTTTTTTTTTTTTTTACTCTCAACAAAGTTTTATTTAAGCAAATTGCTATCAAAGGGCTAGCACATGTCACTTCTTTTGATACAAGAGTAACTGTAGATACTGGCTTTTGTACTTGTGAGACAGATGGTCACAGATACTATTGTACTTCAGTTCTTCATAATAATTCATAATAATGGACTCCCTTCTCTCTGGAAATGTTTTTTTTTTTTTTTTCACTTGGATACTGAGAGTTGTGATCTTTGCATTTCTTCTCTACCACTGGCCTCTTCCCATTTACCTTTCGAATTCTCCTTTCTAGCTTCCAAATTTTCTCTGTCTCCACTGATTCCGTAGATGACTTCATCTGCTCTCATAATTTTATGTACTATTTAAATACTCCTAACTTCCAAAGGCATATCTAAAACTAGTTCTCTCCTCTGACTGTGAGACTCTGGCATCATTGATATGTTCTTGTAGCTATATAATGGAAACTTACACCAACTGAACCACTTTTTTTTTTTTTTAATCTCCATTGCCCCCATCTTAGTTCAAACTCTCATCATCTTTCACTGCATTTTTGTATCTGCTTTACAACTCTCTCCATCTCTACCCTTCCAGCCACACAATGTTTGGTGGCATAATACATAAAGGTCAGGTTGAGTGCAGGTGTGCTTCAGATTGGGGTGGGGGCAACTTTGGCAGAATAGTTCATGATGGACAGTGCCACTTTGTTCAATACACTTTAGTTTTACTCTGCCAATGTCTGTAAAGATGTATTCACTCATCCTTTATTGAGTTTCTGGTCCCTTATGGAAAAAATGATTGGGAAATGCATATGTAATAATTTGCATAAACATAAGCAATCAACCTTCTTGGGGATATTATAGTCAAAATTTATGTTAAGGAAAATAATTATTTTTCTATCAAAAATGACAACACTGTTTTTTTCTTCAATACCATGTCTCTTGGGGACATATCTTACTGAAATAATATACATCTTCTTGCCTTTGCTGTTCTCTGTCATGCATTTAATGTAGGCCCCATCATTGGGGATGACACTCTAGCAACCTTCTTGAATGCTGGTCTTCAGTGACGTGCCCCACTGTTGCTACTCTGCTAAGTTGATGGTGACTATACATGTGAGCACAGAGAAGTCAAATATGAGTGAGTTTGTTTTCTGGTCATAGTAAATCAATTTCTTTCTTTTTATATTGTAAACGTAGAATATTGTCTTCCCCTGAATTTTTCAGGCCGCAATCAGTGAGTTCTTAGACTATGACCTCTTTCAAAGTTGACGGCCTCTCTGCTTTTCATTACTGACACCAGTGTGGCAAATAGGAAAGGGGACTGTGGGAAGGGTGAGTATGGTGTCATTTCTGTAACATGGTTTATGACTGACTGGAGGGTGTAGAGTAGGGGTGGGGAAAGGGGATGTAGGATGACACTTGATGCCACATTTGCAGCCCTCAGGTGCTGAAGACTAGAAGTGGCACCAGGGTGGTAATATGGGCAGGAAATATCTGGCTCCTGGGCCTGTGAATACAATTAAGTCCTAGGGTCTTTGTGGGCTGTTGATGCTCTCTAAGATGTAGAGACCTATGTCCACTGTGAGTTAGTATGACAGCTTCATTCAGTGGTTTAATCTCATGTGATTCCCTGAAATAGATACTACACCTACCAGCAGGAGCAATCCTAGGAAGACTTCAAAGTTATGAGCCCCAAAGCTCCTTGGGGTATCTGGCCCATGTAGGGGAAGAGGGGAAGAAGCAAGGATATGGTTGAAGGGGGCAAATTGGTTTAAGGCCTATGTGGGAGTAGCTGAGTCTCTACATGCCTTGCTGGATCATCACCTCTGGTCACTCCCAGCCACCAAAAGAAGACAAACATTTTGAGGAAATTTTGTACAGCCTGGGACCCCTGAGGCCTAATGCCAGGACAAGGGCCTCTCTTTCCCATTCTAAGTTAGTACTGAGGACTGTTCTAGATGAGACAAATGATAATATGGGCTTAGGGGGAGATAAAATCAAAGAGGTGCAATTTATGGTTACCACATGGAATGACAGAGTGGCAGGTCCATGATTAGACTTTGGCTTTGGTAAATTTGTGTTTCAGAAAGCATTAATCTGAATAGGAGGAATTTTTTTTTTTGTAGGAAAGCCAATAAGTTAATACATTATCGGGTAATTTTATGATGTCGTTTTTACACGATCACTTATTATTAGATCCATGTACAAACTGAGAACCCAGCAACTGTGTTGAAATACAGACAGTAGTTTAGTAGGTCTGCTGTGGAGCCTGAAATTCAGTTTCTAACAAATTACCAAATGGTACTAACTTTTCAACTGGAGACTGTATTTTGAGTAGCAGTGTACTAGACTATGATTCTAGATTACTGGGTTAAAGACCTTCTAATTTCTCCTAGAAGAAAATAATCATATAAAAGGATTTAACTTATTTCATCCTTTCCCTAGGCTGTTTCTCAATTGTTATTCATGTCTCCTGGTCTCAGTTACTGACAGTAGAAGAATTCACTCTAAAGATGATGTGTAATAAGGGTTCTTCCATAAATCTAAGTATTCACTATAAAGTTGTTTTAGATAACTATCACTGTGAAACAAACCAACCCCAAACTTGGTATGTTAAAACAGGAAGGTATCAACCTTTGTTTCTGTAAGTTCACTGCCTTTCTCTTTTGCTCTATGTAGTGTCTAATGGGGAAATGGGGTGCATAAGTCATCAGGAGCTCCCCGCTGGGGCTGTTAGTCAGGAGTCCCTTCTAGAGCAAGTATTCTAAAGAGAATGTTACTAGGCCAGTTAAGGGACAGGCTCCAAACTGTCCTTCCTTTCTTTTTCTCTCTCTTCCTCCCATTCATCCCTCTCTCCCTCCCTTTCTTCTTCCTTCTCTCTCTCTCTCTCTCTCTCTCTCTCTCTCTCTCTCTCTCTCTCTCTCTCTCTCTCTCTCATCAGAGTATATACAGCAGTGAGAGGAGTGGTACATGATGTTTGAAATATGGAAGCATGTTCACTGGGGAAATCATCTAAGTAACAGTTTACCACAGATGGTTAGAGACTGAGGCAGTTATTGAGAAATTGGTTGAGTTTACTTTTTAGTTATTTCCCTTCTAATTTTTACTTTGTTTTTATCAATCAACTATTTTCTCATTAGAAGACAAAATGCAATTTCTTGATTGCTTCCCAACCCAAACAGATTCTAGGACCCAAATAAAATGTCGAAGACACCATATACACTGGAACTGTGGCAACATTCAACGAAACTCTTTTTCTGAAGAAACAACATTGCAAAATTGAAATTAGTTTCCAGAGGTGTTGAGAGAAATGAAATTCTATCTAATGAATCTGTGACAAGACAAAGAATTTATATGATTGAACTTCTCCCTTTGTTTTAATGTACTTAGACTCTCATATACACATAATAGTGAAAAAAGGCTGTAAGGGAACATTTATCTAAATAGGGTTTTAGTTTCAGTGTTTGATTTATACCCAGGATAGGCACAGCACATGTCCTTAAGCAGCTGCATTGAGAATGCCATAAAATACAATTTTACTTACTGTAGAAGTGCAATTTAAATTTTAATGCCTATCACATTTTCTTCACTTTTAAATAAACTGTTTAATGGTAGAAAAGAGGAAATCTCTTTGAAGTCTTCGATGGTTAAATATGTTTATCCCTGTTTTTATCCTTGAAGGAATATTTATACAATTATGTGTATATTTTAATGAACATTATTTTGAAATAATTTTGATTTTAGAAAAAAAATAGAAACTAATAGCAGAGAGGTCCCGACTATTCTTGTCCAACTTTCCCAGTTGTTACCCTCACACATTTCCATGGTGCATTCATCAAAACGAAGAAATCAACTGTGATACATTACTTTTTAACTAAATTTCAGTTTAGTTTCAATTTTGCCTGTTTCTGTTGATACTCTGTCCGTATTCCAGGAGCCAATTCACAGTGTCACACTGCATTTAGTAGTTGTCATCTCTCTTGAGTCTCTTCTGGTGAGTGATAGTTTCTCAGTTTTTTCCTATTTTGGATGACCTTGAATGCCTGAGAAGTACTGACCAGGAATCCTGCAAAATGTTCACAAGGCTAGATTTTTATGTGTTTCTCATCACTAGACTGAGTTTGTGGGCTTATGGGAAGAACACCACAGAGATGAGTTGGTCTGTTCCTCATGTCATGTCAGGAGCTGCATGATAAGTATATGACATCACTGGGCACATTGAGCTTTGCTGCTTGCTTCAGGTATCATTTGCAGGGTTTCTCCAGTGTAGAGCTATCATTTCTCCCCTTATCTACACTATTATTTGGAAGCAAGATATTAAGGCAAGCACACTCTCAAGTGTGTGTATATGTATGCATACATGTGTGCATGTATAAAGCTTTAGCCCCTGGCATGTAGAGACTCTCCATGTATTAACTGTGATACTTGTATAAGAGTCATCTCTTTTCTACCATATATTTATTCAGTCATTTATTTATATTGATATTGACTCATGGATATTTATCTTATTCTTAGTGTAATTTAATACTATATTATCTCTTTTGTTACTTTAATTGTTCCAGTTTTGACCCTCGAGTACTCTTTAGAGTTGGTTTCCTTTGTCACTCCATATGTCCTCATCCTTCCTTACTTTTTGGTATTACAAGATGCTCCAGGTTTATCTTGCATTTTCTCTGCCCCAGAGCTGGAAACAACCTCTTCTCCAAGAAGCCCTTGTTCCTTTTATTAGAGAATGGTGTTTAGAAACTAGCATATGGGCACTAAACGTGCTTGTGGCTGTAATGTCATTGTTTCCAGGCTTTATTCTCATAGACTATTAATATATGTAGGTTTAATTACCTATGTGAAAAACATCTGTAAGTATTTTGATACAGGTATCTAGCTATACAGAAAGCTAAACAGTTCATACTTATGTTCCTGATTCTAATTTAGTACAACAGAGTTCATCCTAAACTTCCTTTCTTGTGTTCGTATCATTAACACCCTCTCCAAAAGCAGAAAAGTTAGCAAAATATACATTATTTTTATATTTTGATTTTTTAAAATATATTTAATATCTTTGGCACCAACTGTGAGTGGAACATTCATTACACAGAACATAAGATTCCTTAATTAATAAGATAAGATACAATTATCCCTTGACTATATTATCTCAAATTCATATGTAGCTTGTTAATTTTAAATATTTTATCATTAATATAAGTACCAGCTGTGCTTTGTGTGCAAGCAAGGAATATAGAAAGAGGCTAAAAATAATGGTGAGTGAATAATCAGTCTTAATAAAATTATCCTCATGTGGACTGTGGTTATTTGAAACTGTAGATCAGAGGTACTTAAGCACAGCAGCATGTAAGAATCACCTGGGGAGTTTAAAAAAATGCTGATGCTTGGTTCTCCTCACTAGAGATTCTGTTTTAAGTAGTTTGCATTCAGAATGGGCATGGGGATTTGAAAAGCTCCCCAGGGATTCTTATAGGCATGAGGTTGATCCAAGTTCATAAATTCTCCTGCTCTTGGCTAGGTTAACTCATTGCAGCATCTTAGGGCTTTCTTGATTTTTGAATGGATATGTTCCAAGCCAAGTAAATGGTGAAAGAGTCATTTATAAATTGAATTTGGACAATGGGGCACATTATAACAGGGGCAGTCAATGAAGCATACGTTGTAGTTGTCACAATATTTTTAAAAATCAATACTATTTTGATAAGACAGTCTATAAATATTTAAGTATATAACTATAACTGAACAGAAATAAAATTGATACTATTTTTTCATGGTTATTTATTTTCATACTTTAGGGCATATCCTTGCTTTCAGAGTGTAGATACTTATCATGGATTATCTTATGAATCTTAGAAATGCCTCCACAATTAAATTTGAATTAAAATAATGTATCATTCTAACTTTAATCAGTGACTTACAGCAGGAAATACAAAGTATTTTGAGTTTATGATTTATTCAATTTAATAAGCTCAATTCCGTGAAGATGTGGTTGATGCTTTATGTGCTTCTAGTGTTCATCTGGGACAAATATGGATATATATGAATTCAGAACATTTTAATGGTATATCTTGAAGGCATTAATACACTAGTGAATTTTTGATAAAAGAATGCAGTCTCTTCTGGATTAGAATATAGTGCAGTACTAGTGTATGCTTTTTTTTTCCTCAATAGTTACTTTTTACAAGGTGTGCTTTCAGTGCTCTAAAGGGCTTACATTAAATTTTGACCAGCATTTATTTAATTAGTAATCATAATAATAGAAAGCGTATAAAAATACACACTTCAAATGTTGGATACTCTTTGGCTATATTCTAAAGACAGATGATCTATTACCTTGCATTATTTTTAACTGAGGGGAAATGGTGATACTTCAGTGGCTTTAATTTTCACAGGCACAGAAATGATAGTTTTTCTTTATTACTTTTTACACTTTCTATGTATTCCTGAAATAAAGATTCAGGTCTATCACTGGTCTTGAAAATAATTTGTAAGTCTGTATTTAAAATATAATAATTCTATCATTATGTTCAAATGCAAATATTACTTTTTTCAGGACTGGGGATTGAACCCAGGATCACTTTACCATAAAGCTATCTCGCCGGACCTTTTTATCTTTCATTTTGAGACAGGGTCTTAGTTGCTGAGGCTTACCTGGAACATGTAATTCTCCTGTCTTACCCTTTAGCATCGCTGGGATTACAGGTATGTGCCACTGTGCCTGTCAAGATTTTTAATTGAATTTCAGAAACAACACTGAGACATTTCTGATTATCGTTTTAACTGTTAATATTATCGTTCATCAGATATTTACTTTCATTTGGGCAGTCTGAGGTAGCATCTGCACATGGCCTCTTCATGTAAGTTTGGCATCTCTAAGCATGGTGGCTTGGTTCTGAGAGGGAGTTCCAAGAGCAAGATTTCAAGAGACAAAGGCCGATACTTCTAAGACATAATCTCTGATCTCTCAGAATACCACTATTACCAGATCACCAAGTAAGTTACCAAGCTTAGTCCAGCTGCGAAGTCAGGGAACTTAGACTCTGTTCATGTGAGAAGAAGCATATACAGAAAGGATGAAAGAAAATGAAGGTGACTATCTTTCAAACTTATTTACCACCAGAGGCTTTCTTTGACTTAATTTGGATAAATAGTTTCATGTATAGAATGCCCATATAATTTTTCATCTATATCAGCCACATTTGAGACCAAAATATATGCTAAATGGAAATACATTAGAATGTCTCAGAAATACTGCACTGTGTGCATGTGCACACTCATTACTAAGATATTACATATTAATTCTTTTACTCATCCTTCTATTTTGTGCTTTGTCATGCTGGGGATGTGATTCTGCAGATCACATTGCTCCTTTGCCAACTGTATTTCTCTCAGGCTCTACCATAAGGGGACACTAGAAGCAGACCCAAAGTCAGATGGAAGGTGAAGACACTTGCCCCTTCCTATTCCCTTTGTCTCAGCAAGGTCTTAGTGGTAGTAGGTTCCATTACTCAGGTTTGATTTTTCCATATTTCTCAGACCAGCCTTGATGCACTCTTATAAACATCAACATCAAAAAAGTATCACCTCCTTTTCCGAAGCATGAGGCCAAGCTCTAAGAGACCCTTCCTATCAGCTTCTGGGTTCTAATAACCCCCAACCCTTTCCCTTTGCTCTCTTTGACCTGGAGGTATAAACTGCTCTTACTAGTTCTTGAATACTCATTCAACCAACTTCTTACATTACAGTATCTCTCTGTTCAAAAGAGTGTGATTTCTGTTCTCTTTTTTTCCCTAATGTTACCATTATCTTATATATCTGGATTATTTTCCTGGCTTGAATAGATAGTATCAAAAACTTTTACTCAGTAATCAGACTTACATTGACCATGTGCTGGGCACTAGAAGATTAAAAAACAAAAAAGAAAGGAAAAAAAAAAATCTAATTCTAGGAACATTTACATGTTTCTTCTTTCTAATCTTTGAGGGTTTTTTGTTTGTTTTGGGTACTGAGCATCAAACGCAGGAGGTCTTTACCACTGAGCAAAATGCCCAGTCCTTTTATTTTTTTAATTTTGAGACAGGGTCTCACTAAATTGTTTGAGGCCTCGTGAAGTTGCTGAGGCTGGTCTTGAATTTGCAATCCCCTGCCTTAGCCTCCAGAGTGACTGGAATTGCAGGCATGCGCCACTGCGCTGAGCACATTTATACCTTAAAGTAAATTTGAAATCACTGAAACATAATAAATGGCAAAGTTTGGACTCAAAGAAATAAATTCTATTACTGTTGTGGCGTTATTAATTTAGGTACGGATAAATATTGAAAAAACATTATCGACACTTTTTGGTATAAAGTAATCATGAACTGCTTAATACATATGTAAAAGTGGCACCATACTGTTGTATCTATAAAATCATTTCTACTTTTCTATCGCCTTATTTAGGATGTTTGACATAATGAAACTTATGTGAAATCTATAAGAGAATCAAAAATGCATCAGCGCAAGTGCTCAGAGAGGCAAACAAACAGAAACCTGGGACAGGCTTCAGGAATTTACATTCCACGCAGAGAATTTACATCCTCACAGTTAATTTGTTATTAAACTGCCCACATATGATCTAAGCAATGAATTGTGTCTTCTGTAATGTAATTGTTTACATTTGGGAAACCATGGCAAAATATAAGGGGAACTGAAAATGTTACCAATGTAAAAAAATCTTAAAAATCAAGTTTATGTAGACCTCTTTGTCAAACACCATTAGAAATGCAGCACCTTCTTTATTCTCTAAAATTTTTAGTGTATGCCTGCTTTGCTTAGTGCAAATGCCATGCATTGTATGGTAAAATTTTCCTCTGTAAGATTTTATCCTGATGTTAGCTTTGTTTCTCTTTCTTCTCAGCAGAACAAGAAAATACACTAACCCAGATGACTGCATGATTCCCTTTGTCAGGCCACTTGGAGTTCATACCAGTTTTCTTCTTTCTCCTTAGATGGAGTCAGAATAAATACTGCAGGTATACAACAAACATGTGTTTTGATAGTTTTTTTTTTTTTAAATGAAAAGTGCTATGTATCTTTCATGTGAAATGTGTTATTTAAAAGCATCTTAAATTGATATTGTCAGAGGTCCTGCTGTTAGTCTGCCACTTAATTATGCTATGGCAGCAGGACCTACCTATATTCTGTATCAGATTATATCAGCAGGAGCAGAGAGCATAATTTAAAAAAAATAGAATCTAATGATTTGTTTTTTTCAGTCAGCAGGAGGAGGGCTCCCTACAGATACACAAACCTGTATCTGCAAAGGTACAGGTGATTTGTCACACACTGGTGATAAACCTTGGGGAATGTGGGCGAAGATTTGAGGGATTTAAATAATATACAGGGACAGAGAAAAGATACAACAGGCAAACAACAGATAATACATGTATGAAAGAAGAGAAAAATAAAATGTTTAAGAAAGGAAGGTAGGTATTGGGGGGCTGCTTTCTAAAAATAATTATGCATTTCGTGTGTTCTAGGCTTTTGTTTTTTTTGTTAAGATGAGTCATTGCATGTGTACCTTTATGCATGGGTTTTTTATATGAGAGTAAATTAGATAGAACTGAAAAAACTATTTTATCACAACTTCAGTTAAATAATATTAAAGAATGATATTATCTGACTAAAGTTTACTATCTACATTTACATGGTAGATGACAAAGGACCACAATACGTTTACCACTAAACTCTAAATATCTGTGTTCTTCAGTAAATCAGAATGTATTCAGAATCTTTTAGATTGGCAAAATTTTCCAGAATGAATCCTTTCTCAACACAGAAGTTAGAAGGAATGGCTGACTGAGAGAGCAGATTTAGTTAGGGTGGTGAAGATTTACAGCATCACTCTCAAGAAGGTATTCAGGAAACATCTTTGGAAGCTTCTCACTCAAGAAACAGTCACACCCTGGTGCTGAAAGCAATGCACTGATCTGTTTCTACCTACTGGGTTTCCTGACTACCACTGGCATTCAGCTTTCTCACTTTCTTTGTCGTTAGCTTACCCATGGCTGCTCATCAGATATTTAAATCTTAAAACTTGAAAAAAAAATGATTGAAATCAATTAGATCAAACTGTTGGCTTCATGGAAACAGTATGAGATCAAAGAGTAGCTCTTGATAGGGCAAGTACTTTATATAATAGTTATTCACTACTTTTCACAGATATTTTGTTTGTAATTTCAGTCCAGAGGTTCCAGTAGGACAACTTTTCTAATTATTTTCTTAGAATATTGGGTGGGTCATGTAAATTGAGCACACTACTGATAAGTTAGGGGCCATCATTTCATTTCTCTCTATGACTGAGTAATATTCCATTGTGTATATAAACTACATTTTCTTTATTCATTCATTTGTTGAAGAGCACTTAGGCTGTTCCATAGTTTAGCTGTTGTGAAGTGCGCTGCTATAAACATTGATGTGACTGTATTGGTATAGTATGCTGATTTTTAAGTCGTTTGGGTATAAACTGAGGAGTGGATAGCTGGGTCAAATGGTGGTTCCATTCCAAGATTTTTGAGGATCTCCATATTGCTTTCCAAAGTGGTTGTACCAATTTGCAGTCCCTCTAGAAAGAGCCGACAGAATGGGGGGAAAATCGTTGTCACCTGCACCACAGATAGAGCATTAATCTTCAGTATATACAAAAAACTAAACACACAAAAAAACTCAAAGAACCCTGTTAATAAATGGACAAAGGAACTGAACAGGTACTTCACAGAAGAAGAAATATGATTGATCAACAAACATATGAAAAAATGTTCAATGTGTCTAGTAGTTAAGAAATGCAAATAAAAACTACACTGAGATTTCATCTCACTCCAGTCAGAATGGCATTTATCTTTAGTCTTATCATATGCTTTCTATATAATTTACATTTATAAAGGTATTTACGGTGATCTAAATTTTTATATTCTTCCAGAACACCATCAGTTCCATTATTTTACATCCTTTTGCATGTATGAAAATACAATGGAAGGCTATCATAAAGATAGGAAGACTCTGAATTTTAACAAGACTTACTAACATGTAGTTTGGTCTCTGTTTAGGATAAGACTAATGGTATTTAAATGCACCTGTCATCTTTTAAATTCTTAGTATCTCTTTATGCAATAAGAAAAATGTTAGAATACAAAATAGATGATGCACCTGCATTTCAACATTCAGACAAATATTTTTATGAAAATGTGTTTCGCCAAAAAGGTGGCTGATTCAACATAAGTGTATTAAAATCGCTTTCCCATATATGAATAATAATAGTCATAATATACAATTTATAAAGAACTGTATTGAATCTGCAAAATAAGTCACATAGGAAAAAGCAGAACCTAGAGAAAAATCTAACAAAATTTATATAAAATGATAAAACTATCATATTTAGAAGAAAATTACACACACACACACACACACACACACACACCCCTTATTGCAGGTTGCGAGGGTTAATTTTATGGATCAACTTAGCTACATAGTACCTAGTTATTCATCAAATATTAATCCAGGTGTTGACTGTGAAGGTATTTTGTATAAGTGACTAACGTGTACAATCAGTTAACTATAGTCAGAGTAAATTTTCTTGATAATATTTTTGGGCCATTGTTTTAGTCAGCTTTTTCACTGCTGTAACTAAAAGATCTGACAAGAACAATTTTAGAGAAGGAAGTTCATCTGGGGGCTCAAGGTTTCAGAGGACTTAGTCCATAGACAGCCAGTTCCATTCCTCAGGGCTTGAGGTGAAATTGAACATCATGGCAGAAGAGTGTGGCAGAGGAAAGCATCTGGGGAAGCTACCAAGATGCACAGTGAAAACAACTAAACTCAGTTCACAAAAGGCATTCCCCCAATGACCCACCTTCTCCACTTATAGACTACCTGCCCATTGTCACCACTCAATTAATCCCTATCAAGAGATTAATTCATTGATTGGGTTAAGGCTCTCATAACCCAATCATATCACTTCTAAACCTTTTGCCTTGTCTCACACATGAGCTTTTTGGGGGACACCTCACATCTAAGTCATAATAACCACATACAATCAGATGAAAAGATTTAATAGCCATAAAGAAGAATAAAATTATGGCATTTGCAGGTAAATGGAAGGAATTGGAGAATATCGTGCTTAGTGAAATAAGCTAATCCAAAAAACCAAAGGTTGAATGTTTTCTCTGATAAATGGATGATGATACATAATGGGATTAGGGGGGTGGGAGGTAAGGGAAGAATGGAGGAACTTTGGATTATATAGAGGAAAATGAGAGGGTGGAGGGGATGGGGTTATGAAAGATGGGGGAATGAGACAGACATCATCACCCTATGTACATGTATGATTACATGAATGGTGTGAATCTACATTGTGTACAACCACAGAAATGAAAGGTTGTACCCCATTTGTGTACAATGAATCAAAATGCAGTCTATAAAAATTTTAAAAAATGATTTAAGATCAAACATTTTCCTGAAGAAAAAAAATTCTCCCTCAACACTACAATGTTGATTCCTGCATGATTTCCAGGCTACCAGCATGACTTCAGGATTTCATAAGCCAATCCTTAAGTGTAAGTTAATTCTCTGAATTAAATCATAAATATAATTATTTCCTTCTGTGTGGGGTCTCTCAGCCACTTCTGGGGTGGATGAGAAAAGGGTTAACTGCCAGAGGATGATGTTGGCTATCAATCAATTACCCATAAACTTATCTAATCAATAAACACACAAGAGCCAAAGCTCTTTTTAAATGAGAAGGGTTGTGATGGGTCTGGCCATACCAGCTCTGGCCTCTAACAACATGGAGTAGCCCAGCTCTCTTTTATTTATAGACACACAGGTAGAGGGGCCCAGAACCGGAAGAGCTTCTGTGATGAACACAATAGGGTGGAGTCATTGGAGCCGTTTTCTCAGGGAAACTAGACAGGAAACCACTCCAACACAGCGCCACACACTTTAGTGGCTGCTAGTTCCTGGAAGCCAGACCTCCATGTCCCATGGCTCAACCTCCTCTGATTCTGCTAGATAAGGATGGCTTCCCACATCCTTCTACAACTTACTCATTCTATTTCATTGCAGAACATTGACTAATTTGACATAAGGATGCTGGCAAGTGTGGCAACATTAATTTAATCCAGAAACATCTACATGTCATTTTATTCCAGTTAAATAAAAATATGATCAAAATTGACAAAAGTTTGTCTGGAAAATCATAGTGGAAGAGTTAAATGAGCAATAGCCAGGTCATGTGCAACATCTGATATATTTCTTCAGTGGCAACTGGCCTGGGAAGTCCAACCAGAACCTTCACAGCAATTTGTACAGATTAGGCAGGACCTGCTTAATGATTACGAATTTCGCCCCTGCTTGCAATTCAAGACTAACCAGATTAAATCAAGTATGCCTCCAAAACCAATCAAATAATATGCCTTACTTCCAGTTAGCTCACACCTGGATTCCCTATATTAACAACCCAGAGCCAGAAGATACTGAAGCCTCCTTTTCATTCTTTCTCCCTCTATGACTCATTAATAAAGTTTTGCCTATTCTTTGCCTCATTTCAATCTCTGCCAAATCTAATTAGGGAGGCTTAATCCCTTGGTATGACAAACTCTGAGAATAGCCCCCATTTATCTCATATGTGTGGCCTTTGTGTAGTTCCACAGGTCTCCTGAAGGAATTTAGTGTCAGCAGACTTTCCCTGAAAGAAGATAACAGTGTGTTGAAAGTACTAATAGTAAGGAAAATTTTCACATTTATAGTATATGGATATGTGACATGAATGACAGCATTGTCAAAAAAGTTGATAGGGAGGAAACAGACATACTAAGTTAGAAGTACTGTCACTTCATGTGAAGCTCAAATGACACAGATTACCAAAATTAAAAAGAATGGTAACTCAAATACCATTGTATCAGAGAATTGAACTGGTATTTAAACATGTTTCAAAAAAGAAAGTACCAAGGTCTGATTGCTTCACTGGCAAATTATATCAAACAATTATGTAAGTAATAATACCTGTTCTGTACAATTTCATCCAAAAAATTGAGGAAGAGGGAAAACTTTCCAATTCACTTTATAAGGCTAGTATTTCTCCAGTATCAAAAACAGATTAAGATGTTGCAAAAACAAGAATAATAAATAAAACCTATGGGATACCACTGTCTTCCATGATCATGAACTCAGAAATTAACAAAATAATAGTGAATTAAATCTAGTAATATACAAATAGGAAAATACGTCCTAGTCAATGGGTGGTGGAAGCTAGTTGAAGTGAGACCTAAAGACAAAGGAAGGTAGCCAGAATGATTTATGTGGCAATGGGTTAGAGTTGGAGGCATTGACATGAACTCATGTTTACCTTTAGATACAGGTGGACATGTAGGAGTGTTTATGGACATGCTAGCATATATACACATGTATTTCTTGACTCTATCACCTGAGAGGGCCTGGAGTAAATGATGACCAAACATCAACACTCAGAATTGACATTCTGATTTCTAATACCATTCTTTAATAATGGGAATCAGGGCTACTTAGGGAAATGTTTAATTTTAGGACTGGAGCTAGAAAAATGCAAAGTGGTCTTAGAATATCCTATTTTGACAAAGATTAAGGAAGTGCTGACAAACAATGACACCCACCCCTTAAAAAATACCAATAATGATAAAACAAAAATCCACAATGATAGGGATTTGCCAAAAGGACATAGGGACATTTTATACAAATAAAAGAGCTCCCTGTGGCTAAAAGTGGAACAATTTGAGCAGCAACAATAACAACAAAATAAGTTGTTTTAGATTATAATCCTAAACATGAAATAAATATTCATAGTAGTATAAATAAGTGATTGAATAAGAAAATAACTGGAGGAACAGTCAAATCTCTTGTTCAATTCAGTTCCAATTATTCTATGTAAAACTCTGTTCTCAAAGTTGTAGAAAGTAACTCCTTCACCCATAAATATGGGCTGTGTGTAGTGACACCTATCCAGAGTATGCTATGAAAAGGGAGAAAAAAAAGTTGTGTAAAGAAACCTGAAAACACTACCTCAGGTAGGTAATCAAGGTCAACATCATGTGATAAATCATATTGGCAGAATGCACACTTAATAGGGTATGATAAAATTAATACCTTACCTTCGTGGTCTTCCCTCATATCCCAAACATAAACCAGTCTAATATGGAGAAAACACCATGCAAAACTCAGTTGAGTGGCGTTTTACAAATACTTGACCAGTACTCTTGAAAAATTTCATCAAAAGCAAAAGTAGTCTGGAAACTGGCATGATCAAGAACCTAAAGAAACATGTCAACTAAATTTAGCATGGTGTTTTACATGGGACACATTAACAGAACAATTAGCAAAAATAAAGGCAATCCGAGTAAATTATAGATTTTACTCAAAATAATGTATCAATATTGGTTCTTCAGTTGCAGCAATATACCAAACTATTATAATGTATTAACAGAAGGTAACACTGGGAATGGAGTATATAAGGAACTCTTCATACAATCTTTTCAACTTTTCTGCCAGTCTAAGAGTATTCTAAGATAAAAAAAATTTGTTCCTACCCCCCAAAAAGAAATCAACTGAAGTGTTTTTGTGTGTGAAAATATTTTAACAAAATCAAATATTCTTTCAAATTTCATTTTAACTTTGGATAGCTTTGCTAAGATTTTCTTTGTAGAATATGTTCCTAATAGATTTAGAAAGAAATGTAAACCAGAGCATCATGCAATTTACATTTGCATATTTGTTCTTGGGACTCTGAAAAATATTTATTCACAAGAATAAATATACCTTGGATTATTTAAATTCAGTGATCTCCCTATCTTTTGTTTATGCGCTATATATATATATATATATATTATATATATATATATATATATACCTATATTATATAGAGATATTTCTATAAAATATGGTAAATATTAGGGAAAAAGTAAAATTTGGAATGATCCAGTTTCAACACTGCTGTTTGGTGAAATAGACATGAAATTTTAGTTTATTTTAAAATACTCTATCCTTTTCATTCGTACTTTTTTGGAGCTCTAAAGTGTTATCTGAAGTTCTTAAAGTCATGAGAATAAGATTAAGAACATTTATCATGTAGCTGCATTAGACATCTCTCTAATGTTTAGGTCTTGGTAAATCTTTCCTAGGACCCCAGGATGGTCCTTAACATCTGAGGTAGTGGATTAGAATTTAAAACACTTGGAATGTTAGTATCTATGAAAAATGTAGTTGGATTAGTTCTTACACATTTTTTTTCTTAAAAATAGTGGCAAGCATATAAATTGCACATGAGTGCTCCTATATCAAACTATATTAGGCTGAAATTAAATGAGCTCAATATCATGAACCCCGATATCAAGTAATGGGAAGTTCTCTTTCACTATTGATGATATTATGTTAATTTGGGGGATATTAGAATGCTATGAAAAGCAATTTGCAGAATCCATTTTTAGGTGATAATAGTACAGAAATTGGGTTTTTATTCCTGGATTGAGATGTATACAATATCATCTGTTGCCTTCAAGGACCTTACTATGAAAAGAAGAAGTAATTAATGGAGCCCTGTGGTAAGTCAGTGGTAAAGGAAGTACTGCATGCCATGACAGCATCACAGAGAGATGGAACCCAAGTTGAGCTTAGAATTCAGATGGGAAATGAGAGGAAGAGGGGGTATAAAAAATGGTGCAATGAGACAGACATCATTTCGCTATGTACATGTATGAGTACACAAATAGTATGAATCTACATTGTGCACAACCATAGAAATGAAAAGTTGTAACCCATTTGTGTAAAATGAATCAAAATGTAGTCTGTAAAAATAAAAAAAAAATATTAATTAAAAAAAGAAAAAAGAATTGAGATGGGAACTGATTCCTGGAAGATGCAGTGCCAGAACCCAATCTAAAAGGGCAGAGTATAGGTGAAAATTAAGAAATTGATCCTTATAGCTAGAACATGTAAAGAGGTGGGGGTAGGGCAATCTTAGTTTATTAAGGAGAATCACAAGGGTTCTGTGTGCTTCAGGGCATTTGTTTAGTTGCTGAAGAGGAAAGTGATGGTCAAATTTAAGTCACTAATAATGTAAATTTAACTTATGATACTTCATATTTATTAGTAGTATAATGCTAACAGTATCTGCTATAGTTTTATAATATTAAAAAATTTCTATCATCACTGAAATAGAAAATAATGATTACTTTATTGTAATAGACAGTTGTGTATAAAATATCTGTTGTTCAGTATTATTGGGAACCTGGATTCCTGGTATGAGGGAAGGAAGAAGAGTATGAATTAAAATTGCTTCTTTATCTCATCTAGAGGATCCCAGTAACAGTAGAATTTAGAGATTATGAGCACTGCTTTGTAAGCTCTATAGGGAAGTGCAAATTACAGGTATCCTTTAGTGAAAGGATAAATGTTTCCAAGCTAATGATTTAGCTTCTGAAACTTAGTAGGACTTTCATGTATTAATCTCCAATGAAAGAACTAAGATTATTTTTCAAAGCATAACTGATATATAACAACAGACCTGAACATGTTTGTGTTTGTATATTTTAGGGGAAACTTGGTTGAGATATGAAAGAACTAAGATTATTTTTCAAAGCATAACTGATATATAACAACAGACTTGAACATGTTTGTGTTTGTATATTTTAGGGGAAACTTGGTTGAGATAAACTCTTCACCTCTTTTTTTTAAAATTATTTTATTTAGCTTTAAATTTTTTACAGCATGCATTTTGGTTCATTGTACACAAATGGGGTACATAATTTCGTTTCTACAGTTGTGTACAATGTAGATTCATACCACTTGTGTAATCATACATGTAAGAGAACTTAAAAAACTTTACAACTAAAATACAAAGAACCCAATCAATAAATGGGCCAAGGAACTAGACAGACATATTACAGAAGAAGACACACAGGCAATTAATAGCTATATGACAATTATGTGGAGATTGTCCTATGCAATCACAATGGTGCCAAACAAAATAATCCCTGCTACTCTCAGGTAGGTTACATCCTAGAATTATTTAGCTATAATATGTAAGGATTTATCAGTCTCCACTATAGAAAAATATCATGAGTGATATGACTGCAGCTAATCTTGGAAAATTGAAGAGATAGTCACAGAATTATGGATATTAGAGCTAATCTGGCCTCTTTAAATTAGTTATATAGTTGAAAGTCAAATTCTCTTTCATCTACTCTGTGCATATTTTTATGTTAAAGTAATAGAGCAAATGTGTACAAGGTTTTGAAAATCTGAAATATGTAGTAAAGTCAGATAACCAATATATTTCCATTATTACCCTATTTTATTGAACATGAAAAAAGTGAGTTCCATTTTTGTTCACATAATCTAGGGTAGTTATGCAGTAGTCTAAATATTCTGAAGGTCACCTGCCTATGGGCAGATACCAAAAAACAATTAAGTTGTGACATTTTATAAATAGATTTATCATGTTATAAGGAAACAAGTCTACAAGTTAAATTTTTTTGACAAAAGAAACAGTATCAAGGAAAACCATTTCACAGATTCATTTAACAAATTTATTATAATAAGCTCTATGATATCAAAGAAATTATAGATTTTAGATACTAGTTGGGTATGGCTTTATTTAAGGAACTAACAAGTGACTAACTGAAATATATTTGAAAGTTTATTTCTCTATGTCTATAATTCTCTGTCTATTTCTCTATGTCTATTGTTCTAATTTCTAAAATATTGTCATTGTCACCTAATTTGATTCAAAATTATACAACCATTTTGAATCTGTTTCCTTGGTTGTAAATGGAAAGGGAGGATTTTATATTTTATATAAATTTGGTTTCCTTGAAAGAGTGCAGGATTTTTCAATAGTACCAATATTTACTGAGGTAATGCCCACAATAATACCATAAAAACTGCATGAAATAAATGTTCAAGGAAGCCTAATGCTTTCACAATAGGAAGGCCATATGGGAACAGGGTGATTTTTACAATGGAACAAACTGACCTGACCAGGTGGCCAATTAACAGAGAATATTTATTAAATCATATTCTATTTGTTCATAAAACCCAAGCCAATATTGGAACAGAACCAGATTTATACATACCTAGGGTTAGATTCAGATAGTTTGGGCAATTTCATCTTTGCCTGCATTAAAAAAATATGATTAAACATTGTTGACATTTATTTCATTCAGTAGTTAGTTTGGGCTTTTTTCCTGTCTGCTTCTGAAAAATGTGAATTGTTTGATTCAGGTTCAGCCAAAATGGCAGGGTTTGGGGCAAAAACTTAGGATGTGAAGTAGATGCTATCTTATCCTAGAGTAAAACCTGATGGTACTTCACTCATAATGGAAAAAGTGCATAAATATCATCTAGAAGTCCAAGTACATTAATAATAAGAATAGAAGGCTATCACGTTATCATCAGTATAATTAGGATAAAGTGGTATAATGAATGAAGATATTTTCTGATTATTTCATTTAGCATTAATAAGAATGAATCCTTGTAGTACAATAACATGGGCATGGAAAATGCTAAAGAAATATTTAGCAATTTTTAAAAGAGATCGCAACATACTGAAGGACACCAATGAGAAAATGATAATTAGAATTCGTTCTGGTAATAAATAGGGCATGGTTCTTGAGACTTGGCTGTGAATGGCATAGTTCAGACTCAATTACAAAAAAAGATGTCAAGGAATAATGCTGAGGGGTGCTGTTGGGCTAAGTTTTAAAGGGCCAATAAGAGGTAGGTTTTCAAATATCATGCTAAGTGAGATAAACCAATCCCAAAGAACCAAAGGCTGAATGATCTCTGTGATAAGTGGATGATGATACATAATGAGGGGGTGGGAGGGAGGCAAGAATAGAGGAAGGATGGGACGTATAGAGGAAAATGAGAGGTGGGGAGAGGGTTGGGGGAAGGAAAAATAATAGAATGAGACAAACATATACGTGTATGATCACACAAATGGCATGACTCTATTTCATGTACAGCCATTGAAATGATAGTTGTACCCCATTTGTGTACTATGAATCAAACAAACAAACAAAAATGAGGTAGGTTTTCAAAGTAGTGGTAATCACATTCTAGTGAATGGTAGCCAGATAGACAAAACAGCAGAGGCATGAAGACACCTGGTTTATTTTGATGTGAATATGTTTGGGGCAATTTATCTGAAAATGAGACTGAATAGGTAATCACGAGCAAGTCAATCCACTCTCATCAATTTATTTCTTCATTCATGAAACATAAATTGGGAATAACCCCCTGGATTTTACCAGGTTCTCCAGAAAAAACAGAACCAATAGGTATGTGTATATGTTTGTGTTTGTAGAGAAAGAGAGAGAATTTTAAGGAATTGGGTCATGTGATTATGGAGGCTGGAAAAGGTCCAAAATTTCAGGGCAGGTCAGCAGAATGGAAACCCAGAGAGGGACTGATGTTTCAGCTCAGGGACAAAGCCAGTCTGAAGACATAATTTCCTCTTCCTTGGGAGAGCATCTTTTCTTCAAAGGTCTTTCACTAATAGCATAAGGCCCATGACCTTAAGGAACCTAATCTGCTTTAGTCAAAGTCTATTGATTTAAATGTAAATTTCATCTAAAAAATTCCTTCATAGTTACATTTAACTGATGTTTGATTAAATACTTGAGAATCATGACCTAGCCAAGTTGGCACATAAAATTAACCCTTGCAAATCCACCCTTTGTCAGCTTGGCATCCATACACATTTCTTTATGTCATATTTAATTTCCATATAATCTGTAATAAAACACAAAGGAAGGTTGAATTTTATCAAATTTCTCTTTGCATCTATCCAGATGATCATTTTTTTTCTTTTATCTGTTGATGTGGCATATCACATCTATTGATTTCCATATGTTAAGCTATCCACAAGGATAGCTTGCACTTGATCTTGGTGAATAAACTTTTTAAGGATTTTGTTAAGGAGTTTTGCATCAATGCTCATTAAGGATATTGGCCTGTAGTTTTTCTTTTTTTGTTGTGCTATTAACTGATTTTGGCATTGGGGTAATACTGGCCTCATAAAATAAATTTGGAAGAATCCCTCCTCTTAATTTTTTGCAAAAATTTAAGAATTGGTATTAGTTTTTCTGTAAATGTTTGCTAACATAGGAATAAAGTTATCTGGTCCTGGGCTTTGCTTTGATGAAAGAGTCTTATTACTGATTCATCTTGTTATTTGTTATTGGTCTATTCAGTTTTTCTGTTTCTTTATAGTTCAATCTTGTTAATCTATTTGTGTCAAGGAATTTCACTAGGTCTTCTAGGTTATCAAACTTGTTGGTGTATAGTTGTGCACAACAATCTCTAAGAATTCTTTGAATTTCTCTGATTTTAATTTTAATATCTCCATTTTCATTCCTGATTTTATTTATTCAATTCTTTGCTCTTGATTTCTCAGTGTAGCTAAGACTTGATCAATTTTTTTTCAAAGACCCAACTCTTGTTTTGATGATCCATTATATTGCTTCCATTTAATTTATTTCTGTTCTGATTTTTATTATTTTTTCCTTCTGCTAATTTTGAACTTTGTTCTTGTTTTTGGAGCCTTTTGAAATTCAACAAGTTTGAGTTTTGAGATCTTCTTTTTTGGTGTAGATATTGATTGCTGTAAATGTCTCTCTTAGTACTCCTTTTACTTTATCCTATAGAGTTTGATGTGTTGTTGTCTATTTTCAATTATATAAAGAAATCTTTTAATTCTCCTTACAATTTTATCCTTGATGAATTTGTTGTTACAAAGTAAGGTGTTTTATTTCTATGTAGTTTTGAAAGTTTTTATTGTTATTGATTTCTAGCTTTATTGCATTGTGATCAGAAAAGATGTTTGATATAATTTCATTTTTTTAAAAAAAATTTTTGAACTCGTTTTGTGGCCTATTGTTTTCTCTATCATGCAGTCTGTTTCATGGATTAATGAGAAGAATGTATATTCTGCAGCTATTGGTTGTAAATGTTTTGTAAACATTTATTAGATCTATTTGTTCTAGGGTACAGAACTATTTGTTCATCGTACCTGAATGATCTACCATTGATGAAAGTGGGTGTTAAAATGTCCTACAGTTACTGCATTAGAGTCAATTAATATTTCCTTTATATAGTTGAGTGCTTTGGGATTGGGTGCTTATAAACTAAAATTACTATTTCTTCTTGCTGAATTAAACCATTTATTGTTCTATAATAGCCTTCCTTGTCTCTTTTTGCTGTTTATTTTAAAGTGTATTTGAGACTACTCCTGCTGTTTTTGAATTCATTTGCCTGAAATATTTTATTCTAGCACTTCACTTTCAGTCTATGTATGTCCTTAGAGGTAAAGTGAGTTTATTATGAACAATATAATATGAGATCTTGGTTTCATATTAATTCAGTCACTGTCTTTTAATTAGAGAATTTGAGCCCTTTACATTTAAGGTAAATGTTGATAGGTAATGTTTATACAGCCATTTTGGCAACTTACTTCTTGTTCCATGACAGTCTTCTTTCATGCTTAAGTGATTTACTTTAGTAATATGCTTTGATTCCTAGTTTATTATTTTTGGTTTGTTTATTATAGAATTTTTCTTGGTTGTTACTGTACAACTTACAAAAAATGTTTATTACAACAATCTATATTGAAGTGATAGCAATTTAATATAAATGAAATATAAAGATAAATTAAACAAAAAACAGAGAGAATATAAAAACTACATTTCCCTGTATTCCTCTCCACATTTCAAATTTTGATGTTTATTTTATATCTTTTGTACTGCCTACATTTTCACATATTAAGGTAGTTATTACTACTATTAACTACATTTTACTCTTCATACCAAATTATGAATGGTTTATGTACCGTTTATAAAATTTGAGCTGTCTGAATTGTTCATATAGTTACTCTTGCCACTGAGTTTTATACCTTCTGACACCTCTCATCTTTTTTAGCATGAAAAACTCCCTTTAGCATTACTCTAGGACAATTCTGGTGGAAATCTTTTCTTTCCAGTTTTATTTGTCTGGAAATGTCTTTATCCTTCATTCATTTTAGAAGGAAAACTTGACTAAGCACATTATACTAGGTTGATAGTTTTTGGTGTGTTCTTTTATCCTTCAGTACTATGAAAATCTGTAAAATCTCTTCTAAGAAGTTCACTGTCAGGTGAATTTGGACACCTTTATGCATTATTTATTGCATCTCTCCTGCTGCCTTGAAAATCTCTCTCCTATTTTTCTTTCACCTTTGAAAGCTTGATTATATGATATCATAAAATAGATTTGATTGAGTTAAATTTGGTGGTCATTGACCTTCCTCTACCTGGAAAGACATTTGTATCTTCCTGGTTTGGGATTTTTTTGTATTATATTATAACTTTGAGTAAACTCGATCCCTTTAACATACTTTTGAACCCCATATTTTTGGTCCTTTTGAACCCCAAGAATCTATATATTTGGTCTTCTAATGCCATTCCATAATCCTTCTAGACTTTCTTCACTCCTTTTCTTTTGTTTCTGTGTATTTTCATGTAGCCTATTTTTTATTTTTATAGACTGCATTTTGATTCATTGTATACACATGGGGTACATCATTTTGTTTCTATGGTTGTACATAATGTAGATTCATACCATTTATGTAATCATACATGTACATAGGGTAATGATGTCTGTCTCATTCCACCATATTTCATACAACCCCTCTCATTTCCCTCTACATAATCTAAAGTTCCTCCATTCTTCTCTCACTCCCCACCCCCCACCACCCATTATATATCATCATCTGCTTATTAAGGGAAACAAATCAATAAATGGGCCAAGGAACTGGACAGACACTTTACAGAAGAAGACATACAGGGGATTAATAAATATATGAAAAAGTGAAGTGTTCAACATCTTTAGTAATTAGAGAAATGCAAATTAAAACAACTCTAAGATTTCATCTTACTCCAATTAGAATGGCTATTATCAAGAACACAAACAAAAAATAGATGTTGGCATGGATGTGGGGAAAAAGGCACACTTTTACATTGCTGATGGAGTTGCCATTTGGTGCAGCCACTCTGGAAAGCAGTGTGGAGAATCCTCAGAAAACTTGGAATGGACACACCTTTTGACCCAGTTATCCACTCCTTGGCTTATAACCAAAGGACTTAAAATTAGCATACTACAGTAACACAGCCACATCAATGTTTATAGCAGCTCAATTCATAATAGCTAGATTGTGGAACCAACCTAGATGCCCTTCAATTGATGAATGGATAAAAAACTGTGGTATATATACAGAATGAAATACTACTCAGTCATTAATAAGAATAATATTATGGCTTTTTCAGATAAATGGTTAGAATTGGATAATATAATGCTAAGTGAAATAAGCCAATGTCAAGTAGCCTTTGAGCCCATTAATTCTTCTGTTTTGTTTGCTCTTTCCTGCTATTGATGCCTCATATCATTTTTAAATTATATTTAGTGTATTTTTAAGCTCAAGAGTTTCTCTTAGTATTATTATAAAAAGTTATACTCTCACTTAAGATGATGATTAGCCTGCATATAACTGAAAATACAGCAAACCACTCCATGGAAAAGCATGAAAAGTCCTTGGGCAGTTCCCAACCTTCTCCTTCATATTCTGTAACTTAAATACAGATGGCAGGTGGGCGTGGTGACACACACTTGTAATCCCAGTGGCTTGGGAAGTCAAGGCAGGAAGATTGCAAGTTCAAAAACCAGCTTCAGCAACTTAGCAAGACCCTAAACTACCTAGCGAGACCCTATCTCAAAAGAAAAAAAAAAAAAGGGTCTGGGGAAGTGGTTCAGTGGTTATGTGCCTCTGGGTTCAATCCCTGGTGTGTGTGAGTGTGTGTGTGTGTGTGTAATACCTACCTAATCTACAGTGGTTTTGTTTATGTGGGTGTGTATGTGTGTTTTACTTTTTGATGTTGTAGAAATGATTTATATGCAGCAGAAATCATACTTCACAATATGCATTTTGATCTTCTCCTGTACTAGCAATATATGGTGTTATCTTCTCCTGTGATGTTGACCCGTGAATGGATGGGTGATTCCAGTCAGCCACATGATCACAAAAGCAAATAATACTCCCAGGTGCATTGTATCAGTCAGCTCTGTTGTTGGGTTTGTTAGGTGAAATAAATTAGCGTTCAACTTATAAGAGTCTCAACCTACACTGGTTTATTGGGATGCATCCCTGTCTTAAGTTGAGGAGCATTATCTACTATGATGTCACATTAATAATACTTAAATGCTATAATATGGTCAATACACTTTATGCTCTTTGAGAAAAGGATAATAGAGGGGAGAAAAATATAGATATTTGCTACACATACACACATTCAAAAATAAAGATATGACAATTATAGTCCTGATTTCTGCAACATTACACGATTGTAGGTGAGAGATAGAACCACTCTCTTCTTTTGCACATTCTAGGTTGCCTTGCCCCAAGGAAGCGCTTCATATGGCCATAAACTTTTTCCTGGCAGAATGACTCCATCCCTAATTTCCAAAGAATCTGCACCATTAGTAGTTCTGCCTGAAATGGATTGTTACAGTTTTCTACTGACTTTAATCACAGGGTATTCTAATACTACAATAGACTTTAAGGGATCTTATGTATTTTACACATATTCTTCTGCACCTCCATTGTGCAGAAGCAGTTTGATATCTCCCAGGTGGTCAAGATCATCCCTGTAAACCAGCACAGTAATTCCCTTTTTGTGTGTTGATTCAAAGACATGAAGAGCCCAAAGTGGCTACTAGGTGACATTCTTAATTTCCAATTCAGTGGACTCAATATTGTATATCATGGTGAAAGCATTTCTGTCTTTGGAACTCCTAAATCTTTTAGGCCAGCATAGAATAAATCGCATAGATAGGAAGAAAATGTTTTGCTGTGTGTGACTAAGGGGAATTTTGAATGATGTCATTCTCTTTCTACTCCTTGGTTCCTCAGCCTATGAATCTTGGTCATGGGGGAAAATAGCATCATATATTGACTTTAAATCAGAGTAGAACACAGCTGTCTGGAAACCTTTGCCCTAGCTCTTCAAGGCATCGCCACCTAGCTGGCACTGTAATTGTCCTCAAGAGCCGTCCTATTATTCTGTAAGGCCATGTCTATCATTACACTTCATTTGCTGTGAAGTTCGTTCCCTGATTAAGAGCAATGCTGTGTAGAATAACTGACAGTGGATAGAGTATCCTGTAATCCATGGTAGATAGTTTCTACAGAAGAATCTGTATCGAGAAGTCAAATCCTAACCAGAGAAAGTCTCTATTTTAGTAAGAACACAACACTATTCTTTCTGTATGATGGAAGCAATCCAATATAATCAAAGTGCCTTCAGGTTGCTGACTGATTCCCTCTGGGGAATTGTGTCACATGAGGAGTCAGTGTTGGTCTGTGCTATGGGAAGATAGGGCACTCATCAGTAGCAAAAGCCAAGTTAGCCTTAGTGAATGAAATTTCATATTACTGAGCCCATGTATTATCTCCATCCCTTTCACTATTTTATTAGTGACAGAATGTAGCAGCATAAAGTATCTTATTTTAATTATATTCCTTATGTGAGGAAAATGTTTGTCAAATTTAATATTGAGCTACATTAACAATACTTCAATGCTATGATATTTTGTCACTATTGCAATACTCTAAAGCATACCAAGGCCTAACTTTGTTTTTATGATACTATTATGAAACGATATTTGAAAATATTTACTTATCTATATAAATCTCACTCTGGTTTATGAAGGAAGAGTAAGTGTTTTAATTTGAAGTGTATTGTTCATTGTCAATATAGTGATGACAAACCATTTGAAAAATTTAAAAAAATGTACCAACCTACATATGAAAGTGCATTTTGTTCCTTTTCAATAATGAAACATGGGTAGCATATTTATCACAAATTAGGGACATCCATTAGGAGCACTGTTTTTGTTCAGTGTCAAACCAACCTTGATGTGTAAATAGCAGGGTTATTCCATCTGTCAAGTACTGATGTTCTTTCAAGACTTATAATTATTAAAAGCATCAATACATTGGTAATTTTATTGTGCATTTTCTTTATAACCTTTTTAGGTTCATATCTATCTGTTTTATCAAGAGCATATAATAAATCCTAGTTCTTTCCAATAATTGCAATTTTTTTCTTCACCACAGTTTTGAAGATCAACAAATCAAATATATCTTTTAAGAAGAAAATGTGAAGGTAAAATATGTCCAAATTTTCTGTATAAAAATTTCATTTAACTTGAGAATCTTAGAATCATATATATTATCCTTACAATATTTTACTATGTAAGTGTTAGAATTCAAAATAAGATAAACAAAAGTGAAACATTCTGGGCTGGGGCTGTGACTCAGTGGCAGAATTCTTGCTTAGCATGTGTGAGGTACTAGGTCCGATCCTCAGCACCACAAGAAAATTCGTAAATAAAATAAAGATATTGTGTCCATCTACAACTAAAAATATTTTTAAAAATGAAACATTACTACTTATCTAGCATAGTAAATGTCCTTGATATTTAAAGTGCAGGATCCAGGACACATTAGACACAGTTACTTCTGTGGCGGGGCTGAGATGATGTAGAATCATGGAGTAATAGTATGTTCTAATGACAGAGCAGTTTAGATTGTGACATGATCCAGGACCAGCACAGTTCCATTTGCTCATTTTATTATATTTCAACCAAAAGAAAACTCCTTTTTCTATTTTATTCCTTAAAATGATGGACTTGCCCTAGTTTTATTCAGAATGATTATTATATGGTAGGTATTCTTGGTTTATAGCTGTATCAGGAACAAAATAGACAAAACTTCCTCTCTTTGTGAGGCTTATATACTAGTGAGGAAACAAATATTTATTTATAGAATGTTAGAAAATTAAAATGTTGTGAAAAAGTAAAACAGGCTCAGAAGAATTAGGAGCAAGGGGTAGGGAGTGGTTTTTATGTAGGACCAATTGAGAGGATAGTATTTTTCTGGAGGTCGATATTTCTAGGAATGTTGATAGTGAAAATTCCTTTTGTTGGTTTAACACATGATTTCAGTCATAATCAGATTGATCACTTAGCTATTAAAGAAGAGTAAACTTAGAAATAATTTCCTCTTAAGCAGAATGAGTTTCATAAAGATTCTTTTAAAGATTCTTTTTCTCTTTGTGATTGAACAGTGTTGAAATTTAGTTTTGAAATGTCCATTATATTTTGCTTATAATTTTATTTTAGGAAAAACAAACAAAAATGACAGTCATACAGCAAGTGATATGGGAAAGCTGCAGTATTTTAGTAAAATCCAAGGTTGCAAACCCTCCTCAAAGGTTATTGGGTTAAGGTCATACTGATATCAGATTGTTTTGTTTGTTTTTGTTTTTGTATTTATTTTTGTTTTGTTTTTTTTTTGTATTTATTTTTATTTTTGTTTTGTTTTGTTACTTTCCTAGTAAGATACATGATGAAAATCAGGCTCTCATCCATGGATTTCTAATTAAAACTTTTAGGAATAATTTCAAATAACATTAAAAAGTGCTTCAAAAGAATAATATATTTTTAATGAGACTTGGAATTATACTAATGGTTTTAATCCCTGAACAACATGAAGTTTCAAGCAAGAAAAATGGATAAAGAAGGCAAAATACTCACTTTGAGATATAAATGACTTATTTTGAGTAACTACCTAGATTAAATGAATAAAATATATACCTATATTTCATTTACTTATGCAATTCCTATGTGGTTTTAAAAGTAAATTATATCAAGTATTTCTTCAGATAATTGAGGTGTAAGTGGGCATGGATACCACATAAACTGTTAAAAGTGAATTGGAAAAGAGAATATACAAACACTCATTCATTATTCTTTTGCTTTTTTATTGAGTGTGTATTATAGTTGGGTACTGTGGGAATTGAAGAGAAGCTGGACAGATGTGGATAAACTGAGATGGAGAGGAGAAGGTATTTTGGGGTCATGTGGCATTGCTCTAAAAGCACTGAGGGAAATGACAGAGTACATTTAAAGGTACAGAGATTTGATATGCTTGGATGTAGGATGGTCCCATCACACATCACAGGCCTGTGAAAAGATTAAAATGCAAATCATGTTATTTTGCATATTATTATTTACTACTGAACTAACAATAAGTGTGAAATGAATATCCACAAATGAAATGTACATGAAAAAATTTGAGTGTCTGTGTATCTTCCTTCTTATCCTACCTTAGGGAGAGAGGTTCAAAAAGAGAAGCTGACAAGCTAAACAGAAATTCCAAAAATAATTATTCTGCTAAAAACACAAGTGTAATAATACTTGGCTTTTGGCAGAGAAAGAAATCTATTTTCAGCTTTCTTTTAGATATTTCAGTCTATCTAGATGTCAGGCTAAAATTGGGACTATCTATCAGAATATTGTGAGTTAATCCTGGTGGGATTTGGTGCACATGTCAGTGAAGATGAGGAAAACCAAATGGATTCAGGAGGTTAGACAAAAAGTCAGGAGGTTCATGACTTGGTGAATGACTGGATCCCAGCAGGGAGGGAATAGAGGAGAGAATTTCAACAGAACAGTAATGGCTCGTAATTCAGGAACTGCAAAGAACGGAAAATGATGGTCACTGAATAGTGATCATCGATCATTATAGTTTTAAACAAAGTGATTGTTTTGACTTTCTAGAAAAGCAGTATTGTATGTGAAATGCTGATAGGCAGATTGAAGTGTAGAAATGAGAAAATAGTATAAGAAGGGATATCAAATAATCCAAGGTATCCAGAAATCACTGCAGATTATTATGAGAGCCAAATTTCAACTGGATTTAGCTATGTTAAGAATATGTTCAATATGGGAAGGAAAGAAATAAGGATAAACACAGGCATGCCTGTTCATAGTAAAAGGGATAAGATGTGTAGGAATTTTCTGACTGATGCCTCTATATTCTCTGTAAAAGAATGACTGAAACTCTAGGGGAGGAATGGGGAGGAAAAACACCAGTAGATGGGCAAGATTTTGAAATAATCTGTGAATAAGAGGAAAGGAAACCTCATAGAAGGATTTGAGAAGAAACATTAAGAATGTTGGGTAAATAACAAAATTATTTTATCAATTTTCTAAAACTTCTCCTTTCAGCATCTGTCACTTTAATGAATCAAATATAAGTGTCACAATGATTATTCAGAGTTAATTATGATTAGGTAGATAACAATATTTTCATCTTATTTTTCCATGTTTAGTTAACTACAATTAAATTAACCATTTGTTTTAAAGAACATTAATTAATATCATTGTTTTAAGAGAGTAGAGAAGTGTTATGTTTTCATCCCCTTTTTTCCATAACACTCAATATGTCCGCAGTAAAGATACTTTTAAATGTCCATAAGAGCATATGGAATGAAAAAGGACTCACCCAAGGACCAGAGGCTCTGATGAACTCAGAAAACATGTGGGATCATGGTTTTGGATAAACCAGAGCAGAGGAAGCTGCAGCAGAGGCAGAAGCAGCAACAGAGAAATTGGGTGTGTGTGTGTGGGATTTCCTCCTGGCAAGATCCCAGAGAGGTTCCATGTCTGGAGCTGACGATGGCACATAAGATGCCTAGGTGAGAACTCTGGGCAAAATCAAGAGACTGGGGAGGGTGGTTGTGCGGGGGGACAGACAGTAATCCGAGTAAGCAAACTACAGTACAAGGACTACCTGATCTCCTACTCTCATTTCCAAACTACCATGTAGAGATTGGCAGCAATAAATCCAATGTGTTCTTTCTGAATTCAAAGGACCAAGTCTTTATTATGCATGTCATTACCCTAGAATGAAGTGTTCTGTGTTTCAGTATTTGAAGACCACTTTCTGGCAACATGAGAACATACCCTACCTCACACCTTGCTGTCTGTCAGTCATTCATTCAGGGCAGAGACTTACGCAGGGTAGAGACATTACTTAGTCACTGGTGTTATTTCATCTACTATTGTCATTAATTCCAAAGGTACTTGAAATTCAACAAGATAACAGAAGACCACAGTAAATAATGATTACTCTTCACTGGAGTAACTGAGGTAGTGCAGAGAAAATAACTTTAAAGTCACATTTAATTAATATGCCCAAAGATAGCTGAGATGACATTAAACTTGTAAGAGTTGTAAAGGATGAGAGGCTTTTATAAATCAAAATGTGCAGGTACAGAAAAGACAAACCGATATATCCACAGTTTATTTGAAATGTGTCAAAAATAGGATATAACAATGAATAGCTAGTGATGGATTAATGAATAGCTATGTGATAAAATAAGCATGATAATATATAGAATATAGTTAGTAGGTTGGTAGGTTGAAACTTTCATTTTTGCTCTATCTTTGGAAATGTCAAAATAAAATTTGGGGATAGGGTGGAAACAAGAATATTTACTATACAATTATTTATCAATATCTGTGGAAAATTGATTCCGGAGTCATTGCAGATAACAAAACCCATGTAGGCTCAAGTTCTGCATATGAAATAGTGTTGTTATTTTCACATAACCTACACATATCCTCCTATAGACTACATTACTTATAATACATAATAGTGTGTATTTTAGATAGTTGTGATACTGCATTAAAGAATATGGCAAAAGTCTGTAGATACTCTGTTCAGAGAAAACTTTTTTTTTCTTTTTGATATTTATAATACAAGGTTGATTAAATCTGCAGATAAGAAACCCACCCAAACAGAGGGTCAACTGTATGATGGTATTTGATAGTACAAACAGTTTGGTTTTCTAAATTTTTCACCTTCCCTTTTGCAATGCAATTTTGTAACTCCTCCCATGAAGTCTATTTTCTTTCCCCTTAAATCTGAACTGATCTTGGGACTTAATTCATCAATAGAAGGAAAGCAACTATGTGCCGGCTGATTCTTGACCTTCTGAGAATTAAATAACCCTGCCTCTGCTGTAAGAACATAGTGAGGTAGCTGCTGGAAGATGAGACATACATATTGAACTGGATCATTCTATTTAAGGTCAACCTAGAGCAATCTCTGAGCAGGAAGTTGACTGCAAGCCCCTGAGGAAGCCCAATCAAGATCAGCAAAGCTTTTTAGTTTGAATCTATCCCAGTGGTTGATTCTAGCTTTTATTTCTTGTGCTATGGGAGTCCTGTTAAGGAAGTCTGATCGTAGACCAACAAGGTGAAGATTTGGACCTACTTTTTCTTCTATAATCTGCAGGGTCTCTGGTCTGATTCCGAGGTCCTTGATCCATTTTGAGTTTAGTTTCGGGCATGGTGAGAGATATGGGTTTAGTTTCATTCTGTTGCATATGGATTTCCAATTCTCCCAGCACCATTTGTTGAAGAGGCTATCTTTTCTCCATTGCATATTTTTGGCCCCTTTGTCTAGTATGAGAAAATTGTATTTATTTGGGTTTGTGTCCGTGTCCTCTATTCTGTACCATTGATCTACCTGTCTATTTTGGTACCAGTACCAAGCCGTTTTTGTTACTATTGCTTTGTAGTAGAGTTGAAGATCTGGTATTGCAATACCCCCTGTTTCACTCTTCCTGCTAAGGATTGCTTTAGCTATTCTGGGTTTCTTATTCTTCCAGATGAATTTCATAATTGCTTGTTCTATTTCTGTAAGATACGTCATTGGGATTTTAATTGGAAAAGCTTTCTCTCAGCAAAGGAAACTATCAGCAATGCGAAGAAAGAGCCAACAGAGTGGGAGAATATCTTTGCCAATCATACTTCAGATAGAGCACTAATCTCCAGAATCTATAAAGAACTCAAAAAACTCTACTCCAAGAATTCAAATAATCCAGTCGACAAATGGGCTAAGGAAATGAATAGACACTTCACAGAAGAAGATCTACAAGCAATCAACAAACATATGGAAAAATGTTCAACATCTCTAGTAATAAGAGAAATGCAAATCAAAACCACCCTAAGATTCCATCTCACCCCAATTAGAATGGCGATTATCAAGAATACGAGCAACAACAGGTGTTGGAGAGAATGTGGGGAGAAAGGTACACTCATACATTGCTGGTGGGGCTGCAAATTAGTGCAGCCACTCTGGAAAGCAGTGTGGAGATTTCTTAGAAAACTTGGAATGGACCCTCCATTTGACCCAGCTATCCCACTCCTTGGCCTGTACCCAAAGGACTTAAAATCAGCATACTACAGAGATACAGCCACATCAATGTTCATAGCTGCTCAATTCACAATAGCCAGACTGTGGAACCAACCTAGATGGCTTTCAATTGATGAGTGGATAAAGAAACAGAGGTATATATATACAATGGAATATTACTCAGCTATAAAGAATGATAAAATTATGGCATTTGCAGGCAAATGGATAAAATTGGAGAATATCATGCTAAGTGAGATAAGCCAATCTCAAAAAGCCAAAGGATGAATGATATCGCTAATAAGTGGAGGATGACACATAATGAGGGGGAGGGAAGGGTTAGTGTTAGGGTTAGAGTTAGGGTTAGGGAGGGGGGCAAATATGGAGGAAGGAAGTACTGTATAGAGGGTAAAGAGGGGTGGGAGGGGTGGGGCGAAGGGAAAAAATAACAGAATGAATCAAACAACATTACTGTATTTAAATTTATGATTACACAAATGGTATGCCTTTACGCCATGTACAGAGAAACAACATGTATCCCATTTGTTTACAATAAAAAAAAAAAGATCAGCAAAGCAACTTAGCTAACTTATGCTTTGTGAGAAATAATAAATTGTTGTTGCTTTAAGACATTAATTTTTGAAATGACTTGTTAAAAGGAAAAGGAAAGAAATAGAAGATTGTTTGCCTTAAAATTTGGAATATCTTCTTTCATTTTGAAGCTTAATCTCTGTGGGTTCAATCACATTACCTGGTTCACCAGAGAATAATAAATGCATTTTATTTTTATTTTATTTTATTTTATTTTATTTGCGGTGCTGGGGATCGTACCCAGGGCCTCGTGCCTGACAGGAAAGCACTCTACCAACTGAGCTATCTCCCCAGCCCAATAAATGCTATTTATTAGTTCTCATTTAAAGTAAGAACTAAAGACAAAATAGGTAATAAAAATAAATTTTGTAAAATTTGACAACTTAAATATAACATTAGAAGTTCCAATTAATATAATGGACTGGAAACACTGGAAACTACCCTTACCTATTTAAATAAATAAAACTAAGGAACATAACAAAATTTCAGTAAATATAATGCATTAATCCAGGCAGCTCATGCCTGTAATCCCAATGGCTCCGGAGGCTGAGGCAGGAGTTCAAAGCCAGCCTCAGCAAAAGTGAAACATTAAGCAACTCAGTGAGACCCTGTTCTCTAAATAAAATACAAAATAGGGCTGGGGATGTGGCTCAGTGATCCCTGAGTTCAATTTCTGGTCCTGCCCCCAAAATGCATTGAAAAATAAGAAACTTTTCTGCTAGATTTTATGAGGTCTAACTGAAAAATGGAAATCATAATACAAAGAAACCACCATCCTACACAAGCTTGACAGGATGGGTGAAAAAAGCAGCAGGAGCTATTTTGAATAGGAGATTATCTAAGTAACTAATAGGGTAATTGGCTGGTCAGGCACAATACAGGTGTAGAGGATGCCTGCTGTTCTCTCCTCTATAAGGCAGTAAAGACCAGTCAAGGTGCTGCTGTGCAGGAGCAGTGCGACTGGAAGATGAGATAAAAATGTTATCACACAGGATCTGGGAGCAGTGATGATCCCAGAAGAAATAGGGGACTTTGGTATGAAACAAAATGTCCCATACCTACCTCACTCCTATCATAAAAAAGTGATCACACAAAACTTTATAGCCATTGCTATTCCTTCTATTAAACTTTGCAAAATTGAAATGCATGTTAGCATTCTAAATAGAAATTGCTACCACCAAGAGTCACCAAATAATTGAGGACAGGTAATATAAAAGAGACTCATATAACTCAATGAACAGAATTAATCACAGTAAGAGCAACTGATGTTACAGAAACACATTGAGTAGAATATTATAACAGGTATAATGCATATCTTCAGAAGAGAAGAGGTTATTGAATCCACAGGAAGAATAAAAACATATCTGAAATTTAAAATTCGATGATGAGATTTTCATAGAAGCAGCCAAAAAGACATGACTCAAGAATGTAGAACACACTGGAAGTTGAAGCTGAATAAATTTTAGGACAATAAGATGAAAATTTTTAAGAGAGCCTAATTTAGAGAGAAGGTAGATGCAATGCAATATTGTTTAAATGTAGTTCTGAAAAAGACACATGTTAAAACACAGAGTACAGGGACTATTCAAGGAAGTGATGGAATGATGTTCACTAAAGGGAAGAATTAAAGCACCCAATTCACCTGTATAACATTGCAAAAAATACTCTAAAAATCACATGAAAGAGTGTGGCGGGCGAGACCCGGGGCCCAGGGTTACGCCACGTGCATCTAAAGATGGCAACTGGCAGAGAGCAAACGGCGTCCTGATTATGCCTGGAGAGAGGCAGGAAGCTTTTACAATTGGCTGCATGATAATCAGTTCAGCCGCCTAGCGCGTGGACAGATATACTTTACATGTATGCTCGAGCGAGTGATCGCTTGACCTTTAACAGGATTGGATGGACATATCTGGTTACAATTGCTTATGTATGAGACTGCTTATATATTGAGGGTGTGTTATCTGAATAAACGAGAAGCTGCTTCATGAACCTCTGAAGAGTACCTGTCTTTTGTCCCGCTGGTCGGGCCAAAAGAGCAAGCAGCGGCACCGAGCTGCTTGGAGCAACCGGGGCTGGAAGCAGCGGTTTTCCGTAAAAGAGGAAGATTGAGAAAAGATGGAAAACATATGCCAGATGAGTACTCACAAAAAGAAAGAAGAGAAAAAATAATTCAAGATAATGTGCTTTGGAAAGAACAAAATAAATATGTTGTTGGCAAGACGGTAATTCACCAAACAGTTATAACAGTTATGAACCATACATTTAATATTCCAGTTGTGGGGTACATAAAATAAAGACTGTAAAATCCCACTGAGAAATTTATACACAAATAACTACAGGTAGAAAACCTTGTATCAGAAAGTTGTTGAAGGGAACCAAATAATGTCTCTAGGGTTTAGGACAACAACCCTAATCTACAAGATAATGTAAAAAATGTTCTAGACGTGCATACGCATTCTTTCCAGAAAACAAGATAAAATCTAGATATGGAACTTGTATTGACTCAGGGCACACAAATAAAAATTTTATAAACTAATCACATTTAGGTAAACACATTTCATCTTCTAATGCTCCTAAAATCCTTGCCAGTTCAGATGCTTAATTTACACTAATGTTGGTGGTCATTTTCCCTTTCTGGAGGTGGGTTTGTTATTGATCCATACTAGTACCTGGGCATAAACAGAGGTGTTCTCAGAGAAACCCTGATGAAGGTTAAATCTAACACCTGCCCAAGTGGGAAAGTCTGCATAAATATCTCCTCATCAAATCTGCCACCTCTTTTCTCTTTATCATCATTTTGGAGGGTGCAGAGTGTCAACTGTCCATATACAGATTATCCTCAACCTATGATGTGGTTGTGTCCATATAAAAATATGCTATCTTTGTAAGAAAGGACTTGCTGTTGCTGCCCAGCATCATCCTATGGGACTCATCACTAACCCAGGAAAAGAAACATCTCCAAAATTCAAAGTATGTTATCATACTAATTGTTATTATTATACAAGTAATAAACATGAAACTAGTATCCATAAATTAATTGTGCATCCAAAATTTTTTAGTTTCTGCATAGCTTCATTCTTATCTTACCTTTTTTCATGGGAAGTAGGTCAGAGATAGTCCCATTTCTCTCAGTGGTCTAAAATTTACCTTTCCCATTAAAAGATATTTAGAAAACCATTTAGAGTAGCAAAGCCTAAATTAGAGAGACTAGGGGTACAAGCTCAGTGGTATAGCACTTACCCAGCAGGCTTGAGGTTCTGAGTTCAAAATCAACAACAAAACAATAAAAAGCCCAAAACAAACATACAACTAATTTAGGTAACATTACATTGTATACCATTCTCAACCATAATTATTTCAGTGCTAAAGATCTGACTCTAAAATTGAACATTTAAGGTTTGTTGTTTTTAGTTTTGATTTTTTTTATTTGTTCCTTTTAGATATGCATAACAGTAGAATGTATTTTGACATATTATACATACATGGAATATATCTTATAATTAGAATCCCATTCCACATTCCCATGTGGAATGATGTGAAATTCCACATCATCTTGTACATGATGTGGAATTTCACTGTGGTATATTTATGTATGACACTGGAAAGTTATGTCCAATTCATTTCATTATCTTTCTTATTTCTATTCCACCCTCCTCCCTTTCATTACCCTCTGTCTAATATACTGAATTGTGTGTTAGCATCCACGAATCAGAGAGAACATTCTGCCTTTGAATCTTTGGAATTAGCTTATTTCACTTAGCAAGACAGTCTCCAGATCCATCCATTAACCAGCAAAATTCATAGTCATTCTTGTTATGGCTGAGTAATATTCCATTGTGTATATGGACCACATTTTCTTTATCCATTCTTCTGTTGAAGGGCACTAGTTTGCATTGGTTAGCTATTGTGAGTTGAGCTGCTATAAACATGGATATGGATGAAGTTTTTTGAAAATGAAAGAATATATTTAATCTTGGTGATAGGCAAAGATTTGATAAATGACTTAAAAATGCCAAATTACATGAGTCAACATTCTGTGAGAAAATTCCTGAGATAAACACCATAAAAGGAGGAAAAATTTTGGGGGGGATTGGTCTATTTCACTTAACATGATAGTCTCCAGTTCCATCTTAGTCCGCAGTTAGCTCCATTGCCTTTGGGACTGTGGTGGGCAGAACATCAGGATGGGAGCACATGGCAGAGCAATTTCTGCTCACCTCTGGGTGGCTGGGAAGCTGAAAGAGAAAGGAATGGGCTGTAGTCAGAGTAACCTCTTCAAGAGAGCTGTCAATGACCTTCCTTCCTTCCACTAGGCCCTAGAGATTCCCGTACTTTCTAATACCACCGTCAACTGTCAAGCCATTACTACATGGGTCTTTGTGGGACATTTGCAAATCATAGAAGAGCCGTAAGAGAATATTTTTTGAAATTGGACGATATTGTCATCAAGAATTTCTCTTCATCAAGAGATAATATTAAAAGATTAGAATTACAACTCTTAGCTTTAGAGCCAAAATTTATAATACACATATCCAAACAAACTTTTGTATCCAGAATATATAAAGAACTCTAACAAGTCAATAAGAAATAGACAAATGCCCCATAGAAAAGTGGACAAAGGACTTAAGTAGGCACTTCACAAAGGAGATAAACAAGTGGATTGAAAAAATAAATAAAATCTTATTTGTCCTAAATTTAACTCATAGTGCTGCATCACTACTTATCCAAAAGAGTAGTTAATATTTTAAAAACAGATAATAGATTAGAATGGCTATTATCAAGAATACAAGTAATAGTAGGTGTTGGCTTGGATGTGGGGAAAAAGGCACACTCATACACTGCTGGTACAGTTGTAAATTGGTGCAGCCACTCTGGAAGTCTGTATGGAGATTCCTCAGAAAACTTGTAATTAACCCACCATTTGGACCAATTATTTCACTCCTCTGTTTATACCCAAAGGAATTAAAATCAGCATACTGTAGTAACACAGCCACATCAATGTTTGTAGCAGCTCAATTCACAATAGCTGGACTGTGGAACCAACCTAAATACTCTTCAACAGATGAATGGATAAAGAAACTATGGTATATATATGCACAATGGAATATTATTCAGCCATAAAGAAGAATAAAATTATAGCATTTGTAGGTAAATGGATGGAGTTGGAGAATATCATACTAAGTGAAATAAGCCAATCCCCAAAAACCAAAGGCAGAATGTTTTCTCTGAGAAGTGGATGATGATACATAATGGGGGTGGAATGCAGTGGGTAAGAGAAGAATGGAGGAACTTTGGATTGTGTAGAGAGAAATGAGGGGGGGTGGGGGAAGGAAAGATAGTGGAATGAGACAAACATCATTACTCTATGTACCTGTATGATTACAGAAATGGTATGAATCTATATCATGCACAACCATAGAAATGAAAAGTTGTACCCCATTTGTGTCCAATGAATCTCAATGCAGTCTACAAAAAATAAAATAAAGACAAATAATACCATGTGTTGTTGAAGATAAAGGTGTGACTATAATTTTTATACAATGTAAATTGGAATATAAATTAGTATAAATAATTGGCAATATGTATTATAACCAAGCATATACATACCATATAATCCAGCAATGTTGCCTCTAGCAATGTTTTATAGACAACAGAAGTATTTGTCTTCTGTGTCCATTAAAAAAAGCATGCAGGGATTTTAAAGACAATTTTCATAATAGTAAAACACTGTAGACTAGCCAAATTAGTCTGACTGGACCAATACGTTGTGATACATTCACATTATGTAATACTAAAGATAGATGGGCATGAACTTCAAAACAAGATGGATGAATGCTCAAAAAAATTTTGAGCAAAATAAGAATACAGAAAATGTCTGATCTCTTTTGTGCAGAGTTGAAAACAAGAAAGATTGATCGATAGTGGCCGAGGTCAGAAGAGAACCTAGTCTCCTGTGGGGCATTATCTTGATTGGAAGCGGGGAAGGACTCTTTTAGATGCTGGAAGTTCCTGTTTCTTGATCTGATGCTTGTTATATAACTTGTTACTAAAGCGATCACTTGTACAGTTTCACTTGTGTAGTTTTGTGTTTATTATAATACATTAGAATTAAAAATATAAAGTGAATGTGAGAAAACAATCTATGTACTGAGTAGAAAGATTCACAATGTATTGTTTATTAAAAGTCAAGGTGTATAGTGAATAAAATATGCTGCCTTTGTAAGAAAGGGAAGCATTAAGGATTCACACACATATTGGTAATAAATAAACATGGAAAGAAAGAAGGAGGTAAGAAAGGGAGGGAAGGAAGGGAGTTAGTTTAGTTATAAACTGAAATTTAAATGACTATTTTAAACTGTCACAACACCTGTTTTGGGGGGGCCTTCCTACTTTATTTTCTGGGTTGAAAATTGTAATCTAAATGCATTGTCGTTCTTCTCTTGCTAATAATCATTCTTCAACCTTTTTTCCTTATAATGTCACAAAGTGGAAATTCCTTTCCCAATTGTTTCCCCCCAAAACAAAAACAAATACTGTTAGATTATTACCTCACATTTGTAGACGTACTAGACATACCATAGAGTAAAAAGACATTTCTGTGTCATAAACTGTTAATTGAGCTTTCCCTTTGCTAAGGAAAGCTTGGAGATAAGGGAAGCTGTCTTCTATTTGCTACATCCTCATTTTCTCAAATGCCAATTCAAATTGCAGAAACATAAAGAGAGAAAGCAAACCATTCTGCTGCAAATCTTTATGAACTGTGTCAAACTGCATAACTGGTAATTTTCTTGAACAGAAGGAAATAATTTTGCAATCCTTTTTAGAGAACAGATTTTTCCCCCTCTTAGTAGTCATTAGCATAGTTCTTCACTGTGCGGTGCTTAAAAGGTGAATGCAGCAACATTATTTTATTTTCTTCCTCATTTTATTTTCCCTTCTTTATAACCTAAATTTGAAAGAACTCAAAGTTTACGATGGTTTATTACCTTTATAGAGATTCAAACTTTTGGATTCAAATTATCCAAACAGAGGCCAAAATAAATACTAAAGCAAACAGACAGTACTAACTACTATCTATTTATCTATCATCTGTCATCTATCTATCATTTCAATATCAATCTATCAGGTATCAACTAAATATCTGTTTATCTATTGGCTTATCCCATTAGTAATTATTTTAAAAGATAATTCGCATGCATACATGCATTTATAATGATGCTAGTGAAAATAATATTCTTTTTTTTTTTTTTTACTCTCAACAAAGTTTTATTTAAGCAAATTGCTATCAAAGGGCTAGCACATGTCACTTCTTTTGATACAAGAGTAACTGTAGATACTGGCTTTTGTACTTGTGAGACAGATGGTCACAGATACTATTGTACTTCAGTTCTTCATAATAATTCATAATAATGGACTCCCTTCTCTCTGGAAATGTTTTTTTTTTTTTTTTTCACTTGGATACTGAGAGTTGTGATCTTTGCATTTCTTCTCTACCACTGGCCTCTTCCCATTTACCTTTCGAATTCTCCTTTCTAGCTTCCAAATTTTCTCTGTCTCCACTGATTCCGTAGATGACTTCATCTGCTCTCATAATTTTATGTACTATTTAAATACTCCTAACTTCCAAAGGCATATCTAAAACTAGTTCTCTCCTCTGACTGTGAGACTCTGGCATCATTGATATGTTCTTGTAGCTATATAATGGAAACTTACACCAACTGAACCACTTTTTTTTTTTTTTTAATCTCCATTGCCCCCATCTTAGTTCAAACTCTCATCATCTTTCACCTGCATTTTTGTATCTGCTTTACAACTGGTTTCTTCGTTAGACCATGTCTAACTTCATCTCTTACTACTTTTGGTCACTACTCCAGCTGTACTTTTCTCCTTATTTTCTTTGAAAACACCTTACTTATTCTTTCTTCTGTATTCTCTACCAGTTAGACTGCCCACCCACTCTTTCATAGCTGTCTTCCTGGTACTCCCCACTTTTTCAAGCTTTACTCTATTTAAATTGCCAACGTATCATACCCAAGTTAACTCTCCTAATTCCCCTGTTTCACTTATGATGTTCTATATTATTTACTTACTGTGCTTATAGTCTGTTTCCATCCACTAGAATACAGACTCCACAGGGACAGGAATTTTTGTCTATTTTTACCATCTTGTTCCCAGAAAATGCTTGACACATACTAGTAGTTGAATAAACAGTTGTTGAATTATTGATTGAAGAAAATATTTCTTTCTGCTGAGATCGAAGCCCAAGTAAGTCACAAAATATTGAAGAAAGGTTATTCATTTATAAAGAAAGATCCTGATTTCCTTTTTAGGTACTATTTTTAGGCATAAGATTACTACTTAACTGTGTCACGCAAAAGTATAACATAAAGTTAGTAAATAAGAGAGCCATTTTATCTTAATTCTAAACAAAATGTTTGAATAAGTTTAAATTTTCTTTATTTAAATGTAAACCTGAAGCACCACTTTAGTACTCCATAGATATGTGCAATTTTTATTTTAGTACTTTCGGACTAAATTCAGGGCCTCACACATGCTAGGCAAGCACTCTACCACTGATCCACAAGTCCTGCCCTAATATGTACAATATGTACAGTTTTATGTCTGTTATGAAAATAAACATGAAAGCACAGAAAAAAGAAAACTTCAACCATTTATGTATGATTTATTAAAATGTATAAATGCATTTACAACTTATTAGTCATGTACAACTTATTAGAACAAATAAAAAATTAAAAGGAAACTTCAATATATATATGTATCTTTCATATTTTTGTCACAAAACAAACATCTCTCATTCTGTGTCTGTATATATCCAATATATATTTCTATATCTTAATAACAAATTCACTTTGTACTGGTAGAGTATCTTAGTTTGGATGCAACAAATTATATTTGTATCATAATCAATTCAAAATATATTAGTTTAGTAAGAACCTGCTTTTACCATGGTGCTAAGACATATCAAAGTTATATTCTGATTATTACTGCAAATATTTAAAATTTTAAATCATTGACCTGAACTGACAGAATTGATCACTATATGTCTGTTATATTATCTTCTGGAAAACGAATTTCCAAAACTTTCAATTGATTCCAGGAAATGAATGAAAAAATCATGTATTCAATGGAATTACCTTAACAAACTATTATTTGAATCATGAGATAAAATTTTTGAATAACTTACATCATTTATTTATTTAGGTTTTTTTTTTTTTTTTTTTTTTTTTTTGCTAATATACTAAACCAATTCAGCTGTTGGTTCACTTTTACTTATTATGTATGGACAAGAAAACAGCTCATGGGATTTAGGTGAAACTATCTCAGTCAGTCAGTTAATCTGAATGCACAGTAATGCTGGACAGATGATAGGTAAACACAGCTTTAGAAGATTTATTAAGGCACATCCTCCTTCATTTAGAATTACAGTGATATCAGTGATGATAGCACAGTAAAAAAATCTTTGAAAATTCTCCAAAAAAGCAGAGAACAGTACCAAATGATGAAATTGGACAATTTCATGCTAAGTGAAATAAGCCAATCCCAAAATAACAAAGACCAAATGTTTTCCCTGATAAGTGGATGATGATATATAATGGGTGTGGGGGGGTGGTGAGAGAAGAATGGAGGAAATTTAGATTACGTAGAGGGAAATGAGAGGGAGGGGGGTATGAAAAATGGTGGAATGAGACAGACATCATTACCCTATGTACATATATGATTATATGAATGGTGTGAATCTACATCATGTACAACCATAGAAATGAAAGGATGTACCCCAATTGTGTACAGTGAATCAAAATGCAGTCTGTAAAAAATAAAAAAATAAATAATTTTTTAAAATTACCTTATAAGCTATCTAGAGATTAATCGAAGATTATCAACTACCCATGGAGCACTAATCATGCAAACAAAAACAACAAAAAAGACCCACAATAACCTACATAAGAATAAGGAGCTCTGTGTCATCTTTTTTTTTTTTTTTTTTTTTTTTTTTTTATTGTAAACAAATGGGATACATGTTGTTTCTCTGTTTGTACATGGCGTAAAGGCATACCATTTGTGTAATCATAAATTTACATAGAGCAATGTTGTTTCATTCATTCTGTTATTTTTTTCCCTTCCCCCCACCCCTCCCACCCCTCTTTACCCTCTATACAGTAGTTCCTTCCTCTATACTTGCCCCCCTCCCTAACCCTAACTCTAACCCTTCCCTCCCCCCCATTATGTGTCAACCTCCACTTATTAGCGATATCATTCGTCCTTTGGCTTTTTGAGATTGGCTTATCTCACTTAGCATGATATTCTCCAATTTCATCCATTTGCCTGCAAATGTCATAATTTTATCATTCTTTATGGCTGAGTAATATTCCATAGTATATATATACCACAGTTTCTTTATCCACTCATCAATTGAAGGGCATCTAGGTTGGTTCCACAGTCTGGCTATTGTGAATTGAGCAGCTAAGAACATTGATGTGGCTGTATTTCTGTAGTATGCAGATTTTAAGTCCTTTGGGTATAGGCCAAGGAGTGGGATAGCTGGGTCAAATGGTGGTTCCATTCCAAGTTTTCTAAGGAATCTCCACACTGCTTTCCATAGCGGCTGCACTAATTTGCAGCCCCACCAGCAGTGTATGAGTGTACCTTTCTCCCCACATCCTCGCCAACACCTGTTGTTGCTCGTATTCTTGATAATCGCCATTCTAATTGGGGAGAGATGGAACCTTAGGGTGGTTTTGATTTGCATTTCTCTTATTACTAGAGATGTTGAACATTTTTCCATATGTTTGTTGATTGCTTGTAGATCTTCTTCTGTGAAGTGTCTATTCATTTCCTTAGCCCATTTGTTGACTGGACTGTTTGAATTCTTGGAGTAGAGTTTTTTGAGTTCTTTATAGATTCTGGAGATTAGTGCTCTATCTGAAGTATGATTGGCAAAGATATTCTCCCACTCTGTAGGCTCTTTCTTCGCATTGCTGATAGTTTCCTTTGCTGAGAGAAAGCTTTTTAGTTTGAATCTATCCCAGTGGTTGATTCTAGCTTTTATTTCTTGTGCTATGGGAGTCCTGTTAAGGAAGTCTGGTCCTAGACCAACAAGGTGAAGATTTGGACCTACTTTTTCTTCTATAATCTGCAGGGTCTCTGGTCTGATTCCGAGGTCCTTAATCCATTTTGAGTTTAGTTTCGTGCATGGTGAGAGATATGGGTTTAGTTTCATTCTGTTGCATATGGATTTCCAATTCTCCCAGCACCATTTGTTGAAGAGGCTATCTTTTCTCCATTGCATATTTTTGGCCCCTTTGTCTAGTATGAGAAAATTGTATTTATTTGGGTTTGTGTCCGTGTCCTCTATTCTGTACCATTGATCTACCTTTCTATTTTGGTACCAATACCATGCCGTTTTTGTTACTATTGCTTTGTAGTAGAGTTGAAGATCTGGTATTGCAATACCCCCTGTTTCACTCTTCCTGCTAAGGATTGCTTTAGCTATTCTGGGTTTCTTATTCTTCCAGATGAATTTCATAATTGCCTGCTCTATTTCTGTAAGGTACGTCATTGGGATTTTAATTGGAATTGCATTGAATTTGTATAGCACTTTAGGTAGTATGGCCATTTTGACAATATTAATTCTTCCTATCCAAGAACATGGAAGATCTTTCCATCTTCTAAGGTGTTCTTTAATTTCTTTCTTTAGTGTTGTATAGTTCTCATTGTAGAGGTCTTTCACCTCTTTTGTGAGATTGATTCCCAAGTATTTTATTTTTTTCGAGGCTATTGTGAATGGGGTAGTTTTCCTCATTTCTCTTTCTGAAGATTCATCACTTATGTATAAAAATGCGTTGGATTTATGGGCATTGATCTTGTAACCTGCTACTTTACTGAAATCACTTATGAGTTCTAAGAGTTTTCTGGTGGAATTTCCAGGTTCCTCTAAATATATAATCATGTCATCAGCGAACAGGGATAGTTTGAGTTCTTCTTTTCCAATTCGTATCCCTTTAATTTCTTTGGTTTGTCTAATTGCTCTGGCCAGAGTCTCAAGAACGATGTTGAATAGAAGTGGTGAAAGAGGGCATCCCTGCCTTGTTCCAGTTTTTAGGGGGAATGCTTTCAGCTTTTCACCATTTAGAATGATATTGGCCATGGGCTTAGCATAAATGGCCTTTACAATATTAAGGAATGTTCCCACTATCCCTATTTGTTCTAGTGTTTTGAGCATGAAGGGGTGCTGTATTTTATCAAATGCTTTTTCTGCGTCTATTGAAATAATCATGTGATTCTTGACTTTAAGTCTATTAATATGGTGAATTACGTTTATTGATTTCCTGATGTTGAACCAACCTTGCATCCCTGGGATGAAACCCACTTGATCATGGTGCACTATCTTTTTAATATGTTTTTGTATGCGATTTGCTAAAATTTTGTTGAGAATTTTTGCGTCGATGTTCATTAAGGATATTGGTCTGAAATTTTCTTTCCTTGATGAGTCTCTGTCTGGTTTAGGTATCAGTGTGATATTGGCTTCATAGAATGAGTTTGGGAGGGTTCCCTCCTCTTCTATTTTATGGAATACTTTGAGAAGTATTGGAATGAGCTCTTCCTTAAAGGTTTTGTAGAACTCGGCTGAGAACCCATCTGGTCCCGGACTTTTCTTTGTTGGTAGGCTTTTGATGACTTCTTCTATTTCAGTACTTGAAATTGGTCTATTTAAATTGTTTATGTCCTCCTCATTCAGTTTAGGCAATTCATATGTCTCTAGAAACCTGTTGATGTCTTCGAAATTTTCTATTTTGTTGGAGTATAGATTTTCAAAATAGCTTCTAATTATGTTTTGTATTTCCATCCTGTCTGTAGTGATATTTCCTTGTTCATTCCGAATTTTAGTGATTTGGGTTTTCTCTCGTCTTCTCTTTGTTAGTGTGGCTAAAGGTTTATCAATTTTGTTTATTTTTTCGAAGAACCAACTATTTATTTTGTCAATTTTTTGTATTGTTTCTTTTGTTTCAATTTCATTGATTTCAGCTCTGAGTTTAACAATTTCCTGTCTTCTACTACTTTTGGTGCTGTTCTGTTCTTCTTTTTCTAAGGCTTTGAGCTGTAGTGTTAGGTTGTTTATTTGTTGAGTTTTACTTCTTTATTAAATGCGCTCCATGAAATAAATTTCCCTCTAAGTACTGCTTTCATAGTGTCCCAGAGGTTTTGATATGATGTTTCTTTGTTCTCATTTACCTCTAAGAATTTTTTAATTTCCTTCTTAATATCTTCTGTTATCCATTCATCATATAATAGCATATTGTTTAACCTCCAGATGTTGGAATAGTTTCTGTGTTTTACTCTTTCATTTATTTCTAACTTCAATCCATTATGATCTGATAGAATACATGCTAGTGTCTCTATCTTCTTGTATTTGCTAACATTAGCTTTGTGGCATAATATATGGTCTATTTTAGAGAAGGATCCATGTGCTGCTGAGAAGAAAGTGTATTCACTCTTGGTTGGATGGAATATTCTATAAATGTCCGTTAAGTCTAAGTTATTGATTGTGTTGTTGAGATCTATGGTTTCTTTGCTCAATTTTTGTCTGGAAGATCTGTCCAGTGGTGAGAGCGGCGTGTTAAAATCACCTAGTATTATTGTGTTGTGGTCTATTTGGTTTCTGAAATTGAGAAGGATTTGTTTGACATACATAGATGAGCCACTGTTTGGGGCATAGATGTTTATGATTGTTATATCTTGCTGATTTATGCTTCCCTTAAGCAGTATGAAATAACCTTCTTTATCCCTTCTGACTAACTTTGGCTTGAAGTCCACATTATCGGAAATGAGGATGGATACTCCAGCTTTTTTGCTGAGTCCATGTGCATGGTATGTTTTTCCCCATCCTTTCACCTTTAATCTATGGGTATCTTTTTCTATGAGGTGAGTCTCTTGCAGGCAACATATTGTTGGATCTTTCTTTTTAATCCAGTCTGCCAGTCTATGTCTTTTGATTGATGAATTCAGGCCATTAACGTTCAGGGTTATTATAGAGAAATGATTTGGTTTCCCGGTCATTTGGTTCATTTTTAAAATTTTGTTTATTTATTTGTTTGACACAACTTGTTTCCTCCTTTATTTGACAATTCCTTTAGGATAATTCCTCCCTTTGCTGATTTGCTTCTTTGTTTTTCATCTCTTCCTCATGGAATATTTTGTTGAGAATGTTCTGTAATGCTGGCTTTCTTTTGTAAATTCTTTTAGCTTTTGTTTATCATGGAAGGATTTTATTTCATCGTCAAATTTGAAGGTAAGTTTTGCTGGGTATAAGATTCTTGGTTGGCATCCATTTTCTTTCAGGGCTTGAAAAATGTTGTTCCAGGCCCTTCTAGCTTTTAGGGTCTGGATTGAAAAATCTGCTGATATGCGTATTGGTTTCCCCCTGAATGTAATTTGGTTCTTTTCTCTCACAGCCTTTAAAATTCTGTCTTTATTTTGTATGTTAGGTATTTTCATTATAATGTGCCTTGGTGTGGGTCTGTTGTAATTTTGTGTATTTGGAGTCCTATAAGCCTCTTGAACTTGATTTTCCATTTCATTCTTCAGATTTGGGAAATTTTCTGATATTATTTCATTGAATAGGTTGTTCATTCCTTTGGCTTGTTTCTCTAGGCCTTCCTCAATCCCAATAATTCTTAAATTTGGCCTTTTCATGATATCCCATAGTTCTTGTAGATTCTGTTCATGATTTCTTACCATCTTCTCTGTTTGTTCAGCTTTGTTTTCAAGGTTAAATATTTTGTCTTCAATGTCTGAGGTTCTGTCTTCCAGGTGTTCTATCCTATTGGATATGCTTTCTATGGAGTTCTTAATTTGGTTTATTGTTTCCTTCATGTCAAGGATTTCTGTTTGGTTTTTTTTCAATATCTCTAACTCTTTATTGAAATGATCTTTTGCTTCCTGTATTTGCTCTTTTAACTGTCGATTGGTGCGATCAATCAATGCTTGCATTTGCTCTTTCATCTCATCATTCAATGCTTGCATTTGCTCTTTCATCTCCTCGTTTGCTTCTCTGATCATTTTAATTATGTACATTCTGAACTCCTTTTCTGTCATTTCTTCTGCCATGCTGTCATTGGGTTTTATTGATGTAACATCTAGATTTGTTTGCAGCATTTTCTTTCCTTGTTTTCTCATGTTGTTCAGATATCAGTGGACCGCTGAGATATTGCAGATTTCCTCTGTTGATTTACAATGACCCTGAAGATTTCTATATATATCCCCTCTTAGCCTTCAGTAGGCTGAAGTTTTGGAGGAGGTTGATAATGCGGTGCTCCACAAGGAAGCTGCCTCTCTAGGAGTGGTGGCCTTCAGGTGGGGTATATTCCCTGCTAGTGGGCAGAGGTGCCTCCACTTGTTGACCAATGGTCATCCAAAGGGGACCTAGGCTGTGGGCTGAGGCAAGGCCTGTTTGGGCCTGAGCCTCTGGTTTTACTGTCCTTGTGGGAAACCTCACCCAGCAGGGAAGACTCACCCGGTGGGGAGGTCTCGCTGGTCAGTTTCCTCCTAGAGGTTCCCCTCAATTTACATCTACTGCCTGGGCTGGGCTGCCTTCCTCTGCAAAGTTTCCAGGGGCCCGGCCCTACCTCCTGGGCCTGGGAGCCTCACCCTTCGCAGATGAATCTCCTTAGGCTGCCCCTCCTCAGAGAATTTGCCCATAGGCCTGGAACCTTCGCTCCGCCCTAAGCCTGTCTCTGTGCGGCTCTTCCACCCAGAAGCCTCCTAGATCCTGGGACCCTGTTCTGCACCTAATCGCCTGGCTGCGTGGCCCCTCCTCTGAGCAGCCACCTGTGGCCCCGAACAATCGCTCTGAGTCCCAGAGACCCGCCACAGGCCTCTTCCTCCAGACAGCTGCCCAGTATGCCGGTGCGGTCACTAGGAGTCCAAGAAACTCACTTCGTGCCTCCTCCTCCCACCAACCACCCGTAGCCCGGGGCAATCAATCACTCCGAGTCGAAGTGACCCTGCCCGTTCCTCCTCCTTCTCCAGATAACCCCCCGGGGTGTTCAGGAGCAGTCCCTCTGAGTGGCTCTGAATCCACGTGACCCGCTGCACGGGTCCTCTGGGCCACCGCCCGGAGCTCTGGTGTGGTCCTTCAAGACCAAGCGTCCCACCACGCTTCTCCTCCAGGCAGCCCCCCTGTGTTCAGGAGCTGTCACTTTAAGACCAAATAACTCACCACTCGCCTTCTCCTCTGAGCAGCCGCCTGGAGCGCTAATGCAGTCACTGCGAGTCCAAAGGACCCGCCGCGCTCCTTCTCCTCCTTCTCCTCCTCCTCCGGGCAGGCCCCGGGGTTCAGAAGTGGTCAGAGTCCAAACAGCTCGCCACGCAGCCCCTTCTCTGGCAACCGCCTGTAGTTCCCGTATAGTCGCCCGAATCCAAGCGGCTGCTCCTCTTCCTCCTCGTCCTCAGGGCAGGCCCCGGGGTTCAGAAGCGTCGTTCTGATTCCAAACAGCTCGCCGCGCGGCTTCTCCTCTGGCAACCGCCTGCAGCTCTGGCGCAGTCTCTCGGAATCCAAGTGGCCACGCTCCTCTCCTCCTCCTCAGGGCAGGCCCTGGTGTCCTGAGTCCACACAGTTCTCCCCGCCTCTCCTCCCCCGGGCAGCCGCCGGAGCCCCAGTGGCTGCTCCGAGTCCCAGCGCTGTGCCGACCGGCCTCCTCTATGGCGCTCCAGCGGGGGGAGGGGCGTCTCGCGGGCAGTTCTACTTCACAAAGTTTCCTGCGTTCCGGGACCCCCGTCCCATCCGGGATGCCCCCCCAGGGGGTGAGAGTCACCCGGCTACTTTGAGTTGGTCCCAAGCGTCTCAATATCTCCTCTCTTGAATCCTGAGATCTGGAGCAACACGTAATGCAGCCACCCTCTAGGCCGCCATCTTGAAAACCTTCTCTGTGTCATCTTAATATGTCTTATTCCATGGACAATCTACTAAGCTCTAAATAGTCTTGTAAACCAACAGCCCATAATCTTTGTAAGAATGGCATCCTGCCAATCACCGAGAGGAACAGAAAAAAACATCATTATTTGAGTTAAACAGCGGTTCCTTGGACAACTTCACTTTGCAAGGCTATTTTAGTTGACCTTGCTCTGAGTTCACCAGTGCAACTACCCTTTATCCTATCCCTGTTGAAAACAATCTAAAGATTTTTTTTTTTTAAATTGTGGGTAATTTTCCAAGAATCAGTGAGTTATCTCGAAAACTTAAACAGAAAAAGCTGAGGAATAAGACAACAAAGGGAGCTTTGAAAAGTTCTAACATTATCCTGACTATCTGGAAGGTCACACACCTGAGGAGGACTGTAAAATATTGAGGACTACGAATATACTCTAGAAAGACAGAGAATGCCCTAAACTTTCACCTAGAAGAAACTTCAGATGGCACAAAAAGGAAGCAAAGGCTAAGCCAGAATTGAAAACTGCCCTGCTGAGTGTTAAGGGCATACTCCAACAGGTACAATGGGCCCCTTGACAAGGATGAAGGCACTTAGTGGTTCCAGGCATTTAAGGACTCTCCATTCAATCATTAGATCATCACTAAGCTAACTGAACAGAGGAAATTTCTTTCCTTCCTTCCTTCTTCCTTCCTTCATTCTTTGTTCTTCTTCTATTTTATTATTTTTTTTGTACCAGTGATTGAACCCAGGGGTACCTAACTCCTGAGCCACATCCCCAGATCCCATCTCCCTTTTCAATAGTTTAATTTTGAGACAGGGTCTTGCTAAGTTGATTAGGGCCTCACTAAATTGCTGAGGCTGGCTTTGAAATTGAAATCCTCCTGTCTCAGTCTCCTGAGCTGGTGCCACCTTGCTAGGCACAGAGACAATTCAGTGAACTATATTACTTAAATATAATTAAGAGGAAAAGTAGACCGCCTTAATTAATGCAGAAATAGCATTTGACACATCTAACACTCCTTCATAACAAAACACCCCAACCCCATCAAACTAGGAGTAAAAGGGAACTTCACCAACCTGCCAAAGGGCATTTATGGAAAACTAATAGTTAACATTATCTTCAATGGTGAAAATCTGAAAGATTTTCTCTGTGATTATAACAAGACAAATATGCCTAGGTACTAATGCCTCTTTTATTCAGTGTTTTAGGTGTTACACTTTTAAAGTTCTAGGGATTTGTATTTAATTGAAATGCATATTTGTATCTCATTTTATTGAATACATGGGTAGGAGGTATCCTGTTTAGACTACTATTTAAAGATAACTTTTATGCATCTGCTTAAATTTGTTCATGTTACCCCTTTCCTGCTTGAAAATTTTTTCCACGTTATTTATATGGGAAAACCCAGAAACATATGTGGTACACATATTACATTGTTAAATCTATAGTGAGAATTACCTTTCCAAAGAGATTAATGTTGCATATTCTAGTCATAGTTTTCATGTCAGTGCATGAAAACAAAGAATATTCTAAACAGGGTATCATTTAAATACTAATTAAATACCATTTAAATACTTATTTATTTTTAGTGTCAAATTTCAAAATATCTGGCAATTGCTATTCTAGTCTTAAGTATAAAATATATAATTAATGATGTTACTATGATTCTTGGAGTAATATGTGTTTGTGTGAGTGTGTGTGTGTGTGTGTGTGTGTGTATACATACATTTTATTTCCCCCAACCCCACCCCTTAAAATCTGTGTGGAAGAGATAGGAATTCCTTATGAATTTATTTCATTCTATAATTGTCACTTCTGAATAGGAATGTCCACACATAATAAAACCTTCAGCAACAGAAGAAATGCATATCCATATTTTCCAATTCTGTGATAACATATAAATGTGCACGTTTTCATCTTTCCTTAAAATTTAATGAAATGTGTCCACGAAACCTCAAATGTGTCTTCTTTTCTGTGAACAATTTGTTTTAGTTCATTTCCTTTGGCAATTACATTAACATTTAATAGAATACAGATTATGAAAAAGTACTCAAAATGGTAATTTTCAAAAAGATTGTGTCTATGAAGTGGAACAAATATTAAAGGTAAGAAAATGGATTCTAATGAATATTTCAAGATATATGGTAAAATGTAAGTCATTTAGTGGTTTCCTTTACATATAAATTTAATTCTGTTCCTAATGAATGTCCTCTTTGGAGTATTTTGCTAATTTACATTATTACTTTAGAGGTCTGTCAATGTATTGTGAAATGGAATAAAATGTTTTATTAGAAAAGATGACATTACATAACTCTTCAAGAAAATCATTTTCAGTACCACAATTCTAGAAAAATTCAACACCATTAATTTTCTGAAAGAAGTAAATGATTCATTTGAATAATTTGAAACACAGAAGTTAAATAAAACTCACTTCTGGTAAAAGTAATATGCATTCGTGATATGTTATTTCAATTCTGTTATTTTATTTCTTAAATTAAAGTATAATTGTGTAAAATTTACTTAGCATTATTATTGTATCTTGTTTAAGATATTATCAAGGTCTGTGAACCTTCTTATGGGAGTCTGTGAACTCTTAATGATGTCTACAGAGGAATTCTAAAATGTTATATATTTTATTTGCTGACAGACCTATTAGGAAGTAGAAAATGCTAAGAAGCCTAATTATTTCACCTGCTAAGAAGTCTGTCTTCTTAGTTTGGATAAATAATAGAACACCCATCAGAATTCCTGTAAATTTCCTTTATACTTGCGTATATGTATCCTATTCCAAAATGAATTAAAACTCAGTAAGTTTCAGTAACCTAATAGTAACACTTTGGAAAATGAACAGATTTCAACTATTCAAATACAAAACAGCTATACTTCACATAACTTTCTGAACTAAACTAAATGTCGTGATCTGAATTATATCTACTTGAAGAAATTAGGTGTAACTTCCAAAAAGTGAAGGAATGAGCCAATTGTAACTGAATCACCACAGTCCTGCTTATTTTCTTGGTTGCTGTTGTTCAATGTATTTTTTTAATCTGGAAGAGTCTGACAGGCAGAGATGGTCTGGAAGTTATAAATTTCTTCTCTTAGAATATTCATGAGTTCTAATGAGGATATAATTAAAGTATTTATTTTTTTCTGTTTCTCATGTGTATTTTCTCTTGTGGCCTCTTTATTTTTTCTATAAGATATATTTCCCTTTTCCAGTTTATATAACATGAATTCAATTTTTTAATGTATCACTCTATAATCCTAAATTAAATTTTCTAGATATGGGATAGAATACTTAATTAGCAAGGTTTTTTTTTTTTTTTAGGTCTTATGTAAAAAATAATTTTATGTTTATTCCATGATTATCTGACTCGTGACCAAAGTAAGGCTGCACTGGAGCTAGCTATTGATTTGTAAGTTGCTATTCAAATTTTAAGACAAGGGCACTCAGGGACACTCATTTTCATTACTCAAGTAATTATTAACTAATGATTTAATTGATTTAACTGGTTACACAGCCTTGTTTGATGAGGTGACCAGTAGGGTTTAAAAGACCCTTAGGAAAACTTCACTTGAAGATGAAGATTCTTCACACATATATTAATGGTCCATAACCCTGATACGGAATTTATCCAAGAGGCTGAGAAAGGACCCAGGGGAAAGGCATCTACAGGTTGCTTAAGCCCCTAACACTTTCCTGTGCTATTTTCTTTTTCCATTGTACTTATATCAAAGTCTTATGTGAATCTTTTTGCTAATCTGACCTCATATAATCAAAAGATCCAAATATTACTTGATATTGATTACTTGATTATGATAAACTATATTCAGATTATTATGTTATCAAAAGATAAAAAGATGACCAGATCTACTATTAATATAGCATCACGAAGGAAAAAGTGAGTACTTTCTCCAAAGAGGGAACTACATAGAGAGGTGGTTCAAGTGATTATGGATGCTGAGAAATCTCAACTTCTGAAGTCCTCAAGCTTGAGGCCCAGAAAGCCACGAGTGTAATTCTAGTCTGAAAGTTTTAGACTCAAAAATTCAGGAAGAGCTAATGTTTCAGTTTGAGTCCAAAAGCAAGGGAAAAAAACCTGCTTGAAGTCAAGTAATTCACTTTTACTTGGGATAAAGTTAGGTTTTGTGTTATTCAGCCCTCCAGTTGACTGGGTGATGCACATACACATTACACAGAATAATCTACTTTACTCTGTATTAACTCAAATGTTAATTTCATCCAAGTCACCCTTATGCACAAAGAATAATGTTTAACCAAACATCTAGCACCCTGTGACCAATCAAGTTGATACATACAATTATCTCTCACACACCACAAAGAAAACATTTATACAATTATACAAAAGGAAATGAGGAGAGAATCAAAATGTGTCCTTACCCCCTGCCCCAAATCAACTAAACACAAAGAAATGCAGTAATGGAGAGAAAGGACAAAAGATCTGTGAAATAAAATGAAACAAATAGCAAAATAACAAAAGTAAGTTCTTCCTATCATTTTCCCCTTAATTACTTTAATTGTAAATGGAGTAAGCTCTCCAGTCAAAAGATACATATTTTCAATCTACAAGAGATTTACTTTAGATCTAAGCCCATAGACAAGTTGAAAATGAAAGGATGGAAAAAGATATTGTATGTATATAATGAATATTTTTTAAAAAAAAGAGCAGATATGGCTACATTAATGTCAAAAAATACCTTAAGTAAATAAGTATTAAAATAGATAAAGGACATTATATAATGTTCTCATTATCATGAAGAAAATAACCTGAGGGTAACTCCTGATCCATTCATACTGAATTCAACTACCCAGACTGTGCAAACTTCTCATGGAGAGTACACATTTACCATTGCATGTCACTAAGATGTAATGGTAGTTTGGGATGATGAAGTGATATAGCTACTTAGGCACATGAGAATGAAAAATGCAGCCTACTAAAGACAAATATGCAGATGAGCCTACCTCCTTTCAAGGAACAGCAGTTAGATAGGTAGCAGACGTCCAAACTGGAAAAAATAAAATGAAAGCTTTATAACCATGGCAGTGAAAACCTTTATTATTGGACTCTGTATCCAATGAAAATACTCTCCAGAAGTGATGAATATTTAAGATGGACAAAAAGGGGGAAATTTATTACTGGAAGAGTTACCCTATAGGAAATGCCTATAATAGTTTTTAGGAAGAAATGTGATACCACATAACAGCTTGGAGATGCTGATAGCATTGAAAAGCAATAAAAAATGATAAACATTCTATTAAGCATAAATAAATATTGACTGTTTAAAGTTATTATTGCTTAAGAATTTTCATACATCTGTACATAAATTAGTGAACTCTACAGCAGAGATATGTCAGGAGGGGAATATATTTAAATACATTTTATAATGCATTTGTATCATTTAAGAATAAGATGGATGGAACTAGAGACCATCATGTTAAGTGAAATAACATTCACTCAGAAGGTTAAGGATCCTATGTTTTCTCTCATATGCAGAAGTTAAAGAGGAATAGGAAGACAAAGGTAGGAGTTGATTTAAAAAAAAAAAAAAAAAAACAAGGAGATCAGTAGAGGAAAGAAACCAAGAGGTATGAGGCACAGAGGAAGAAGGGAAATACTGGGGAATGAAAACTGGCCAAACTGTATTTTTATATTGTATGCATGTATGAATATGTAACAAGAAATTCCATCAATGTGTACAACTATAATGTACCAATAAAAAGTGAGAAAATAGAAAGAGAAAAGAATGTTAGAGGTGTTATCAAAGATTGACTTTGTGGGTCCAGTCTAGATGTTTTAATCACTAGGGTAGCACCTGAAAGAGTAATGAAAGTGCATAACTCTCTAAATAATAGATAAAACTATAATAATTTAAAAACTAAGAGCAGAAGGAAGAAAAAATAACACAAGCCATATAGGACAGAATGAAGTGTAAATAGTAATCTCATCAATTAAACATTCAAAACAGTTATGATTATAGTAAGCATAAATGCAGTTAAGATCTTCAGTTAAAAGACAAAAATAATCCAATGAGATAGAAACAACACCCTAGTTGTATCCTCTTTGGCATTATAAGCAAAAGGAAGGATATGTACCATGCAAAAGCTAAGCAAAAAAAAAAAAAAAGCTGTAAAGATAGTGACATCAAAAAGGTAGATTTTGAGACAAAGATAATAGTACAGATAAAAATAAATGTTATGAAGGGTTTGATGTACTAATGAAGAAAAACAAAACAAAATTTTATGCAACTAAGATGTTAACCTGAATAGTCATACCAAACATTGGTTATCTGCAAGGAGAAAATTGATAAATTTGCTACCAGAGTGGAAAATGCTAACATATATTATATAGTAAGGTATAAGTAGTAAAATAATATCAAAATCAAGATACTGCAAAATCAAGCAATCTGAAATCAAACTTGATCTAATAAGGTATATATTGTATTCTAAATCTACAGAATATCTATTTTTAAATCCATATTTTAAAAATTATGATTTTTTAATTATACACAAGAGTTGTGTTTATTATGACTTATTTGCACATGCACATAACATAATTTGATCGATCTCAATCCTCAGTACCTTTCCTTTCCCTCCCTTCCTCCCTCCCCCTGATTCACTTGCTCTACTATACAGATCTATTATTATTATTATTATTCATTATTTACATTAGTACATTATCTTTATATATAAAAGTGGAATCCATTGGGGTATATTCAAGCATGGACAAAGTGTGATCTTGTGGACTTTGTGCCCTAGAACTTCCAGTGCCTTCCCCTCCTCCCTTGTTTTTGAGGCACTTTCCTTACTCTATTGGTTTCTCTTTTCACTCACATATTGTACATTTTTTAAAATTATTTTTTAATTTTTACAGACTGCATTTTGATTTGTACACAAATGGGGTACATCTTTTCATTTCTATGGTTGTGCTTGATGTAGATTAATGCAATTCATGTAATCATACATGTACATAGGGGTAATGATGTCTGTCTCATTCCACCATTTTTCATACCCCCATCATTTAAATGAAATAACTTGCACTTCGAAAGGAGTCCTAATAGATTTCTAAGGATTAAAATTTAAAAAAAAATTCATGAGTAGAGAGTGAAGCTAAATATTCAAAACAAAGAATCACTGGGTGAAGTGGTTCATGCCTGTAATCCCAGCAATTTGGGAGACTGAGACAGGAGGATGGTGAGTTCAAAGTCAGCCTCAGCAAAAGTGCGGAGCTAAGCAACTCAGTAAGACAGCTGTTTCTAAATAAAATAAAAAACAAAGCTGGGAATGTAGTACAGTTATTGAGTGCCCCTGAGTTCAGTCCCTGGTACCCCACAAAGAAAACCCCAAACTTTAAAACACAACAAAAGATCTTTTTATATTTTAAAAGGGAATCACACTTCTAAGTATGATAGGCATCTAAGAAAGAGACCACAATGAAACATAAAAACAATTTTTTAAATATTATATTAGAACACAATGTATCAAAACTTAGATGCATCAAAACCACGTTTTAAAGGGAATCTGAAGCCTTCAAACCATGTATTATTAGAGAATAGAAAAAGCTAAAATTCAGTTAACATTTGTCTCAAGAAGCTGAAGGAAAGAGAAGCAAATTCAACAACATGAAAAATTATAAAAATAAGAAAAGAATTTAATAATATAAAAGAAAATACAAAGAAAAATTAAATATTTATTTATTTAAAAGACATGTAATTATCTGAAAATGGAAAATTGAAGGGAGAAAAGCAAAAAAATATATAATGGGATAAAAACTGTAGAAATTAAATTTATTATTCATAAATGGATAATATGTATAAATTAATATCAGCAAATGTGAAATTTTAGATGAAATGGACATGTCTATATAGACGCAGAGGAAAAAAACAGAAAATATGAATAGAACAAGGAAAGTGGAAAAATGGATATATTACTGAAATTGAATGCATTATGAAAAATCTTCCCACAAGGAAACTCAAGACTATGTTAATTAATTTGAAATACATACTCTGAATATTAGAAAGTCATATAACTTTTGTGTTATTTCTTAATTACCATGAGAAAAATATAATCAAATACATAATTTAGGAGTGTAACTTTCTAAGTTTTAATAGTCTAAAGTAATAAGAAAGGGACAGGAAGAAGACGAAATTATTTTGTGGTATTTATACATGTCAAAGCAAGTAATGAAGACCTGGACTAGATTATAGAAGTGGGAACAAAGAGAAGAGGAGTAATTAGAGAAGCGCTCACAATGACAAATAAGAGGACATGAGCTGTAGAATTTGAGTGATTAAAAAAAGGAGAGAATTGCTTCAAAATAATTCTCAGAATTTCTGCAGTATGGCCCTTCTAAATTAGGCAGTAAGCAAGGATGTTTGAGGTGTAATTGTTGAACTTTGGAGTCAGTAATAGGTACAGCAGAGGAAGTAACAGAATTATGATTTGCTACATCAGTGTATACATGGCAATTTAAGCTATTGGCATAACTAAATTGCCCTGAATTATAACATATATCCATAAAAGGGAAGTGAAAGAAAATCAGAGAAGACCACTGGTAAAATCTGCATTCTAAACTATATCTCCAGTAAACATATTGATTTTCAAGTGCTTCCCAGTGTTAACTCTCTCAGAAATAGCAAAAGCAGTCAGGTTTCACAAGAAATGTCATTCCTAGTCCTTGTTATATGAAATATCATGCAAAAGTGTTCCTGAGCAACTTAATAAGACTGAGTCTTAAGAATAGTATGTCAAAAATATTTTGATACTTTATTAAAAGTATTGTGTTACAAAATAATACACATCTAAGTCACTTCAAATTCTAAATTCAAGAATAGCCAAAGGATAATACTATTAAATTGCAATACAATTTTTATGTAAACTTGGATTTTTAAGAAAAATAATGACAGAGGAGAAAGAAGATGTGAGATAAATTTGAACTTGAAGAAAACACAGTCATTCAGATCATAGCTATGTGTTATAGTCATAAAGATTCAGATATCAAAAAGTTGTTTCTGTAGTTCGATGTGGTGGCGCATGCTTATAATCCCAGTGGCTTGAGAGACTGAGGCAGGATGATGATGAGTTCAAAGCAGCCTCAGCAAAGCAAGGTGCTAAGACCGCAGTGAAACCCTGTCTCTAAATAAAATACAAAATAGGACTGGGGATATGTCTCAGTAACTGAACGCCCCAGAGTTCAATCTTGGGTACAAAAAAAAAAAGTTGTTTCTTTGTGTAGAGGAGAAAATATAAAGAATATGCTTAGTGTTATCTTAATATCAGTTTCTTCAGTGATGATATTTAATATAACAAAAGTTATTAGCTTTAGTCCTTTTTGTGTAATTAACCTCAAGTGACCAGGAAATAATAAGTAAAGTAATGGCCATTTATCATTTCCAAAATGCCTAAAATCATTTTTTTTTCTGAAAGGAGGGTGAATAATGCTTTGATGTGCTATTAATAATCTTATAGTCTGAAATTGCAAGACCTGGCTTTAAGATGACATGCTCTATAAGGCCATTCTTCAAAAACAATTGTAAGTAAATTGCTTATATTCTTAAGGTAATTTTGAAGGTGAATGAGAAAATCTTGACTTTTCTTTCAATCATTTTAAATATGAAGATTCTTTTCTAATAATATAAAGAGAAAGTTTGTTTTTTTAATCAGGATAAATTTTCAGGCCAAAAAAATTGTATGTGGAATTGTGTTTTAAATTGTTGACATTTTCATTTGTTTTGCTTGTACTTAAAAGCTAAGTGCATGGAATATAATGAGCATGAAAATCAGTTGTTTGAATGACTGAACTATATAGAAGAAAAAATTATCTAAAGGATTTTTGTTTAATTACTTTACTTTTCACAGTAAAACTACTTGGCATGATAATTTTCCTGAATTGTTCTGATATATCCAAATGGTATAATTAAAGAGCAAGGCAACACATTTTAAAATTCTCTGATAATTTTTTCCCAAATAGCTAAATATTTATAAGCATACATTCTAATTATCATAGCTTTCAAATTCATATTGACTTGGTCAAGCCAGATAAGTATTTATTTAAGAGAATACAAATATGAAAGGATTTTTGCATTTGTGTTCATTTCATATTTATTGAATAAATAAATTTGATTATTTAGTGATTAGCATGATTCTTAGCAGATATTAGTGTCAAAGCAAGACCACACTGCACTTGACATATCCATCCCTGTGTACAGGTACACCATATTCTTAAAACTCCTTAGTGTACTGAGAATTCTTGTTTGCCTTACACAAATTCCAGAAGTAATTTTTCTATATAAAATTTTATTGGATCCTCTAGTACACAGCAAAATTGATGTCACTTATGCAGGACCCAAAGAGTGAGAAAGAACATATAATAGTCTACTAAGTACATGAGAGAAAGCTATAACTATAAAATCTGTAGAGGTGGTATCACTTGAACAAAAAGGTACATAGAAAGTAATCACACATGTATCTGATTTAATAGCATCATAGACCATAAATATCTAGACATAAAGGCAAAAGTTGTCTGATTTAGTAACAGTTTTCTTTGCTCAATTTTGATAAAAAATTAATAACCATTATTAAGTTTTCATATACTTACTCCTTTTGGAGCCTTATACCACTTATTTTTTTACCACATTAAAAAAATTTAAATTTTAAATGATACATAAGAATGTAAAAATTATAGGTATTACTGGGGTATCATGAGATGTTTCAATACATATATACAATATATAATATTTAAAGTAGTTATATATGTATATGCATACGTTTTCTCCACATCCACACCAACACTTGTTTTCTTTAGTCTTTTTGATAATAGTCATTGTTCCTGATATATCTTTATGATTTTGAGTTGCATTTACTTGATCATTAGTGACATTGAGCATTTCGAAATACGTATAAGCAATTTTTCTATCTTTTTTTGAGAGATGTCTATTTAAGTCTGTGTCCTCTATTTAAAAGGGTCATTTTTGTTTTTGGCTACAGAGGTTTTAGAGTCCTTGTGCATTCTAGTTATCATACCATTGTCAGATGTACAGTGTGCAATATTTTATCACATTCCGTAAGTTCTGCCTTCATTCCATTGATTGTTTACTTTGCTGGGCAACTTTTTAGTTTCATAGAATCCCATTTATCTATCTTGTTTTTGTTTCCTGTGTTTTCAGGTTCTTGTCCAAAAAATGTCCTTACCTGTTCCAGCACCCTGTTTTCTTCTGCTGGTTCATAGTCCCAGGTCTTACACTGCAGTCTTTAATCCATTTTGGTTTATTTTTTAGTGATAAGTTATTTGAATAATGAACAATAAGTGGAATAAATAGAATGGAATGATCAAGCTCACTATATGTAATTTAAAAAATGTAGGAAAAAAAGTGCTCTTGGTTCCATTTTCCTTCAAACCTTTGAATACTAGAAGAGGAGGGTTATAATTCATATTGGTGTACATTATTCATCTTACAGAAACATGTGGCCATAAAAAGCTGCTCTGATAAACACACAGTATGGTATATTAGTCTCTAGAGTGGGTGTATTATAAGCATTAAACTTTGTTTGAACTTGACTTTGTACGCTTTTGTAGAATTCTCACTCATATGTTTTCAGGATGATAACCACAATGCCATTGGAAATCCCGTGTTCACAAGGATACAATGATCTTAGTTCAGATGACAGTTTCCTATATCTTGCCTTCAATAACATTCTGATTTATAGACACATACAAAATATCTAAGAACCAAAACTTCTTTGTGTTTTAATGTTCAAATTCATCAAATATTAAACATATTATTTAGGCCTAGAGAAGAATGATCTCATATTTAATAACCAAACTAGATTTTCCTAAAGTAAATATTACTGAACTAGAATACTAGTTAAAAAAATTATAGGAACCTAATCTTATAGTCTTTTTTCATTGGAAAATGTTAGAGAAAGATATAATGTGTTTTCTAAGTATTTTTGCTAAAATGAATCCCCTTTGTCATTGGCCAAGTATTTGCAAAACAATTCTTGGAAATGTTAACCTAGCTAAGAAGGAATTATTTTAAGAATCATATATTAATATAAAATCAATTGTATAATTTTGTGCTCTATAATCATTTACCGATTGCACCGCAGGTTATGAATATGGTTTGCCTGACAGAAGAAAGAGTGTGTGAGTGTGTGTTTTTCCCATAGTCCCTAAGCCTCCCTCTGAGCTTGTCCTCTCCTCTCTCATCATATTTTTTGTCCCTATGTCCTTACTAATTGAACTAAAGGTACTTTTACCTCTTTGTAGATTCCCACTCAGAAAACAAAAAGTTTTTCTTAAAATTATTTTTTTCTTACATTATTTTTTTCTGTTTAACCTTCTCTTTCCACACATTTTTACCTGAGTTCTCATTCAGTATTCATGGATTTTGCCATCCATTGAATTTAATAAATAATGTCTTATAAATAAAAACAAAATACATCTATATTATTGAAGATCTGGTAATGAGATAAAATACAAATAGAAGGTCAAAGGCTACTTTCTGCAAGAAGTCTGTGATCAGATTGATAAGGCAGTTACTGAGCATTAACATCATTTTTTGAATCACATAGACATTTAAGTACAAGAAAAACTGTGACCAGAGCCACTTAGTCTTAGTCTTGTTTTTTAATATTTATTATTTTAAATATTTTATATTAAAATGGAGTATATTTTGCAATATTATACATACATAGAATAATTGTAACATTCCAATTAGGATTCCATTATTGTGGTTGTACATGAGGTGGAGTTACAATAGTCATATATTCATATATGTGAATGGGAAAGATACGTCTGATCCATTCTATAGTCTTTCCTATTCCTTTCCTCATTCCTTTCCCTTTATTTCCCTTTGTCTAGTCCAATGAACTTCTAATATTTCCCTTCCTTGTTATGGGTTAGCATCCACATATCAGAGAGAACATTCTGCCTTTCGTTTTGGGGGGCTGGCTTATTTCACTTAGCGTAATAATCTCCAGTTCCATCTATTTACCGGCAAATATCATATTTTCATTCTTCTTTATGGCTGAGTAATATTTCATTCTGTGTATACACCACATTTTCTTTATCCATTCATCTGTTGTAGGACACCTAGGTTGGTTCTGTAGCTTGGCTATTGTGAACTGAACTGCTATAAACACTGAAGTGGCTGTATCTCTTTAGTACGCTGATTTTAAGCCCTTTGGGTATAGACTGAGGAGTGGAATTACAGGGTCACGTGGTGGTTCCACTCAGTCTTTTCAAAGACCTCATGTCAACAGAGTGGTTAGACGATGGCTTTTGGGTGGATACTGTCATGTTTGGACTACCATTCTTTCCATGACAGAATAACATTAAAATGAAAAGTAGGAAATATTTCTGGAATGGCAGAGTAAGGACTTAAAAATCCACTCTTGGTAAAATAATTAAAACAGTGGGAAAAAATTTTTTTTTTCAAAATCATTTTAAGAACTTTGCAAATAATCAAACCTTTCAAATATCCAAAAAGTGTATAATCAACAAAGGATTTGAATTGGGAAAATTATAGTAAACTGGGTATGTAAAACCTTCTAAGTATCAAAATATACTGACTGCATTCAAAGTAGTAATTAGTTGAACATATATAACCTATGTTAAAATTGTTGAAAAAGAAATAATGCTGAAAACCCATGCACTAATTACCCCTCATGAGATAGCTATTGCATGAAGCTTCCCCATTCAATCCATGGAGATAGTAGAGCTATTCTCAATTTTTGCCATTTCAGAACACCTTATTCTTAACACACTAACAGCAGTGTCTAAAGTTCTCACTACATTTTTTTTGCCTTCTTTTCAATAGCTAGTTATTGAAAATGTAACTCCCATTAAATAAACACCCTATATTATCAAGTGTGATAATGGGTTGAATGGTTGCCCCTAAAAAAATATGTCCACATCTTAGCACCTGTAAAATGTGACTGTGAACTTACTTTGATAAAAGAAGATCTTTGAAGATGTAATTAATGTAACAATCTCCAGAGAAGATTGTATTGAACTATCCAGGTAACTCTAATTATGTGTCAAAAATATTTCCAGAGAAGATGATGTGAATGCAGAGGAAGAGACTGGAGTTGTGTGACCACCAGACAACGAACACTTAAGAATGCTAGTAGTAGTAAGAGGTGAGCAAGGATCATACACTCAAGTCTTTGGAAGGAGTCCTGCCCTGCCAATACCTTGCTTTGGATATCTATTTCTTGAGAACTGTGAGAGAATATGTTTCTGTTGTTTAAAGCCACCAAGGTTGCAGTATACATAACAGTTGGCTTAGAAAACTAATACAGGTTATTGAGAGAATTTTGAAATGGCAATTCTGATTTTTTTCAGTAAGGATACAATAGAGATGCATATTAATTGGGTGATCTCTAAAGGATTGTGGATTAAAACAATATAATCAATTTTGACATCTTTTTCTGGTGCGTTAGTCAACTTTTAGTTGCAGTGGCCAAAATACCTGACAAAAACAACTTGGGGGAAGAAGTTTATTTTGGGCTCACAGTTTTAGAAGTTCAGTTCATGGTTGGCTGACTCCATTATTCCAGGGCAGAGGTGCCCATCATGGCAGAAGGGCATGGCAGAGAAAATCTACTCAGCATAGCAGCTAGCAAGCAGAGAGAGAAAAGGAGAGGGAGAAATGGAGAAAAGGAGAAAAGGAGTAATGCACATTAGCATTACTGCCAAATGGATATCTCTGCCTCATGTCTCCACCCCAAGCTTTGGTCATGGCTATTCTGCTGCTTAGGGACATCTTTGTTCTGTGGTTCTATAGACATTTAATTTCAAAGTACTAATCAGATACTTTTTTAAAGATAATCTTTTTCAACTTTCTCCTCTACTATGCTTGTCTTCTAGTGAATGGTATACATGTTTAAAGCCAGACTTTGTATGAAGTCCTGAATTCATGCCTATCTTTTATGCTGACATATAATCAACATGTTTTGATGAGTTCATCTACTTAATATTTCCTGAATATTTCCAATTTATTCAGCTCATTATTAACTTTGTTAAAATCACAATCATTATTTCTTGTGTGCATTAGTTAAGAAGTGGCCAACTTCTTTCTCTGCCTCTTGTTTCTTCAACTATTCTTCATGTATTGTTAGGATGATCTCACTGAGCCATGGATCCTCTTATGTAAATACCTTTAATATCCATTATTCTATCATATCCCTATTCCTGACACCATTGCCTTTGACTATCCCTAAGATAAAGTGAAAATTCCTTGTGATCTGAATGGCTAGTGGACCATTCCTTTAACATCTCAGTTCTCTGATTACATATTAAGTCCTTCTTCCTCATACCACAGTGTTTCTCTAAGTTTGCTGTGTTTTTCCAAGGCTTTTGCAGTTTTTCCCTATGTCAGGGACCTCTTTTCCGCTATGCAAAAGGTCCTTTTCCCCCACACTCTACTGATCTGACTAACTCCTAACATATTCTTACCTTAGATGTCACCCAGCGTGAAAACTTCTCCAATCCACTGTGGCAGATAAGTCACCTGTGCTCTCTATCCTTGTTCCTCTCCTGTTACTTTTCAGCTGGTATTTGTGTTATTCATCAAAAAACTGTAAATCCTTGAGGCCCTGTGTTGTGTTCTTCATTACTGTTGTGCCCCAGAGTCTGGTGTAAGTATCAAAAAATTCAAATTCTGTCAAGAGCCAAGTATGTACAGAAAATTTGTGACTACATTTAGAAGACAGTATGTGTTACAAGAGTAAGATTGCAGCTAGGTGTTTGGGCAATAAAATACATATATGACACAGAAGGCTATTTAAAGTGAAATTTTAAATGGACTATCAGTCGATATTATATTCAGGCTGTATCTGGCCCCTCTGCAGTCTGAATGGATGTCAGAAACTTTGTGAATACTGAATTAGGGTTATGCACAAGTCTCAATAACTTATCGCTGAAAATTCACTAAACTGATCACATCAATTAAAATGCATCTTTTTTCAGCACTGGATTGAGTATATATGAATTCAGGCATAGTCCCTTTATCCCCTCCCTCAGGGAAATAATTTTGTTACTTTGGGAAAAACAAAAGTTAGATGGCAAACCAATGGTGCTAATGTGAACAGTGAAGGTGTTCATTAGAATGACATCCCATCTATAAATGAACAGTTCAGAGGTACACTCAAGGCAGTTCTATTTTCTCTGTTAATAATGGAGATAGACATATTTGAGATAAATTTAAGGCACTTCAAATTTCTCTGTGAGGACTATAGACAGATTTGAATTTTGCCTTAAATATTTTGATCAAGGTAATGAAATGTCCAATAAGATAAAAATAAAGAGAACATTGATTTCTATCTTTGGCCAGACAAGGTTATAAAAAATTCTAACATTCTGTCATTTATTTGGACATTTAATCCCTATTCAATGACTTATTTGTCTCAAAATATATTTATATGAATTTGGATACATTTTACTCTTGAATATGTAAACAGAAGTATATTTTCAAAATGAAAAATGGGAAGAAATATTTTCTTGAGCATTTTCAGAAACAGAAACTAAACATTTTACATATTGTTCTATAACTGTTATTTCTAAATATTGTTTAAAAATTCTGTTATCCAAAAGGTAGTATAAAATGTGCAAATTAATTACATGGGACTATATAATATTGTTGAACATTGCACATTTTGAGGAATATTTTGAAATTTAAAATTTTTCCCTAAACAGATGCATCGAAATAAAACTGATATGTGAAAATATTTTCCTTCTGTGACAAGACTTCCACAAATTTCTGCTTACCTAATTGACAACATATAAATCATATTTTACCATCTAGTTGAATGAATCATACTGTTCTGTAGCAACATATTTTCTGTATAGTGACTGCAAATTTATGAGTTACACATTCACCTAACTTGAGAGGATTTATTTAAAATAATGCTACACTAAAATCAATTTTTTCTCACATTGTTTTACATATGCTTTCAAAGGTTTAAACCTTTCCAAAGAAAACAATGAATCCTATCAGGGTGAATTTTTCTGTCCAGAAAAGAGAAAAAATTAATCCTATATATGCTATTCAGTTATTGCCATATGTTGGTTTTAGATCCAAGTCTGACCTTAATTTCATGCTGTATGCTTCAGTTCTGCTTGGTACACAGAAGTGATAAAATATCTTCAGTGAGTGAATATAACATGTTTACACAATAGTTGAGCTATTTGGGATGATTTTAATTTTTTAAAAATGCGACAATATGAAACTGTCATTCACTTTGAAGTACTCTTTGAAATTTGTCTTCTATTGTGATAAATTGTGCTTCTCTGATACAAATCAGTTTAGTCCCGTCTAGAATTCCCTCCTTTTTAGTTTCCTAATGAGGATATATTTTCAGAACTATTGAGATATTGTGAAACTTTCTTTTTATCTGAATTTTATTTTGTTAATGTGAATATTGACATTTTTCTGCAGAGCCAATTTACTGAACATTGGAAGCATTCACATTGTTCATGAATATTAATGTCGCTAATCTTTGGAGACAAAATTGTAGGAAGCTTGAAGTTTATTTGAGCTACTTCTAAATTATTGAAATATATTTTAATAGGATCCTATTGTGTGTTTTAGTAAATTTGAGTTCTTAATAAATTAAAATTTCCCCATATTCTATTAAAAATAACTCGACATATAGTACCAGCAATGCCCTATCAAGTATATTTTAGGAATAAAATGTAAATATTTAAAACAAGAGTTCAAATTAGAAGTTGGTTAAATAATCTCCCACCATGTTGTGGTAAGATGTCCAGAAAAGATGAGGCATATCAGAAATAAAAGTCAACTATTTTAACACTATTATTCAGCAGTTATATGGGGTTTTTGTTTTTTCAAAATTTGGAATATTTAAATATTTGAGGATGGTTAGAAACAGAAGTATTATTATGGGTTTCTTGTAACTCTCAGTGATGGCATGGAAAATGAAAATTCTTGTTATACTTCTGAAAAGAAATTCTTATGATAGGAGAAATAAAAATTAGTAGGTATAGAGAAAATAAATGAGAATATTTTATTCTTTAATGGAAAGGTGACAACATATTAGTGTTATCAGGGCATGACATCCCGTTGTGCACCTTTATGAGAATGTACCCCACCTGTTGTGTTGTACAGGCAGTTTAACAAAGTAACAGGCAGGCTTGTTTCTGTACTTAAAAATACTACCACTATGTCTTTGTTATAGAGAGGACTCACCACATCTCCCATAATTTAAATAGTTTATTTCCTTTTATGAAAAAATTTGATACTGAAAAGCATAATAATATTCCATTAAAATATTTATAATCACATTCACCAAGGAAAATAACTGTTACTATGATATTGCATAAATTTCTAGCTTGTAGTGTGCATATGCATGTGTGTGTGTGTCTGTACTAAATATGATCTTATTGTTATGGTCTTTGCAAACTGCTTTTTCACGTAAAAAGATTGCATGTCTAATAATATAAAATTTCTTGATTTTTGAGTTCACCATCTTAGACTGAATTAGAAGTCTCAAGTGTATTTATAAACAATAAAATTTTGTTCACTGTATGAAGTATAGAAATATTCATAAAATTGTTAACAGTTCACTGTGGAAATAAAATTTTGGTTCTCTTTTATGAATTTATTTTGGAATGTAAACTATCACTACACTAGATAAAAGATAAGATTATATTTTTTTATTGTGAGAGTATTTAGAAAATCTATTTTTATAGATTTTGGTCTGAAAACAATTTTCATCATATACTACTTCAGGCATCTTATAATTATACCTAATTGATTAGATATCCTTTTGATTTGTTTCATATCTATTTCAAATATGCATTTTGCAATGTTAACAAGTACTATTCAAAAGAATGTGACATGAATGAGCAAAAATTATAGAAGTTCAATTGCTCAGAAGGGACCACGGTGGACTTTCAAGGATCATGTATATTTATTGCACCTCCCTCAAATCCTAGGCAATGCTGGGATAGTACTTTGGAATTCTTTTGGTCCTTTAGACCTATTGCACAGGAGTTCTTATAAACCTGAGCATTTCGTGTGCCAATCAGCACTGTCCCTTACTAGCCAGCAGTCCAACTTACTTTGAAATGGATGTGCCCATTAAAGAGGACCTCACTCTTTAGTGTTCCTCCAAGTCAGACTTTCCAGTCTGTTTTGTGTTTTCCCTATGCTTATTTTAGGGTCAGATCTGCTTTCTCAGCCTTATTTGAGTCTTCATGTGTTTTTACATGGAACCCATTTTCATTAGTTCAGAGATTCTGAATTCCTATTACAATGATCTAAATTAATCAGTAATTGATCACACCTATACATTTTTTATCTGTTCTTTTTAGTTATACATGACAGTAGAATGTATTCTGACATCTCATACATGCATGGAGTAGAACTTCCCATTTTGTGGTTGTACTTGATGTGAAGTTACACTGGTCATGCATTCGTATATGAACATAGGAAAATTATATCCGATTAATTCTACTGTCTTTCCCATGCCCATCCCTCGTCCCTTCTCTCTACTCCCCCTTATCCAATCCAATGAACCTGTACTCCTCCCCACTGCCCTACCTAATGTGAGTCAGCATTCTCATATCAGAGGGAACATTTGGTCTTTGCATTTGGAGATTGGCTTATTTCGTTTAACATGATAGTCTCTAGTTCCATCCATTTACTGGCAAATACCATAATTTCATTCTTCTTTATAGCTGAGTAATATTACATTGTGTATATATACCACATTTTCTTTATCCATTTATCTGTTGAAGAGTATCTAGGTTGGTTCTTTAATTTGGTTGTTGTGAATTGAGTTGCTATAAACATTGATGTGGCTCTGTTACAGTAATATGCTGATTTTAAGTCCTTTGGTATAAACTGAGGAGTAGGATAGCTGGGTCAAATGGTGGTTCCATTCCAAGTTTTCTGAGGAATCTTCATACTGCTTTCCATAGTGGTTGCATTAATTTGCAGTCCTACCAGCAATGTATGAGAGTACCTTTCTCCCTACATTCTCACCAACCTTTATTGTTACTTGCATTCTTGATAATTGCCATTCTAATTGGAGTGGGATAAAAATATCAGTGTAGTTTTAATTTGCCTTTCTCTAATTGCTAGGGATGTTCAAAATTTTTCACGTATTTGTTGACCACTCATATTTCTTCTTCTATGAAGTATCTGTTCAGTTCCTTAATGCATTTGATTTGGTTATTTGGTTTTTGGTGTTAAGTTTTTTGAGTTCTTTATATATCCTGGAGAATAGTCGTGCACATAGTAAAGATTTTTCTCCCATTCTGTAGCCTCTCTCTTTATGTTATTGATTGTTTCCTTTACAGAGAAGAACCTTATTAGTTTGATACATCCCATTTATTGATTCTTGATTTTATTGCTTGCACTTTAAGAGTCTTGTTGAAGATTTCGGTTCTTAAGCTGCCATGTACTTTTCCTCAGAACCATGTACCTTTTTCTCCAAAGTATGGCTCCAAATTTTCTAGAATATTTAGGAGAAGTTGGCAAATTCTCACTGTTACTACTTGCACATTGATTTTTCTTTAAATGTCTTTTAAACATTTTCCCTAGAAATGTAAGAGCAATGTTGTTGACATAGGTGTGATGAGTAAAACACGGAGGAACTACGTTTCTAAATGTACACGAATATAAGTATCTAGCAACAAAACTGATTAACAAGAGGCATCACTCTCTTTTTTTAAAAAAACATTTTTCCTTAGGTCTACTAGTATGGTATTTGACTCTAAAAGCATTTTCTTAACTGTTATTTAGAACTGAGACATAAATATAAAATGCGAATTACTGTTTGTCTTTTTAAAAATCGTTCTGCTTTGTTCAGTTTTGCTGCGTAAACCAATCTTGAGGACACTATTTAGATGAGGTAGAGAGGGCTGTCTAAGACTCCAGGTGATAGAAGGAACTTTACTCACCCAGTCTCCTGTGGATAAAAACTGCAGGTTTCTGTACTGTTTAGCATGTAGGTAGAGAAAAGCACAGAAGTGGATTTGGAGAGAGAAGAGACAACAGGCTCAGCTCTTCTTCCAAACTCACCCGTTAGTTAACTCATTGTCCTAACCTTGAGGACCCAAAGTGCTGAAGAGTGGGAGAAGCAGAAGTGGAGAGGGATCTGCCTGAAGCCCCTCCCAGGAATGCAATACCAGGGTCCAACTGAGTCACATCTTCCCCTGTCTTATTATTTTAGGTATTTTTTATGCCTTACTTTTCTTTTTGTCATCCCTTTATAGAGAGGCATTACAGAGAGCTGGTATGGCTTCTGTTTTTTGAAATATTACAAAATATGCTTTCCATAATTCCCTTGAAATTTCTCTTAATGAGGATTCACTTAAATAAAATGGAAATAAAAGCTACATACCACCCCCCAACACACACACAAAATATTCTATTCAGTGTGACTTTCAGTTTTGTACTTAAACTGAAGTATTTTAATATTACAAAACTGACAAAATTTAAAACTATAATTCATTCGAGCTCTTCCACATAAAATTCTTATTCAGCTACATCTGTCTTGCATGGTGTATTCTTTTCAGCCTAGACCTGTGTAATAGAAGAAGGTGATTTATATCCCTTAAGGTCTTTTTCTAAGCTAAAGTATATTTTTCTGCATTTGGAATTTCTTTCTAGCAAGTATTCTAAAACCCTAATATATGCTTCACACAGTAGCTGCATCTGTTCCACCACAGGTGATACGGGCAAAGCTTCCACAGAATTGCTCAAACACTCAATAAAGCAGTGAGGCAGATGTCTTTGAGTTTCTTCCATGTACAGTTTTGTTAGACTTCACGCTGATTATGCAACAGACAACTGTTAAAAGTGTGCAATGGTGAAATATTATTGACTATATTTTGAAAAGCCGGATTTAAATTTCAAATCCTAATTGTACAGCTGCTTACACTATGTACCTGAAAAAGAGTAAAAGTTGAAAGATTGACTACAGTGGGTGAGCTTCCCGGAAGAAAGGCAGGTATGCACACATGGCTCATGTACAGCACCTACATGTTATTAGGTGTGCCAGTGCTTTCAAATGTGACTTCACACTCACCTATGTTATCATTATAAAACAGTGGGACTCCATAGGGCTGGTCTATTTTTACCTGCTAAGATAAAAGTGAGATAAAAGAGCTCATTAAATTGCCCATCTCTTTTTTCCAAACTCTCCTGATAATGGTTAATAGGACCCATAGTTTCCCTTACAACTCTAATAGCTGAGTTAGGTGAACTGTGTTAGACCCTCTTATGCTGAGTTTTTCCATATGTAGCTGAATGGATATTTAGCTTGACACTGATGTCACTGTATATTTAATAATATTAGATATATTAATATGTGTGTATTCCGAGGGTTTTAAATTATTTATGCAGTATTTTTAAAGGTAAGGAGAAATGGTCTTAAGAATTTAGATTTTAAACACGATTGACAATTCTATTGTCCTCTGAGAAGTGTGCTGCTGTAGCTTCAGAGAAATGATAGAAAAATTCTTCCCTCCTGTTTTTTGTATTGGAGGCAGATATGGCAGATTAAAATACTCTTTAATAAAATTACAGAGTTCTCCTCTTTCTTTCTTTCTTTCTGATTTGGTAGTGCTAAGTGATAAGCAAGTCCAGAGTTCTCCTGTATATTCATTCAAGATTCAAGTTACTTTTTTTAACATTCTCTATTTTTAAAATAATAAAACCAAAACTTAACAGAGAAACAACTGTGAAAAATAAGTTCATTAATCTGTTTCATAATTATGTATTAAGTGCTTAGGCTTTGCAATTTACAACTTTAGGAGCTGAGAAAACAATAGAGAAAATAAAAACTTTACCCATGTTTTAGAATTTTATATTTGGAATTTTAGAATTTTATATTACAGACATATAAATAACACACAATAGATGGCAGTGGAAGAGGAGAAGACACATCAGTGTTGGGGGGATGCAATTTTCAACAGTGAGACTTGGTGAAGCCTTAATGAACAGATTCCCAGCAAGCCATGTGCACATCTAGATGGTGTGTGCTCTTGACAGAGAGAAGGGTTGCCCTCATTAAATTTACTCCCCTTATTACTGAAATTGACCTAAAAAAAGAAACCAGTTGAGCTTATGAATTTTGGGGAGGAGGGCTGTCTGGATGCTATGATGTGATAAATAGTGGGAAGAAAATGTTAGGAAAAGACAGAAAATGTCTGAAAAAGACAGGCCTCTGTATTGATTTGTATTCATAGGTCATTTGTGAAACCAGCAAGAGTATCACTAAATGACTTTTGAAAAGTGTTCAATCTTCCTCTATTAGGAGAGAGAATTTTTTTAAAAAGTTTCTCACAAGTATATTTTTAATTTTAGATCTTTCCTTAGAAACCAGGAAAGGTTATTTATGATAAAATTCAGTGAAAGAAATAAAGCACAAGGAAGTGACAGTCTTCATAGTTAGTATATATTAATCTCATTCAAATTTTCATCATTTTATACTTTGCATAATAATGTGCATTGTCCTGCTTTGTTCCTACTATTTTTCCTCTGATACAGACCATCACACACTCCATTCATCAAGCAATAAATTTCTTGTTATCTGTTTCACTCTATTATTCTTATTAACTCAGGCCTCTGAATATTGAAGGAATCAATGCACATATCTATGGAGAAAAGAGACAATTGTTCCAATGATGGCAGAGTGTATTTTCTAAGGTTTTGGGAGGTATTAGAAGCAGTTTCAGATTTATTATAAATTTAAAGTAATGTTCATGGGATAAATGAGAACCAAAATTCTATCCAAGTTGTACTTATATGTTTAAATAAATAAGAAAATCAAGTTTTAACAGAGATGTGTTTAAATGTCAGTTCTCTGATTACCTTTTTTATAAATGAATTTCCCTTTTTTCCTATGCACAGTTTTGAGGACTTTGACTAACAATCATCTACATTTATGTAAAACATGCAGGTGGGCATAAGAGAATATCTAGGTACAGTGACTCTTTCAAAGTAACTTTTCATCTTATTTTCCTTCATCCCTTTTCCTGTCCCATCATTTATTCCTGACAATGTTGTCTCTTAAATATCTTCCACATGCTTGTAATTCTTACCTATTTTGTGTTGCTACTGTCTATTCTCATTTGGTTAATCTAATCTCTATATCTTTTTTGATGAGTTGTCTGTTAAAATCTTTGGCCTATTCATAAGTTTTCCATGTGTAAATTATGTTATGTCATAGACAACCTCTTTCTGCCTTTTTCATTCTTGCACCTAAAACTTAAAATCCTCATTGTATGCTTACTGCTTTTAAAATAAAATCCATAACTCTTGCTGGATGTGGTAGAGCTTGCCTATAAACAACTCAGGATGCTCAGGCAGGACAATCACAAGTTCAAAATAGACTCAACAACTTAGGGAGGCCCTAAGCAACTTAGTGAGACCCTGTCTCAAAATGAAAAAAACTAAAAAGGCTAGTGATGTATCTCAGTAGTTAAGTGGTCTTAGGTTCAATCCCCAGTGCCAAAACAAAATAAAAACAAAACAAACAAACAAAACTCTCTTAACCGGAGTTGACAAGGCCCTGAGTGACTTGGTTCCCATTTTACCTCATCAACCTCCTACAGACTCTGCACTGTTTCTCTGCTAACTTTTCAGTTCTTTCAACTTTGTTGATGTTGCCTTAGTCAGTAAGATCTCTATAAATGCAATTCTTGCAGCCATAGACAACAGATAATCAAGTGGGTGTGACTGTTTTGACAAAACTTCACTTATAAAAATAAGATGTCAATTGTATTTGACTTGTGGGCTGTGGTTTGCACATACCTGTAGTAAACTACAGGAGAACAAAGGTTTTCATTTTATTATTTCTGCTCACTATCCCTAGCACTAGGCCTATTGCACAACAAAATAATGAGGATTGTTTATTAGGCATGTACCATGTTCAAGGCTTTACAAATGCTTCACAGTACTGTAAATGCTTAATACTATGAAAAAATTAAGTGTCTTCTGAAGAATGTGGAAAATCCATCCATGCTAATACAGCTAGTACAGGGCAGAGTTCAAGAAATACATAGTGGATTGAAAACTTATTGTATACAAGTAGAAATTTCACTTTCTGTAGTTGAGTTAATAATCATCTTCATGACTTTATATTCCAAAAATGTTGAACATTTTAATTGTATCTCAGTGTCTTCCAGGATAAATATTTAAAATTTAACTTCAGATTGTTTTAGGTAAATTTGCTGTCTTATAGACTCCTTTTCCCTCTTTCTCCTGTTTTCTCTGGGCTTGAGCTTCAGGTGCATAGGATTCAGCTCTCTGTGTCTCCTTGGGTCTGTGCTGGTCATCTGTGTTCTTAGATATAGCACCTCCTGCTGTCCTTGGCTAAAAATGTCTACTTTCTTTGATGTTGGTTTCTTAAGACTTGAGAGGGTATGGTAGGCCTTCTAGATGACCTCTTATTCATGATGATGTTAATTCTCTTCTTGCTAAAATTCTAAACCATCTGAAATTTCCTCCATTGCCATGGTGGCCTCTTTTAAATCCACCAATTAGAATTACCAAATCTTTGTTTTCCCTTACAAAATACTTACTGATTCCTGAACACATTCCATGCCACTTTCTATCCCAGAGTGATTCTGAAAAGTTACACTAATTTGACCAAACCATATTATGCCATGAATCTCCTAATGTTTTCTGATGTAGAATGAGGCTTCCTTATGAGGCAGAGACTAAAGCTGGAAATTTTTTGTGATGGCTAATTTTATGGGTGACCTTGACTGTCTAAGGAGTACCCAGATAACTAGCAAAATATTATTTCTTGAGGTGGTTATGAAGGGATTTTCAGAAAATATTTGCCCTTGAATTGGTTAACTAAAGAAGTTTCACGGTCATCAATATGAGTATGTGTCACCCAATCAGAAGAAAATGATGGAGAAAGAACAAGTTCTTTTCTCTCTCTCTCTCTCTCTCTCTCTCTCTCTCTCTCTCTCTCTCTCTGTCTGTCTCTCTCTCTTATCTTGAGCTGAGACATGTCTTCTGCTCCCACACCCTCACACATTAGAGCTCCTTGTTCTTGGGCATTTGGTCACTAGGACTTCTACCTGTGGCTTACCTGGTTTTCAGATTTGGATTGAATTACATTTCCTGGTTTCTCAGCTTTCAGAAGGTAGATGGTGGAACTTCTCAGCCTCCAGAATCGGTTGGGTCAATTCCTACTGTGTGTGTGTGTGTGCGTGTGTGTGTGTGTATAAATCTATCCCCACAATATAATTCTCTCTTTTTGTGTATCCCTATTTATATCACATTGTTTGTGTTTCTGTGGAGACTGTAATACATGATTCAAAATCCTTTTAACACTTGAATTTTCTACATAATATCTCTCATCACCCAACTGAGATCTGGGCCTGGAGGAATGAAGCCACCATATACCCCATACAACCCACCTGTCCTTCTTAACCTCCTGTGAAGCTGAAGTTAAGTCCATGCAGAGGGATACTTTCTCGAGTGGACATTTCTTCATCATAACTTACTTGTTCCTGAAGGTAAAATATCTGCAGTTTGGCCTTGATAGTAAAAGCAGTATCTTTTCTACATGAAAGAGAAACTCACAGCTAAATTATAGGCTTCATGACCTGAACCTTGGCCTGTAAAGAATAAAAATTATACATGACAAGAAAGCAGCAAGGAAGACTTTTTTCAAGATTTTCACCATAAAGAAGAGAAATTGAATTCAATTCTGTTGTCACAGAAGGTGCAAGTATTTTTAAATGCTGAGGTGGGCTGATGGTAAAGTGCCGGAGGATGTTAGTGGGGAGAATGTTCAATGTAAGTAGCCCATCTGTGTTTGCTAATTGTTGCTTACCCTTATATTCCTACCCTTCTGCACAGACTGAGAGACAGATCTAACTATTTCGATGATTTTCTTTCAGTAGGATGGTTCCAAAGTCTTTAAGAATGGCTCCTGGCTTGTAGATTTACATCACAAAAGGAAAGAGAAAGCATTTGTAGTTGTCAGTTCTCTAAAGTAAATGCTACAAGAAAAGAGACATGGGGCCTATAATCAGGAAGAAACTTGTCTGAAGTTTATTCAAGCTGAGGGAAATGTCAAATCTGCCTTGATCAAGTGGAAACTTTGGAATTTAGGAACTCTCCTCTTTGCAAAGTCTTCCTTTTAAAATCATTCCCTTGGTATAGATTTGGTTAATTGGTCTTTAAATTGATCAGATATGTCTCTTTTTTTGGTACCTGACTTCTGATTTTGGGGAGATAACAAGGAAAGCAATATGGTTTAAGGAAGATGTATCACTGCCATAATGAATAAATTCTTAAGACACTGCTTCATTGCAAAGTTCAGAGCTCAGTGTCTGAAGTTGGACACCAGGTGAATATAAGTTCTGCTGTCTTTCTACAGTAATCTCTCTGTTAGTTTGCTGGGAAATGAAAATAATAGCAGTTAACTGGGAGGATTTCTGAGACAGTTTTAAAATAGATAAACCTTCCAAATGCTACAATAGGATTAGCTTTAAGTATTCAATACATATTCCTAATTATTATTACAATTATTATTGCTGCAAATATTTTGTTTTCTTTCAAATAATGGGTTAGTGATGTTGACTGTCCTAACATTCCAACTAAATAAAATGGAAGTGATAGTCCCTCAGTGACCTGTTCTAATAAGAAAAATTATTTTGGGAAAGTAGAGATTTTTTTCCCCTTAATATCTTCTCTCAAAAACAACTTTGAAAAATATGAAAATAAGAAACTTTTAGAATTCTACAATTTCCTTTAGAAAATAAACTTCTTAATTACCTTCAGTGCCTGGGCAAGTTGCATGTGTAGCCTTTTGACAAGTACATATCAACTGTTTTTGTCAAGAGTCTTAATTGTTTGACAAAGTGCTTCTGCTTCATTACACACCAGTGATGGCAATGGTCATTCTATTCTAAGAGAGTTGATGTGGGACTAAAGTAAATTTACTAATATGCTTGTGATAGTCAGTTTTGCATAACTTCATCACAATACCTGAGATAATTAACTTATACAGAAAACAGGATTATCTTGGCTCACATTTTTGGAGATTCCAGTCAAAGACTGGGAAGACCCATTCTTTTGGTCCACTGCTGAGGATACCTGATGGCAATGGAAAGCGTGTGGTGGAACAAACTGCTCACCTCATTAGCCTAGAAGTATCTGGCAGAGGACTAGACTGGAGTCCAACAACCCCCACAAAGGCACAAACTCAGTGATCTAAAAACTTCTCACTAGTCCCCATCTCTTAAAGTTTCCCTCACAACAGCAATACCCTGAGGACAAGTTTCACCAAATGAATATTTGGTGATATTTAGCATCCAAACTATTACAAGCCATATGAAATATTCATATATTTCTGAATTTATGATCCAACCCATATATCAGCCCTGATCTCTACAATCAAACAAGAGAACGTATGACACCATAACATACATAGATAATCTACACAGGAGAAGACAATTTCTCTGTTCACCTTCAACTTATATCCTGCAATACTGTATTAGACCCCTAAATGTTTATGTTTTCTGCAGCAAGCAACAGAGTAGCATACTTCAGTTTGGGCAGGATGGCATATTTGTAATTTTATAAAAGTTCAATCCAAATTAAATCTTGCCTTACCTTTGGAACAGCTGATGTTAGAGAGACTCAAATTAGTGTTAAGTTTACTTTAAATAATCCAATTACACTAGTTTATACAAATAACATTAAGAAGGTAAATGTGACTTAGCATGTCACATAATGAACTTCACAGTACAACATGAAAGACATTTAGAGATTAAACTTCCTGGCCTATTTATAGCTTTCATACACATATTTCATACACATATTTGGTTGCAGCAATTAAGAACCAGCAATATAAAAATAAATGAATTGAACACAAAAAGAAATCCCTGCTAAAATATTTAATGATGAAGGAGAGAATTGTCTAGTTTCCCTTGGGCTCCATTTCAGAAAGTATAATTAGCTTTTCTGCTTCTTATTTTTTGATTTTTAATTTTCAGAATAAACAGTAAGTTAGGAAAAACAGCCAGACAGATATATATGTGGTAGTAAATCATAATTATATCTTAAATTCTAATCTAACCTTTGATATAATGGTAGAAAATATCACAAGTTGAGACACATGTTTATATAACCAAATAATGGCATAATCTATATTGATAACTAAAGAAGTACCTTTCACTAAGATTATGAGCTATGGAATCTAGGAAGTTGTTTCAATCAAATTAAGCACATTGATATGCAGATGTGACTATACAATGCCAGAGTGGCTAATGATAAGTAAATAAAGGAATTCAACACTTATAGTGGTCCTCTGTATTGACCATGTAGACTTGGCACTGACAAGACAAAAATCTTGGGAATGCTTCCCCATCCAGCAGTTTACCCTGATTAATGTATTCATTTTAAATTATTTTCCCTTCTGGAATAAATAGAACTCCTTTTAGGAATGAATATAAAGGTATAAGGAAGCACTTTGAAATCCTTTTTGAAACTAAGAATATAAGCAAACAGAAGTGGATGTCAATGAAGATTGCCTAACACAGTGGGCTGGCTGTCCTCATTGACAAGTGAGATTTCTCATGTTGATTCTTTCATGTGGAAATAAATTGATTTGAAACATGTAATTGTGTGTAATGTCAACTTGATTGGATTACGAGATACTGATGATTAAGAGGCTTCTGGGTGTGTCAATGAGGGTGTGTCTAGAAATGACTGAAATGTGGGATAGTGAACTGAAGTGGAGACCCTTCCTAAGCATGGGTGGTACCATTCAATAGGATGGAATAAAATTTGGAAGAACAAGGAAGCAGATGCAGATGCAAGCTTAGCTCTTCTTCAACGGGTTTTTGATCACTGATTTGATCATCTAAGGATATGGAACTCTTGCTGCTACTTCATTCTTCCAAAGCAGACTCTGCCCAGTGATTCTCCAGGTAGTTTCCAGAAGCCTTGGTCTCAGACAAGGGTAGCACTGTTGATCTTTCTTGTTTTGGGGCTTCTGTGTCTTGGACTGCACAGCTGCTGCTTCTTCCAGCTCTCCAGCTGCAGACAGTCATTGTGGACTATCCAGCTTCTGGTCATATAAACCAATCTAATAAATTCACTTTTTATAACATACTTCTTGTTGATTCTGTTCCTCTAGAGAACCCTGACTAATGCAATGTGGGAAAAATGTAAATCATGTGTAGATAAGTAGTTCTAGCAATATAATTTCTTGTCATTTTCCAAGAGTTCTTATCTCCTTTAATAAGATATTTATGTAGCAATTCCATTTCTCAGAACAAATGATAAAGAAACCTATTGTTTTGTTATGGAATTTTTGTTAAGATTTTTAATTTGATTAATTTTTCCATTCTAGAAAAACAAAACATAAGGCTGAGGGAAGTAAACAGATTTTATTATGTTGAATGCAATAAATTAAATTATTCCTTGTTTTTGTTTCTTTTTGAAATTTTTGCTTTATTTAAAAATAAAGGATGATATTACATTTTTGTTTAGCTTCAAGAAATAAGGGAGGCCACAAGTAGTATGAAAAAAAATTAATCTTCCAGTATCACAAACTCACTTTCATTGAAATAACTAGATAAGGTTTATTTTAATAACTTTTTTATAGGAAAAGAAAAATCAAATGACTAAACATAATTATTTCAGAATTATTACCAGAAAATAATTTACACAATTTTATTAGTTATATTTTTCCAGGAAAATAGAAATGATGCAAGGCATTTTTCAAAGAAAAGGGGTATTTTTATAGATGAAATAAAAGCTTATCAGGATGAAGGTCAAAGAGGCTGCTGCTAGTGTATAGGAAATCAGAAAACAGATCACACCAAACTGTGATGATGATTTCAGTTTTCTCAGCAGATTGGGGGTGCTTTCCAAGAGATCACTGAACGTTATTCAATACGAGTATTTTAAGCAATCACAACACTTTGTTGTCTTCTATTCTATAAAACTTATGGAAAGTCTTTCTTTCATGAGACTCTTGACACTGAAATTCTGCTATAATGGAATCTATAAGATGTTCCACGCTTCCTGTCCCACTGCAAAAGGAGAGTTTTCTATCCTGTAGTTACTGGTCATTTTATCTGATATCATTTGTCTTCTACCCTCCATATAAAATATTCATCATATATGCAAATAATTCACATATAAATATATTGTTACCCTAAGATATGCTGTAAAATGGGACATATTCTATCTCATGTACCATGCCTATTGTGCTGAACATCAGTTAAGCTAATATTGTAGAATTTGGAAATCATCTGATACATGATATAGTATCCAATTGCAGTGTGAGTTTCATTATGGTGAATCATGTTTGCGTATTACTGAAACATATATTTTCTATTTATTAGAGAATGGATAACATTCTTTCCTTTGAATCATCCAATCTAAGATTAATTTTCATTCATAACATTTCTGAAATTGGTTTGTATTTGTATTGCAAAGTTTATATTTGCAGTGTCTTAGTTGTGATAAAGTATGTTGTGATATTAATTTGTGTACATGCTTAAACCTATACATATAAACATACATATCTCTAACATTTCAATCACTTAAGAAGTTATTAGCTTTTATACTTATATATCAGACTTTGTAACTGGAGAAACACCTAGTCTTCAGTTCAAAGAAATATTGGGAAATAAATGTTTTGACAAAAAGAGAAAAGGAGAAGCATTATTTATTTATTGAAGTATATGGATGATAGTTTGACCAATGCTTATAAAGTCAATTAAGTTTCACAGGAAACTACTAAGATAAACTTATGTTTGTGATTAAGCCTTGTTTATTTGTTTGCCTGTTTGTTTAGGTTCCTACTAGCGATTAGATACACCTAACTTTTGATGACTTTGTACAAATTGCATAAAAATGGAAATGTTGGCAAGAACCAGCTAGTTTGGCCAGGCTTCCAAAAGGGGGACTGCTACCGTTATAAAATTTTTTTTTCATCATTTGTGTTATTTCATATATCAGCAAATATGTTGATTAAATGAAAATTTGTGTAATGGTTAATTTGGATTGTCAACTTGATTGGATTAAGAGATGTCAATGATTAAGAGGCTTCTGGGTGTGTCAGTGAGGGCGTGTCTAGGAATGATTGGAATGTGGGATAGTGAGCTGAAGTGGAGACCCTCCCTAAGTGTGGGCAACACCTCCCAGTAGGATGGTAGCTTGGGTGGAATAAAAGTTGGAAGAATAAGGAAGCAGATGCAAGCGCAACTACTCTTGAATGAGTTCTTGATTGCTACTTTGATCATCTGAGGATGTGGTACTCTTGCTTCTTCACTTTTCCAAAGCAGACTCTGCCAGTGATTCTCCAGGTAGTTTCCAGAAGCTTGCTCTTGGACTAGGGTAGCACTGTTGATCTTTCTTGTTCTGGGTCTTCCACCTCTTGGACAGTGCAGTTACTGGTTCTTCCATATCTCCAGCCTGCAGACCACCATTGTGGACTATCCAGCTTCTGGTCATGTAAGTCAATCTAATAAATACACTATTTATAATCATACTTGCTGCTGATTCTGTTCCTCTAGAGAACCCTGACTAATACAATTTGGATTGCTATAATAGTCCCTAGTAAGTCCACAGGATGGTAAACAATTTCATATGATGTAGACAAGTTTAAGTTGATCAAAATTTTGAATTTAGTAATTTGTTAGCAAAGAAAGATACAGATAACAAATAATTGCATGTTTCCCTACATAATGTACATGCATACACACATACACATATATCTCCACACCATAAAGGCCATTTTAAGAAAATATTACTGGTGAATTTAGTGCTCTCCAAGAATGTTAGAGAATGTTTTGTTTTATAAGGATGGTAACATTTTGGATGGATACTTGAATCATTGAAGTGTATAAAGGGAGGGCAAAGACCAATTGCAATGTGAAACTTAATTGGTATAAATAGTAAGTTCATAAAGAGGAAATGCATTGCATATACTCTTTTATTTTTTTAATTGTTCTAATTAGTTATACATGACAGTATAATGCATTTTGACACATCATACATAAAATAAGTCTAACTTCTCATTCTTCTGGTTGTACATGATGTAGAAGCATATTGGTTGTGTAATCATATATGTACATAGGTTAATAATATCTGATTCATTCTACTACCCTTTCTACCCCCATACACCATCTCTTTCCTTCATTCCCCTCTGCCTAATGCAAAGTGTCTCTATTTTTCCCTAGCCACACCCCCCTTATTGTGAATTGGCATCCGCATAACAGAGAAAACATTCGACATTTGATTTTTGGGGATGGGTTTATTTCGCTTAGCATAATGAATCTACTGTATTTTAAAGAAGATACAATACCTATGTGGTACACCTAGGAAGATAAACAATGAGATGTTACCATATTGTGGTAGGGATGCTGTAAATCCCATGAACAACAGGAGCAAATCCTAGAAAAGTAACCATTTGATGCCTCAAAGACATTATCTTAATGGAAATAAATGTCTTTGACAGAAAGTGAGAGAGAGAGATTAAGACAGAAAGAAAGAAAAAACTATGAAAAGACCCTAATTACGAATTGCATGGGTCGTAGGAAGTAGAAGAGTTTAGGGAAGGAAAGAAAAGGAGTAGCTGTGAACAAAAGAGAATTATGTTACAAGTGTATAATGTAGAAGAATCAGGATGTAAGAAAAAATAAAGAAAGTAGGGGAAGCATTATATGTTCAGAAGAAACAATAAATGCTAGTAATAATAGCAATTTTATTAGAAAAAATCTATGGAGACCTTAAAAGTACATGATCTTTTGGATTCATGGTACAAGTCTTGCTGAATATGCTTCAAATTGGGAAAAGATAATAATTCTTCACCTTGGTGAAATATTACCAACTGTATTAAGAGGAAATTCATTGGCCAAAATCACTTCAATAAATATAGAATAGATTATAATGTGTTTCATATTACCTTTTGTTTTAATTATTAATATAATTCAGAATTTTGGCAATAATAATTATGTCTTGTTTTAAGAGTAGGATCTTTAATTATTATGTGACTTTCCTGTGAATGGATGGAGTTATTGGTAATGACAGGGCATTCAATTGCTGGGTGGGGAAGGGAATGGAGAAACATTAACTGTTGCCTAAGTAGAGATGCTTGCATGAATAGCATTATCAAGCCTTGAAATAAGTTTAAAGAGCATCTCTTCATCTTAAGAGTTTTCAAATATACAATGAGAACTTTCATCCCAGATAAAAGTTTTGGAAGTTTAGATTATATCAATGGATTAAATAAAACAGACTCCTGCCCTGTATAGCTTACACTCCAGCAAGGAGAGAAATAGTGAAATAAATAATATGGAAAATAAGAGAAATATCATGGTAGGTTTCAGGAACAGACCCCACAGGGACTGGAAAATAGGAGAGTGGAGATATGAGAGATGAGTTACAGGGTACAAAGAGGAGCTTTGAGCAAAGATGAGGGAGGTGAGGAAATTCTGCACATGTATATCTGGGGAAGGACCCTTCCTATGCGAACAGCATGTTGGCCTGCCCCAGAAACTGGAAAGAGGCCACTGGGACTGGAACAAGCCTGAGCAAGTTTGAGGTAGTAAGAAATGACTTATTGATTGAAATGACTCCTTCTTGCAAGGTTTCACATGGAGGGTAACACAGTGTGATGTGATATGCTTTATCACCTCATTCAGTTTGTGTTGAGAACAGTGGGGGAGGTCATATGGGGGCACTTATGGAGCTATGTGGATTACTGGAATAAACCAAGGGATAGATGATATGGTAGGACTCATTGTGGTGGCAGTAAAAGTGGTGGACACTTAACAATTCTTCATGTATTTGAAGGTGAAACGAAGATGAGTATAGGATTGTGAAGGAAAGAGAGGAATAAAAGATAAGCCTAAGTATTTTTGGTCTGAGTAATTGAAAGGCTAATGTTCTTACTTCTTACAGGGACATCTGTGGATTCAGCAGCATTGAGTCAAATAATCAGCAATTCAATACTGAATTGGTCATTTTACACATATTCTTTTATATGTTACTCAGTGTAATATTTATATTCATTACAAAGAGAAGAAAACTGAAGTTCTCTAATTGTGTTCATGGATGATGGCAAAATTGGTAATGGTTTTGTTTAATATTGGAACTAATATAATTAAGAAAGTTGAGCTTGGCTCACGTGCTCAAATGCTTACATGAGCAGTAGTTCTGGTTGTCATCTACCGTCTCGCTATAGCCCTTTGAGGGAAGGAGGAAAATTACCCGGTATTGTTAGAGTGCTGCAGCAAACATTTTTGTAAGTAGTTTTGTTGACCATATTCCTGGAAGAAATTCTAGCAGAGTCAAAGGCCACATTGAAATTGCATTGAGGCAAGCTTGCCACCAAGAGCCCAATAATCACCATGATGCTGAGCACCAAGGCAGGGAGGGGATCGTGGTTAAGGTCAGGGGCCTACTCTGGTCCTGCTCAGCTGATGAAGTGATGTGCCTCTTCTCTGATTGCGAAATCCAAAATGGCACATCAGGTATTCGTTTCATCTACACCTGAGAAGGCAGACCAAGTGGTGAAGCATTTGTTGAACTTGAATCTGAAGATGAAGTGAAATTGGCTTTGAAGAAGGACAGAGAAACCATGGGACATAGATATGTTGAAGTATTCAAGTCCAAAAGTGTTGAAATGGATTGGGTGTTGAAGTGTACAGGTCCAAATAGTCCTGATACTGCCAATGATGGCTTCGTCCTGCTTAGAGGACTCCCATTTGGCTGTAGCAAGGAAGAGATTGTTCAGTTCTTTTCAGAGTTGGAAATTGTGCCAAATGGGATGACATTGCTGGTGGACTTTCAGAGGTGGAGCACAGGGGAGGCTTTTATGCAATTTGCTTCACAGGAGATAGCTGAAAAGGCCTTAAAGAAACACAAGGAAAGGATAGGGCACAGGCACACTGAAATCTTCAAGAGTAGCAGAGCTGAAGTCTGAACCCACTATGACCCCCCCTTGAAAGCTCATGGCTCTGCAGCAACCAAGTCCTTATGACAGGCCAGGAGCTGGCAGAGGACCTGGTTTTGAGAGGATGAGGTGGGTGCGTATGGTGGCGGGTATGGAGGCTATGATGACTTGGATGACTATAATGACGGGTATGGCTTTGGGTCTGATAGATTTGGAAGAGACCTTAATTACTGTTTCTCAGGAATGTCTGATCATAGATATGGAGATGGTGGGTCCAGTTTCCAGAGCACCACAGGGCATTGTGTACACATGAGGGGGTTACCTTACAGAGCCACTGAGAATGATATTTACATTTTTTTCTCACCTCTTAACCCCATGAGAGTACATATTGAAATTGGAACAGATGGCAGAGTTACTGGTGAGGCAGACATTGAATTTGCTACTCATGAAGATGCTGTGGCAGCTATGGCAAAAGATAAAGCTAATATGCAACACAGATATGTGGAGCTCTTTTTGAATTCTACTGCAGGAACAGGTGGAGGGGCTTATGATCACAGCTATGTAGAACTCTTTTTGAATTCTACAGCAGGGGCAAGTGGTGGTGCTTATTGTAGCCAAATGATGGGAGGGATGGGCTTATCCAACCAGTCTAGTTATGGGGTCCTGCTAGCCAGCAGCTGAGTGGTGGTTATGGAGGTGGTTATGGTGGTCAGAGCAGTATGAGTGGTTATGGCCAAGTTCTGCAGGAAAACTCCAGTGACTATCAGTCAAACCTTGCTTATGTAGAGAAGGAGCACTAAACAGCTACTACAGAAATAAAAGCTGTGCATTTATGGGAGCTGAATAGAATGGGAGGGATGTCTCGTATATCCAGTATGGTTGGTAAACGGGTAATAAAATTGATTCTGATCACTCTTGGTCATCTTTCTTTCCTTTCTTCCTTTCTTTCTCCTTTTTTTTAAGAAAACAAAAGTTAAGTTTAACAGTTTTGCATTACAGGATTGTGATTCATGCTTCCTGTAAAGTGGAAGTCAAGATTGTTTTCAAACTTTAAGGTCAGTAATTTTGAACACTGAAACATTGATCTAGGATGTAATAACAAAGTTCAGTATTGACCATGATTGTTAAAACAACTTTCAGCTTTCTTCAAGTTAGTTATGTTGTAGGAGTGTACCTAAGCAGTAAGCATATTTAGCTTGAAGCAGTTTCACTTACGTTAAATGTTGCTCTTATACCACAATACATTGCAAACTTCAGATGCATGTTGAGAAACATGCTTTTCTATAAAACTCAAATATAGGAGCTGTGTCTATGATTCAAAGTGAAAACATTTGGCATGTTTGTTAATTCTAGCATTTGATTTAATATCCTGTAAGGCATGTGAGTGTACACTTTTACTTTTTTTTTCTTTTAAGATCTGGGACAATTTTGAATGGTAATACCAATACTTCAGGAGTTTGGTCATGTCAGAATTTGTATGAAATTCTGAGGCTTTGATTTAAATATTTCCTTGTATTGTGATTTGCATTTAGATGTATTGTACTAAGTGAAACTTGTTAAATAAATCTTCCTTTTAAAAACGGGAAAAAAAAAGAAAGTTGAGCTCACCATGATCTCTTGTAACTATTTTCTAATATAATGAATTTATTTTTTTTCTGTTTGTTGTGAATGTAGTACTATGTTATTCCACTTCTTTAAAATGTTCACCTAGGATGTGAGTCATTATCGAAGAACAGATCTGTAATTCAAGTGTTTGTATTGTCAATTGTTGAAACAATCGAACATGCCTGCTTTCAAAACCTTCCTCCTTCATTCACTAACACGAAACTATCATCATCCACTTCTGCTGTCCTTGCAATATTCTTTGATTGATTAGCTAATAACTTAATTTCTCATTTTGTCATCTGCAGACATTTTATACTAATTGTATCTAATGGACTGTGAGCTACTGAAATATTTAGAGTTATTGCTAGTAAATGCAAAATATGCTTACAGATAGAATGTAAAAATAAGCAATTGGTAAACCAATGAAGATGTACATTATCTGGGATCATTGAGCTTATAAAAGTTTAATGGAGGCTAGAAGCAATATATCATTATCATCCTGTGGTGCCAAAAAAAAGGTAGGCAGATTGATGTAGCAAACTAATATTTGAATACACTGAAAGTCATTTTGTTATCCTCTGATAATTTTTAAATTTATTATAGTGAAGATTAATATCTTCCTCTGGTTGATTGGTTTTACAACCAAAACTCATCATACTTGACTATATCAAGAGCTAGTTTTTTCTTCATTTACTCTTCCTGTCCTTTAATGCATCCATTTTGAGCATATTTGTTGGTATTAATAGACGTTATTTCTTTGAAAATACAGATGCTGCTCATTTATCTTTTTTTTAGTGTACATTAAATGTATTAAAAGATACATTTGATTTCATTATATTTTACTTAGTATTCTTATAACACTTAAATTATAGAGTTCTCAAATTTCTTTTACCTGAAATTTTATTTTTTTAATTTATACTTTTCTTTGTCCCACCTATTTGGAGATTTTGATTAGGAATAACATAAGGCAAATGAGAGAAATGCACACATGCACATTATATATATAATTATAATTATATATGATTCTTAATTTGTACTAAAATGAAACAATCTGGTATTTCATAATAGAAAGTGAAACTGGATTATAATAATAATTATAACCACTTGTTATGTGTGGAATATTTTTATCTGTATTTTAAAATATTTAAATAATTCTATGGTTTACATGTGATTGTCCTCACGTGGTATTGAGTGAATACAAACATGCTAGAGTTCCACAGCAAAAAGAGACAGAAGGGGGATTTCATTGAGATCTGACTCTGAAGTTGGCAGTCATTCATAGTATATCTCTTAGATACTTTAGAGTGAAATCATTAGTGCTACCAAAACTTCTAAGAAGGTGGAAAGAAGGCAGAGATATGTGAAATTTATCCTTTAGGCGATAACAAACCTTTAAAGCATTTGGATAAAGAAGTAATATGATAATCCTAATACCAGGCAGATTAATTTGGCTATAGAATACTGTTGGAACTGGTGGTGAGAAAGGAGGGAGAAAATAGCTAGCTGATTATTATTTCACTCTATTGGTTGATCATTATGTTAAATAAAGGATTGGTAATAGATTGAAAGATATTTTGAAAGAAATAGCAATAGGATTTGGTGATGGATTGAATGTAAGCAGAATTAAAGTAGAGAATGCCACTTAAATTTTATATTTTACAAAGGCTCTGAATTCTGTTTTTGGCAACTATCATTCATTTGACTGATATTGTGCAAAATCACTTATTCCGCCTACATTAGGGGAATATTGTAGAAATTTGGGGGCTTGGGTGTCTATAAACGTATTTTATAAATAGAAACAACTCTGAAAAATATAATAAGACTTTTGTACTATGAGTTTAAAAGTTACAGAGAGCTAGTCAAAATGATATTACCACTCCTTCAGCAATTCTGAGGGATGATTATTCAGGTGCCCATCTGGCAAATCTTTAAATTAAGATAAAACAAATAAACAAAAAATAAATAAGTAAAACCACTCTCTTTGTTTTTATCTTTCTTCATACAGCAGATGTGAAAGGAAAATTCTCTACAAGGAATACAAGAGAAGGTCCATATGTTAAAGTTATGGCTGGTCCTCAAAATGGTATTATTGAGAGGTGGTCAAATCTTTAAGAGGTCGAGTCTTTTGAGAAGTCATCAGATCATTAGGGGTATGTACCCTTAAAGGGGGTTAAGGAATCCCCAACCTCTTCCTCTTCCTCTTTTTCTTCCTGGCCATGAGGTAAGCAATTTGTTCTGCATACATCTCCTGCCTCACCACAGACCCAGAAGAACATGTCCATCCAGACCTATCTAGAACCTTCGAAACTGTGAGCCAAAATAAAGCCTCTTCTTATAATGTAAATTATCTTAGGCATTTTGTAGTAATATCTTGAAGCTGACTAACATTTGTACCTATTATAATGTTTGTTCTCTTTAGTCAATGTTCGTATATCCAGTGAAATTTCACAGAAATAAATTTATTTAATTTTCTTGTTATTTAAAACAATTGTCCCATCGTAAGTAAAAAAATATTATAAATAAAATTTCAATACATGTAAGCTATTGAATAATAAAACTTAGCAGCACAAAATACTATGGAGTGTCAGTTGCATGACTGGGAGGGATATTTGCTGACACTACATCAAACAGTTTAGACAGGGAAAAGATAAGAATTCAAAAGCTAAAGTATGGTTTCCACTGAATATATATTGTTTTCACACCACCATCAGAAAGGTAAAAAGTTGTTCATTTGAACCATGATGTCTTTTTTATTTGTTCTCATTAGTTATACACAACAGTAGAATGCATTTTGATACATCATACATAAATGGAGTATAACTTCTTTTTCTGATTGTACATGATGTAGATTCACATTGGTCATGTCGTCATATGTGCACATAAAGTAATAATGTCTGATTCATTCTATTATCCTTCCTACCCCCATATCCCCTCACCTTCCTTCAATCTCCTCTGCCTAAAGTACCTTTATTCTTCCCTACATGCTCCCCACCCCTTATTGTAAATTAGCATCCACATATTAGAAAAATATTCAACCTTTGTTTTCTTGGGATTGGTTTTCTTGGCTTAGCAAGATATTCTCTAGCTCCGTTCACCATCATTTCAAATGGCATCATTTCATTCTTCTTTAAGACTGAGTAATATTCCATTCTGTATATATATATATCACATTTTTTAATCCATTCATCTCTTGGGGAGCACCTAGGTTGGTTTCATAGATTAGCTATTTTGAGTTGAGCTACTATGAACATTAATGTTGTTGCATCACTGTAATATGCTGACTTTAAGTCCTTTGGGTATAAACTGAGGAGTGGGATAGTTGGGTTGAATGGTGGTTTCACTCCAAGTTTTCTGAGGAATCTCCATACTGCTTTCCATAAAGGTTGCACCAATTTGCAGTCCCACCATCAAGTATGAGTGTTCCTTTTCCCCCACATCCTCACCAACATTTATTGTTGCAGAGATTCTGAAAAGGAATCAACCAGGATAAGTTTTGAAAGATCATTTTACTGTGTATTTTCTGATTACATTAATTTTGCTTTTCCTTTTACTTACTTACATTTAAAATATTTACTTCTACTTGCTTGTTTCTTCAATTGTTCATTCTATAGCATTTTTATCTTCTAATTAATGTTATATATTTTCACCAGGTACAAAACATTCAATGCATTCCACAAACTAACACATTTTCTTTGAACTTTAATTACAAATATTAAATCAATTTTGTTATGATTTCTGCTTTGACATATGAAGTATTTAAAATATTATTATTTATATCAGTTTTGTTCCTGCTACTCTTACTATTTCTGGTATTAATATTATATCTTTCTTTTCTGTGTTTTTATTGTAACATATCTTGGTGAAGGTATTTTATTCATCATGATTGAAGTTTTCTATGCTTCTTAAATAGGAAGAAATTACTTTTATCCATTCAATAAAAAATCTTCAACTATTTATCTTAAATATTGCCTTTCCCTTCAGTACAATATTTCTATGTCTTTGTTCTAAAAGTGGAAGTGGTTGAACTTTTCTCACATTCATACATCCCTTCTCTTTGTCTTTCTGTTGCATTTGATATAATTTTTTTGATTCTGTTAGCAATTAAACTTATCTTCATTTAGGCCTAATTTCAGATATGCTATGTCCTTTGTGTAAGTTGTAATTTTAAGTTATATCTAGCTGTTTTGGCAATATTTTTTATTTTTTAAGCTCCCTCTTTATTTCTTTAATTTACATTACCACTCATTCCATGTCTTTATCTGTTAATGGTGATATCTAAAACATTCTAAAACTTGGCCGGTGAGTACATCAGGGTATCCTGTGGAGTCACTTATCTCTCCCTGCAGAAAGGTTACTGTCTCTGTTAGTTATCTGTTGCTGCTATATCACAAATGTGTAGCTTAAATAATATAAATTTTTATCTTACAGTTCTGGAGGTCAGAAATCTGACTGGCTTCACTGAGCTAAAATCAAGTTGTCAATAGGGGTGTTTTCCTGTCAGTATTCCCTGAAGGTTCATCCATCTCCTTGCCTTCTCCATTCCCCAGGCCAGTGACATTTTTTGGCTTGTGGTCCTCTTATTCCATTTTCAAGGCCAGCAACAGTGCATCAGTCTGACCTTTCTTTCCTCATCACATCTTCCTAATCACAACTGGGAAAGGTTCTCTCTCTCTCTCTCTCTCTCTCTCTCTCTCTCTCTTTAAGTATTCATAAGATTATACGGCACCCTTTTGAATTATCCAATATAGTTTCTTCATCTCAAGATCCATTACCTTAATCACTTCTGCAAAGTTCCTTTGCCATATAAGATAAAACATTCAAAGCTTCCAGGCATTATGGCTGGGGCATTTTGGGGACAATTATTCCCCTTACTGTACTATCCTGAGGATTTCTCTCATGTTGTGCAAGTGTATTTATGTATTTAATGAAATATGAAATTTTATACTGTTACTTAATGGGAGTTTATAGAATAGCTGTTGATAAATGGCAGAAAGAAAAAAATTTGGGGTACTCTCCAAGACTCCATGTCTTTACTTAGCATTCTACAATATACCATCCGTAAACCAATAAGTAAACTGTGTCTATCAAACAAATATTAGAGTAAATCCTGTGGTGCTACATCAACAAATCTAAATAATAAGGGATTTCCTTGCATATTCTAATGAAAACTTAAATAATTATAAACAATTTATTGGATATCACTAGTTCTATGTCCCTCTGAATCTCAGCAACAGGGGACAATATTACAAGGCATCCTCTAAAAATATGAATATAAACTTTTTTTAATATGGGTTGTGCTGTGTTGCCCAGGTTCACCTTGAAGTTGTGATCATCATGCCTCAACCTCCTGAAAAACTTGTACTACAGGGTACACAACCGTGTTCAGACTTTTTGAATGCTGCAGAACTGTTTTCTACTTTCTGTTTTGTCTAAATGCTTTTACTATATTTGAACTACTAGGAGGGCTAACTGGTAAGATGTAATCTTATTTCATTATAAGTACATATATCAACTTTATCATGTCAAAACTAAATATGTATTATCAAATACTCACTGAAACAATGTAGTTTAATGAGGAAACTCCACTGGTTTCTGAGTACTTCAGGAATCAAACTACTTAGGAAATGGTGATTGGTTGAAAACCTTTATGAGACTGAATATAATTCTGACTAAAAAAAAATCTCAATAAGAAAAGGGAGAAGAAAACATGGAAATAAGGTATTTAGAGTCACAAAAGATCATTCTAAAATTGGAAGTGTTGGAAATTTGACACCTTCTGGTGTTCTGTATTATTATGTTGTATAAATAAATGACATTATATTTGAGGAGATCAAAGACATTTTAGACAGATGCATTCTTAGTGACTTACAGATGATAATTGCAGTCTTTCAGGATAACAAAAGTTAAAAGAAATGAAAACTATCAATTAAATTTGAAATTATTTAGTGTAGTGGGAATGTATCTTAGAGGTTATTTTCTAACAGGAAGAGAAGAAAAGGCATGCTTTCAAACAAGAAAATTTTTACGCAGAAACCAGACACAACAAAGAAGTAATAAAATAGGAGATAAGAGGTTCCAAGCTGATCATGAAATCTCAGTATTGTAAATAGCTTCACTTTGATATAAATATCATAAGAATGTCTTATATCTCTGAAATATTCTAAGGTCAACTGAAACAGATTAAATGATTATTGTGAAATATCATTATAATGAAAGTAATTTTTATCATTTTTATATTCAATGTGAATATTATGTGATAAATTAGCTTTGCCTACTTTTTAATACAGAAATGGCATTATTTTCATTGTCTGCTTAGTAGAGATCTTTTTCTTTTTCCATTCTTTAATAAGTTGAAGTACCAGCTATTGATTTTGTGACTATAATTGATCTGGCAGTGGAAAGTGGAATTTTTCCAGTTGATACAGTGATTAGAATTGATTTAGCAGTAGAACTCATAAAAAGGTCAATAAAATACAGAGAATAAGGCAACAACTGCTCTAGAAGAGATTGTAATTCAATTACAACAGTCAGTTCTATCTACCTTAATTAATATCGTCAGCATGCAGCAAGGAGACCAAAGTCACTCTTTTAGGTTGGTTGTTTAGAAACGTGTATAGAGTTATTAGAAAAAGTCATCCTCCAAACAGTTTTAAAAATCTAGTCACACATTTTCTATGTTTTTTTAAACTTCACTTTCTTGTTAGATCCAGGTTCCTAAAAACAGTAAATTGTAAGTTTGCTTCAGGATGTTAGTACATATAAATTTTAAACAGACTGTACATTGTTCAAGATGTGTTATATATGAGGTTCTTAGTAGTTCTGACAAAAGTACTATAATATTTATGCCATATGTCAAATTTGTGTTCTCAATCTTTGGCATATTTAAAATGGTAGACATATTTCTGTATATTACAAGTTATTATTTATAACTGCCCTTAATTCTCTGTTTTCTTTCTTCATTGCTTATCTGTTCTAGTTCTAATTCCTTATGATTTATTTAATGTTTTATTATATTTAATTATATTCTCAACTTTTTACACATTGTTTAATTATTTCCCTTTACTTCTTCAAATGTTCAGATCTTTGATGAGTACATCAGTTCTCAATATGTGTGAAATCATATGATCAGAAACCAAACTCTTAATGCAACTAATAATTCCTAAAAACTTCTTTATTAAAAAATTCTTTTAATTTTTAAATAAGAAAATATTATGTGGTGAAAGACAAACTAGTGTTAAATGACTTATAATGGAAATAGCTAACTCCTGTCCTGTTCAACTCCTATGTACCCTGCCTATTGTTTACAAAGGCAAACAATGTTAGCATTTTTAGCTTTAGGGAAGTTTACCTTAATATGACTTGGTGCTTTTTTAACCTGTTATTTTTTATTTATGCATTTTAGGTAAGTTTAATTAGATAAAGGGAAAATACAGGTCTCTTTCATTATTAGTCATTTCACTTCTTTGTTACAGTCTGGATGTGAGATGTCCCGCAAAAGAACACATGTGAGAAAATTCAAGAAGGTTTAGAGAAGAAATGATTGGGTTACAGAGCCTTCACCCAATGAGTGAATTAAAAACCTGATAGAATTAACTGAGTACTTATTGACGGACAGGTGGCATGTGGCTGGAGGAGGTAGGGCATTGAGGTCGTGGTTTTGGAGTATGAATTTGTATCTGGCAAGTGGAGATCACTCTCTCTGCTTCCTGATCATCATGTGAGCTGCTTTCCTGTGTCACATACTCCACCATGATGTTCAGCCTCAACTAGAACCCTGAGGAATGGAGCCTGCTGTCCATGGACTGAGACCTCTGAAACCATGAGCCCCCAAATAAACTTTTCCTTCCCTAAAATTTTTCTGGTCAGATCTTTTAATCACAGCAGCAAAAAAGTTGACTGAAACACTCTTCTTCCATCTTCATAACACTTTTGTTATAATTTCAGCTTAAATTCAGGATCAGTAAGCTATACTAATGTAATGGTACTAAAACTACTGAGTGTACAATAGAATAAGGAGCCAAAGTTGAAAAAAAAATCAATGTACTTCTTCTTTTGTAGAGAAAATCTTGTATGAAAAAAGAATACCAGTGGAACAAAGACGTTTTATTGATTTAGGAGATATGTACTTATCTCTTTGCTACCTGGTAATACATAGTTTGAGGACTGGCAATCAGTTTGGGGACCACATTTTAAATAACACTGTATACTATAATTTTGTTTCCTTTTTAAAATAACCATTTTTTTTAATTACCCTGAAAATAAGCATTATTTTACTTTTTCTCATTTGCTTAGCTGGTTATTGTTTTTCTTTAACAGTTCAAAATTTTGGTGAAAAAGGTTTTTTTATAGTGATACTTGTAGCCTCCCCTAAATAACAATAATGTACAAGTTTGTTTTTTTCTTTCCCAATAATGTAAGCACAAATGAAGCAAGGAACTGGTGAGTTGGGGAGGGGAGAGGTTAATGTGACTGTGGGGAAAGGGGAAGTGTACATGTGGCCTTATTCCTGTTCCAGGTCAGGGAAGCAATATGTAAGCACAAATGACGGAGACAGGGGCGGACCTCACAGACAGCGATGCAGTTTATTCAGCTGTGAAATCCATCATTCAGGCATCGGAGGGGCTCACTTTCTGGGTAGAAAGTGACCACTGGTTACAGGAGGAGGGTCTGGGTTTTTATAGGTTACACTGAGAGGAGACTTAATCATTGCAGACTTTGACAGAACATGTCAGTTTGGGCATTCAAGTAAAAGCTTGTAAAAATTTGAGACTTGTTTTTACTGGGAAAGGATGGAGAGTCTAGAGCTCAGCACCCAGTATTTACCTTTTCATCCAGGGGTCATTGTGTTGTCACTGGGACAGGATTAATGTGTAGCTTCATTTATCAGTGGAAAAGAATTTACTGGGAAAGGGTCAATGTTTGCCCTTTTCTCAGGGACTGCCATTTTAGGATTGCCTTTTTTCCAGGGATTGTCTTGTCACTGGGAAAGGATTTATTGGGAAGGATCCATGTTTTGCCTTCTTCCTCCCTCCCTCCTCCAGTGTTACACTGACTTGGGGATTGTCATTTCCCATATCCTTCAAATAATCTTTCCTAATAAGGTTTCTCACTTCTAGTTACCGTACGGATTGGGAGTTCTCCTGGGCTTCTGCAAGCCATCATCATGATATTCCCCTCGTTCCTTGTTACTCTGCTGAATTCCCAGTTAAATCCACAAAATAAACAAGCAAATGAAAATATTTATAATGAATTAGAATTCTGACTCTCTAAAAGCTTTTAATGTAAAAAACATTTTTTAATATTTTTATTTGCATATTATAGCTATTGGGGTTCATTTTGACATGATCATATGTGCATGGACTATAGTTTCCTGCACCTCTGTGCCCAGTACTTCATCTTTGCCTCCTCCTGTTCCCTTTCCTCTATACTACTTACTGGTCTTCCTTCTATTTATTTATAATTGTTTTAAATTTTTAAATCACTGCTCTATGGATATACATAAAGGTGAAATTCACTGAAGTATATTCATATATGTAGAGAGCATATTTGGTCAATTTCATTCTACTATCCTTCATTTTCCTGTACCTTCTCCCTCCCCTCAATTCTCTTCCTCTGCTCCACTGACCTTTCTTCTATTTTCATGGAATCCCTCCTCCCTTTTTTCCTTACTGTGGTCTAGCTTTAACATATGAGAGAAAACATTCAACTCTTGACTTTTTGAATATGACTTATTTCACTTAGCATGACATTCTCCAGTCCTATCCGTTTACCCGCCAATGTTTCATTCTTTTTCGTGGCCAAATAAAATTCCATTGCGTAGAAATACCACATTTTTCTTTATTCATTCACTTGTTAACAGACACTTGAGCTGGTTCCATAACTTAGCTATTGTGAGTTTTCCTGCTATGAACATTGATGTACCTGTATTACTATAACATGTTGATTATAGTTCTTTTGTATAAATTCTGAGTGGGATAGCTGGGACATATGGTGGTTCCAGTCCTAGTTTTTAGAGGAATATCTGCACTACTTTTCATCGTGGTTATATTATTTGTAGTCCAAACAACCATAGATGAGTGTACCTGTTCCCCCACATCCTTGCCAGTATTTATTATTTGTTCTTGATTGCCATTGTAATGGAGTGAGATGAAATCTCATTGTAGTTTTGATTTGCTGTCTCTTATTTTTTTATACAATTTATACTCCAAGTATCCATCCTCATTTCAGCTAATGTGGACTTCAAGCCAACTATTGGATATTATGCAAAAAATGAAATATGTTAACATTGTAAATTATAAAATAATAAGGCTGACAATTTAAAATAATGGGAAGAAGCTAAGATCAAACCAAATAAAGACCCCTTGCCCCCCAAAATAAAAATTACCACATTAAATGATGTATTACAGGGATAGAATATAGGCAATTGCATGTAGGTAGTTCATAGAACTAGTTGATTTTCACAATCATTGACAAATTTTGAAGTCTTACATTCTGATGAATAACTTTCTCTTGGAAAATATGTTCACATTCATTTTCTATATGGCATGGCATTTTTGAAGTTTTTCTGTGATTGAATGCACACGAGCATTTTAGATTTTTTGATGTTTGTGCATCTAATGACTTCCAGCTAAATGACTTTAAATATCAAATCTAATTTAAGTTTGTCCAATTCCACGGCCTCTGTCCTAATGTAAGACTCTATCTCTGCTTATTGAGACTCAAATCTTAATTTGTAAACCTACATATCTTTTAGTGCTTTAATTTTTTTTCTTCATAGTACTGGCATAGTTATTTTGCTAAAATACCTTTAATTACACTAAAATCATGTAATTTAAAAAAAAAAGTACAAACCCTTTTGTGTGGCATGCCAAGCTGTATATTTTCCTTCTATAACCTAGTTTTCCTTTCTGATTCTTCTTGTTTCCACCTCTTACCCCAACACCTTATAAAGGTTATAATTCCTCCTACACAAACTCAGGTTGCCTTTCAAACCCCATCTTTATTGCATTGTTTCTGAATCAATATCTTCCTTCCTTCTCTTGTACTTCTGTAAGCTCTCTTAATTCAAGGAAAATATACTAAACAAAAACAAATACAAAGACAAAACAAAAAAATTGTAAGAAAGAAATTATTTTCTATTGTGGTTCAAAAATGCTGTAACAGAAGGCTCTGTATAATTGAGGAATCTTGACCTCCATGAAGCCATCCTCCAGCAAAAATCTGCCTCTCAGTTAATTTTTAAAATGAATTTGAAGTAAATTTTCAAAAAATTCATGTTTTTATTTACATGGTAAAAACTAATTTTAACTGCCGCAGAAGTGCTAGGAAGAGGGTGCTAAGTAGGCTGAGGATTCTTTCTGTTGAAAAAGACTTTAAAAGAGAAGATGTTTTAATGTATTCATGAAGAAAAATTAAGAGTTTTTTTTAAACAAAGTAACAAAAAAGTAGGCAGGAAGAGAAGTCTCTGGTTAGTTATTGAGGTCATGCATTGAATCAAGATTTTGAGTGATGTTCAAAGCTCTCCAGAGATGATAAAAACAAAATTTGAAATAAAATAAAACATACCATGACTGGTTTTTTCTCCATTATGCACAATGATATACACTACACGGGGCAAGGCAGGATGGGGAACATCTGCTTTTCAGAATATCTCTTTGTTTTTCTGGGTTGTCTAAGATCTTAGGGAGAATATTAAATAAATAGTAAATTTCTAAAAGAATTTTGACTTTGATTTTAAATATTTCAAGGATTTTATTTGGCATTCTGTTAAATGATTTTTTATTAGAATCTCTTGAGATCAGAATAGACTATCATTCTGAGACTAAACCACTTATACCTAACTCTGAATTTTTAGTTTAAATAAGAGAGGTGGAGAAAGGTATACGTTACTTTCCAAGGAATCAGAACAAGGTCATGTGTACGGGGAAGAAACTCAAAGTTCAGAGTAACTATTGAGGAATTGCATCAATGTGATCAGCTGCTTCTCCTTGTGTTGCTTCTCAGGGTATGAAGCAGGATAGGTCACATATTGGTATAAATGGTCGATGTGCCTCAAGGGATTTTCACCATGACTGGATAATTTTGACATGTGAGTCTGCATAGTCTGGAAAAGGAGAAGAAGCCAGGTATCTAGCAATCCCAATAGGAACAGAAAGTGGGCTTGGCAGAAAGGCTCATTCTAGGTTTTAGAAAGATAACTCAAAATTTAAATAAAAACTCAGACATTTTAATTATATCAGTAAAGAACATTATGAACACAACCATAGATTTTTATTTTTCTATTTTGGATTTAAAAATAAGAAAACACCACCATCTTCTTGTGTTTTACTTCATGTTTTACAAACATTTATACAAATTAGGGATATAGAAATATGAATTACAATATTATTACTGTGTAATAGTTTGTCAGGTTAGACAAAACCTAGAATTATAGTTTTAACTTGGAGGTTATTTAATCAACATACAAAAATAATTTCAAAATCTTGGGAGTCTTACAGTTTTAATTATGTTTACAGATAGTTTAAAAGTAGTGGGAAACATTTATGAATGTTCCAACTCTCTATATTGCAAAAATATAAACTAATATCTTTCTGGATGTTCTCAATTTCACATTTTATCAAAACAAATAAACCTGAATTGGTTGATAATGCATTGTGCTATTTCCATCAATCTATGCAGATAAGAGAGAACATTGAGCTATTTTTTCTCTTTTTATACCTTATTTTATGAAGTTATAAAATAGATCTTTGCTATAATTTCAGTTGCTTTCTTTATATAAGTGAAATTAAGGACTGTAAGTTCAAATTTACTGGCAGAAATTGGAAAACAGGTGCACAGAATTTAACCTAATAATAGCAAAATGAAAATTATTTCTAATTTATTTATCTATACAGAATAGAATAGGGATGCCTTTGAAAACAACTGCTACACTCAGAGATGTCATTTAATGATAATATTGTACAATTATTTTTTTAGAAGTGCATTATAGTTATCCATAATATTGGGGCTCAATTTGACAAAGTCATACAAGCATAGAATAGAATTTGCTCTAATTTAGTCCCCAGTACTTCCCCTTTCTCTCCCCTCCTTCCTTCTCCTGTTCCAATCCCTCTACTCTACAGGTCTTTCTTCTATTTATTTATATAGTTTTTAATTAGTTCTTTACAGATATAAATACAAGGTTAAATTCACTCTTTATATGCCTATATGTACCTTATTCTAAATAACTTTTATATTTATCTCAATTATTTTTCTCTTTTCAATTAATTCCTATAAAAATGCTTTACCATTTTCCTTAAAAGGAGTAAGTTTTCTTGAAGATATAGCTAATCCCATGTCTGGGATAGAAAATATACAAGACAATTCTGGGATATCTTGTGTACCAGAAGCAGAGTTCATAGATTGTGGAGATCATTAAAATATATGTGGCAAATGATTTTGAAGCAGATGACATTATTCAAATGTATGATAACTTAATCACCAAAAGAATAGGATTGTAGGTGATAAAAGCACCTGAAAGACTGGGTGTCCAGCATGACACATTAAAAGAGAAATAACAAACAATCTCTTACTAAAAGAAGGAATAGAATTCTTTAAATCTTGTTACTCATGTCCATGCTTCATATTCATTTATTAGATCAGTGAAGAAAGGAGAAAATAATTAATGTTAAATAGAAAAATTAAAGACAGTTTTTTCTCTTAGGAATAAATGTTAATAAAATGGTCCTTGTGTTGTAACATCAAATAAGAAACTCAATATTAATGTCAAATAAATATATTTCAAATATCTTTAAAATTCAGATAAACATAAGGTTGCAATAAATTTAAGGATCACACAGGTAAAATTCAAGGGTCATACAGAAAGGTAAAGGTACTTTCAAGATTACACTATTTCTCTTTGTTTTACAGGTGGAAAAAAATACCCTATCTTAAAATTTGAGTACAAAATCCAATAAAGTTAACCATTATCCATTTTTATGTAGCAACAAAATTTACTGGACAAATAAATTGTGATAAATTTTTAATCTAGATATGTTCTACTTGAAATAATGTGTGTGTGTGTGTGTGTGTGTGTGTGTGTGTGTGTGTAGCCATGAGACTACATGGCTATATTGGGTATGTAATATCTTATAATGTGTACATTTATTTTGAGATTTACAGTCTTATAAATCTAGTTAATTTTAATTAAATAGTTGATGCTATTTTAAATTTGAATCTAGCAAGCTTATTAAAAAACAGGAATAATTTTGTCTATTATATAGTTTTTAGATTTTAAAAACTATATAATATTCTGGATAGGTTTGGTTTATTATTATTATTATTATTTTTATTATAAACAAATGGGATACATTTTGATTCTCTGTACGTGGAGTAAAGGCATACCATTTGTGTAATCATAAATTTACACAGAGCAATGTTGTTTGATTCATTCTGCCATTTTTCCCCCTTCCCCCCACCTCCCCACCCCTCTTTTCCCTCTATACAGTCCTTCCTTCCTCCATTCTTGCCCCCCTCCCTAACTCTAACCCTAAACCTAACCCTAACCCTAACGCTAACCCCTCCCACCCCCCATTATATGTCATCATCCGCTTATCAGCAAGATCATTCATCCTTTGTTTTTTTGACATTGGCTTATCTCACTTAGCATGATATTCTCCAATTTCATCCATTTGCCTGCAAATGCCAAAATTTTATCATTCTTTGTGGCCGCGTTATATTCACATATATATAATATTCATATATATATATATGTATATATATATATATGCCACAGTTTCTTTATCCATTCATCAATTGAAGGACATCTAGGTTGGTTCCACAATCTGGCTATGGTGAATTGAGCAGCAATGAACATTGGTGTGGCTGTATCTCTGTAGTATGCTGATTTTAAGTCCTTTGGGTATAGGCCAAGTTTTTATTGTAAAAATTTAAAATTTTTAAAAATGACATTTACTTTATAAAAGAAGTTTAAAATGCCTACTCTAAAATGTGTGAGTTTACAAATGAAACTAAATATTTTCACTGACACTTTAAAAGTTAAGACATTTTAATAATTATCAATAGGAATTAAGATTGACAAGATATGTTTCAATTCATAAGAAATGCCTAAGTGTCAGTAGTATTGTGGAAATTCTAACCTTGAATGAAAGAGATGACTGCATGATAGGTACAACATGTAGATTAAATAGTGAGTTTTTTAGTCTTGAAATCTTTGGAGAGATTCAGCAAATGCCTTTGGTGATAGTGTCATGGTCTTTAGAAAAATCTCGACTAATACCATTCATGAGGGTTTCCATTTAAATTGCTGTTCTTAAGTTTGCTCCTACCTATAATGATGTGCATTCTCCACCAGTTCACCTCCTTCCTGCTTGTGGTCCCTGACTGTGGTGACAGGGAACAATTACCCTCTGCCACCTAAAGCCAGTTTTCATCTATCATTCCAGCAGGTGGGCTTTCGACTTTAAAAAAAAAGTAACTACTATTTTTAATGGTTAATAATCTAACTGCATACAGTCAATTGTGCAGCTTTAGAGATGATTGATTTTGAGGTTAGTCAGTCAACCTGATTCAGAAGTGCCCACAAGTCCTACATCCTGGTATTACAATAACAGCTCCTCGTGTTACAATACATCCTTAGAAGAGACACTCGAGACATTGAGAAAGATGTTGGTCAGAGGAACTCTCAGTAGTCCAGTTGAAATGCTGAGTTCCTTATTCCACATAAAAGAAGTTTCTGTCCTTAGAGAGGAGGGAGTGTGTTTCATTTCTTTATATTTTATCCTCCTGAATGTGAAATAATAGTGAATTACATAATTTAAATTTGACTTTGTCATATTTACTTCCATAACACTAATAAGCTACTAAATAAAAACCTGGCTTATGAAACTGGGCAACAGACTTGAAGAGACTCTTCCTTGGAAGATGTTTTCAAATTGACCAATTAATGCAAAAGGACAAATTAATATATGAAAAGATATTCCACATAATTACTTACTAGTAAAATGTAAATCAAACCATGATGAGAAACTATTACATACAAGCTGAAATACTTAAAATTAAACACTTTTCCATATATGATATTGGAAAAGTTGTATAATATTAAGAATTTTCTGTACTCTAAGAAGAAATATATAATTGTACAATTACTTTGGAAACCTTAGCAATCACACACGCAGACACACACACACACACACACACACACACATTGCCTATCATATGTCTTAGTTATTTCACTCCCAGATACTTGGGAGGAAAATTTTTATAACTAGTACTAATGGGCTTAAGTACTATAGTTAATACCCTACCTTATCCATAAATAACTTCTTGACAGGATAAAATGAGTTCTCATTTGGACAGATCTTATCTTTCTGGTCTATAGTGGACATTCTGTGAAAACTCTGATTTTATTTACAAAAAGATAGCTTAGTCCCTCTTCTGTTTTATTTCCAGACTAAATAACTTTAGTAACAATAAAATAAAATATTCACATCATTTCTTTTTACCAAGTTCTTCATATGTTTTTCTGGACATTGCCTAGCAGAAAAGACAATTGGAGGATAAAGACTCCTAAGAAATATTAAGTATTATGAAAAACTGGTTTTAGGAGCAATGGAAGTATTTAATTTGGAGTTTTACAAAGTCTAGTAATATTTAAATATATATAAAAATGAGTTATTACATGAAAATCATAAATGTATAATTTAATAATTTTCACATACTCAATCCAAATAAGATAAGATTATATAAAAGGTAAGGATTCTTTTTCTCTCTCTTGGCCTATAACTATTGATTACATAAAGAAGTTTCAGTTAAATAAAAAGGAAAGGGCAAAAAGATCAATCTTCATGAGCTAGAAAGCTGCACCATTTCTCAGTGTTAGAGTACTTAACATATAGAGCCATATTTTGGGATTATATACAGTAAGCATTTGGATGTGAGTTGCAATTACTTATTTGGATATATAACTCTAAGGACTTTGCTATCCTTCATGAATCTGCTGAGAATACACTTCACAGGTCTGTTGGTAAAAGACAAACGTAGGTTGTAAATATTTGTATAGATAGTTTACAAATACACCTTATCCTCACTTGAAATAGAAATGAATATTAGGGTACTTTCTCAATATTCAGCATTTTTGAATTTTCGTTAAGCTCATACTCTGCCCAATACTGGACAAAACACAAAAGTTTCATTATCGTGTTGCAAAACTCAATGTACTGTTTATTGAAATAGCCTTTATTTCATTTTATTGATGGAATTATAGTGTGGCAAACCAAAGTTTGGGGAAGCCATACATTTATTAAAACACAAAAAGAAGGGTGACTAGTGTAACATAAGATCACAAATCATATTCTTCTTTTCATTTTGTTTCCAAATTTCTCTTCAACCTTTCTTTTGACACTCTCGGCAGAAATGAAAATTTTTGACAAGAATCTGATTGATAACAAGTCAGTTCACACCAAATTATTTTTATAGGATTTTTTTTTTCAATCCATAAGTAGGAGAGATATTCATCTCCTGTGACTGTGTTGCTATAAGAAATCCATAGCCTGTCTTGATTTTCCACCCTCGAACATCAGTGTAAATAAGAGCAGTTAGGTACCAGCATTTATTGATAGTGTTCAAAGAATACTAATTATATTGATTAGTATAATAATTTTGCCTAAGGATATTTATGGTTAAATACGAATGTTGATTAGATTAAAATTGCTATTTTTATTTAATGGACATAACTTCTCTTTCCACATGTAGGCAGAGAATTACTGTATGATGAAGCAGTCTTATGATGACTAGAAAGATCTTGAGTTCTTTGGTAGCAGACCAAAGACCAAGCTTGAGATGTGAGATGCTTATTAAGGATCAACACTATGAAAAGAAGAGAAAGGAAGCAGGATTTCCAGAGGGAGAAGGTGAACTACCCCGTAGGCCCTCCAAAGCCTCAGCAGGGAGTGCTGGAATAAGTCCTGCCCTTCAGATTGTTGTACATCAGGTGAGACATAAAGTCTTTATATGACTATGTCACTCAGTCACCAGATCCAGGTTGCCCACACTGGAATTTCAGTTCCAGAGGGGATCTCTCTATGGTTGAATGAGACTCTAAAGGCACCAGCAGCTGGGAGCTGATTGCTAACATCACTGTCCTGAACTAAGGTCTGAGGAGGGAGTACTTTGGGTGGCTCATGTTCATGTCTGTTCCTACTGTGTTGAACATATTTTAAAAATGAGTGTTGTATTTTGTCAAATATTTTTCCCATGTCTTTTAAAAGGTTTATCTAATACATCTCCTTTAGCCTGTCAATATTGACATTGATTAAAAATCAATTGACATTGATTTTGTATATTCGAGTAACTTACATTACAATGTGATCATGCTATATCATTCTTTCTATATTGCTAGATTTTCTTTACTAATTTTTGTTAAGAAATTTTGTATGTGTATCCATGAATGATATAAACCTTTATCTGCATTTCCTTGTACTTCACTTTTCTGGTGCAGCATAAGGATTATCATGTCATAATGTGATTTCCACATCTTATTTTTAGTATTTATCCTTCCTCTGAATCAGGTAGACTTAGTTATTGTTTGGATGTGAGGTGTTTCCCAAAAACTCACATGTGAGACAGGTTTAAAGGAGAAATGATTGGGTTATAAAAGTCTTCACCCTATCAGTGATTTAATCCCCTGATAGGGATTTCCTGCATGGTAACTGAAGTGTAGGGTTGGAGAAAATGGGAATTGGGGCACAGCTTTGGTGTATATATTTGTATCTGGCCAGTGGAGTCTCTCTCTCTGCTCCCTTATCACCATGACATGAGCCACTTCCCTCTGCCATACTCTCCCACCATGATGTTCAGCCTCATCTAGAGCCCTGAGAACTGGAGCTGTGTTTCTATGGGCTAAGATCTCCTCATGAGCCTTCAAATAAACTTTCCTCCTCTACAATTATTTTGGTTGGATCCTTTAGTCACAGCAGCAAAGAAAGCTGACTAAAACATAGACTTTTGTTTAGAGTAATCCGGGTGCCAGAATCATGGTTGAACTCGTCCTCTTTTATATCAAAGACTAAATCCAAGGTTATAGAAGATAGGAGAGTTGAAGATCTTATATAATCTGTTTTGTCAATCATGGTTTTGGTATATTTATCTGGTGTTTGTAATTTGCTTGGAGAATTGTTTAGCTTCATTTCAGCAATCTCCATTGTTGAACACCTTTGAGAGGTAGACAGTTTTGTCTCCTAGGATCCATTCTTTACATCTGTGATCTACATTAAGCAACAGGAATTGCTCATTTTTCTGTTATGAGGCTCTATGAAACAAAATTAATGTTCTTAATCCATGCACCAGGCCACACTTAACATCATATTCTTTTTTACAATCTATCTGCTGCAAGTTACTCTAATGACCAAAGGCAAACACCTTGAACCTGTGTTCACTTATGTCTTCTAGATTTTCCCAAACCTTGTACTCTGCTTTATTGGGAAAATTATGGAATAAAACCAGTATTTCTCAGTCTGTACTTATTTGGTTGTCATAACTACTGAAGTAGTTCCATTGGTATCTAGTAGGTAGATTCTAGGGATGATGGTGAACATTATCAACCACGGTTAAGAGTTTTCCTCTTAATCCAGGTACTGGACAGCTTCTCTCCATGAGAACTTTCTAGTGTAGCTACAGAGGTTAAGAAACTCTGGCTTAGAGGTTCAAGAGTTTGTTGAAATTCTAATTGTAGGGTAAAATTGCATTCTCTTCTTTGAACACAAACTGTAGGTCTTCATGGGTGATGTTTTGGAACCTTCAACTTGTCCCTTGGGAAAGCAACAATTTTCATTCCTCCACATGGAATAAAAAGAAAAAGTCTCTTAACAATATTCCCAGACCCCAACTATTCCTATTCTTGTTTTATTTGGTTCTTAGACTACTAAGTGAAATAATACAACTGGCAAAATAAACACATTTATGCATTTCTCTATTCTCATTGAAATCTGTTAAGTTGTTGTTCTTGGCCTTTGGGTGAACTGAGGAGTCTCCAAAGATTATGTTCTTATTTATGTTCCTATTTCTTCTCAGACTGTCTTAACGACAAATTCTTTAAAAGAGAAAATCTCTTAATCAGCATTTGTTACAATATTTTGTTGTACTCTATTGAATATTTTCATGTAATTTTCAATGAAATCTTCAAAATACTGTTGTATATTAGAAATTTTTATTATCAACAAAATTTTTTGGTTTCCATTATGTAAATGAGTGATATCATTGTTATCAATGACATTCCTTCCCACTCCAGATGTGATTATTTAAAAATTGTTAAGCACTTGTATTTAAGAAAGCATTTATGATTTATTTAGAGAATTTAAGCTCCTAGGAGTTTTGCTATATGGTACTAGTATACCATCTTTTATATTTCAATTGCATCCCTGAGAGTCTTATAAATTCCATACTCTGCTCATTCAGCTACTTGGTCAAACAGTTTCCTCTCAGAAACATGGAACTAAAGTGAAAAATAAAATGAGAACAAATACACCCTCTCCATTCAGTGATCACTTTTAAAGTGGGTGGGAGAAATGCCTGACATTCATTTCCAAACAGTTGCCATGGATGGCAGAATTTTTTCTTATGTGAACCATTAACAGCATAGTAATGGAAAAGCTTTACTTCAAAATGCTGTCAGAACTGCAGGTTAGAATAGGAAGAACTAAAGCAAAATCTCAATATTGCATTAAAATTTTTAAAACAAATAATTACAATAAGGTTAAATTTTATATTGATTTTATGTGTACACTTTAATAAATGGAGAAAGCTCAAATATTTAACATATGATATTATGAATTTTGATGGAAATAGAATTAAATCTCTGAATTATCAGAAAACCTTTTTTTTTTAAAAAAAAGTAGGATACAGCACAAGAATTTTATGAAGTGATGTTATATGTTTTAATGGACTTTTTTTAGAAGAGTTTAAGATTTACAGAAAAACTCTAAAGCTAATGTGAAAGTTCCCATAAACTTTACACGCGATTCACCTATTTTTTCCTAAGGTTAATATCTTATATTAGTTCAGTATATTTGTCACAACTAATAAGCCAAAACTGATATATTATTATTAAGTGAAGTCTCTACTTAATCACATTTCCTGGTTCTGACCTGATACCCATTTTCTGATTCCAAGTAGAATATTAATTGCAAGTAATATTGGAATACATATAGATGTCATGTCTCTTTAGACTTCTTGCTCCGTCATGACAGTTTCTTAGAGTTTCTTTTTTTTAAATGATTAGACAGTTTTGAGAATGGTTTGACAGTTATCTTTTTGTTTTGTTTTGTTCTGTTTTCTTGTTGTTGTTATTTGTTTGTTTGCTATCAGGGATTGAATACAGAGGCACTTACCCACTGAGCTGCATGCCCAGCCCTTTTTATTCTTTTTGAGATAGGGCCTTGCTAGGTTGCGTAGGGCCTTGCTAAATTGCTGGGGCTGGCTTTGAATTTGTTATCACCCTGCCTCAGTTTACTGAACTGCTGAGATTACAAGCATGTAACACCATTGCTGGCTGGTTTGACAGTTTTGAGGACTGCTGGTAGGATATTTTGTGGACTTCCCCTTAATTGGGGTGAGTCTCATGTCTCACTGGGATTATGGGATTTCTTGAGAATTTTAATGACATTCTATCAATGGCGTGCACTATCAATATGACTGCTAATAATGTCAATGATAACCTTGATTAGGTGGCTGTGGCAGTTCTCGTCTTACACTTGCATTTGGGTCTTTTTGTTTGTTTGTTTGTTTTTGGTACTGGGTAGTGAATGGGGTTCTTAACCACTGAGCTACAAACCCCAGACTTTTTAAAAGATCATTTTGTTTTATTTTGTGTCAGGGTCTTGCTAATTTTCTTAGAGCCTCACTAAGTTACTGAGGCTGGCCTTGAATTTGTGATCCTCCTGCTTCAGCCTCCTAAATCGCTGGGATTACAGGAATGTGCCATTGTACCAGAATGTTTGGTATTCTTTGGAAGAAAGTTACTATGCATAGCCCACGCTTAAAAATTAAGAAGATGTCCCTCATGATTTGAGGTTGAGTGACTACATGAATTATTTGGAATCACTTTGCATAGGAGATTTGTCTCCTCTTCATTTATTTATTCAATAATTTATTTATGTAAACACGAGTATATGTGCATTGTTTTTTACACTGGGTTATAGTACAATGCTTCTTTATTTATGTTGTACTTAAATTGCTCAAGCTTTGTCAAACTGGACTTTTAGCACCAGTGTTCCTCTGACTTCTCCCCATCGTTTTGTGTGTGTGCGTGTGTGAGCACTTTCTTGCTTCTTGACAAAATAAAATGAATCATGTTCATCTTGTATATGCTACAGCCTTAAATCTCCCACATGTCCATGGAAACTTAGTTTCTTTATTGCAGAATGGTATTAGTAATGACGGTATGGCCTGTTCAACAAATGGTGCTGGGAAAACTGGAAATCCTTATGCAATAAAATGAAATTAAACCCCTACCTCTCACCCTGCACAAAACTCAACTCAAAATGGATTAAGGACAGAGACCCCACACCTAATAGAAGACAAAGTACGCCTGAATCTTCATCACATTGGCTTAGGACCAGACTTCCTTAACAAGACACCCATAGTGCAAGAAATAAAAGCAAGAATCAATAAATGTGATAGACTCAAACTGAAAGCTTTTTCTCAGCACAGGAAACAATCAATAATGTGAAAAGAGAGCCTACAGAGTGGGAGAAAATCTTTTCCACACACACTTCAGACAGAGCACTTATCTCCAAAGTTTATAAAGAACTTAAAAAACTTTACACCCAAAATACAAAGAACCCAATCAATAAATGGGCTAAGGAAATGGGGCACACACTTCACAGAAGAAGATATACAGGTAATCAACAAATATATGAAAAAGTGTTCATCATCCCCAGTAATTAGAGAAATGCAAATTAAAACCACCCTAAGTTTTCATCTAACTCCAATTAGAATGGCTATTATCAAGAACACTAACAATAATAAGTGTTGGAATGGATGGGGGGAAAAAGGCACACTCATACATTGCTAGTAGAGTTGCAAATTGGTGCAGCCACTCTGGAAAGCAATGTGGAGATTCCTCTGAAAGTTTGGAATGAACCCACCAGTTGACCCAGCTATCCCACTCCTCGTTTTATACCCAAAGGGTTTAAAATTAGCATACTACAGTGATGCAACCCCATCAATGTTCATGCCAGCTCAATTCACAATAGCTAGATTGTGGAACCAGCCTAGATGCCCTTCAATTGACGAACGGATAAAGAAACTGTGGTATATATACACAATGGAATATTATTCAGCCATAAAGAAGAATAAAATTATGGCATTTGCTGGTAAATGGATGAAGCTGGAAAATATCATGCTAAGTGAGATAGGCCAAGCACAGAAACCAAAGGCTGAATGTTTTCTCTGATAAGTGCATGACAATATATAATGAAGGGGGTTGTGATGGGGGGAAGAGACGAAAGAAGGAAAAAAAAAAACGAAATGAATGTATGGTTGTGAGGAGTGTCTGTGGCTATTGGAGTGTGTTTCTTCTAGGCCACTACAACTGAGAGTGAGGTAATATGTGTGAGCATATTAATATCTCTATATACACATATCTGTAAAGATTTATATATGTAGTAATCTATATCTAAATTAAGATAATTATGTTTTTACTAATGTCTACCAATTAATTCTTTGTTTCATGTACAATTCTAGCCATCTATACCATTTTTCTGACACCTCTCATTACAATAAATCTATTTCTTCCTTCTGTCATTAATATTTTAATTGTGCAGTTTCAAAATATGTATATTGTGGTTACAGAATGATTAACCTCTGCTTCACAGGAATAATTTTATCAACCAAAGTACAATGTTTATGTACAGTTTCTTTTGTCTTTAATCCCATAGATTTCACTTTCTCATAGATTTTGAACCTACTTAGATAAGAATATTTTTTCTCCACCCACCTCAATGAAGTACTTTCATATATTTTTACTAAAGTCAGAGTCTTTTGTTACATTCTGCATGTCATCCTGCAATTCTCCAACATTCAAAATGACATTTTAAAATTTGCATACATTAAAAGTTAATCTTTGTTCTGCAAAGTTCTACAAGTTTTATAAATGCATTTTTTATATCTACTATTAAACTATACACAAATCTACCACCTTAAAATGTCTCCTCAGTCTTACCTATTTGGTCCTCCCCCAGAAAAAGAGAACCTTGAGAGTAGCCTATCTCTTTATTCTTTATTTGCTATTTTTTAGAATGTCAAATAACTGGAAGAATAAAAGTATGCAGCCTTTTCAGACTAACTTCTGCCAGTTAACACTATGCATTTATAATCTATTTTTTGCATGTCTTAATAACAGTTCTTAATTGCTGCATAGTATTTTATTATGGGGACATGTCATAGTTAGTTTATGCATCTACTGAAAAAAAAATGCTTCCAGTCTTTGGTGATTATAAACAAAACTGGTAGGAATGGAATAAATAGAAGTGCAGAAAAAATTTTAAATCAGTTAAGCAAATTTCCACGTGTGATTTTTAAGTAGAATGGTAAGTGTATTTAACATGTTTATTAGCCTTTTAGTGTCTGATTTAGGTGGTTTATGCATGACAGGGTCATCAGCTTGGTTTCTAGTTAACATACCTGTCAGAAACACAAGCGAGTTCTACACACATATGTTTCTTTAGCCATATAATACAGTCAGTCATTTCCTCTTAGGATCAAGACCACCATCCCGACGGTTCCACCTTCCTTTATAGAAAGAACTCATCACCTGATATAAAGAAAGAGTTTAGCTTCTCTTTCCTCATGACCAGTCCTGTTTTTAGAGCCACTCTACTGTGGTTATTTGTCTGTCTTGTTTAGTGTCCATGTATTCCTGTCTGTCTTTTGAACTACTGACTCACTGTCTCTTTTAGTTTGCCCATTTTGGTGCCAAAGATTCCAAGATTCATTGGTAAAAGAAAGCCCTCTCTCTCTCTCTCTCTCTCTCTCTCTCTCTCTCTCTCTTTCTCTCTCTCTCTCTCTCTCTCTCTCTGACAGATACACACTCCTGCAGTGACGAGGCAGTGCAGCTTTGCCCTGTTTCTTGCTTGCCTTGTGGTAGAGACATTGAGTTTACACTCCCATACAGAGAAAAGGGGAACTAGGAAGTGTGAGTCAGAGTTCTGTTTCTTCTGGAAAACTCTGTCGGCTGAGACATTGACCACATCCCCCAGGTCTTATGAAGCTGTGTGTTTCACTGCTCCCTTTCAGCTGGGGTGCTGCTAGCAGGCCATCAGTGGGAGATGAGCCTTCACCCCCAGTTGAGCCTGCACACTATAGGTAAGTAATGTGACAAGCAGCAATCATTAAAAAAACTCTCGAAGCAAAGAACAAATAGAAAATTTTAGCAAAAAACAATATGAACAAAACCTACTTATAGAACTGAAAGTATGATAACCAAAATTAAAACATCACTGGAGAGTTCAATAACTGGAGATGATAAAGGAAGGATTCAGTGAACTTGAAGACAAAGAAATAGAAATGACCCAACCTGAAAACAGATAAAATAGGTGGAGTAAAAATGAGCAGAACCCTCAGGAGCCTATGGAAAAAAAGTAACATTTAACATTCAAACAACTGGAGTACCAGAGGATAAATACACGGCTTAAAATTCCCCCAAATTGTCAGAAGCTTAAACCTACAGTTCTAAGAACCTGAGCCAACCACAAACAGGATAAACTGAAAGAATTCTCTGCCAAGTTACATCACAATCAAACCTCTGAAAATTAGAGGCAAGAAAATGAAAAAGACTAGTCAGAAAGGATGCAATAGTGAGCACGGATCACCAATTTAAATGACAGCAGATTCCCTGCATGTAACCATAGAAACTAGAAATAAGTGGCAGAATGGTTCTCAAGTGCTGAAAGAGAGAAACTCAAATTGAAATCTATACCCAGTGAAAATATCCTTTAGGGATAAAGATAGAAGAAAGGTATTCTCAAAATGGATAAATGAAGTCTTGCTAGCAGATCTAATTTTAAAGAATATCTAAAGTAATTTTTCCAAATACAAATGACACCAGATTAGGGTTTGGAAATTCAGAAAGAAATAAAAAAATAACATAATGGGTAATGATAGGGTTAAAATATGATATGTTTGTGAGCTATTCTCATGTTATATAAAATTATTAGATGATTAAAGAAAAATTATAACAGCCGATATGATGCTCATCATATTTATAGTAGATAAATAAGTATACTTGAAAATTAGGGAATGCTATGGAACTGAGTGGAAATGTGTTTTCTATACTTCCATTAAAGTAGTAAGATGTTCATACTTTGAAATCTGATATATCACAGAAGTATATAAAGATATCTGTACTAAGAAAATTATATAAAACAACACATTAAAAACCACTGTAGAAAAAAATTTTGTTCTAAAGTTTCTGTTTTTCTAAATTTTTTTGAAGTAACACAGAGGATGGCAAGAAAATAGAAATAGAGTAGGGAGAAGGAAAAAAACAGAAATGAAATGGAATAATTGAATACTAATAGTTTAATAATTATTTTAATGCTAGTTGTTTATATCAAAAGATACCAGAATGCAAAAACATGAGCCAATTTTATGCTGTCAATAAAAGACTCACTTCAAAATAACACAAATGTATTTTAAAAGTGAAATGATAGAAAAGATATACCAAATCCTAATTAACAGACAAAATAAAGAAAAAAAGCAAAAGTGGCTAGATATTTGATAGATTTTAGAAAAGAGAAAATTGCTAGAGACAAAGAAAGACATTGCATATTTTTAAAAGGATGAATTCACCTGAAGACATAACAATCCTAAATTTGTATGGACCAAAAATCAGAGACTTAAAATACATAAAGAAAATCTGATAGTGCTGAAAGTAGAAATAGACAAACCCATAATTACAACTGGGAACTTTGATGCTGTCTTTCAGGAGCTGATAGAAGTATTAGGGAGAAAATCAGCATGACAATGGATTGATCTGAAAGCACAATCAACCAGCAGATTATAATTGACCTGTACAGAACACTGCACATTTTTTCAAGTGTTTATAGAATGTTCAGAAGGACAGACAATATCCTTAGACATAAAACATGTCTCAACAAATTTAGAAGAACTGAGAGCATTCAGTGTTTATTATTTGACTGCCTTGGACTCAAACTAAAGATTAATAAGAGAAAAATCACCAAATACATGAAATTAAATAACAAAACAATTCTAAATAACCTATAAGTTAAGGCAAAGTCTCACAGAAAACGAAATACTATATAGAACTGAATGTTAAAATAATGTAAAATATTTGTATATTGTGAGAATAGACCCAAGAGAAAAATAGTACTGAGTTTACATTAAAAGTGAGAGATGTCAAATCAATAATCTATAGTCCAGTTTCATGAAATTGGAAGAATAATATCTAAGCAAGTCAAAAATAAGAAGGGAGAAAATACTAAATATAGGAGCAGAAGTCAATTGGAATTGAAAATTGAAAGATGACAGCAATTGAAAAAATGTTCTGAAAAATCTGAAACTGATAAAACTGGAAAGACTGATGGAAATAAAAACAAAAAATCAAATCAACAACGACTCTAATGAAAGCGTGTAATACAACTTTACATTTATTAATTTCATAGTATGGAGGAAACAGGGCAATTTCTCTAAAATTACAAACCACCCAAACTTAACAATGTTAAAATAGATATTAATGTTCTTATACCAATTATGGCAATTAATTTCATAATTAAAAATGACCCTCCAAAGAACTCTATGTTCAGATGATTTCACTGGATAATTCTATCAAAATTTCAAATAATTACAATTTTACACAATCTCTTCTAGAAAATGGAAGAGAAATAGATTCCAAATTCATTTTACATGCCAATATTAAGCTGCTATTCAAACCAAGCAAAGATAGTAAATAACAATAATAAAGCAGCAGTTCAATGTATTTAGCTCATTAGCAAAAAGAACCACATACTACATTCCAAGTGTGATTTATTACAGATATACTAGATTTGTTCAATATTTGAAAACTAAACGATGTTATATCCATCATATCAACTAGTTTACAAAGAAAAATCAGGACACAATTGTCGACACCAGAGAGATAGCACTTGACAAAGCTCAACGCTCATTTATAGTGCATTAGGAAAAGAATTATTTCAAATTTATAAAGGATATCTATGGTAAAAATGTAAATCAAACATAATGGTTAAAGAATGAATGTTTTCCTTTCCCCTGAGACCAAGAATGAAGGAAAGATATCCACTGTGACTATTTTTTTGGGTGGCACCAGATTAATTGCATTACTCCTTAATTACTGGTGGAAATATGAAATAAATAGTAACTCCATAAATAGTTAGTACCTTCTGGAAAAAGAAACTTCCTTTTACAATATGAACCAGAAATTGCATTTTCTTGGGCATTTATCACAAAGAAGTGTATGCTTTTGTTGACACAAAAACCTGAACATAAATGATCATAGCAGTTTTATTCATAGTAGCTCAAAAATTGAACACAACCTAAATATTCTTTGACAGGCAAATGGTTATTCAAAGTGTGATACTCCCATATCACAGAAATTATGCACCAATAAAAATGAATGAATAATTGACAGGCACTAATTTAAATGGAACTTAAGGAAATGTGATGAACGAATAAATCTAATTCAAAAGGGTTACACACAAATGGTCCATAATTTTCTTTAAATAACAAAATAATATTTTTCTTTAAGTAACAATTATATTGATTACTACTTGCCAGAGATTGGGGATGAAGCATAGAGACAGTTTCATTCTAAAAGGGTAGCATGAGAATTCTTTGTTTCTATATCCTGATTAGGATAATGATTGCATGAAACCACATCTACATAATTGCACAAAAACTTCAAGTGCACACAAACACACACATACACACACACACACACACAAATAAAGTCTGAATAATCCCTATGGATGATTGCCATGTTAATTTTCTGTTTCTCAAGTTGCACTATAGTTATGCAAGTTGTTACTAAATTGGCAACCCTGCAAAGGTGCCATGAACACCCTGTATATTTTTGTTTTGCAATTCCTTTTGAATTGATAATTAATTCAAAATAAAAAGTTAATAACAACAACAAAACAACAGAATGATTCATTTATTCTTCCTTGGGCAATATTCTTTGAAGACTGAAACAATTAGAAATTTTAAGTTTTAGAAGGGTCAAGAAAATGATCCTTAATAAATAATGCAAGAATGGCACATTACCATTCAACTAAAAATAATCTGAATATAGTTTCTGTTAATAAAAAATGTGTTTTATAGCTTTATTAGTTTTCCTTATGAACTTTCCATTTTAATTTTGTCTCAAAATTTTCTTCATGTTGAAGTACATCTAAATTCCTTTCATAATGTTTCTACCAAAATAAAGTTCAATTTTTGAGGATGACAGATCATTTTGTCACCTGTCAGAAAAGCTAATAAAAGTGAGGAAATGTCTTATAATTGAATTGACCAAATACTATAAGACAGCATAACATACTCATTTTATTAAATTCAAAAGTTACTGTCACACATGTCCAAATAATCCACATTTTCTTGCAATTAATTTTGATTTTCTATGTTTCAAAAGATTGAAAAAGCAGTTGTAAATTGGTTTATTGATTGTAATCTCTTGAATATGATGATATGGTTATGTATACAGGATAGGACTTTGAAATTGTTCATATTCAATGAAGTGGTAAATAATGTTTGGGTAGATATAATTGTGTGCCTTACTTGGAAATAGGCTTTATTAAAGGTCCATCTTCTAAGGTTTTCTTTAATTTCTTTCTTTAGTGTTCTGTAGTTCTCATTGTACAGGTCTTTCACCTCTTTTGTGAGATTGATTCCCAAGTGTTTTATTTTTTTCGAGGCTATTGTGAATGGGGTAGTTTTCCTAATTTCGCTTTCTGAAGATTCATCACATATGTATAAAAATGCATTGGATTTATGAGCATTGATCTTGTAACCTGCTACTTTACTAAATTCACTTATGAGTTCTAAGAGTTTTCTGGTGGAATTTCCAGGTTCCTCTAAATATATAATCATGTCATCAGCGAACAGGGATAGTTTGAGTTCCTCTTTTCCAATTCGTAACCCTTCAATTTCTTTTGTTTGTCTAATTGCTCTGGCTAGAGTCTCAAGAATGATATTGAATAGAAGTGGTGACAAGACATCCCTATCTTGTTCCAGTTTTTAGGGGGCATGCTTTCAGGTTTTCACCATTTAGAATGATATTGGCCATGGGCTTAGCGTGGATGGCCTTTACAATGTTAAGGAATGTTCCCACTAACCCAATTTTCTCTAGTGTTTTGAGCATGAAGGGATGCTGTATTTTATCAAATGCTTTTTCTGCATCTATTGGAATAATCATGTGATTCTTAACTTTTAGTCTGTTGATATGGTGAATGACATTTATTGATTTCCGGATGTTGAACCAACCTTGCATCCCTGGGATGAAACCCACTTGATCATGGTGCACTATCTTTTTAACATATTTTTGTATGCAATTTGCTAAAATTTTGTTGAGAATTTTTGCGTCAATGTTCATTAAGGATATTGGTTTGAAATTTTCTTTCTTCGATGTGTCTCTGTCTGGTTTAGGTATCAGTGTGATATTGGCTTCATAGAATGAGTTTGGGAGGGTACCCTCCTCTTCTATTTTATGGAATACTTTGAGAAGTATTGGAATGAGCTCTTCTTTAAAGGTTTTGTAGAACTCGGCTGGAACCCATCTGGTCCTGGACTTTTCTTTGTTGGTAGGCTTTTGATGACCTCTTCTATTTCATTGCTTGAAAGTGATTTATTTAAGTTGTGTATGTCCTCCTCCTTCAGTTTATGTACTTCATATATCTCTAGAAACTTGGTGATGTCTTCGAGGTTTTCTGATCTGTTTGAGTATAGATTTTCTTTCTTTTTTTTTTTATTGTAAACAAATGGGATACATGTTGTTTCTCTGTTTGTACATGGCGTAAAGGTATACCATTTCTGTAATCATAAATTTACATACAGTAATGTTGTTTGATTCATTCTGTTATTTTTTCCCTTCCCCCCACCCCTCCCACCCCGCTTTACCCTCTATACAGTACTTTCTTCCTCCATACTTGCCCCCCTCCCTAACCCTAACTCTAACCCTAACACTAACCCTTCCCTCCCCCCCATTATGTGTCATCCTCCACTTATTAGCGATATCATTCGTCCTTTGGCTTTTTGAGATTGGCTTATCTCACTTAGCATGATATTCTCCAATTTCATCCATTTGCCTGCAAATGCCATAATTTTGTCATTCTTTATGGCTGAGTAATATTCCATTGTGTATATATACCACAGTTTTTTTATCCACTCATCAATTGAAGGGCATCTAGGTTGGTTCCATAGTCTGGCTATTGTGAATTGAGCAGCTATGAACATTGATGTGGCTGTATCTCTGTAGTATGCTGATTTTAAGTCCTTTGGGTATAGGCCAAGGAGTGGGATAGCTGGGTCAAATGGAGGGTCCATTCCAAGTTTTCTAAGGAATCTCCACACTGCTTTCCAGAGTGGCTGCACTAATTTGCAGCCCCACCAGCAATGTATGAGTGTACCTTTCTCCCCACATCCTCGCCAACACCTGTTGCTTGTATTTTTGATAATCGCCATTCTAATTGGGGTGAGATGGAATCTTAGGGTGGTTTTGATTTGCATTTCTCTTATTACTAGAGATGTTGAACATTTTTTCATATATCTGTTGATTGCTTGTACATCTTCTTCTGTGAAGTGTCTGTTCATTTCCTTAGCCCATTTGTCGATTGGATTATTTGTATTCTTGGTGTAGAGTTTTTTGAGTTCTTTATAGATTCTGGAGATTAGTGCTCTATCTGAAGTATGATTGGCAAAGATATTCTCCCACTCTGTAGGCTCTCTCTTCACGTTACTGATAGTTTCCTTTGCTGAGAGAAAGCTTTTTAGTTTGAATCTATCCCAGTTATTGATTCTTGCTTTTATTTCTTGTGCTATGGGAGTCCTGTTGAGGAAGTCTGGTCCTAGGCCAACATGTTGAAGATCAGGACCTACTTTTGCTTCTATAATCTGCAGAGTCTCTGGTCTGATTCCAAGGTCCTTAATCCATTTTGAGTTGAGTTTTGTGCAGGGTGAGAGATATGGGTTTAGTTTCATTCTGTTGCATATGGATTTCCAATTCTCCCAGCACCATTTGTTGAAGAGGCTATCTTTTCTCCATTGCATATTTTTGGTGCCTTTGTCTAGTATTAGAAAGTTGTATTCATTTGGGTTTGTGTCCGTGTCCTCTATTCTGTACCATTGATCTACCTGTCTATTTTGGTACCAGTACCATGCCGTCTTTGTTACTATTGCTTTGTAATAAAGTTGAAGTTCGGGTATTGCAATACCCCCTGCTTCATTTTTCCTGCGAAGGATTGCTTTAGCTATTCTGGGTTTCTTATTCTTCCAGATGAATTTCATAATTGCTTCTTCTATTTCTGTAAGGTACGTCATTGGGATTTTAATTGGGATTGCATTGAATCTGTATAGCACTTTTGGTAGTATGGCCATTTTGACAATATTAATTCGGCCTATCCAAGAACATGGGAGATCTTTCCATCTTCTAAGGTTTTCTTTAATATCTTTCTTTAGTGTTCTGTAGTTCTCATTGTAGAGGTCTTTCACCTCTTTTGTGAGATTGATTCCCAAGTATTTTCTTATTTTCGATGCTATGGTGAATGGGGTAGTTTTCATAATTTCTCTTTCTGAGGATTCATCACTTATGTATAAAAATGCATTGGATTTATGAGCATTGATCTTGTAACCTGCCACTTTACTGAATTCTCTTATGAGTTCTAACAGTTTTCTGGTGGAATTTCCTGGTTCCTCTAAGTATATAATCATATCATCCGCAAATAGGGATAGTTTGAGTTCTTCTTTTCCTATTCGTATTCCTTTAATTTCCTTGGTCTGTCTAATTGCTCTGGTTAGAGTCTCAAGAACAATATTGAATAGGAGTGGTGAAAGAGGGCATCCCTGTCTTGTTCCAGTTTTTAGGGGGAATGCTTTCAGTTTTTCACCATTTAGAATGATATTAGCCATGGGCTTAGCATAGATGGCCTTTACAATGTTAAGGAATGTTCCCACTATCCCTATTTTTTCTAGTGTTTTGAGCATGAAGGGGTGTTGTATTTTATCAAATGCTTTTTCTGCATCTATTGAAATAATCATGTGATTCTTGACTTTAAGTCTATTGATATGGTGAATTACATTTATTGATTTCCGGATGTTGAACCAACCTTGCATCCCTGGAATAAAACCCACTTGATCGTGGTGCACTATCATTTTAATATATTTTTGTATGCGATTTGCTAAAATTTTATTGAGAATTTTTGTTCAATGTTCATTAATGATATCGGTCTGAAATTTTCTTTCCTTGATTTATCTCTGTCTGGCTTGGGTATCAGGGTAATATTGGTTTCATAGAATGAGTTTGGGAGGGTACCCTCCTCTTCTATTTCATGGAATACTTTGAGAAGTATTGGAATGAGCTCTTCTTTAAAGATTTTGTAGAACTCGGCTGAGAACCCATCTGGTCCTGGACTTTTCTTTGTTGGTAGGCTTTTGATGACCTCTTCTACTTCATTACTTGAAATTGTTCTATTTAAATTGTGTATGTCCTCCTCGTTCAATTTAGGCAATTCATATGTCTCTAGAAACCTGTTGATGTCTTCGAAATTTTCTATTTGGTTAGAATATAGATTATCAAAATAGCTTCTAATTATGTTTTGTATTTCAATCGTGTCTGTTGTGATATTTCCTTGTTCATTCCGAATTTTGGTGATTTGGGTTTTCTCTTTGTTAGAGTGGCTAAGGGATTATCAATTTTGTTTATTTTTTCAAAGAACCAACTATTTATTTTGTCAATTTTTTGTATAGTTTCTTTTGTTTCAATTTCGTTGATTTCAGCTCTGAGTTTAACTATTTCCTATCCTCTACTACTTTTGGTGTTGGTCTGTTCTTCTTTTTCTAGGGCTTTGAGCTGTAGTGTTAGGTCATTTATTTGTTGAGTTTTACTTCTTTTATTGAATGTGCTCCATGAAATAAATTTTCCTCTAAGTACTGCTTTCATAGTGTCCCAAAGATTTTGATATGATGTTTCTTTGTTCTCATTTACCTCTAAGAATTTTTTAATTTCCTTCCTAATATCTTCTGTTATCCATTCATCATGTAATAGCATATTGTTTAATCTCCAGGTGTTGGAGTAGCTTCTGTTTTTTACTCTTTCATTTATTTCTAACTTCAATCCATTATGATCTGATAGAATACAAGGTAGTGTCTCTATCTTCTTGTATTTGCTTACATTAGCTTTGTGGCATAATATATGGTCTATTTTAGAGAAGGATCCATGTGCTGCTGAGAAGAAAGTGTATTCGCTCTTGGTTGGATGGTATATTCTATAAATGTCCGTTAAGTCTAAATTATTGATTGTGTTATTGAGATCTATGGTTTCTTTGTTCAATTTTTGTTTGGAAGATCTGTCCAGTGATGAGAGAGGCGTGTTAAAATCACCTAGTATTATTGTGTTATGGTCTATTTGGTTTGTGAAATTGAGAAGGATTTGTTTGACATACATGGATGAGCCGCTGTTTGGGGCATAGATGTTTATGATTGTTATGTCTTGCTGATTTATGCTTCCCTTAAGTAGTATGTAATGTCCTTCTTTATCCCTTCTGACTAGTTTTGACTTGAAGTCCACATTATCTGAAATGAGGATGGATACCCCAGCTTTTTTGCTGAGTCCATGTGCATGGTATGTTTTCCCCCATCCTTTCACCTTTAGTCTATGGGTATCTCTTTCTACGAGGTGAGTCTCTTGCAGGCAACATATTGTTGGATCTTTCTTTTTGATCCAATCTGCCAGTCTATGTCTTTTGATTGATGAGTTCAGGCCATTAATATTCAGGGTTATTATTGAGATATGATTAGTATTCCCGGTCATTTGGTTCATTTTATTTTTTATTTATTTATTTATTTTGAGACGACTTGGTTCTTCCTTTATTTGACAATTCCTTTAGGATAGTTCCTCCCATTGCTGATTTGTTTCTTTGTTTTTCATCTCTTCCTCGTGGAATATTTTGCTGAGAATGTTCTGTAATGCTGGCTTTCTTTTTGTAAATTCTTTTAGCTTTTGTTTATCATGGAAGGATTTTATTTCATCATCAAATTTGAAGGTAAGTTTTGCTGGGTATAAGATTCTTGGTTGGCATCCATTTTCTTTCAGGGCTTGAAAAATGTTGTTCCAGGCCCTTCTAGCTTTTAGGGTCTGGATTGAAAAATCTGCTGATATCCATATTGGTTTCCCCCTGAATGTAATTTGATTCCTCTCTCTTGCGGCCTTTAAAATTCTGTCTTTATTTTGTATGTTTGGCATTTTCATTATAATGTGCCTTGGTGTGGGTCTGTTGTAATTTTGTATATTTGGAGTCCTATAAGCCTCTTGTACTTGGTCTTCCATTTCATTCTTCAGATTTGGGAAATTTTCTGATAGTATTTCATTGAATAGATTGTTCATTCCTTTGGTCTGTTTCTCTAAGCCTTCCTCAATTCCAATAATTCTTAAATTTGGCCTCTTCATGATATCCCATAGTTCTTGGCGATTCTGTTCATGATTTCTTACCATCTTCTCTGTTTGTTCAACTTTGTTTTCAAGGTTAAATATTTTATCTTCAATGTCTGATGTTCTGTCTTCCAGGTGTTCTATTCTATTGGTTATGCTTTCTATGGAGTTCTTAATGTGGTTTATTGTTTCCTTCATTTCAAGGATTTCTGTTTGTTTTTTTCTTCAATATCTCTAACTCTTTATTGAAATGATCTTTTGCTTCCTGTATTTGCTCTTTAACTGTCGATTGGTGCGATCATTCAGTGCCTGCATTTGCTCTTGCATCTCGTCATTTGCTTCCCTGAGCATTTTAATTATGTACATTCTGAACTCCCTTTCTGTCATTTCTTCTGCCATGCTGTCGTTGGGTTTCATTGATGTAACATCTAGATTTGTTTGCAGCATTTTCTTTCCTTGTTTTCTCATATTGTTCAGGTATCAGTTGACCGCTGTGATATTGCAGATTTCCTCTATTGTCTTATAATATCCCTGAAGATTTCTATTATATCCCCTCTTAGTCTTCAGTAGCCTGAATTCTTGGAGGAAGTTGATAATGCAGTGCTCCACAAGGAAGCTGACTCCCTAGGGGTGGTGGCCTTCTGGTGGGGTATATTCCCTGCTAGTGGGCAGAGGTACCTTCACTTGCTGATGAATGGTCATCCAAAAGGGAAGTAGGATGTGGTCTGATGCAAGACCAGTTTGGGCCTGTGTCTCTGATTTTACAGTCCTTTTGGGAGAACCTCACCCGACAGGGAGGATTCACCCGGTGGGGAGGTCTCACTGGTCGGTTTTCCTCCCAGAGGTTCCGTTTAATTCACAACTATCGCCTGGGCTGGGCAGCCTTCTTCTGCAATGTTCCCAGGGACCTGGACCTACCTCCTGGGCCTGGAAGCCTCACCCTTCGCAAACAAATCTCCTTAGGCTGCTTCTCCTCAGAGAAGTTGCCTGCAGTCCTGGAGCCTTCGCTCCGCCCCTCAGTTTGTCTGTGGGGCTCTTCCACCAAGAAGCCGTCTAGGACCCTGCTCTGCACTTTTTGCCTGGCTATGCGGCCCCTCCTCTGAGCAGCCACCTGGAGCCCCTTACAATCGCTCCGAGTCCCAGTGACCCGCCACACGCCTTTTCCTCTGGCAGCCACCTGTTGTTCCGTGCGGTCGCTCTAAATCCAAGTGACCCACCACGCACCTCTTTCTCCACCAGGCAGTCACCCAGTGATCTGGTGCGTCACGAGTCCCAAGAACTCACTGTGCACCTTCTTGACCCGACTGCCACCCGTAGCCCTGGTGCAGTCACTTCGAGCCCAAGCACCCCGCCGCGCTCCTCCTCCTTCTCCAGACAACCCCCTGTGTTCAGGAGCGGATGCTCTGGGACCAAACCACTCACCACGCTGTTCCACCGGATAGCTGCCCAGAGCCCTGGCGCAGCTGCTCCAATTCCAAGCGACGTGCCGCGCCTGTATTTCTCCTTCTCCTCTGGGCAGCCCCCTGTGTTCAGGGATGGTCGCTTTCAGTCCAAACAGCTCACCGAGCACCTTCTCCTTTGGGCAGCCTCCCAGAGCCCGGGTGGGTTGCGCCGAGTCCAAGCGCTGTGGTGAATAGCCACCTCTCCAATGCTCCCAGTTGTTCCCGTTCACTGCTCTGGTGGGGGGAGGGGCGTCTCGCCGGCAGCTCTACTTCGCAAAGATCCCTGCTTTCGGGGCTACCGCCCCGTCCGGGACTCCTGCCCCGTCTGGGACGCCTGCCCAGTGGGAGACACTCCCCCGGCTGCTTTGAGTTGGTCCCAAGTCTCTCTATATCTCCTCTTCTTGAGTCCTGAGTCCTGGAGCAACACGAAACGCAGCCACCCTCTAGTCCGCCATCTTGAATCCAACCTAGATTTTCAAAATAGCTTCTAATTATGTTTTGTATTGTTGTGATATTTCCTTGTTCATTCCGAATTTTAGTAATTTGAGTTTTCTCCCTCTTTTTCTTTGTTAGTGTGACTAAGGGTTTATCAATTTTGTTTATTTTTTCAAAGAACCAACTATTTATTTTGTTAATTTTTCCAATGGTTTCTTTTGTTTCAATTTCATTGATTTCAGCTCTGATTTTAACTATTTCCTGTCTTCTACTACTTTTGGTGTTGGTCTGCTCTTCTTTTTCTAGGGCTTTGAGCTCCCATGTTCTTGGATAGGCAGAATTAATATTGTCAAAATGGTCATACTACCAAAAGTGCTATACAGATTCAATGCAATTCCAATTAAAATCCAATGATGTACCTTACAGAAACAGAGCAAGCAATTATGAAATTCATCTGGAAGAATAAGAAACCTAGAATAGCTAAAGCAATTCTCAGTAGAAAGAGCGATGCAGGGGGTATCGCAATACCAGATCTTCAACTCTATTACAAAGCAATAGTAACAAAAACGGCATGGTATTGGGACCAAAATAGACAGGTAAATCAATGATACAGAATAGAGGACACAGACACAAACCCAAATAAATACACTTTTCTCATACTAGACAAAGGGGCCAAAAATATGCAATGGAGAAAAGATAGCCTCTTCAACAAATGGTGCTGTGAAAACTGGAAATCCATATGCAACAGAATGAAACTAAGTCCCTGTCTCTCACCCTGCACGAAACTCAACTCACAATGAATCAAGGACCTCGGAAGCAGACCAGAGACCCTGCAGATTATAGAAGAAAAAGTAGGTCTAAACCTTCAACTTGTTGGCTTAGGATCAGACTTCCTTAACAGGACTCCCATAGCACAAGAAATAAAAGCAAGAATCAACCACTGGGATAGATTCAAACTAAAAAGCTTTCTCTCAGCAAAGGAAACTATCAGTAATGTGAAGAGAGAGCCTACAGAGTGGGAGAATATCTTTGCCACTCATACTTCAGATAGAGCGCTAATTTCCAGAATATATAAAGAACTCAAAAAACTCTACACCAAGAATACAAATAATCCAATCAACAAATGGGCTAAGGAAATGAACAGACACTTCACAGAAGAAGATGTACAAGCAATCAACAGATATATGAAAAAATGTTCAACATCTCTAGTAATAAGAGAAATGCAAATCAAAACTACCCGAAGATTTCATCTCACCCCAATTAGAATGGCGATTATCAAAAACACAAGCAACAATAGGTGTTGGAGAGGATGTGGGGAAAAAGGTACACTCATACATTGCTGGTGGGGTTGTAAATTAGTGCAGCCACTCTGGAAAGCAGTATGGAGATTCCTCAGAAAGCTTGGAATGGAACCATCATTTGACCCAGCTATCCCACTCCTTGGCCTATACCCAAAGGACTTAAAATCAGCATACTACAGAGATACAGCCACATCAATGTTCATAGCTGCTCAATTCACTATAACCTGATTGTGCAACCAACCTAGATGCCCTTCAGTTGATGAATGGATAAAGAAACTGTGGCATATATATATACAATGGAATATTACTCTGCCATGAAGAATGATAAAACTATGGCATTTGCAGGCAAATGGATGAAATTGGAGGATATCATGCTAAGTGAGATAAGCCAATCTCAAAAAACTAAAGGACGAATGATCTCGCTGATAAGCGGATGAGGACATATAAGGGGGGGTAGGAGGGGTTTGCATTAGGGTTAGGGTTAGGTTTAGGGTTAGGGTTAAGGAGGGTGGTGAGAATGAAGGAAAGAAGGACTGTATAGAGTGAAAAGAGGGGTGGGAGGGGTGGAGGGGAAGGGAAAAAATAACAGAATGAATCAAAAAAGATTGCCCTATGTAAATTTATGATTTTTAATTAAAATAAATAAATAATAAAAAAGGGGAGGGGTAAAAATATTTGAGAGGACACAGCACCAAGAAGATATAAGCCCATTAAATAGGCACATGTAAAGATTTGCAATGACATTGATTATTAGGGAAGTTCAAAACCACAGTGAGATACTACTACTTACCATTTGGCATGGCTGAAACTAAAAGGATCGGCCACTCCAAGCACAGTGAGTGGGCGGATGTGATGCTCTCATGCACTGAGGATAAAAAAAAAAAAAAAAAGGTTCAAAAACTTCTTACTATTCTTACATCTGAGCCTACTGCATTCAAAATATTCTAAGAGAGAAAACATAGTCAACCACACAGATTTTTATTTAAATGACTAGCCTTGAAAATATTTGTAAACACCTGTTTTTTCATTCAATCTTCAATTTGAATTTTCAATTGGAATAAGACAAATTAGTTTAAAAATTAGCCAGTTAACATGAGAAAATTAAAAATGTCTTTGCTGAAGATAAATCACATAAAAGTTTTTGATTCTGAAAATATGATTTCATTTGTAACTTTTTTAAAAAATGGAAATTGTGTACTTTTTCTCTAGCATTGCTTAATTGTGTGTGTGTCTCAATGATTTTATTCTTGATAAACAGAATGGTCAAAGCTATTAATATTTTATTAGCCAAAACTTTTCTTTTCCCAAAATGAGTCCCTGGAAGAAATTAAGAAAAGAGAATTGTATACAGAAAGAACCTTGATGTTGCTTTCTTTAAAAAAAAAAAAAAAATTGATGCACAATAATTGTACATATTCATGGCTATAGTGTGCTATTTTATAATTTTTGTGTGTGTTCATTTTAGATATACATGAAAGTAGAATGTATTTTGATATATCACACATACATGGACTATAACTTCCCACTCTTGTGGTTGTACATGATGTGTTCATATATGAACATAGGAAAGTTATGTCTGATAGACTACTGTTTTTCCTATTCCCATCACCCCTCCCTTCCCTTCATTTTCCTTTGTCTAATCCAATGAACTTCTCTTCTCCCCACTGCCCCTTATTGTGTGTTAGCCTCTGCATATCAGAGAGAACGTTTGGCCTTTGGTTTATTGGCAACTGGTTTATTTCTCTTAGCATGTTAGTTTCCAGTTCCTTCCATTTACTAGTAAAGGCCATATTTTATTCTTCTTTATGGCTCAGTAATATTCCATTGTGTATATATACCACATTTTCTTTATCCATTCTTCTGTTGAAGGTCATCTAAGTTCCATAGCTTAGCTATTGGAAATTGAGCTGCTGTAAACATTGACATGGCTGTGTTACTGTAGTATGCTGATTTTAAGTCCTTTGAGTACAAACTGAGGAATGAGATAGTTGGGTCAAATGATGGTTCTATTCCAAGTTTTCTGAGGAATCTCCATATTGTTTTCCCTAGTGGTTGTACCAATATGCAGTCCCATTAACAATGTATGAGTGCATTTTTCCCTGACATCCTCGCCAACATTTCTCATTACTTGTATACTTTTTCTTTTTTTGCAGTGTTGGGGATTGAACCCAGGGCCTTGTGCTTGCGAGGCAAGCACTCTACCACCTGAGCTATATCCCCAGCCCTCGTTACTTGTATTCTTGATAATTCCATTCTGATTGAAGTGAGATGAAATCTCAGCATAGTCTTAATTTACATTTGTCTAATTGCTAGAGATGTTGAACATTTTTTATGTATTTGTTGACCAATTATATTTCTTCTTCTGTGAAATGTATGTTCATTTCCTTTGCCCATTTATTAATTGGACTATATACTTTTTTCATGTTAACTTTTTTGAGATATATATATATATATATATATATATATATATATATATATATATACTGGAGATTATGCTGTATCTGAGGTGCAGGTGGCAAAGATTTTCTCCCTTTCTGTAGGTTCTCTCTTCATCCTCTTGAAATGTGATATTTTGACACATGATATACAATAGGAAGTGATCAAATCAGGGTAATTAGCATCCATCACCTCACATATTTTTTATTTCTTTATGTTGGGAATATTCCTAATTTTCTCTTCTAGCTATTTTAAAATGCACAATAAATTATTTACTATACTTGCCCCACTTGGTTGCACAGCACTCAAACTTAATCTTATTATCTAATTGTATTTCTTTACCTATTAACCAATCCTTCTCATTCTCCACCTTTCAGCTTCTGATACTCATTATTGCACATTCTATTTCAACAAAATTTACTTTTTTAACTTCCACATGTGGGCAGAACCATGAGGTATTTGTCTTTTTTGCCTAACTTTTTCTATTTAATATAATATTCTCCAAACTCACTCATGTTTTTGCAAATGGCAGGGTTTTGTTCCATTTTATGTACTTATACCTCATTTTCTTTCTCTATTCATCTATAGATGGACATCTTGGTCGAGTCTGTATCTTAGTTGTTATAAATAGTACTACAGTAAATGTGGGAGTATAGATATCTTTTTGGCATGGTGATTTTTATTCCTTTGAACATATGTCTATCCTTTCCATATTTTTCAAGACGTTGACAACAAAGCTGGTGTAATCTTCTGTGATATTTGTGGGACTATATCAAATATATTATGATGTTTCTCATATACATTTTGTTATACTGTAAAAAATAGTACTAATGTAAAGAAACATAGCAGATATCTTCTTTGTAATGCAAGTCACAATTCCTTATTTAAGTAACATTATCCTAAGTATTATGAATCCCATTAGGATTTTAGTTGCTTAAATTGTTCCTTCCCTTGAAATAAATCAAAGTATTTATTCCATACTATTTGCAAAAGTAAATAAATAAGTGGATGCCTCATCTTTTAAATTCAGTGTAGATTCTGTCTAGAATGTAGTGCCACATAGAGGACATAAGTTGGTTTGTAGGAATACATGGATTATGCCCATCTATAATTCATAAAATACATAATGACACACATATCTATGATCAATAATAAATTGGATATATGTATTAGGAGTACAGAATTTGAATAAAGTAGCATATACCACCACTTTGGGTTTTGGACCCTGTCGATCTATAAATATGCTATGGTTTATGAATATTGTTCAATTTTTTTTATCTAACAATCTCGTTTTGATATCAATTGTGCTATTTTTCCTCTTTGATTATCCATTTAATTGTTGGGAATTGTACCCAATATCCAATATGGCATTCAGTGATTACCCTTTTCTAGTATTCATACCCTTTTATTCTCCTAAGTTGTATTAGTTAGTCTTTATGACCAACAGATATGGCAGATGTCATAGAAAGTTACTTAGGTGTTGCCTCCTTCCTCCTAAAGCATTTGTGTGGAAATTTACTTGTCATTCTGTGAGGACACTCAAGCAACCATAATGGAGAAGTCCTAGTGTGAGGGACTGAACCTTCTGGAAGTGAACAGGAATGGAAGCCTTCTGAAAATAGTCATGTCTTAATAGGATCCTCCAAGATCCTCAGATGACCACAGCTTAGCCAATGAATTAAATGCAATCGCTGGAAGGTACCAAGCTTTGAGTACTCAGTTAAGTTAAGTTAAATTCTTCCTAGATTCCTGGCACATAAAAACTGAAAAACAATAAATATTAACTAAAATTTAAGGTAATGTTTTAGTAGTAATGGAAGACTATTCAGATTTTGGTAAGAGATGTCATAATGGAGAGAAGGAACCAAAATTTGAGTGTTTTTGGAAACATGTTAGTAGTAGTTTGGAAGAACTTTGAGGAAAGTGTTATAAAAATATTAATGATTATAGAAATATTTAATTATGGAACATTTTTAAGGACACTCTGGGTGAGAGGCTAAAGAGAAACAACAACAACAAAAATCTTCCTGAAAACTATAAGGAAGAAGATTTTTCCTATAGTGGCTGAAAGTAACTGCTGCCTAAGACAGGAGGAAGTAAAATATTGCAAGATGAAATTGGAAGTATGACTATGAATGTTTCCAGGTAGAAAGTAGAGGGTGGCAATGTTGTTTTGATATTTCCATTGAAATTCCAGAGAAGACAAATAAGATAATGAAAGGACTCTTAACAAAGTGAGCCTGGGCTTTTATGGTTTTAAAAATTCTCATCCTCTTCAGGTAGTAAATAATACTAAAGCAAAGAAATTGCTTTCACTAAATATTAAATCCAGACCAATCTCAGAAAAACTGTTCTAAGACTAAATTGAGAGTTTACTATAAAATCATTTAAAACCCCAGAAAGATCACTAATGGTACTTTAGAGGGCGTGCAATAACAGAAAAGACAGGATTTTGACAAAGGTTGTTTTACTCAGGAATTTTCTTAATCAAAGAAAAGAGATTCTAATATGCATATAATCATTTTCCCTCAGTGGAATCTCAAAATAGAGGCTGTGCATCTTAAAGATATTTGTGAATGCTTTTATCTATTAGAGCAAATTTCAGTAAAATTCACCAGGAACTCTCATAGTTCTTAAGATATTGCATTTGCAAAAGTACCACCAGATTAGATTAAAAAGGACACAGCAATATAAAATAAAAATAATAAGTTTAGATTCCCAAATTTCTCCAAGAAGTAAACATACAGGGAAGTTTACTAATTTGCCAACACAAATTAAGTTTCATGAAAAAGAGGTCACAGAAGTCAGAAAATAACAGCAGAGGTCAGAACCGTGGACCATGAAGAATTATTCCAAGCTCTTCAGTTGTAACAAACAACTCCCAACATGTGGCCAGTTGATTTCAGAATTTCTGTACACTCCTTTTTTTTTTTTTTAATACCAGTTATCCTCCTTTTCAGAAAGGAATATCAATACCAGTTATCCTAAAACTATCCTACAATAGCATGTTAGGAATTTATGGATAAGATACTTAGTCACTTCCCTTTAGTTTCACAGTTTTATAGAACTATAAATCAAGGAGCTAACTACTCAGGAAGAACCTCATTTTTACATATGCATCATTTATATGACAAGATTCTGGACTCTAAGCAGGTACCATAATTGAATGGAATGGAATGAGGGATGGCTTCCAAGGGATGAGTGAATTTTGCAGGAGGGAGAATATAAATAAATTATGGACAGAACATTCCCAGTGCTTTAAGCCATGTCCACACATTCTTTGGTATTTCTCTTTTCAAAAGAAGAGATCTAATTCCCTGGCACTTAATGATGGGCTGCACCTAGTGACTTAGTTCGTGAGAATATGTGGTGTAAACAATGGTTTCATTTCTGAGATCAGGATATAAAATATATTTTAGTTATCTCCTTGCTTCATATCAGATCACTCACCTTTACAGTGTATATTTCTATGTGTATTTTCATTTATTAATTGCAGTTATATGAATTCATTGAAACTGTGGTAAAAATTTCTGAACTTGTTCATATTATCAAAACAATAAGAAAATAAAATGTAATGTTATTATACTTACTTTTTATGTTTTGAAATTTTTGAAATGATTATCTATTATAAAATAAATTGAAAAATTGAATATTAGAAATATCAGGCAAATATTTTTGAAAGTAAGAACTATATTTCTATAAGTTGGGCACTATTACTTGAGATTCTGAAAGATCAGCTTATTTTCTACAAATTCTTACATCAAACATTTTGGGAGATTCATTCCACCACATATTCCTGACTTGGAAAAAAACCATCATTCTCATTAACCAGGATTTTTTTACTAAGACATTTTTATATTAACATAGAAAAACATTTATAACATGTTGAGTATATATGAACAGTGATGACTTAGGTTATTTAAATATGATTTTTTTCCACAGTCATTTTGAAAAATCTTAAAATATCTCAATTTAAATTATTTAAAATGTTTTAAACTCAATTATATATTGGATTTTATTTGCAATCATATGTTTGGAATTATTTATTTGAAATTATTTACTTTGGATTATCTATTGAATTTTATTTGAATGTCTTGGAAAAGAAAATGTGATTCACTTACAATTCTTATTATTAGCTGTAATGTAGATGCATTATGTTATTAATTATATTTTCTACAAAATAATCCACTTCTGTAAAACTAAAAAGAAATATTTTCAAAGATCGTTAGCTTATACTTATGGAGTTTATTAGGGGAAGCTTATGTAAAATGGTAAAATTTCCTTAATGCTTCGTTCATGACAAGTTTGTAATATCCATACTTACTCTTCCTTTTTTTTTGAAATTAAAACTGTATTTTAACACACATTGCTAAAACATGACTCCAATTTTATCTGAGTGATGACATATTTAGAGCTACTATATGTCACTAAATTGCTGATCTTCTTTTATTTCTTTCTAAACAGAGTAAGTTATTGAAACCAGAAACCCTATTAAAGATTTCTGGATTTCTTAGAGATGCTAATGCTTTTATGTCTCAATTTTTTCCCCCATTTTTGAAAAAATACAGGTATATACCATTTGAGGATTAAAGATTTAAATTACCCTTTTTTGAAAATTGGTTTTTGTTAAGTTATAACTATAAAGACACTCTTCCTCTATTTCTTCTAAAATCTTAATTATGGTGAATTCAATTTTGTATTTATACTTTTTTAAATTTTAATTAAAAATCATAAATTTACATAGGGCAATGTTGTTTGATTCATTCTGTTATTTTTTTCCCTTCCCCCCTCCCCTCCCACCCCTCTTTTCCCTCTATATATTCCTTTCTTCCTCCATTCTTACCACCCTCCTTATCCCTAACCCTAAACCTAACCCTAACCTTAACACTAACCCCTCCTACCCCCCATATGTCCTCATCCGCTTATCAGCGAATGTATTCTATTTACCACTAGTCATGAACTTTAGTTGGCTAAAGTTCATGTGATATGACATTATATACTTCTCTGTACATATAATGTGGGTTGATTTTATAACTTCACAAGAAGCAACCATGTGAAGTGAGAATGGCTCAGGCTGACCTACAACCTAAATGGTTTTGTTAAGGCGGCAAGTGACCCTTTATTTTGTTACTGCTTGATTAGTATTTCCTCATGCACTTTTGTAGACTTTGTCAGTATCCTGTTGTGTTTTTTCATGGTGCTGCATCCTGTTGATCACTGCTTTTTCCTTAATATATGCTTATAGAATTTTGGCATCTACTACAGTATAAGAATAGTTTGGTGTAGCAACTTAGTGAATTTTCACATCTTTCTTAGGTCCTCAAACATTTCGAGTCTTTAATTAATGTAATTGAATGGAAGGATGAACAGAGATTTCCAAACGAATAGGCTTTGAAACAAATTTCTGACTTTATTTTTATTTGTTCTTTTTAGTTATACATGACAGTAGAGTACATTTTGACATATTTATACAAACATGGAGTACATCTTATTCTAATTAGAATCCCAGTCTTTTGTTTATACATGATGTGGAGATTCACTGTGGTCTATTCATATATGAAAATAGGAAAATTATGTTAGAATCATTCCGCTGTCTTTTCTATTCCTGTCCTCCCTTACAGTTTTGACTCTTGTAAATATTTCTATGTATGATGCCATCTACATGGAACTACATCCTGAATAATTTCATTTACATGTTATCTTGCATTTTTATATAATGTTTTACCAAGAAGAGGCAGTCATTTTTTTCTGTTAAAATGCATATATCTCATTAAACATCAATAAATTTTTCTGTTTTCAAAAGCTGTCCCCTGTGAAACTTTATTAGAGTAAGTCAGCATTCTAGAATTTGATAAATCTGTAATACTGACCAAATGAATTCTGAGCAGGTAAATTGATAACTTGAGTCAGATCTGTGGAAAAGCTTAAGGAATGTAAAGGTTACTATATAAAGCCTTACTACAGATAGCTACAACAATGTAAGGTCTCCTCTATATCCTTATCTGGTTTTTACTTTAATCATTTACTAAAGTAAAAAATTATTTATACTCTATTTTACAATTTAAAATAGCAAATATTAATTTTAATATTTAACATAATTCTAATGCAATATTCTTGTATACTAACTTTGACTATTAATGAATTAAACATGTACTGTGATACATGTATAACATAGCAAGTTAACTTATTTGCAAGATATATGATAAAATCATAAAAAAAATAATTAAATTCAGGTTATTCTTGACAGTAAAGGAGAAAAATAGAAATAGATATTGCACAATTTGATGTCTTACAATAATTAATTCATTATATAATTGAAAATGCATAAAAGATGAGCCATGGTAAATTGTGAGACTTTGAAGTTAATATCACCACAAATGATTAAATGTTGCATTATCATTCAGTAAACATAGGTGTTCAAAGCAACTTTAAATAATTTCTTGTGAAATGATTTTATATATATGTAAATTATTCATTAACATAAAAGCAATTCATATATAGGAAATCTATGTGTACTATTAATACTAAATATGCAATGAGTTTTTGAAATTATGCATGCAAATATACTACTTTAAATCTATTTTAATATTTATGCAATTATTCTGTTTGGATAAAATAAGCTTAGTATTTAATATTTCTCAAATGTCTGCTATATCAATAACCAACTAGTGACAACCCAGGGATTATGGAAATTACAAATGTGATAAATAGTTTTGGGATACTATTACACTGATTAATTTTTGGGAAACAAATTTTATTAATAGAAATAAAATTTATTGTAGAATAGAAAGAAATATTGTCTTAAGATGAATCAGGAAATTGGGACAAAGAAAATGTTCACTTCTGTTTTTTACACTAGACCTCTGGGATTATAGATTCATTGTGCCAAGTTATCAGAGGTTATTCATGGAAACTTTGGAGAAATACCATCCCACACAGTGCCTAAAGAATTTCCTAAGAACTAAAGTAAATTCAATCAAACATTATTTAATCAATGATCAGAAAGACTCAGTTATTTTATGAATTTAAGTTTCATGTCAAAGTTTGTTTTGGAATTCTGCATTGTCAGAACCCTTTAGACAACATTTAGATTCTATTGAAAGCTTTTTGTTTTTCCTCTGTGGTTCCATTTGCATTAAAAGTTTTTATTAGAGAAACTCAGAATATAAAAATACTTTCAAATGAAAATTGCATGCATACACATATACCAACAAATTGTGTTCCTGTGGAAAATTAAGCACCATTCAAAACAATAAAATTACTCTTATCTGTTCAATGGAGATAAAATAAGGCAGTAGCTTATTGGCCAAGGATAAAAGAGGACAGTAGATGTCGGTTGTTTGGGGTAGAGAGGAACAGATCTGAAAAGGGAAATGGCCAATAGACTATGGGAGTAGTCTTTTTCTTTTGCTTTTTTCTTTTCAGTTTTATGTGGTAAATATAATTTTATATGTTTATGATTTACAATATGGCTAACACAAGCTAATTAACATATGCATTATCTCACCTTTCATTTTTCGTGTAGAGGACCTGCTGAATCCACTCTCAGAAATTTTCAAGTAGTACACAATATATTGTTATTAGTCCAGTCAAAGTGATGTATGGAACCAGTCATTTCTGATATCCTTTTAAAAGTTTCTCTTAAATACATTTAACTCTTCTATTGACTTGTAAATCATATATTTACTAAATATGATTATTTTTAAGAAGTTGAACCTCAGAAATACCTTGGGAAGTAATTGCATCCAAAATGCTTGTGAAATTGTAGGGTGGAAGGCAGTGTCCTCAAAAAGCACTTATGAATTAGCAATGAAGTGTTTGAAAGAAAGTATTGATCAGCAATGAGCATAACGTGATAAGCAAGTATCAGGGGGAACTTTGTGAAGTATGAAGCATTCCTACAAATCATAAAAAGACACAATAAAATGTATGAACATTCTGCTATCAATTAAGATTGGATTAGTATTTGTAATACACTTATGCATTAAATATGGGGAGACATTCTCAGAAATACACCATTATGTGATTTCATCATTGTTTAAATATCAGAGTGTACTTACAGAAACTAGATGGTGTAGGCCCATAACTTGACATGGTCTTTTGATGCTATCAAGAGGTGGTAAGCATGTGATATATAAAGCTGCTGCTGTTGTAACACAGTGTACTGTGAACAAGGTAAACTTTTAAAATATATATGTAATAGATGAAGTAAACTAAAGAATGTAAAAAGAATGATAAAATTTGGGCTGGGGATTTCACCTAGGATGTGTAAGGCTCTGGGTCTGATCCTCAGAATCATACATACAAATGAGAATGGTCAAAAGTGTGTTATATTAAATGCCTTAACTAGCAATGTTTCACTACTGTTATCAACTATTCTGTATCATACCTAAAATGATGTGCTGTTCTTTTATACACCTGCAGTCACAGCAGGTTTGTTTACCTCAGCATCACACAAACATATATAATGGATCGTGCTACGACATTTTGATGACTGCAATGTCACTGAGCCAAATTTTTCAGCTGCATTATATTCTTATGAGACCACCATTATACACACAGACCTTTGTTGTCTGAAGTGTTATGTGTCATATGACTGTATTTGGATTTAAAAAAATATCAGGAAGAAAAGTTGGGAAAATTGGACTGAAAGTAATATAAAGGATGAGAACTGACATGAAATAAATTCTAATTGTAATAAATGCTATAATTAATACTAGGTGCTGAATGTTCTTCATCTGTATAAGTGACATTGTATCATAATATGCCATTTTATCTAACACCACCAATGATATAGGGAATGAGGGGTAGAAGGCTTCATCTGCACCAATTAGCTTCTTCCATAGGATCGATTTAATAACGTTAATTCTCCTTCATGCCAGTTATTTGTTTTGATGTACACTGTTTCTCTCTTCTTCTATTAATGTCTTCTATAAATAAAAGCTCTGAACCTTCATTTTCTTTAATTTTTACTTTTAAATATAAAATGCTCATAATAAATAGTTAGTTACCATTAGTATGGACTAAATATTTTCTTCCTAATTCTCATAGAAATATTGTTAAGTGCAAAATATAATTAAATATTGTATGTTAAGCCACAGAATAGAAATCTACTGTATTCCTGTGAATATGTCAGATTACAATAGAATTGTTATTTACAAGGTAAATTTTAATTTTAATAGAAGATTTTGATTGTTATTTGCTTCTAGCAAAATTAATAGTTTTTGATTTCTTCTTAACATTTAATGGCTGTGGTTTTGAATTATTCTAACATTAAGCCTTATGAAAGGGGCACTATATTATTCTAAGTCAAACAATTCTAAAAACCAAGTGAAAGTTAAAAATGTTATTTATAATACATATGTGTATTTCTAATGTTATTGAAAAGATAGATAGGATTGAAAAATCTATCCAAAGTTTATAGTACCTCAAAGTTAAAAACCTTCATTTTAATTTAGGAGCTACTCATTCTCCATACGTCATTTTCATGTGCTAGTATTCACAGTGTACATGTTTAACACAAGAAAACTTGAAGGAATAGTTTATTCAGACATAGATGAATGAATGAAGAGTTTGCTTCTTTGTGAAGTCTAATTATATTGTCAAGTTTAGACAATGGAAAGTTCAATGACACATAAAATGTTTTATTTAGCAGAATGTCAAAGAGGTCATGAACTGAAAAGTCTCATTCCGCTTTATAATGCTTGGATATAATATCTCCTTCTTAAACTTAATTTAAAAATATTTTAGGAGGTACCATCTCTAAATGTAAATGAGATGATGAAATAGGCAGGAAAATATAGATGAATGCCAAAAGGATAAAACATTTTCAGTTAATTGATATTTCCTGTGAGGTATTATATGTATGAGATATATAAGAAAAAATACTGATATGAATCCTGGTTAAATTATGTTAATAAAAGGCAGTCTTAAAACATGAAATGAGTCTAGTTTGGGATAATTATTAATTTTTAAAATGCAATATTTTCAATAGAGTGTAGAAAAATTTTAATCTAAGAAACAATACTTTAATACCATAATTTATATTACAACTTTTACATGAGACAAATAAAATTACATGTTTGAAAAAATTTGAGTAAGATTCTTATGATGGAAACAACAGGAGGCATCATATGGTATTTTTCACTTGATATGTACATAAATAACCAAATGTTGGATAGCTTTTCATCAGCTTCATATTATTAATCTCTGACTCCAAAGTTGAAAATAGACCCATGGCTAATGAAAAGCAGAGAAAACAGCAATCACACAGTCCAGATTCTATTCATAGAGATTTTATTATTTTCTTCCATGTTTTTTGAAAATGTTCTGAACATTTCATCTTTCTTTATATTTATAATTACATAAATTAGCAAAGTCATATTCAGGCACTCATGTAATGAATAAATGTCTCAATGTTTCTAAAAGGTCTTTGGGGTTATACAAAATAGAAGATAAAATATCCCTGTGATATTCAACAGTATGGATTAATCAATTTAGTTTTTTCATTTTTTAGCCACTTAAAAATTATTTATAAACAAAAGTTCTATCCAATATGACAGAAAGTGCCCTGCTTTCTTGAACCACTAAAACACTTAATTAAGCCTTAATTTTGTTTTAGCATTCTGTCTTCTCTCATTTCTTATCATTTCGGTGAAGTGATTGTATGAGAAGTTGTATGAGAGACTTGAGACATTTGCATCATTTTCCTCAAACTTGTTTTTTGAGAAATATTTTCTTCTTTCTTATATTTTCTCACAAAAGCCATTTCTTGACTAATGATTAAGAAAGCATGCTACATGAACTACAGACCACATATCAGAGTCACTATCCTTCTTAAGTATATGTAAAAAACAAACAGAAAACAGGTGTATTCCTCTTTTTGTCTGGTTAGAGGTCATACTGCCACTCATGGTGGAGATCAAGTTCAGCTGGATCCCTCTGCTACATTTCTTAAGGCTTAATGATGACCTCTTCCATTTTCCCCTTTCCCTACAGGAATAATGGGATATTCTAGGGGTTTATACTTTCTCTTCTTACCAAGGGCTCAGATCTTAATTCTTTGGAATCTCTCTCCAGTTGATTTCTTGGAACTATTTCCTTATCTCAGTTCTGTATCTACCCCCACATGAATTCAGACTGTTTTCTTGAAATTTTCATAGACAGCCACCTTTATAGATATTTTAGTATATAACAGACCCCATTGAGATTTTGAACAGAGTACAGTGATTATTTTTTGAGTGATATAGATGAAATCCAATATTGAGTATTCCTTCTTCTAAGAAGTTCCCATTCCATTTGTGACACAGTGGGCTTCAGACATCTAGTTTGCTGTGCGTATTACTCCCTCAGCTCTCTCCCAACACCCTGCCAGCCCCTCACCTTCAAATGTCTCTGTGCATCTCATAAGGTCAAATCTTTCACAGTGGTTTTGTTTCTGGAGTGTTCTTAAATTAGGGCCTTTCTTTCATATCCCAGCAGCCTATCCGGGTGTTTTGCTCTTTCCTTTGGAAATTCTGGTGTCAGATGGCAAAGTAATACTTCTATTTTTTTCACCCCAGAATGTGTATAAATGTGCATGAGTTGGGGAAGAGTATTGCCTTAGTCCATTTTCTATGTTATAGCTGAATATTACGGATTGAGTAATTTATAAAGAAAAAAAGGATTAAGTTCATGACTCTGAGGGCAGAGAAATTCAAGATGTGGTAGTGGGTGGGTAGGTGCTTGCTCTAAGGTCCTTTCTGCCGGCAGAGAATCTCTACAGAGTTACCAGTGCAAGGTATCACATGATGAGATAGGACAACCCAGTTCAGCTTACTTCTTGTCTTCTTACAAAGCCACAGTCCCATTGGCTTAGGACCTACCGTAGAGTCTCATTTAATCTTAATTACTGCGCAGAATTTCCACCTCCAAATACCACAGTCAGATTTGGTTCCTACTCTCATAATAGTTCACTACGGAGATTGAATTTCAACATGGGTTTTGGCATGGACATTCAAACCATAGCAGGTATTAAAAGAGTATATGTATGTGTATGTATTTTGCATGTGTGTCATTTAGACATGGAATTATTTCAAGATTGGTAGCACTTGTTTTTGAAATATTTTGTTTATATTAATAACAAATAGAATAGATATTTTACTCTTTCCTAATTTACATTCTCTACTCCCTAAGGGTTATTTAAAAGTTCTTGCTATTTTTAAAAGAAATTTACAAAAGTACAAACTAAAAGGAAATGTACCAAATTTTAAGGAGAATTACTACTCATTGTAATCTTGCAAGTCATTTTTATTTTTTTAGAATGAATTTCTCAGTATTTTCTAAATTTTGAAAATAGTCATATGTGTAACTGGGAAAAACAATTTTTCAGAAGAAAATGATGAACAGAACTTAAATTAGGTCATTTTGTACTAAATCATTATAAAATACATCTTGTCCTAATTTCTAGAGTAAGCAACTGCTACAATTCGAAAACATTAAACATATTGCCCATAATATATAATGGAAGAGAAAGAAGAATTAAGGGCTTTAAATCATTCAATCATTCATTAAACATTTACTTATTCTAATCTATGGCAGTGGCTATATTGTGAAGTTTTAAAGACAAAATTTTTGCCTTTAAAATTCTTACAATTTAATGTGAAAGATATATAATAAACCTTTCAACTAATTTTATTGAATGATATGTAAAAATATAGACTATTAACAAAAGCTAAGATATGGAATCATCAGTGGTGCCCATCAACAGATGAATAAATGAAGAAAATGTGGTACAAACATGAAATGGAGCATTACTCAGTTACAAAGAAAAATCAAATCCTTTCCTTTGCATCAGAATGAATAGAACTGGAGAATATTGTGCCAAGTGAAATAAGCCAAGCATAGAAATAATCCTGCCTGTTCTCATTTATGCGTAGAAGCTTTTTTAAAAAGAAAAAAAAGACCTGAATGTAGAATCGTGATTACTAGAGGTTGAGAAAGTGGGGGAAGGAAGTGGATAAAGGAAGACGGGATGTGAGTTGTGCACACTATATGCATGTGTTGAAATATCACAGTGAACCCTAGTATAGATACATGTATATACATGAATATATATATGCATGCATGTATATATGTACACACAGAGACACAGACATACAGACACAGACACACACACACGCGTGCACACCCCCTCCCTCCCGACACAGAAGTATATTCTTGGAAAGAAGGGAGAAACTTTCCATAATATTGTGTATTGGGACAATTCAGGAGGACTGCTTTAGAGATGCAGGGATTTTTTATCTGTATCCTGAATAATGAGTAACTGTAATGTGTTCATGCAGCGGAGGTAGAGGTTAAAAATTCATTAATGCATGAAAGAACTTGCTATTTTCAAGAAATTTCAAAATTACAGAATGACTATAGGATATGTAATTGATTATAAACAATGGTGTATCAGTATCAATCTCAGGTTAATAAAACAGAAAATACCCTAGGAATTTCAACAAAGAGAATACAAGTTGTAGGATTCATTACAGGTTTTAAAAAATTACTGAATCTTGGACTGAGAGGACATATAAAAGTAATGAATGGGATCAAACAGAGAAACTTGAAGGAAGGTACCTGAGAAACAGGAGCAGATCTCAGAGGGGAAGTTACTGCACAGTTGGTACTGATGCCTGTGAGGGGGCCTGAGAAATATTTTAGTGAACCAAAAGAAGCTGGAGTAACACTGATTATAATAGCCATTAAAATGAACAAAGGAGGCCATCAATTCCTTGTTTCCCATTGTCAGATCTTTTATTGCTCTTTTTCGCACAGCCTGATAAGAAATGAACTGACAAAGGAGAAACAATGTGTATGGTGGCTCCAGTTTCAGCATCACTGAGAAGGCTGGATTTGGAATGGAATGGAATGCTTATCATCCCCGCTGACCTCATTAGTCACTCTACCCACATATACCCTTCTGCACACTTTAACTTATAGGTCATCATGATTATGCTCTCACCTAACAGTATCCACATATCTTCTGTACAAATGAAGACATGCTTACCCTTCCCACCAAAATGTGAGGAACTAAGTTTCAAGTCATAGCATCACCTTTGTGCAACACTCACAGAACCCCTTTTTGAACAATGTCAATTATTCCTCTCATTCAGGTTTAATGACCTCAGAATATTCTTCAATTTAAGAGATTAAATTATAAAGCTTAACACCACCAGCAATTCTTACCTAAAATGAGACATTCAAATCTGGACAGAAGAGCAAAAATAGTTAATATAGTGACTGTGTGTGTGTGTGTATTTAAATACACAAGTAAAAAACTGAAAATAACTACATCAGTTCCTGTTTCTTCAACTGGTCAAGAGACTGTCATTCATTGTTATAATTTCTTCAACTTCATATTTCTTAGTTACTGTTCACCAGCTAGGTCTTTAATTAGTGTGGTCTATGGATACAAACTTCCAAATTATATGAATTATAATATTTTTATTAATCTTTTATTATGATTATACATAATAGTGGAATTTATTGTTATGCATTTACAAATGCATATAATCTAACTTGGTCAATTTCATTCTGAAGCAATTCTGCTTTACTTCCTTCCTCACTCTAATCTGCATCCTCTATTCTACTTTTAGGAGAAGAATTCTCGATACTTGTCTTTGATTTTTGGACCTAATTTATTTGAGCTTGGGCAAAACTGTAGCCTGTATCATGATTATTAAGAATACATATTAAGTTCTGAAATATACACAGATTTTCAAAGTGTTTTCCCTCAACAGGTGCTATAATGGAGTCTATGTGAGCTCTTGAGATATTCTTCCATTCTTTCATCTAATCATCTTCTGATAGATATGGTAAGACTAGAAGAGGCCATAGGCATGCACCAATTATAATACTCTGACATGAAATGAATTCCTTGACAAAAGTAATTTTGGATGGAAAATTAGAACTTAAGTAAGTCATTGTCTAAGTGTACAGATTTTGATGGCAGTAGAAAAGTAATAGTCATTAAATAAATATCCACTGAGTTACTTTGTGTTTTTAAAAAAGTCAATAGTTGATATCTTCATGTTGGAAAGGAATTAGTATAATAAATCTGCCACCAGATATCTGGCTGTTCTCTCAAGGGAAATGTGCCATATTAGTAGCTCTGTTTTAATCAAGATAGCATTTGTCTCTGCTCTGGCAGATCTTAAGTGAGGAGGAAAGTCTATTTTTGTTGGGCTCCACAGATAGATTCATTTCCAATATAGATGTTATTCACCTCCTTATATTTTAATGAACATTCAATTGAAAGCAAAAATCTTAGTATCTTTGACCCTTTTCTGAAAGTCTATGTTTATACCTCTTCAGATCCTCCAGTCTTCCATTATACACTTTCTAGTTCCCCAAAATGAGGTCAAACCATAAGCCATAACTCATTTATTTCTGCAGATCCATATTACCAATTGTTTTTAGTAAAAAGGTAGATAGCTATATATGCTCCTCTTATTATATTATGTAAATAGTATAACATAATAGTATGATTCTGTTCACTACTGTCTTTCAGAGAAGATTTGGTTGAGGTTGTAGGGCTGTAGTTATTCAATTCCTGTTAGTGTCACTACATCAAAAAGAAAATCTGTTAAACAAGCAAAACACTTTTCAATCAGCTGATATGCATGGATTTTCACTAAGTTATAGATGTGAATTGAGGGAGAGGAGAGGGTGAAACAAGACTGGGTGCTCTAGGAGTCTCAACCACCTGTTTTTGAAACTTTTTTGTGCCTTGGTCTCTGTTGGAGTCCAGTTTCTCACATTCTATTTCTACTTTGTGATAGAGTGTTGATATGCATGGGTACCCTTTTGACTTATTGAATTAAATAACATGCACTTCATGATGGGTCATTTAAGTTCCTTCACCACTTGAGGTCATGTGGTCAGTTTTTTAGTCTCTGTCCAGAGTTTAAACACAAGGCAGGAGTAGTTTTTGACAGATATATTCAGTAAAGTTAATGACCTCACAGAATCTCCATTTCAGAACCACAATGCAAAACATAGGAGGAGAGACATTGAGCAGAAGAACAACAATTTAAAGACCACAGATCTATCAAGGCAATGAAGTAGGCCGAAGGCCAATCAAAATGATTCATGTAACCCTTGAAAAATAATTCATTTTCACCGGCCATAGTGGTGCCCATCCGTAATCTCGGTGACTTGGGAAGCAGAGGTAGGAGGATCAAAAGTTTGAGGCCACGCTCAGCATCTGAGGGAGACCCTAACAAACTTAGTGAGATCTTATCACAAAATAAATAAATAAATAAATAGGACTGGGGATGTGGCTCAGTGGTTAAACACCTCTGGGTTCAATCCCCAGTAGTACTAAAAATAATAACAATAATATTATATTTTCCAGTAAAATAATACTCGCTGAAATGAGTCAAGTTGGGGAGTGACATGGAGTATTGCCTTTTTAAAATAGAAATCTCACAGCATGATAAATAATCCATCTTGGACTGAGGAGAAAATGGTACTAGGAATACAAAGTCTAGATAAGATATTTTTGCATTAGATCAAGATAGAGATGGGAAGGGATATATAGAGTAGGCAAAAGAGAGAAGGAAGTAGACGAAAACAAAGATTTCATGTAATTTCAGTAATTAGAGAGGGACTGTGAGAGAGAAAGAATGAAGATAACTCTCAGATATATTTCATGTGAATAGTAGTGATATTAATTAGGATATTAATATGAGGAATAATTTATTTTAAGGATAAGAATTCATTTTCAAATCTTTCACGTGGGTTGAAAGATCTGTGTGTTAACGAGAATAATCTCTCTCCTTCAAAGGTGTCAATGCTCTAATTCCCAAAGACAGTGAATAGGCTGCTTTACTTGGCAAGAGGGGCTTTGGAAATGTAATTCAGAATCTTGATAAAGTAAAGATTATCCTAAAGTATACAGGCAAGCCCAAGATAATGACAAGGGTCTTTCTAAAAGGGAAGTAGAAATATTGGTGTTACTGAAAGAGATTTGAAACTACTCACTGCTACTTTTAAAGTGGCCATAAACCAAGGAATACAGGGAGTCCCTGAAGCCAGAAAAGATAAGGAAACAGACTTGATTCTAGGACCTTCAGGGAGAAACACTGCTATGCCTCCCCCTTGATTTGAGCTCAGTGAGATTTCTGGTCTTATAAATGATGAAATAATAAACTTGTGTTGTTTAAGCCACTAAATGAGTTACGACTCGGCACAGAAGTGACAGAAGTTCACATACTCTAGAAGGACCACTAGAGGCTAGAATATCAAATCTCCCAATCACCACTGTGATCATTAAGGGATGAGAGAAAGCTGCAGTGCATGTAAGTAAAGCCAAGGTACGGGAGAGCTTGATATGCGGATTTGAGTAGATTGCGATGAATTTGAAGTAAATTTCATGGTAGAAAAGGTGAGTGGGGAGGGGACATTTTGTGTCGATCGTTGAAAGGGTATGTAGAGACAGGTTTCATCTGTGAAATGGCTAAAGATAACAATGATGTATGAAGTTTGTATTCATGTCTTTTTTTTTTTTTTAACTTTTATAAACTGGTAATATACTTACTTAAAATAATTCCCAGTATAATTGTTGGAGTCTGATACCTTCATCTATCGCATACTGTTCTTTTCCATTTTTTTCTTTCTTTTATGGATGAGTATTTTTAAAACATGGAAAAGGAAATGACTGCACAGGAGAAAAACCTGGGTCATGTCATTTGCCTTCTTATGATAAGGAAAAGCACAAGGACTTTTTTAAGACACATGTCATCCAGATCAAACAATGGAACATTTTGGCACCCCAGAAGACTTTCTTGTATCCCACTCATCATTGCCCTTAGTAGATATGCTGCATTATGAATTGCATCACTGAGAATTTTGTGTGTGTTTGAAATTTATGTGAATGAAATCATCAGTATAGACTCATAACTAACTTCTTTTGCTCAGTATCTTATTTGCAAATTTCCTCTCAGTTGTGCGATATACTGATAGTTTTTATTTTTTCCTGTTTGGGGTTATTATAAACACTGCAATAAACACTCAAGTATATACTCCCTGTACAAATATAAAAACACATTCCTCTTGAGAACATAACTAGGAATGAAGTTATTTTGTAATAGAATATGCAAATTTTCAGATATAGTATATATTTCCAAAGTGTCTTCCAGAATTTTACCAATTTATTTATTTATTTATGTGCTTGGTTGGTTTTTAGACTGTTATGTGCTGTTTACTTACATTAGTAGCAAAAGTATAAAGCCATACATTGCAGTGACAAATAACAAGTACACAAAAGCAATTAGATCAGGTTCAGAAGTACTGCAGTTGTAATTGGGAGGGAGGTTACACAGGGCTCTTCAACAGGAATTGTAATGTTTTATTTCGAGATTGTTGGTGGATATATAAATGTTTACTATATATCTTAATTTGAGCATGCTGCATGGAAAAGTGATCACTGTGACCATATCTGGGAAATTTTAGAGGAAATTTTAGATGTGTGTCTGTGCATGCATTAACCTGTGTGTTGTGTGTAAGCATAGGTTGTACTATTCAGCAAGCAATGGGTGGAAGAGGGATGCTCTATACATAATGGGAAGACTATCACTGTTCAAAAGAATGGATAAAAATACAGGTTCTGGGACCACAGAATTATACCAACCTATAGTCCCTCAAGGACAGTGCTACCTTCTCCACATCCTCAACAATAATTGTCAGTATTGTTCAGTATTTCTGTTTATTACATAATGGTATAGAATGGGTTTAATTTTTCTTGATGAGTAAGCATTTATTGTGTTTTATGGCCTGTTTGTTCACATTTTTTGCCCAAATCACCTTCTGTCTGCATTACTTTAGTCGTATAGAAATTCTCAAGTACCAAATTTTTTTGTTTTTTAAATATATTTTTAATTTATTCTTATTAGTTATACATGACAGTGGAATGTATTTTGACATATATACATTTATGGAGTATAGCTTCTCATTCTTCTGGTTGAACATGATGTAGAATTACATTGGTCATGTAATCATATATGCACATAGGATAGTAATGTCTGATTCATTCTACTGTCTTACCTATTCTCATTCCTCCTCCCTTCCCTTCATTCTACTTTAGCTAATCCAAAGTACTTCTGTTTTTCTCTACCCACCCCCTCATTGTGAGTTAGTGTCCACATATCAGAGAAAACATTTAGCCTTTGGTTTGGGGGGACTGGCTAATTTCACTTAGCATGATATTCTTCAGCTCCATCCATTAACTGGAAAATGCCACAATTTCATTCTTCTTTATGGCTCAGTAACAGTCCATTGTGTATATATAGCACACTTTCTTTATCTATTCATTTGTTGAAGGGCACGTAGGCAGGTTCCATAGCTTAGCTATTGTGAATTGAGCTTCTATAAACATTGATGTGACTGTATCACAGTAAGTATGCTGATTTTAAGTCCTTTGGGTAAAAACCAAGGAGTGGGATGACTGGGTCAAATGGTGGTTCCATTCCAAGTTTTTGTGGAATCTCCATAGTGCTCTCCAGAGTGGCTGTACCAATTAGCAGTCCCACCAGCAATGTATGAGTTACCTTTTTCTCCACATCTTTACCAACATTTATTGTTGTTTATATTCTTGATAATTGCCATTCTGATTGCAGTAAGATGGAATCTCAGTGTAGTTTTGATCTCCATTTGTCTAATTGCTAGAGATATTCAACATTTTTTTCGTATATTTGTTTAAGTGACTATTTCTTGTTCTGTAAATTGTCTGTTCAGTTCCTTTGCCCATTTGTTGATTGGGTTATTCGCTTTTTTTGGTGTTGAGTTTTTTGAGTTCTTTATATACCCTGGAGATTAATGCTATATCTGAGGTGCGTGTGGTAAAGACTTTCTGCTGTAGGCTCTCTCTTCATATTATTGATTGTTTCTTTTACTGTGAAGAAGCTTTTTAGTTTCATTTCATCCCATTTATTCATTCTTGATTGTACTTCTTGTACTTTAGGATTCTTGTTAAGGAAGCCATTTCCTAAGCTGACATGACAGAAGTTTGGGTCTTTGAGTATCAATTTAAATCTACTAATTTTTAAATCTACTAATTTAGATCTACTAAATCTCATGAAGACACTCTTGGATCATAGTTCTTGGTATATTGCAGAGTCATAGAAATTTTAAAGACAGCTCATTAATATGTACATACACACAACTACTATGGTTTTGATTATTATTATTTTTATTTATTTATTTTTTATTGTAAACAAATGGGATACATGTTGTTTCTGTTTGTACATGGAGTAACAGCATACCATTTGCATATTCATACATTTTCATAGAGGAATGATGTTTGATTCGTTCCGTTATTTTTTTCCTTCCCCCCTACCCCTCCCACCTCTCTTTTCCCTCTATACAGTCCCTCTTTCCTCCATTCTTGCCCCTCTCTCATCCCCCATTACGTGTCATCATCCGCTTATCAGTGAGATCATTCGTCTTTTGGATTTTTTAGATTGGCTTATCTCACTTAACATGATATTCTCCAATTTCATCCATTTGCCTGCAAATGCCATAATTTTATTATTCTTTATGGCTCAGTAATATTCCATTGTATATATATATATACCACAGTTTCTTTATCTATTCATCAATTGAAGGACATCTAGTTTGGTTCCATAGTCTGGCTATTGTGAATTGAGCAGCTATGAACATTGATGTGGCTGTATCTCTGTAGTATGCTGATTTTAAGTCCTTTGGGTATAGGCCGAGGATGGGATAACTGGGTCATATGGTAGGTCCATTCCAAGGTTTCTAAGGAATCTCCACACTGCTTTCCAGAGTGGCTACACTAATTTGCAACCCCACCAGCAATGTATGAGTATACCTTTTTCCCCACATCCTCTCCAACACCTATTGTTGCTTGTATTCTTGATAATCGCCATTGTAATTGGGGTGAGATGGAATCTTAGTGTAGTTTTGATTTGCATTTCTCTTATTACTAAAGATGGTGAACACTTTTTCATATGTTTGTTGATTGCTTGTAGATCTTCTTCGGTGAAGTGTCTGTTCATTTCCTTAGCCCATTTGTAGATTGGGTTATTTGTATTCCTGGTGTAGAGTTTTTTGAGTTCTTTATATATTCTGGAAATTAGTGTTCAATCTGAAGTATGAGTGGCAAAGATATTCTCCCACTCTGTAGGCTCTCTCTTCGCATTGCTGATAGTTTCCTTTGCTGAGAGAAAGCTATTTAGTTTGAATCTATCCCAGTTATTGATGCTTGCTTTTATTTCTTGTGCTATGGGAGTCCTGTTAAGGAAGTCTGATCCTAAGCCAACAAGGTGAAGATGTGGACCTACTTTTTCTTCTATAAGACTTTGATTATTAATGGACATATTTGGAGAGAGCTACAATAATGTGTAGATTTGATTCACATTTTAATTACTAGGCTTAAATGCACTACTGATGCTTAAAACTTTAAAAATCATAATTCTTGCTGTTAGGGTCCCATTCCGACTAATCCCCTGAGAGTCAAAGTGAACACAGGGTAATGCAAATCACACAACGAGGTTTTATTAAAGCAAGCTCGAGCCTGGACCGCCGCAACCAGCCCCTCAGATCGATACAATGGCTGGGGGGAGGGAGCGGCCCCGAGGGGCGAGAAAGCCCTCTATTTAAGAGATTTCCAAGCATTCACACACAAAGACCTGTATGTTATTGGTTAACATTTGAACAGCTAAACATTAGTCCTCCTCTGGTTGAGTCCTGCCAATTTATTTGATTCTCATTGGGTCCCACCAGAACTGAACGGTCCTAGAAGAAGGGTGGAGGGAAGGGGTGAACTGTGCAGGAGATGGGTCAGGTTTAGGACCCCCTGTCCTTGATGGATAAGGTTTCTAGGCAACTGCACATTCCTCAGACAAATATCTCTTAACAACCTCGGTAAGCACGGGGGCCCAGCAGTCCTGTTTGTGCTGTATTGGCTCTTGAGGGTGCAGTCGCAACTGCCTGCATCCTGATGATTAAGACAGTTAGCTGCACAGATATCACCCTGTTCTCAACATTGCATTCTAATAGTATTATACTCTTCAGATTACTGAAGTTTTTGCTCCTTGCCTCATTCCCTCCTTCCTTTTCATCTATTCTTCCTTTTGCACTTTCCTCAATGTAGATGTTACATAATAAAATAATAATAAGAAGAAATCAGATAACCTACACTGTAGACCTAGCCATACATGCAAGTCATGGAGTTTGGATCAAGTCACTTAGCATTTTTTTATACTATTACTGGTGTCAAGAACATGGACCATGGAGATAAATTGCCTGGTTTGAATATTAGCTTCTAGAACCTATAGGGAAGTTTTGTAAGTTATTTTTTCTGTTCCTTAGTTTCTCCATCTTTAAAATAAAGATAAAAATAATACTATAATTGTGAATATTAAAGGAGTTATACTTAAAACTTCTTTGAAATGTGTTTACCGTAAATGTTTGCTTTTAATTCTACGTCTATTTCCTTTTACAATGCTGTTTCTAAAGTGAGTTATTTCATAATATTATGAAGGTCATTTTATAAAGCAAAAAATGTAATACAAAAGTAAAACTTAGCAATCTATTTGTTTTCCAGAAGAATAAGTTTATCACTAAGTAGCATTATTTATTTATGCATTCATCTCTACCTGGTATTAGAACAATTTCCCCAAATATCAATATTTTCCCTAACTATTTATGATACTTCTTATATTATTCTCTCCCTTCTTAAGAATACATTCTTAGCAAAATTCAAATTTGAAGAGTGTTGACACTTGGCTTATAGCAAATGTGCCCAAAAAAGAAAGGAAAATTGGCTCAATTACTTTTATCACTAACTTGGTGGTATGAACTTATAGTAAGTTCAATGAAGAATAAGAAACAATTTCAGCCATCTGATCAAATTTGAAAGTCATAAATTTCAAGTCAAATTGAAGGATATATTTGAGTGACAAGGGATGAAATTTACATCTTAAAAGCCTGATATGGAAACTTAGACATAACATCAAGCCATGGGTATCTTTAATCCATTTATTTTAAATAAAACTTTGGGGAGAGAAATTTCTAGAAGATTTCAATATAATTATTAAACATTATCTTTAATTAAAAATGCTCCATAAAAACCATAGTGACATGTATATATAATTAGTCAGTGTTAAAAATGAAATAAGCAGAAAAATCCATATTTATAGAATATGTGAAACGATGTAAGTATTAATTTCCATTCAGCAGTAGATAAATATCTTAAAGGAATCTTTTTTAATAAAACACTTTGAAAACAATTATAACGAGTATGGTCATTATTTAAGGGGCAATCCAGGGATAATAGAAATTTGACCATCAAAGTCTAAAATTATGCTGTTCAGTGGAAATAAAATGGAAGTTGAATTAATAATTCAATTTTTTCTCATAGCACCATTTAAAAATCTATACTAAGAACCAATGAAATTAATATTAATAGTATCTTTTATAAATCAACAATATCTAAATTCTCATCTCAACACACTTCACTTGAAGAAGTAGTTAATGAAATATTTACATTTTTTTGCTATTGTTTTAACCTAAGATTTTGAAATCCAATTATACTTATAATATATCTTGATTTTTACTGACCAAAATTTAAATGCTCAGTAGCCACAGATGACTAGTGACTAGTGACTAATGTATTAGACATTGTAGGTCTAGAATTATGAGGAAATAAAAGTGAGGGTGAAGTATATGATGACCATAAAGAGTCCAGATTAGGCTGTATGACTTTAGCTGTGGTCATTTCTAGTCCTTAAACATCATTGCTTGATGGAAAAGTTTTCAAGGAGGGTTTTCTTTCTCATTTGTTATGAAATATGTACATGACAAGGTCTCATGTTCATGACAATTTAATTTCCAGAATATTTTATAAAATACCAAATTATCATCCAGTGTTTAAATTAGGAAAGCAGAAATAATAAAAGAAGGAAACATTTAATTGTAAGAATTAGGGGCTTATCTTACCACTTGAAATACGGTATGTGCCCTCTGGAAATCTGGAAGTTCAAGCCACTCAGGAGGTTCACTGGCAATATACCCTGGCTGTGTTCAGAGATTAATGAGCCTCTATCACCTAGTACCACTTTTTATGATGGGGTAAAGAGGACATGGTAAATTGGGCATTGGACTCCAAAGACTTTGGCCTGAAACGTGATACATGCCATTTTTAAATAGAGTTCATTGACCTAAGTAAGTCACACATCCAATCCTAAATCAAGGGGCATATGGCACGAAATTCTAACAAGGTACAGAAGGAAGTATGTTTGTCAACAGTGCTAGGAACTAGTTCAGGAAATAATAGAAGCCTTGTTAAATGGGATAATGGTACCACCTTTAATGATGATGAAAGTCAGATATATTGAAAAGATACATGTAAGTCCTAAAAGTTAATAAATATTAATTCCTCACCCAAATACACAGTGGAAAAACAGTAATGAAAATGGTTATTAGCAGTAACCACATACAAGAGATGTTATCTACAAATTAATCTAAATAAAACAGAACATTATAGTATATTATATTCAAAGAATTCAAACGGAAAAGTTTTAATAAACAAGTCTGAGCACAGGTTATGGTAAATATGCTAGTGATTTGTAAATTTGTTTGTCTAGTTGTTAGGCATACTAACTTGTGCATGACTAAGCCTGATTCTCTACCATGTTTGCTCTGAGTTTTGTCACTTGCTGAGGCCAAGGTCCCTTGAATGCCCTTGCTAGCATCTTTCTAGTTAGCCTAGTTGATAAGAGATCTTTTTCCATGAAGTTTGGAAATCACTTAGGAGTAAAGCAACAGTTGTTTTGCTTTCACGTGTGGAAAAATGGGGAAAGTATTTTCTGCAGCTCATGTGCCTCTTCGATTATGTGCTGTCTTCATTGATGTGAGGAAATTTGGGGACAGCAGTGGCTCCACTACTTTTGGATTTCTAACTCATAGGCCAAGTGTATGTTTAGCACTATAAAGATGGGCAGCAACTTACCTTCCAGGACAAAGTTCAATATGGGAAGAATTGACACAAGTGTCAACTGTTCTTATGGATTCCAGCCTGCTCATGCTCACAGATCCCAGCTCATTCTTATAGACTTAACCTTGTCTTTTTTCTTCTTTACATCCTCATTTTCTGTCCTTCAGACTTCAACCTCCAGTATCTTGAAGAGACTGCTTAAGCAGCTGCCACAACTGCATACCATCAAATCTGTGCAACACCTTGATCACCTTATAAAAAGGAGTGGTTATACTTCTTGTGTTGAACTCTGACAAGTACACAATTTGATGCTGTGATTCTGATAGAAGGAAATCTTAAGAATGTGTTCTTTTAATTCACTTTGGGTTATCAGGAAGGGATCTAATTAAATTCCAGTCATAAAGCAGACACTGGAAGACCATGACATGCAGTAGCAAGACAGTTAGGTCTATTGACACCTGTAGATAGTGCATTGTCTCACTTTGTTGACATAGGACATGTTAGCAAATATAAAGATTATGTCAGCATTACTTTAAGTGCATGGAAAAATATAGCAAAGTTCTTAGCCCAAGGTCCACATAGGGACCTGAAAATTTATATGACTGCTCTAAAGAAACACTTACCTTCTGCAATCTCAAGGTTGAGATTGCTAATACCAAAATTAAAAATATAATTCTGCGGATAAATCAGCTATCTGCAGAATTAGATAACTGGGTTACAATGTAAGTTATATTCACAAATATGCAGTTTATTTTTTATTGCAATTAAGGTGTTTATTAGGAAAACATGAACTATCAACAATTGGAATGTGGCCATATGGGCAGAAAACATTGAACTCTTAAACACCATGTAACCATTTTTAGCTGCAGAAATAACCCTTCCATCCATTTCATATGGAAAGTAACCTCATTTGTCCAAAGAACCACTAGCTGCCAATCCAAAGGGAAATACATTGCAGGAGTGTTAATCCTCCTCAGAGTCTATTCCCACACATTGACTTTCTGCTCTAGACTTATAACTAGACTCAGTTTCCACCAGATCCCCCAAATTGAGATACAGAATATGATCCTTGAGGAAATGTGTTATATAATAAGAGAATTGTATGATTTTTGTCAATTTAGAGTCTCCGAAACTTGAGGATCTTAAGGATGTGTGATTGGAAATAAAGACTATAAGTGAATCAGCACAGGTTTGTTGGTAAGGATCATAAGCACAAATTCTTGTGGTTCTGGTAGTAGCTCTGTCAAGTTGTTTGATTGAATTATCAATCTAAGAATGATCTGTGAAGAGTGAAATTAAGATGTCAGAAGGAATTTAGGAAGGTATACAAAGGCGTGGGGAGATTGGAATGGTAGAGTACATTTATCATGCAAGATCTACTCAGTTGACTCCCTGGGTCCCTGGGAAGGTCCAGAGGGCATTCTTTTCACCAATGCTCTGTCAGAAATTCAAAAAAGGAGCCCTCACACCATTGAGTAGTTCTCTGGTGGCTCTTCTCTATATGTCAGGAACTACAACGAAATGCTAAAATTCAATAGGGATGGAGAAATCTGGGAGTGGCAACAATCAAATCACCCAAGAAAAGTTGGGCTTAGTTAGCATAATGAACAGTTACTCTGAAAGCCTGAATATACCAGTGGACAGTGGCCAGATTGCATATAAAAATAAAACTCTGACTCACAGACTGTAGCAACCAACCCAGGAAACCAGCCACTTATGTGCAATAAGTAAGCCAACCTGCTGTAACTCAGAATTGCAGAAAGCCAGATTGTTATCTCTAGACAAATATAGGAAGTTCAACAATAACTTCAGCCCCAGAATGTTCAAGAGTAGATTAATAAGTGACCACATTCCTAATTTGGATCCCTGCTTCCAAACTGAAAAAAATAATATATTTTTATAACCAATCCCATAGCACACCCCACTGCTAGTGAGTCCACCTGCATTTTCCCTGTGGCAACAGCCTCTAACAGCATATCTGAAGCCTTTCCCAAACTGCTCCTCTCTTCTGCCTGCCTTTAGTCTTTATCAAGACATAAATGGTCAAGGGTCTCTGTCTTGCTACAGTGAATGCTGAGTAAATGGACTTTGCTTTTCTCATTTGTTTGAGCTTTTATTTCCACAAAGAAAACATTATTTATAACAATCTGACTTTCAGAGACCTTTGATTTTGACTAGTTGATAATGGTTCCTCTAGAACCAGAATAGTCTGGCAGCCTACCAAAGTCTAGCTTGATTTGTTAAATGGAAAACCTCCAGGTCTAGTGAACAGAATTCTGACTTCAATCAAGAGATTCAAGTCAAGAGTTACAGCCCAGTCAATTCTCAGACCTGTGCCAGTTCAGGGACCTAAAATTCCTCAATGAAGAGAAGCAAATTCTCCTCAGGACAGGTCTCTGCAACACTGACAAATATTTATGTTGTTAAACTTTCTCCAGTCTTTCCTAAAGGGACAGGTGGTCTTTTATTTGACCTTATTTTTGTTGGAATACTTTAAATATGTATTTTCATTTAGTACTCAGTTGCATTTCAGATTATTAAAAAATGCATTTTCTTGTTTGTGTAGGGAGCATGCTAGGTTGAAAAAAATGATTCAATTTTTAAGTCCCATGAAAATTTTTATTTTTTGTATCTTAAATCTTCCTTGAGTATAAAATAGGACATAGGTCAATAATGCTAAAATATAAATTAAATTTTAGGTCACGATATAATATATGATATAAATTTGAAGCTCAGGAATGGAAATGGTTTTCATTTCTCAAAGTGAGTGACCATTTATACTTTCTTGTGCTAATTAAAATATGTATCTTTTTGCTTTGTGTGTGTATGTCTCTGTGTGCATGTGTGTGTGTGTGTGTGTGTGTGAGAGAGAGAGAGAGAGAGAGAGAGAGAGAGAGAGAGAGAGAGAGAGAGAGAGAGATGGGGGTGAGGAGGAAATGAGAAGAAGGAGGAGGAAGAGGGAGAAAGTTTAAGAATGATTGGTTTCAGAGTTAAAGTACTTTGCATAGATGGGACTGTGGTTTGTGTAACGTGTGTGTATTATTTGTCTATTACTATGTAACAGAGTATCCCTAATTTAGCAGCTTAAAATGACATCTATTTTTTCATGCCGCAGGTTCAGTGAGTCTCAGATGCAGGCACAGCTGAGCTGGTCCTCATCTCAGTCTCACTAGGCTGTAATGAGGGGTCAACAGGCTGTTTCCTCATCCAAGGTTTGACTGGAGAATGCTCCTTTTCCAGGTTCCTCTGGGTCCTCTAGACAACACTGGGTGACTTTTTTCTTCAAACCCACAGGTAAGTGGCCCTCAGGTATGGGGGCCTGATGTCCCCTTAAGAATTTTTCACCTGATCAAAGCAGGCTTCTCTAGGGTAAGTCTTCCATTTATTTATTTTTTTATTTTTATTTTTATTTTTTTAATTTCCATCTCAAAATCCACTGATTTGGTACCTTAATTAAATCAATCCATTCATCTTTACCGTATTCTGTTGGCTAAAAAAAATTAGAATTTTCTCCTGTACATGGGGAGGAGATTACACAAGTTGGTAACTCATTGGGGTCACTAAAGGATAGGGATAGGTGTACCTCAGTGCTATAAGCCAGAAACTCCAAGGAGCAGTGGGTAAAGGAAGGAAACAGAGGGGAAGCAAGGGGAAAAGGAGGAAGAGAAGGAGGAAAGGAGGGGTCAAGCCTGTGTGAAGTATTCTGATATCAATTTCAATTCATTTTTGGATTTTTGCTGCCTCATTCTCCATCCCCTCAGGTTTCGTACTGACCTTCCTGTGGTCTGTGTCCTCAGGTTTCCAAATACTTAAGATTATAACTTGATACAGCTTTCACTTCTTTGCTGTGACTAAAGGACCTGACCAGCACAATTGTAGAAGAAGAACGGTTTATTTAGGGCTCATGGTTTCAGAAGTATCAGTCCACAGAAGACTGGTTCCATTCCTTGGACTCCAAACATCATGGTGGAAGACTGTGAACCAGCTCACGTGGTGATCAGGAAGCAGAGAGAGACTCCACCAGGCATATACAAATATTACCCCCGCGATGCCCCAATTCCCACCTCCTCCAGCCACACCCTACTACTTCAGTTATCACTCAGTTAATCCCTATCAGAGGATTAAATCACTGATTGGGTGAAGACTCTTAAAACCCAATCATTTCTCTGAACCTTTTTGCACTGTCTCATGTAAGCTTTTGGGGGACACCACATCTAAACCATAACACTTGCTTTCCAGTTTATTACCCCTTACACACTGAGGAGTTATTCGATATTAGGGACTCATTCCAATTCCAATTCATCTTTATACTTTCAAAGATTTTAGGAAATTAGAGGAAACACTTGATTTATTGTATCTGAGGAAGACAGGAACAGAGTCCATACCTATGCCAGAGAGGCAGGAGGCACTCTCACTTGCTATCTTATCACTCACTGGCCTCATATTAACATTAACAGAAAAGTTAGTTACATTAATGAAAATTAAATCTAATATGTATAAAAACAAACACACCTTGAATATATTGTGATGTCAGCATGAACAGATGCCAAACATAAGCATCACTGGATTTTCAAAGAGCCTTTCATAAAAAGCAGGGATGGCAAATCCTAACTTGATATGTGGCCTAGCAAACAGGATGTTTGAGAAGAGGCAGAGAGAGGAAGTGCTTGACTTCTCACTTTGGCTTTGTAAGACTTAGTTACTTTCTAAGTTATTTGCTTATAATTGACAATCATGATAGTTGCTATTTCCAAGGTGACAGGAGGATTAAATGAGTCTAAATATTTAAAACAGTAATTTTGTTTAATAAAATGAAAGGTCTGTTAATCGATGAATACAAAAAATTCTTTTGCCTTTTTTATGGTGGGAGGACCCATAAACTAATAGAGCAAAGTAAAACCAGCTGACACAAAGCACATTTAGAAAGCAGAAAATACTGGTTTGTTAAAAACAGAAGTCCCTATCCTGTATTTCTTTTTTTAGTTATAGTGAATATTTTTAAAAGATATATTTCTGAGTTGTTAGTAAAATTACTCATACAGTTACAATTTTGGAAATAATGTTAAATACTCTGATATTTTTGTTTTACCCATATTTACCAACTCCTTTTTCTTTTCTCTTCCTGCTCATTATATATTTCTAATCCTTACGTTGAAGAGATTGTCAGTTTTAAAAGCCTATAATAAGATACCAGGGTATCTTCAGTCTTCAGTCAGGGTATCTGACTTCCATAATCAGATCTACCTCATTTCAGTCACTTTTTCTTGAGAGGCTGGAGCAGAGTCCTAGTTACACACAATACTGGGGGACAGAGCAATCGATATGACCCAACCGGGGAACTAACAGGCACAGAGATAATCACAATGGAATCAACGGATTGCTCCCTCTCTTACTTAAGTTTCTAATTTTCTTTCACCTTATCATAGATATGGACCAAACATCAGTTCAGGACAGGACTGGACTGACAGAATGGATAAGGTACGCAAACCACCTTTACCATCCAGACATTTTAAAACATTTAAAAACTGTAGAGCTGGGAAATAGTGTTCCGTAAAGGGAACTTTCAGCTCTACCTTTTTTTTTTTTCCACTTGACAAAGAAGGAAGAAGAACTGTTAGGATAAGAAGTGGCTAGATATGAGCAGGAATGGGAGAAGGAAAAGGGCAGAAGGGAGTGACTGTAAAAGAGTCCTTGGCCAGAGGCCTGGCACTGTCTCCTCCTGTGGCACACATGCTGTTCCTGAGGTCATGCATGTGCCCATGAGCTACTCCAAGGGTCCACTGACCATTATATGAATTTCTGCTGGTGGCACTAGACCAGGAGGGCAAAGTGACCCAAGTACAAAGGCACATGTCTTCAATTTAAAACCAGTGCTGGTGTGTGACATCCCCCCAAAGGACAGCAGTTACACAAAGTACGGGACCCAAAGTCCAGTAATAGAACCTTTCAAAAAATTATAGCTTATCTAACCATTCAGTAGTATTTCTTAGCTGCTCAGCTTAATGAGTAGTGATAAAGTGTACAGCAATAATTGATGGCCAATATTAGTGAAAATTGTCATACTTCATGGTCATATTTTATTTTATGTAATATGCAGGGTGAATATCTCTTACTTATTGGCAAAAGAAGCAGATATTAAATATCCTATTCCATTTGAGCCTCAAACTTTAAAAATTAGGTGTCATTGCCATTTTTACAGAGAATTACACTTGAAACTCAACCAGTTAAGTCACATGGGAAGTATTTAAACCAGAAATCAAACACCTGTCTCATATATCTCAAAAGGTAAATTTATAGCTTTTATTATCTTACCATCTCACTCTTAGTGGTATTTACACCAATTCATTTTTTTTAACAATTTTAGCTTGATATTACAATCATTCAAGTTGAAATGAAAGAAGCGTCATCTATTATCATTCTTGCTTCTGCATTTTCTGCAGTTCAGTACATGTCCAATTTCATTCAGAGTCATTCAAAAGATTTTCTTTTCTTTCTTTCAAAGCCATTATTACTTAGATGGTCTCTCTTCATTAAGCTTGAATAAGAGCACAGATTTTCAATTCTTTAGAGAGATTCAAAGCTATCTATTGCTGTTACCTTTTTATTATTCCTTCAGGGTCTCATTTGGCACCATCTAGTAAATTTCAAAGGCTAAAAATGTGCACTTCAGACATGTTTTCTGATTCTGAGATAAAAGTCATACCTGTAAAGATAATATAAAAGAGAGAGAAAGAGAGAAGAAGAAAAAAAGATGAAATCTGGAAAGGTTAGGAAAGTTTCAATGCACTAATCTACTCAACCTCAAGATCATGACTTTGTATTTCATTTTTGATTTCTTCCCTTATTGAGTACATAATTTACAAGTACAATTTCTAAATACACACTTATTATTTATTTTTTGGATTTGTTTCTAATATTTTCCTACTTATTTCAATGAATCTATTCTTATCTTCTCTTAGGGTTCCTGTCACAATTCTTTGCATCTAGACCTCCTCTATTTTAGCCTTCTCTGATTTTTTCTTTCATTGTCCCTATCATCTTCTCTTTTCACTGCAGCTGTTAAGTTAGAAAAAAAAAATCAGAAAGCTATTGATGTTGCTATCTTTCTCCTGTCACTTTCATCAGAAAATGGAGTTCCAATGTGCAGCATCCTGTTGCTTAGCAACAATATTTTCAACATCCCTACCAACATAAAGAGTGTGAAGCTGGGTCCTGCTAATGTGACTGCAGAGAAAAAAGAGCATAGTGTGAGTGAAAATAAGAAAAATAAACCCTGAAAAACTCAACAATCTCAGTACATAATAAATGCAGGAAAGGTTAAACACTTTTTTCAGGGGGAGCTTTCTTTTTACCACATGACATATCACTCACAGAAAAGTTGATTCTCTAAAGCAACACTTCAGGAGTTATGCAATCAAATTTGCCAACATGACTATGTTCTGCATCAAGTTACTACATCAGTCCATTATTCAATTTTCCTAACCATATATTTATAATTCCATGAACAGGTAATTTTACTATGAATATCTTTAGACAGAATAGGGTTACAAAGAGTTTTTAATTGTTTTCAAGCTTGTTACAATTATTTGTTTTAATAAACAAGAGCTGATGGCTTTACTATATCTATAAATACAGTCCTATTATTTTTTATTATTTTTATTTGAATACCATATTAACTTTCTCTTTAATATAAACTTGTATTTTCCATGTTTAGTACTTTATAACTGCCTTATTAATAAATAAAATCTTTTGATTTATTTTCATTTATATTGCTCATTGTTATGTTTGAAAATGAAGAGATAACAGAAAAGTTAACATCTCAGATTCATAATTAAAATAATTAGCAAGAGTATGCTTTCAATGAAATGACAGAAAACAATGCTTTATATTTTGCTTACTTATTTAAAAATATATTGCATGCTATAGTAATTTAGAATCCTTTATCATTATTTCACAAGACATTTATGTATAGTTTACAAAAAACTAATTCTAAGTTTATTTAAAAGTTATCTGAATTTAATACATTTTTATATGATATAGTGACACCCTGTTATCAATAGAAGTTACAGAAACTGGTATCTGTGTTCCAACTTTATTTTGTCCTTTATCTGCTTTGTAATCAGGAACATGTTTTTTAAGCTACCTAAAACTCAGTTTTCATATCTTTAAATGAGAATAATACTTCTTAATTTCAATTCTTCTACAAATATTAAAATGAGAAAATGAATGAAAAACATGAAGCATGTCTGACATGTAAAAATATTGAATGATTTTAAAGCTATTGTTACTTAGAAATTTTCAGAAAATAGAATCCTGAGACCAGATGGATTTTTCTGTCACATTCTGCCTTTTTCATGGGAATAAATGTTTTTAAACATTAAGACATGCTAAAAGAAGCCATATTCAATACATTAAGTGTGTAAGCATATAGAACCCATAGAAATATTTGACATATAGGTAATTTAAAGCCTTAAAAATGGTCATAAATACAGATCTGGTAGATATTAATATTTATTAATGTTTTTGAATAAATGTATATGTGGTAGACTGGGAAACATGGTCAAAAGTTCTTTATTTCCAACTTTATTATTGTGTATTTTTCTTTTATAAAGGAAATAATTCCATTAAAACAATAGTCGTTAACTTCATATCCATAAAGGCAGGATATTCTCTCTCCCAAAATCATAAATAAAACTATGGAAATAAACAATGGTATAAGCTCAGAGAATGGAACGAAGGACAGTGAAACATTAGCAGACACTACTGTTCAAAAACCTTCATAAGCTGACAGTACAACTGAGCCTCAGTTGAGAGTAGTGCTTGCTACCCGGATGTCAGGAGGGAGACCGTGTAAATGTAACCCCAGAAGAAGCTCAGAGCTCTGAGGAATGAACACGTAGTATGGAGTATGGATTTGAGATGAGTGACTAACAGGGAATCAGTTAGTTAGGAGTCAAGTATCAAATACCAGGATCTCATACTTGGAAGAACATTTGGCAGACAAGAAAAATAATCTCTTACAAAAGCCTCAACACTTTGACACCTAAAATTTCCAATGCAATTATCACTTTTTTAAAAAATTTACTAATTGCCCCAAAATGAAGATTTCTGGACCAGTCAGCCCTCCAAAAATACATTTGCAGTCCATCTTTACTGACTCTAAAAATATGTTCAGAATCACAATATATTTAAGGAAAGCTTGCAATTTAAAACATATAGTTCAAAATAAATAACAAAGTCTCAAAAACTGAAAAACTAGATATTAATGAAGATAATTTTATATAATGTCTAAAGGATTTTTTAAATGAATGGTAATAACACTGTCATATCTTCTTTCAAAGTTTGAATAAAATATCTAGTTTATTAAAGTCCTGATAAAATGTATAGTTAATGTTGAATAAATATCTCCAGAGAAAGGAGAGAAAAAATAAATATGTGCAACCAAATATAGGAAACATGAAAATATAATATGAGACCCAACTTTTGACTTGTAGGATTTCTAAATGTAAATAAACATTCTGAGACAGACATCATTACCCTATGTACATGTATGATTACACGAATGGTATGAATCTACTTTGTGTACAACCATAAAAATGAAATGATGTACCCCATTTGTGTACAATGAATCAAAATGCAGTCTGGAAAAAAATTAAAAGCTGAATTTCAAAAAGTTAAAAAAATAAACAAAGACTTGAAGGAGATGATTTTTTTTAAGGTAAAAAAAATTCCTGTGGAAGAACAAGAGGATTAGACTATGATAAACTCAGGAAATGCTTAGTCCAGTGAATTAAATAATAGCTATATATTGCTATATTATTACTTTTTAGAACATCAATGATAAACATATATGAAATTCCAGAAAATGAAAAATATGATCTACAAAGAAATGACTTTCAAAAAATTTGACAGAATGGGGCAATGAACTCAATCTATTGGAGGAAATTAATATTAGGTTTAGGATAATACACCTGACTAAACTATAAAGTAAGTGTACAGAAAAATAAATGTAATTTTCAGACATGCAAGGTCTCAGAAATTCCATGCCCCACACGCTCTTTTTTTTTTTTTTTGGGAAATTTCTTACTTCTTATTAGCTTTTTTACCTCTGGAGAACCTGATTTATATAATTCCTAAGAAATTTCCTATATATGACTTATTATAAGGAATCGACTTACCTGACAGTAAGGGCTGAGAAGTCCCCTAGTCTCTTGTCCAGATGAAGGACTCAGGAAAGTCGATGAAATAGTGCCAGTCTGGGTCTGAAGGCACCGCCTGAGCCCCAGAATGGAAGACCAATGTTTGAGCTTAAGCAGTCAGAGAGAATTTTTGCTTCCTTTGCCTTTTTGCTCTATTCAGGCCCTCAGTGGATTGGATGATGCCCACCCACGCTGGGGAGGGCAATCTGCTTTACTATGTCTACTGATTCAAATGCTAATCTCTTCCAGAAACACACTCCCAGGCTAACCAAAAGTAATATTTAGCCAAACATCTGGCACCCTATGCCTCAGTCAAGTTAACATAAAAAAGATGCTGTTTTGCACATTACATAAATATGAACCAAGAAAAAAGAAGGCACACAATATGGGGGGGAGAGCCATAAGAGATGTATAGCAGTCATAAAGAACAATTGCTTCTTATGGAAACCTAGTGCACCATGACACAGAGAAATCAAGGACTCTAGGGGAGCGTAAAGATTTTCATCATTTTTGAAACTATGAAAGATGACTTAAAAAGTTCTAATTTTTAAAAGAATAGAAATTTAAATCAAAACTCCAGGCAACATAAAATGTTGTATATGTTACAATGGACTTATAATGGTATTGTATCCCAATAAACCTACTGGAAATTAAAATATTGTAGTTCAATAATGCATTTAATACACCCAATCTACTGAACATTAAATCTTAGCAACGGGATACTGTCCAGTATTTGTCGTTTGCCCCCATGACTGTGTAGTCGGCTGGGAGATATAGCTCATCACAGCTGTCTATCATCAATAGAGAATATTGCAACACATTGCCAAATCAGGAAAAGATCATCATTTAAAATTTCACATATAGTTTCTACTGAAAGTGTCTTGCTTTTGAACCAACTTAAATACTTGAGCTAAACTTTTCATATAAAAACTTAACTTTTTTTTTGGTAAATGAACAACTTTGTCAGGAAAAAAAAAGTAGTCATAAGCATGACATCAAAATGAATTCTATTGTCATGTATAACTAAAAAGAACTAAAAAAATTTTAAAAGATAAAAATAGTTTTCTGTGTAAAAAATTAGAAACAATTGCAATTGTAACACACTACGTTTTTGGGAAGGGAGTAATATTTTTAAAATTGTTACATAAAACATTTGTTAGCATATTTTGAACACTTAGTAGCAACTTAAAGAAAAACAATAGTTAAATATAACTGACATAAAAATAAACATAAGTTATAGTAAACCTAACAATGACAAAGTAAAATAGGAATAAATAGATTTGCAGCTGATAAGAGAGACAGTGAATCAAAGAGAAATACCAACCTCACATTATAAAGTAAGAATTCCAGATATGATTTCAGGAAATGATATGAAAAAAAACTGTAATATTTTATAATTAGAAATAAAACAAAGAGTAATTAAAAATCATGATATAATTATGATGCAGAGATGGCTTGTGATTAAACTCTCAGATATCATAAGCTAATAGAAAATGCCAAAAAGCAATGTCAAGAAATAGTGATATAAGCATGCAGTTTAGACATGTAAATTTTATCAAATACATTAGAACTAATGAAATTGGAGGTATTGGAGATAAGTGACATTTGTTTTTCATTATTAGCCCATCTGCAATACAATTTCCCCCCAAGTGCTTCCATTATGTAGATAAATTTCTGTGTATATTAGTGTAAATAATCATTTAAATACATATATTTGGAAGCAAACTTTAAATTTTAATATATATAGTATGTTTTAGTCAGTGATAAAAATATAGGACCATCTTTAAAAAAAAAAACAAGAAATTAACTTGAATTTCTTAAACGATTACAAGTGATTTTTAAGGAGAATAGGTCTTACCAATAAGAATTAAGAATATTTAAATAAAAAGTTTAAACATAAATACATCAATAACCAGATAAAAGACATGAGAAAGAAAAACTATAACCTATATTATAGTTAAGAAGACTAAATCATTTCTCCCAATGATTAAAAAATAATTAAGGATTCTGTTCTTACTAATTCTATTAAATATTTTATTGCAAATCTTAGTGCAATAAAATTATAAAGAGATTTAAAAGACGGACTTTAAAGAGGGATTTGGAAAATTAGATTATGATGATGGATGCACAAGTATGTAAATATTCCCCCAAAAAACTTGGAATGCATAATTTAAATCTGTGAACTTTATGCCATTAATTTATATTGCAGTGAGGACTGTTGCAAAGAAAAACCAATGGAAAGTTGCATTTACTTACAGGTAATATGATTCCTTAAGTAGAACATCCAATTGATTCCACCTAAAACTATATACCGACTGAACAAGGTGGACGGATACACAGTTTTCAAACAGAAACACCATTACATTTATACAAAGCATCAATTAAAAATAAGAAAATACAACATCACCAAGACAGTTTCTACTATCTATGAATAAATCTAAAGTGAATGGTACAAATTTACTATATGGAAAATATCAAAGCATTGCTGAGTGCTAGTAAAGAAGAAGCAGATAACCAGTATCTATAAATAGATATGGAAAGAAATCACATTATTAAAAGGTTAATTTCCTCCAAACTGACCTATATGTTCAATTCAATCATAATATTAATTCTACTGGATTTTAGAAATAGGAAATCATAAGAATATGCCAAGCTTTGTATGGAAAGAACATCAAAGGAAGAATGTATAAAGACATCTGAGCATGTTCATAAAGTAACTTTCATTTAAACATGAAAAGGAGTACACTCCTAATACCCAAAATAAAATGTTTAATCCCAAAAGGATTATGTTGACAAAGAAATGAGTCAAAAGAAAAGTGCACTGTGTGATTCCATTTATATGAATTCTAAGACAGGCAAAACTAATCTATAACGGTTGAAGTCAACAATTGGTTGCTTCTTTGATAGGAGTGAGGATTAACCAGAATGGGCATCAAGGCTATTCCTAGGATGATAGACTATTATTGATTTTATTTTGGACAACAGATACAGGAGTGCATACAATTGTGACAAATAATCAGCTGAGCATTTAAGCTACATTTTTATGATGTCTCAATTAAAATACATGAATATACATTTTCAATGAATGCATCTCCACATTTTTTAGAGTGTTTTTTTTTACTGACATTTTAAAAATATGTTCCTGAAAGAGAAGTATTTTGTTATTTTATTTCACATTTTGCTTTCTGTCCTGTATATATCTTTTAAATTGATTCATAAACATCTTCAGATAAGTATGTAAGCCACAATATAATTTTTTAGTGTGAAGATGATAGTGATTTTCAATTCTTGTTGTCAATAATTTATCTGAAACTTATTAAGATTTATTTAAGAATGTTTTGTTCATGTACTCTGAAAATTTTATTTACCTTAATGATTAACATGCACAATTTCCATCTCTACTTACAGTAAAAATTAGAAAAAACAAAAATTCCTGATAGTTCGTTAGATGTAAATTCAAGCATGATGTGCCACATTTTTTGTTTTGTGAATATTTTTAATATCCAAAGTCATGAATATTTTTAGCTTTTTATTATGCAGAAATAAATTTACTTCCCTTTCTTTATATCTAGTAGCTCTGTGTTGTTCCTTTTAAATAAGTATATTTAAAAGAGAAGTAACATGTGCATTCTTCCAGGTTTATTCTTCTTATATACTAAAGCTGTTGACTGATTAAAATACATTATTTATAACATGTACTTTTTATGCATACGTCTGTTTCTCTGACTGATGATCTTTGGTGCATAATAGTGTGCATGCAGTAGTTCCAAGCAGTGATGACACTAGTAGTATTTTGATATAAATTTTTAATGTTTTTTGATATTCTTAAATATTTAACCTTATAAAAATTATCTGATAATATGAGGAAAAGTATGGAATTTAACATATGTGAATGTACAGTGAGAAAATTATCCATAAGGTTAGTAAAAATAACCCAGGATGTCCTCATTTGTTTGGAAATATACAATTATTTGGTACTGTAAATATAGCAAAGATTTCCTTCACAATTAAGAATGTGAAAAATAATTAAAAAAATGCTAATTTCTAAATTCTTACATACTGAAATTACAGAAGAAGCTTCCATTAACAAAAATACCTAAAAGTAGTTAAAATAAAAATAATGTTCACTTGTTGATGCTATTTTTTTGTTTTTTGACTCCTGCAAATAAAGGCTTCCCTAATTCTTGATGGAAACAAGGACACATCAAGGGAAAAAAACTTCAGACCCATATCCCTGATGAACATAGATGTAAAAATTCTCAATAAAGCTCTGGCAAATCACATACAAAACATACTAAAAATAGAGCACCATGATCAAGTGGGATTCATCCCAAGGATGAAAGTTTGGTTCACCATATGGAAATCAATAAACATGATTCATCACATCAGTAGAATCAGAGACAAGAATCATATAATCATCCCAATAGATGCAGACAAAGCATTTGTCAAAATATAACACCCCTTCATGTTTGAAACACTAGAAAAACTAGGGGTAGTAGGAAAATACCTCAATATTTTAAAAACTACCTATGCTAAACCTAAGGCCAACATCTTTCTAAATGGAGAAAAATTGAAAGCATTCCCTCTAAAAACTGAAACAAGACAAGCATGTCCTCTATCACCAATTCTATTCAACATAGTCCTGAAAACTCTAACCAGAAAAATTAGATAGGTGAAAAAAATTAAAGGGAAACAAATAGGAAAAGAAGAACTCAAACTATCACTATTTGCCAACAACATGATTCTATATTTAGAAGATCCAAAAAATTCCACCAGAAAAATTCTAGAACTAATAAATGAATTCAGAAAAGTAGCAGGTTATAAAATCAACACCCATAAATCAATGCATTTCTACACATCAGTGATGAATCTACTGAAGAAAAATTAGGAAAACTACCCCATTCAAAGTAGTCTCAAAATAAGTCAATAAATAAAATACTTGGGAATCAATCTAACAAAGAGGTGAAAGACCTCTATGATGAAAACTATAGACACTAAGACAGAAACTGAAGAAACTGGAAGATGGAAATATCTCCCATGCTGTTGGATAGGCAGAAGTTAATATTGTCAAAATGAACCATACTATCAAAAATCTGCTGGTACAGATTTAATGCAATTCCTATTAAATTCCAATGAGATTCTTCATAGAAATAGAAAAAAGCAATCATGAAATTCATTTGGAAAATAAGAGACCCAGAATAGACAAAGCAATCCGTAGCAAGAACAGTGGAAGCAGGAGGTAACCACAATACCAGACCTGAAACTATACTACGAGTCATAGTAGGAAACAGCATGGTATTGGCACGAAAACAGACATGTAGACCAAAGGTATATGAAGACACAGAGCAAATCCAGGATAAATACAATTATCTCAATAACTAGGCAACAGCAACCAAAACATTCACTGGGAAAGATAGCCTATTCAAGAAATGGTGCTAGGAAAACTAGAAATTCTATGTAATGAAATGAAATTAAACCCCTTTCTCTCACTCTGCTCAAAACTCAACTGAAAGTGGATCAAAGACATAGGCACTAGAACAGAGTCCCTGTGTCTAATAGAAGAAAAAGTAAGCCTAAGTCTTCACCATGTCTGCTTAGGTACTGACTTCCTTAACAAGACTCCTAGAGCACAAGAAGTAAAATCAAGAATCAATAAATGGGGTGGATTCAAACTAAAAAGCTTCTTCTCAGCTTAGGAAACAATCAATAATGTGAAAAGGGAGCCTACAGACACTTTAGAGAAGAAGAAATATAGTTGATCAACAATATGGGAAAATATATTCAACATCTCTACCAATTAGAGAAATGCAAATCAAACTAAGATTTCATCTTACTTCAATCAGAGTGATAGTTATGAAGAATAAAAGCAATAACATATGTTGGTGATGATGTGGGGAAAAAGGTACACTCATGCATTGCTAGTGAGACTGCAAATTGGTGCAACCATTATGGAAAGCAGTATGGAGATTCCTCAGAAAACTGGGAATGGAAACACATGGTTTGACCTAGCTATCCCATTCCTCAGTCCATACCCAAAGGACTTAAAATCAGCATACTACAGTGATGCAGCCACATCATCAAAGGAACTGGAGAATATCATGCTAAGCAAAATAGCTAATCTCCTCAAACCAAAGATCAAATATTTTCTCTGATATGCGGATCCTAATTCACAATAGGTGGGTGGAGGGATCAGGAATAATAGAGGTACTTTGGATTAGTCAGAGGAGAGTCAGTGAGCTATCAAGGTAGGAAGATGGTAGAATTAATCAGACATTATTACCCTATGTACATATATGATTGCCACAACCAATATGATTCTACAACATGTTACAACCAGAAGAATGAGAAGTCATACTCCATTTATGTATGATGCATCAAAAGGCATTCTACTGTCACGTATAACTAATTAGATCTAGAGCAAATAAAAAAAAAGAACATGCTAGTAAGTTAAAAAAAAAAACTGAGCAGCTAATTTTCCAAACATCAAAACAATCCTAATTTAAAGGACACTATTGCTAGTTGTATGACTGTTCAAACAAACATACTCAGAGAAGACAAGCGGCATATAATTTCATCATTGAAGCATAAGGATTTTTATAACAAGAAAATGCATATTTAGCTCTCATCCCCAGTTCCTAAAACTGGGCAATGTAGTGAGAACTTCTTTTTGTTTTGTTTTGTTTTGTTTTGTTTGGTTTGGTTTGGTTTTAATGAGTTTAGCTTCAGGATAGGGGCTAGTCTCCAGAAAGACCAATACATAATTAGAGGACTAGAACTTTATCTCTACTTCTTGATGTTCAGGAAGAGGAAGAAGGGCTGGAAAATGAATTAATTGCCAGTGGTGAATGATTTTAATTAATCTTGAAAACATAATGAAACCTCCATAAATCCTCAAACAGAGTTCAGAGAGCTTCTGGTTGAGGAAACACAACAATGTGATGGCAGTCTCGAGCATCCGTCAGGTGGCTGTTACTGAGTTGTGTTCTTACAATAAACCAGCATCAGTAACAGAGCATCTTCCTGAGTTCTGTGATCCTTTCTTGCAAATTATTGAGCTTCAGGGCAGTGTCTGTAAGAACCACAACTTATAGTTACTTGATCAAAAGTATGGGTGGCTGAGGGCTAGAGACTGATGTCTCAAGGATGTGCCGTCCGGTGGGACTGAGGCTGAGGTATATCCAGGGTAATTAGTATCATAACTGAACTGAATTGTAGGACAAGTCATTAGTGTCTGGAGAGTTATTGCATTGGTTGGTATGAGAAATTATTTGAGTAAGTGAGGACTTAGTCATTAGTTTGGTAATTCTCTATATCATAATGTATTTCCTGAATTGAATGAGTGTTGTGATGCTGGGTGTTCTGCAATAGAATGTGTAAAACTCCAGGGAATCGCCAAGTCTTATAAGATAAACCCCACTGATAGTTTAGCTTGGTAATTCTTAAGGATCTTTAGCATAGTAAGTATGATTGCTCTGTGTGTGAGTGTGTGTGTGTGTGTATACACATACATATGTGTATATGTGTCTATATATACACAGAATATATATGTATATAATGTGCATATCTGTGTATACATATACATACATTACACTGTCATATATAATATGTATGTATATATGTATATGTGTATATATGTATTTGGCAAATATTTTCTAATGTTTATTATTAATTTTAAATATTTTGTCATTAATAAGCATTGAGTTTTATTTAGCCATATTTATTAGCTTTTGATTTTTAATTTTTTAATGTTCTTATCTAAAATTTTGTATCCTTGATTAACATCCTTGTATTTATCGTGCTTTAAATTAAGAGTAGCTAACCTGTCTTTATATATAATTTTGTTATTTTTTGTTTTTCTTTTCTGATACTGGGAATTGAACCAAGGGTTGCTATACCACCAAGTTATATCCCAAGCCCTATTGAATTTTTTATAGTTACCAGACTGGAATCTGTTTTAAAATTTTCTTTCTACTTGGATTGACTTGAACCATGTCCCCGATAGAATGATGTGATTCTGACTTTAGTTAGAAATCTGTGTGTTATAAACATAAATATAACCAAACAGGTGAAGTAGGGGAAAATTTGGGGGCAGTGAAACTATGTTTAATGATATGTAATAGTTGACACATGACAGTATGGATTGTCAAAATGAATAGAACTTTACCATACAAATAGTAACATTGTATGCAAATTAAATAAAAATCATTTTAGAGAACTGGGACTCATAGGTGGAAAGAGAATTGTGATACAAGAGTTATATTGTTTTACCAGAGAATGAAATAACGTAATTGAGGAAGGTGTGTGGTAGGGAAGAAGTTGACATGAGTAAATCTGGAAATGAGCAATACTAAAAGCTAATGAGTAATACTAAATGCTAAATGAACTGGGTACAGGCACTGTGTTGTAGTTTATAAAGTTGTTTCCAGCAGTATAAGTGTTGGCAATTCTGAAACCATTATATGCATGCACTAAGATGGAACAATTGTATATGTATGGTGAAAAATGTAAGCAAGGTTTCTTATGGTTAGAATGTGAGGTTACAGACAAGCTATGAAGAAATGACTGGAATGATGTTTATGTTAATAAGTTAGAGTCAGGAAGGACAGTAATTCTACTCATACTAAGTAATTATATTTACTATAATTATACTTACTATGTGTTTCCTAAGAAGCAAACTTTCCATAACTTCAAATTTTTAATATATCTCATAAGTATAAATTTATTTCTAGGAAGGCTTGCAGAGCTGTTTAGCTATGAGAATAGGCATCCCCAAATAAATCTGTTACTCATTTATTGAGGAAGAGAGCTATACCTTACATTGAGTGACAGCAAACACTCTCTGCTGAAGATTCCTACATTAAATCTCTATGTGACATTATCACTCATGTAGGTTTCTAACTATAGTCAGAACTGCATCATTCTACTGGGTACAGGATCAGCCAAATCCAAGAGGAAAACTATTTAATATAGTTTAGCTAGCCTGGTAATTATTCTGGTATTTGGTCCCATTATTCACATAAATAGATGATATTTAAGTAACCATTCTAATCTAACACACAGGTATTTGGAGACTATGAGTGTTTATAATTTTAAAAAGATTTTATTTGTTCTTTTTAGATATACATGACAGTAGAGTGCATTTTGGCATATTAACACACATGAAGTGGTAACATATTCTAATTAGGAATCCCATTCTTGTGTTGTACAAGATATGGAGTTTTCATTGGTTGTACATTCACATATGAACTTAGGAAACTTATGTCTGGTTCATTATACTGTCTTTCCTATTCCTATCCCACTCCCTTTCCCTTCATTCCCCTTTGTCCTAATTCAATGAAATTCCTCTTCTGTCTTCCCTCCCCCTTATTCTGGGTTAGCATTCACATATCAGAGAAAATATTCGGACTTGTCTTTTGGGGATTAGCTTATTTCACTTAGCAATGATACGCTCCAGTTCCATCAATTTACTGTCAAATGCCTTAATTTCATTCTTCTTTAAGGCTGAGTCATAGTCCATTATGTATATACACACCACATTGTCTTTGTCCACTTATCTGTGAAGGGCATCTAGGTTGGTTTCATAGCTTACCTATTGTGAATTGAGCTTCTATAAATATTGTAGTGGCTGTGTCACTGTAGTTTTATATCCTTTGGGTATAAAACAAGGAGTGGGATAACAGGGTCAAGGGTGGTTCTATTCCAAATTTCTAAGGAGTCTCCATACTGCTTTCCAGAATGGTTGCACCAATTTGCAGTCCCACCAGCAATGTATGAATGAACAGTTTCTAGGCATTAGACCAGAGACCTATACCTACTAGAGGAGAAATTAGTCCCAATCTTCATCCCTGTCAGCTTACGAACCAAATTCATCAAGACTCCTAAAGTGCAAGAAGTAAAATCAAGAATCAATAAATGGGAAGGCAATCCAACTAAAAATCTTCACAACAACAGAAACAATGAAAAAAAATGAAGAGAGAGCCTACAGAATGGGAAAGAAATCTTTGCTACCTGCACCTCAGATAGAGCATTAATCTCCAGGATATACAAGGAACTAAAACAACAACAACAACAACAGAAAAAAAAAAAAAAAACAATCAATAAATGAGCAATAGAACTGAAAGCAACTTCACAGAAGAAATATGAATGTTCAAAAAATGTATGAAAAATGTTCAACGTCTTTAGCAATTAAAACCACACTGAGATTCCATCTCACTCCAGTGAGATTAGCAATTAATCAAGATACAAGTAACAATAAATGTTGGGGGCGATGTGGAGTCTATGGAGTCTTAGTGATGCCTGGGTGAAATGCTGCTCCAGCTGCTCCAGGCTGTAGTGCAAAGAAGCAGGGAAGCTTTAAGAGTGTCGCTAGGGAGAAGCCTAGTAAACCTGGGGCAAGTTGAAATAAGGCAGCTGGGGCTGGGGAGATAGCTCAGTTGGTAGAGTGCTTGCCTTGCGAGCACAGGCCCTGGGGAGCACCGCAAAAAAAAAAATGAAATACGGCAACTGTATCTGACTCCAATCGTTTTAGGCAAATAAATGCATCATTTGTGAGAAGCAACTCTGTCATGATACATGGTGTTGATGGAGAGTGAAAAACAAAACAGGGACAAGACATGATCATCTAACATGAACTATCCCTAATACACTGACACTTGGTGTGGCTATTTTTGAAATCGATTATTGATAGTGCTCTTTATCATCAAATGCAGGTGGAATGGGAGAGGAGGTCTGAGCAATTCCAACAATATAAGCAGATTCCCTGTCACACATTCCATGAAAACCTGTAGGACAGTTCCTCTGGCTGGTTGATTTAAGAAGGAACATTTTGGGTCTGCATATTGTGCTGATTACTCTAAGTTGTCATTCTCTACCGCATCGCTGGAACACAATCTTCACTGAGTATCTTTCTGTTCTGTTTAATCGGTAGGACACACAATCTGTGGAAAACTACATTAATCCATGGGCAGTGGTTAATGATTTGGCTGGATATTTATTCTATCTGCAGGAATAATTTAACATCGGTGAGGAAAAAGCAAAAGCCACAAATCTGCACGGATACAATACAATGGAAGTTATGTCTTCGGTGCATAGCCCAATGCCACTCTCTCCAACAGACAGGGCTCATGAGTAGCTGTGCGGCAGAAGCATTCCTTTCCCTAGGAGCATCACTACCACCCTGTTAGTGAATACCTCCATATAACCCAGGCATTTCATTTGTTTGAAAGAGGTTAGTGATATGATAGGGCTTTGGGAGTTAGGGGAAAGAAATAAACATAGAATAAATAGATGTTACAAAAGATTTGGCAAGCCAAGTAAGGATGTAAAGGACAATTCTTTTCCTTTCATATTTCTTGGGAAAAAAACTAATCATAATAATATGAAAAATTAGTCTTCTTATGTTTAAGAGGTATAAGATATATCTCTGTTATAGGTAGAGGTTTGGGAGAGAGAAAAGAATGGTTGATGCTAGTATGTAGGGAAGAGATATGAGAATATACTCCTTGCAACAAATGTAAATGCTTACCAAAAATGTATATAGTTCATAACATTCTTTACATCAAGTGGACAAAATAATTTACCCAGTGAATTTGTTAACTCAAATACTCCAGTTTTCTCAATGAGATCATGAATCAGAAAAAGGGCTATGCACAAATTCAACAGGAAATGAAGTTGGTCAAATCACTGGGTTGATGTTGATTCATTTATCTAACAGCAAAGGCTGATCCTGCGCTCCAGGGCGAATCAAGTCCCAGGGGAATTACTTAGCCAGCTGGTTGCATGCTGGTTACATTACATTAGTTTTCATCATGGAAAGATCTGATATATATCACTGGAATATAATTTAGCTTAAAGTGTCTTTATCTACAAATATGTTTGTATCATCAGCACTTTACTAATCTTGGAGTTTTTGAATACTTTCATCATTGTTGTTTTCTATAATGTTACATTTTGACCTTAAAATTGATTTTCTAATTAAATTTGTTGATAGTCAATTGAAATTCACAGCTTTTCTATTCTTCCATTACCAGAAACCAGTAGGTACGCAGAAGACTATTTAAGGTTCATTACAAGTTGAACACAGTGGTGCACACCTGTAATTTCAGCAGCTCTGGTGGTTGAAGGAAGATTCCCAGTTCAAGGCCAGCCTCAGTAACTTAGGGAAACCCTATCTCAAAAATTAAAAAAGAAAAGGAAAAGGTCTGTGGATGTAGGTCAGAGGTAAAGCAAAGTGCCCCTGGGTTTGATCTTCAGTACTAAATAAGAAAAGGAAAAAAAGAAATTCTTTTTTTTTTTAATTATTTACTTATTTATTTTTTTTTACAGACTGTATTTTGATTCATTGTACACAAATGAGGTACATCATTTCATTTCTATGGTTGTACATGATGTAGATTCATACCATTTGTGTAATCATACATGTACATAGGGTAATGATGTCTGTCTCAGTCCATAATTTTTTCATACCCCCCCATTTCCTTCTACATAATCGAACGTTCCTCCATTCTTCTCTCACTCCCCCACTCCCCCACCCCCATTATATATTATCATCCACTTACCAGGGAAAACATTTAACCTTTGGTTTTTAGGGACTGACTTCTTTCACTTAGCATGATATTATCCAGTTCCATCCATTTATCTGCAAATATTCTTCTTCTTATGACTGAATAATATTCCATTGCATATATATGCAGTGGAATATATATATGTATATATGTATCCTATATATATATATATATATACATATATATCACATTTTATTTATCCATTCATCTGTTGAAGGGCATCTAGATTGTTTCCCCAATCTAGCAATTGTGAATTGAAGCTGCTGTAAACATTGATGTGGCTGCGTTACTGTAGTATGATGATTTTAGTCCTTTGGGTATAAACAGAGGAGTGGGATAACTGGGTCAAATAGAAGACAAAGTAGGCCCGAATCTTCATCATGTTGGCTTTAGGATCAGACTTCCTCAACAAGACTCCCAGTCAACAAGACTCCCAGAGCACAAGAAATCAAAATAAGAATCAATAAATGGTATGGACTCAAACTAAACAGTCTTTTCTCAGCAAAGAATACAATCAATAATGTGAATAGAGAGCCTACAGAGTGGGAGAAAATCTTTTCCACATGCACTTCAGATAGATAGAGCACTTATCTCCAAAATTTATAAAGAACTTACAAAACTTTACACCAAAAATACAAAGAACCCAATCAGTAAATGGGCCAAGGAACTGTACAGACACTTTTCAGAAGTCATACAGACGACTAATACATATATGAAAAAGTGTTCAGCATCTCCAGTAATTAGAGAAATGCAAATTAAAACAACTCTAAATTTCATCTTACTCCAAGTTAGAATGGCTATTAACAAGAACATAAATAATAATAGATGTTGGCGTGGATGTCGGGAAAAAGGCACACTTTTACATTGCTGGTGGAGTTGCAAATTGGTGCAGCCACTCTGGAAGGCCCCGTGGAGAATCCTCAGAAAACTTGGAATGGACCCACCTTTTGACCCAGTTATCCCACTCTTCGGTTTATACCAAAAAAAAAAAAAAAAAAAAAAAAAAGAAAGAAAAAAAAAAGAAATTCTTGACAGCAATGACTCAGGAAGAATGTCTTGAATGTTGGGTTCAAAACAGTGTCTGATGCAATGACAAATATGTATACTTTTTATCCTATAGCAAACATATATTCTGAATCACAGAAAATAAGACTAATGAGACTAAATGGAAGTAACCTATTTTTCCTAATAAGCTTACCCACTCGTGCAACTTTGATAATTAATGTCTCTCATTCTGTGCTCTGCTTTTGGAGTCTTTACAATCAACATGGAATATTCTGTCAGTAGACACACAAAAGATTGAAAGTTGTGACCATTATCTAATCAGTCTTATTTTCTTATAACACAGCCCCCAAAAGGGAGAAATTTTGTTGCGTTGAGCAATGAGGATTTGCCAGTATCAGCATCAGATTAAACAACACATGAGTGGAAAACCAGGGAAGTGCAGGAAACTTTACACTTCATGATTGTTCATCCTTTCTAGCAATCTTGAAAACTGTTTTTCAAAACTCTTTGAAGCTTATTTGATTTTTACTCTTAATTAAGATCATATATCTAAGATATCAGAATAGCAAACATTTTGTTAAAGCAGACATTAAATGCATGTACGTAAAGAATGAGCTAGATCAGTTTAGAAAGGTTGCAATTAAAATACACTTTCAACTAAAAACATCCATAAATAATGAAAAGTAAACATTTGCCTTTGCAAAGCACACACTGATCCATACTGTATCTTATGTAAATTCTAAAAATTTTGATATTAGGGATTATCTAATTGAAGGTGCTAAATAAATACTGATTAAGTGAATTAGTTTGTTATAAACTGGATTTTAATATTATCATAAAAGTATTTGTAATAAACTGTATAATTATGAAAGTACCTATGAAAGACTTTATTTAAAATTAGAAATTTAAATTATCCAGCAATTGAGAAAAATTACAATATGGCCTATTGTTACAATAATAGCAATAACAATTACAAACATTGTAATAATAACAAAATAATTGAGACAAATTACTAGGTGGCCCATTAGTATGTTTAGGGCCCATATTCAAATATGATGCCCTAAACATATATTTTTAAAAAAAGCCCCAAAGATGTATCTGGTTAAGTGATCTCCAGATGGTAATCTAGCCTCAGCTGGAAGCAGCTGGAGACACATGGTATCTCCTATGATTTTAGTTTCTAGTAAAGGGACCACTTAATATTTATTTATCTTTCTCCTGGAAACAGTCTTTGAATGCTTGTTCAGTTTTGCTGTTTATGACTTCCATAAAATATACAAGAGATAGTCTTGTAGCATTTAGTTCCCTTTTTTGTTTTTGTTTTTGTCTTTGGGTTTTTTTTTTTTTTTTTTTTTTTTTTTTTTTTTTTTTTTTGGTATGGGGTATTGAACCCAAGGGTGCTTAACCAATGATTCACATCTCCAGGACTTATATATATATGTAATTTGGAGACAGGGTCTCACTGAGTTGCTTAGGATCTCACTAAATTGCTGAGGCTGACTTTGCACTCATGATCAACCTTAGCCTCTCTCATGATCAATCTTACCCTCTGGAGTCACTAAGATTACAGGCATGCACCACCACACCTGGAGTATTAGTTACTTTTGAAAGTTAATATACATAGAATCATTTTTGTTCAAATTTTTAAAGAAAGATAAGAAAGGGTGCATAGTATTAAATTAAACATTTTGTTTTATAATATTACATTCAATCAATATGATCAATCAAACTCTAATAGCTGATTTTTCACTCTCAAAATAGTTCTTGGGCCCATATTCAAATACACTTGACTATGATTATATCTCATATAATTTCTTTCACACAGAATTTCCAAAAAATCTTAATTTATTACTAACAATATGCAAAAAAAAAATCTTATCCTAATGTACATTTTGGAAATAAAAATTATGGGCCTTCACAAGTAACTTCATATTGCCTATTATCATTTAAAAATACATTTAAATATGTATTTTACATATGATTTAATATATTTAAATATATATTTTTCTGTATCTTTTGTTTATGTACTATATTAACTCAAGTCTCCATAACAAATACCATAGACTGAGTGACTTAATGAGCAGAAATTTATTTTTCCACAATCCTGAAGCCTGGGAAAAGCAAACTCAAGATACCTACTATTTATTTTCCTGGTTAAAAACTACTCACCTTATTGTGTTTTCACATAAGAGAGAGAAAAAGAAGAAAAAAGGAAGAAAGAAAAAGGAGGAGGAGAAGGAGAAGAAGAAACCTCTGATCTCTTTTTTTTTCATTTGAAGACTACCAATCCAATGTGATTAAGGTCCCACCCTCATGAGCTCATTTAACTTTAGTGCCCTGAAAGTCCTATATCCAAATACAGTCACATTAGAGATTCAGGCTTCAGTGCATTAATTTTAGGGGGGATGCAATTCATTCAACATTGTCTATTAAAAACCAAGATTAAATACTTCAACATTATAATAGAGTCAATTTCCTTTTTGATGTTATTTGCATAAATGAGAATCTAGTAACTTGCTATCATTTATTTAATAAATTCTCTGTTTACTGTTGATTTCCACTATAAAATGAGGAATCATCATTCTTAGTATAATGGAAATTTAAAGTGAAAAATGAAATAATAGAGTAAGCAGCATATACTGTATTAGAGAAAGAATAGGTAAAATTCACAGAAAACTCATGAAAATATAAAGAAAAATTAGTAGATATAAATACAATTAATGACATCTTTGAAGATTTTAAAATAACCAACAGAAAGCAGCTCTAACAATTGAATATAAAAGAATCAGAAGAATAAAGAAATTAGTGAGGAAGCAGTATTTAAGAATCAAGGCTCTTATGGAAGATTTATTTTTAGAGTAGACAACATTAGACTGGAAGTATAAGAAAATCAACATATTAACTTGATATGTCAACTAAATGCAAAGTGTGAATTTGGGAAATGATCATTTTAAATCCAATGAAATACATTATGAATAATATAATTCAGTAAATTAAATTGAATAATTGCTTTGATTATTACAAGGAGACTGCTCTAATATTTGTCATGGACTACAAATATAGAAAGTACATAAAATTAGTTAGAGTTTTATTTCTCAAAAGTTGTTTTTATTATGAAGAATATTCATTTTTTAAAGGAATTAGTGAAATACAAATAGCAATAATACATCATGAGAGAACAAAATGGACTAAAAGCTACTTCTCACTTCTCAGAGTGAAGAAAAAATAATTTAAATCTAAGAAGTTAATTGAAAGTCATAAATAGTAAGAGTATAAAAACAAAAAATAGAACTTCAGCTATTCTGGAAGCTAGAGAATTTATGTGAATATAGAGCAGAAAGTAAAATTCAAAAATAAGAATAGTAAAATTGATGTATTTTAATTATGAAATGAGCTCTAATGATACACTACAATTGCAGTTTTTACTACTTTTAAAATTTGCATGTTATATATGTGTATTTATGTTTTGACATATTTAGAGTAGCTGGAGACTGAATTGATTGAATACTGAAATACATTTAATCATTTTAGTATCACTATCTCATTTATTAATCCTTGAGAAAAACAATTTAATCATTCATTAAATTTCTGTTGTCATTTATAATAAGTAAATGAAGGTCTGATAGATTCTTAGGATTTCTTTGATAGTCTATTTTACCTGAAAACCAGATGAGATCATATAAAGAATCTTTGAAATCTGAAATTGTTGTAATTAGAACTAGAAAATGAGTAGAAAATGATCTTCTATTATCTAGGGCAAAAATATCCTATTATAAAAAGGTATTCATACAAAATATGAAGGGACTATTTTGAAATCACTTAAGAAAGGATGTTTTTAAATAGCTCTATCATAATTAATAAGCAGTATAACATAATGGAAGAGAGCAGCTATGACCAAGGCATAGACCAGGAACAGTAAACAGCTCGGGATTGTTTAGTGCCTGCTGTATTCCTAACAGTGGAACTGTAACCACCTATGGCTAGAAGAAATGAGAGGCCGGAATGGTTTCTTGCGAACAAGGCAGAGTCATATACATAGGAGACCCTGAGAGAAGCAGTGACCTTCAGTCAAGAGAGATCTTTGTGAATGTCCCCACCAAACTCATGTTGAAATTTCATCCTTATAGTGAGGTGCTAAGAGGTGGGACAAGGTGGATGGGACATTTAAGAGGTGATTAAGTCATGAGTGCTCTGCCACATGAATGGATTAATCCGTTCATGGATTAGTAGATAACGTGTTTAATGGGTTCATTAGAGATCAGGTCTGTTATAAAAACACTTTAGCTCTGTTCTCTTGGTTTTCTCCCCCTCTCACCCTGTAGATTCCTTGCATCACTTACAGAAAGATCTTCACCATTCACAGCCCCTCAACCTTGGACTTCCCAGACTCTAAAACTGCAAGAACTAGAGGTGCACTCTACAAAGAAAAATTAGAGGGAGATTTAATAAAAGGACTCTTTTACCAAGACATAGATGTGATATGGGTAAACTACATGGGAGTGTTCAGTACTGCCATGTACATTCATACCTTCATTTTCCTTATAAATTATCCGGTATCAGTCTCAGAGAATCAATTATAGCAAAAGAAAACAGAGTAAGACACTCTCAACATAGTCCAGGCAATATATTCTCCTTAAGGATGGAGAATAGAATGGAGATCAGAGAACAGAACTGGAGGCAAATGACAGCTACCTTGCAGATTATATTTTTCCAACAATCTTTGGAAAATATTTATGAAATAAATAAAATAAAAAACAATGAGTTAGCTATTAGGCTATGCAGTAATCTAATTAGTTTCAGTTGACAGAAGCTTCAGAGCAAATACTTTTAGGGGCATGGGGGTAGGAAGGATAGTAGAGTGGAACAGACCTTATTACCTCATGTACATATATGACTGCATGACGGATATGATCCTACAATATGTACAGCCAGAAAATGAGAAAACACTCCAATTATGTATGATTTATCAAAATGTATAAATGCATTCTACTGTCATGTATTACTAATTAGAACAAATAAAAAAATTAACGAAAAAAGCTATATGGGAAAATGATATTATTACCACTTTCTAAAGTCCTGAAGTCTAGGAAAGTTCCATTGGGTTAGACTTGCAAATATCAGGTCATAAAGTGGACCCAGAGAAACCTGAACACCTCTTTAAAAGAGAAAAGAATTTTCTGCAGAATAAATATTCTTATCTTAGTTTGTAAGGGTGTTTTCAATCTTAATCAGTCTCTCATTTTCTATTGTAACATTGTCTGAGAAAAACATTCGAACACCTTTCTATTCTTATTTTTTGAGCTCTTCCCCACCCAGAAACCTGATAAAAATGAAATGGTATTTATGCAATTAGTCATAATGCAAAAATGCCCCAAGTTTGGCAGATGCATTAGGCATAGGAGAAATGAAAATGTTGAAAGTTTTTTTTTTTTTTTTTTTTTTAACCTTCCCTGAATGTAGTGATTTTGATAACTGTTTTGTCCCATTCTGGGACTTAGAAGCTACCTACGGAATTGTCACAAGAGATATTGGTTCTTGAGGACCGTGAGGCTTTATATTTTCCTGTAACTTCCTCATTAATTATATTTCATTGCTGCTGAAATCATCACATGAACTATAATTGTAAATTACTCCTGATAGCTCTGTGGACTATTCTTATAGAAAATAAATGCATTGATTCTGTCCTTCCAGGATGTTCTTTTTTTGCTCTTATATTTATCTAGTGAATCTGAAGCTAGGATTGAACTTTGCTAAGATATTTAACCAATTATCAAAGCAATGGAGAGAAAGCCAATAGGAGGAAAAAATTAAAATACAGCATTTTTTTCATTATCTAAATTTGAGCAAATATACTTGGTAAATCAATTAGGAATTACATTTCACAATGATTAGAAAAATATGAACTTACATATTTTAGGGGTGTATTTTTCTTCCAAGTTGCTAAAGATGGAAATAGATGCCCCAAGTTTCATATTGTAAATTCTTTCTAGTAGTATCAATGAAATACAACCCTCTGGCTCTGTGTAGCTCTGGGACCAAAAAACAAAACAAAACAAAACAGAAAACACCTTACTGATTATTTTGTGATAATGGACTTATTTCTACTCTCTTCTTTTTTTTTTTAATAATTTATGTATTTTGTAGTACTATATAGTATCAGCTGACATTAGTATTCTCTTTTGCTCCTGGAATTTCACAATAATCAGAAACTTTTTTTTTTTTTTTTTTTTACATTCTATGTGCACAACAGAGTATTTCACCAAAAAGTATCAAATCAAGATGACTTAAAACAGTATATCCATACATGGTACAGTAATTCAAAGAAAGAAGTGTAGAAAGATTATTCGTTGAGTGACTCAAACTTAACCTGAACATTGAGACTAAAGTTGGAATACAAAATACAAGAAGAGGAAGTGTACAAAAGTACTTAGTGGGTCTGAGGCTAATTTTCAAATGTCCATATATTTTCCTGTGACATTTCACAAGCCAAATTGTTGAGACAAACCTGAGTTTTGAATTATTATCTTTATGAATGTTTATATTATACTTCAGAATCTTCTCAGTCAAAACCAATATCGATCTGAGTAATTTTACATTTGATTTGACCTAAGTTTTGCTGCAAACTGACATGATTTCTAAAGGAAAATGTGTAGAATAGTGATCATTTTCTAATGTGCAGTTTAAGATACTGAAGATCAGAAAATAAATTCATCTTAATGTTACTGTGTAATGGATTGATATTTGTGTCTTCCCAAATTCACATGTTGAAATCCTAACACAAAATGTGTTGTGTTAGGAATTAGGATTTTTGAGAGAGAATTAGGGATCATGAGGGCAGAGCCATGGCAAATAAGATTTGTGCATGTATTAGTCAGCTTTTCTGCAACTGCAGCCAAAAGATCTAATAAGAACAATTTTAGAGCAGGAAAAGTTCATTTGGCATTTATGATTTTAGAGGTCTCAGTCCATGGGTGGCCAACTCCATTACTCTGGGCCACCAGTGAAGCAGAATGTCATGGAAGAAGGGTGTGGAGGAGGAAGCAACTCAGGACATGGCAACAAGGCAGTTCTGCTCACCAAGGACAAAATATACCAAAATTTATGACTCCCCCATCCTTCTCCAGTCACACCCTAACTGCCTTCAGTTACCAATCAGTTAATCTATATTAGTGGATTAATCCACTGATTGGATTACAACTCTCATCTAATCATTTCACCTCTGAACCTTCTTACATTGTCTCACACATGAGATTTTAGGGGATATTCATACATAAACCATAAAAATGCCCTTGTTAAAGAGATCTCAGAGAGACTTCAGCTCTTTCTAACATTTAAGGATATAGAAAGCAGATAGTTATCTGCAAGATGGAAGAGCACCCTTACAAGAACACAATCATGCTGCCACCCTAACATCAGACTTTCACCCTCCATACCTGTATTAAGGTTATTTATTTGTTTATAAACCATCCAACCACTGGTGCTTTGTTATAGCAGCCCCAAAAGACTAGAACATACTTCAAAATTTGTTTAATAAGTATATTTCTAATTACATCTGATTTTTTACAGGAAAAGCTTAAAATTGAGGAGTAGAAGATTTCAATATAATTATTAAACATTATCTTTAATTAAAAATGCTCCATAAAAACCATAGTGACATGTATATATAATTAGTCAGTGTTAAAAATGAAATAAGCAGAAAAATCCATATTTATAGAATATGTGAAACGATGTAAGTATTAATTTCCATTCAGCAGTAGATAAATATCTTAAAGGAATCTTTTTTAATAAAACACTTTGAAAACAATTATAACGAGTATGGTCATTATTTAAGGGGCAATCCAGGGATAATAGAAATTTGACCATCAAAGTCTAAAATTATGCTGTTCAGTGGAAATAAAATGGAAGTTGAATTAATAATTCAATTTTTTCTCATAGCACCATTTAAAAATCTATACTAAGAACCAATGAAATTAATATTAATAGTATCTTTTATAAATCAACAATATCTAAATTTCATCTCAACACACTTCACTTAAGAAGTAGTTAATGAAATATTTACATTTTTTTGCTATTGTTTTAACCTAAGATTTTGAAATCCAATTATACTTATAATATATCTTGATTTTTACTGACCAAAATTTAAATGCTCAGTAGCCACAGATGACTAGTGACTAGTGACTAATGTATTAGACATTGTAGGTCTAGAATTATGAGGAAATAAAAGTGAGGGTGAAGTATATGATGACCATAAAGAGTCCAGATTAGGCTGTATGACTTTAGCTGTGGTCATTTCTAGTCCTTAAACATCATTGCTTGATGGAAAAGTTTTCAAGGAGGGTTTTCTTTCTCATTTGTTATGAAATATGTACATGACAAGGTCTCATGTTCATGACAATTTAATTTCCAGAATATTTTATAAAATACCAAATTATCATCCAGTGTTTAAATTAGGAAAGCAGAAATAATAAAAGAAGGAAACATTTAATTGTAAGAATTAGGGGCTTATCTTACCACTTGAAATACGGTATGTGCCCTCTGGAAATCTGGAAGTTCAAGCCACTCAGGAGGTTCACTGGCAATATACCCTGGCTGTGTTCAGAGATTAATGAGCCTCTATCACCTAGTACCACTTTTTATGATGGGGTAAAGAGGACATGGTAAATTGGGCATTGGACTCCAAAGACTTTGGCCTGAAACGTGATACATGCCATTTTTAAATAGAGTTCATTGACCTAAGTAAGTCACACATCCAATCCTAAATCAAGGGGCATATGGCACGAAATTCTAACAAGGTACAGAAGGAAGTATGTTTGTCAACAGTGCTAGGAACTAGTTCAGGAAATAATAGAAGCCTTGTTAAATGGGATAATGGTACCACCTTTAATGATGATGAAAGTCAGATATATTGAAAAGATACATGTAAGTCCTAAAAGTTAATAAATATTAATTCCTCACCCAAATACACAGTGGAAAAACAGTAATGAAAATGGTTATTAGCAGTAACCACATACAAGAGATGTTATCTACAAATTAATCTAAATAAAACAGAACATTATAGTATATTATATTCAAAGAATTCAAACGGAAAAGTTTTAATAAACAAGTCTGAGCACAGGTTATGGTAAATATGCTAGTGATTTGTAAATTTGTTTGTCTAGTTGTTAGGCATACTAACTTGTGCATGACTAAGCCTGATTCTCTACCATGTTTGCTCTGAGTTTTGTCACTTGCTGAGGCCAAGGTCCCTTGAATGCCCTTGCTAGCATCTTTCTAGTTAGCCTAGTTGATAAGAGATCTTTTTCCATGAAGTTTGGAAATCACTTAGGAGTAAAGCAACAGTTGTTTTGCTTTCACGTGTGGAAAAATGGGGAAAGTATTTTCTGCAGCTCATGTGCCTCTTCGATTATGTGCTGTCTTCATTGATGTGAGAAATTTGGGGACAGCAGTGGCTCCACTACTTTTGGATTTCTAACTCATAGGCCAAGTGTATGTTTAGCACTATAAAGATGGGCAGCAACTTACCTTCCAGGACAAAGTTCAATATGGGAAGAATTGACACAAGTGTCAACTGTTCTTATGGATTCCAGCCTGCTCATGCTCACAGATCCCAGCTCATTCTTATAGACTTAACCTTGTCTTTTTCTTCTTTACATCCTCATTTTCTGTCCTTCAGACTTCAACCTCCAGTATCTTGAAGAGACTGCTTAAGCAGCTGCCACAACTGCATACCATCAAATCTGTGCAACACCTTGATCACCTTATAAAAAGGAGTGGTTATACTTCTTGTGTTGAACTCTGACAAGTACACCAATTTGATGCTGTGATTCTGGATAGAAGGAAATCTTAAGAATTGTTCTTTTAATTCACTTTGGGTTATCAGGAAGGGATCTAATTAAATTCCAGTCATAAAGCCAGACACTGGAAGACCATGACATGCAGTAGCAAGACAGTTAGGTTCTATTGACACTGTAGATAGTGCATTGTCCTCACTTTGTTGACATAGGACATGTTAGCAAAATATAAAGATTATGTCAGCATTACTTTAAGTGCATGGAAAAATATAGCAAAGTTCTTAGCCCCAAGGTCCACATAGGGACCTGAAAATTTATATGACTGCTCTAAAGAAACACTTACCTTCTGCAATCTCAAGGTTGAGATTGCTAATTACCCAAATTAAAATATAATTCTGCGGATAAATCAGCTATCTGCAGAATAGATAACTGGGTTACAATGTAAGTTATATTCACAATATGCAGTTTATTTTTTATTGCAATTAAGGTGTTTATTAGGAAAACATGAACTATCAACAATTGGAATGTGGCCATATGGCAGAAAAACATTGAACTCTTAACACCATGTAACCCATTTTTAGCTGCAGAAATAACCCTTCATCCATTTCATATGGAAAGTAACCTCATTTGTCCAAAGAACCACTAGCTGCCAATCCAAAGGGAAATAAATTGCAGGAGGTGTTAATCCTCCTCAGAGTCTATTCCCACACATGACTTTCTGCTCTAGACTTATAACTAGACTCAGTTTCCACCAGATCCCCCAAATTGAGATACAGAATATGATCCTTGAGGAAATGTGTTATATATAAGAGAATTGTATGATTTTTGTCAATTTAGAGTCTCCGAAACTTGAGGATCTTAAGGATGTGTGATTGGAAATAAAGACTATAAGTGAAATCAGCACAGGTTTGTTGGTAAGGATCATAAGCACAAATTCTTGTGGTTCTGGTAGTAGCTCTGTCAAGTTGTTTGATTGAATATCAATCTAAGAATGATCTGTGAAGAGTGAAATTAAGATGTCAGAAGGAATTAGGAAGGTATACAAAGGCGTGGGGAGATTGGAATGGTAGAGTACATTTATCATGCCAAGATCTACTCAGTTGACTCCTGGGTCCCTGGGAAGGTCCAGAGGGCATTCTTTTCACCAATGCTCTGTCAGAAATTCAAAAAAGGAGCCCTCACACCATTGAGTAGTTCTCTGGTGGCTCTTCTCTATATGCAGGAACTACAACGAAATGCTAAAATTCAATAGGGATGGAGAAATCTGGGAGTGGCCAACAATCAAATCACCCAAGAAAGTTGGGCTTAGTTAGCATAATGAACAGTTACTCTGAAAGCCTGAATATACCAGTGGACAGTGGCCAGATTGCATATAAAAATAAAACTCTGACTCACAGACTGTAGCAACCACCCAGGAAACCAGCCACTTATGTGCAATAAGTAAGCCAACCTGCTGTAACTCAGAATTGCAGAAAGCCAGATTGTTATCTCTAGACAAATATAGGAAGTTCAACAATAACTTCAAGCCCCAGAATGTTCAAGAGTAGATTAATAAGTGACCACATTCCTAATTTGGATCCCTGCTTCCAAACTGAAAAAATAATATATTTTTATAACCAATCCCATAGCACACCCCACTGCTAGTGAGTCCACCGCATTTTCCCTGTGGCAACAGCCTCTAACAGCATATCTGAAGCCTTTCCCAAACTGCTCCTCTCTTCTGCCTGCCTTTAGTCTTTATCAAGACATAATGGTCAAGGGTCTCTGTCTTGCTACAGTGAATGCTGAGTAAATGGACTTTGCTTTTCTCATTTGTTTGAGCTTTTATTTCACAAAGAAAACATTATTTATAACAATCTGACTTTCAGAGACCTTTGATTTTGACTAGTTGATAATGGTTCCTCTAGAACCAGAATAGTCTGGCAGCCTACCAAAGTCTAGCTTGATTTGTTAAATGGAAAACCTCCAGGTCTAGTGAACAGAATTCTGACTTCAATCAAGAGATTCAAGTCAAGAGTTACAGCCCAGTCAATTCTCAGACCTGTGCCAGTTCAGGGACCTAAAATTCCTCAATGAAGAGAAGCAAATTCTCCTCAGGACAGGTCTCTGCAACACTGACAATATTTATGTTGGTAAACTTTCTCCCGTCTTTCCTAAAGGGACAGGTGGTCTTTTATTTGACCTTATTTTGTTGGAATACTTTAAATATGTATTTCATTTAGTACTCAGTTGCATTTCAGATTATTAAAAAATGCATTTTCTTGTTTGTGTAGGGAGCATGCTAGGTTGAAAAAAATGATTCAATTTTAAGTCCCATGAAAATTTTTATTTTTTGTATCTTAAATCTTCCTTGAGTATAAAATAGGACATAGGTCAATAATGCTAAAATATAAATTAAATTTTAGGTCACGATATAATATATGATATAAATTTGAAGCTCAGGAATGGAAATGGTTTTCATTTCTCAAAGTGAGTGACCATTTATACTTTCTTGTGCTAATTAAAATATGTATCTTTTTGCTTTGTGTGTGTATGTCTCTGTGTGCATGTGTGTGTGTGTGTGTGTGTGTGAGAGAGAGAGAGAGAGAGAGAGAGAGAGAGAGAGAGAGAGAGAGAGAGATGGGGGTGAGGAGGAATGAGAAGAAGGAGGAGGAAGAGGGAGAAAGTTTAAGAATGATTGGTTTCAGAGTTAAAGTACTTTGCATAGATGGGACTGTGGTTTGTGTAACGTGTGTGTATTATTTGTCTATTACTATGTAACAGAGTATCCCTAATTTAGCAGCTTAAAATGACATCTATTTTTTCATGCCGCAGGTTCAGTGAGTCTCAGATGCAGGCACAGCTGAGCTGGTCCTCATCTCAGTCTCACTAGGCTGTAATGAGGGGTCAACAGGCTGTTTCCTCATCCAAGGTTTGACTGGAGAATGCTCCTTTTCCAGGTTCCTCTGGGTCCTCTAGACAACACTGGGTGACTTTTTTCTTCAAACCCACAGGGTAAGTGGCCCTCAGGTATGGGGGCCTGATGTCCCTTAAGAATTTTTCACCTGATCAAAGCAGGCTTCTCTAGGGTAAGTCTTCCATTTATTTATTTTTTATTTTTATTTTTATTTTTTTAATTTCCATCTCAAATCCACTGATTGGTACCTTAATTAAATCAATCCATTCATCTTTACCGTATTCTGTTGGCTAAAAAAAATTAGAATTTTCTCCTGTTACATGGGGAGGAGATTACACAAGTTGGTAATCATTGGGGGTCACTAAAGATAGGGGATAGGTGTACCTCAGTGCTATAAGCCAGAAACTCCAAGGAGCAGTGGGTAAAGGAAGGAAAACAGAGGGGAAGCAAGGGGAAAAGGAGGAAGAGAAGGAGGAAAGGAGGGGTCAAAGCCTGTGTGAAGTATTCTGATATCAATTTCAATTCATTTTGGATTTTTGCTGCCTCATTCTCCATCCCCTCAGGTTTCGTACTGACCTTCCTGTGGTCTGTGTCCTCAGGTTTCCAAATACTTAAGATTATAACTTGATACAGCTTTCACTTCTTTGCTGTGACTAAAGGACCTGACCAGCACAATTGTAGAAGAAGAACGGTTTATTTAGGGCTCATGGTTCAGAAGTATCAGTCCACAGAAGACTGGTTCCATTCCTTGGACTCCAAACATCATGGTGGAAGACTGTGAACCAGCTCACGTGGTGATCAGGAAGCAGAGAGAGACTCCACCAGGCAATATACAAATATTACCCCCGCGATGCCCCAATTCCCACCTCCTCCAGCCACACCCTACTACTTCAGTTATCACTCAGTTAATCCCTATCAGAGGATTAAATCACTGATTGGGTGAAGACTCTTAAAACCCAATCATTTCTCTGAAACCTTTTTGCACTGTCTCATGTAAGCTTTTGGGGGACACCACATCTAAACCATAACACTTGCTTTCCAGTTTATTACCCCTTACACACTGAGGAGTTATTCGATATTAGGGACTCATTCCAATTCCAATTCATCTTTATACTTTCAAAGATTTTAGGAAATTAGAGGAAACACTTGATTTATTGTATCTGAGGAAGACAGGAACAGAGTCCATACCTATGCCAGAGAGGCAGGAGGCACTCTCACTTGCTATCTTATCACTCACTGGCCTCATATTAACATTAACAGAAAAGTTAGTTACATTAATGAAAATTAAATCTAATATGTATAAAAACAAACACACCTTGAATATATTGTGATGTCAGCATGAACAGATGCCAAACATAAGCATCACTGGATTTTCAAAGAGCCTTTCATAAAAAGCAGGGATGGCAAATCCTAACTTGATATGTGGCCTAGCAAACAGGATGTTTGAGAAGAGGCAGAGAGAGGAAGTGCTTGACTTCTCACTTTGGCTTTGTAAGACTTAGTTACTTTCTAAGTTATTTGCTTATAATTGACAATCATGATAGTTGCTATTTCCAAGGTGACAGGAGGATTAAATGAGTCTAAATATTTAAAACAGTAATTTTGTTTAATAAAATGAAAGGTCTGTTAATCGATGAATACAAAAAATTCTTTTGCCTTTTTTATGGTGGGAGGACCCATAAACTAATAGAGCAAAGTAAAACCAGCTGACACAAAGCACATTTAGAAAGCAGAAAATACTGGTTTGTTAAAAACAGAAGTCCCTATCCTGTATTTCTTTTTTAGTTATAGTGAATATTTTTAAAGATATATTTCTGAGTTGTTAGTAAAATTACTCATACAGTTACAATTTTGGAAATAATGTTAAATACTCTGATATTTTTGTTTTACCCATATTTACCAACTCCTTTTTCTTTCTCTTCCTGCTCATTATATATTTCTAATCCTTACGTTGAAGAGATTGTCAGTTTTAAAAGCCTATAATAAGATACCAGGGTATCTTCAGTCTTCAGTCAGGGTATCTGACTTCCATAATCAGATCTACCTCATTTCAGTCACTTTTTCTTGAGAGGCTGGAGCAGAGTCCTAGTTACACACAATACTGGGGGGACAGAGCAATCGATATGACCCAACCGGGGAACTAACAGGCACAGAGATAATCACAATGGAATCAACGGATTGCTCCCTCTCTTACTTAAGTTTCTAATTTTCTTTCACCTTATCATAGATATGGACCAAACATCAGTTCAGGACAGGACTGGACTGACAGAATGGATAAGGTACGCAAACCACCTTTACCATCCAGACATTTTAAAACATTTAAAAACTGTAGAGCTGGGAAATAGTGTTCCGTAAAGGGAACTTTCAGCTCTACCTTTTTTTTTTTTCCACTTGACAAAGAAGGAAGAAGAACTGTTAGGATAAGAAGTGGCTAGATATGAGCAGGAATGGGAGAAGGAAAAGGGCAGAAGGGAGTGACTGTAAAAGAGTCCTTGGCCAGAGGCCTGGCACTGTCTCCTCCTGTGGCACACATGCTGTTCCTGAGGTCATGCATGTGCCCATGAGCTACTCCAAGGGTCCCACTGACCATTATATGAATTTCTGCTGGTGGCACTAGACCAGGAGGGCAAAGTGACCCAAGTACAAAGGCACATGTCTTCAATTTAAAACCAGTGCTGGTGTGTGACATCCCCCCAAAGGACAGCAGTACACAAAGTACGGGACCCAAAGTCCAGTAATAGAACCTTTCAAAAAATTATAGCTTATCTAACCATTCAGTAGTATTTCTTAGCTGCTCAGCTTAATGAGTAGTGATAAAGTGTACAGCAATAATTGATGGCCAATATTAGTGAAAATTGTCATACTTCATGGTCATATTTTATTTTATGTAATATGCAGGGTGAATATCTCTTACTTATTGGCAAAAGAAGCAGATATTAAATATCCTATTCCATTTGAGCCTCAAACTTTAAAAATTAGGTGTCATTGCCATTTTTACAGAGAATTACACTTGAAACTCAACCAGTTAAGTCACATGGGAAGTATTTAAACCAGAAATCAAACACCTGTCTCATATATCTCAAAAAGGTAAATTTATAGCTTTTATTATCTTACCATCTCACTCTTAGTGGTATTTACACCAATTCATTTTTTTTAACAATTTTAGCTTGATATTACAATCATTCAAGTTGAAATGAAAGAAGCGTCATCTATTATCATTCTTGCTTCTGCATTTTCTGCAGTTCAGTACATGTCCAATTTCATTCAGAGTCCATTCAAAAGATTTTCTTTTCTTTCTTTCAAAGCCATTATTACTTAGATGGTCTCTCTTCATTAAGCTTGAATAAGAGCACAGATTTTCAATTCTTTAGAGAGATTCAAAGCTATCTATTGCTGTTACCTTTTTATTATTCCTTCAGGGTCTCATTTGGCACCATCTAGTAAATTTCAAAGGCTAAAAATGTGCACTTCAGACATGTTTTCTGATTCTGAGATAAAAGTCATACCTGTAAAGATAATATAAAAGAGAGAGAAAGAGAGAAGAAGAAAAAAAGATGAAATCTGGAAAGGTTAGGAAAGTTTCAATGCACTAATCTACTCAACCTCAAGATCATGACTTTGTATTTCATTTTTGATTTCTTCCCTTATTGAGTACATAATTTACAAGTACAATTTCTAAATACACACTTATTATTTATTTTTTGGATTTGTTTCTAATATTTTCCTACTTATTTCAATGAATCTATTCTTATCTTCTCTTAGGGTTCCTGTCACAATTCTTTGCATCTAGACCTCCTCTATTTTAGCCTTCTCTGATTTTTTCTTTCATTGTCCCTATCATCTTCTCTTTTCACTGCAGCTGTTAAGTTAGAAAAAAAAAATCAGAAAGCTATTGATGTTGCTATCTTTCTCCTGTCACTTTCATCAGAAAAATGGAGTTCCAATGTGCAGCATCCTGTTGCTTAGCAACAATATTTTCAACATCCCTACCAACATAAGAGTGTGAAGCTGGGTCCTGCTAATGTGACTGCAGAGAAAAAAGAGCATAGTGTGAGTGAAAATAAGAAAAATAAACCCTGAAAAACTCAACAATCTCAGTACATAATAAATGCAGGAAAGGTTAAACACTTTTTTCAGGGGGAGCTTTCTTTTTACCACATGACATATCACTCACAGAAAAGTTGATTCTCTAAAGCAACACTTCAGGAGTTATGCAATCAAATTTGCCAACATGACTATGTTCTGCATCAAGTTACTACATCAGTCCATTATTCAATTTTCCTAACCATATATTTATAATTCCATGAACAGGTAATTTTACTATGAATATCTTTAGACAGAATAGGGTTACAAAGAGTTTTTAATTGTTTTCAAGCTTGTTACAATTATTTGTTTTAATAAACAAGAGCTGATGGCTTTACTATATCTATAAATACAGTCCTATTATTTTTTATTATTTTTATTTGAATACCATATTAACTTTCTCTTTAATATAAACTTGTATTTTCCATGTTTAGTACTTTATAACTGCCTTATTAATAAATAAAATCTTTTGATTTATTTTCATTTATATTGCTCATTGTTATGTTTGAAAATGAAGAGATAACAGAAAAGTTAACATCTCAGATTCATAATTAAAATAATTAGCAAGAGTATGCTTTCAATGAAATGACAGAAAACAATGCTTTATATTTTGCTTACTTATTTAAAAATATATTGCATGCTATAGTAATTTAGAATCCTTTATCATTATTTCACAAGACATTTATGTATAGTTTACAAAAAACTAATTCTAAGTTTATTTAAAAGTTATCTGAATTTAATACATTTTTATATGATATAGTGACACCCTGTTATCAATAGAAGTTACAGAAACTGGTATCTGTGTTCCAACTTTATTTTGTCCTTTATCTGCTTTGTAATCAGGAACATGTTTTTTAAGCTACCTAAAACTCAGTTTTCATATCTTTAAATGAGAATAATACTTCTTAATTTCAATTCTTCTACAAATATTAAAATGAGAAAATGAATGAAAAACATGAAGCATGTCTGACATGTAAAAATATTGAATGATTTTAAAGCTATTGTTACTTAGAAATTTTCAGAAAATAGAATCCTGAGACCAGATGGATTTTTCTGTCACATTCTGCCTTTTTCATGGGAATAAATGTTTTTTAAACATTAAGACATGCTAAAAGAAGCCATATTCAATACATTAAGTGTGTAAGCATATAGAACCCATAGAAATATTTGACATATAGGTAATTTAAAGCCTTAAAAATGGTCATAAATACAGATCTGGTAGATATTAATATTTATTAATGTTTTTGAATAAATGTATATGTGGTAGACTGGGAAACATGGTCAAAAGTTCTTTATTTCCAACTTTATTATTGTGTATTTTTCTTTTATAAAGGAAATAATTCCATAAAACAATAGTCGTTAACTTCATATCCATAAAGGCAGGATATTCTCTCTCCCAAAATCATAAATAAAACTATGGAAATAAACAATGGTATAAGCTCAGAGAATGGAACGAAGGACAGTGAAACATTAGCAGACACTACTGTTCAAAAACCTTCATAAGCTGACAGTACAACTGAGCCTCAGTTGAGAGTAGTGCTTGCTACCCGGATGTCAGGAGGGAGACCGTGTAAATGTAACCCCAGAAGAAGCTCAGAGCTCTGAGGAATGAACACGTAGTATGGAGTATGGATTTGAGATGAGTGACTAACAGGGAATCAGTTAGTTAGGAGTCAAGTATCAAATACCAGGATCTCATACTTGGAAGAACATTTGGCAGACAAGAAAAATAATCTCTTACAAAAGCCTCAACACTTTGACACCTAAAATTTCCAATGCAATTATCACTTTTTTAAAAAATTTACTAATTGCCCCAAAATGAAGATTTCTGGACCAGTCAGCCCTCCAAAAATACATTTGCAGTCCATCTTTACTGACTCTAAAAATATGTTCAGAATCACAATATATTTAAGGAAAGCTTGCAATTTAAAACATATAGTTCAAAATAAATAACAAAGTCTCAAAAACTGAAAAACTAGATATTAATGAAGATAATTTTATATAATGTCTAAAGGATTTTTAATGAATGGTAATAACACTGTCATATCTTCTTTCAAAGTTTGAATAAAATATCTAGTTTATTAAAGTCCTGATAAAATGTATAGTTAATGTTGAATAAATATCTCCAGAGAAAGGAGAGAAAAAATAAATATGTGCAACCAAATATAGGAAACATGAAAATATAATATGAGACCCAACTTTTGACTTGTAGGATTTCTAAATGTAAATAAACATTCTGAGACAGACATCATTACCCTATGTACATGTATGATTACACGAATGGTATGAATCTACTTTGTGTACAACCATAAAAATGAAATGATGTACCCCATTTGTGTACAATGAATCAAAATGCAGTCTGGAAAAAAATTAAAAGCTGAATTTCAAAAAGTTAAAAAAAATAAACAAAGACTTGAAGGAGATGATTTTTTTTAAGGTAAAAAAAATTCCTGTGGAAGAACAAGAGGATTAGACTATGATAAACTCAGGAAATGCTTAGTCCAGTGAATTAAATAATAGCTATATATTGCTATATTATTACTTTTTAGAACATCAATGATAAACATATATGAAATTCCAGAAAATGAAAAATATGATCTACAAAGAAATGACTTTCAAAAAATTTGACAGAATGGGGCAATGAACTCAATCTATTGGAGGAAATTAATATTAGGTTTAGGATAATACACCTGACTAAACTATAAAGTAAGTGTACAGAAAAATAAATGTAATTTTCAGACATGCAAGGTCTCAGAAATTCCATGCCCCACACGCTCTTTTTTTTTTTTTTTGGGAAATTTCTTACTTCTTATTAGCTTTTTTACCTCTGGAGAACCTGATTTATATAATTCCTAAGAAATTTCCTATATATGACTTATTATAAGGAATCGACTTACCTGACAGTAAGGGCTGAGAAGTCCCCTAGTCTCTTGTCCAGATGAAGACTCAGGAAAGTCGATGAAATAGTGCCAGTCTGGGTCTGAAGGCACCGCCTGAGCCCCAGAATGGAAGACCAATGTTTGAGCTTAAGCAGTCAGAGAGAATTTTTGCTTCCTTTGCCTTTTTGCTCTATTCAGGCCCTCAGTGGATTGGATGATGCCCACCCACGCTGGGGAGGGCAATCTGCTTTACTATGTCTACTGATTCAAATGCTAATCTCTTCCAGAAACACACTCCCAGGCTAACCAAAAGTAATATTTAGCCAAACATCTGGCACCCTATGCCTCAGTCAAGTTAACATAAAAAAGATGCTGTTTTGCACATTACATAAATATGAACCAAGAAAAAAGAAGGCACACAATATGGGGGGAGAGCCATAAGAGATGTATAGCAGTCATAAAGAACAATTGCTTCTTATGGAAACCTAGTGCACCATGACACAGAGAAATCAAGGACTCTAGGGGAGCGTAAAGATTTTCATCATTTTTGAAACTATGAAAAGATGACTTAAAAAGTTCTAATTTTTAAAAGAATAGAAATTTAAATCAAAACTCCAGGCAACATAAAATGTTGTATATGTTACAATGGACTTATAATGGTATTGTATCCCAATAAACCTACTGGAAATTAAAATATTGTAGTTCAATAATGCATTTAATACACCCAATCTACTGAACATTAAATCTTAGCAACGGGATACTGTCCAGTATTTGTCGTTTGCCCCCATGACTGTGTAGTCGGCTGGGAGATATAGCTCATCACAGCTGTCTATCATCAATAGAGAATATTGCAACACATTGCCAAATCAGGAAAAGATCATCATTTAAAATTTCACATATAGTTTCTACTGAAAGTGTCTTGCTTTTGAACCAACTTAAATACTTGAGCTAAACTTTTCATATAAAAACTTAACTTTTTTTTTGGTAAATGAACAACTTTGTCAGGAAAAAAAAGTAGTCATAAGCATGACATCAAAATGAATTCTATTGTCATGTATAACTAAAAAGAACTAAAAAAATTTTAAAAGATAAAAATAGTTTTCTGTGTAAAAAATTAGAAACAATTGCAATTGTAACACACTACGTTTTTGGGAAGGGAGTAATATTTTTAAAATTGTTACATAAAACATTTGTTAGCATATTTTGAACACTTAGTAGCAACTTAAAGAAAAACAATAGTTAAATATAACTGACATAAAAATAAACATAAGTTATAGTAAACCTAACAATGACAAAGTAAAAATAGGAATAAATAGATTTGCAGCTGATAAGAGAGACAGTGAATCAAAGAGAAATACCAACCTCACATTATAAAGTAAGAATTCCAGATATGATTTCAGGAAATGATATGAAAAAAAACTGTAATATTTTATAATTAGAAATAAAACAAAGAGTAATTAAAAATCATGATATAATTATGATGCAGAGATGGCTTGTGATTAAACTCTCAGATATCATAAGCTAATAGAAAATGCCAAAAAGCAATGTCAAGAAATAGTGATATAAGCATGCAGTTTAGACATGTAAATTTTATCAAATACATTAGAACTAATGAAATTGGAGGTATTGGAGATAAGTGACATTTGTTTTTCATTATTAGCCCATCTGCAATACAATTTCCCCCCAAGTGCTTCCATTATGTAGATAAATTTCTGTGTATATTAGTGTAAATAATCATTTAAATACATATATTTGGAAGCAAACTTTAAATTTTAATATATATAGTATGTTTTAGTCAGTGATAAAAATATAGGACCATCTTTAAAAAAAAAAACAAGAAATTAACTTGAATTTCTTAAACGATTACAAGTGATTTTTAAGGAGAATAGGTCTTACCAATAAGAATTAAGAATATTTAAATAAAAAGTTTAAACATAAATACATCAATAACCAGATAAAAGACATGAGAAAGAAAAACTATAACCTATATTATAGTTAAGAAGACTAAATCATTTCTCCCAATGATTAAAAAATAATTAAGGATTCTGTTCTTACTAATTCTATTAAATATTTTATTGCAAATCTTAGTGCAATAAAATTATAAAGAGATTTAAAAGACGGACTTTAAAGAGGGATTTGGAAAAATTAGATTATGATGATGGATGCACAAGTATGTAAATATTCCCCCAAAAAACTTGGAATGCATAATTTAAATCTGTGAACTTTATGCCATTAATTTATATTGCAGTGAGACTGTTGCAAAGAAAAACCAATGGAAAGTTGCATTTACTTACAGGTAATATGATTCCTTAAGTAGAACATCCAATTGATTCCACCTAAAACTATATACCGACTGAACAAGGTGGACGGATACACAGTTTTCAAACAGAAACACCATTACATTTATACAAAGCATCAATTAAAAATAAGAAAATACAACATCACCAAGACAGTTTCTACTATCTATGAATAAATCTAAAGTGAATGGTACAAATTTACTATATGGAAAATATCAAAGCATTGCTGAGTGCTAGTAAAGAAGAAGCAGATAACCAGTATCTATAAATAGATATGGAAAGAAATCACATTATTAAAAGGTTAATTTCCTCCAAACTGACCTATATGTTCAATTCAATCATAATATTAATTCTACTGGATTTTAGAAATAGGAAATCATAAGAATATGCCAAGCTTTGTATGGAAAGACATCAAAGGAAGAATGTATAAAGACATCTGAGCATGTTCATAAAGTAACTTTCATTTAAACATGAAAAGGAGTACACTCCTAATACCCAAAATAAAAATGTTTAATCCCAAAAGGATTATGTTGACAAAAGAAATGAGTCAAAAGAAAAGTGCACTGTGTGATTCCATTTATATGAATTCTAAGACAGGCAAAACTAATCTATAACGGTTGAAGTCAACAATTGGTTGCTTCTTTGATAGGAGTGAGGATTAACCAGAATGGGGCATCAAGGCTATTCCTAGGATGATAGACTATTATTGATTTTATTTTGGACAACAGATACAGGAGTGCATACAATTGTGACAAATAATCAGCTGAGCATTTAAGCTACATTTTTATGATGTCTCAATTAAAATACATGAATATACATTTTCAATGAATGCATCTCCACATTTTTTAGAGTGTTTTTTTTTACTGACATTTTAAAAATATGTTCCTGAAAGAGAAGTATTTTGTTATTTTATTTCACATTTTGCTTTCTGTCCTGTATATATCTTTTAAATTGATTCATAAACATCTTCAGATAAGTATGTAAGCCACAATATAATTTTTTAGTGTGAAGATGATAGTGATTTTCAATTCTTGTTGTCAATAATTTATCTGAAACTTATTAAGATTTATTTAAGAATGTTTTGTTCATGTACTCTGAAAATTTTATTTACCTTAATGATTAACATGCACAATTTCCATCTCTACTTACAGTAAAAATTAGAAAAAACAATAAATTCCTGATAGTTCGTTAGATGTAACTTCAAGCATGATGTGCCACACTTTTTTGTTTTGTGAATATTTTAATATCCAAAGTCATGAATATTTTTAGCTTTTATTATGCAGAAATAAATTTACTTCCCTTTCTTTATATCTAGTAGCTCTGTGTTGTTCCTTTTTAAATAAGTATATTTAAAAGAGAAGTAACATGTGCATTCTTCCAGGTTTATTCTTCTTATATACTAAAGCTGTTGACTGATTAAAATACATTATTATAACATGTACTTTTTATGCATACGTCTGTTTCTCTGACTGATGATCTTTGGTGCATAATAGTGTGCATGCAGTAGTTCCCAAGCAGTGATGACACTAGTAGTATTTTGATATAAATTTTTAATGTTTTTTGATATTCTTAAAATATTTAACCTTATAAAAAATTATATGATAATATGAGGAAAAGTATGGAATTTACATATGTGAATGTACAGTGAGAAACTTAAATCCATAAGGTTAGCTAAAAATAACCCAGGATGTCCTCATTTGTTTGGAAATATACAATTATTTGGTACTGTAAATTAGCAAAAGATTTCCTTCCAATTAAGAACTGTGAAAATAATTAAAAAAAATGCTTAATTTCTAAATTCTTACATACCTGAAATTACAGAAGAAGCTCTCCATTAACAAAAATACCTAAAAGTAGTTAAAATAAAAATAATGTTCACTTGTTGATCGCTATTTTTTTGTTTTTGTGACTCCTGCAAATAAAGGCTTCCCTAATTCTTGATGGAAACAAGGACACATCAAGGGAAAAAAACTTCAGACCCATATACCTTGATGAACATAGATGTAAAAATTCTCAATAAAGCTCTGGCCAAATCACATACAAAACATACTAAAAAAATAGAGGCACCATGATCAAGTGGGATTCATCCCAAGGATGAAAGTTTGGTTCACCATATGGAAATCAATAAACATGATTCATCACATCAGTAGAATCAGAGACAAGAAGTCATATAATCATCCCAATAGATGCAGACAAAGCATTTGTTCCAAATATAACACCCCCTTCATTGTTGAAACACTAGAAAACTAGGGTAGTAGGAAAATACCTCAATATTTTCAAAAACTACCTATGCTAAACCTAAGGCCAACATCTTCTAAATTGGAGAAAAATTGAAAGCATTCCCTCTAAAAACTGAAACAAGACCAGAGCATGTCCTCTATCACCAATTCTATTCAACATAGTCCTGAAAACTCTAACCAGAAAAATTAGATAGGTGAAAAAAAATTAAAGGGAACCAATAGGAAAAGAAGAACTCAAACTATCACTATTTGCCAACAACATGATTCATATTAGAAGATCCAAAAAATTCCACCAGAAAAATTCCTAGAAACTAATAAATGAATTCAGAAAAGTAGCAGGTTATAAAATCAACACCCATAAATCAATTGCATTTCTCACATCAGTGATGAATCTACTGAAAGAAAAATTAGGAAAACTACCCCATTCAAAGTCAGTCTCAAAATAAGTAAATAAATAAAATACTTGGGAATCAATCTAACAAAAGAGGTGAAGACCTCTATGATGAAACTATAGACACTAAAGACAGAAACTGAAGAAACTGGAAGATGGAAATATCTCCCATGCTGTTGGATAGGCAGAATTATATTGTCAAAATGACCATACTATCAAAAATCTGCTGTACAGATTTAATGCAATTCCTATTAAAATTCCAATGAGATTCTTCATAGAAATAGAAAAAGCAATCATGAAATTCATTTGGAAAAATAAGAGACCCAGAATAGACACAAGCAATCCTTAGCAAGAACAGTGAAGCAGGATGGGTACCCACAATACCAGACCTGAAACTATACTACAGAGTCATAGTAGGAAAAACAGCATGGTATTGGCACGAAAACAGACATGTAGACCACAAGGTAGAATTGAAGACACAGAGACAAATCCAGATAAATACAATTATTCTCATACTAGCAACAGCACCAAAACATTCACTGGGAAAAGATAGCCTATTCAAGAAATGGTGCTAGGAAAACTAGAAATTCATATGTAATGAAGGAAATTAAACCCCTTCTCTCACTCTCGCTCAAAAACTCAACTGAAAGTGGATCAAAGACATAGGCACTAGAACAGAGGTCCCTGTGTCTAATAGAAGAAAAAGTAAGCCTAAGTCTTCACCATGTCTGCTTAGGTACTGACTTCCTTTAACAAGACTCTAGAGCACAAGAAGTAAAATCAAGAATCATAAATGGGGTGGATTCAAACTAAAAAGCTTTCTTCTCAGCTTAGGAAACAATTCATAATGTGAAAAGGGAGCCTACAGACACTTTAGAGAAGAAGAAATATAGTTGATCAACAATATGGGAAAATATATTCAACATCTCTACCAATTAGAGAAATGGCAAAATCAAACTAAGATTTCATCTTACTTCAATCAGAGTGATAGTTATGAAGAATAAAAGCAATAACATATGTTGTGATGATGTGGGGAAAAAGGTACACTCATGCATTGCTAGTGAGACTGCAAATTGGTGCAAACCATTATGGAAAGCAGTATGGAGATTCCTCAGAAAACTGGGAATGGAAACACATGGTTTGACCTAGCTATCCATTCCTCAGTCCATAACCCAAAGGACTAAAATCCAGCATACTACAGTGATGGCAGCCACATCATCAAAGGAACTGGAGAATATCATGCTAAGCAAAATAAGCTAATCTCCTCAAACCAAAGATCAAATATTTGTCTCTGATATGCGGATCCTAATTCACAATAGGGGTGGTGGATGGGATCAGGAATAATTAGAGGTACTTTGGATTAGTCAGAAGGAGAGTCAGTGAGCTATCAAGGTAGGAAAGATGGTAGAATTAATCAGGACATTATTACCCTATGTACATATATGATTGCACAACCAATATGATTCTACAACATGTACAACCAGAAGAATGAGAAGTCATACTCCATTTATGTATGATGCATCAAAAGGCATTCTACTGTCACGTATAACTAATTAGATCTAGAGTCAAAATAAAAAAAAAGAACAATGCTAGTAAGTTAAAAAAAAAAAACTGAGCAGCTAATTTTCACAAACATCAACAATCATAATTTAAAGGACACTATTGCTAGTTGTATGACTGTTCAAACAAACATACTCCAAGAAGACAAGCGGCATATAATTTCATCATTGAAGCATAAGGATTTTATAACAAGAAATGCATATTAGCTCTCATCCCCAGTTCCTAAAACTGGGCAATGTAGTGAGAACTTCTTTTTGTTTTGTTTTGTTTTGTTTTGTTTGGTTTGGTTTGGTTTTAATGAGTTAGCTTCAGGATAGGGGCTAGTCTCCAGAAAGACCAATACATAATTAGAGGACTAGAACTTTATCTCTACTTCTTGATGTTCAGGAAGAGGAGAAGGGCTGGAAAATGAATTAATTGCCAGTGGTGAATGATTTAATTAATCTTGAAAACATAATGAAACCTCCATAAAATCCTCAAACAGAGTTCAGAGAGCTTCTGGTTGAGGAACATCAACAATGTGATGGCAGGCTCCGAGCATCCGTCAGGTGGCTGTTACTGAGTTGTGTTTCTTTACAATAAACCAGCATCAGTAAACAGAGCATCTTCCTGAGTTCTGTGATCCTTTCTTGCAATTATTGAGCTTCAGGCAGTGTCTGTAAGAAACCACAACTTATAGTTACTTGAATCAAAAGTATGGGTGGCTGAGGCAGAGACTGATGTCTCAAGGAGTGTGTCCGTCCGGTGGGACTGAGGCTGAGGTATATCCGTGCGTAATTAGTATCATAACTGAACGAATTGTAGGACAAGTCATTAGTGTCTGGAGAGTTATTGCATTGGTTGGTATGAGAAATTATTTGAGTAAGTGAGGACTTAGTCATTAGTTTTGGTAATTCTCTATATCATAATGTATTTCCTTGAATTGAATGAGTGTTGTGATGCTGGGGTGTTCCTGCAATAGAATGTGTAAAACTCCAGGGAATCGCCAAGTCTTATAAGATAAACCCCACTGATAGTTTAGCTTGGTAATTCTTAAGGATCTTTAGCATAGTAAGTATGATTGCTCTGTGTGTGAGTGTGTGTGTGGTGTATACACATACATATGTGTATATGTGTCTATATATACACAGAATATATGTATATAATGTGCATATCTGTGTATACATATACATACATTACACTGTCATATATAATATGTATGTATATATGTATATGTGTATATATGTATTTGGCAAAATATTTTCTAATGTTTATTATTAATTTTAAATATTTTTGTCATTAATAAGCATTGAGTTTTTATTTAGCCATATTTATTAGCTTTTGATTTTTAATTTTTTAATGTTCTTATCTAAAATTTTGTATCCTTGATTAACATCCTTGTATTTATCGTGCTTTAAATTAAGAGTAGCTAACCTGTCTTTATATATAATTTTGTTATTTTTGTTTTTCCTTTTCTGATACTGGGAATTGAACCAAGGGTTGCTATACCACCAAGTTATATCCAAGCCCTATTGAATTTTTTATAGTTACCAGACTGGAATCTGTTTTAAATTTTCTTTCTACTTGGATTTGACTTGAACCATGTCCCCGATAGAATGATGTGATTCTGACTTTAGTTAGAAATCTGTGTGTTATAAACATAAATATAACCAAACAGGTGAAGTAGGGGAAAATTTGGGGGCAGTGAAACTATGTTTAATGATATGTAATAGTTGACACATGACAGTATGGATTTGTCAAAATGAATAGAACTTTACCATACAAATAGTAACATTGTATGCAAATTAAATAAAAATCATTTTAGAGAACTGGGACTCATAGGTGGAAAGAGAATTGTGATACAAGAGTTATATTGTTTTACCAGAGAATGAAATAACGTAATTGAGGAAGGTGTGTGGTAGGGAAGAGTTGACATGAGTAAATCTGGAAATGAGCAATACTAAAAGCTAATGAGTAATACTAAATGCTAAATGAACTGGGTACAGGCACTGTGTTGTAGTTTATAAAGTTGTTTCCAGCAGTATAAGTGTTGGCAATTCTGAAACCATTATATGCATGCACTAAGATGGAACAATTGTATATGTATGGTGAAAAATGTAAGCAGGTTTCTTATGGTTAGAATGTGAGGTTACAGACAAGCTATGAAGAAATGACTGGAATGATGTTTATGTTAATAAGTTAGAGTCAGGAAGGACAGTAATTCTACTCATTACTAAGTAATTATATTTACTATAATTATACTTACTATGTGTTTCCTAAGAAGCAAACTTTCCATAACTTCAAATTTTTAATATATCTCATAAGTATAAATTTATTTCTAGGAAGGCTTGCAGAGCTGTTTAGCTATGAGAATAGGCATCCCCAAATAAATCTGTTACTCATTTATTGAGGAAGAGAGCTATACCTTACATTGAGTGACAGCAAACACTCTCTGCTGAAGATTCCTACATTAAATCTCTATGTGACATTATCACTCATGTAGGTTTCTAACTATAGTCAGAACTGCATCATTCTACTGGGTACAAGGATCAGCCAAATCCAAGAGGAAAACTATTTTAATATAGTTAGCTAGCCTGGTAATTATTCTGGTATTTGGTCCCATTATTCACATAAATAGATGATATTTAAGTAAACCATTCTAATCTAACACACAGGTATTTGGAGACTATGAAGTGTTTATAATTTTAAAAGATTTTTATTTGTTCTTTTTAGATATACATGACAGTAGAGTGCATTTTGGCATATTATACACACATGAAGTGTAACATATTCTAATTAGGATCCCATTCTTGTGTTGTACAAGATATGGAGTTTCATTGGTTGTACATTCACATATGAACTTAGGAAACTTATGTCTGGTTCATTATACTGTCTTTCCTATTCCTATCCCACCTCCCTTCCCTTCATTCCCCTTTGTCTAATTCAATGAAATTCTCTTCTGTCTTCCTCCACCCTTATTCTGGGTTAGCATTCACATATCAGAGAAAATATTCGGACTTTGTCTTTTGGGGATTAGCTTATTTCACTTAGCATGATACGCTCCAGTTCCATCAATTTACTGTCAAATGCCTTAATTTCATTCTTCTTTAAGGCTGAGTCATAGTCCATTATGTATATACACCACATTTTCTTTGTCCACTTATCTGTTGAAGGGCATCTAGGTTGGTTTCATAGCTTACCTATTGTGAATTGAGCTTCTATAAATATTGATGTGGCTGTGTCACTGTAGTTTTATATCCTTTGGGTATAAAACAAGGAGTGGGATAACAGGGTCAATGGTGGTTCTATTCCAAATTTTCTAAGGAGTCTCCATACTGCTTTCCAGAATGGTTGCACCAATTTGCAGTCCCACCAGCAATGTATGAATGAACATTTTCTAGGCATTAGACCAGAGACCCTATACCTACTAGAGGAGAAATTAGTCCCAACTCTTCATCCTGTCAGCTTACGAACCAAATTCATCAAGACTCCTAAAGTGCAAGAAGTAAAATCAAGAATCAATAAATGGGAAGGCATCCAACTAAAAATCTTCACAACAACAGAAACAATGAAAAAAAAATGAAGAGAGAGCCTACAGAATGGGAAAGAATCTTTGCTACCTGCACCTCAGATAGAGCATTAATCTCCAGGATATACAAGGAACTAAAACAACAACAACAACAACAAGAAAAAAAAAAAAAAAAACAATCAATAAATGAGCAATAGAACTGAAAGCACTTCACAGAAGAAATATGAATGTTCAAAAAATGTATGAAAAAATGTTCAACGTCTTTAGCAAATTAAAACCACACTGAGATTCCATCTCACTCCAGTGAGATTAGCAATTAATCAAGAATACAAGTAACAATAAATGTTGGGGGCGATGTGGAGTCTATGGAGTCTTAGTGATGCCTGGGTGAAATGCTGCTCCAGCTGCTCCAGGCTGTAGTGCAAGAAGCAGGGAAGCTTTAAGAGTGTCGCTAGGGAGAAGCCTAGTAAAACCTGGGGCAAGTTGAAATAAGGCAGCTGGGGCTGGGGAGATAGCTCAGTTGGTAGAGTGCTTGCCTTGCGAGCACAGGCCCTGGGGAGCACCGCAAAAAAAAAATGAAATACGGCAACTGTATCTGACTCCAATCGTTTTAGGCAAATAAATGCATCATTTGTGAGAAGCAACTCTGTCATGATACATGGTGTTGATGGAGAGTGAAAAAACAAAACAGGGACAAGACATGATCATCTAACATGAACTATCCCTAATACACTGACACTTGGTGTGGCTATTTTTGAAATCGATTATTGATAGTGCTCTTTATCATCAAATGCAGGTGGAATGGGAGAGGAGGTCTGAGCAATTCCAACAATATAAGCAGATTCCCTGTCACACATTCCATGAAAACCTGTAGGACAGTTCCTCTGGCTGGTGATTTAAGAAGGAACATTTTGGGTCTGCATATTGTGCTGATTACTCTAAGTTGTCATTCTCTACCGCATCGCTGGAACACAATCTTCACTGAGTATCTTTCTGTTCTGTTTAATCGGTAGGACACACAATCTGTGGAAAACTACATTAATCCATGGGCAGTGGTTAATGATTTGGCTGGATATTTATTCTATCTGCAGGAATAATTTAACATCGGTGAGGAAAAAGCAAAAGCCACAAATCTGCACGGATACAATACAATGGAAGTTATGTCTTCGGTGCATAGCCCAATGCCACTCTCTCCAACAGACAGGGCTCATGAGTAGCTGTGCGGCAGAAGCATTCCTTTCCCTAGGAGCATCACTACCACCCTGTTAGTGAATACCTCCATATAACCCAGGCATTTCATTTGTTTGAAAGAGGTTAGTGATATGATAGGGCTTTGGGAGTTAGGGGAAAGAAATAAACATAGAATAAATAGATGTTACAAAAGATTTGGCAAGCCAAGTAAGGATGTAAAGGACAATTCTTTTCCTTTCATATTTCTTGGGAAAAAAACTAATCATAATAATATGAAAAATTAGTCTTCTTATGTTTAAGAGGTATAAGATATATCTCTGTTATAGGTAGAGGTTTGGGAGAGAGAAAAGAATGGTTGATGCTAGTATGTAGGGAAGAGATATGAGAATATACTCCTTGCAACAAATGTAAATGCTTACCAAAAATGTATATAGTTCATAACATTCTTTACATCAAGTGGACAAAATAATTTACCCAGTGAATTTGTTAACTCAAATACTCCAGTTTTCTCAATGAGATCATGAATCAGAAAAAGGGCTATGCACAAATTCAACAGGAAATGAAGTTGGTCAAATCACTGGGTTGATGTTGATTCATTTATCTAACAGCAAAGGCTGATCCTGCGCTCCAGGGCGAATCAAGTCCAGGGGAATTACTTAGCCAGCTGGTTGCATGCTGGTTACATTACATTAGTTTTCATCATGGAAAGATCTGATATATATCACTGGAATATAATTTAGCTTAAAGTGTCTTTATCTACAAATATGTTTGTATCATCAGCACTTTACTAATCTTGGAGTTTTTGAATACTTTCATCATTGTTGTTTTCTATAATGTTACATTTTGACCTTAAAATTGATTTTCTAATTAAATTTGTTGATAGTCAATTGAAATTCACAGCTTTTCTATTCTTCCATTACCAGAAACCAGTAGGTACGCAGAAGACTATTTAAGGTTCATTACAAGTTGAACACAGTGGTGCACACCTGTAATTTCAGCAGCTCTGGTGGTTGAAGGAAGATTCCCAGTTCAAGGCCAGCCTCAGTAACTTAGGGAAACCCTATCTCAAAAATTAAAAAAGAAAAGGAAAAAGGTCTGTGGATGTAGGTCAGAGGTAAAGCAAAGTGCCCCTGGGTTTGATCTTCAGTACTAAATAAGAAAAGGAAAAAAAGAAATTCTTTTTTTTTTAATTATTTACTTATTTATTTTTTTTTACAGACTGTATTTTGATTCATTGTACACAAATGAGGTACATCATTTCATTTCTATGGTTGTACATGATGTAGATTCATACCATTTGTGTAATCATACATGTACATAGGGTAATGATGTCTGTCTCAGTCCATAATTTTTCATACCCCCCCATTTCCTTCTACATAATCGAACGTTCCTCCATTCTTCTCTCACTCCCCACTCCCCCACCCCCATTATATATTATCATCCACTTACCAGGGAAAACATTTAACCTTTGGTTTTTAGGGACTGACTTCTTTCACTTAGCATGATATTATCCAGTTCCATCCATTTATCTGCAAATATTCTTCTTCTTTATGACTGAATAATATTCCATTGCATATATATGCAGTGGAATATATATATGTATATATGTATCCTATATATATATATATATATACATATATATCACATTTTATTTATCCATTCATCTGTTGAAGGGCATCTAGATTGTTTCCCCAATCTAGCAATTGTGAATTGAGCTGCTGTAAACATTGATGTGGCTGCGTTACTGTAGTATGATGATTTTAAGTCCTTTGGGTATAAACAGAGGAGTGGGATAACTGGGTCAAATAGAAGACAAAGTAGGCCCGAATCTTCATCATGTTGGCTTAGGATCAGACTTCCTCAACAAGACTCCCAGTCAACAAGACTCCCAGAGCACAAGAAATCAAAATAAGAATCAATAAATGGTATGGACTCAAACTAAACAGTCTTTTCTCAGCAAAGAATACAATCAATAATGTGAATAGAGAGCCTACAGAGTGGGAGAAAATCTTTTCCACATGCACTTCAGATAGATAGAGCACTTATCTCCAAAATTTATAAAGAACTTACAAAACTTTACACCAAAATACAAAGAACCCAATCAGTAAATGGGCCAAGGAACTGTACAGACACTTTTCAGAAGTCATACAGACGACTAATACATATATGAAAAAGTGTTCAGCATCTCCAGTAATTAGAGAAATGCAAATTAAAACAACTCTAAAATTTCATCTTACTCCAATTAGAATGGCTATTAACAAGAACATAAATAATAATAGATGTTGGCGTGGATGTCGGGAAAAAGGCACACTTTTACATTGCTGGTGGAGTTGCAAATTGGTGCAGCCACTCTGGAAGGCCCCGTGGAGAATCCTCAGAAAACTTGGAATGGACCCACCTTTTGACCCAGTTATCCCACTCTTCGGTTTATACCAAAAAAAAAAAAAAAAAAAAAAAAGAAAGAAAAAAAAAAAGAAATTCTTGACAGCAATGACTCAGGAAGAATGTCTTGAATGTTGGGTTCAAAACAGTGTCTGATTGCAATGACAAATATGTATTACTTTTTATCCTATAGCAAACATATATTCTGAATCACAGAAAATAAGACTAAATGAGACTAAATGGAAGTAACTATTTTTCCTAATAAGCTTACCCACTCGTGCAACTTTGATAATTAATGTCTCTCATTCTGTGCTCTGCTTTTTGGAGTCTTTACAATCAACATGGAATATTCTGTCAGTAGACACACAAAAGATTGAAAGTTGTGACCATTATCTAATCAGTCTTATTTTCTTATAACACAGCCCCCAAAAGGGAGAAATTTTGTTGCGTTGAGCAATGAGGATTTGCCAGTATCAGCATCAGATTAAACAACACATGAGTGGAAAACCAGGGAAGTGCAGGAAACTTTACACTTCATGATTGTTCATCCTTTCTAGCAATTCTTGAAAACTGTTTTTCAAAACTCTTTTGAAGCTTATTTGATTTTTACTCTTAATTAAGATCATATATCTAAGATATCAGAATAGCAAAACATTTTGTTAAAGCAGACATTAAATGCATGTACGTAAAGAATGAGCTAGATCAGTTTAGAAAGGTTGCAATTAAAAATACACTTTCAACTAAAAACATCCATAAATAATGAAAAAGTAAACATTTGCCTTTGCAAAGCACACACTGATCCATACTGTATCTTATGTAAATTCTAAAAATTTTGATATTAGGGATTATCTAATTGAAGGTGCTAAATAAATACTGATTAAGTGAATTAGTTTGTTATAAACTGGATTTTAATATTATCATAAAAGTATTTGTAATAAACTGTATAAATTATGAAAGTACCTATGAAAGACTTTATTTAAAAATTAGAAATTTAAATTATCCAGCAATTGAGAAAAATTACAATATGGCCTATTGTTACAATAATAGCAATAACAATTACAACATTGTAATAATAACAAAATAATTGAGACAAATTACTAGGTGGCCCATTATTATGTTTAGGGCCCATATTCAAATATGATGCCCTAAACATATATTTTTAAAAAAAAGCCCCCAAAGATGTATCTTGGTTAAGTGATCTCCAGATGGTAATCTAGCCTCAGCTGGAAGCAGCTGGAGACACATGGTATCTCCTATGATTTTAGTTTCTAGTAAAGGGACCACTTAATATTTATTTATCTTTCTCCTGGAAACAGTCTTTGAATGCTTGTTCAGTTTGCTGTTTATGACTTCCATAAAATATACAAGAGATAGTCTTGTAGCATTTAGTTCCCTTTTTTTGTTTTTGTTTTTGTCTTTGGTTTTTTTTTTTTTTTTTTTTTTTTTTTTTTTTTTTTTTTTGGTATGGGGTATTGAACCCAAGGGTGCTTAACCAATGATTCACATCTCCAGGACTTATATATATATGTAATTTGGAGACAGGGTCTCACTGAGTTGCTTAGGATCTCACTAAATTGCTGAGGCTGACTTTGCACTCATGATCAACCTTAGCCTCTCTCATGATCAATCTTACCCTCTGGAGTCACTAAGATTACAGGCATGCACCACCACACCTGGAGTATTTAGTTACTTTTGAAAGTTAATATACATAGAATCATTTTTGTTCAAATTTTTAAAGAAAGATAAGAAAGGGTGCATAGTATTAAATTAAACATTTTGTTTTATAATATTACATTCCAATCAATATGATCAATCAAACTCTAATAGCTGATTTTTCACTCTCAAAATAGTTCTTGGGCCCATATTCAAATACACTTGACTATGATTATATCTCATATAATTTCTTTCACACAGAATTTCCAAAAAATCTTAATTTATTACTAACAATATGCAAAAAAAAAAATCTTATCCTAATGTACATTTTGGAAATAAAAATTATGGGCCTTCACAAGTAACTTCATATTGCCTATTATCATTTAAAAATACATTTAAATATGTATTTTACATATGATTTAAATATATTTAAATATATATTTTTCTGTATCTTTTGTTTATGTACTATATTAACTCAAGTCTCCATAACAAATACCATAGACTGAGTGACTTAATGAGCAGAAATTTATTTTTCCACAATCCTGAAGCCTGGGAAAAGCAAACTCAAGATACCTACTATTTATTTTCCTGGTTAAAAACTACTCACCTTATTGTGTTTTCACATAAGAGAGAGAAAAAGAAGAAAAAAGGAAGAAAGAAAAAGGAGGAGGAGAAGGAGAAGAAGAAACCTCTGATCTCTTTTTTTTCATTTGAAGACTACCAATCCAATGTGATTAAGGTCCCACCCTCATGAGCTCATTTAACTTTAGTGCCCTGAAAGTCCTATATCCAAATACAGTCACATTAGAGATTCAGGCTTCAGTGCATTAATTTTAGGGGGGATGCAATTCATTCAACATTGTCTATTAAAAACCAAGATTAAATACTTCAACATTATAATAGAGTCAATTTCCTTTTTGATGTTATTTGCATAAATGAGAATCTAGTAACTTGCTATCATTTATTTAATAAATTCTCTGTTTACTGTTGATTTCCACTATAAAATGAGGAAATCATCATTCTTAGTATAATGGAAATTTAAAGTGAAAAATGAAATAATAGAGTAAGCAGCATATACTGTATTAGAGAAAGAATAGGTAAAATTCACAGAAAACTCATGAAAATATAAAGAAAAATTAGTAGATATAAATACAATTAATGACATCTTTGAAGATTTTTAAAATAACCAACAGAAAGCAGCTCTAACAATTGAATATAAAAGAATCAGAAGAATAAAGAAAATTAGTGAGGAAGCAGTATTTAAGAATCAAGGCTCTTATGGAAGATTTATTTTTAGAGTAGACAACATTAGACTGGAAGTATAAGAAAATCAACATATTAACTTGATATGTCAACTAAATGCAAAGTGTGAATTTGGGAAATGATCATTTTAAATCCAATGAAATACATTATGAATAATATAATTCAGTAAATTAAATTGAATAATTGCTTTGATTATTACAAGGAGACTGCTCTAAATATTTTGTCATGGACTACAAATATAGAAAGTACATAAAATTAGTTAGAGTTTTTATTTCTCAAAAGTTGTTTTTATTATGAAGAATATTCATTTTTTAAAGGAATTAGTGAAATACAAATAGCAATAATACATCATGAGAGAACAAAATGGACTAAAAGCTACTTCTCACTTCTCAGAGTGAAGAAAAAATAATTTAAATCTAAGAAGTTAATTGAAAGTCATAAATAGTAAGAGTATTAAAAACAAAAAAATAGAACTTCAGCTATTCTGGAAGCTAGAGAATTTATGTGAATATAGAGCAGAAAGTAAAATTCAAAAATAAGAATAGTAAAATTGATGTATTTTAATTATGAAATGAGCTCTAATGATACACTACAATTGCAGTTTTTACTACTTTTAAAATTTGCATGTTATATATGTGTATTTATGTTTTTGACATATTTAAGAGTAGCTGGAGACTGAATTGATTGAATACTGAAATACATTTAATCATTTTAGTATCACTATCTCATTTATTAATCCTTGAGAAAAACAATTTAATCATTCATTAAATTTCTGTTGTCATTTATAATAAGTAAATGAAGGTCTGATAGATTCTTAGGATTTCTTTGATAGTCTATTTTTACCTGAAAACCAGATGAGATCATATAAAGAATCTTTGAAATCTGAAATTGTTGTAATTAGAACTAGAAAATGAGTAGAAAATGATCTTCTATTATCTAGGGCAAAAATATCCTATTATAAAAAGGTATTCATACAAAATATGAAAGGGACTATTTTTGAAATCACTTAAGAAAGGATGTTTTTAAATAGCTCTATCATAATTAATAAAGCAGTATAACATAATGGAAGAGAGCAGCTATGACCAAGGCATAGACCAGGAACAGTAAACAGCTCGGGATTGTTTAGTGCTGCTGTATTCCTAACAGTGGAACTGTAACCACCTATGGCTAGAAGAAATGAGAGGCCGGAATGGTTTCTTGCGAACAAGGCAGAGTCATATACATAGGAGACCCTGAGAGAAGCAGTGACCTTCAGTCAAGAGAGATCTTTGTGAATGTCCCCACCAAAACTCATGTTGAAATTTCATCCTTATAGTGAGGTGCTAAGAGGTGGGACAAGGTGGATGGGACATTTAAGAGGTGATTAAGTCATGAGTGCTCTGCCACATGAATGGATTAATCCGTTCATGGATTAGTAGATAACGTGTTTAATGGGTTCATTAGAGATCAGGTCTGTTATAAAAAACACTTTAGCTCTGTTCTCTTGGTTTTCTCCCCCTCTCACCCTGTAGATTCCTTGCATCACTTACAGAAAGATCTTCACCATTCACAGCCCCTCAACCTTGGACTTCCCAGACTCTAAAACTGCAAGAACTAGAGGTGCACTCTACAAAGAAAAATTAGAGGGAGATTTAATAAAAGGACTCTTTTACCAAGACATAGATGTGATATGGGTAAACTACATGGGAGTGTTCAGTACTGCCATGTACATTCATACCTTCATTTTCCTTATAAATTATCCGGTATCAGTCTCAGAGAATCAATTATAGCAAAAGAAAACAGAGTAAGACACTCTTCAACATAGTCCAGGCAATATATTCTCCTTAAGGATGGAGAATAGAATGGAGATCAGAGAACAGAACTGGAGGCAAATGACAGCTACCTTGCAGATTATATTTTTCCAACAATCTTTGGAAAATATTTATGAAATAAATAAAATAAAAAACAATGAGTTAGCTATTAGGCTATGCAGTAATCTAATTAGTTTCAGTTGACAGAAGCTTCAGAGCAAATACTTTTAGGGGCATGGGGGTAGGAAGGATAGTAGAGTGGAACAGACCTTATTACCTCATGTACATATATGACTGCATGACGGATATGATCCTACAATATGTACAGCCAGAAAATGAGAAATTACACTCCAATTATGTATGATTTATCAAAATGTATAAATGCATTCTACTGTCATGTATTACTAATTAGAACAAATAAAAAAATTAACGAAAAAAGCTATATGGGAAAATGATATTATTACCACTTTCTAAAGTCCTGAAGTCTAGGAAAGTTCCATTGGGTTAGACTTGCAAATATCAGGTCATAAAGTGGACCCAGAGAAACCTGAACACCTCTTTAAAAGAGAAAAGAATTTTCTGCAGAATAAATATTCTTATCTTAGTTTGTAAGGGTGTTTTCAATCTTAATCAGTCTCTCATTTTCTATTGTAACATTGTCTGAGAAAAACATTCGAACACCTTTCTATTCTTATTTTTTTGAGCTCTTCCCCACCCAGAAACCTGATAAAAATGAAATGGTATTTATGCAATTAGGTCATAATGCAAAAATGCCCCAAGTTTGGCAGATGCATTAGGCATAGGAGAAATGAAAATGTTGAAAGTTTTTTTTTTTTTTTTTTTTTAACCTTCCCTGAATGTAGTGATTTTGATAACTGTTTTGTCCCATTCTGGGACTTAGAAGCTACCTACGGAATTGTCACAAGAGATATTGGTTCTTGAGGACCGTGAGGCTTTATATTATTCCTGTAACTTCCTCATTAATTATATTTCATTGCTGCTGAAATCATCACATGAACTATAATTGTAAATTACTCCTGATAGCTCTGTGGACTATTCTTATAGAAAATAAATGCATTGATTCTGTCCTTCCAGGATGTTCTTTTTTTTGCTCTTATATTTATCTAGTGAATCTGAAGCTAGGATTGAACTTTGCTAAGATATTTAACCAATTATCAAAGTCAATGGAGAGAAAGCCAATAGGAGGAAAAAATTAAAATACAGCATTTTTTTCATTATCTAAATTTGAGCAAATATACTTGGTAAATCAATTAGGAATTACATTTCACAATGATTAGAAAAATATGAACTTACATATTTTAGGGGTGTATTTTTCTTCCAAGTTGCTAAAGATGGAAATAGATGCCCCAAGTTTCATATTGTAAATTCTTTCTAGTAGTATCAATGAAATACAACCCTCTGGCTCTGTGTAGCTCTGGGACCAAAAAACAAAACAAAACAAAACAGAAAACACCTTACTGATTATTTTGTGATAATGGACTTATTTCTACTCTCTTCTTTTTTTTTTTTAATAATTTATGTATTTTGTAGTACTATATAGTATCAGCTGACATTAGTATTCTCTTTTGCTCCTGGAATTTCACAATAATCAGAAACTTTTTTTTTTTTTTTTTTTTTACATTCTATGTGCACAACAGAGTATTTCACCAAAAAGTATCAAATCAAGATGACTTAAAACAGTATATCCATACATGGTACAGTAATTCAAAGAAAGAAGTGTAGAAAGATTATTCGTTGAGTGACTCAAACTTAACCTGAACATTGAGACTAAAGTTGGAATACAAAATACAAGAAGAGGAAGTGTACAAAAGTACTTAGTGGGTCTGAGGCTAATTTTCAAATGTCCATATATTTTCCTGTGACATTTCACAAGCCAAATTGTTGAGACAAACCTGAGTTTTGAATTATTATCTTTATGAATGTTTATATTATACTTCAGAATCTTCTCAGTAAAAACCAATATCGATCTGAGTAATTTTACATTTGATTTGACCTAAGTTTTGCTGCAAACTGACATGATTTCTAAAGGAAAATGTGTAGAATAGTGATCATTTTCTAATGTGCAGTTTAAGATACTGAAGATCAGAAAATAAATTCATCTTAATGTTACTGTGTAATGGATTGATATTTGTGTCTTCCCAAATTCACATGTTGAAATCCTAACACAAAATGTGTTGTGTTAGGAATTAGGATTTTTGAGAGAGAATTAGGGATCATGAGGGCAGAGCCATGGCAAATAAGATTTGTGCATGTATTAGTCAGCTTTTCTGCAACTGCAGCCAAAAGATCTAATAAGAACAATTTTAGAGCAGGAAAAGTTCATTTGGCATTTATGATTTTAGAGGTCTCAGTCCATGGGTGGCCAACTCCATTACTCTGGGCCACCAGTGAAGCAGAATGTCATGGAAGAAGGGTGTGGAGGAGGAAGCAACTCAGGACATGGCAACAAGGCAGTTCTGCTCACCAAGGACAAAATATACCAAAATTTATGACTCCCCCATCCTTCTCCAGTCACACCCTAACTGCCTTCAGTTACCAATCAGTTAATCTATATTAGTGGATTAATCCACTGATTGGATTACAACTCTCATCTAATCATTTCACCTCTGAACCTTCTTACATTGTCTCACACATGAGATTTTAGGGGATACTTCATACATAAACCATAAAAATGCCCTTGTTAAAGAGATCTCAGAGAGACTTCAAGCTCTTTCTAACATTTAAGGATATAGAAAGCAGATAGTTATCTGCAAGATGGAAGAGCACCCTTACAAGAACACAATCATGCTGCCACCCTAACATCAGACTTTCACCCTCCATACCTGTATTAAGGTTATTTATTTGTTTATAAACCATCCAACCACTGGTGCTTTGTTATAGCAGCCCCAAAAGACTAGAACATACTTCAAAATTTGTTTAATAAGTATATTTCTAATTACATCTGATTTTTATACAGGAAAAGCTTAAAATTGAGGAGGTGACTTTTCCTCCAGGGAATCATTTCTGAATGATACTCATAAAGTGTTCTATATGCAGTTAGAATCCAGTAGGAAAATCCTTTAACTCCACCTTAGAAAATCTGTAAGGGATCAAGAGGGTGGTTATATTTGAGGCTTTTTTCTGAGGGATATGATGTACAAATGCCCATTGGAATTAAAAGGGAATAATATTCACGGTTGGAGAACCATAATTGTAAAAAATCATAAATTTTTAAAAATTACCAAAATAAAGCCTTCTATGATGTTTCTATTTAACATGGGCATATATAATTATCATTATTTTATTACTTTTATTACATATTACAAAATTAGGAAAGTACAAAAAATAAAACAAGGCATTTGTTTATTAAGTTGGACACTCACCTGGACCAGTAATGCATCTTGGTATGCATTACTCTCCTATTCTACACTTCCAAAGAACAACTGCCCCAGCTCTTTTCCTTTTCTATTCCTTCTAATTGGCTATTTCTCTCATTATTTTCTAGTCCAAATTCTGGACTGACTTAATCATCATCATTCCTTTGAGTAGAGACCCCTATTAGAGTCTCATTTATGTAAAGACACCAGCCCACTTCTTTAATCTTCTAGCCCTAAAAAGAGATTAATATTAGATTTGAAAGAAATTGGCATTTATTATGACAGTATGGAGGTTTACCAACTTATGCACATATATATTACTTTAGTGATCAGTATGTGAAGTATGTATATGAGCTTCAGAGTTTATCATTTCTTCTCCTATTCTTTGATGGCCATGTGGATGTCTAATAGTTTGTTCTTAATATACTGAAAAAGTGATTTATTGCTTCAAAGAAGAAAAAAGAAAGAGAACATACATTTATGTGGACTTTCTCTTACATTTTATATGTAAATTTTCCATCCTATATATTCAGACTATTCTTAACTGACATGCTAGTGCTATTTAAATTTAGGTAAATGTGTGCATATTTAAACCATGTTGAGGACTAGCATTGAGATAGAATTCTCAGAATATTCTTAATGCATATCAATTAGGAAAGATCAGACTACACACTGCTAGTTGTGTTTGAGAACAATTCTAATTTTTTAAGTAAAAAGTCGATAAAGAAGTAAGAATGATTATTTTCAGTTTTTGTAGTGTGTCATTACTTATGTTGATAAATGTATCCTGTTTGATATTAACTTGCTATGTCTTATCTCTTCTTTTAGGGGAACATTTGTGTTTTCTTTGCTTATTTTTTTATTTTTGGGGGACATTTAATTATTTAAGTTATTCTTCTAAGCCAATTTGAATGTGAACTAGATAATATTGATACTATACTGTAATATGAAACTTGTTATAGAAATAAAATCAAATATGTTTATAAAAAGTTGTTGATCACTCTTCTTTTTGTACAAATGCAAATAAATTAGGTACACATTTTAGGGGAATTTTATATTAATTTGTTCTTGGTTAGTACTTTCTTTAGAATTGAAGAACAGTTTTCTAGGCGTTATTTTTAGAAGATGCTGTATTCCTTATTCTGTCACTGTTACTAATTTGCTAACCAATGTACATGTACAATAGCGAATTTTAATACTTATTGGTACCAAAAGTAATCACATTTTAATGAACTGACAACAGGCTTTGTTGTGTTAATTCTTCCCTGTTGACCAATTTAGGGAAAGAAAACATGTGAGTGCTTTGAAGTGTACATATGTTTCATGAGATTATTTGAAATGTAGCTTTGGAGAATGTTAACAGCACATCAAATCAGGCATCCAACTGCTTGATCTAGATGTACTCACATGGTAGAGATATGATTAGATGACACAATAGAACTTAGATAAAGAATACCAATTTGTTTGCAAGTGTCTCTTACAAACAATAGGGGGGGTGTTCTAAGATGGGCGGGGGAAGAGAACACACATTACTTTCTTTCAGCTTTGCATCTGATTTTGCTGCAATCAGCAGAAAAAAAATGCTTAATGATTCTGAGTCTAGGATTCTTTCCATAAAATGATGAAGCATAATTTTCTTCCTAGCTGTTTATCAGACAGGTTTTTAGGCAAGTAGTGAGAAATCCATCCTGAGATTTTAAGATTAAGGATATTTTCTAGCTACCACTTGGAATGAAAAGTACATAATAAAAGAGAAATAAATGAATCATTTTTGTGGCTAATTGCACAAGCAGAACAATCACCATCAAAAACTTTATATTTTATTTCAATATAAAATTAAAATGAAGCAAATTAAGCCACCAGAAGATTGTAATAGTACACACAAGGTATTTGTAATAGTAGTATAGTTTCGTTATTACTAGGTTGTTTTCCCCAAAATGATTTGCCACAGCAGAAGCTTTTCATTACCATTACCTATTTTTAGTTATTAAACTGATTTCAAATGGAGTGTGCAAGAGGTGTGCAAAAACATGGTTCGGTTTTGAATAAGTTTGACTTCAAGTAAAGAGAGAAAGAATAGCACATATCCACAGAACACAGAGAAAGTAAGGCTGCCAATAAATCCAGACACCCGAATGAAACACACTCTTAGTCAGCATCCTCCAGAAAGCTGCATGAGCTCTGAACCCAGAAATGCTGCCTGATGGTACTTAAGAAGCAACGAGAGGAAGAAGGCCATATGCTGCACTGCGTCCCTCAGGCTCCAATGGTCTTTTGGATTTAGTTTAGTGCTTGTGGCTGCCACAGAAGCCACAGGGTGGCCTTCCCCTGATCTTGCCTAAGGATTGCAAAATAGCTTCCTTGCTATGAATAAAAGACAAAATAAAAATTTTTAAAAGCTGAAACTCTGACTACTGCCAAAGGAACAGCAAAAGCTTCTTTAGCTGGGCTCGTAGCCAGCAGTAGGGGAGATCACCATCAGTGCTGGGGAGGGGACCCATGGCAATAGTAGCTCTGTGCCCTGATTCATCAGCCACTCCACAGGACAAGAGCACGGGCCAGCAACCCTGGAGCACTGGCTCCATCTCACCAGGCACCTGTGCCTTTTTGTGTAGGAGGCACCACAGTAGCTGGCTTGCAGATGGTATAGAGTGAGTGACAAGGAGTGAACTGACACACAATGAGCCTGCTTATCCTCAGGGCTCTTATTCAAATTTCTCACATTAACTTGCTTATAGCCTGCCTATCTCTTATCTAAGTATAGGGAATAAAGGCAGACAAGGAGAGCAAATTGTGTCAGAATTCCTTTATTACACTCTCAGTTGTTGAAGTATGTGGTGCTGTGGGGGTGGAGGTAACCCAAACTTGGACACTCATACCTCAAATCTAAACACAGCCAGTAAATTAGATAAAGGAGATTTAGGGGGTCAGTCCAGTTGGTTTTATCTGCAAAAACTCATTAATGTATTTTTATGGATTCAAAAATCTCAATTTTTCTGAGACTATTTTATTACATTATATCTGTTATAAAATTAGTTCTGAGATTAATTTTCCCTGGACAGGATTTTACTTTTCTGTTTTCCCATTTGTTGTATTAATTGTTAACATTATATTTGCAAATATCATTTTTCAAAAGGTTACACTAGCCAAATTATCCTCAATATTAAGGATTATACTTGAAAATACATGTTCATTTCCCTGTTGATAGGAAGAGGCTATGTAGACAGAATTTGATTCTAATGCATTTCAGAATCAGATCAGGAACTAAGCTTTTATCAAAGCTAAAGAAAACATTACCTGACAAGGATTTTTTTTTTTCCTGGAAATGGAAGGATTATATTTGATCACACAGAAAGATGTAATTGAACATTCTTCAGAATGACTCTTCCATAAAAACAGTTGTTAAAAAATGATAAAAGAGTAAAGATTTTCAAAGTTGTCTTCATTGGCATTTTCTCACTGATTTAAACAGACATATTTGTAGATCAGTTCATAAACTTATACTATTATTAATCATTTTAGAGATCTAAGGTTTCGCTTCCTCCTTCATGCACAGCTAGTGAATATGTCAAAGATAGATGATTCTTCAAATGGCCATGTATGTCTCTCTCTAGTACCAAACCCTCACCTGGCACTTGATGGGATTCTAATTCTTGCCTATTCTAAATATAGTTCCTCAAAAGCAGGCAGACTGATGCTTCACAAATATTATTTGATCTTTTTTTTTTTTTTTTTTTTTTTTTCCTGCCACTGCTACTCATGCCCTCTGCCCCGGATTGAAATACCTCAATTAGTTTGCAATGCTCCTGGAACAAAAAAGAAATCTGTAATATGGTGTGCATGGCTTTGTGTGACCTTTCCACTTGTTTTTCTGCTTTATTCCTCACACATTCATTCTTACCTTATTATAGTTGTGATCTGGATTGTCCCCAAAGCCTCACGTGTACACAGGTGGGATTTTTAGGCAATGATTGAATCATACAGGCTCTGATAGTTGAATGGACTCCTGAGAGGTAGGACTTACTCAGAGGGAGTAGGTCATTGGAGTCATTCTCTGGAAGGTTTTAGCTTCTCCCCAGCCCCTTCCTCTCTCTTTTTCTCTCTCTGCTTCCTTGCTGCCATGAGCTGAGCAGCTTTCTTCCACCATACCCTTCCATCACGATGTTCTGCCTGACCTCAGGACCAGAGCAATGGTGCTGACAAACCATGGACAGAGACCCTTGATGCCAAGAGCCGAAACAAATCTTTCCTCCAAGCTGTTTGTTTCAAGTATATTTAAGGAAATAGATATGTTTAATCAGATGCAAAAATTACAAATTGTTTACAAGTATTGAAACATAGGGTACCCCATATATATGTATAAATTAATATCTATGCATTTTATGTTTTTATTTATCATTCAAAAATAAATTTGATGAATTACAGAATTTTATCTATTAGCCGATAAAGAATATCATAGATGATGTTAATATTTATGATTAAATATTTTTAAAAAGAGAAGAATCTTATTTTCTAACAAGGTACTTTAATGTTCTTTATTTCCATATAGAATAACCCCCATATTCTATATTTCTACTTTTAATGACCAAATAGATAATTAAGCTTTTATTTATTTCATGCTGCACTTTAATAAAAAGACTGAATGGTCTCTAAAGATAAATATTCTTCTGTTTTGAAAAATGCAGACTTTAGTTGACAAATGTTATTCATGGGCTGGCATATCTCTTAGTGGGCATAATAATAATAAAATTGGCAACTCATAAATTTTATATTTTCCTTTTAAAAGGTTTGAGCTTAGATCCACTCAATTTGTAGAGGAATGAATTCTAACCATACTGCTGTAGCCTGCAGTGTATTTGTTGGGTTATAGTTTCTCTTGTTCTAAATTATTCTTAAATACTAAGTTATTTTGTTTTCACAAAGTACATTTTATTACAATAGAATTTTTGAGAAGTGAAGATAAACACTATCTTTTCAAAACTAGAAACACTTTTGTTTTCATTGGGCAGTTGACTAGAAGGTTGTACTTATGGGGCTGACAGTTTTTTTCTTCCAGAAATGCTTTCAGAAACATTTTGCTGTGGCTTAGAATACTATTTGACTCTTAAAAACATTTCCTTAGCATTTGTAAGCCAACTCCTAGTCGCTGAGGGAGAGGAAATCACCTTGTTTGCTGGGAGGAGATCTTTGGAGTTTATCACAGTATATTGGATGAACAGTCATTTTTAATAATTGTTTTAACTGGAAGTTGCTATTTCCCTTTTGTTATCAATATTTTTTCTCAAATTTAAGCTTCAATTTTGAAAAATAGCATCTGATCACTTTAGGTTATAAAGCTACTTATTTGCCTGAGACTAAATGTAAACTGAATGCTTCTGTCACAACAGACTAACTTGTACCAAATTTGCCCTCTTGCCACAAAATCTATTAAAATGGACAAAATACATGTTGAAGAACTACTGTTAGGCTTTGAACAACAGGTAGACCAGGAATGTGATTCTTAAGAGAGAGTGCACAGGAGTTGGTCCTTTTCACTATACTTTCTGTCTGGAGAAATTTGTAAAATTCAGCACATTGCATAGAAGCCCAAGTGGAGCATGACGGTCACTTATTTAGGAAGCGTAGATCTAATTTGAGGCTGCTTAACTGCCAAGGTAAGAGAGGGAACGGAACTACCAGGAAGTGAACAGTTTTCACAGTTTTAAGACAAAAGCTTGGCTGTGTAGTCACAGGGAGAGTCCAGGGAATGAGCGTAGAGCAGCTTCCGGGAAATGGTGACTTCTTCCTTTAGAGTTTGATAATAGGGCTGGGACAGAGAAAAGTATTGATGAGCCCAGAACATTTTATGATGAAAAATAATAATCAAGTGCTCAGAAGAGTAATGGACATATAAATAGACTCTGCAGTTAACCAAAGAGAGCTCTCAGTGGAATTTGGGATAATTTGAGAAAGAAAATAAAAACTGTTTTGAATTATCCCATGGAATAAAGCAAATAACAAGGAGTTATTTACTTTTCATTGTTTTGGACGTGTATTTATTTTCTGACTATAGTGGGGGTGGGATAGAGAGGATGCACAGCAAAAGCTCTTCCATTCAGAGAAAAAAGTTCTAGTTATTAAATGTAAAAGAAATGAAAGAAACAAAATTTCTAGTAAGCAAATATCACAGAAATAATTGATATAAATATGTCTCACCAATGGATGGGAAAATTAGTGGACAAAATTTCAAGGGCAAACAGTATATTAATAGTCACAAAGAATTTTCTTCAAGGTATTTATCAATTTCAAAGCGAAAGTAGTAATAGTAATAAGGGTACTTAGAAGACATCATCTGAACCACGTGATCAAGATAAATATCACCAATAAAAGATATGTGAACATAAGGTAACCCCTGGGATGTACTGAAGAAGACATAAAAAAATTCAGTGTGACATTCTTCTCTAAAACGCACAACATCAACTTAATCACAAAAAAACACTGGACAAACCCAAACTGAAATACTATCAATAGAATAACAGACAAAATTTTTTCAAAAGTGGCGAAGGTCAAGAAAGACAAGGAAAAAAATAGGGACCTCTCCTAGTTTAGAGGAAGTTATGGGGACAGAACAATGAAATACAATGTAGGATGTTAAATCAGATCCCATAATGGAATGGAATTCCATTGCTGCATAATGAAGAAAACACTTTAAGGGGAAATATTTGGTGAATTGTAATAGTGTCTGTAGTTTATTAACAGTATATGTTAATCTTAATTACCGGGTTTTGACGATTGAATTATAGTGTTATAATTATTTCCATTAAGAAAATCTGGATTAAAAAGTATATAGGAATTTTGTATATTATTTTGGCAGCATGTTTATAAATATAATACTATTTCAATGTGCAAAGTTTTAAAAAAATGGAATGGAATAGAAGCTAAGTCAACTATAGAATAATATTAAGCAGTTTAAGGTTTTTGTATTTAAAGTCCCTGAAGAAGAAAGATGAGAGAATAGGTCATGAAGTAATGCCTCCCAAAATACAGCTAAAACGTCAATAAGTTGATAAAAACGTTGCCTACTAATCAAAAATGTCTGGCAAGTATCATCAAATAAAAAGGTATGTGTAGACTTGTCACACCATGGAGGTACGCCATAATTTACCTGTTGAAGTCAAAGTTCCTTAGTACAGAATAAATTTATGTTAATCTTGCCAAATATTTTCTATTTCTTGTCACTAATACTAATTACACGGTAGAAAATTAAAATTTGCCTACTCATGAAAGAAATTCAGAAAGATTATCTGATGATTCCCTGTGATGGTTTATGGCACAGATTCCCAACCTCCTATTACTTAGGGTTGCCTTTTATTATGCTTTAATTATCTTTAATTATTTTATTTTATTGAAAAAATTTAATTTGTTCTAATTGGTTATACATGAAAGTAGAATGCATTTTGACACATTGTACACAAATGGAGCATAACTTCTTATTTCTCTGGCTGTACATGGTGCTGAGTCACACCAGTAGTGTAATCAGACATGAATTTAGGGCAATCATGTCTGTCTCATTCCACCATCCTTCCCATTCCCAACACCCCACCTGTCCCCTCACTCCCCTCTGCATAATCCAGAGTTCTTTCATTCTTCCCTACACCCCCCCTCCACCATGGATCAGCATCTGCTTATCAGAGAAAACATTTAGCCTTTGTTTTTAGAGGACTGGCTAATTTCACTTAGCATGATATTCTCCATTCAGTTCCATCCATTTACTGGCAAATACCACAATTTCATTCTTCTTTATGACTCAGTAATATTCCATTGTGTATATATATCACATTTTCTTTATCCATTCATCTGTTGAAGGGCATCTAGGTTGGTTCCATAGTTTAATTATTGTGAATTGAGCTTCTATAAACATTGATGTGGCTGCATACTGTAGTATGCTGATTTGAAGTCCTTTTGGGTATAAACTGCATCAAATGGTGCAATTCCAAGTTTTCCATTCCAAGTTTTCTGAGGAATCTCCACATTTGTTTTCCACAGCGGTTACACCAATATGCAGTCCTACAAGCAACGTATGACTGTACCTTTCCCCCACACCCTTGCCAACACTTATTGCTTGTATTCTTGATAATTGCCATTGTGACTGGAGTGAGATGAAATCTTAGAGTAGTTTCGATTTGCATTTCTCTAATTGCAAGAGATGATGAACATTTTTTCATGTTTGTTGATTGATTATATTTCTTATTCTGTGAAGTATCTGTTCAGTTCCTTAGCCCATTTATTAATTGGGTTATTTGTTTTTTCGGTGTTGAGTTTTTAGAATTCTTTGTATATCCTGGAGATTAGTGCTCTATCTGAGGTGTGTGTGGTAAAGATTTTCTCCCACTCTGAAGACTGTCTCTTCATGTTATGATTTTTTCATTTGCAGAGAAGATGCCTTTAACTTTGAATCCATCCCATTTATTGATTCTTCATTTTACTTCTTGTGCTTTGGGAGTCTTGTTAAGGAAGTCAGTTCCTAAGCCATCATGATGAAGATTGTGGTCTACTTTTTCTTCAGTTAGGTGCAGGGTCTTTGGTCTAATTCCTAGATCCTTGATCCACTTTGAGCTGACTTTTGAGCAGGTTAAGAGATAATTTCATTTTGCTGCATATGGATTTCCAGTTTTCCCAGCACCATTTGTTGAATAGGCTATCTTTTCTCCAATGTATGTTTTTGACCCCTTTGTCTAGTATGAGATAACTGTATTTATGTGGATTTTTCTCTGTGTCTTCTATTTTGTAACATTGTTTTACATGTCTGTTTTGGTGTCAATACCATGCTGTTTTTGTTACTATTGCTCTGCGATATAATTTAAGGCCTGGTATTGTGCTTTACTCTTCTTGCTAAGGATTGCTTTGTCTATTCTGGGTCTCTTATTTTTCCAAATGAATTTCATGATTGCTTTCACTAGTTCCTAGAAAAATGGCAATTTCTGTTAAAATCCCAAAGACATTCTTCATGTAACAAAATTGCCTTTTAAAATCTCATTTGCCACTTCAATTTCACTGAAGTTACACTGCAGGCAACATAATAGATTCTAGGCTGTGTACACTGCACTGTGCTTCATCAATGCTTCCTGCAGAAATTCTTGTTGGTGGTGTTTTTTTATTTTTCTCTTCTTAGCTTGAATGGTTATAATTGGAAAATTTGACAACATGTAAAACAAAACTTTTTTCAAATCACAGGGCCTGTTTTTCTGCATGAGTGCTTTTTAAAATCTTCTTTTTGCTCTCTGTATGTTTATCATTTCATGCAATTTCTTGGACCACTTCTTGTTGTTTACTTACATCCTACATTTATTTTATTAAGCATCTTTTATTTCTCTCTTTCCAAGAAATTTTAAAAATATTACTGAGAAGTAAAATGAAATGAGCAAAACTAGAACTCTAAGAAATCGATTGTTCACTGATAGGAGGTTAATTACCCCCAATCCTTGGAGGGGATATAAACCATACTTCTACTGATGTTAAATAAACTTCCTGAACACAGTGATACTCATATATCACTCCCCATAGTCTATAAATATGCTTTATAAACCTAAAATAGTTTTACTTTCTGACCATTTTTCCAAACCATATTTGACAATTTGTCTCTCAGTATTTTATAATCTATGTGATTCGTTTGTCTCCTTGAATTTACTCCTGCTTGTTTCCAAGTTGCGCTGCCCTATTTAAGCCCTATAATTAATTTTCTTACAAGGAGCAGTATTTATCACTTTCTTTCTGAGATTTTGTCAAACATTTCTTAAGTCAGAGATCCCTTTCCATAATGCAAGGAGTTGGTAAAGTGATTCCCCAACTCTACACAGGCAAATTTCACATTGTAGTACAAAATATGCAGAGCATTTATGAAAAAATGTTAAGGGAGCACCATGTGACTCAGCATGTGGCAAGTGTGTGATCAGCCTAAGCACCACCTCAAGGTCCTTTTGAGTGACACTTGAGTTGCAAATCAGCATCTAATAATTTATATAAAAATAGAAAAATTTTAACTGTCGTTAAAACTATTGATCCAGTCTGAAAAGTAGCAAAGATGGGTCTTTCTGCCGTAAGTAATTTAGGGACTCTCATGTCCTTACTGGTCTGTAGAGAAAGTGCCAAATCCTCAGTTATTAACTCTATTTTCTGCTCAGGAGTGGTGGCAGGTTTGGGGTGAAAGCAAATACAAGCTATAGCCACCTCTTCTGATTTGACAAGAGGAAAATACGCAGACATAAGATTCTGGACGTAAGCAATCTTGACTAAATAACTCTGAATTTAGGGTAGATGAACATATTGAAATTCAAATGAGGGCTTAAGCACTCCAAGGTTCATTCAGACACTTGAAGATGAAACTGTTTAGCAAAGTTCCTAGACCTCTAAACCAGATTCCTGGGGGCTACTGTCTATCTAAATCTAATTTAACCCTAAAGTAATTGGTAAGTCTGATCACTAGTACAATGTGGATTTTTATAAAATGATTTAAAGGGAAACAATAATAAACGGGTTGTTGATTATAGAAAATTCCTTAAATTGTATTAATTGGGGGAAATTCTACAAGAGTATTTCAATGAATTTGATACATCTGCCAGCAGCTAAAAATACTCATTAAACACAAAAAGTGAAAACATATTGTTTTAGTCAGCTTTTTTGCTGCTGTAACTAAAAGACCCAATCAGACTGTAGAAGAGAAAGAGTTTATTTCAGAGTTCACGGTTTCAGAGGTGTCAGTACATACAGGGCTGATTCCATTCATTGAGGCTCAAGGTGAGGCAGGACATCATGGCCAAAGAGTGTGGCAGAAGAAAACTAACTGCTCATTATGAGCCAGAAGCAGAGATAAACTCCATTTTCCAGATACAAACTTAGACCCCAAACTAGGCCCCAATTCCCACCTTCTCCAGCCACTCCCTACCACTTCAGTTACCACTCAGTTAATCCCTACCAGGGGTTTAAATCACTAATTGGGTTAAGACTCTTATAACACAATCATTTCTCCTCTGCAACTTCTGGCATTATCTCACATGTGAGCTTTTGGGAGACAACTCACATCCAAACCATAACACATATGTGTCACTTCAATTAAGAATCACAGATAATGTGATCATATAAATTCACCGTCCAAACGAGAACACCTCTGAGACTAATCAGAATTACTCAGAAACTAGAACTGTCTTCAGCAAAGGAAGACATATGGTTGCCATGAGTTTTGGAGGATGTATACCTACTGAGTTCTCTATTTTGAAGCAACAAATGCTACTTTTCCTAGTGATTAACTATATAAGCAATCCTTCTACTTTCATAAATAGTTCAGAATGGTTAAACAAAGCAACATGGATCTATGTTATTTGTAGTGATTCAGCCTTACAAAGTCATTTTAAATACTTTTTTATTTTCTCTAGCTTTTGCAGGATATTTGGCAATTATTTCTTGGTTTCTAAGTTGTCTATTTAGATTTCATACAATTAATGAGGACAAAGATCATATTTAATAAAAGTTTAATTTGGATGGAAATCACTTTATTTTCATGGAATTAGGAAGGTTATAATTTTATTCATAAATAGATTATAGATACTTCTCTCAAATATTTCTAATGTTCAGTGAATGTCATTACGGTAATGGTTATTAGTGTAGTTAATTCTTCATAGTGTTCCATTGAATTTTCAATTTTAATTGAAAATAAATACACATATGTATTTATTTTAAGTCCCTTCCAGTTTTAAAATGTATAATCTGAGGGTTTATATTTTACTGGAAAATGCAAGATGCTGCCTTATATTTGAGTAAATCATTTTATCCTCTTGCATGCCATGGTGAAGAGCAGCCTTTTAACATTGTATGGCTTCCTATAGTCCTCATGGCTTTTGAGAATTGAGTCAACATGAAATTCCTTCTCAGGTCTTCTTTATCTAAGTCACCCTTCATCACAACATCCAAAATTACTTGAAATGCTTGAATATTACCTTCAGATATTCTGAAATTTGATTCCAAATTGTAGGTGAGAAAATTATTGTTGTGGTCCCAAGATAAGAAGAAGAAACCTGAAGATAAAGTATTATTATTATTATTGTTGCATCTAATAGGCAAATGAGATATCTGAGTTCCTCATAATACATCATTTCATTCTTTAACAGGGGTTTGCTTGCTAACAACTGATAATCTAACCCACGATAGTCAATTGGCCACTTGCAAATAGGTATTATTCTGGGTATAATTATATAATTATGCAACTGCTCTCTTTCAATTTCAGCACTGGTTCCCAGAATCATCTTTATTCTTTCCAAACTTATACATAATTTTGTGTTTTATGATCGTATGATTTTTGCCCAGAAGTTGTATATTATGCCTCATCCTATCACTGAAAGTTTTCCTTAAACTATGACATTATTCTCAACATCATTTTCTCACCCCAGATCAATGTACTTGTGATAAAAACAATTTACATCCAAACTGAGTCCAAGTAGAAGACTCCCACATTGTGAAGAATTTACCATTCCTCATTCTAAATATGAGATTACTGATTTCTTACATGACTTTTTTTATTACTCTTTTATGATTCATATCAAGATGTGTCTTAAAATTAAAATTTCTGAGGACAAAAACATATTTCTCAATGTACTTTGGGCAAAAAATCAGTACATGTACTTTTGATAACTAAACATATTTTTGGTTCATGATACACTTTATCCAGTCAGTTCCAATCTAAGTATTCTACAAACATCATAATGAGTTTCTTTTCTTTTTTCAGTTGCTCGATATAATATTTGCTTAATAAATCAATATTTTAACAACATCCAATATCTATCTAGGTACTACTTGCCTTTGTCATTGAACAAGTTGGCTTACAAATTGGCTATGCATTGTTTTCCTACAGTTTTAAAACTAACTTCTTCTTTGGAAGTATACTCAATATTTTAATAAACCAGGATGTGATAGAAGATATCATATGCATGAGAAATGCACCAACTCTATGTTGGGTAAGTATGTTTCAAAGCACAGGAGGGTGTCAGTTCTTTGGAAACTATGAAATTTCAGCCTGAAAATATTAACTGGTGATTTGTTGACCTGATGGACTGCAGGGAGAGCACTGTCTATCCAATATAACTGTTGAATTACGTCAATTTTCTTTTTATTCCTTAGTAGAAGAGGTTCAGTTGTGCAAATCTTTTATGCATGTACTGTACTCCACTGACAGTTAAAAGTAGTTATGCTGTTCTTGGGTAGTGTAAGGTAGTTCATGTACTTGCCAGATGGACGAAATGCAGGCACCTCTTCAGATGGCTGTCTATAGAGAGCTCTCTGCCTACGTGTGATTTTTCACATCTTGGCTCACACTTCTAAATGCAAATCCAACATTAAGGGACATTGTGAATTTGTGACACACTGAAGATCTGTTATTTCTGTGGACAAGAATTAAGCTTCTTCATGTATTAATCTTTTTAATGAGGTGATGTGAAAACACAAAAAAATGAAGATATAATTTAATTAATTTGTATGTGGTTCCTTTTAATCTATTAATGAAATTCTAATATATATTTTATTTCAATTTTTTTCTCTCCACATTTGAAATGGTATCTGGAAATAAATTCTATTCAGCTTTTGACAGCAGATGAGTTCTCTCATTTTTGAGCAGGGTAGTCATAACTGAAGTACTAATGGTGCTAAAACAAATTATAGAATTACCTTCTTAAAAATACATTAATTAAAATAAAGTGCCTCTCTGTGTTCACTTTGACCTAAGGTTTTAGAAGTATGGAAATCTTAGTTTGGTAATTAAATAAAATCCCAATAGGTAAAGTAGGAAAAAGTTGAAATGGGGCAAATTCTTCTTATTCAATGAAGTATGATGAAAAAGTTTAATTTATAGTTGTAACATTATTTCCTTAAATAAAACATTTTTGTCCATTGTGTGGCAAAACAGTATCTGCTTGTGTGTTTTGTATTTGCACAGTGACTGTGGTCTGAATGTTTGTATCTCGTTTACATGTTGAAATCATAACCCCCTAAGGAGCTAAGACCTTTGGGATGATTAGGGTCAGGAAGGCACAGCTTTTGTGAAAGAAACCTGGGAGACCTCTCACCCCTTCCACCGTGTGAAACTGAGATGAGAAGATGGCTATGTATGAGGAAGTGGGCCTCCCAAAATATTAAATCTGCTGATACCTTAATCTTGGACTTCTCAGCCTTCGAAATTGAGAGAAATAAATCCCTGTTGTTTAGAAGCCATCCAGATTTTGGTATTTTCTTATAGAAACTCGAATGGACTAAGACAACCATCTTCTTGAATTTAATGGGCAAGTAGTTCAGAGAAAGAGTTGACAACTTGTTTTATTGTCAAGAAGAAAAACCTCAGTCATTCAGTTATAGATAGAGCTAATATTCAAAACAAAACTAATTCTTTTCTGTATTCTCTATGACTGTCAACAGTACCCAGATCCTACTTGGGATAGAACTCTGTGACCACTCTATTTCAAGTTGCCCCATTAACCAATCTTTCACATGAGAAATATTTCAACTTGTCTGAAAAATTACAGTGTAAAGATGAAGAAATAAAATAATTTAGTAAGTGTTCGTAATAGCTATTCATGGTGAAAATATCAAGAACAATCATTTAAAATAATGGTTTGTATGTGAAAGTATAAATAAGATAGCATTGCTTAAGCCAGGTATGGTGGCACACTTCTGTAATCTCAGCAATCAAGAGGCTGAGGCAGGAGGATCTCAAGTTCAAAGCCAGCCTCAGAAATTTAGAAAGGCCCTAAGTAACTTAGTGAGACCCTGTCTCAAAATAAAAAATAAATAAATAAATTTATTAATTAATAAAAAACATTGAAAATGCTAATAAATGGTTAAGTGCTCCTGGATTTACTCCCTGGTTAAAAAGAAAATAGCATTACTTAAAATCCATATTAAATTATAATCCTTTTGATGTTACTATTTTCCTATTGCTCACATAAACTAATGAATAATCAACAATTTAACTGTATAACAGATGTGACAAAGTGATTCTGGATCTCAGACTCTCATGAACTTTTGGATTTTTATAAACATTTTATGTATGATGAGTACATGATTTTTAAAATTCAGTCTAACAAGTCTTGTTTTGTGAGTGACTCAGTGATTTGGCCATACAAATTTCAACTTTCCTGTTTTTCATTGCTACACAGGTTCCTCTGCCTTGGTACAGAATTGGTCCTTAAGTAACTTGAGGTTATTCAGCAGTGCTGAACCTTGGCAGCTATAATATAAAATGCCATTTTTTAAAAATTAAAACTCAAACTGCCATGCATGATAGAGGCTTATATTGATGTGAGAACTTCAAATAAGAAAACAAACAAAAAAGAAACTATTCCAAATCTGCAAATGAGAAACTTACTAGTACACATTTTTAAATTCATTCCTTTTCTTAATTTATTCATTAATTCTGCTCCTATTTCCATTCATTTTATAATGGGTATATGTGTCTCATATGTTATTACATTCATGAGCAACATTATCATGAGGATGGCTAAACACCTAGGATTTTGAGCACTGTGAATTTTGAGAGGGCATTGTGAAGTTTGGTATGCTGAACTATGGTCCATCCTTGAGTTCAAAAACCCCTTCATTTATCCATTGATTTCACTATTTTTTTTTATTATTATTATAAATCATGTATGAATCAAATAAAGTGATAAATAGTAGAATTATGCCCTCAGTGGGTGGAGAGTGATTAGATGTCTTTTTATTAATTCCATCTGCCTACTTCACATATTCACAGAAGCTTAAATCATTACAAAGAATCTGAATCAACTGTCCTTACCCAAGAAGTTTACTAATTGCCATGGCCCACCTTGTCTCATTAACTGATAGCACTGGTTTGTCCTTTATGTTAGTCTGTTTTCTGCTGCTACAGCAAAATAATTGAGACTGGGATTCATAAAGGAAAGAACTATATTTTGGCTCATGGTTCTGGAAGATCAATAGCATGGCTCAGGAGTCTGTTCATCTCAGATGAGGGATTCTTGGCAGAAAATAGAAGGGCAGGTGGGTGTGTGTAGAGAAAATGTGGTAGCCTCTGAGAGAAAGGCATTAATGCATTCATGAGGGCTCCTTGCCATCACCAAACACCTCCCAGTAGGCCCAACCTCCAAATAGTGCTGCAGTGGCAATAAAATTTCAACATAAGTTTCATTCAGCCATTAGCATTCTCTTTAATGTGGTTTAATGCTGTCTCCTTTAGTGGATGAAAAACTTTTCATGCAAATTTGAGGAAATGAAAATGACTGTGGCTATCTTGATTCACAGGCCTTGAGCATGTAGAGTACAAAGAAGCAAACCGAAACCAAAAGCAGAATTCTGGGTGAAAGGCAATGCACAAGATGCAGAGAAGATTTAGAGCCAAGAGAGTCCACTTAAGCCTAAATTGATCAAGGAGACAATGTCTAAATGGGATCTTGAAGAAGTCACATTTTCCTGTAAGACTTAGATGTATATGTGCAATAAGAGCATTTGGGGGGGAGCTGCAGAAATAGCTCCTTTCGGAGAGCACTCCCCTAGCATGGGCAAGGACTACGGTTCAAATCCCCGGCCTCTCAAGCAGGGGGAAAAAAAAAAAATAACAAAGAGTGTTGGGGGCAGAAGCAAGGAGGCTGTGTATTTCTTGTCAATGAAATGCAATAAACTTACACCTCAAGATGTAAAGGAACAGATGATTGATTACTCAACACATATTTAATGAGTACAAATTCAGTTTTGCTAAATACAAAGAACCTGTAGGATGCTAAAATAAATAAATAAATAAATAAATAGATCTGAGTCTAGCTTGTATAGGCCTTGACCTTGAGTCCAAGACAGAATAAGCTGAATTTTATTTAGTAGGAATTAGGAGTTCTTAAATACATTTGAGCAGTCAGCAGTACTGCAGGATTATCCGTGGCAGGGCCAAAAATACATAAGGAAGAGGCCAGCCACGAGGGCACCGCAATCACAGATGAGGGAATCAGCATCCTGTGAGGAAGGGACATGGCCATAGGACTAGAGGAGAAAAGAATATGAGAAAATGCAAAAAAAAAGTGCAATATGACTGGCCCTTGAGTACATATTTGTTACTTCTAGTTTAAGGTAGAGTCATGTTATTGTTTTCCATCTTCAGCCCTCAAACCACATCAGTATTTCCCTGCTAATACTTTATTAGTCTGTTAAACAATGTACAAGCATCTTGTTAAAAACAAAAAAAATTTTATTTTAGATAATTTAATAAAATATTAAAAATTGAACATATAATAATGCTCTAATCTAATACAGATATACAACATACATTTGTAATTTAAAATACAAAGCTGTTTTTTAATTAATTTCAATTTCATTGTATAAATAATGTGCAGTGTATCAAGTACTATAATATGCCTTTTAAACATTTGCTTCTAGATTACCATCCTGAGACAGTAGGGTTTTTAAAAACCAATTTCTTTGCTAAGTAATATGACATGCAATTTCCCGAAAGCATCATCTGTGGTTGAACATTTGAGTTGTTTCTAAGTGTTAAATACCTATTTTTCTGTTGTGTTCTGAAGAGATCTTTATTACTGAAATTCTTGTGCACATTTTTGGGTTTCTCCTATTCATTTCTAAATGTAATAAATTAGAAAATATATCTTAATTTAAAGTCCACTCAAATATAAGTTAGAAAGTATCCACATAATATATTTAGTGTGTCCATAATTTGATCATTGCTAGATTTTTCAAGATCTTTGCTAATTTGTCATGTTAAAACTGGTATTGAGGTGTTTTGGATTTCATTTCTTTCACTATTGGATTGACATTTCTAGATGTTTATTACTAATTAATATAACATGTTTGAAATGCCTATATAATGATCTTTTCTCAGTTTCTAATTTAGGTGTTTGAGTTGTTTGTTTATGAGTAATATGGATTGATTTTCAGTGATATTTTTGCATGATTCTTTTAACTTTGTCTCTAAGTAACACCTTACATAAACATCATGTTTAAAACAAGTCCATTTTCATAATTTCTCTCTTCATGTTCTTTATTTAGTTTCCTTTAAAAAAGTATTTAGTGGGTTATTATTTGAAGTTTATTTTGTTTTGGTAAAGATGCAAATAGTACAAATAACTCCAAAGTTATTGCAATTTAGAATATTGATCAGTTTTGCATCTAAACTAGAACTATTATATAATAATCTTTTTCTAATTAAAATATAACTCCTTAAAAAGTATGTCTCAAAAATGTTTATTAGCTTTGACTTTAGGTGTGAACATCTCTTATTTTATTGTTAGCAGCAATTTTAACTAGTTGTATATGAGTTCCCTTTCCTTTCTACATTTCCTCTTATATAGTCAAATAATCCATTTGAAATCAAATTGATAGATATGAAATTGTAGCATCTAGGATTTTAACTTACATGACTGATAGCTACGTTGAGTACTTTCTCTATGTCCATAGGTCTTTCTGATTTCCTAATTTATAAATACTTCATAAACTTTTACATTAAACCATTGAATTGCTTAATATTGACTTACAGAAGATTCATATAGCTTAGATACAAGTTTTATGACAGTTATTTGCTTTAAAAATATCAGTTCCCAGCCTGTGATGGGTATTTTCATATTTCATGATACATTTTGACAGCAGAATTTTAACGTATTCAGATGTCAGTATTTTTCTTTTATTGTTTATGCCTCTTTGTAATTTTATCTAGGAAATCCTCCCACTTTCAAGACAAAGTGTTGTGTCTACCCTGTCTTTTAATATTTTAAACTTTTTATTTTGCGATTAGATGTTCAATCAACAAAAAAGAACATTTGCATACAGGGAGGCAAGAATAGTGTTATTCATGCTGAAATAGTAGTACTATTATTGGTATTCCCTTTTCTTACTTATTGGTATTTTGAAATGTTCATGTAGTCACTCCGTCCCACGCTGTCCTACCTCCTGACTTATACCACTGGCATTGGGATTTTAAAAACAAAATTGTGAGTCTTCTTTGTCAGAAGGTGCACTAGAGATTCTGCCATAAGTACACACAGAAAATAATTGGAAGGTGGGATGAGGAGAGAAGATGCTTGCTTCTAACAGTTCTTAATTGCGTGCAGTTACTGAAAAGGCAGTGAACCCAAAGGGACTCTAGCACAGGTAGCATGATTTAGTCTGGTCCAGAGTATAGTTCCTTAAGTTCAGAACTGACTAAAATGACATCTCTACCAGTGAAGGGGCAGGAACTCACTGATGACAGGTCCCCAGCCACCACTGACATTCTTCCTGTTCTGCCTCACTGGCTGGCACCCTTTTATTTTATGCCTTATAATACCTTTTAATCCATCCTTTATATTGAAACCCTTTACTTGAAAGACCTCTATTTGAAATATCTCTACTTGCAATGGCTGAGTGGAGTGGTCCCTATCTTCTTGTCTGGATCCTGACTCATCCTGACCCATGCACTTTGTTTTTGCTCCTTCAGTTGTTACTATGAGTCCATCGGTCCTTGCCTTTAGTAGTAGTATGTTAAATATATGTAAAATGTTGTGCAACCATCACAGCCAATCTTTTCAGGCTGCTGTAAAAATATGACTTACACTGGCTAACTTATAAACAACAGGCACTGATTGCTCACAGTTCTGGAGGCTGAGAAGCCCAGGGTCAATGTGCCCACAGACTCAGTGGTCATGGCTCATGTTCTTCCTAGATGGCACCTTCCGGCTGTGTTCTCAGGCAGTGCAAGGGCTAACAAGCTCCCTCAGGCTTCTTGTACAAGGGCAATAAGCTTATCTATCCATGGAGACTTCACCGTCATGATCTAACCAGGGATCAGGGACTAAATTTCAACATGAATTTGGGGGCACATGAAACTTTCAGACCATGGAGATCACCATCATCTATAGTTCCTTTACTTTAACATAATTGATAAAATAGGCTGTTTTTATTGTTCCTTTAGTTCTTCCTTTCTACCTTTGTTCATGACCACAATATTTTTAGAATAGCATTTTCCCCTCTAATGACCTTCTTTCTACTAGCTAATTTTTTTAGTCCTTGATATAGAAATTTGTATCAATAGTCCAGTCAACAAATGGGCTAAGGAAATGAATAGACACTTCACAGAAGAAGATCTACAAGCAATCAACAAACATATGGAAAAATGTTCAACATCTCTAGTAATAAGAGAAATGCAAATCAAAACCACCCTAAGATTCCATCTCACCCCAATTAGAATGGCAATTATCAAGAATACGAGCAACAACAGGTGTTGGCGAGGATGTGGGGAGAAAGGTACACTCATACACTGCTGGTGGGGCTGCAAATTAGTGCAGCCACTCTGGAAAGCAGTGTGGAGATTCCTTAGAAAACTTGGAATGGAACCACCATTTGACCCAGCTATCCCACTCCTTGGCCTATACCCAAAAGACTTAAAATCTGCATACTACAGAGATACAGCCACATCAATGTTCATAGCTGCTCAATTCACAATAGCCAGACTGTGGAACCAACCTAGATGCCCTTCAATTGATAAGTGGATAAAGAAACTGTGGTATATATATACAATGGAATATTACTCAGCCATAAAGAATGATAAAATTATGACATTTGCAGGCAAATGGATGAAATTGGAGAATATCATGCTAAGTGAGATAGGCCGATCTCAAAAAGCCAAAGGACGAATGATATTGCTGATAAGTGGAGGATGACACATAATGGGGGGGAGGGAAGGGTTAGAGTTAGGGTTAGGGAGGGGGGCAAGTATGGAGGAAGGAACTACTGTATAGAGGGTAAAGAGGGGTGGGAGGGGTGGGGGGAAGGGAAAAAATAACAGAATGAATCAAACAACATTGCTCTATGTAAATTTATGATTACACAAATGGTATGCCTTTACGCCATGTACAAACAGAGAAACAACATGTATCCCATTTGTTTACAATAAAAAAAAAAAAGAAATTTGTATCATTTACAGTACTCCACCTTCACAGTGTACTCCACCAACAGTAAGAATCTTACAACAGTTTTCCATTTACCTCCTGTTTTGTCCCTTGAAGTCTTACTACTCCTACATAGATCAATGTCTCAATTTTTTCCTTTTTGTTCTGAAAGTTTAATAATTTTCAAAGGAATGAATGGATAGGTCTTTAAATTTTTCAGTTTTTTTTATTGGTTCATTATAGTTGTACATAATGTTGAAATTTGCTGTTACATACTTGAAAGTGCATACAAGATAACAGTATAAAAGTTTCTTTTGTAAAAAGTAATAATAATTAGTTTAGACTTAGATAAATATTGCTATCTTAGGGATCATGGAATTTCTATTCTAAGTATGAAAGTATGAAAGGGGAAGCTTGAGGCCCAACCACCAGAGTTTCACAAAACCATTCACCATATTTAACTGATCAGAGGAAGTCACATGCAAGGTTAGATTCAAAGGGTGGTAAAGTTGATTATTTTTAATAGTTCCTCTTAGTTATACATGAGAGTAGAGTCAATTTTGACATATTTATGCAATCATGGAGTATGTCTTGTTCTAATTAGGATCTCAGGTTTGTGGATGCACATGATGTTGAGATTCACTGTGGTGTATTTGTATATGTCCCAAGGGAAATTATGTCAGATTCGTTCCATTGTCTTTCTTATTCCTATCCTCTCCCTTCCCTTTATTCCCCTTTGTTTAATGCTCTGAACTTCTATTCTTCTTCTTCCCCACATGTTGTCAGTTAGTATCTACATATCAGAGAGAACATTCCACCCTTGTTTCTGTGGGGATTGACTTACTTCACTTAGCATAGTAGTCTTCAGATCCATCCACTTACTAGGAAACGTTATCAAGTCATTATTCTCTATGGCTGAGTAAAATTCCATTGTTTACATAAACCACATTTTCTTTATGTATTCATCTGTTGATGGTAACCTTGGTTCCATAGCTTAGCTATTGTGAATTGAGCTGTTATAAACACTGATGAGGTTGTGCCACTGTAGTAGGCTTATTTTAACCCATTTGGACATATACTAAGAAGTGGGATAATGGAGTCAAAAGGTGATTCCATTCCTATTGAGGAATATCCATACTGTTTTCCATAATGGTTGCACTAATTTGCAGTCCCACCAGCAATGTATGAGTGTACCCTTTTCTCCATATCCTCACCAACATTTATTGCTACTTGTATTCTTAATAATTGCTGTTTTGATTGAAGTAAGGTGAAATTTCAATGTAGTTTTAATTTGCACTTCTCTAATCGCTGGAGATGTTGAACATTTTTTTTTTCATGTATTTGTTGACCTTTCATATGTCTTCTTTTGAGAAGTGTCTGTTTAGTTCCTTTGCCAATTTTTTTAATTGGGTTATTTGTTTGTTTGTTTGTTTTTTGGTGTTAAATTTTTTTAATTCTCTGTGTATCTTGGAAATTAATGCCTTATCTAAGGTGAGGATGCAAACGTTTTCTCCCATGCTGTAGGCTCTCTCTTGGTGCTCTTGATTGTTTCCTTTGCTGTGAAGAACTTTTTAGTTTGACACCAACAGAGGACCTTGTATTTACTTCGAACTTTAATGCTTTCTTAATTGGTTTAACTTATTCATCCTTACCTTGCTATAGTTCAATATCTGCAGAGTATAGTTTTAAAGTTGTTATCAGGGCAACCAATTCACAGCTTAAGACCCTCTCTTGATGTCCCTTTATAGTTAGAATAGTTTAAATTCAACAGTATTATTTCCATGGCCTTGAGTAGTCTGTGTGGTCACTCTTAAGTTTTCTGTTAACTTCTTTTATTTTCTTAATGTTCCAGTAAAAACTTTAAAATATTTATTGAACTAAAATTAACACAAAATGCCCCATTTTAACTATTTAATGTGTATAATCAAATGGTTTTTGGTATATTCACAATGTTGTGCAACCACCACCACTAATTCCAGAACATTTCATCCTTGTCCTGCAAGAAAACAAAGAGAAACGAAGAGCAAGCTTAACCACTGGCTAACAACTAGAGAATATGTTATCTTTACTTTAAATAAGGATGATCATGGTATACTTTGTGTTTGAATAGAAAAACCATACCCTTTTCAACCTGAAATATACGACACAGTGAATATGTGAGTTGTGAACACCTCCATAGGAAGGTGTTTAATAGTGCTAAAGAGATACAAAGTGGCATGTTCCTGTCCATGATGGAACTCATTTTGAATCCGGAGCATGAGCTATGATCTAAAATTACCTTTAAATGGAATAGAAATGCTCCTGTTGCCATTAGATACTCAGGACAGAGGAATGCTGAATGACGTTCCTTGCAAAATTGTTGCATAGCGACTGAAACTTGTTTTCATGGAAAGCTGAAGTGCAGAACTCAGTGAAGGCATTTTATGTATGGCAGTCAGACTTTGTTTTTAGAACATATTTGAGGAAGTAAACCTCTCTTCATGCCCTCCTGACAGAATCTCATAATCAAAAGGTGTATCTAAGCAGTGATGGAAGTGTAACTTGAGTATTGGCATATACAAGAAAAAAATTAGAGGAACACGTTAGCTTGTTGAAAGAATAGCATCCATCCCACAAAGAATCAGTAAAATACGGAGAACGAATTTTAAAAAGATACGTCTACTGAATTTAGACTATGGATAATGTCTAAGAAGTACCAGCTTGACAATTCCCAGTAAAGAGGAAAATGTTAATACTCTACCTCCACGATGACCCTGCACTGTATATTCACTGGAGAATTTGTTGTAATTGTGAACAAATAGAAATACAGGGTTTTTTCATTGCAGGATTCTTGTAATGAAGCCTACTAATAGAGAAATGTCAGTAATATGCAAAGTCAAATAATAATATGAAAAAGTAGTTACAATAAAGTTCCATGGTTATGAATATCAATATGGAACGATAACAAGAATGTCAAGTAAAAATACAATATTTTGTAGTCTTTTATTTAGCATGGTACCATTTATTTAAACTTTAAAATACAAAAATAATACAATAAAAATTGAAGAGTATATATAAAATTTAAAATATGTAAAAGACAAATAGGCACCAATTCATTAGAATGTCTGCACCTTTTTTTGGTGGGCAGAAGGAGAAATGAGACCACAGTATGGACTATAATTTCATAGCATATCTAAAAGGTATATTAACTTGTATCCATTTATGATAATGGATACATGAGTGTATGTTATATTGGTCTTAGAATTTTATTTTTTAAGATCATTACATTAAAATATAAAGACTCATTCTTATCTAGGACACAACCAATTACAAAATAATTTCTGTACTTATGTGAACAAGAGTGATTTCTTATATTTGTGAAAAGTAAAAAAAAAAGTTTAGAAACAACTCCAAAAGAAAATTTCATGTTTGAAAAGTTTAAATGAATTAAAACACATTAACTCATAACTCAATTTTTTTCAAGTTTTCTAATCCCTGGACTTAAAGTTGACATTGATTTGAAAGAACATCCTAAACTCATGATTTCAATAATGTTTTTACTTATCATATTAAAATATACTTTAAATATCACTTTAAAAGTGATACATAAGTTCTGTTAAATTGCAGGTCTAAAGATATACTTTCATATATTATACCACTTCCTAATTGGCATATACATTTTTTCCTGTACTCTACACAGAAATGTTGGATAAAGATAAAATTGTGGAAGTAAGCAGAATTTAAAATAATAAAATATATTTGAAATTTTATGATTTTTTGCATATGCCATAAGCCTTAATTCCAAATAAAGACAAATATATCCAGGTTAAAATTAAAAATTTTTCTTTGATCATTATCTATATTTCTAATAGAGGTTGCAAGGCTAAACAGAGATATACTCATCAGTCACAAAAGGTTTTAAAACTTTTCTGTTTGTACATATATTAACACACCCACTCACATATAAAGATATTTATCAATATTTTAAATTCGGTTAATATCACTGACTTTGATTTTTTTCAATTTATCATAATCATATTTTCTATGGGAATCAACCTAAGTGTCCACCAACAGATGAATAAATTAAGAAAAATGTATCATATGTATACAGTGGGATACTATTTAGTCTTTAAAAAAAAAGGAAATCTTGTCATTTGGGACAACATAGATGAACCTGAAGGACATTATGTCAGATAAAATAGGTTATTAACAGAAAAGCAAATATCTTATGATTTTACATGTAGTATAAAATCATTTAATTCATAGAAATAAAGAGTAGAATGGTAGTTACCAGAAATTAGAGGTGATATTGGGAAGACCCTGGTCAAAGGATAGACAATTTCAGTTAATAGAAGGAATGAAAATAATTATCTTAATCATGATTCCTGCATCACTGGTAGAATAATGATTAGTGGGAGAAAAATAGGAGGGGCAAAAGTATTGTGGTTTTGTTGTCTGAATGTGTCAGAGTACACACACGTGCACACACACGTACACACACACACATTGTACATTCAGTTAAAACTGGAGAAAGATTTCCAAGCCAGTAACCATCTTACTCACCCAAGCTATACACTCAAATAATAATATCTCTTTTTAGGAATATTAAAATTGGGAAGAATTTTTTACCGAATAGGACTTGCGATGTTTGAGAGAGTCTAACATATTCATTGATGAAAAGGCCTCTGTTTCAATATTTCAGATAGAGAAAGAGGCAGACTCTGGCTATCATAGAGTTATACTTCAGAATTTTTGAGTTCAAAATTTGAGATCTTGCCTTTCACTGTTTGTTCAGCAAATGCCAACTACCTGCAGTGTGGTTACGACTAGCTCTCTCCTCTGAGAGAAGAGGTTAAGGATTATTTTTATCGGTGAGGAATGATCAGCACCATGTCAGGACTGCTGTGATGATAACTAAACTGTCAGATCTGCAATAGGAGCATTTTCACTGCAGCAATCATTTATAAAAATGATTAGTCTCCTGTCCATCTTCTTTAAATTCTTCTTTTATGATACAAAAATTCAGAGTTTGCTTTAAATGAGGTTGTTTAATAGTCATTAATGAATATTCTTGTCAATGTCTTCTTGTCACTGGAAGAATCCCCTCTCAGTTAGTCAAGTTAATTAGCATCAACTACCCCTTGAGGTAAACCTCATTCTACTTCTGCTTCTTGTTTTCCTTGCTAGAACGGGGCATGTATGAACCGATGAAATTCTTAAATATAGTGGCTGGTGTTTCAACATATTCCTATTTTTCCTAACAAGCACATTTTCTAATTAGCTGTCAACCACATTAGTGTTGCAACTGAAATAAATGAGATAAATACCCTGAGAAAAATCAACAAAAAGTAAATAACAATTGTTTCTTGGATTTTAAATTAGTGAAAGGAACTGCAATTACAAAAATTGGATAATGCATAATTTAATAAGCTATTTCAACTGTCAATATATCACAAAAGAAAAATACTTTAGATGTGTTTATGATCAAGTTTAGCAAGTTGGTTAATGAAAAAATTGGTCACAAGTACAATTTAATGCCTCAAATAAAATAGCACTTTTATTTTACCACATTGTGTGTTCTAAATTTGCAAATAAAACAAGAACCTTGTGTATTAATATCAAATCTTATAAGAACTTAAATATCTAAAACAAATAAAAAAAGAAGAGTAGAAATAAGCTTCCTAGAGAAAAGATATTTGTTCAATTCCCCAAATTAACTTTTATATAAACCCAAATCTGTAGGTTTTAAATTGGTGGTTGCAGATATTCAGAAATGCCTAAGCCTGTTTGTAACAATATGTATAAAGGCAATTTAGAAAATGACTGTTTCATTAAGATATACTAGTAAGATCTTACCGAAAATGTCTAGAATACTTCAATTCCAGGAATGATATAATTTAATATGAAATAAATTTATTGCATAAATGTTAAGTGTTTATAATTTGCAATATTACAACAACAAAAACAAATTAAGTTTCTTGGTGGATAAGTGAAATAAAAAAAACCCTTGTATGTTTCAAACAAAGTAGTATTCATGTTCAGGTATACTATATCTTCGATACTAAAAACAAGTAAAATATCATCAAAAAACCATTATGGTGAATGTGTAAAAGTCAGCAAGACAATTCAGGAGATTAAGGTAGAAAAGGTGTAACATAAAAGTTATATAAAGGAGATTGTGAAGAATACAGATAGACTTCTCATTTGAACTTTCCTATGCTCATATATGAATATGTGACCAGTGAAACTCCACATCATGTACAACCACAAGAATTGGATCCTAATTAGAATAAGTTATACTCCATGTATGTATAATATGTCAAAATACACTCTACTGCCATGTATATCTAAAAAGAATGAAAAACAAAAAAATCAAGACTATGTTTCAAAGAAAATATTGATTTTTTATTCTTTAAAAAATACTCAACACATTAGTGGTACACATATTGATGTTTGAAAGTAAATTATTTACGTGCTAATTTCCACATTCTAAATAATATCTACAAAATCTCATTAAGATAGTATTTTATCCTCACTCTTGGATCAAGATGATAATTTAAAGCATTTTGAATTGCTCCAAAATGCAATCAAATTCAAGGAACAGAATTAGAACTAGGTAGAATTCAAGGTAATTTATACTGGTCAAGGTAATTTATACTGAACCAGATGCTCTGTGTCTATATTCACAGTGTCTATATCTGTACTCACAATGTTTTCGATAGCCTATGAAATGGGTCAAATTCATATTTTCCATACCCAAGGCATGTAAAATAAACACATCACATTTGTGTTGACAATTATCAATATATGTAAATGTTCAATTAAAATTATAGAAAATAAATACATTAATAAGTATGGTGAGGAATGAACCAGTTTTTATCTTTAATTTTATAACACGAATTTTATTTCTGTTTTAAGACATTCTCAGCTAATTGCATAGAAGAGACCAAATTTAACTGGATTAATTCACTGCATCTGAAACTAAAATAAAACTAACATAAAATCACAGCAGAACACATATGTACACATGTGAGGAGTAGAATTTTAAATTTAGAAAACAGAATTTTAGGATTCAGTCAAGGAAGTTGTAATGTATTGTCTGACTAACCCACAGCAGAAATGTAGTGTTTATCTTCAAGTATTGTTAATAACTTTTAAAATAATTTTTTCATAACAATCTATTAGGGGCTCGATATATATTAGACAATATGTTATCCAAATATGCAAAGACAATCAACACAAGATCCTCATTCTCAATTTTCCCTAAGTTTAGTTGCTAAATAGAAATATACATCTTTATTTATAAAGTGAGGCGAAATTATACTTTCTGTAATCTTAACAAAGAATTAATCCATGAATAAGATTAGAAAGACTCCAAATATTTTCAAATAATTATTAAAGAGTATGAAAATAGTATGATTTGTGAAAACTAGCAATTACCTTGCAATTTAATTTTTTTTCATGTGGAAACAAAGTTATGCAAAGTTATACAGCATAACTCTGGTAGTTGGAAAATTATGTAATTTTTTGCTATTAAGTATAGAGATATTTGGGGTAATCCATCAGGCCTTCACATAATAGAAGATATTTCAAAAAAGCAAAATGTTTTCCAAAGCTTTCTGACTTTAGAAGTGTTCAAACAGAAGCTGAATCACCTACTGATAGAGAATTATACATGAAATGATTTGTGTTGGACTAGTGCTTAGCCTGAATTACACTGAAAAACTATTCTACTGTATAAATTCTGTAATTCTGGCAAACCCACATGAGGAAACCACTATATGATTTATTGTAATAAGCCTAGAATTGAATTATTAAATGCATGTCATTAAATCTATCATATCCTATAAGGAATGACAAAAACAAATGCACTTCAGCACTGATAAGGGGGCAAATAATAGTTTGCCCTTCTCTCCCTGTCCTCTTTCCTTCCTTCCTTCTTCCCTCTTTTAAGATAGGTAAACTACCATGTTAATTTTACATGCCTTGGGTATGGAAAATATGAATTTGACCCATTTCATAGGTTATCAAAAACATTGTGAATACAGATATAGACACTGTGAATATAGACACAGAGCATCTGGTTCAGTATAAATTACCTTTATGTGTCTGGCAACCCGGAAGCTTGAAGACCTTATGTTATGTTGCCAGCGGATTGGAGAGCTACTTTAGAGGTCCTTGCTGAGGCCAGGCTACTCCTACACCATTGCCAGGAGAATGGTCCTCTGTCAAGGGACGTCCCCTTCTTTAGTAGCATTTCAGCTTTGGGAGGGAGCACTGAGGGAGGAAAAGAACACCCTTTACCAATCACATCAGCCTAAGTAACCATAGCAAATCAAGTGGGTGACAGCTGTCTACAGCCAGATTACCCTCACAACCCAATAGTGTTAATTAATAGTGTCTCCTCTTCCTTCTTTCAAATCACTTAGGAAGAGAAAATGAATGATTTACACAGAATGAGAACTTGGAAAGAGTTTAAGTCAATCAAGAAAAACTCTTGTGAAATCAGAGATTTTGAGATTCCTCCTAGATGTTAAAATTGGGCCTTATGTTTTTCTGAAGATTGTTGATATTTTCAGGAGTATACTTCTGGGGTTGTTTTCCATTAGAAGTATTTTTCCTTTATTTTCTATTTTTCAATAGCCTAATAATGTTCTATTGCATCATTGGCTCATTGAACTCCATTGAATTACTAAAAATTGAGCATTTACCCTTAGCCAAATGTTTCTTAGAATTAAATTTATAGACTATAAGTGCTCTTTTTTAATGCTGAAGTGCTAATCTGATCCATGAAATCTTTGTTTGTCTTACCTTTTTCTTTATATAAAATACAAGTAATGTGTTTAAAAGGATACAATTTCATTTTCTTAAAACTACCATGTTTTCCTTCCACTAAAAATGTAATCTTGAAACTTTAATTTGAGAAAAAAAAAATTTTTTTCCAAATTTACCACAGGTCTCCTCCACTTTAGTCTTTTGTCGATGCAGATAGTTAGGTACTGGAAAATTTTCCAAATGCATCAACAGGAGGGAAATTGTGATGACCATCTGTGTTAGATTTTTGTTGCTGTGACCAAAATACCTGACAAAAACAACTTAGAGGAGGAAAAGTTTATTTTGGCTCATGATTTCAGAGGTTTCAATCCAGATTCGACCTACTCCACTGCTCTGAGCTGGAGGTGAGACACAACATCAGGGCAGAAGGGCATGGTGGAGAAAGTTGCTCAGCTCAGGGTGGTGGGAAGGGTTGGGAAGTGGAGAGAGAAAGAGGGCGGGGTTGGCGTGTGGGGAGGAGAAAGGGGGAAGGTGAAGGGAGGGGTACAAGATATAATCCCCAAGAGCAAGCCCCTAGTGACCCACCTCCTCCATCCATGCCCCACATGCCTACAGCTAACCATGCAGTACAGCCGGCTTTTTGAACTATTAATTCATCCAGTGGATTAATGCACTGATTAGGATCCAGCTCTCTGCTTAATCATTTTACCTCTGAACATTTCTGCATTAACAAAGGAGTTTTTGGGGGACACCCATATCTAAAGCACAATACCATCTTAAATAAGTGTTTGCTTATATTTGAAACAGCAGAGAATTAACACTTTATTATCTCTGACAGAAAAATGTCAAAGACAACCGATAACTGGCATCAAAAAGCAGGTTTTGATATTTGGTGGTTAATAGCTGAGAAAGTGATGGCCAGCCCATTACCCAGGAGTGATTTTTACCACCTGATAAAAAAATCTCCTACAATCACAAATTCATAGCCACAGAGAAATGAATATCTAGAATTGAGATGCTGTATCTGTACAAAAGTGGCTCTGGATGAAATTTACTGCCAAGAGATGTCTGACCTAAAGCAAATTTTCATGATAATTTTTCTCAGTGTGATTCTGGGAATGCTGCAGACCATTATAATCCTATGTTACCCTCAGTCAGTTATTTTATTTAAAAAGTCATTTTCTAAAATAGACCTAGAGTAATTAAGCTTCTTTGAAAAGCAGGCATAGTTATAATTTATATAGAAACATTATGAACTACAACTTTTCAGAAGCTAAAATATTATATTCTGCAAACCTGTTGGAACCCAAAAGCTTGCAGGTGCTTCTTTGAAAAATGACATTTCCATCATTTACCTGACAAGCACAGCTGAAATATCAAAGTTATAAACATTCTGCTTCTGTGTGCCAGCTGCTGTTTCCGTGGAAACAACCTAAGTTGCAAAAGCTAGGTAAATGTACTTACCTTAAAATCATGAGGATTTTGGATATTTTACCAAATGTGTACTTAAATATACCTGAAAGTATTTAAAAATATCCACATTTATTATTTTATTCATATGTATCCACATACAAAAGACCAAATTCTCTTAAAATTAAATATATAAATTATTTATGATATAAATGTTATGAAATGAATTACACTTATCACATGCTATTGATTATAATGTTTAAAATCTTTAAAAGTAGGGAAATAAAGACAATATAGTATTTGTTTTTGATATAGTCTAGCAATAGCTATAAAAAGAGGGGGATTATTTAAGCAGTCTGAAAAGTAAATCCATTGGTTTTCTAGATCATTTTATTTTTTAAAATCTACGTAACTAGAGTTGTAGTTCAGTGATAGAGCACTTGCCTAGCACGTGTGAAATACTGGGTTCAATCCTCAGCACCACATAAAAATAAATAAAGGCCTATGTCTATATACAACTAAAAAATATTAAAAAATTCTACGTAATTGCTGCATTAATGTGTTCTAACTACTTTATCTTTTCTTATCTTGCTCTAGCATTCACAACACAATGTGGTATATGCCAAGAAATTATAAAATGATTTCTGATCATTTTATCAGATCAAAACAGTCCCTAAATATGGAGGAACCTTCATATTTTCTTGACACATAAATTTGTGATATATGATACAGTTAGAAAAAGAACTTCACCTTATTTTAATATTTTTTCTATACAAAATAATAGTATTTTTATAGCCCGAAAATATTAAGATATAATTATATGATGCTCTTTCAATGTGTAAGAGCCGAAAAGACTAAAATCAAACATGTGTTAGACCCTAAGAGCATAGCACTGTGTTATATTACTGGTATATATATTGTGTCCTGTTATCAAAAAGGAATTTTTAGATATTGCTTCCATCTTTCAGTTACTTGGGAGTTTTTTTTTTTATAGCAATGACAGTTATTTCAAGAACTTCTTCAAGTGCATATGGACTAACTTGAATTCTAAAAATAAACAACAGAGGACAGCTTGAACCATTGGGAGAATCTGCAAACTCCTCAACTTTTACTTAATACCAAATATAAAAGTTACAAACATTCTTAATTTATTTTGTTATAACTGAAGACCTTTCTGACTTGAAATGGCACTATATGTGTCCATATTATAATTTTTGAACAGAATTTATGTAATTTATTTTTCATGGTAAACTAAATAGAAGATATACTGACCTTGAATTAAAACTAAATTTCTTACACCTATGCACACTGACATTTTTACAATATTAAAATAAAAGTTATATACAAGAGCAATTACAATGCAGTTGATATACATGAGTATTACTATGTTAATAATGCATTTTAATAATCTGTGATTTAAAATAAGAAGTAAATGTTATGAACTTTAGAGGTTTAGTGATTAGTTTTCTTATTCTTCAGATTGGCAGTCATTCCATCTAATTTCGAAAGTGCTTGAAGATAATGCTTTTGTGTTAGTCTTGATTCTTTCCTTCAGTGCATTAATAAGGTGAACTTGCTGTGACCAGTTGCCTGTCCTTTCCTACTTTGAATGTACCCCAATAGGAGAGGGACTAGAATGTCAGCCAGGTTCCATAATCTACGTGGGTTATTACATTTAAGAATAAAGTTGGGTTTTATTATAAATAAATGTCCTGTTCGCTGGGCACAGTGGCTCACTCCTATAATTCCAGCAGCTTGGGAGGCTGAGACAGGAAGATCACTACTTCAAAGCCAACCTCAACAATAACCAGGCACTACGCAACTCGGTAAGACCCTGTCTCTAAACAAAATACAAAATAGGGCTGGGGATGTGGCTTAGTGGGTCCCCAGTACCAAATAAATAAATAGATAGATAGATAGATAGATAAATAAATAAACAAATAAATAAAATGTCATGTTATATCTATCTTTTTGACCTCTCCCATATTTTAATTTTTGTCAAGATCTTTTTCTCCTATTTTTCCCTTTCTATGTATTTTTTCCTCTACTTCAATTCCCAGAACAATGATTTGACCTCTCCCCTTGAAAAATTATATTTTTGCCTATCTTCAGTTTGATTATATTTCCTATTACTGATAAAAAATATTTGTAAATCATGGAGTTGGTAGGAAATATAAATAGAAGCTTTTAATTCCCCTGCAATGTTAGTATGAAGTAACTGTATCCCGTGGGTCAGTACATATCACCTAGGTCAGTGCTGTCACCTCTCCTCTGTTATTACTCTGTCACTGCAGGGTAAAACTGGGTGTGCTAGAGTGCAGGCCCCGAGCAGTTCACTCCTGAACCATGACTACCTCGCTGCTTAGAGCTGCTGCACAAGCCCAGTTTTATCCATGGTCGTCTATGTATTGCACATGATTGCATACTGAGATCTTTTCAAGTCAGTGTTTTCCAGTTCTGTGTTCCTGGCTTTCTTGCTCAAGACAATGTCAGAACTTCTTTTCCTCCTTATACTGCTGGTGAGATGGGTATTTTGCAGTAGGAAATGTAATAACTATTAATCAAAATGACATATATACATTGTTATGCTGATAATCATGAATAATAAAGTATAATTTATTTATATATGGGCTTGTATTAAAAATGTGTACGTCATCTCATTTACTGATTAAAATAACCTGTTGAGAATACTTGACAGAGGAGAGATTGAGAGTTCAGAAATTTTAATTATTTTCCCCAAAATACACTATAAGTGGGGAATCATTTCTCTGAATTCACATCTAATAGTTTTTCATTGATCAAAACTTGTTCAATTTGCTTTTTGTTATATGAAGTGAAATAAAAAATGTAGATGTTAGAAATAATAAATAACAGAATAAGAGTCCTATGGTCAATATTTTAGTAATCATCTAAATTCACTTTAGAATTAACATTTGCTTTAATTCTAAGTTAATGATTTATTTCATCATCTACATAGTTCATAATACTGGGAACAGCTAGAGGGCTTTGATTTTATATTAACAGTTATACAAAACCCTAGGAGTTACCATGACTGTGCTTGAATATGAACTCAGAATTTGTTTCCAAATTCTATATTTTATTAGGAATTTTAATTTGTTAATTACTGTTATAATTAAATAGAAGGAAAAAATACTGCTGAAAAATGAATCTCAATAAATATTTGTTGAATGGATAATAAAAATCTGCAGTTTTTAAATTATTGTAATAATTAAATAGAAGGAAAAAATACTGCTGAAAAATGAATCTCAATAAATATTTGTTGAATGGATAATAAAAATCTGCAGTTTTTAAATTATTGTATGGATTAGACATTGATGTATGAAAAAATATGCTGTTATGAAAATATTGTGTTTATATATTCATATGCTTGTTGTATGTGTAACTTGTACATGTACACTTTCTTCTCAACCTTTGGGAATTGAAACAACAAGTTATTGGATTAAAGGGATGGTCTAGGAAACTAAACTCCAAAAATCATGTTTGTATTGATTAGAAAAGTACTAGCAGACAGTAGTTTTCTAAACCAATTTAAAGTCCTATGAAGTAATTCTCTAATGTGATTGAAAAAGTGTCTTAAATTGTTGTCATTATGTACTTAGTGGTAGCAATACTAGCATCTAACTGAAGAACCCAATTCTGTAGCATGCAATTTAATTTACATAATCAAGCATGTTTTAATTATTAGACATATCAAAAATAAATTAATTTGGAAATATCTAGGCAAGAATAATCTTTCCACATACCACATTATTTGCCTAATTTCTTACAAATAGTTGTATCATATATATCATGGATATCTGATAGAATTTGAATGTCTTATTTGATATATATGGTCTCACAGATACCCATTAAGACTACCAATTTATTTGTGGATTAAAAATAAATAATGTAGAAAAAGTGACTTCAGGCATGACAGTGTGCGAGTCCATGGATTCTTTACCCAATGAAGCTAGTCAAAATCATTTTAAAAAGAAAACAAATGTAATGCTATGGAAAGGGTCTTAAGGGTAAACAGCAAATGCAAGAAATATTCAGGAATATATGGAGTAATTCAGCAAGAAAGCTGAGAATGTGTGGTAACTAGACCACAAGCAATCCTGCCTGCCATCCTCAGTTAAGCAAGACAGATCCTCCTCTCCAGACTCCTGAGATCAGGAGCAAAGCACTTTTCCCCCTCTCCCTACAGGCCAGCTCAGAACTTTCTGACAGATCAGGATGTCAGTGTTGTTGAGGCTATGTTAGGAGAGTTCATTTGAGAAGGGGATCTATTCTTCCACTCAACCATTGCTCATGGAATGGCGGTTCTTCCTTGGGCAGGTGCATTGGGGAATCCCGGGTTCTGATAACCCTTGCTGTGCATGTGAGATAGTGAGTTCATTCCGGAAGAGCCAAGGCAAGAGAACCTCAAGCTTCTGCTCCCCTCTATAAAGCAGAGCTCTTAAAGTAGGGGCACCACTTAGAAAGTGGTGTCCTTATCCCCAGCTCCAAAGCCCTGACAGAAATTTTTGTGGGAATAGAGCAGGCTTTAAAAATAGAGATTACCTAATCATTTACTAAACGATCTTACTTCAGTTCTATCAGAGCCTAGATAAGTTAATAAATGCTCTCAAAAGCAGTGTAGGCTGTGATGAAAGACAATTCAGAGGGCTCAAGTGTAAATGGTTTAATTTTCAGGAGAGAACCAAGGAATAGGAGAGCTGAGAGGAGTCCTCCTGAGGCCAGAGAAAATTTCAAGCATCCTCTTCAGAAACTTTCTCTTCAAAGATCACAGTTTGATTAGATAATAACATAGAGCAATGTATGCCCAAGGGCAGTGTTGAAAACAAAAGAAAAATAAGCCAGCAATGAGAGGTCTTTAATAACTGGGTATTGCCAGGGAAAGACAGGAAAGTTCCCTATAAAACCACTGTCATCTCTGGGTGACCCTGGACAAGCCCAGATCTGTGCCTCACAAGATCAGAGGCTTAACCTTTAGCATTTATGTGTTACAGGAATGGGGGAATGTGTCACTTAAATAGTTTGGTTACTGACTAAACAGAACAAGCAAATAATAAAAAGCCCTTGAGGGAATTGGAGCCCAGAAATCAGAGTTGCTACAATGTATTATGTAAAGTATGCAGCTCCAACTACCACAAAATGTCAAACACGAAGAGAAATAAGAAGTATAACCCTTTCACTAGATCGAATTAGGTAATAGACACTGCATAAGAATAACCTGATGCCAAATTTAACAAAAATTCTACAAAGTTGCTGTTATAAATGTGTTCACAGAACTAAAGAAAACTGTGATTTAAGAAGTAAGGTTTAATGATAATTGTTTTAGTTGGCTTTTCATCCACAAGACCTAAATGCCTGACAAGAAAAACATAAAGAAGGAAAGATTTATTTTGGCTTATGGTTTTAGTGGTTCAATCTATTCTTGACTGACACCACTGTTGTAGGCTTAAGGTGAAGGCAGAGCATCATAGCAGTAGACCATGGTGGAGGAAAGCTGCTTAACTCATGGCTCCTGGAAAACAGAGAAAGATAAAGGAGCCAGAGAAAGTTAAACCTTTTCAGGGCATGCCCCCAGTGATCTACTTTCACCAATTGGGTGCCACCTTCCAGTATTCCATTCAGCTATCAATAGATTAAACCATAAAGTGGATTAATCCACTGATGAGATCAGAGTCCTCATGATCCAATAATTGCCTAAAAGGCACACCTCTGAACCTTGCTGTTGGGGGGGCCATGAATTCAACACATGAGCTTTGGGGGAACATTTTGGACTCAAAATATAACAATGATGTTTTATCAAATCAAGAATACCATAAAGAGATAAAAACATTAAAAAGAACCAAGTGAATATATCAGAGTTAAAAAGTGGCATGAAATTTAAGTTCTCAAAAAGAGTATATTGACCCGGAAGAAAGAAAAACTTGAAGACAGAGCTTATCTAACTTAAAGAATGAAAGAAAAGGAATGAAGAATAATGAAGAGCTTTAGAGAAATGTTAAGACACTGATAAGCACAGCTACATATCTGCAATGGGGTTACCAGAATGAAAGGAAAAAGAAAGGAGGAAAATATATCATTTGAAGAAATAATGACATAAAAGTCCCAAATTTAGTGTACAATAATAATTGACTCCTCTAGGAATCTCATCACACTTCAAGTAAGATAAATGTAAAAATTCACAAATAAACATAGGAAAAAAAATTAGGATCACAGTCAAGAAAAAAAAAATGAATGTAGCAAGGGTAAATTGACAGGTAACTTGCAAGTAAACTCCAAATGTGCTGGCTCTAAACACTACAGACAGATTTTCTACCCTCTTGATACCTCACAATGGGAATTAAACCTTAACACATAAGCTTTTGAGGCTTATTCAAACCCTATTCAAATGATAGCAGCTATAAAGCAAGTGAACCTAACAGACATCTGTGGAACATTCTACCAGACAGCAGCTAGATATATATTTTTTTCTCAATTGTGCATGGAGTACTCTGCAGGATAGATGGTAGCTATAAAGTAAACCTCACTAAATTTAAAGTAAACCTCACTAGATTTAACTGCAATGGAATGACATTAGAAGTCAATAACAGGTTAAAAATTGGGGGACTTAAAAGTATGTGTAAAATAAACACCCCCACTGTTAAATAACCAATGGAATATATAAGAAATCAAAAGAAAAATCAGAAAGTCATTTGAGATGAATGAAAATAAAGATACACAACATGTCTAAACATATGGGGTGCTGGTAAAGGAGTGACTATAGAAGGAATTTTATAGTTTTAAGTGCCAAGATTAAGAAAGAAGAAATATCTCAACTTAATAATGCAATTAAAAATGATCAAGGGACTCCATTGCTGAGCCCACCCGCCCCCACACCAAGGACGGAAGCTGGTAGCTGAGCCTGCCCGTCTGCCCCCCTACTGCTGAAGGACACTGTGCCTGCCTCTGTGCTGACTCAACACACCCTCTCTGGGGCTCCCCAGCTTCTTTGGAGGTTGGTGTAGGCATTTTGAATTATTCCTGAGGGCTTGGCCATCATCATTGGAAGGGCAGCTCCCCTCCTGAGACACCTACAGGATACTGGAGGACCTTTGACAGGTACCTCTATTTACTCACTTACATCCAACACCCTTCACCATCCTCTTATTCACAACTAGAAGCACTATAAATAGTAATCTAACTCATTCTGTTCATTACAATAACATTAAGTCTTTATAGGGGCTGTCTGGTTCAGGGCTTCATTTTCTCTGTATTGGGTGCTACTGGTATTGATTCCCTTTCAAAGGAGAGGTAGTGGAAAACTGTAGGGTCATAATAAACCTGCAGGGGGGGAACTTCAGTATCTCTGATCTTCACTGCTAGAGGTGAATATATAAAAACAATATGAAAACACAGGGGAAGAAAGTGTCCCTAACAAACCAAGATGCTATTTTGATAAAATCCAATGACAGCAAGGCAGTAGAAATGACAGAAAAATAGTTTAGAATCTGCATACTTAAATTGATGTGTGAAGCAAAAGACAAGATAAGAAAGCAAATGCAGGCAATGCACAACCATTCCAGTAAACAGTTAAAAGAGCAAATGGAGGAAGCAAAAGAATACTTCAATAAAGAGATAAGGATTCTGAAAAAAAAAAAAAAAAAGAAATACTTGAAATGAAGGAAATGATAAACCAAATTAAAAACTCAATAGAAAGCATCACCAATAGAATAGATCTCGTGGAAGACAGAATCTCAGATAATGAAGACAAAATAATCTTGAAAATAAAGTTGAACAAACTGAGAAGATGTTAAGAAGTCATGAATGGAAACTCCAAGAATTATGGAATATCATGAAAATAATGAATTTAAGAATTATTGAGATTAAGGAAGGCACAGATATACAAACCAAAGGCATGAACAACCTGTTCAATGAAATAATATCAGAAAATTTCCCAAACTTGAAAAAGGAAATGGAAAATCAAATACAAAGTGGCTTGCAGAACACCATGTGCACAAAATTACAACAGTCCACACCAAGACACATTATGATGAAAATACCTCACATTCAAAATAAAGATAGGATTTTAAAGGCTGCTAGAGAAAAGCGTGAGATTACATATAATGGGAAACTAATATGGATATCAGCATATTTTTCAGCCCAGACTCTCAAAGCAAGAAGGGCCCAGAACAATATATTTCAAGCTAGGAAAGAACACAGATACCAACCAAGGCATCCTATACCCAGCAAAGCTAACCTTCAGATTTGACAGTGAAATAAAATTTTTCCATGATAAACAAAAGTTAAGAGAATTTACAGAAAGAAATCCTGCCCTATAGAACAGTCTCAGCAAAATATTTCTTGAGAAGGAAATGAAAAGAAACAATACAAGTCAGCATAGGGAGGAACTACCCTAAAGGAAAAGCCAAGTCAAGTTAAAAAACAAAAATAGACCAAAATTACCAGGAATATAAATCATATCACAATAATAACTTTGAATGTCAATGGCCTAAATTCAATACTTAAAAGACATAGACTGGCAGATTGGATTAAAGAGTAGGACCCAACAATATGCTGCCTTCAAGAGACTCATCTCATAGAAAAAGAGCCATAAACTAAAGGTGAAAGGATGGGGAAAAACATACTATGCACATGGACACAGCAAAAAAGCAGGGGTCTCCATCCTCATATCAGATAAAGTGGACTTCAAACCTAAGTTAGTCAGAAGGGATAAAGAAGAACATTTCATACTGCTTAAGGGAAGCATAAAACACCAAGATATAAAAATTTTAAATATTTATGCCCCAAACAATGGAGCATCTATGTATATCAAACAAACCCTTCTCAATTTTAAGAATCAAATAGACCAAAACACATTAATAGTGGGGGACTTTAACAAACCACTCTCACCACTGGATAGATCCTCCAAACAAAAAATGAAAAAAGAAACTATAGAACTAAATAATACAATCAATGATATAGAATTAATGGATATTTACAGAGTATTTCATCCATCACTGAGCGAATATACTTTCTTCTCAGCAGCTCATGGATCCTTCTCCAAAATAGATCATATGCCATGCCACAAAGAAGCCATGAGCAAATACAAAAAAATAGAGATCCTACCCTGTATCCTATCAGACCATAATGGAATGCAACTAGAAATGAGTGATAAAAAAACAAAAACTACTCAAACACCTGGAGACTAAATAATATGCTATTGAATGATGCAATGATAACAGAAGACATCAGGGAAGAAATAAAAACAATTCTTAGAGGAAATGAGAACAATGACACAGCATATCAAAAACTCTGGGAAACTATGAAAGAAGTACTAAGAGGAAAGTTCATTGCATTGAGCTCATACTTTAAAAAACAAAGTCAACAACTAAATGATCTAACATTACATCTCAAAGCCCTAGAAAAAGAACAGATCAACACCAAAAATAGTAGAAGACAGGAAATAATTAAAATCAGAACTGAAATCAATGAAATTGAAACAAGAGAAAAAATTCAAAAAATTAACAAAACAAAAAGTTGGTTCTTCGAAAAGGTAAACACAATTGATAAACCCCTAACCGCACTAACAAAGAAAAGGAGAGAGAAAACTCAAATTATTAGAATTTGTGATGAAAAAGGAAAGATCATGACAGACACCATTGAAATACATGACATAATTAGAAGCTACTTTGATAATCTATACTCCAACAAAATAGAAAATATCAAAGACATTGACAAATTTTTAGAGACATATGATCCTCCCAAACTGAATCAGGAAGGTGTACACAATCTAAACAGATCAATTTTAAGCACTGAAATAGAAGAAGATATCAAAAGCCTACCAACCAAGAAAAGCCCAGGGCCAGGTGGATTCTCAGCCAAATTCTACAAGACCTTTAAAGAAGTACTGATACCAATACTCCTCAGAGTATTCCAGGAAATAGAAAAGGAGGGAACCCTTCCAAATTCATTCTATGAGGTTACTGTCACTCTGATACCAAAACCAGACAAAGACACATCAAGGAAAGAAAACTTTAGACCAATATACCTGATGAACATAGATGCAAAAATTCTTATCAAAATACTGGCAAATTGCATACAAAAATATATTAAAAAGATAGTGCACCATGACCAAGTGGGATTTATCCCAGGGATGCAAGTTTGGTTCAACATCTGGAAATCAATAAATGTAATTCATCATATCAACAGGCTTAAAGTTAAGAATCACATGATTATATCAATAGATGCTGAGAAAGCATTTGATAAAATACAGCACCCCTTCATGCTTAAAACACTAGAAAAAATAGGAATAGTAGGAACATACCTCAACATTGTAAAGGCTATCTATGGTAAGCTGGTGGACAACATCATTCTTAATGGAGAAGAACTGAAAGCATTCCTTCTAAAAACTGGAACAAGTCAGGGATGCCCTCTATCACCACTTCTATTCAACATAATCCTTGAAGCACTTGCCAGAGCAATTAGACAGACCAAAGAAATTAAAGGGATATAAATAGCAAAAGAAGAACTAAAACTGTCATTATTTGCTGATGACATGATCCTATATTTAGAAGGTCCAAAAAACTCCACTAGAAAACTTCTAGAACTAATAAATGAATTCAGCAAAGTAGCAGGTATAAAATCAATATGCATAAATCTAATCCATTTCTATTCATAAGTGATGAATACTCTGAAAGAGAAATTAGGAAAAGCACTCCATTCACAATAGCATCAAAAAAATAAAATAAAATACTTGGGAATTAATCTAATGAAAGAGGAGAAAGACCTCTACAGTGAGAACTACAGAACATTAAAGAGAGAAATTGAAGAAAATCTTCAAAGATAAAAAGATCTCCCAAGTTCTTAGATAGGCAGAATTAACATTGTCAAAAATGGCCATTCTACCAAAGGTGCTATACAGATTCATTGCAATTCCAATTAAAATTTCAATGACATTCCTCATAGAAATAGAGAAAGCAATCATGAACTTCATCTGGGAGAAAAAGAGACCTTGAATAGCCAAAACAATCCTGAGTAGAAAAAGTGAAACAGGAGGTATCACAATACCAGACATTCAACTATACTACACAGCAATAGTAACAAACACAGCATGGTATTGGCACCAAAATACACAGGCAGACCAATGGTACAGAATAGAAGACACAGAGACAAAACCACATAAGTACAGTCACCTCATAATAGACAAAGGTGCAAAAAACATACAATGGAGAAAAGATAGTCTGTTCAACAATTGGTGCTGGCAAAACTGGAAATTCATGTGCAGTAAAATAAAAGTAAAACTCTATCTATCACTCTGCACAAAACTCAACTCAAAATGGATCAAGGACATAGGAGTTAGATCAGAGACCCTGTACCTAATAGAAGACAAAGTAGGCCCAAATCTTCATCAAGTTGGCTTAGGATCAGACTTCCTCAACACGACTCCCAAAGCACAAGAAATCAAAACAAGAATCAATAAATGGGATGGACTCAAACGAAAAAGCTTTTTCTCAGCAAAGGATACAATTAAGAATGTGAAGAGAGAGCCTACAGAGTGGGAGAACATCTTTTCCACACACACTTCAGATAGAGCACTTATCTCCAAAATTAATAAAGAACTTACAAAACTTTACACCAAAAATACAAAGAACCCAATCAATGAATGGGCCAAGGAACTAGACAGACACTTTACAGAAGAAGACATACCAGCAGTATATGAAAAAATATTCAACATCTCCAGTAAATAGAGAAATGTAAATTAAAGCAACTCTAAGATTCCATCTTACTCCAATTAGAATGCCTATTATTAAGAACAAGAACAATAAGAGATGTTGGCTTGGATGTAGGGAAAAAGGCACACTTTTACTTTTCTGGTAGAGCTGCAAATTGGTGCAGCCACTCTGGAAAGCAGTGTGAAGAATCCTCGAAAACTTGGGATGGACCCACTTTTTGACCCAGTTATCCCATTCCTTGGTTTATACTCAAAGAACTTAAAATCAGCATACTACAGTAACACAACTACATCAATGTTTATAGCTGCTGAGTTCACAATAGCTATAGCTATAGTGGAACCAACCTAGATGCCCTTCAACAGATGAATGGATAAAGAAATTGTGGTATATATACAGAATGGATTATTATTCAACCATAAAGAATAATAATATTATGGCATTTGCAAATAAAGAGATGGAATTAGAGAATATCATGCAAAGTGAAATAAGCCAATCCAAAAAAACCAAAGGCCGAATTTTTTCCCTATTAAGTGGAGAATGATATATAATGGGGTTGGGGGTATGGAGAGTGAGAGAAGCATGGGGGAACTTTAGATTATGTAGAAGGAAATGAGAGGGAGGGGGTATGAAAAATGGTACAATGAGATAGAGATCATTGCCCTATGTACATGTATGATTACACAAATGGTATGAATCTACATCATGTACAACCATAGAAATGAAATGATGTACCCCATTTGTGTACAATGAATCAAAATGCAGTCTGTAAAAAATTAAATGATAAATAAAAAAAGATCAAAGAATTGATAGATATTTTTCCAGTGAAGATATGCAAATTCACAGTAAGTACATGAAAATGATTGACATCATTAATCATGAACCAAATGCAAATCAAAACCACAGAGCTACCACTTCACCACCAGTAGGATATCTATAAAAAATGTAACTATTATTACAGGCACACACTTGTAATTTCAAAGACTTACATGTGAGTAAGGGATCACATATTCGTTGGAGGTCTGACTGGGTGATGTTAGCAAGAACTCATCTTAAAATCAAAATATATAAAAGGATGGGGATATAGCACAATGGTAGGGTAGTTCTAGGTTCACTTTTCAGAACTGAATAAAGAAGAGAGAGAAAGAAAGGAAAAAAAGATAATTATTAATCATGTTGGCAAGAATGTGTAGAAACTGGAAACTTTATACTTTGTGCATGAGCTTGGCAGATTAAAAAATCTCACACATGGATGTTAATATTAATATTATTCATAAAAGTCAAAAAGTAAAATTCTAAATGTACATCAACTGATGAATGTAAAAATAAAAAATGGTATATTCCTACAATGGAATATTATTTGGTTACAAAAAGGAGTGAAACACTGATAGACTCTAAAACATATGTGAACACCGAAAACATACTAAATAAAAGAGGTCAGTAACAGAAGACTGCATATATATCTAATTTCATTTACATCCAATGTCCAAAAGAGGGAATATCTATGAATAAAAAGTAGATTAGTGATTGCTTAGGGATACTGGGGTTGTGGGAATAAGAATGCAATAGCTATAGGTTCTGGAGCTTTTTTGGAGGAGTTAAAAGCATTCTAAAAGTGACTTTGATCATGGGTGTGAATACTTGCAACATACTAAAATCTATTGGATTTTACATTTTAGATAGGTGAATTATTGTTATGTGAATTATGTCATATGAAAAGAGATGATACTGCGTTTCACAGAACTCAAACTGTCTCCAGAACCATTTTGACATACTATTTACTTATTTTTAAATAGTTATCTTGGGACCCTTTGTCTAACCAATGTCAAAAATGTTTTTATTTTATTTATCAGTTATATCTAGTATGCCAGAGAATATGAAGAGAGCAACTTAAAAGAGACATTGTAAGAGGAACCTTAGATTATGTAGAGGAAAATGAGAGAGAGAAGGGGGCAAGGGTATGAAAGATGGTGGAATGAGACAGACATCATTACCCTACGTACACGTATGCTTACATGAATGGTATGAATCTATTACATGCACAACCATAGAAATGAAAATTTGTACCCCATTTGAATACAATGAATCAAAATGCAGTCTGTAAAAATAAAAATAATAACAAAGAGAGATTATAATCTCTATTAGAGTATTATAATCTGGCTCTCTTTAAATTATTGAATCATATGTTCTTTTTCAATTTGAAGTATCATCCAATTGTGGCAATACAGTTATCAATAGTTCACCAATTTTCTCAATATTTTGAGGATTCAGATGAATTCAAAACTAGACCTGAAGTAATGTTATTATAATAGTCAATGCTAGTATTTTGAAGTCACAATGTTCATTGTTAAAAATAACTGATAAGAAAAACAATTTCACAAAATAAGTTATTCATGGTAATGACTACTAGCATCTTAAAATTGCACACTGATTACTGCTCCTCTCCTTGAGTAGCTATGATTCTGTCTAGAGGATGATAGACCTTGCTCTATTTGTTTATCTGGCTGAGGCACATCAGTCTAGGGTCCATAACAAGGCCTGTTCAGTACCAAGGGCATAGCCTACAATGAGAAATTGATGTGAAGCAATTAGATTCTCTGATTTAAATGAAAAAGGGTTGACACTGAGATTGTCAGGAATAGGGCTAATATAAGAAGGTCGGGTATCTGTACATATGTTAAATTTATAAAAAAAGAAACTAAGAATAAGTAAAGCCAGTCCAGTCACACAGTAGAGGAGAGAGGAGTACTGGGAAATGGACAAGGAAAACCAAAGTCAAAATTCATGAAAGACAACCATATGACATATGAAGAAGTATAAATCGCAGTCATATACCTCTTGGTACTGTGAAGACTATCCATTTAATCTTGACATTATTTGCTCTTCAGCAAGGAGCAATTGACTCTTGTACATAGTAAACTGACATTCACTTTGAAAGAAAAACTTTGGAAATCATATTAAAGAAACCTCAATAAAAAAAGTTAAAATCATTTTAAGCTTTTTTTTTTCAGAGATAAATGATTTTAGGTATTTATTTCTTTCAAAAGTCTCCAAACATGGCCATATTATTTAACTTATTCTTGACATCTGACCTTTTGCCTTTAGTAACTGTCATCTATATAACAGCAGTTTCACATCAATGCTTTCCTTGCCACAATACCAGAAAAAATTTAATCCAAAGTTTGATTGTTTTAAGAATAATAGTTGCAATTCTCAAAATAATATGAATCTTGCGCTTTCATTCATGAATAATGTTGTCTGTCTAAGGTAATATTTCCAGTTAAGTATACCCAACACTGAAAGTCCATTAAGGAATGTCAGCTTGCTCTTCATGCTCCATACTTTTTCTCAGAATCTTTCTTTGTATTATTTGTTCATAGTTCAAAATAATGCTTGTGGAACAAATCAGTACTTTATAGAATAAGAATTAGAATTTTCTTGTTTTTAATTGTTATTTAGAAAATTACCTGGTAAGTAACTTGGTAAGTTTAAAATATCTCATACATTTTCTCTCACTTGTTATGTTTGCCAATGTATACATGTAAAAATTATGAATACAAAGGCATGGGATAGTATGGAGGAAAAGAAGGAGGTACAAGCTTTAAAAAATTTACATTAGAGTCAGTACGTAACAGGTGCATAATATTTTAATTTGTAATTGTGAAATATTCATATGCAATATCTAGATCAGAATAGCATGGCATCTGAAAATGGGGATGGACAATGGGAATAGACAAGAGACTTTTCTATTCTTGCCTTCTCCAAGTCAGGGCCATAGTATGTAGGTCAGCTGGATACTTTTCCTGGTCAATAACACATAAATGCCATAAAATATAATGATACTAGAGTATCACATAAATGAAGATTAAGAAAATCATTATTTTTCAGATTCTATTCCTATACTTTATGTGTATCTCCAGAAAGATGAAAAAGAAAGAAGAGAAAAGAAGAACAAAGCACCACAAAAAACATTTTCTAAACAGAAAATATACACATATTTTAATAATGGATAGACCTCTCATGGATTAAATTAGTTTTAAAAAAGTCACAGCTGTAGATAATTACATTGAACATTTGGGAATTTGGGGTAAATTTCCATCTTAAAAAAATGCTGACTATAAATATAACTTAATTTAATGGCAGAATTCTCATGATTATTAGAAATCAGCAGATTAATATTTTTAATCCAGAAAATGCCCAGCTAAAATACACAAAATAAAGCTAATATGTTTAAAAAATTCATTGACATGTGAATTTTATAATTTACAATCAATATCTGAAGGAAGTTTTCTGGGACTACTAACAAAATAAAGTAGTTAACCAACTAAGTAATCAGAAAAAACAAAAGCAGAAGGTATGAGGGAAAATAAAGATTGGCATGCAAAAAATTTATTACTTATGTGAATAATTTTTCATCTTTAATGAAAATTCAAAAGGAATTGGCACTACAATAACAGAAAATAAAATAAAGAGGAAGATAAAAAATTGATTGCATGCTAAGGTTATGGTTTATTTTTGTCAAACTGTAAAATCTGGTTGATAGTCTAATAAAAACTGTTATAAATACACATATTTATTACATAAAATAGTTTAATGATATGAATATATCCATTTTTTCCCTGGTAGTAAAATAGCAGTTAGTAAGATAAAATTTTTATTCATTCAATAATGATCATTAAAAGACAATTACAAAAAAACAGCATAAAAGCAGGCTAAGAATTCTGATTTGTAATAATATCTGAAGTCCTTATTCCTATCCTTACAAGAATAGCTGAACAAACTGAAAACCTTTTCTATTGCCTTTTCTCAGATCCTTCAGAAAGCTGTGATATATGGAAAATCACTCCTCTGAAATCTGGAGAGGTGAGTGTAACTCAAGGGATTCTGTATTGGTGAATAGCTCACCTGCAGAAATAGCCACTAAATACAAACCAATAAGAATCTTTCAATAGTAACTTTAAACAAATTGCTGGAGACTGAGTGCTGAGAAACTTAGAAGCTACCATCACGTAGAATCTCAATTATTTTCGCAGCTTTCTTTCCTGGATTCCCAAACAGTTATCAGGCCAAGGGTCTGAGAAACATCTTCACAGTCCTGAAACAAGGAGATGTAGAGCAGCCACCACTAAACTCTCAGAGATTTTACTAGCAAAGGTGTCCCCAGAGTGCTAATCTGAAGCCTTATCACATCTGGGGAAAGAAATTCCATCCAGTTCCAACCAGCTTCAGCCTTCATGTTTTCTTTGAAGGGAAAAACTATAAAGACACAGGGGACAAGGATTCAAGAAAACAGATGAAGAGAATTGCAGTCAGAGAAAGGATGAGGGAATAGGGGTATGAGAGCTATTGTACATCCTTGAATAAGGAACATAAATTTGTAAGGGCCAAACTCCTGAGACACAGGCACACTGAAAGTCTGAGATAATCCAACAATTGTCCCCTTCTTTGTATCTCACCCCTACACCATATATCTTCAGAATAATAGCCTACTAGTCCATGGATAAACTTGAAAGAACTGCTAGACACAGACTTTTATTTAGAGTACCAAATAATACCTTAATTATCATAAGTCTTTACACTAAAAGTCTGTTTATACTTATATCTATTACATCATTCAACATGTCTTGCTTTCAACAATATTAAGAATAAAATTATGTCATGTCAAAAAGCAAGAAGAGATAAATGCTGAAAAGATAAAGTAAACAGATGACTATTAAGACATATAAGTTGGAATAAATATCTTGAAATAATCATTAACACATTTTAGGATCTAAGAAAAAAATATAGATAATATAAAAGAACTGATGGGCAATGAACATCACCAGAGATGTGGAAACTCTAAGATAGAATCAATATTAAATACCATAAATCAGTAACACAGTCACAGAGATGAATCGTGCCTTCAAAGAGCTCATAAGCAAAGGGAAGAATCAGAGAACTTGAAGATAAGTCAACAGAAATTTCCTAGCTGAAAGGCAAAGTAAAATATGAATAAAAAAGAACATTAAAACTTTGATATTAAAAAAGTTTTGATATTAATCAAAAAGTATAATATGCTCTTAATTGAAATAACAGAAGAAGAAAGAGAGTAGGGCAAAAGAAATAACTGAAGTTATAATGATTAGAAGTCTTATGCCAAATTTCAAGTTGAATAAATAAGAAATCTACTGTTACCAAGATAACGTTCTATGAACAAGGTAATGACAGATGGTCAATGAAATAACATCCAGAAATACATGGATACTAATATAGCCAACTGTATTGTTTAAAGACCAACTTAAGTAGAAAGGGTAATATTTTCTATATTGTGTTGAAACAATTAGATATCCATATGCAAAACAAAACATACTTTATAACCTATATAAAAATTAACTCAGAATGGATCAAAGATCTCATTCACAATTGAAAACTCCAAGATTTCTTGAAGAAAAAACATTAGGAATCTGTGTAAACATGTGCCTTGTGTTGTGTTTTTAGGTACAATCAACAAAAAACACTAGCCTTGAAAGAAAAATTTTATGTCATTCTTTTATAATATTAAAATTTTTGCTCTGTGAAATATCACAAAGTGAAAGTGTTTGCTAATTTCATGTCTTATCAAGAACTTGGATCAAGAACATACAAAAAACCCTTAAATGTCAATAATAATAAACAAAAGCCCCAATCAAAATAGAGGAAAATGATCAGAACAGACATTAACTAGGAAAGATACAAGATAGCAAAGAAACATGAAAAGATATCAAGAATATTTGTGATTCGGGAAATCCAAATTCAAACAACAAGATAGTACTACATATGTATTAGAATGGCTAAAATGATTTTAACTCAAAATATCAATTGTTTTAATGAATGGGGAGTACAAGGGAATTTCATTGCTCCAAGGAATAAAAAATGGCATAATCCTGTGGGCCCTGTCCCCTGGAAGGAGGCCTACATGGCATTCTGTTGAAAGACGGAGGCACCAAACAGGATCCTCAGGGACTGGGGCCCCATACCTTTTCCTGTGTTCTGTGAGTGCTTCTGTGGTTTGTAAGAGTTCTTTGGGTCTGTGAAACTGTCACCTTCTGTGTTCACACAGCTGTATTTTACTTTCTGTTATAATCTGCCAAATAGGCTAGTAAGTGCTTACGCAGGGCGACCTTCAAGACGTATGGCTAGCTTAACTACAACCCTTTGAAAGACAGTGTTATACCCAGAAAAGACAGAAGCAGCTTCTTTTGTGGCAAGTGCTCCATTTCTCCTGAATAAAGCTCTTCTCCTCAGCTCTTGGAGCGTAGACTTGAGTCCTTCCCATGATTGTGGTGGTAAGCCAGAGTACCAGACTTTCCTCCAGCTTTGCAGTCCATGCAACATAATCCTTCTGGAAAAACTTGGCAATTTGTTATGGGGCTAACCCTAATCTTAGCATATGATACATCCATTGTCCCCTTAGGTATTTACTCAACTGATTAGAAAATATGTATGTGAAATTTTTTAGCAGCTTTCTTGCTTGATCATCAAAAACTATAGCAACAAAGATGTCCTTCCATAGGTAACTTGACTACACAAATAATGATATGTCTATACAGTGGAATACCATTTAGAGATAAGAATCAATGAGCCATCATCCCACACATTAACATGGCTGAATTTTAAATGAATATTGCTAAGAGTTTGAAACAACTCAGTATTTTAAGATTCTCAAAATACAGCTAAATATTTTAAGATTGTTTATATGACAATCTGGAAAAAGGAAAACTAGAGATGGAAAAAAGATCAGTTGTTTTCAGGTGTTTGTGGGGGAAAGAAGGTTGAATAGATTAAGTAGAGAGTATTTAATTGTGTTGAAACTGTTCTATAAGATACTGTAGTGTGGATACATGACACTGTCTTTTGTTAAAACCCAAGAAATTTATGGCATAAATAATGAACTGTAACAACGTGGATAAAACAAAATCAGGTATTGAGTGACCTCAAAATGGAAATGAGAAGGTAATAAAGTAATTTAACTGTGACTGTGTAGAGAAGCCTATTGCCATATGATAGCTATATTAATGTAGTACCCTGAAGGACATCCTAGAACGACAAAAAAAAGGATACCAAGTAAAACTTAAGGAATCCAGATTGTGGTGGGCGAAACCGGGGCCCAGGGTTACGCCACGTGCATCTAAAGATGGCTACTGAAAGAGAGCAGACGGCATCCTGATTATGCTTGGAGAGAGGCAGGACCCTTTACAATTGGCTGCATGATAATCAGTTCAGCCGCCTAGCGCGTGGACAGATATACTTTACATGTATGCTTAAGCTCGTGATCGCTTGACCTTTAACAGGATTGGATGGACATATCTGGTTACAATTGCTTATGCATGAGACTGCTTATATATTGAGGGTGTTATCTGAATAAAGCGGAATCTGCTTCATGAACTTTTGAAGAGTACGTGTCTTTCATCCCGCTGGTCAGCCAAAAGAGCAAGAAGCAGCTGCAGAGCCGCTTGGAGCAACCCCGGCTAGAAGCAGCGGTTGTCAGTACAGATAAACCATGAAATTCAGTCAAAAACCACATCAATATCAGATGACTAGTGTGACTAGTGTGAAATATTCCATCCTAATATAAGACTTTAATGAAGGGGAAACTGGTATGTCATAGAAGAGAACTCTATCATCTTTGCAAATTTCTGGCAATCAAGGCTTTTTCCATCCTATTCCTCCAATGTCTAACCTCTACTAATTACCTACTTTCAAAACCGTATTTTTTACATTTTCGAGTATTTGGGACAGCAACATCCCTCTTCTCCCATTCTAATTTCTGACTCAGTCCTTTTTGTGATAGTATAAACAGAATATTTAAGACAGGGTAATTTATAAATATTATGAATAGAAATTTATTTTCTTGCAGTTTTGGCAGGTGAGAAATCCAAGAGCAAGATACCAGTCTGTCATGAGTCTTTTTGCCCTACCATCACATGGCAGAAGGCAGAAAGGCAGAATCAATGTCAGGGCAAACTTCCCATTTTATAACTGTGTTAATTCTGCCTGAGAGTGGGGTGTTCATGCTGTACCACCTCCTGAAGGCCCTGCCTCCTACAACTGCCACAAAAATAGTAATCACATTTCCACATGAGGTTTGGAGGGAGAAAATATACAAATCATTGCCGGCAAATTGAATACTTGAAAAGTTATTTTTCTAGCAAATTTTAAAGCTATTTGCACAAGCCTAATGGAAATGATTTTGGCAGATTAGGTCACAAAGTCAGGTATTCAGTCTTTTGTTGCTACTCAGTTTTGGAATGACCATATTGAGTTTCTTTCACTTTATCTAGAAGATTCCTTTCTTAAGGAGAAAAATAATTACTAATCGACACATGTTAACATAATTTTAGTTTTCAGGACTTCTAGGTTGTCTCTTCATGTCAGGATCAATCATGTAGATGAACAGTCTTTAAAAAACATATCTAAGACTGAGAGGCTTAAGTTCTGGATTTTCATGGAAATTCAGGATATAAAGGTAAAATACAGAGAAAAAAATGTTAGTTATCTTGTTAATATATTAGAAGACTGTGTGAATCTCCTAACACCTGCAGAAGAAACATAGTTTGGAGGGATGAAGTTAAAGTGGAATCGTGAAGAAAAAAATTGAGAAAACTTGAGTGCTTGAAGGATGTCATAGCTTCTGTCCTAGGTAAGTGATATGACTGGTCCATACTCATTAGTTAAATAAAACATGAATATTGCCACTTTGATAAAATCAGCATGCTATCTTAGATATTATATTTGAATATATTGTTATTATATTTTTATCATTTATAAACCAGGGAATTTTAAAAGGCAGACTCCAGGCTAAAATTAAAAAAACAATTTATTTATCCTTTACCTCAGCATGCACAAAGGAATCTAGGAGGATTAAATTGTGTAAATTTTTGAAATTTCAATAGAATCTTCACTAGAGCTGTTCATATTCCTTTATTTCCTAACTTCAAGAAAATTCAAGTATAAAATCGATAAGCAAAAAAGCTAATCATTATTTGTATTTCTCCTCAAACATATAAAGATTTGTAGACTGAGCATATTTCCTCCATTTTTAGTTGTGGACAGTGACACTGGAGGCATAATGGTTTTATTTTGATTTGCTTTGTTTTGATTTTATTTTGCCTGTATTTCTGTTTTCCTCTAGGTTGAAACATTCACTGTGCTGAAAAGCAATTTTCTCACTTATCATTAAGGAAAGGAGGACATCTTTCTACTTGATGTATTCCCTCTTTTAGTTCATTAACTTGTCTCCATTACTCAGTGGTAAACCTCATGTACAATCCAGAACTGAAGTTAAGGCATGGCCTGGATACTGGATGTCCTAGTGAAGAAATGACTAAATGTTCAATCTTTAATGTATTGCATCATGTTCTTCTTGTCATAAAAATGGCTGAATTATTTTAATATGGTTTCCACCTTGTTTTGATAAACAGGTTTGCCAGGTTGTCCATATGGTTACACTTTAGGAATCTGAAACACAATGGAAGTGTTTAGTATATGAACCTGTTTGGACATAAACAAAACAAAACGTTTCTTCTTTCTCAGAGTTACAGAAAAGACAGCAGAGACTCCCATTATACGGAGATAAGAGGGTGTCATACTCTAGCATGAAAATGATAAATATGCTAACTTTTCTGATTGGATAAGTTACAGTACAGGTAAAGTGCTGGTCTCTTGTCAATAGTTAAAATTGAATTAGAACCCACTTCAGCATATATACACATTTCACTCATATGTGTGACATTGAAAATAGCCATACTTAATAAAGGTTGATTAAGTAGAACCATTTGACTCTGAAGTCTTAAATATAAAGAGATGTGCTTCAGAAATATTGCTGAAAGATTATAGCAAAAGTTAGCAAGAAATTAACTGCTCTGAAGGTTTTATCAGCATTGGTCAATGTAACATTAATATAAAAGAAGGAAGAATATGAGTTGAGAAAATTACAAAATTCTTGAAGACTTTTTACCTCATATTTCTATTCATTTTGGTAATATATACATTTTATTTCTGTAGTCACCTTTATTGAAAAGCATCATGTTTGCTATTGCCGTTACTCTTTCCATAGCACTGGGAACTAAATAGGAAAGGAGACCTTTCAAATTAATAAGATGGCTAATGCTATATTTTCTTCTAAAGCTGTATCCCATCCTTGGAAAACTTTTACTTTCATCAGACTAGTTGAAAATCTGTTCTTTAGCCTCTGTATTAACCTGTCTCCCTGTCAAACTTCTTTTTTCTCATTGCATAATTTTCTTCAAATTTTGATTTAGCACATTCCCACCAAAATATTGGTATTTTCTCCCTTTTCTGAGCCTAATGTATCCAATTACTTCATCTGCTTCATGCCATTCATATTTGTCCCATTAATTTTGATTTCAATGCTACAGTATTCATATTCAATTTGTTGTAAGTTTTACTTTGGTCTTTTAGAAAAAAATACAGAACCTAAGCAAAATGTTTATTTGGACATTGAACAGTGAAAATGTGGAAAGGAGAAAAAGCACTAAGGAGGGGTGTGAATGCCAGATGACCCAGTGAAGTGATCCCTTCTGCCTCATCATGAGTTGAACAAAAATAAAACATGTTTTGGTGGGTGTATCATTTGGCATTTTTTTAGATGGAATACATAAAAACTTGTGCTTCACATTATTCCCTAGGAAAGGATAAAATTCATTTTCTAGGCTGCTTCCCATGTTGTGAATTAGTCAAAGTTCAACCGAAGGGAGTTAATTTTCCCTCACTTTTGCATAATACAGACACTTGGAAATCAAATCAGATTGTGAGAGCTCTTACTTCCCAATGCAGTGCTTCATCTAATACCAGGCGGGTCAAGAGGACCTTCAGATATTTGGTGTGGAGTTACATGGACTGGCTACTGAAGAACTAAGGGAGAAGATCCAGCACCTCCAGCATAAGGGCCACTTGAGGCATGGTGATCTGAGAGGTGGGCAGAGTTGTAGAAAGTAATTAAGTAGTCACAACAGAGATAAGCAAAAGAAACGGAATCACTGTAATTATTATGAAAAGAGACATTTATAGTAAAATCACCTTGCACAGTCATAAAGAGCTATGTGGAGAAAAAATTCCAATGAATTTGTTGGCGAATTTGAGGGAAGAACTTTTACACCCTGTAGCACTGATATAAACAGGCAAGTTGATTCTTGCAAGAGAATATGGAAGCCAGGCAAGTCCTGCTGAAGTCATAGGAAAGGGACACAGGAAGAGCTCAGTGACAGCTGTTGTCTCTGTGTCTGGTGGTGGGTCTGACATTATTGCTGATTATCAGGCCCAGAAATCATGTAGAAGTGCTGGACATGAAGCAATGTACTCTGGAGGCAACCTGGAATGTATTAGCACATATGCATCTCTATTTCTTACCACTACAACTCTCAGAGATTAATATCTTCTGCTTCACTTCTACATTTCAAATCTCCAGTAAATTCTATTTTGATCAACTCTAACTCAGAAACACATGGGAAAGGGTGTTGTAGGAAGCAGAGTTCCAGCTTAATCTTGTCACATAGATAATTCCATATAAACCTGGTACTGATATACATTTCCATTTAACACATTTCACTCCCAAATTAAGAGAACAGAAAATTCATACTTCTATCTTTTGCAAATGCTTAATCTCTATTAAATAGTGAAATAAAAATATATCACTTCATTAATTTGGGTAATGTTCATTTATTTCTTGCTGAGTTATGAATCCTCTTTGATATGGCACTAAGATACTGATAAATGCATTAATATATATTATCATATCTTATGTAATAGGGAAATAGAAAAAGATAATGTAGGAAATAGTTTTATATAGCCAAATACTAATTCATAGAGGAATGTCATAAATACTACATAGCTACTGTGGTTCTATTCATGTAATTGGCCACTAAGGCTTTACTGTTATTTAAAACATCATTTTTGCCCCCTCCAACGTTTACTTTGCTTACAAAAAACACCTGATCTGGTCATGATGCGCTAACTACTCAGTTTTCAACATTTCATTGCTCAATATACATAAGCCACTAAGATATACCTTTAAAAAGTATCAGCAAAAAAAAAAAGCATGAAAAAATTAAAATTTTGTTTCCGACTTGGAAGACAGAGGAAATGAAATGATAAGGAATTCAGGTGGCCTCCAGAGGACTAAATAGACCTCTAATCTATAGCCAAGACACAAGTATCTGGAGAAAAATTGAGTTGTAGCTTTCAGTATTATTTTGTCTTCACAGAGAAACAGACATTATCCTAATTTTCTGTTAGCCACCAAACGAATCTCCCCAGTCAGTATGGTAAACCTCTTATTTACCTGTTGGTTTCCTTGCCACAAACTAAGTAGATTGGTGGCAGCCATGATCTCCAGTTTAATGAAACCATTGGCCAATTCCAATAGAAATAGTTGGTCTCTTAGAAACCAAGAACTCTGCATGAGATTTTTTTTTTAACTCATTCTAATTAGTTATACATGACAGGAGAATTCATTTTGATACATCATACATAAATGGAGTATAATTTCTCACTCTTCTAGTTATATGTGATGTATGGTGGTATAGTCATATGTGCACATAGGATAATAACATCCAATTCATTCTACTATCATTCCTATCATTCCTACCCCCATGTCCCCTCCCCTATCTTCACTCCCTTCTGTCTAATCTGAAGTATCTCGTTTCTTCTCTAGCCCCCGCCTTCACTTTTGTGAATTAGCAACTACTTATCAGAGAAAACATTTGGCCTTTGGTTTTGGGGGATTGGCTTGGCATGATATTCTCCAGTTCCATTCATTTATGGGCAAATATCATAATTTCATTCTCCCTTAAGGCTGAGTAATACTCCATTGTGTATATATACCACATTTTCTTTATTCTTTCATCTGTTGAAGAACATCTAGGTTGGTTCCATAGTTTAGATATTGTGAACTGAGCAGCCATAAATATTGATGTGGCTATGTCCACTGTAGTATGCTGATTTTAAGAAGTGAGATAACTTGGTCAAATAGTGTTTCCATTACAAGTTTTCTGAGGAATCTCCATACTGCTATCCATAATTTTTGCACCTATTTGCAGTGCCACCAGCAAGGAATGAGTGTATATTTTCCCCCACATCCTCAGCAACATTTATTTTTGCTTGTATTTTTAATAATTTCTGTTCTGACTGGAGTGAGATAAAATCTTAGTGTAGTTTTGATTTGAATTTCTTTAACTGCTAGAGATGTTGAACATTTTGTCTTATATTTGTTGATCTATTGTATTTCTTCTTCTGTGAATTGTTTTTTCTGTTTCTTAGCCCATTTATTGATTGGGTTATTTGTTTATTTGGTGTTGAGTTTTTTAATTCTTTATGTATCCTGGAGATTAATGCTCTATCGGAAGTACATGTGGTAAAGTTTTTCTCCCATTCTGTACGCTCTTTCTTCACATTGTTGATTTTTTTTCTTTGTTGAGAAGTTTTTTAGTTTGAATCCATTCCGCTTATTGCTATGAAAAATATTACCAAATACCAATTTATTACAAAATGCCCATTTATTATCTCATTGTTTTTGTATATTAAAAGTCGTGGCTCAACGGGGTTCTCTGCTTGGATTCAAAATCAAGGTTATCAGTCTGGGTTCTTTTATGGCAGATCTCAGGAAGAATATACTTTCAAAAATTTTAGGGCATTGGCAGAACTTAATTTCCTGTATTGTAAGGTTGAGGCTCCTATTTCTTGGCTGCTGACCAGAGGTTAAGCCCATCTTCCAGAGGCTGCCTGAATTCCTTTTTCTATGATCTCCTCTATTTTCAAAGCCAGAAACAATGTGTTGAATTTTTCATACTTTGTTCACTGGTAGTTTTTAATGGTACAACTTAGAAACATTGAGATAGTCTACATACTTTTGAAGTAATTGATGAGGGATTTTAATTATGCCATGAAATATTTTTCCACAGAAGAACATTAATGATATCTAGTTTGAGTAACCAAGAAACAAGACAGTTGGGAGTATCACATTTTCAGAACATTGCCTAACACAATGTCTAGTCCAACAGAGCCCAAAGTTTCAAAGATGCAAAGGAAAAATATTGCATTGTATAATTAAGATAATTAATAGAGGTGGTGCTATCTGTCCCATTCTTCTGTTCCCAGACTCATAAATACAGGTTTCAGAAGGAAAGACACACTATACTGATCACTGATCATAGTCATTCTATACAAAAGAGGACATTATTTCAGCCTCAAAGTTTTATCGCCAACCTGAGACCCTAAATAAATTTGCAAAAAGTCTTTTAACTATTTAACATGGTGACAGAGAAAATAATAATATCAATGAATTCTACAAACACAAACTCAGGAAAACTCTTCATTTTATGAAAAACAAGTTTCTTAATAATAAGGATTGATGGTGAGAAAAGACAAACAATAATAGTTGGAATGACGTTGATGATATTTAAATATACAGTCAGTGTACATATGTTCTGTTCATTCTGGCAGAAGAATCCAAGCAGAGATGGTACAAAATTCCAAAGCAAATATTTATTTCACTGAGAAAAAAATTACTCCTCATTCCATTATAGGGTGAAGCCAGTGCAGCCAAAAGATCCTTTCTGGGAATGGTGCTACATTGTGCTATCAGTGTTAGTTTGATGTTGGTAGGTGTGGCTCTCAACAGTGACTATAACCAGTTGATTTTTGGGCGAGTGGACGCTCCTGTTGCTGAGCTCTTATGTAACTTCAATCCCTGCCTCCATTACCACATTATTAATGAGCCCATTAGGTAAGGTTAAGGATGGCTTGAAGAGAGGCTAATTGGCATTCAAGGAACCATTCATCTTGTCTACCTGGTTATTAAGATTCTCCTCTGGTCCTGTTGTTCTTTCTGATGCATTGTCATGGGGCATAGATAACATTACTAGAAATATCTGACTACCTACCACTTTTCTATCTTCCTTGCCAGCAGTTTTCCAATCATGTTCCTTCTAAGTTAATGACTCCCAACCAAACTGTTAGCCACTGCCTGTGGGTTGGTACACTTCTCAAATTTTGGTCATTTCTCCTTGCAGGCCAAATTAACAACAAAGTTGACTACTTAATAGGAAGTTTTTCTCTAAAATCTTGCTTCAAACTACCTCTGAGCAGGTGCTAATGTCCACTATTGGTTGGTACCAGCCTATTATGATGAATTATTTGGAAATAACACCAAAGTTTATTTCCTCATAAAGGGATTATCAGGAAATTTCCATGGCGTATAAGAGCTGGTTAATAAACAGGTTTCACTGTAGAGGTAGTAGGAATCATGGAGATACAAACACTTTCATGTGAAACTTACTTGTGCATTCAGTAACTGTTGGAGCCTTGTTTCTACTAATTCCCTTTGAAGATGGGTACTGCTATTCACACCCAATGTAAGGGCTTGATGGATTCTGACAGCACCAGATTGTGATAGACTTCTTGAATCTCAAGATACTTTGGTGGCTAAAGGTCAAGTGATTCATCTTACATCAGCCTAAAAACAATTATAAAACTGTTTCTCCACAATAGTATAATCATCTGCAAGGATTGGCATAGATTTGCTTCAAAATTAAAAAGGCTTATACTGTGATTCACCCACAGTGGCCTGCCATACATCCCAGTCATCATCTCCATTTTCAAGTAATGTTAAGACTTCTGGATCATATGAACTAGTGATGTAGCAGCAGGACTCAATACAGAACCTGTTCTCTGCATTCCCCTCAAAACTGGAATGCTTTCAACTAATTAGGCAAATGGTTGCAATAGCATGCTCAAATGAAATATGTATTTATTCCAGAATTCAAAGAGACCCACTAGAGACTTTCTCTCTATTAAAGATAGGAAATGTTTTAGTCATATCTGCAAGTTCAATGGATACATATTTTTTTCAGGAGTTAGATCTGCTAAAATATGTAAAACAGGACACCTTTTTCTCTAATGACAAAAATTCCCTCATTTCTCTTTCATCCTTCACTAATATTCTTCTCAAGGCCCTTCCAGTTTGCACCTGACAGCTGGTCCCAAAGCTGATGCCACATGTTTCAGTTTATTGCACAGCAGCAACCCACTTCTGGTACCAATAGCTGTTTAGGCTATCTATGCCGCATGACAGATCCATTCTAAAACTTACTGGATTAAACAAAAATGATTTATTATCTCTCATGATTCTCTTTGTTTGGAACTCAGCTGGCAGTTCTTTTGCTCCATGTCATTGTCATCTGTTTCCTCAGGCATCTGGAGTCTGTACTTGGATGGAATATTCAAGACATTTTACTCATGTGGTTCTCATTAATGCTGGGAGGTTGACGGGGAGTACCTCCAAGGGATGTTGATGAGAATAGTTTTCCTCAAAGTCTCTTCATGTGGCTTGGACATCTGAGAGTCTGGTGCCTGGTTTTTAAGAGGGAATGTTCTAAAAGATGAAAGTGGACACTTCAGCCATTCTACAGCTCCATAGCACTTCAGTTGCACTTTACTGACCAAAGATAATAACAAGGCAAGGGTCAATGTGGAGGAGAACATGCTATGCATGAAAACTAGACATTCTCCTTCATTAAATTCCATCTCTATGAACCAACTACAATAGAATCCTTTTGCAATGTTTATAGTAGTATTAATACCCCAAATTTCCTCATCATGAGTATGACAGTATGTTCTGTTTACCCGTTATTCTTTAGCTTCCTACTTTAAGATCTTATTACTTACATCCTCTAGAATATTCTTTATAAACAAAAACCATATATATTTCCACTGCTCAATCCCATTTAACGACTCCCTCAGATTTTAGAATGAAGTTTGTGTTTCATATCATCTAGGGTTTGTTTCATTTTGTTTTTAGTCCTTCGCACAGGGTGAGCATATAGTCATTACTTAATATGATTTTATAAATGGATGAATTAATGACGAATGAAGTTCTATGAAGTACCAAGCTTCTTTAAGTTGTACTTCCATTTTTCAAAACCAAGAAAACGTGTTTAATTCATTTTCCTTATTTGGAACAAGATCTATCCAGTGTCCTCAAGAAGTTCAGAGTTTAGGAAGAATGACATAAAGTTATAAAGATGATCAATGTAATAAAAGCACACTTTAACATAGTATTAAGAAATAAAAAGGAGAAGTTTAAAAATATTGAAAAAAGATAAGTATGAATGCATTCTTTTTAACATCAAAATTATAGTTGTTACTTTGAAAACATATTTTTTTTGTAAGAATGAAGGGAGGATCCATACATAGCAAGAGTGACTTATTATTACATCATCTACTCACATAAGGACTCAATGTAGGAATGAATTAGATAAATTTTTATCATATTCATCAACTATATAAATAATAGAGTAGTCTGTATATATATATGTCAGTTCTTTTGGCAAGATAACAATTATTTGTCATTCTGATGTATACATCTTGTTCTTTGAATTATTTTTGCACTCATTCAAAAAATAATATGTTGATTTTCTTTAATCAAAACTCTTGACTGAATTCCACAAACTCATTTCTTGGATTGATAATTATTCTTAGGAAGTACATTTTAAAATACACTTTCTCCCTTGCTGTTACTACATGCATTTTGAAATCTCTCTTTTTTTACTGGTCACTTGAAAATGATACAGATTCTTGATGTAGCCATATCATAGATACCATTTTGGACTGACTGAAAATGTTCATCTGGCCTGCATCCTACCTTCTAGATGGGTAACAAGTAGCTTCTTTGCAAGACAAGCTGCACATATTTTAGATATATTGAATTCTAATATTAGAGATGAAGATAATGCTTTCCATCTAGATTTTACATATGGTAATAAGATTTCTGTGTTTCTGTGCATTCACAAAAATTCATTATTATGACATGACTAAATTCTATACAATCAAGTGACATAGATTTAATGAAGAATTTATACTATTATATACTACATTTCATCTGATTTGTAGCTTACTTCATTTCATCACATACTTTTGTTTGTGATCATGCACATTCTCAGTTTTGGTATTTTTTGCAAATCCCTTTACCTACAAGCACTTTCCTATATAATTCCCTAACCCCATATTAGACTTTCTCTCTCTCTCTGTCAAGTGATCTGTATTAACAAATACATAACCTTTCATATTTTTCTTTTGGGTTCATAAAATAAGAAAAAGCAATGCAGACGCTAAAGGGCATGTTATCAAGCAACTTCACATTATAAATTATCAGAATTCATTGTCATTCTGAAATCAAGAGATTGGTATAGAACTGAGTGCTATTTCTGAGAACTTGGATTCCCAAGTAGCATTTCCCTCCTGTTGTTTGGAAGCAGAATGGGTTCCAATTCATTTTCTAATGCCCATAAATGCCCTCAGTAGAGTGATGCAGTTGCTGTTGTTTGGAGCCACGTCGAAAGATACTGTACCGTTAAGCTCTCTGAGGTTGTGCATGGGGTAATGCCAAATCTGCACACAGAGAAACCTTGGAAGTCACCTCTTGATGATGTCCAGTTCTTCTTGACTTGTACCCCTCCCAAACAAAACAAAAACAAAAACAAAAACAAAAACAAAGCACTGCAGATTGGACCTTAAAAGATCAAGAAATAAAATTATGCATGTTAAAGAATAATTAGGAGCTATCTATGCTATAGCAACAAATGTTAAGGAATCTGCTGTTCCTCTGACTATAAAGAATCTAAAAATAAAACTCGCATTTTTACATAGTCCTATCTTTCTTTTCATTAGAAGTCAGAATCCCATCCTGAATGTTCCAAACACCTTATTTAAAATTATTCAAAAGGCATATTGATTACTCTGAGTAACTGTCATCCTGCATTGCCTTAGAGCAATGCAGAGGACATTATCCTATGATTTATTTTACTATGACAGTTTCTTGCTTGTTCATGTGTTTTAAGACTCACTGGAACATTTGAATCTGACTGTATCCTTGTTAATCACTAAGCTGTCTATAGGCTTCATCACCAATCCTTAATCAGAAACTCTGTTTTCTAGTACCCGAAGCACTTCTTTTTAAATCAATTTAGCAAGAATTTTTAAGTGCCTTCTAGAAATCATGGTAAGAAAAAACATGAAAATTGGGCTCTTAATATCTTAAAATATGAAAGATCTTTCATGACTTTTTCTCACCTGAATTTTTAGCTGTATACTTTCTCTGTTTTGTTGGCTTCACATCAGTTTTTCTAATGGTCATTCTCAAATTTATTTTTCACTTTTGGTCTCTGATTTTCTATAAATGAATTCAAATCCAATGTGCTTTTTTATTATTAACTTCCTTCATCATATTCATATGAATTGACCACTTAAATATAGAAACCTCAGACCAGCTGCTTATGTTATGAGTTGAATATGAAGTGTCCTCCAGAAATTCCTGTGTTTAGTGCAGGAATATTTAGAGGTGTGACAATTAGATTATGAGAGCTCTAATCTTATCAGTCCATCCTAGTTTGGATTAACTGAGTGGTAACTGTAGGAAAGTGGGGTGTGGGAGAGAAAGTGGGTCCTGGTCAGGGGGTTGCTGCTACAGATAGGTGCGTCTTCCCTGTGGCCCCTTCTCTTCTCTCTCTGCTTCCTGGCTTCCATGTCCTAAATTAGCTTCCCTCCACCATAGTCTTCCACCTTGGGCCCAGAGCAATGAAGTTGGCTTACCAAGTACTAAACCTCTGAAATCATTAGACAAAAGAAAATTTTTCCTAAGTTGTTCTTGTCAGGAATTTTTATCACAGTAATGAAAAGCTGACTAACACAACTTATATACATTGTACTTTTTAAGCAGCGAAAATGCTCTGTATGATGACAGGTACTAATATTTTTATTTACAGAAACAAATATCAAGTCTTAAAGATATCTGATGCCAAAGATTTCCGAGATAGTAAATGATAAGGCTAAGTTTAATGCAAATCTGGCTAAGTGAAGCCAATATAGTCACTGTTATATACTTCCTCCATCGTGCATCTGATGCCTAGTGTTCTAGAATAGAAAAAGCAGATTTAGAACCCATAATATAAAACTTTATTTGAGGTACTTGTCAGTGACTTCAAGGATTAAGAATATTTTCGGATATTGTATCTATTCATGTGGAATTCCACATTTAATCACAATATTTAACTTAGTTAATATATAACAATAACCAACTGGACAGAAAGGATAAAAAAAAAAAAAAGGAAGGAGTGTTATCCTGTTCACTGTCCCCAGGTTAACACTGGTGAATCATTTGCTGTTAGCAATTTATTCTAAGTATATATATCTCAGGCTCAGAAAAACTATATACACATATTTGGCAGAATCCTCTATTTGTTGTTATCTGAAGAAATCTATTAATTTCAAATGTGTGGCATATTTGAGTAAAGTAAGAAAAAATAATTAATGTAGTGCAACAACATTGTGTGGGATTTGCTCATGTTACTGCCAAGATTTGAGCAGAATGTAAGAAATTAGCATCGATCATCAGTGTCTCACAATTTCTTTCATCAAGCTAAATCACAGTCACATCTGGAGTCTTTAATTGTGCCTTACAATTAGTTTAGAATACTGTAAGTGGCAATTAAAAGTGTTGGAAAAGGCAACCTGAGGGTAAGTAATTTCATGAAATAATATATTTCTCTTAGGCTACTACTAGCATACAGAATTAGTTATAAAATTACTCTTTGATTTCTACTTCCTTGTAGTTAGAAACTTGAATGTAATGAAGTACTCTAGTAAATAGACACGTTCTCGCTCTTCCTTTCTTTCATTGCTTCTGTCTCATTTGCTTTCAAACTCTTATTCTTTAAACTCATAATCTTTATTCATACTGTATTCTTTTTTTTTTTTTTTTTCATGCTGGGGATTGAACCCAGGGCCTTGTGCATGCTAGGCAAGCACCCTACCAACTGAGCTATATCCCCAACCCTGTACTGTATTCTTTATGGTCATTTTTTCCTTCTTCAAAATCAATGTGGCAATTTATTTGCTAGGAGTTATATACAATTTTTGAGAAAAGATTTATGTTTTCCCAGGTATTACCATTAAAGAGCCCCAAAGGAAGGAATCTAAATGTGCAGTAGAGTATAGTGCATTAGTTTCCCAAGTTTTGGTATGCATGTGTTACCTGGTTACACTGAAAAATTACAGGTTGTAGAAAACTGCAATAGATATTTTAATTCCACAAGTAGGGACAGAAAGGAGAAAATTGAGTCTAATAAATAAATTGGTGGATCTGATTCCCATAGTCTGAAGTTGGAAAATTATTTATTCAGATTTTAAGAAAAGATCCAAAATAAAAATTATTGAGGAAACCTTTAGTTGTCAGTTTTACTGCTTATAAACTAATAGCTTTTTATAGTTATGAGAGAGAAAGAGAGAGGGAAAGAGAAAGCTCAGAACAAACTAGAGGTATTTATTAGTCAGATTTTCATCACTGTAACCAAAATACTTGACACAAACAACTTGAAGGAGGAAAAACTTATTTGGCCCATGGTATCAAAAGTCTCAGTCCATATTTGTCAGCACATTGCTCTGGGCCTGAGATGAGGCATAAACCATGGTGGAAGGCCATGTTGGAAGAATGCTGCTCAGCTCATGACAGCCAGAAACAGAGAGAAAGAAAGTGGAAGGGGCCAGAGAGAAGGGAAAACCTTCCAGACCATGCCCCAGTGACCTACTTTCTACAACTAGGTCCCACCTCCCAGTATTTCATTGTCTCAGTGGATTAATCCACTGACGAGGTTAGAACCCTCATGATCCAATCATTGCCTTAAATCTCTACGGCTGAACCTTTCTGCATTGATGACCATGTTTTCCACACATAAGTTTTTGGGGGACATAATAGCCCCAAACCTTAACAAAAACTTCTAAATTTTTTTTTTTGAAATATGAGAAGACTTTATTATTGATTTACTCTTGGATTTTTTTAAGATACAACAATGTCGACAGGATTTAATCTAAAATGTAGCATGAAAAGAGACATTATTACATAGATTATTGCTTTCTTTTTTAAAAAAAGATCTTGAATATTATGTAACAATTTTAAACCTTAAAATACTACATTTTTATGTTGTATTCAACTAATCTAATTTATGACCTGCATGTTTTTCAGTTTAATTCATTATTTATAATGTATATTACACATTTTGAAAAAAAAAATACTATTAAGCGTATGCTATTCTCCTCAAAAAATGAGAACTATTTATCCAGAAGAGGTAATGACTATTTTTCTCCTCAGCTCCAATAATGAACTCTGCTTCTTTCATTTTCAGCCCATTTTCCATTTCTCATTTTAAATAACTTTAAATTCATAGAAAAAGTCCAAGATCACCCCGTTACCCTGTATCCAGAATTATGCAAATTAACATTTTGTTCTAAATTCTTTAATATACATATTTTAACATCAAGGACATTTGTTTACATTAGTCCAATGATCAAGGTTAGAACATTTTTAAAAGGCATGGTGTTATCACTTACTATAAATTCATATTCAAATTTTGTTAATTGTCTCAAAAAATGGCAGGCCCTGATAGAAATTTACTGCCTTCCTTGATCCAAACTACATTCACCAACTTCATTTTGTTACCTTTTCCTTTAGTGTCCACCAGATTTTCCTCACTTAAAATTCTTATTCCTCCCTCTTTAAGTACTATGTGAAATTTTTTGAGACTTGTAAATGTCCTAACTTCATTTGCCATCTTTGTCTCTACTGATGAATCTTGAATTAATTTTTATATGATATTTGAAAAATAATTTTAGAATTCTTTCTTCTACATTTCTTTCTTTAAAATCTATTGTTTAAGAAAAGATTTGCTGGGCTGGGGAGATAGCTCAGCTGGTAGAGTGCTTGCCTCGCAAGCACAAGGTCCTGAATTTGATCCCCAGTACTGCAAAAAAAAAAAAAAAAGAAAGAAAAGATTTGCCTGCTTTCTTATCTATCATCTATTGATCAATTAATCAATCGATCTTCTATTCATATCTATTTTTATATGTATGTAATGATTGATTAGCAATTTATTCTGTGGCATAATTTATTATCATCACTCTTCAATTTGATGTTCATATTATATCTGATTGGAAAGTAGATAGGCTCTAGTATTTAAGTCCATATTCCTTTCACATGAGTCCACCTTTTTAAAGCTTTTCCTTACCTTCTGATTCAAGTCTTTGGAGAGTCATTTTGTGTATTTCTTGCCCCAGCTCTAGAATCACTAATTTCTAAAAGAGGCCAATGAAATGGATGATGTTTATAAACTAACATCTCTGTCCCAGAATGGTTGTTGTATTTAAATATCATTATTTCTGGGCCTTTATGGTGGAAGAGAGGGGGAAAAGTGGAAACATGATAGGTTCAGCCCAATACGTGGAAATACTTCTAATTCCAATCGAAATCAAAAATTTTTTTATATTCATTTATTTTATTGTGAAGTATAGTTTATGTACAAAAATGTGTATTATAGATACACAATTCAAAGTTAATAATGAACTGAACAAACTATTTTCTGCATGCAACAACATGGATCAATTTCATAAACAAAATGAGGAAAGAGGCAGACCCAAAGAGCATGCACAATGCAACTCCATTTATAAAGTTCAAAAACAGATAAAACAACTCATTTTTGGTTTTGGAACTCAAAATAGTGGCTATCTTTGAGAGGGGACTATCAACTTGCCATTCTTTGTAGAATTTTATATTTTTATTTGCTATCATTTTGTCTCCATGAGGATAGTAAGGGATTCAGAGGTAGGGGAATTTGAAGTTGAAGTAATGGGAAATATTTTCTTCATTCATTGAGCTGCATGCTATTTGCACATTTTTGCTAAAAAAATGCACATTTTTGCTAAAAGAAATACTCAAATGATCTCAAGAATACAAGCAACAATAAATGTTGACAAAGATGTGAGGAAAAATGTACACTCACGCATTGTCGGTGGGACTGCAAATTAGTGCAACCACTATGGAAAAAAGTATGGAGATTCCTCAGAAAACTTGGAATGTAACCACCATTTGACCCAGCTATCACACTCCACGGTTTATACACAAAAAATTTCAAATCAGCATACTATGTGATGCAGCCACATCAATGTTTATAGAAGCTCAATTACATTAGCTAAACTATGGAACCAACCTAGATGGCCTCCAACAGATGAATGGATAAAGAAAATGTGGTATATATACACAATGGAGTATTACTCAGTCTTAAGGGAGAATGAAATTTATGACATTTGTCCATAAATGCATGAGCTGGAGAATATCATGCTAAGCAAAATGAGCCAATCCCCAAATACCAAAGATCAAATGTTTTCTCTGACATGTGGCTGCTGATCCATAATGGGGGGGTGGTGAATGGAGAAACTTTGGATTGGGCAGAGGGGAGTAAAAAGAGGGAAGTGGGGAAGTGGGAAAGATGGTGGAATGAGATTGACAAAATTAACCTAGGTACATGTATCATCGTAAAAATGGTGTGAACTCCACATCGTGTACAATCAGAGAAATGAATAGTTGTGCTCCATTCATGTACAATGAATCTAAATGCATTCTGTTGTTATGTATGACTAATTAGAACAAATAAAAATGAATTTGTTAAAAATAATAATACAGCAAATACTTGAGCACCTACCATCCAAGTAAAGAACTAGATTGTGCCATTTTCTTGGGCTAACCTCCTGGCTTCACTCAACCTCCCTTCCAAATGTAGTTGCTATTCTGTTTTTAAATTTTTTTATTTGTTCTAATTAGTTGTACATCACAGTAGAATGCACTTTGATACATCATATATAGATGGAGTATAATTTCTCATTCTTCTGGTTGTACATGAACCTGAATCCCATCAGTTGTTCAGTTATATGTGTACAAAGGGTAATAATGTCTGATTTATTATACTCTATTTCCTAGACCCATAACCCTTCCCTTTCCTTCCCTTCATTCCCTCTACCTAATATAAAATAACTTTATTCTTTCCTAGCCATACCCCCCCTTAGTATGATTTAGCATCTGCTATCAGAGAAAACATTTGGCTTTTGGTTCTTTGGGGATTGGCTTATTTCACATAGCATGATATTCTCCAGCTCCATCCATTTACCAGAAAATGCCATAATTTCATTCTTAATACTGAATATATATATATATATAGTATACATATAGTATATATATATATACACATATATCTATACACACACACATATATACACACACACACACATATATATATACATATATACATATATCACATTTTTTAATCCATTTGTCTGTTGAAGGGTACCTAGGTTGTTTCCATAGTTTAGTTATTGTGAGTTGAATTGCTCTAAACATTGATATGGCTGCATCACTGTAATTTGCTCATTTTAATTCCTTTGGGTATAAACTGAAGAGTCAGCTGAATCAAATGGTGATTCCATACCAAGTTTTCTGAGGAATTTCCATAATGCTTGCACCAATTTGCAGTCCCGCCAGCATTGTACGAATGTACCTTTTCCTTACACCCTTGCCAACATATATTGATGTTTGCATTCTCAATAATTTCCATTCTGATTGGGGTGAGATGAAGTCTTAGTGTAGTTTTGATTTGCATTTCTCTAATTGCCAGAGATGTTGAACATTTTCCGTATATTGTTGATCGACTGTATTTCTTCTATGACGTATCTGTTCAGTTCCATAGCCCATTTATTGATTTTTTTTTTTTTTTTTTTGTGTGTGTGTGTGTGTGTGTGTGTGTGTGTGTGTGTTGAGTTTTCTGAGTTCTTTATATATCGTGGAGATTAATACTCTGAGTGCATATGGTAAAGATTATCTCCCATTTTGTAGGCTCTCTTCACATTATTACTTTGTGAAGAAGAAACTTTTTAGTTTGAATCCATCCCATTTATTGATTCTTGATTTTACTTCTTGTGCTTTTAGGAGTTGTGTTAAGGAAGTCAGGTCCCAAGTTGACATGATGAAGATTTGGGCCTACTTTTTCTTCTATTAGGTGCAGCATCTCTGTTCTAATGTCTAAGTCTTTGATCCACTTTGAGTGGAGTTTCTTGCAGGGCAAGAGATGGGGTTATAACTTCATTTTGTTACATGTGGATTTTCAATTTTCCTAGTACCATTTCTTGAATAACCTATCTTTTCTCCAGTGAATGTTTTGGTGCTATTGCCTAGTATGAGATAACTGTATTCATGTGGCTCTGTCTCTGTGTCTTTAATTCTGTACCTTTGGTCTACGTGTCTGTTTTCGTGTCAATACCAGGCTGTTTTTCTTACTATGACTCTGTAGTATAATTTCAGGTCTGGTATTGTGGTACCTCCTGCTTCACCGTTCTTGCTAAGGATTGCTTTGTCTATTCTGGGTCTCTTATTTTGCCAAATGAATTTCATGATTGCTTTTTCTATTTCTATGAAGAATCTCATTAGGATTTTAATAGGAATTGCATTAAATCTGTACAGCAGATTTTTGTAGTATGGTCATTTTGACAATGTTAATTCTGCCTATCCAAGAGCATGGGAGATATTTCCATCTCCCAAGGTCTTCTTCAGTTTCTGTCTTTAGTGTCTATAGTTTTCATCATAGAGGTCTTTCACCTCTTTTTTAGATTGATTCTCAAATATTTTATTTATTTATTTATTTTGTGACTACTTTGAATGGAGTAGTTTTCCTAATTTTTCTTTCAGTAGGTTCATCACTGATGTGTAGAAATGCATCTGATTTATGGGTGTTGATTTTATAACCTGCTTCTTTGCTGAATTCATTCATGAGTTTTAGAAGTTTTCTGGTGGAATTTTTTGGATCCTCTAAATATAGAATCATGTAGTTGGGAAATAGTGATTATTTGAGTTTTTCTTTTCCTATTGATATTTCTTAAATTTCTTTCTCCTGTCTAATTGCTCTGGCTAGAGTTTCAAGAATCATGTTGAATAGAAATGGTGATAGAAGGCATTCTTGTCTTGTTCCAGTTCTTAGAGTGAATGATTTCAATTTTTCTCCTTTTAGAATGATGTTAGTCTTAGTTTTAGCATAGATAACTTTTACAATGTTGAAGTATGTGTCTACTATGCCTGTTTTTTCTAGTGTTTTGAATATGAAGGGGTGCTGCATTTTGTCAAATGCTTTTTCTGCATCTATTGAGATGATCATTTTTTTTTGTCTTTAAGCCTGTGGATGTGCTGAATTACATTTGATTTCCATATGTTGAACAAATCTTGCATCCCTGGATGAACCCTACTTGATCATGGTGCACTATCTTTTAATATGTTTTGTATGCGATTTGACAAAATCTGTTTGAGAATTTTTGTATCTGTATTCATCAGGGATATTGGTCTGAAGTTTTCTTTCCTTGAAATAGACAATTCTTTCAACCTAATGAAAGCACAAATTTTATTTTATTAAACACAAGCCAATAGCACACCTGACCTCGTAACAATCATAAAACATGTAATTAATTCTATAAATCTGACTTAGAAAGAAACAATAACTATCAGGATAAATTGTAAAACCTTATTCAACCACACAGAAATCTTTAGTAAGTTTTCCCATGAAGAGCAAGGCTTGATGTTATAATCATGGCAATTCTCCAATATTAAATTGTAAATACAATTCCAACAGAATTTTCTTGAGAAGTTGGCATAAATATTCTGAAATTCATAGAGCAAAGATCTAAGAATAGCCAAAAATAAATTTGAAGAACAAGCAGGGAAGGCTTAGTCTGCTAGGTGCTGAGGCATAGTATGAAGCTGAAAGAATGTGTTGGCTAGAGAGGGACCCACAGAAACCACAGAGCCCAGGAACAGCTTCATCATGGGTAGAACCCTTGCTCAAGACAGAAGCTGTGCTACAAACCAATGGAGAGAGGAAAGAACACTGCTGGAAAAGCAGACATCATTGTGGGGAAGACATTTAAATTCTCCCTTGTAGCCTACACAAATATGAATTCTAGAATGGATGAAAGAATTAAATTGAAAAGCAAAACTTTAAAAGTTTTATAAGAAAATATAAGAGAACAACTTTCTGACCTTGGGTGAGGAAGGCAAGGATAGCCACAACAGAAAAAGCACAGGTTGTAAAGAAAAAGACTGGTACGTTTCGACTACCTAAAATAAAAATGTCCACAAAAGAACTACAAAGCTAAAAGATCTGCCAGACTAGGGGAAGATGTTTGTAATGCAAATAATAGAGAAGGATTAGCACCTAGAACATGTACAAAGACATCCAGAATCAACAAGAAGGAAACAATTACTCAGTAGAAAAAGAGAAAAAAATAATTCACAGAGGAAACCAAATAAACTTATGAAGAGGACGCTTGACTCCATTAACAGTTGGGGAAATACAAATCAGACGGAGAAACAATTGTGCCTCTATCCAACTGGGGAGAAATGATGGAAAGTGGGCAAAGACGTGAGAAAACAGGTGCCTCACAGCTGCTGGAGGATCTGTGGTGAGGTTGGGAGAGCAGTGTGGCAACAGCAGAGGGGAGGACAGTGTGCCTGAGTGGCAGGGGGGGTGCCTCTGGGTCTGCTCCCTGGGGAAATAGCAGCCCTTGGGCACAGAGGCATGCTTGGGGCACAGAGGCATGCTGGGGGCACAGAGGTCCTGCAGTGCTGCTTGTGATAGTGAAAAATTAGAATGGAAAATGCAAAATCAATTGTCACATAATTGCTATCCAAATATTAAACATCTATGAATCAAAAAGATGAATAAATAAAATATAAATGTACTAATTAGAGGTCCGCATTTGTTTACAGTTATTTTTGTTTAAATGAGAATATAATAAAATATAATAAAAGCACTGCTTTTAAGTTTCTTGTATAATTATTTTCCTTTTTTTAGTGTGGTTATTTGAATCATTTAAAGTTTAGCTGAACCCATTTTACACTATACTCATGATTTAATCTTTCTTTTAAATGGTGCACACTTGTAATCCCATCAGTGGGCAAGGGTGAACCAGTATAATCCCAAGTTTGGGGATAGCCTCAACAATTTAATGAGGCCCTAAGCAACTTAGTGAGAACTTGTCTCAAAAAAAAAAATAAAATAAAATAAATAAATAAATAAATAATAAAGAAAGGCCTGGGATGTGCTCAATGGTAAAGCACCACCTGTATTCATTCCCCAGTATATATTAAAAAAAAAAAAAATTTAAATTTTTTCAAAGTGAAGCTCAGGTAAAATGCTAAGCAGCATAATGTTAGTTTCTTTCTGATATATATATATATATATATATATATTATTGCACAGTCTTAGGGATTAAACTCAGGGCCTTGTGCATACTATACACTCTACCACCAAGATATATCTGCAGCTCTGCATAGTGATATTTCTTTGTTTACCCTCATACCTGCTTCCACTCAGTCCTTGTAGATAATCAAATTCATGTTTCTCCTTTATCTCTCCTGTCCATCTTTTTGCAAATTAAATACTCTTTTCTTATTTCGATTCATATTAGCAAAACAATTTTATGCAGTTCATATGTGCATCTATAGATATTTACAAGTCTCAAAAAAACTTCACATAATACTTAAAAGGGAGTAATGAGGATTTTATGTGAGAAAAATCTATAAATGTGTATATGCACACATACACACACACTCAGTGCACTATTTTGCTGTGACAATAAATCCTGAAAATTGGTACATTTCATTTCATGGAAATCTTCTTCACATTTTTTACAGATGCATAGCTAAATTGTATGGTTAAACCAAAGTTTTTTCCAAAAAAAATTCTTATATGTGTGCTTTTAAGTTGTTTACAATTCTAACGTTAAAAATATCAATCACAGTGGATAAATTTGCACATAAGTAGTTTTGTATAGTTTCAAGCATTTCTTCTGAAAAGGAGATCTCTTAGTTTAAGAATAAATGGATGGGATTTTATAATCATTAGATATCATTTTCTCTTGTATAAGAATTGAATTTGAATGTCTCCTATTACCAATGAAGATGAATAATGTTGTATAGGGTCATTTTATAGATTGTTTTTCTTTTTAAAAATAGAGACTATTATTATCTTTGTCACATGTACATTTTACCTGATAATTTTACTTTATAATGCTCTTCTATTTTAAATATTGTTTTTATATTAATGTTACTGGCCTAGGCATACATACATATATTTTTCAATGTGCAATATTTATTCCTTGTTATTTTAATCAGACTTAAGTATATCAGTCTTTTCTTTTGTTGCCTCTGGTTTCAAGTAGTTATATATGGAAAACCCATCCCCATTCTCAGTTTCTAGTGTAGTTATCCCTAGGTTTCTTCTAGTATTTGAATAGTTTTATTCTTAACATTTAGATTTCTGATCCATATGGAAATTTTCCTGTGTATAATCCAATTTTATCTATTTTTCCCATATGGCTTTCCATTTCTTAAAACTATTTTCAAAGTCCATCTTCGCCTGTTGAGGCAAGATACCCCCTTTTCATCTGCTAAACCTCCTTATGCACTTGAATTATTTTAAATTGAATTTTTAAAAATTCTGTTCTGTTGGTATTTCTCTTTCTCCATGAGCTGTGGTCCCATTGTTTTGTTACAGGAGCTCTTTAGAATGATTTAATACTAATAGGACTAAACCTACCTTTAGAGTTTTTCTATATTAGTGTTTTTCTATCTTTATAAATTTTATGTATTTTTTCAATTTTAATTTAAGAGTCAAATAATATGGCTCTAGCAAAATACATTGCTGATATTGTTTTCAGGATCATGTTAGATTTAGAAAATAAATTAGAAAAACTTATTCTTTTCATTTTAATTTTGGTCCTAGTTAAGAATATTGTGCATCTGGGTTCCATGTTGTTTTCCAAAGTGTAATTTTACATCTATTAGAATTTTCTAAAGTTTTCTTTTTATGAGTTTTGTAATGTTTTAGATTGATTGCTAATTTCATCTTTTTTCTTGTTTCTAAAAAAGGCGCATTTCTTGTAATTTTAACATTACAGTGTGATTCTTGTGTTATTTTATTCATTCAAATTCATAACTGCTACATCAGCTTTCAGAATTGTCTTCTTTGTTATAGTTAATGATTTTTCATAGGAATTTTGTTTTTGTCTAATTTCAGAATTAGTTAGTTTTTCTATTATTTTCACTGGTTGGTATAGCTATCCATCCTCTGACCCTGGACTTGATTAATGTGAGTCCTTTGTATAGTATGTACAGCATGCAATGAGATCTTGCTTTGTGAGCCAATTTGAATTTTGTTTATTGTCCTTTATGTTAAGACTATTCACAAATTTTAGTTAAACAATGTTTAGGTCTCAAGTATACTTTATTATTTTGTTTTAATATTACCAAACATTTTCTGTCTATACATGTATGTTTACAGGTATGTGGCACTATGCCCAGTGTCTATACATGTCTTTTCTAATTGCTTTTGTTACTCCAATATTTTTTTCTTATTTAGGGGGTATTTGTATTGTGTTTCAGCAGTTAACTTTTTAATCCCAATTTAATAAGCTCCTTGATTAGCATTTTTATGTAACCTTTAATATTTGATTATTCTTCCATCCTCTCCCTAACTTTAATTATATTGGGCTTACTATAGGGCTATGTAAGCCCACTGTTAAGTTCAAAGTACCCCAAGCTATAAATACATTTAATATACCTAACACACTAAACACTGCAACTTAGCCTCACCTGCCTTGAACATACTCAGAATGTTTACATGACCCTATAGGGCAAAATCACCCAACACAAAACCTATTTTTTAGTGAAGTTTTTAATATCATATTCAATTTATTGAAATGGTTATGGTTTAGATATTAGGTGTCCCCCAAAAGCTTATGTGTGAGACATTGTAAGAAAGTTTAGTGGTGAAATTATTGGGTTATGAGAGTTTTAACTTAATCAGTGCATCGATGCCCTCACATAGATTAACTGAGTGGTGACTATGGGTAGGTAGGGTGGTGCTGCAGGAGTTGAGTCGCTGGGATGTGCCTTTGGGGTATATATTTTTTCCTTGGTGAGAGCAGAAGTCTTTGCTTCATGGTGTCACATCCTGAGCCGCTATCCTTGACCACACACTTTCCCCATGATGTTCTGCCTCACTTTAGGCCCGGAGGAAGGCAGTTGGCCATCTGTCGACTGAGACCTCTGAAGTCATGGACCCCAAATAAAAATTTTCCTCCTCTAAATTTGTTCTTGTCAGTTATTTTGGTCACAGCAGTGGAAAAGCAGACCAAAACAAATACCATACTGAAATTTAAAAATAAAGTCACTGTATAAGCATGTTTTCACACTATTGTAAAGTAAAAACCCAAACCTAAAAAACATGAAGTTTAACCAGTCTACATTGGGGAGCATATGTATCAAATGCTCCCCATCAGTTCTTACTGAAGACGTCTCAATCATCACTTAGTTTATAGGAAGATATATTCTAGTAGATTCCTTAGAAGAGCTCAGGATTATAATGTTGCCTGACTTCTTACATGCTAAAAACCTGTTCATTTGGTTGACACTGACAGGAAGTCAAGGTGGATTGTAAATTGGATGGCACTTTCCTTCCCTGAGTCTATTAAAAATGCTGCCCTACTGAATTCTTCCTTGGTGCATTACAATTAAAATGAAAAAAACATCAGACTGCATTCTTAGTGCTATAAATAATTTTGGCCAGATGTCTTTATTTTTTCTTTTTGAAATTTTGTCTTATTGTAGACTCTTCTGAAAACTTTTTTTTTCCCCCATAACATAATGATCTCCTTCACTATGTTGTAACAAGTATTTCTTCACTTCTACAACTTCTTTAGGCTTGTATCTTAAATAGTATTTTCATTGCTTTGCTTTCTTCTGTATTGTAAGTATAGAGATAACTACAAAATAGGTGATGAGATCATAATGAGGAAGTTAGAAAACCTACTTTGATAATAAAAACTCCTCCATATATATATACTATATATTTGTATAACTGCAAATTTTCAACCTGAATTGAATAACTTTTATTATAATATTTGTCCAAAGTTTCTTGGAAATTATAAAATGATTTATTCTCTAAAGAATAATATTTCTCAATATAAGAAAAAATGACAAAATTAATGGTATACATACATGCCTCCTGAAAAAATAAAATCAATAGTAAAATGTTGGTCTCAAAATAAATTCTCAGTACCACATGTAAACACTTTCAGGTAAGCAATTAAAGGGTAGTAAAATATAGTATCTCAAAATATACCACTTGGTATACTGACTAGTGTAAGTTGAAGATGATTAAGAGAAGCTGTAAGGAAGACTTTCTACCTTACCTATATTTGCTTAAAAGTAGGTGATAAATTTGAGAAAGGTGTCTCTCCTGCTTTCTCTACTAGGAAGAATATGTTAATCTTCTCAATACCAATAACCCAAGAGGAATTGATATAATGAATTGCCCTGTGGACCTTAGTCTCTCCATATATTGACCCATACACACATTTTATGGTACCTAGAATTTCACAGTTCATTTCCTTTGTCTTACCATTTTCTCCAAAAGTATTGCTCTATGGTGAAATGCTACATATACTCAAGTTCTAACCACCCCTTGAGGACCTCATCTCTAAGTACTCCCTTTTGTTTGTAGAATGCATGTATTATTAAATGTCCGTTGCTTTTTCTCTTGTCAATTATCTCATATTAGCTTAATTTTTAGTGTCCCTAGGAATGAATCATAAACAAGCAGAGGAAAAAGAAATTTTCCTGACCTATGTGGTCCACATTTTAAAATCTATCTTTATTTATGGCAATCACTGTCAAGCGAAAAATGCTGTAAAAGTTCTATATTATGTTTACAACAATAATTAAATTTTTATGTCAGTTTCAATTCCTCAAAGATTTCATATAACACATGACTATATGCCAATTTTGTCCTTATTTACTTCCTTAGTGGGTGCCTTGAAAACAGTTTACGTATTTATTCAAATTATAATAATCCTGGAATATAATAAACATATAGAAATATGTATTGTTGAGATTAATAGAGTGAAAAACTCATGAAAACACCAATATTAGGTCAAGAAATTGAATAATGTCTGCCCCTGTAAGTTCCCTGCATTCCTCTTTTTGATCATGAGTCCATCTCTTTTGCCAAGTGAACCATTGCCCTGAACTTTGTGATAATCATTTATTAAAGTTTTGTCTTCATAAGTGCATCCTGAAACAATAATTGAGAATTTCAGCCTTGTGGCCTTTCTTTTGAAAATTTTAGACACACAGAATTGTAAAATAGTAGTGAATAGCTCTGAATACTTCACCTAAATGAGCTCATTGTTAACAACCATAATTAAGCTCTCTCTGGAACCTCCTCCCATTCTGTCTTTCTCATTTTCTATTTTTATTTGCTAAATTTTGTCTCTGGCTTCTTTTTACTTAAAATTTTAAATTTTGTGATGTACACCACATGGTTGAGTGTAAGTATTAATTAAATTTAAAGCTGCATGTAATTCACTATATAGTGAAAAATTTTCCCATTTTCTTCAATTAATCTATAAACACAAAAAAGGCTTTTAAGGATTACTGAGAAAAATATATGTGAACACCTTGGTCATGTAATCTAATAATCTATATCGCCTTATACCCATCAGTGATCAAACTCAGTTGTTTCAACACTGTTAGCAATTAAAACTTTTCAAGAATTCCAAGTATTTGACTACTAGTCATATAATCCTTCTTGAAAAACAATATCAAAACTAAAGTTTTTAATGCACAGAGATATTCAACTTACTAAAGGAACATGATGTCTTTTAAGATCGCTGCTTCCCACATTTGATCCCATTCTACACTGCAGAGCTAAAATGTGAGAATGTGGAATCAGGACACACAAATCATTGGCGTTCAGGACAGGCTGCCTGCAAGCATGAAATTGTGACATTTGAGAAAACAGATCACTCTTACCTTTCATCCTTTCCGCAGGAAGCAGGTTGAAAGCCCAGAAAGGGTACTTTCTGATATTCTCCCATTCCTTTTTCTTGAAGTCAATTATAAAAGCCCTATTCAAAAGGTTACATTCCCTATACTCAGAGAAAAGACACACAGGTATGAGGAAGAACCTCAGTAAACAGACATTGCTAGATGATCCCCGTTTCATCCCAAAATAATTCTCCATGACTGCCCTCACTTCATCAATCCTAAACATAAAAACAGTCAAGTTTACATCTTTCTTTGGGCCTTCATTTCCTTATGAAGCCTTCCTTCCCATGTAAAACTTACGTTAAATACAGTTGTATACTTTTCTATTATGAATCCATGTTTTGTTATGGGTCCTGAGCCCTGCACCTAGTGATGGGTGAAAAAAAAGAAATACATATTTTTTTTACCTCTTCAAGGGAAATTAGAATATAATTTCGTACAAGAAAACTATCTCCTTTTGTAAATGGGACATCTAACATAAAATCTGAGGAAATCTTAAATCATTGCCTATATTAAATAGCAGTAATATGGTTTAATATTTGTAACCCATAAAAGTGGCCCTGTATGTTTTGAACACTTGTTGACTGAAATTAAACAATCCAGAAAGTTTATGACCTTTCAGGTTTTTGACATAGACCCAAAGACTCTAATATAAATTAAATGCTTACAATGTAGTGGGTGCCTTGAAAACAGTTTACATATTTATTCAAATTATAATAATCCTGTAATATCTGCTATAGTTTTGTACCATATCAAATAAATATGAATGTGATCAATGACCATTACCATTGCAAAGCACATAAGCCAAAAGCCTTTCATTGTAAAATGTCAAGAAATGCTAGATGGATTAATGGTCTTTTTAACTTTATCATTAGACCTTTCGATAAGGAGGAATCCAAGAACCCAGCAACATAGAGAAAAACTGAAGCAATAATAGAAACCAGAGCAAAACCTGGGCGTTTTGAGGTGGGGCTGCCCTAGAACAATATTCAAGGGACAATTTTTCCAATGGTCTCTTAAATATGTGAGAGAAAACCTGGCGCATAAGGTAGCTTGAGAATGGGAAGTGAGCTTCCTGATAAAACCATTATCCTAATAAGTCTCTCTATATATTTAAAACAGTCTACCAACAGCTATCACTCTAGCAAATAATATGAACAGAGCAGACTGTGTTAACCTGGTTTTCGGTGGGAATAGAAAAGACTTCCTTCAAGGTTTGTAACTATAGATTTTCCCTATGTATGTTTGGGGTTTGAATTGGTACCTCAATATAATGAATTAACATGAAATATTACCCCACGAATACTACCCTGATATGCCTGAAGTGGTAGGAAGAAGGAAACACACATTTGTTGAGAAGGAACAGTCAAGGAAATATTTGGTTTCCATTTCAGTGAATTAAACTTGAAAATGACACTCTACAATGAAAATAGGCTGCTGTGAATAAGAATTAACAGAAACAAAAACATCAGAATTAGGCTTCTAAAGATGATCTACATCTAATAAATTGTTAGAGAATACTAGAAAGCAAAAACTGAATAAAGATAATTTATTATTATAAAATATTCATTTATTCAAAGAGATATAAAAATTCTAAAAATAGTTTCAAAATATTTTAGGGGATAATGACTATCAGAAAAAGTTTCAAACCCTTAAACCTAGTGGGAGGTCATAACAGTTTAAAAGGTGATAAGCAAGAAAAAAGTGAATGAGAAAGTATACCCATGCAAAGTTACCACAATGAAATGGAAAATCACTGAAGGAAAATGCAGCCATCAAAACTTAAGAGAATGTTATAAAAACTGTAAGGCACTATATTAGAAACTCCAGAGGAGTTGTGTTAATTCTTAAAATCATAAACTGTTGAAACCTGATTTGAAGGGAAATAGTTATTCCTGTGACTCTTAAAGACATGGAACATACAGTTAAACATGTTGTTCAACAAAGGAAAATTGGAGCTCCAAGAGTTTTGAAAGACTTTATTTGTAATTGTCCCCAGCCACAAAGAAAGGCATGTTTCTACTCATGTACAGAATATTCCAGAAAACTGAAAATGAGAAGCTTTTCTGTCATTGTGTGAAGCAAGACTATCTTTGATACCAAATTAAAATTGAGAGTTGATGAAAATAATTATGGAAATTATAATACTACATAATTGCAAAATAAAAGATTTGCAGTTTTAGTCAGCTTTTGTATATTGTGAGTGAAATACTTAATAAGGACAACTTAGAGCAGGGAAAGTTATTTGGGAATTAGGGTTTTGGAGATCTCCATTTGTAGATGGCCAAACCTGGGTCCAGGGTGAGGCACTACAACATAGGGGAAGGGTGTGCTGGTAAAGGGAAGCTGCTCCCCTCATGACAGTCAGGAAATCAGAAGGGTGGGGGTGGGAAGGGGCCACAGGGAAGATGCACCATTCAGGGCATGCCCCCAGTGACCTACCTTCTGGAGAGATGACCCATCTGCCTACAGTTTCTACTCAATGCATTCACACTAGATGGACTGATTAGGTTAGAGCTCTCAGAATGCAATCCCTCTGCTTTTGAATATTCCTGCATTAACACAAGAATGTTTGGGTCCCCTCATATCCCAATCACAACACAATCTGAATCTTAAAATCAGTAAGACAAATAGAGGCAGCAGAGCAGAACGTTAATAAGTTACACCAGAAAATCTTCATATGTAATAATACTTTGCATCATGGCGTGGTATATTTAAAGAACAGAAAAATAATGTAGAAAGATAATTTTGAAATAAAATCAGTTTGAAAGGCAATATAAGGAAATTTGACAACTGGGGAAGTGTGAAAAACTGCTTAGCAAAATTGATCTCATAACCAATTTATAAGTGCAAAAATAAAGTTTGATTTATTTTTTAAGCTATGGTATATGCACAGAAAGCAGAAAAGCATTCTGGCTTACAGTCATATTCTGGTGAACTTATGAGAAAAAAGAGTAGGAAATAACAATAAACTCTCCTCCTATTGTTTCCCTTAGAAAAAACAGAAGAATATAAAATGTGAATTATTGTACTTGTAAAGCAGGAAAAATCATTTCAAATAATATTAATCTAATATGAAAACATTCTGCACTTTATTACTTTTATTGTTATAAGTGTACTTTTCTATGGGATCATTTTTATTTTTATTATGAATGATAATGATATTATTAATACACTACTAGTTTGAGTTTTGTTTGATGATTTTGTCACAAAATTAAAGCAGTATAACTGTAACGTTTTATATAATCTGAAATTATTAACATGAGATTATATATGTTGACATTTCAATTATACCCTCTCCGAATTTTTTAACAAGTTTGTACCTTCCATTTGGAATACCTATATTTGGCATTTGTGCAAACTTATACCCTCCATTTGCAATGGTAGTTTTCTAGAAATGAGCAAAGAGACTATACTTAAAATAATATAAAAATGTATATATCCTTTTTTTATATGTCTGAATGGCTGTTACTGTTTACATTTAAACATAACTACGAAACATTAAAAAATAAAACAACAGATCTATCAAAATATGCTTGGTTGGTTTTAAATAAATCTATAGAAGTTATGAAATGAGCCTATATTTGTCTATAACATCTCTACCTTTAACTATGAATTCAGTCACAATGATCTGGAATGAAAACAATACCAGGTGACAGTTTGTATATCTGATGTATTTTACTCAACAAAAATTAATGGTATCAATTATTTTTAGTCATAGATAAAACATGTCTATTTTCATAATTTTAGATCAATTAATTAGATTTCATCAATTAAGTGATATTTTTAGGGTTGATATTTTTAAATTATAAGAAAAATTACTTTGCAATAGATCCAAATATCAGAAAAGCATGTGTAGCTCACCCAAAGCACAAGAGTCAAAGAAATGTTTCCTTAAGTTCTTCTAGAAATTTTCTACACACATGAAAGCAATCTTCTAAGTATTCTTTCTCTATTCTGTTATTGTTAAATTTGCTTTTGTTTCTTATCATTTTATGATAACATTGGCATTGAAGTAAAACATATATTTAGATAGGTTTTCAAGATGGTGGCCTAGAGGGTGGCTGCATTTCATGTTGCTCCAGGACTCAGGATTCAAAAGAGGAGATATTGAGACGCTTGGGACCAACTCAAAGCAGCCAGGTGACTCTCACCCCCTGGGGGGCCATCCCGGATGGGACGGGGGTCCCGGAACGCAGGAAACTTTGTGAAGTAGAACTGCCGGCGAGACGCCCCTCCCCCGGCTGGAGCAGTGAACTCGGACAGCTGGGAGCGCTGTAAAGGAGGCCGCTCGGCACAGCGCTGGGACTCGGAGCAGCCACTGGGGCTCCGGCAGCTGCCCAGAGGAAGAGTGGCAAGGAGAACTGTGTGGACTCAGGACACCGGGGCCTGCCCTGAGGAGGAGGAGAGGAGCGTGGCCACTTGGATTTGGAGAGACTGCACCAGAGCTACAGGCGGTTGCCAGAGGAGAAGCTGCGCGGCGAGCTGTTTGGAATCAGAATGACGCTTCTGAACCCCGGGGCCTGCCCTGAGGACTAGGAGGAGGAAGAGGAGCGCGGCCGCTTGGATTCGGGTGACTACACCAGAGCTACAGGCGGTTGCCAGAGAAGGGGCTGCGTGGCGAGCTGTTTGGACTCTGACCACTTCTGAACCCCGGGGCCTGCCCGGAGGAGTAGGAGAAGGAGGAGGAGGAGCGCGGCGGGTCCTTTGGACTCGCAGTGACTGCATTAGCGCTCCAGGCGGCTGCTCAGAGGAGAAGGCGAGTGGGGAGTTGTTTGGTCTTAAAGTGACAGCTCCTGAACACAGCGGGGCTGCCTGGAGGAGAAGCGTGGTGGGACGCTTGGTCTTGAGTGGCCGCACCTGAGCTCCGGGCGGTGCCCAGAGGACCCGTGCAGCGGGTCACGTGGATTCAGAGCCACTCAGAGGGACTGCTCCTGAACACCCGGGGGGTTATCTGGAGAAGGAGGAGGAACGGGGAGGGTCACTTCGACTCGGAGTGATTGATTGCCCCGGGCTACGGGTGGTTGGTGGGAGGAGGAGGCATGAAGTGAGTTTCTTGGACTCCTAGTGACCGCACCGGCATACTGGGCGGCTGTCTGGAGGAAGAGGCCTGTGGCGGGTCTCTGGGACTCAGAGCGATTGTTCGGGGCCACAGGTGGCTGCTCAGAGGAGGGGCCACGCAGCCAGGCGATTAGGTGCAGAGCAGGGTCCCAGGATCTAGGAGGCTTCTTGGTGGAAGAGCCGCACAGAGACAGGCTTAGGGCGGAGCGAAGGTTCCAGGCCTGTGGGCAAATTCTCTGAGGAGGGGCAGCCTAAGGAGATTCATCTGCGAAGGGTGAGGCTCCCAGGCCCAGGAGGTAGGGCCGGGCCCCTGGAAACTTTGCAGAGGAAGGCAGCCCAGCCCAGGCAGTAGCTGTAAATTGAGGGGAACCTCTAGGAGGAAACTGACCAGTGAGACCTCCCCACTGGGTGAGTCTTCCCTGCCGGGTGAGGTTTCCCCACAAGGACGGTAAAACCAGAGACACAGGCCCAAACAGGCCTTGCCTCAGCCCACAGCCTAGGTCCCCTTTGGATGACCATTGGTTAACAAGTGGAGGCACCTCTGCCCACTAGCAGGGAATATACCCCACCTGAAGGCCACCACTCCTAGAGAGGCAGCTTCCTTGTGGAGCACCGCATTATCAACTTCCTCCAAGACTTCAGCCTACTGAAGGCTAAGAGGGGATATATAGAAATCTTCAGGGACATTGTAAATCAACAGAGGAAATCTGCAATATCTCAGCGGTCCACTGATACTTGAACAATATGAGAAAACAAGGAAAGAAAATGATGCAAACAAATCTAGATGTTACATCAATAAAACCCAATGACAGCATGGCAGATGAAATGACAGAAAAGGAGTTCAGAATGTACATAATTAAACTGATCAGAGAAGCAAACGATGAGATGAAAGAGCAAATGCAAGCATTGAATGATCGCACCAATCGACAGTTAAAAGAGCAAATACAGGAAGCAAAAGATCATTTCAATAAAGAGTTAGAGATATTGAAAAAAAACCAAACAGAAATCCTTGACATGAAGGAAACAATAAACCAAATTAAGAACTCCATAGAAAGCATATCCAATAGGATAGAACACCTGGAAGACAGAACCTCAGACATTGAAGACAAAATATTTAACCTTGAAACAAAGTTGAACAAACAGAGAAGATGGTAAGAAATCATGAACAAAATCTACAAGAACTATGGGATATCATGCAAAGGCCAAATTTAAGAATTATTGGGATTGAGGAAGGTCTAGAGAAACAAGCCAAAGGAATGAACAACCTATTCAATGAAATAATATCAGAAAATTTCCCAAATCTGAAGAATGAAATGGAAAATCAAGTTCAAGAGGCTTATAGGACTCCAAATACACAAAATTACAACAGACCCACACCAAGGACATTATAATGAAAATACCTAACATACAAATAAAGACAGAATTTTAAAGGCTGTGAGAGAAAAGAACCAAATTACATTCAGGGGGAAACCAATACGCATATCAGCAGATTTTTCAATCCAGACCCTAAAAGCTAGAAGAGCTGGAACAACATTTTCAAGCCCTGAAAGAAAATGGATGCCAACCAAGAATCTTATACTCAGCAAAACTTACCTTCAAATTTGACGATGAATAAAATCCTTCCATAAACAAAAGCTAAAAGAATTTACAAAAAGAAAGCCAGCATTACAGAACATTCTCAACAAAATATTCCATGAGGAAGAGATGAAAAACAAAGAAGCAAATCAGCAAAGGGAGGAATTATCCTAAAAGAATTGTCAAATAAAGGAGGAAACAAGTTGTGTCAAACAAATAAATAAACAAAATTTTTAAAATGAACCAAATGACCGGGAAACCAAATCATTTCTCTATAATAACCCTGAATGTTAATGGCCTGAATTCATCAATCAAAAGACATAGACTGGCAGACTAGATTAAAAGAAAGATCCAACAATATGTTGCCTGCAAGAGACTCACCTCATAGAAAAAGATACCCATAGATTAAAGGTGAAAGGATGGGGAAAAACATACCATGCACATGGACTCAGCAAAAAGCTGGAGTATCCATCCTCATTTCCGATAATGTGGACTTCAAGCCAAAGTTAGTCAGAAGGGATAAAGAAGGTCATTTCATACTGCTTAAGGGAAGCATAAATCAGCAAGATATAACAATCATAAACATCTATGCCCCAAACAGTGGCTCATCTATGTATGTCAAACAAATCCTTCTCAATTTCAGAAACCAATAAACCACAACACAATAATACTAGGTGATTTTAACACGCCGCTCTCACCACTGGACAGATCTTCCAGACAAAAATTGAACAAAGAAACCATAGATCTCAATAACACAATCAATAATTTAGACTTAACGGACATTTATAGATATACCATCCAACCAAGAGTGAATACACTTTCTTCTCAGCAACACATGGATCCTTCTCTAAAATAGACCATATTATGCCACAAAGCTAATGTTAGCAAATACAAGAAGATAGAGACACTAGCATGTATTCTATCAGATCATAATGGATTGAAGTTAGAAATAAATGAAAGTGTAAAACACAGAAACTATTCCAACATCTGGAGATTAAACAATATGCTATTATTGATGAATGGATAACAGAAGATATAGGAAGGAAATTAAAAAAATTCTTAGAGGTAAATGAGAACAAAGAAACGTCATATCAAAATCTCTGGGACACTATGAAAGCAGTACTTAGAGGGAAATTTATTTCATGGAGCGCATTTAAAAAAAGAAGTAAAACTCAACAAATAAACAACCTAACACTACAGCTCAAAGCCCTAGAAAAAGAAGAACAGAACAGCACCAAAAGTAGTAGAAGACAGGAAATAGTTAAACTCAGAGCTGAAATCAATGAAATTGAAACAAAAGAAACAATACAAAAAATTGACAAAATAAATAGTTGGTACTTCGAAAAAATAAACAAAATTGATAAACCTTTAGCCACACTAACAAAGAGAAGACGAGAGAAAACCCAAATCACTAAAATTCGGAATGAACAAGGAAATATCACAACAGACAGGATGGAAATACAAAACATAATTAGAAGCTATTTTGAAAATCTATACTCCAACAAAATAGAAAATTTCGAAGACATCAACAGGTTTTTAGAGACATATGAATTGCCTAAACTGAATGAGGAGGACATAAACAATTTAAATAGACCAATTTCAAGTACTGAAATAGAAGAAGTCATCAAAAGCCTACCAACAAAGAAAAGTCCGGGACCAGATGGGTTCTCAGCCGAGTTCTACAAAACCTTTAAAGAAGAGCTCATTCCAATACTTCTCAAAGTATTCCATAAAATAGAAGAGGGGGGAACCCTCCCAAACTCATTCTATGAAGCCAATATCACACTGATACCTAAACCAGACAGAGACTCATCAAGGAAAGAAAATTTCAGACCAATATCCTTAATGAACATCGACGCAAAAATTCTCAACAAAATTTTAGCAAATCGCATACAAAAACATATTAAAAAGATAGTGCACCATGATCAAGTGGGTTTCATCCCAGGGATGCAAGGTTGGTTCAACATCAGGAAATCAATAAACGTAATTCACCATATTAATAGACTTAAAGTCAAGAATCACATGATTATTTCAATAGATGCAGAAAAAGCATTTGAGAAAATACAGCACCCCTTCATGCTCAAAACACTAGAAAAAATAGGGATATTGGGAACATTCCTTAACATTGTAAAGGCCATTTATGCTAAGCCCATGGCTAATATCATTCTAAATGGTGAAAAACTGAAAGCATTCCCCCTAAAAACTGGAACAAGGCAGGGATGCCCTCTTTCACCACTTCTATTCAACATCGTTCTTGAGACTCTGGCCAGAGCAATTAGACAAACCAAAGAAATTAAAGGGATACGAATTGGAAAAGAAGAACTCAAACTATCCCTGTTCGCTGATGACATGATTATATATTTAGAGGAACCTGGAAATTCCACCAGAAAACTCTTAGAACTCATAAGTGATTTCAGTAAAGTAGCAGGTTACAAGATCAATGCCCATAAATCCAACGCATTTTTATACATAAGTGATGAATCTTCAGAAAGAGAAATAGGAAAACTACCCCATTCACAATAGCCTCGAAAAAAATAAAATACTTGGGAATCAATCTCACAAAAGAGGTGAAAGACCTCTACAATGAGAACTATACAACACTAAAGAAAGAAATTAAAGAACACCTTAGAAGATGGAAAGATCTTCCATGTTCTTGGATAGGAAGAATTAATATTGTCAAAATGGCCATACTACCTAAAGTGCTATACAAATTCAATGCAATTCCAATTAAAATCCCAATTGTGTACCTTACAGAAATAGAGCAAGCAATTATGAAATTCATCTGGAAGAATAAGAAACCCAGAATAGCTAAAGCAATCCTTAGCAGGAAGAGTGAAACAGGGGGTATTGCATACCAGATCTTCAACTCTACTACAAAGCAATAGTAACAAAAACGGCATGGTATTGGTACCAAAATAGAAAGGTAGATCAATGGTACAGAATAGAGGACACGGACACAAACCCAATAAATACAATTTTCTCATACTAGACAAAGGTGCCAAAAATATGCAATGGAGAAAAGATAGCCTCTTCAACAAATGGTGCTGGGAGAATTGGAAATCCATATGCAACAGAATGAAACTAAACCCATATCTCTCACCATGCACGAAACTAAACTCAAAATAGCTTTAAGGACCTCGGAATCAGACCAGAGACCCTGCAGATTATAGAAGAAAAAGTAGGTCCAAATCTTCACCTTGTTGGTCTAGGACCAGACTTCCTTAACAGGACTCCCATAGCACAAGAAATAAAGCTAGAATCAACCACTGGGATAGATTCAAACTAAAAAGCTTTCTCTCAGCAAAGCAAACTATCAGCAATGCGAAGAAAGAGCCTACAGAGTGGGAGAATATCTTTGCCTATCATACTTCAGATAGAACACTAATCTCCAGAATCTATAAAGAACTCAAAAAACTCTACTCCAAGAATTCAAATAGTCCAGTCAACAAATGGGCTAAGGAAATGAATAGACACTTCACAGAAGAAGATCTACAAGCAATCAACAAACATATGGAAAAATGTTCAACATCTCTAGTATAAGAGAAATGCAAATCAAAACCACCCTAAGATTCCATTTCACGCCAATTAGAATGGCGATTATCAAGAATACGAGCAACAACAGGTGTTGGCGAGGATGTGGGAGAAAGGTACACTCATACACTGCTGGTGGGGCTGCAAATTAGTGCAGCCACTCTGGAAAGCAGTGTGGAGATTCCTTAGAAAACTTGGAATGGAACCACCATTTGACCCAGCTATCCCACTCCTTGGCCTATACCCAAAGGACTTAAAATCTGCATACTACAGAGATACAGCCACATCAATGTTCATAGCTGCTCAATTCACAATAGCCAGACTGTGGAACCAACCTAGATGCCCTTCAATTGATGAGTGGATAAAGAAACTGTGGTATATATACAATGGAATATTACTCAGCCATAAAGAATGATAAAATTATGACATTTGCAGGCAAATGAATGAAATTGGAGAATATCATGCTAAGTGAGATAGGCCGATCTCAAAAAGCCAAGGACGAATGATATCGCTGATAAGTGGAGGATGACACATAATGGGGGGGAGGGAAGGGTTAGAGTTAGGGTTAGGGAGGGGGGCAAGTATGGAGGAAGGAACTACTGTATAGAGGGTAAAGAGGGGTGGGAGGGGTGGGGGGAAGGGAAAAAATAACAGAATGAATCAAACAACATTGCTCTATGTAAATTTATGATTACACAAATGGTATGCCTTTACGCCATGTACAAACAGAGAAACAACATGTATCCCATTTGTTTACAATAAAAAAAAGATTAAATGAGATAATAATGTGCAAAAAAAAAAAAAAAAAAAAAAACAAAAACAAAAACATATATTTAGAAAAAATGTAGTTTGAAATAATTTTCACAAAGTGAATACACCTGGGTCACACTCCTTAATAAGGAACAATGCGGCTAGTACTTAGAAGGCAGGGTACCTAATGCTCTGACACCATAACTTTGGGAGCTGTTTCACTTAATTAAAATGTGGTCATTTGAACCCTATGTACCAACATCCAAAGAGTCATAAAAGCAGTATACAGTACTGCCTAGAGAAAATGACTATGAACTTAAAAGGAAAAGGAAATTAATGCTAGACAATGAGAGGAGCAAGAAGCAGGCATAGAACTTAGGGGGTCCAGGGGCACTTGCCTATGCTAACTTGCCCAGTGAAAGAACATATTTACTCTGGAGAGGCAGGACAACCAATTCTCAGAATGCTCCAGAATGAAGATTCATATCACCAGATAAATATCCAAAAGTCAGAAAGATTTTGGAGGGAAATGAAAACACAGGATAGATATGTGGAATTGAAAAATTATAAATGCTAAAAATAGCTTTTGATCAGCTTCAAAAACCCAACATCTGCCTAAATATATTTTAGGTATTTTAAGTAATCTTCTTCTGCTTTACCCAGCATTATGGTTTAGATTAGATATTTCCCAAAAGCTCATGTGTAAGACATGTAAGGAGGTTTAGAAGTGAAGTAATCTAGCTATGAGAGCCTTAACCCAGTCAGTGAATTAATTCCTTTATAGGATTAAATGAGTGGTGACTGCACGCAAGGCAGGACTTTGCTGGTAGTGTGCTTTGGGGCACATACTTTGTATCTGGCACATGGAGTCTCTTCCTTTACTTCTTGATCATCATGTACTGAGATGCATTCCTCCACCACACTGTTTTGCCATGATGTCAGACTTCACCTTGAACCTAGAAGAAGGGATCTAGCTGTCTATGGGCTGGGAGTTCTCAAACTATGAGCCCCCCAATACACTTTTCTTCCTTAAATTATTCTTGTCAGGTCTTTTGGTCACAGCAACAAAAAAGCTGACTGAAACACCCATCTTTTTTCCAATATGATGTTTAGTAATATTTGACTTCCCAATTAGGCTTATAACATATACAATACTGAGAAGAAATTTTGGGGTAAACTAGATGAAGAATAAACAAAGTCATCAAGTACAATGTCATAAGATATTTATAACCAAAGACATGGAAACACATATAGGAAGGAAAATTTAGAAAAAATAAGTCAGCAATAGTGACATAAATTATAACCCATGCAATTCCTTAGTTGAACGTAGAGAGTTACTTTGCATTGCTCATTGTTCAAATTCACAATGAAGAATAACATGCACTTTAGTGTGTAAAACAGCATTACATCCAAATATATGAATATGTAATAAGTGGGACAAAAGGATCTCACATTAAAATATATGTGTGAATGTTATAAATTAGGAGTGATGATTATTTTTGTTCATATGGACACGAAATTGACCCATCATCATTTATTGTAAAGTTAACCTTTTCCCATATATAGTTATAACCATGCCATAAATCAGATGGTTCTATGTCTTAGTCTTTTATGCTGCTATTACTGAGAACGAATAGAGAACAATATGTTAGCTGTCTGTCACTGAGATGAAACACTGGACAAAAACAATTTATAAGGAGAAAAGATGTATCTTGGCTCACAGTCTCAGAGTTTTCAGTCCATTGAAGGCTGAGTACTTTGCTTTTGGATTTGTGACAAAGCACATAATCATTGGTGGGAAGTGCATGGTGAAACAAAAGTGCTCACTTCATGGTTTTTGGGAAGCAAAAAAGAAAGAGAGATAGGAAGTTGGGGTTTCAATATTCTCTTCAGAGGCATGTCACCAGTGACCTAACTTCCTTTCTCTAGTCTCCTACATCTTTGATTTCCTAGCTGGGAACCAAACCTTCAACAATGACCTTTGGAGAACATTTGAGATCCAAATTTTAACAAAGAAATTTGTTTCTCACAGTTCTGGAGGCATAGAGAAGCTTGATGTTTGGTGATGGTCTTATTTCAGTCAGCTTTTTTACTGTTGTAACTAAAATGACCTGATTAGAGCATTTAAAAGAGAAGTAGTTTATTTTGTGGGCTTGCAATTTCAGAGGTCTCAGTCAATAGATGGCCAACTCCATTTCTCTGAGTTGAGGCAGAATATCATGGTGGAAGTTTATGGTGGAGGAGAGCATCTGGGAACCTGGCACTAGGAAGCAGAGAATCCACTTACCACTGACAAAATATATTACCAGGAAGGCACACCTTCAATGACCCACCTCCTCCAGTACAACCCTATCTGCCTATAATTACCCCTATTAGTTACAGTTAATTCCTATTAGTTGATTAATGTCCTGATTGGGTTAAGGCTCTCATAACCCAGTAATTTCACCTCTAAATGTTCTTGTATTGTCTTAGGCATGAGGTTTTTGGAGACATCTAATGTTGAAACCATGGCATTCTACCCCTGGCCCCCAAAAGTTCATGCTTATCTCACAATGCAAGATAAATTTAGTCTATTTTCAAGAGTCCTTATAGTTTCAAAAGATTCAGGATTACCCAAAAGTCCAAGTTCAAAATATCCTCTGAGTCTCAAGACAAATCCTCAGCATGAGGCCTTGTAAAAATCATAAGCAAGTTACATATATCAAATATATAAAGGCATAGAATAGCCATTTTTATTCTAAAAGGAGAAATAGCACAAAGAAAGAAGGACTAGGACCAAAGAAAGAACAAATCCAGCTGGACAAAACATTCCTGTAGTTCCAAGTTTAGCATCTGGAGCACATGGCATCATGATGTTCTTTCCAAAGCACTTGTTTAGCTCCAATTCATGGTTTTGCTTGTTGAAGCCCACATGGCCTCTCTGTTGACTTGTCTGTGCTCAATTCCTGTAGATTTCATCATCAGACAGTCCATGGTGTTTCTTAATCTCTGGGGTTTCCTGTGGCACTTTGACTTTATTCTCACATCTCCACCATCATCCTCTCAGGGGCAGCCAGCAAGAACTCTGATGATATTGCACCTTGCCTGGTCTTCCAGGCATTCCTTTGATATCTCTGTGGAAGCCTTTATGACCCTTAAATCCAGAATTCTGCATACTTGCAGAACCAGAGCTACATGGTTAATGCCAAGGTCTGCTGCCATCTTGAGCAGTAGCCAAGACTCCTGGAACCCTAGATGCAGCAGACTCTGAGTGCATGGATGGCTGAGCAAAATGAAACAACTTCCTAGGCCCCTTTTGCAAGCAGGGTACCCCATTCTCAAAGGAATTTTTACTTTTACATCCTTGAGCCTGAGACTGGTGTGGTCTTGTCAATTCCTGAGATTCCCTCAAGCCATCTTCCTTAATGTCTCTTGGCCAAGTCTTTAGCATTTCTTTAGTGACATTAATGTCTTTAACAAATGCAAATTCCTTAACCTCAGCTTTACTCCCAAGTTCTTCAAGTCCAAGTTTTTCAAATCTTTCTGTTTTGCTTTCTGATCCTTATTATCACAAAGCATGCCTAAAAACCACTCGTAATATTCATGCTACTGCCTGAACACCATGCTGTCTAGAATTTTCTTCTGCCAGATTAAATCCATCACCTTTAAATTCAGCCTTGCAGAAAGCTTCAGGACATGGGTAAAATGTAGACAACTTCTTTGTCATAACATAGCACAAATAGTTTCTAGTCCAGTTTCCCTCTGAAACTTCATGAACCCAGTCTTTATTGCCCATAGTCCTATTGACATTCTGGTCTTTTGAGAAGCCACCAGAATTGCCCATTAAGGTCCACTTAAAGAAACTAAAGTTTTTCTGGCTTACATCTCCAAACTTTTCAAAATTCCTGCCATAAATTCCAAAAAAGTTCCAAAACCTTCTAAAGCTCCAAAACCTTAATCACAGAGTCAGGTTGGTCCCATTAAGGTTTCCACCTCTCAGTACCAATTTCTGTTTCAGTAATCTTTTTTGCCGCTGTGATGAAAAATATCTGGCAGAACAATTAGTGGAGGAAAGTTTATTTGGGGGCTCACAGTTTCAGAGGTCTCAGTCCATCGATGCCCAGCTCTATTCCTCTAAGATGAGGTAGAACCTCATGGTGGAAGTGTGTGGTGGAGGAAAGCAGCTGGGGATATGGCATCAGGAAACAAGAGTTTCTGCTCACCACTGACAAAATGTATGCATGAAAGTCATGTCTCCAATGACTCTCATCCTTCAGTCACACCCTACTTCCCTATAGATACCACCATGTTATTCTCTATTAGAGGGTAAATTCACCTATCACCTATTAAGTTAAGGCTTTCATGACCCAATCATTATATCGGTAAACTTTCTTGCATTGTTTCACACATGAGCTCTTTTGGTCACCCGATATTGCAATTATAAGAAGTCTAGTATCTGTTTACAAAACGACTCCTTCTTGACTTACCCTATAGAGAAAACAAACACTATATCTTTACTTGACTGAAGAAACAGAAGGGCAAAATAGGATGGAAGGAATGAAGCCCTCAAACCTTTGTATGGAGGAAAAGAAGGAGGTACAAGCTTTAAAAAATTTACATTAGAGTCAGTACGTAACAGGTGCATAATATTTTAATTTGTAATTGTGAAATATTCATATGCAATATCTAGATCAGAATAGCATGGCATCTGAAAATGGGGATGGACAATGGGAATAGACAAGAGACTTTTCTATTCTTGCCTTCTCCAAGTCAGGGCCATAGTATGTAGGTCAGCTGGATACTTTTCCTGGTCAATAACACATAAATGCCATAAAATATAATGATACTAGAGTATCACATAAATGAAGATTAAGAAAATCATTATTTTTCAGATTCTATTCCTATACTTTATGTGTATCTCCAGAAAGATGAAAAAGAAAGAAGAGAAAAGAAGAACAAAGCACCACAAAAAACATTTTCTAAACAGAAAATATACACATATTTTAATAATGGATAGACCTCTCATGGATTAAATTAGTTTTAAAAAAGTCACAGCTGTAGATAATTACATTGAACATTTGGGAATTTGGGGTAAATTTCCATCTTAAAAAAATGCTGACTATATAATAATTTAATGGCAGAATTCTCATGATTATTAGAAATCAGCAGATTAATATTTTTAATCCAGAAAATGCCCAGCTAAAATACACAAATAAAGCTAATATGTTTAAAAAATTCATTGACATGTGAATTTTATAATTTACAATCAATATCTGAAGGAAGTTTTCTGGGACTACTAACAAAATAAAGTAGTTAACCAACTAAGTAATCAGAAAAAACAAAAGCAGAAGGTATGAGGGAAAATAAAGATTGGCATGCAAAAAATTTATTACTTATGTGAATAATTTTTCATCTTTAATGAAAATTCAAAAGGAATTGGCACTACAATAACAGAAAATAAAATAAAGAGGAAGATAAAAAATTGATTGCATGCTAAGGTTATGGTTTATTTTTGTCAAACTGTAAAATCTGGTTGATAGTCTAATAAAAACTGTTATAAATACACATATTTATTACATAAAATAGTTTAATGATATGAATATATCCATTTTTTCCCTGGTAGTAAAATAGCAGTTAGTAAGATAAAATTTTTATTCATTCAATAATGATCATTAAAAGACAATTACAAAAAAACAGCATAAAAGCAGGCTAAGAATTCTGATTTGTAATAATATCTGAAGTCCTTATTCCTATCCTTACAAGAATAGCTGAACAAACTGAAAACCTTTTCTATTGCCTTTTCTCAGATCCTTCAGAAAGCTGTGATATATGGAAAATCACTCCTCTGAAATCTGGAGAGGTGAGTGTAACTCAAGGGATTCTGTATTGGTGAATAGCTCACCTGCAGAAATAGCCACTAAATACAAACCAATAAGAATCTTTCAATAGTAACTTTAAACAAATTGCTGGAGACTGAGTGCTGAGAAACTTAGAAGCTACCATCACGTAGAATCTCAATTATTTTCGCAGCTTTCTTTCCTGGATTCCCAAACAGTTATCAGGCCAAGGGTCTGAGAAACATCTTCACAGTCCTGAAACAAGGAGATGTAGAGCAGCCACCACTAAACTCTCAGAGATTTTACTAGCAAAGGTGTCCCCAGAGTGCTAATCTGAAGCCTTATCACATCTGGGGAAAGAAATTCCATCCAGTTCCAACCAGCTTCAGCCTTCATGTTTTCTTTGAAGGGAAAAACTATAAAGACACAGGGGACAAGGATTCAAGAAAACAGATGAAGAGAATTGCAGTCAGAGAAAGGATGAGGGAATAGGGGTATGAGAGCTATTGTACATCCTTGAATAAGGAACATAAATTTGTAAGGGCCAAACTCCTGAGACACAGGCACACTGAAAGTCTGAGATAATCCAACAATTGTCCCCTTCTTTGTATCTCACCCCTACACCATATATCTTCAGAATAATAGCCTACTAGTCCATGGATAAACTTGAAAGAACTGCTAGACACAGACTTTTATTTAGAGTACCAAATAATACCTTAATTATCATAAGTCTTTACACTAAAAGTCTGTTTATACTTATATCTATTACATCATTCAACATGTCTTGCTTTCAACAATATTAAGAATAAAATTATGTCATGTCAAAAAGCAAGAAGAGATAAATGCTGAAAAGATAAAGTAAACAGATGACTATTAAGACATATAAGTTGGAATAAATATCTTGAAATAATCATTAACACATTTTAGGATCTAAGAAAAAAATAGATAATATAAAAGAACTGATGGGCAATGAACATCACCAGAGATGTGGAAACTCTAAGATAGAATCAATATTAAATACCATAAATCAGTAACACAGTCACAGAGATGAATCGTGCCTTCAAAGAGCTCATAAGCAAAGGGAAGAATCAGAGAACTTGAAGATAAGTCAACAGAAATTTCCTAGCTGAAAGGCAAAGTAAAATATGAATAAAAAAGAACATTAAAACTTTGATATTAAAAAAAGTTTTGATATTAATCAAAAAGTATAATATGCTCTTAATTGAAATAACAGAAGAAGAAAGAGAGTAGGGCAAAAGAAATAACTGAAGTTATAATGATTAGAAGTCTTATGCCAAATTTCAAGTTGAATAAATAAGAAATCTACTGTTACCAAGATAACGTTCTATGAACAAGGTAATGACAGATGGTCAATGAAATAACATCCAGAAATACATGGATACTAATATAGCCAACTGTATTGTTTAAAGACCAACTTAAGTAGAAAGGGTAATATTTTCTATATTGTGTTGAAACAATTAGATATCCATATGCAAAACAAAACATACTTTATAACCTATATAAAAATTAACTCAGAATGGATCAAAGATCTCATTCACAATTGAAAACTCCAAGATTTCTTGAAGAAAAAACATTAGGAATCTGTGTAAACATGTGCCTTGTGTTGTGTTTTTAGGTACAATCAACAAAAAACACTAGCCTTGAAAGAAAAATTTTATGTCATTCTTTTATAATATTAAAATTTTTGCTCTGTGAAATATCACAAAGTGAAAGTGTTTGCTAATTTCATGTCTTATCAAGAACTTGGATCAAGAACATACAAAAAACCCTTAAATGTCAATAATAATAAACAAAAGCCCCAATCAAAATAGAGGAAAATGATCAGAACAGACATTAACTAGGAAAGATACAAGATAGCAAAGAAACATGAAAAGATATCAAGAATATTTGTGATTCGGGAAATCCAAATTCAAACAACAAGATAGTACTACATATGTATTAGAATGGCTAAAATGATTTTAACTCAAAATATCAATTGTTTTAATGAATGGGGAGTACAAGGGAATTTCATTGCTCCAAGGAATAAAAATGGCATAATCCTGTGGGCCCTGTCCCCTGGAAGGAGGCCTACATGGCATTCTGTTGAAAGACGGAGGCACCAAACAGGATCCTCAGGGACTGGGGCCCCATACCTTTTCCTGTGTTCTGTGAGTGCTTCTGTGGTTTGTAAGAGTTCTTTGGGTCTGTGAAACTGTCACTTCTGTGTTCACACAGCTGTATTTTACTTTCTGTTATAATCTGCCAAATAGGCTAGTAAGTGCTTACGCAGGGCGACCTTCAAGACGTATGGCTAGCTTAACTACAACCCTTTGAAAGACAGTGTTATACCCAGAAAAGACAGAAGCAGCTTCTTTTGTGGCAAGTGCTCCATTTCTCCTGAATAAAGCTCTTCTCCTCAGCTCTTGGAGCGTAGACTTGAGTCCTTCCCATGATTGTGGTGGTAAGCCAGAGTACCAGACTTTCCTCCAGCTTTGCAGTCCATGCAACATAATCCTTCTGGAAAAACTTGGCAATTTGTTATGGGGCTAACCCTAATCTTAGCATATGATACATCCATTGTCCCCTTAGGTATTTACTCAACTGATTAGAAAATATGTATGTGAAATTTTTTAGCAGCTTTCTTGCTTGATCATCAAAAACTATAGCAACAAAGATGTCCTTCCATAGGTAACTTGACTACACAAATAATGATATGTCTATACAGTGGAATACCATTTAGAGATAAGAATCAATGAGCCATCATCCCACACATTAACATGGCTGAATTTTAAATGAATATTGCTAAGAGTTTGAAACAACTCAGTATTTTAAGATTCTCAAAATACAGCTAAATATTTTAAGATTGTTTATATGACAATCTGGAAAAAGGAAAACTAGAGATGGAAAAAAGATCAGTTGTTTTCAGGTGTTTGTGGGGGAAAGAAGGTTGAATAGATTAAGTAGAGAGTATTTAATTGTGTTGAAACTGTTCTATAAGATACTGTAGTGTGGATACATGACACTGTCTTTTGTTAAAACCCAAGAAATTTATGGCATAAATAATGAACTGTAACAACGTGGATAAAACAAAATCAGGTATTGAGTGACCTCAAAATGGAAATGAGAAGGTAATAAAGTAATTTAACTGTGACTGTGTAGAGAAGCCTATTGCCATATGATAGCTATATTAATGTAGTACCCTGAAGGACATCCTAGAACGACAAAAAAAAGGATACCAAGTAAAACTTAAGGAATCCAGATTGTGGTGGGCGAAACCGGGGCCCAGGGTTACGCCACGTGCATCTAAAGATGGCTACTGAAAGAGAGCAGACGGCATCCTGATTATGCTTGGAGAGAGGCAGGACCCTTTACAATTGGCTGCATGATAATCAGTTCAGCCGCCTAGCGCGTGGACAGATATACTTTACATGTATGCTTAAGCTCGTGATCGCTTGACCTTTAACAGGATTGGATGGACATATCTGGTTACAATTGCTTATGCATGAGACTGCTTATATATTGAGGGTGTTATCTGAATAAAGCGGAATCTGCTTCATGAACTTTTGAAGAGTACGTGTCTTTCATCCCGCTGGTCAGCCAAAAGAGCAAGAAGCAGCTGCAGAGCCGCTTGGAGCAACCCCGGCTAGAAGCAGCGGTTGTCAGTACAGATAAACCATGAAATTCAGTCAAAAACCACATCAATATCAGATGACTAGTGTGACTAGTGTGAAATATTCCATCCTAATATAAGACTTTAATGAAGGGGAAACTGGTATGTCATAGAAGAGAACTCTATCATCTTTGCAAATTTCTGGCAATCAAGGCTTTTTCCATCCTATTCCTCCAATGTCTAACCTCTACTAATTACCTACTTTCAAAACCGTATTTTTTACATTTTCGAGTATTTGGGACAGCAACATCCCTCTTCTCCCATTCTAATTTCTGACTCAGTCCTTTTTGTGATAGTATAAACAGAATATTTAAGACAGGGTAATTTATAAATATTATGAATAGAAATTTATTTTCTTGCAGTTTTGGCAGGTGAGAAATCCAAGAGCAAGATACCAGTCTGTCATGAGTCTTTTTGCCCTACCATCACATGGCAGAAGGCAGAAAGGCAGAATCAATGTCAGGGCAAACTTCCCATTTTATAACTGTGTTAATTCTGCCTGAGAGTGGGGTGTTCATGCTGTACCACCTCCTGAAGGCCCTGCCTCCTACAACTGCCACAAAAATAGTAATCACATTTCCACATGAGGTTTGGAGGGAGAAAATATACAAATCATTGCCGGCAAATTGAATACTTGAAAAGTTATTTTTCTAGCAAATTTTAAAGCTATTTGCACAAGCCTAATGGAAATGATTTTGGCAGATTAGGTCACAAAGTCAGGTATTCAGTCTTTTGTTGCTACTCAGTTTTGGAATGACCATATTGAGTTTCTTTCACTTTATCTAGAAGATTCCTTTCTTAAGGAAAAATAATTACTAATCGACACATGTTAACATAATTTTAGTTTTCAGGACTTCTAGGTTGTCTCTTCATGTCAGGATCAATCATGTAGATGAACAGTCTTTAAAAAACATATCTAAGACTGAGAGGCTTAAGTTCTGGATTTTCATGGAAATTCAGGATATAAAGGTAAAATACAGAGAAAAAAATGTTAGTTATCTTGTTAATATATTAGAAGACTGTGTGAATCTCCTAACACCTGCAGAAGAAACATAGTTTGGAGGGATGAAGTTAAAGTGGAATCGTGAAGAAAAAAATTGAGAAAACTTGAGTGCTTGAAGGATGTCATAGCTTCTGTCCTAGGTAAGTGATATGACTGGTCCATACTCATTAGTTAAATAAAACATGAATATTGCCACTTTGATAAAATCAGCATGCTATCTTAGATATTATATTTGAATATATTGTTATTATATTTTTATCATTTATAAACCAGGGAATTTTAAAAGGCAGACTCCAGGCTAAAATTAAAAAAACAATTTATTTATCCTTTACCTCAGCATGCACAAAGGAATCTAGGAGGATTAAATTGTGTAAATTTTTGAAATTTCAATAGAATCTTCACTAGAGCTGTTCATATTCCTTTATTTCCTAACTTCAAGAAAATTCAAGTATAAAATCGATAAGCAAAAAAGCTAATCATTATTTGTATTTCTCCTCAAACATATAAAGATTTGTAGACTGAGCATATTTCCTCCATTTTTAGTTGTGGACAGTGACACTGGAGGCATAATGGTTTTATTTTGATTTGCTTTGTTTTGATTTTATTTTGCCTGTATTTCTGTTTTCCTCTAGGTTGAAACATTCACTGTGCTGAAAAGCAATTTTCTCACTTATCATTAAGGAAAGGAGGACATCTTTCTACTTGATGTATTCCCTCTTTTAGTTCATTAACTTGTCTCCATTACTCAGTGGTAAACCTCATGTACAATCCAGAACTGAAGTTAAGGCATGGCCTGGATACTGGATGTCCTAGTGAAGAAATGACTAAATGTTCAATCTTTAATGTATTGCATCATGTTTCTTCTTGTCATAAAAATGGCTGAATTATTTTAATATGTTTCCACTTGTTTTGATAAACAGGTTTGCCAGGTTGTCCATATGGTTACACTTTAGGAATCTGAAACACAATGGAAGGTGTTTAGTATATGAACCTGTTTGGGACATAAACAAAACAAAACGTTTCTTCTTCTCAGAGTACAGGAAAAGACAGCAGAGACTCCCATTATACGGAGATAAGAGGGTGTCATACTCTAGCATGAAAATGATAAATATGCTAACTTTTCTGATTGGATAAGTTACAGTACAGGTTAAAGTGCTGGTCTCTTGTCAATAGTTAAAATGAATTAGAACCCACTTCAGCATATATACACATTTCACTCATATGTGTGACATTGACAAATAGCCATACTTAAATAAAGGTTGATTAAGTAGAACCATTTGACTCTGAAGTCTTAAATATAAAGAGAGTGCTTCAGAATATTGCTGAAGATTATAGCAAAAGTTAGCAAGAAATTAACTGCTCTGAAGGTTTTATCAGCATTGGTCAATGTAACATTAATATAAAAGAAGGAAGAATATGAGTTGAGAAAATTACAAAATTCTTGAAGACTTTTTACCTCATATTTCTATTCATTTTGGTAATATATACATTTATTTCTGTAGTCACCTTTATTGAAAAGCATCATGTTTGCTATTGCCGTTACTCTTCCATAGCACTGGGAACTAATAGGAAAGGAGACCTTTTCAAATTAATAAGATGGCTAATGCTATATTTTCTTCTAAAGCTGTATCCCATCCTTGGAAAACTTTTACTTTCATCAGACTAGTTGAAAATCTGTTCTTTAGCCTCTGTATTAACCTGTCTCCCTGTCAAACTTCTTTTTTCTCATTGCATAATTTTCTTCAAATTTGATTTAGGCACATTCCCACCAAAATATTGGTATTTTCTCCCTTTTCTGAGCCTAATGTATCCAATTACTTCATCTGCTTCATGCCATTCATATTTGTCCATTAATTTTGATTTCAATGCTACAGTATTCATATTCAATTTGTTGTAAGTTTACTTTGGTCTTTTAGAAAAAACTACAGAACCTAAGCAAAATGTTTATTTGGACATGAACAGTGAAAATGTGGAAAGGAGGAAAAAGCACTAAGGAGGGGTGTGAATGCCAGATGACCCAGTGAAGTGATCCCTTCTGCCTCATCATGAGTTGAACAAAAATAAAACATGTTTTGGTGGGTGTATCATTTGGCATTTTTTAGATGGAATACATAAAAACTTGTGCTTCACATTATTCCCTAGGAAAGGATAAAATTCATTTTCTAGGCTGCTTCCCATGTTGTGAATTAGTCAAAGTTCAACCGAAGGGAGTTAATTTTCCCTCACTTTTGCATAATACAGACACTTGGAAATCAAATCAGATTGGTGGAGAGCTCTTACTTCCCAATGCAGTGCTTCATCTAATACCAGGCGGGTCAAGAGGACCTTCAGATATTTGGTGTGGAGTTACATGGACTGGCTACTGAAGAACTAAGGGAGAAGATCCAGCACCTCCAGCATAAGGGCCACTTGAGGCATGGTGATCTGAGAGGTGGGCAGAGTTGTAGAAAGTAATTAAGTAGTCACAACAGAGATAAGCAAAAGAACGGAATCACTGTAATTATTATGAAAAGAGACATTTATAGTAAAATCACCTTGCCACAGTCATAAAGAGCTATGTGGAGAAAAAATTCCAATGAATTTGTTGGCGAATTTGAGGGAAGAACTTTTACACCCTGTAGCACTGATATAAACAGGCAAGTTGATTCTTGCCAAGAGAATATGGAAGCCAGGCAAGTCCTGCTGAAGTCATAGGAAAGGGACACAGGAAGAGCTCAGTGACAGCTGTTGTCTCTGTGTCTGGTGGTGGGTCTGACATTATTGCTGATTATCAGGGCCCAGAAATCATGTAGAAGTGCTGGACATGAAGCAATGTACTCTGGAGGCAACCTGGAATGTATTAGCACATATGCATCTCTATTTCTTACCACTACAACTCTCAGAGATTAATATCTTCTGCTTCACTTCTACATTTCAAATCTCCAGTAAATTCTATTTTGATCAACTCTAACTCAGAAACACATGGGAAAGGGTGTTGTAGGAAGCAGAGTTCCAGCTTAATCTTGTCACATAGATAATTCCATATAAACCTGGTACTGATATACATTTCCATTTAACACATTTCACTCCCAAATTAAGAGAACAGAAAATTCTACTTCTATCTTTTGCAAATGCTTAATCTCTATTAAATAGTGAAATAAAAATATATCACTTCATTAATTTGGGTAATGTTCATTTATTTCTTGCTGAGTTATGAATCCTCTTTGATATGGCACTAAGATACTGATAAATGCATTAATATATATTATCATATCTTATGTAATAGGGAAATAGAAAAAGATAATGTAGGAAATAGTTTTATATAGCCAAATACTAATTCATAGAGGAATGTCATAAATACTACATAGCTACTGTGGTTCTATTCATGTAATTGGCCACTAAGGCTTTACTGTTATTTAAAACATCATTTTTGCCCCCTCCAACGTTTACTTTGCTTACAAAAAACACCTGATCTGGTCATGATGCGCTAACTACTCAGTTTCAACATTTCATTGCTCAATATACATAAGCCACTAAGATATACCTTTAAAAGTATCAGCAAAAAAAAAAAAGCATGAAAAAATTAAAATTTTGTTTCCGACTTGGAAGACAGAGGAAATGAAATGATAAGGAATTCAGGTGGCCTCCAGAGGACTAAATAGACCTCTAATCTATAGCCAAGACACAAGTATCTGGAGAAAAATTGAGTTGTAGCTTTCAGTATTATTTTGTCTTCACAGAGAAACAGACATTATCCTAATTTTCTGTTAGCCACCAAACGAATCTCCCCAGTCAGTATGGTAAACCTCTTATTTACCTGTTGGTTTCCTTGCCACAAACTAAGTAGATTGGTGGCAGCCATGATCTCCAGTTTAATGAAACCATTGGCCAATTCCAATAGAAATAGTTGGTCTCTTAGAAACCAAGAACTCTGCATGAGATTTTTTTTTTAACTCATTCTAATTAGTTATACATGACAGGAGAATTCATTTTGATACATCATACATAAATGGAGTATAATTCTCACTCTTCTAGTTATATGTGATGTATGGTGGTATAGTCATATGTGCACATAGGATAATAACATCCAATTCATTCTACTATCATTCCTATCATTCCTACCCCCATGTCCCCTCCCCTATCTTCACTCCCTTCTGTCTAATCTGAAGTATCTCGTTTCTTCTCTAGCCCCCGCCTTCACTTTTGTGAATTAGCAACTACTTATCAGAGAAAACATTTGGCCTTTGGTTTTGGGGGATTGGCTTGGCATGATATTCTCCAGTTCCATTCATTTATGGGCAAATATCATAATTTCATTCTCCCTTAAGGCTGAGTAATACTCCATTGTGTATATATACCACATTTTCTTTATTCTTCATCTGTTGAAGAACATCTAGGTTGGTTCCATAGTTTAGATATTGTGAACTGAGCAGCCATAAATATTGATGTGGCTATGTCCACTGTAGTATGCTGATTTTAAGAAGTGAGATAACTTGGTCAAATAGTGTTTCCATTACAAGTTTTTCTGAGGATCTCCATACTGCTATCCATAATTTTTGCACCTATTTGCAGTGCCACCAGCAAGGAATGAGTGTATATTTTCCCCCACATCCTCAGCAACATTTATTTTTGCTTGTATTTTTAATAATTTCTGTTCTGACTGGAGTGAGATAAAATCTTAGTGTAGTTTTGATTTGAATTTCTTTAACTGCTAGAGATGTTGAACATTTTGTCTTATATTTGTGATCTATTGTATTTCTTCTTCTGTGAATTGTTTTTTCTGTTTCTTAGCCCATTTATTGATTGGGTTATTTGTTTATTTGGTGTTGAGTTTTTTAATTCTTTATGTATCCTGGAGATTAATGCTCTATCGGAAGTACATGTGGTAAAGTTTTTTCTCCCATTCTGTACGCTCTTTCTTCACATTGTTGATTTTTTTTCTTTGTTGAGAAGTTTTTTTAGTTTGAATCCATTCCGCTTATTGCTATGAAAAATATTACCAAATACCAATTTATTACAAAATGCCCATTTATTATCTCATTGTTTTTGTATATTAAAAGTCGTGGCTCACGGGGTTCTCTGCTTGGATTCAAAATCAAGGTTATCAGTCTGGGTTCTTTTATGGCAGATCTCAGGAAGAATATACTTTCAAAAATTTTAGGGCATTGGCAGAACTTAATTTCCTGTATTGTAAGGTTGAGGCTCCTATTTCTTGGCTGCTGACCAGAGGTTAAGCCCATCTTCCAGAGGCTGCCTGAATTCCTTTTTCTATGATCTCCTCTATTTCAAAGCCAGAAACAATGTGTTGAATTTTCATACTTTGTTCACTGGTAGTTTTTAATGGTACAACTTAGAAACATTGAGATAGTCTACATACTTTTGAAGTAATTGATGAGGGATTTTAATTATGCCATGAAATATTTTTCCACAGAAGAACATTAATGATATCTAGTTTGAGTAACCAAGAAACAAGGACAGTTGGGAGTATCACATTTTCAGAACATTGCCTAACACAATGTCTAGTCCAACAGAGCCCAAAGTTTCAAAGATGCAAAGGAAAAATATTGCATTGTATAATTAAGATAATTAATAGAGGTGGTGCTATCTGTCCCATTCTTCTGTTCCCAGACTCATAAATACAGGTTTCAGAAGGAAAGACACACTATACTGATCACTGATCATAGTCATTCTATACAAAAGAGGACATTATTTCAGCCTCAAAGTTTTATCGCCAACCTGAGACCCTAAATAAATTTGCAAAAAGTCTTTTAACTATTTAACATGGTGACAGAGAAAATAATAATATCAATGAATTCTACAAACACAAACTCAGGAAAACTCTTCATTTTATGAAAAACAAGTTTCTTAATAATAAGGATTGATGGTGAGAAAAGACAAACAATAATAGTTGGAATGACGTTGATGATATTTAAATATACAGTCAGTGTACATATGTTCTGTTCATTCTGGCAGAAGAATCCAAGCAGAGATGGTACAAAATTCCAAAGCAAATATTTATTTCACTGAGAAAAAAATTACTCCTCATTCCATTATAGGGTGAAGCCAGTGCAGCCAAAAGATCCTTTCTGGGAATGGTGCTACATTGTGCTATCAGTGTTAGTTTGATGTTGGTAGGTGTGGCTCTCAACAGTGACTATAACCAGTTGATTTTTGGGCGAGGTGGACGCTCCTGTTGCTGAGCTCTTATGTAACTTCAATCCCTGCCTCCATTACCACATTATTAATGAGCCCATTAGGTAAGGTTAAGGATGGCTTGAAGAGAGGCTAATTGGCATTCAAGGAACCATTCATCTTGTCTACCTGGTTATTAAGATTCTCCTCTGGTCCTGTTGTTCTTTCTGATGCATTGTCATGGGGCATAGATAACATTACTAGAAATATCTGACTACCTACCACTTTTCTATCTTCCTTGCCAGCAGTTTTCCAATCATGTTCCTTCTAAGTTAATGACTCCCAACCAAACTGTTAGCCACTGCCTGTGGGTTGGTACACTTCTCAAATTTTGGTCATTTCTCCTTGCAGGCCAAATTAACAACAAGTTGACTACTTAATAGGAAGTTTTTCTCTAAAATCTTGCTTCAAACTACCTCTGAGCAGGTGCTAATGTCCACTATTGGTTGGTACCAGCCTATTATGATGAATTATTTGGAAATAACACCAAAGTTTATTTCCTCATAAAGGGATTATCAGGAAATTTCCATGGCGTATAAGAGCTGGTTAATAAACAGGTTTCACTGTAGAGGTAGTAGGAATCATGGAGATACAAACACTTTCATGTGAAACTTACTTGTGCATTCAGTAACTGTTGGAGCCTTGTTTCTACTAATTCCCTTTGAAGATGGGTACTGCTATTCACACCCAATGTAAGGGCTTGATGGATTCTGACAGCACCAGATTGTGATAGACTTCTTGAATCTCAAGATACTTTGGTGGCTAAAGGTCAAGTGATTCATCTTACATCAGCCTAAAAACAATTATAAAACTGTTTCTCCACAATAGTATAATCATCTGCAAGGATTGGCATAGATTTGCTTCAAAATTAAAAAGGCTTATACTGTGATTCACCCACAGTGGCCTGCCATACATCCCAGTCATCATCTCCATTTTCAAGTAATGTTAAGACTTCTGGATCATATGAACTAGTGATGTAGCAGCAGGACTCAATACAGAACCTGTTCTCTGCATTCCCCTCAAAACTGGAATGCTTTCAACTAATTAGGCAAATGGTTGCAATAGCATGCTCAAATGAAATATGTATTTATTCCAGAATTCAAAGAGACCCACTAGAGACTTTCTCTCTATTAAAGATAGGAAATGTTTTTAGTCATATCTGCAAGTTCAATGGATACATATTTTTTTCAGGAGTTAGATCTGCTAAAATATGTAAAACAGGACACCTTTTTCTCTAATGACAAAAATTCCCTCATTTCTCTTTCATCCTTCACTAATATTCTTCTCAAGGCCCTTCCAGTTTGCACCTGACAGCTGGTCCCAAAGCTGATGCCACATGTTTCAGTTTATTGCACAGCAGCAACCCACTTCTGGTACCAATAGCTGTTTAGGCTATCTATGCCGCATGACAGATCCATTCTAAAACTTACTGGATTAAACAAAAATGATTTTATTATCTCTCATGATTCTCTTTGTTTGGAACTCAGCTGGCAGTTCTTTTGCTCCATGTCATTGTCATCTGTTTCCTCAGGCATCTGGAGTCTGTACTTGGATGGAATATTCAAGACATTTTACTCATGTGGTTCTCATTAATGCTGGGAGGTTGACGGGGAGTACCTCCAAGGGATGTTGATGAGAATAGTTTTCCTCAAAGTCTCTTCATGTGGCTTGGACATCTGAGAGTCTGGTGCCTGGTTTTTAAGAGGGAATGTTCTAAAAGATGAAAGTGGACACTTCAGCCATTCTACAGCTCCATAGCACTTCAGTTGCACTTTACTGACCAAAGATAATAACAAGGCAAGGGTCAATGTGGAGGAGAACATGCTATGCATGAAAACTAGACATTCTCCTCATTAAATTCCATCTCTATGAACCAACTACAATAGAATCCTTTTGCAATGTTTATAGTAGTATTAATACCCCAAATTTCCTCATCATGAGTATGACAGTATGTTCTGTTTACCCGTTATTCTTTAGCTTCCTACTTTAAGATCTTATTACTTACATCCTCTAGAATATTCTTTATAAACAAAAACCATATATATTTCCACTGCTCAATCCCATTTAACGACTCCCTCAGATTTTAGAATGAAGTTTGTGTTTCATATCATCTAGGGTTTGTTTCATTTTGTTTTTAGTCCTTCGCACAGGGTGAGCATATAGTCATTACTTAATATGATTTTATAAATGGATGAATTAATGACGAATGAAGTTCTATGAAGTACCAAGCTTCTTTAAGTTGTACTTCCATTTTCAAAACCAAGAAAACGTGTTTAATTCATTTTCCTTATTTGGAACAAAGATCTATCCAGTGTCCTCAAGAAGTTCAGAGTTTAGGAAGAATGACATAAAGTTATAAAGATGATCAATGTAATAAAAGCACACTTTAACATAGTATTAAGAAATAAAAAGGAGAAGTTTAAAAATATTGAAAAAAGATAAGTATGAATGCATTCTTTTAACATCAAAATTATAGTTGTTACTTTGAAAACATATTTTTTTTGTAAGAATGAAGGGAGGATCCATACATAGCAAGAGTGACTTATTATTACATCATCTACTCACATAAGGACTCAATGTAGGAATGAATTAGATAAATTTTTATCATATTCATCAACTATATAAATAATAGAGTAGTCTGTATATATATATGTCAGTTCTTTTGGCAAGATAACAATTATTTGTCATTCTGATGTATACATCTTGTTCTTTGAATTATTTTTGCACTCATTCAAAAAATAATATGTTGATTTTCTTTAATCAAAACTCTTGACTGAATTCCACAAAACTCATTTCTTGGATTGATAATTATTCTTAGGAAGTACATTTTAAAATACACTTTCTCCCTTGCTGTTACTACATGCATTTGAAATCTCTCTTTTTTACTGGTCACTTGAAAATGATACAGATTCTTGATGTAGCCATATCATAGATACCATTTGGACTGACTGAAAATGTTCATCTGGCCTGCATCCTACCTTCTAGATGGGTAACAAGTAGCTTCTTTGCAAGACAGCTGCACATATTTTAGATATATTGAATTCTAATATTAGAGATGAAGATAATGCTTTCCATCTAGATTTTACATATGGTAATAAGATTTCTGTGTTTCTGTGCATTCACAAAAATTCATTATTATGACATGACTAAATTCTATACAATCAAGTGACATAGATTTAATGAAGAATTTATACTATTATATACTACATTTCATCTGATTTGTAGCTTACTTCATTTCATCACATACTTTTGTTTGTGATCATGCACATTCTCAGTTTTGGTATTTTTTGCAAATCCCTTTACCTACAAGCACTTTCCTATATAATTCCCTAACCCCATATTAGACTTTCTCTCTCTCTCTGTCAAGTGATCTGTATTAACAAATACATAACCTTTCATATTTTTCTTTTGGGTTCATAAAATAAGAAAAAGCAATGCAGACGCTAAAGGGCATGTTATCAAGCAACTTCACATTATAAATTATCAGAATTCATTGTCATTCTGAAATCAAGAGATTGGTATAGAACTGAGTGCTATTTCTGAGAACTTGGATTCCCAAGTAGCATTTCCCTCCTGTTGTTTGGAAGCAGAATGGGTTCCAATTCATTTTCTAATGCCCATAATGCCCTCAGTAGAGTGATGCAGTTGCTGTTGTTTGGAGCCACGTCGAAAGATACTGTACCGTTAAGCTCTCTGAGGTTGTGCATGGGGTAATGCCAAATCTGCACACAGAGAAACCTTGGAAGTCACCTCTTGATGATGTCCAGTTCTTCTTGACTTGTACCCCTCCCAAACAAAACAAAAACAAAAACAAAAACAAAAACAAAGCACTGCAGATTGGACCTTAAAAGATCAAGAAATAAAATTATGCATGTTAAGAATAATTAGGAGCTATCTATGCTATAGCAACAAATGTTAAGGAATCTGCTGTTCCTCTGACTATAAAGAATCTAAAAATAAAACTCGCATTTTTACATAGTCCTATCTTTCTTTTCATTAGAAGTCAGAATCCCATCCTGAATGTTCCAAACACCTTATTTAAAATTATTCAAAAGGCATATTGATTACTCTGAGTAACTGTCATCCTGCATTGCCTTAGAGCAATGCAGAGGACATTATCCTATGATTTATTTTACTATGACAGTTTCTTGCTTGTTCATGTGTTTTAAGACTCACTGGAACATTTGAATCTGACTGTATCCTTGTTAATCACTAAGCTGTCTATAGGCTTCATCACCAATCCTTAATCAGAAACTCTGTTTTCTAGTACCCGAAGCACTTCTTTTAAATCAAATTTAGCAAGAATTTTTAAGTGCCTTCTAGAAATCATGGTAAGAAAAAACATGAAAATTGGGCTCTTAATATCTTAAAATATGAAAGATCTTTCATGACTTTTTCTCACCTGAATTTTTAGCTGTATACTTTCTCTGTTTGTTGGCTTCACATCAGTTTTTTCTAATGGTCATTCTCAAATTTATTTTTCACTTTTGGTCTCTGATTTTCTATAAATGAATTCAAATCCAATGTGCTTTTTTATTATTAACTTCCTTCATCATATTCATATGAATTGACCACTTAAATATAGAAAACCTCAGACCAGCTGCTTATGTTATGAGTTGAATATGAAGTGTCCTCCAGAAATTCCTGTGTTAGTGCAGGAATATTTAGAGGTGTGACAATTAGATTATGAGAGCTCTAATCTTATCAGTCCATCCTAGTTTGGATTAACTGAGTGGTAACTGTAGGAAAGTGGGGTGTGGGAGAGAAAGTGGGTCCTGGTCAGGGGGTTGCTGCTACAGATAGGTGCGTCTTCCCTGTGGCCCCTTCTCTTCTCTCTCTGCTTCCTGGCTTCCATGTCCTAAATTAGCTTCCCTCCACCATAGTCTTCCACCTTGGCCCAGAGCAATGAAGTGGCTTACCAGTACTAAACCTCTGAAATCATTAGACAAAAGAAAATTTTTCCTAAGTTGTTCTTGTCAGGAATTTTATCACAGTAATGAAAAGCTGACTAACACAACTTATATACATTGTACTTTTTAAGCAGCGAAAATGCTCTGTATGATGACAGGTACTAATATTTTTATTTACAGAAACAAATATCAAGTCTTAAAGATATCTGATGCCAAAGATTTCCGAGATAGTAAATGATAAGGCTAAGTTTAAATGCAAATCTGGCTAAGTGAAGCCAATATAGTCACTGTTATATACTTCCTCCATCGTGCATCTGATGCCTAGTGTTCTAGAATAGAAAAAGCAGATTTAGAACCCATAATATAAAACTTTATTTGAGGTACTTGTCAGTGACTTGCAAGGATTAAGAATATTTCGGATATTGTATCTATTCATGTGGAATTCCACATTTAATCACAATATTTAACTTAGTTAATATATAACAATAACCACTGGACAGAAAGGATAAAAAAAAAAAAAAAGGAAGGAGTGTTATCCTGTTCACTGTCCCCAGGTTAACACTGGTGAATCATTTGCTGTTAGCAATTTATTCTAAGTATATATATCTCAGGCTCAGAAAAACTATATACACATATTTGGCAGAATCCTCTATTTGTTGTTATCTGAAGAAATCTATTAATTTCAAATGTGTGGCATATTTGAGTAAAGTAAGAAAAAATAATTAATGTAGTGCAACAACATTGTGTGGGATTTGCTCATGTTACTGCACAAGATTGAGCAGAATGTAAGAAATTAGCATCGATCATCAGTGTCTCACAATTTCTTTCATCAAGCTAAATCACAGTCACATCTGGAGTCTTTAATTGTGCCTTACAATTAGTTAGAATACTGTAAGTGGCAATTAAAAGTGTTGGAAAAGGCAACCTGAGGGTAAGTAATTTCATGAAATAATATATTTCTCTTAGGCTACTACTAGCCATACAGAATTAGTTATAAATTACTCTTTGATTTCTACTTCCTTGTAGTTAGAAACTTGAATGTAATGAAGTACTCTAGTAAATAGACACGTTCTCCTCGCTCTTTCCTTTCTTTCATTGCTTCTGTCTCATTTGCTTTCAAACTCTTATTCTTTAAACTCATAATCTTTATTCATACTGTATTCCGTTTTTTTTTTTTTTTCATGCTGGGGATTGAACCCAGGGCCTTGTGCATGCTAGGCAAGCACCCTACCAACTGAGCTATATCCCCAACCCTGTACTGTATTCTTTATGGTCATTTTTTCCTTCTTCAAAATCAATGTGGCAATTTATTTTGCTAGGAGTTATATACAATTTTTGAGAAAAGATTTATGTTTTCCCAGGTATTACCATTAAAGAGCCCCAAAGGAAGGAATCTAAATGTGCAGTAGAGTATAGTGCATTAGTTTCCCAAGTTTTGGTATGCATGTGTTACCTGGTTACACTGAAAAATTACAGGTTGTAGAAAACTGCAATAGATATTTTAATTCCACAAGTAGGGACAGAAAGGAGAAAATTGAGTCTAATAAATAAATTGGTGGATCTGATTCCCATAGTCTGAAGTTGGAAAAATTATTTATTCAGATTTTAAGAAAAGATCCAAAATAAAAATTATTGAGGAAACCTTTAGTTGTCAGTTTTACTGCTTATAAACTAATAGCTTTTTATAGTTATGAGAGAGAAAGAGAGAGGGAAAGAGAAAGCTCAGAACAAACTAGAGGTATTTATTAGTCAGATTTTTCATCACTGTAACCAAAATACTTGACACAAACAACTTGAAGGAGGAAAAACTTATTTGGCCCATGGTATCAAAAGTCTCAGTCCATATTTGTCAGCACATTGCTCTGGGCCTGAGATGAGGCATAAACCATGGTGGAAGGCCATGTTGGAAGAATGCTGCTCAGCTCATGACAGCCAGAAACAGAGAGAAAGAAAGTGGAAGGGGCCAGAGAGAAGGGAAAACCTTCCAGACCATGCCCCAGTGACCTACTTTCTACAACTAGGGTCCCACCCTCCCAGTATTTCATTGTCTCAGTGGATTAATCCACTGACGAGGTTAGAACCCTCATGATCCAATCATTGCCTTAAATCTCTACGGCTGAACCTTTCTGCATTGATGACCATGTTTTCCACACATAAGTTTTTGGGGGACATAATAGCCCCAAACCTTAACAAAAACTTCTAAATTTTTTTTTTTGAAATATGAGAAGACTTTATTATTGATTTACTCTTGGATTTTTTTAAGATACAACAATGTCGACAGGATTTAATCTAAAATGTAGCATGAAAAGAGACATTATTACATAGATTATTGCTTTCTTTTTTAAAAAAAGATCTTGAATATTATGTAACAATTTTAAACCTTAAAATACTACATTTTTATGTTGTATTCAACTAATCTAATTTATGACCTGCATGTTTTTCAGTTTAATTCATTATTTATAATGTATATTACACATTTTGAAAAAAAAAATACTATTAAGCGTATGCTATTCTCCTCAAAAAATGAGAACTATTTATCCAGAAGAGGTAATGACTATTTTTCTCCTCAGCTCCAATAATGAACTCTGCTTCTTTCATTTTCAGCCCATTTTCCATTTCTCATTTTAAATAACTTTAAATTCATAGAAAAAGTCCAAGATCACCCCGTTACCCTGTATCCAGAATTATGCAAATTAACATTTTGTTTCTAAATTCTTTAATATACATATTTAACATCAAGGACATTTGTTTACATTAGTCCAATGATCAAGGTTAGAACATTTTTAAAAGGCATGGTGTTATCACTTACTATAAATTCATATTCAAATTTTGTTAATTGTCTCAAAAAATGGCAGGCCCTGATAGAAATTTACTGCCTTCCTTGATCCAAACTACATTCACCAACTTCATTTTGTTACCTTTTCCTTTAGTGTCCACCAGATTTTCCTCACTTAAAATTCTTATTCCTCCCTCTTTAAGTACTATGTGAAATTTTTTGAGACTTGTAAATGTCCTAACTTCATTTGCCATCTTTGTCTCTACTGATGAATCTTGAATTAATTTTTATATGATATTTGAAAAATATTTTAGAATTCTTTCTTCTACATTCTTTCTTTAAAATCTATTGTTTAAGAAAAGATTTGCTGGGCTGGGGAGATAGCTCAGCTGGTAGAGTGCTTGCCTCGCAAGCACAAGGTCCTGAATTTGATCCCCAGTACTGCAAAAAAAAAAAAAAAAAGAAAGAAAAGATTTGCCTGCTTTCTTATCTATCATCTATTGATCAATTAATCAATCGATCTTCTATTCATATCTATTTTTATATGTATGTAATGATTGATTAGCAATTTATTCTGTGGCATAATTTATTATCATCACTCTTCAATTTGATGTTCATATTATATCTGATTGGAAAGTAGATAGGCTCTAGTATTTAAGTCCATATTCCTTTCACATGAGTCCACCTTTTTAAAGCTTTTCCTTACCTTCTGATTCAAGTCTTTGGAGAGTCATTTTGTGTATTTCTTGCCCCAGCTCTAGAATCACTAATTTCTAAAAGAGGCCAATGAAATGGATGATGTTTATAAACTAACATCTCTGTCCCAGAATGGTTGTTGTATTTAAATATCATTATTTCTGGGCCTTTATGGTGGAAGAGAGGGGGAAAAGTGGAAACATGATAGGTTCAGCCCAATACGTGGAAATACTTCTAATTCCAATCGAAATCAAAAATTTTTTTATATTCATTTATTTTATTGTGAAGTATAGTTTATGTACAAAAATGTGTATTATAGATACACAATTCAAAGTTAATAATGAACTGAACAAACTATTTTCTGCATGCAACAACATGGATCAATTTCATAAACAAAATGAGGAAAGAGGCAGACCCAAAGAGCATGCACAATGCAACTCCATTTATAAAGTTCAAAAACAGATAAAACAACTCATTTTTGGTTTTGGAACTCAAAATAGTGGCTATCTTTGAGAGGGGACTATCAACTTGCCATTCTTTGTAGAATTTTATATTTTTTATTTGCTATCATTTTGTCTCCATGAGGATAGTAAGGGATTCAGAGGTAGGGGAATTTGAAGTTGAAGTAATGGGAAATATTTTCTTCATTCATTGAGCTGCATGCTATTTGCACATTTTTGCTAAAAAAATGCACATTTTTGCTAAAAGAAATACTCAAATGATCTCAAGAATACAAGCAACAATAAATGTTGACAAAGATGTGAGGAAAAATGTACACTCACGCATTGTCGGTGGGACTGCAAATTAGTGCAACCACTATGGAAAAAAGTATGGAGATTCCTCAGAAAACTTGGAATGTAACCACCATTTGACCCAGCTATCACACTCCACGGTTTGTACACAAAAAATTTCAAATCAGCATACTATGTGATGCAGCCACATCAATGTTTATAGAAGCTCAATTTACATTAGCTAAACTATGGAACCAACCTAGATGGCCTCCAACAGATGAATGGATAAAGAAAATGTGGTATATATACACAATGGAGTATTACTCAGTCTTAAGGGAGAATGAAATTTATGACATTTGTCCATAAATGCATGAGCTGGAGAATATCATGCTAAGCAAAATGAGCCAATCCCCAAAATACCAAAGATCAAATGTTTTCTCTGACATGTGGCTGCTGATCCATAATGGGGGGGTGGTGAATGGAGAAACTTTGGATTGGGCAGAGGGGAGTAAAAAGAGGGAAGTGGGGAAGTGGGAAAGATGGTGGAATGAGATTGACAAAATTAACCTAGGTACATGTATCATCGTAAAAATGGTGTGAACTCCACATCGTGTACAATCAGAGAAATGAATAGTTGTGCTCCATTCATGTACAATGAATCTAAATGCATTCTGTTGTTATGTATGACTAATTAGAACAAATAAAAATGAATTTGTTAAAAATAATAATACAGCAAATACTTGAGCACCTACCATCCAAGTAAAGAACTAGATTGTGCCATTTTCTTGGCTAACCTCCTGGCTTCACTCAACCTCCCTTCCAAATGTAGTTGCTATTCTGTTTTTAAATTTTTTTATTTGTTCTAATTAGTTGTACATCACAGTAGAATGCACTTTGATACATCATATATAGATGGAGTATAATTTCTCATTCTTCTGGTTGTACATGAACCTGAATCCCATCAGTTGTTCAGTTATATGTGTACAAAGGGTAATAATGTCTGATTTATTATACTCTATTTCCTAGACCCATAACCCTTCCCTTTCCTTCCCTTCATTCCCTCTACCTAATATAAAATAACTTTATTCTTTCCTAGCCATACCCCCCCCTTAGTATGATTTAGCATCTGCTATCAGAGAAAACATTTGGCTTTTGGTTCTTTGGGGATTGGCTTATTTCACATAGCATGATATTCTCCAGCTCCATCCATTTACCAGAAAATGCCATAATTTCATTCTTAATACTGAATATATATATATATATAGTATACATATAGTATATATATATACACATATATCTATACACACACACATATATACACACACACACACATATATATATACATATATACATATATCACATTTTTTAATCCATTTGTCTGTTGAAGGGTACCTAGGTTGTTTCCATAGTTTAGTTATTGTGAGTTGAATTGCTCTAAACATTGATATGGCTGCATCACTGTAATTTGCTCATTTTAATTCCTTTGGGTATAAACTGAAGAGTCAGCTGAATCAAATGGTGATTCCATACCAAGTTTTCTGAGGAATTTCCATAATGCTTGCACCAATTTGCAGTCCCGCCAGCATTGTACGAATGTACCTTTTCCTTACACCCTTGCCAACATATATTGATGTTTGCATTCTCAATAATTTCCATTCTGATTGGGGTGAGATGAAGTCTTAGTGTAGTTTTGATTTGCATTTCTCTAATTGCCAGAGATGTTGAACATTTTCCGTATATTGTTGATCGACTGTATTTCTTCTATGACGTATCTGTTCAGTTCCATAGCCCATTTATTGATTTTTTTTTTTTTTTTTTGGTGTGTGTGTGTGTGTGTGTGTGTGTGTGTGTGTGTTGAGTTTTCTGAGTTCTTTATATATCGTGGAGATTAATACTCTGAGTGCATATGGTAAAGATTATCTCCCATTTTGTAGGCTCTCTTCACATTATTACTTTGTGAAGAAGAAACTTTTTAGTTTGAATCCATCCCATTTATTGATTCTTGATTTTACTTCTTGTGCTTTTAGGAGTTGTGTTAAGGAAGTCAGGTCCCAAGTTGACATGATGAAGATTTGGGCCTACTTTTTCTTCTATTAGGTGCAGCATCTCTGTTCTAATGTCTAAGTCTTTGATCCACTTTGAGTGGAGTTTCTTGCAGGGCAAGAGATGGGGTTATAACTTCATTTTGTTACATGTGGATTTTCAATTTTCCTAGTACCATTTCTTGAATAACCTATCTTTTCTCCAGTGAATGTTTTGGTGCTATTGCCTAGTATGAGATAACTGTATTCATGTGGCTCTGTCTCTGTGTCTTTAATTCTGTACCTTTGGTCTACGTGTCTGTTTTCGTGTCAATACCAGGCTGTTTTTCTTACTATGACTCTGTAGTATAATTTCAGGTCTGGTATTGTGGTACCTCCTGCTTCACCGTTCTTGCTAAGGATTGCTTTGTCTATTCTGGGTCTCTTATTTTGCCAAATGAATTTCATGATTGCTTTTTCTATTTCTATGAAGAATCTCATTAGGATTTTAATAGGAATTGCATTAAATCTGTACAGCAGATTTTTGGTAGTATGGTCATTTTGACAATGTTAATTCTGCCTATCCAAGAGCATGGGAGATATTTCCATCTCCCAAGGTCTTCTTCAGTTTCTGTCTTTAGTGTCTATAGTTTTCATCATAGAGGTCTTTCACCTCTTTTTTAGATTGATTCTCAAATATTTTATTTATTTATTTATTTTGTGACTACTTTGAATGGAGTAGTTTTCCTAATTTTTCTTTCAGTAGGTTCATCACTGATGTGTAGAAATGCATCTGATTTATGGGTGTTGATTTTATAACCTGCTTCTTTGCTGAATTCATTCATGAGTTTTAGAAGTTTTCTGGTGGAATTTTTTGGATCCTCTAAATATAGAATCATGTAGTTGGGAAATAGTGATTATTTGAGTTTTTCTTTTCCTATTGATATTTCTTAAATTTCTTTCTCCTGTCTAATTGCTCTGGCTAGAGTTTCAAGAATCATGTTGAATAGAAATGGTGATAGAAGGCATTCTTGTCTTGTTCCAGTTCTTAGAGTGAATGATTTCAATTTTTCTCCTTTTAGAATGATGTTAGTCTTAGTTTTAGCATAGATAACTTTTACAATGTTGAAGTATGTGTCTACTATGCCTGTTTTTTCTAGTGTTTTGAATATGAAGGGGTGCTGCATTTTGTCAAATGCTTTTTCTGCATCTATTGAGATGATCATTTTTTTTTGTCTTTAAGCCTGTGGATGTGCTGAATTACATTTGATTTCCATATGTTGAACAAATCTTGCATCCCTGGATGAACCCTACTTGATCATGGTGCACTATCTTTTTAATATGTTTTTGTATGCGATTTGACAAAATCTGTTTGAGAATTTTTGTATCTGTATTCATCAGGGATATTGGTCTGAAGTTTTCTTTCCTTGAAATAGACAATTCTTTCAACCTAATGAAAGCACAAATTTTATTTTATTAAACACAAGCCAATAGCACACCTGACCTCGTAACAATCATAAAACATGTAATTAATTCTATAAATCTGACTTAGAAAAGAAACAATAACTATCAGGATAAATTGTAAAACCTTATTCAACCACACAGAAATCTTTAGTAAGTTTTCCCATGAAGAGCAAGGCTTGATGTTATAATCATGGCAATTCTCCAATATTAAATTGTAAATACAATTCCAACAGAATTTTCTTGAGAAGTTGGCATAAATATTCTGAAATTCATAGAGCAAAGATCTAAGAATAGCCAAAAATAAATTTGAAGAACAAGCAGGGAAGGCTTAGTCTGCTAGGTGCTGAGGCATAGTATGAAGCTGAAAGAATGTGTTGGCTAGAGAGGGACCCACAGAAACCACAGAGCCCAGGAACAGCTTCATCATGGGTAGAACCCTTGCTCAAGACAGAAGCTGTGCTACAAACCAATGGAGAGAGGAAAGAACACTGCTGGAAAAGCAGACATCATTGTGGGGAAGACATTTAAATTCTCCCTTGTAGCCTACACAAATATGAATTCTAGAATGGATGAAAGAATTAAATTTGAAAAGCAAAACTTTAAAAGTTTTATAAGAAAATATAAGAGAACAACTTTCTGACCTTGGGTGAGGAAGGCAAGGATAGCCACAACAGAAAAAGCACAGGTTGTAAAGAAAAAGACTGGTACGTTTCGACTACCTAAAATAAAAATGTCCACAAAAGAACTACAAAGCTAAAAGATCTGCCAGACTAGGGGAAGATGTTTGTAATGCAAATAATAGAGAAGGATTAGCACCTAGAACATGTACAAAGACATCCAGAATCAACAAGAAGGAAACAATTACTCAGTAGAAAAAGAGAAAAAAATAATTCACAGAGGAAACCAAATAAACTTATGAAGAGGACGCTTGACTCCATTAACAGTTGGGGAAATACAAATCAGACGGAGAAACAATTGTGCCTCTATCCAACTGGGGAGAAATGATGGAAAGTGGGCAAAGACGTGAGAAAACAGGTGCCTCACAGCTGCTGGAGGATCTGTGGTGAGGTTGGGAGAGCAGTGTGGCAACAGCAGAGGGGAGGACAGTGTGCCTGAGTGGCAGGGGGGTGCCTCTGGGTCTGCTCCCTGGGGAAATAGCAGCCCTTGGGCACAGAGGCATGCTTGGGGCACAGAGGCATGCTGGGGGCACAGAGGTCCTGCAGTGCTGCTTGTGATAGTGAAAAATTAGAATGGAAAATGCAAAATCAATTGTCACATAATTGCTATCCAAATATTAAACATCTATGAATCAAAAAGATGAATAAATAAAATATAAATGTACTAATTAGAGGTCCGCATTTGTTTACAGTTATTTTTGTTTAAATGAGAATATAATAAAATATAATAAAAGCACTGCTTTTAAGTTTCTTGTATAATTATTTTCCTTTTTTTAGTGTGGTTATTTGAATCATTTAAAGTTTAGCTGAACCCATTTTACACTATACTCATGATTTAATCTTTCTTTTAAATGGTGCACACTTGTAATCCCATCAGTGGGCAAGGGTGAACCAGTATAATCCCAAGTTTGGGGATAGCCTCAACAATTTAATGAGGCCCTAAGCAACTTAGTGAGAACTTGTCTCAAAAAAAAAAATAAAATAAAATAAATAAATAAATAAATAAATAAAAGAAAGGCCTGGGATGTGCTCAATGGTAAAGCACACCTGTATTCATTCCCCAGTATATATTAAAAAAAAAAAAAATTTAAATTTTTTCAAAGTGAAGCTCAGGTAAAATGCTAAGCAGCATAATGTTAGTTTCTTTCTTGATATATATATATATATATATATATATATATTATTGCACAGTCTTAGGGATTAAACTCAGGGCCTTGTGCATACTATACACTCTACCACCAAGATATATCTGCAGCTCTGCATAGTGATATTTCTTTGTTTACCCTCATACCTGCTTCCACTCAGTCCTTGTAGATAATCAAATTCATGTTTCTCCTTTATCTCTCCTGTCCATCTTTTTGCAAATTAAATACTCTTTTCTTATTTCGATTCATATTAGCAAAACAATTTTATGCAGTTCATATGTGCATCTATAGATATTTACAAGTCTCAAAAAAACTTCACATAATACTTAAAAAGGGAGTAATGAGGATTTTATGTGAGAAAAATCTATAAATGTGTATATGCACACATACACACACACTCAGTGCACTATTTTGCTGTGACAATAAATCCTGAAAATTGGTACATTTCATTTCATGGAAATCTTCTTCACATTTTTTACAGATGCATAGCTAAATTGTATGGTTAAACCAAAGTTTTTTCCAAAAAAATTCTTATATGTGTGCTTTTAAGTTGTTTACAATTCTAACGTTAAAAATATCAATCACAGTGGATAAATTTGCACATAAGTAGTTTTGTATAGTTTCAAGCATTTCTTCTGAAAAGGAGATCTCTTAGTTTAAGAATAAATGGATGGGATTTTATAATCATTAGATATCATTTTCTCTTGTATAAGAATTGAATTTGAATGTCTCCTATTACCAATGAAGATGAATAATGTTGTATAGGGTCATTTTATAGATTGTTTTTCTTTTTAAAAATAGAGACTATTATTATCTTTGTCACATGTACATTTTACCTGATAATTTTACTTTATAATGCTCTTCTATTTTAAATATTGTTTTTATATTAATGTTACTGGCCTAGGCATACATACATATATTTTTCAATGTGCAAATATTTATTCCTTGTTATTTTAATCAGACTTAAGTATATCAGTCTTTTCTTTTGTTGCCTCTGGTTTCAAGTAGTTATATATGGAAAACCCATCCCCATTCTCAGTTTCTAGTGTAGTTATCCCTAGGTTTCTTCTAGTATTTGAATAGTTTTATTCTTAACATTTAGATTTCTGATCCATATGGAAATTTTCCTGTGTATAATCCAATTTTATCTATTTTTCCCATATGGCTTTCCATTTCTTAAAACTATTTTTCAAAGTCCATCTTCGCCTGTTGAGGCAAGATACCCCCTTTTCATCTGCTAAACCTCCTTATGCACTTGAATTATTTTAAATTGAATTTTTAAAAATTCTGTTCTGTTGGTATTTCTCTTTCTCCATGAGCTGTGGTCCCATTGTTTTGTTACAGGAGCTCTTTAGAATGATTTAATACTAATAGGACTAAACCTACCTTTAGAGTTTTTCTATATTAGTGTTTTTCTATCTTTATAAATTTTATGTATTTTTTCAATTTTAATTTAAGAGTCAAATAATATGGCTCTAGCAAAATACATTGCTGATATTGTTTTCAGGATCATGTTAGATTTAGAAAATAAATTAGAAAAACTTATTCTTTTCATTTTAATTTTGGTCCTAGTTAAGAATATTGTGCATCTGGGTTCCATGTTTGTTTTCCAAAGTGTAATTTTACATCTATTAGAATTTTCTAAAGTTTTCTTTTTATGAGTTTTGTAAATGTTTTAGATTGATTGCTAATTTCATCTTTTTTCTTGTTTCTAAAAAAGGCGCATTTCTTGTAATTTTAACATTACAGTGTGATTCTTGTGTTATTTTATTCATTCAAATTCATAACTGCTACATCAGCTTTCAGAATTGTCTTCTTTGTTATAGTTAATGATTTTTCATAGGAATTTTGTTTTTGTCTAATTTCAGAATTAGTTAGTTTTTCTATTATTTTCACTGGTTGGTATAGCTATCCATCCTCTGACCCTGGACTTGATTAATGTGAGTCCTTTGTATAGTATGTACAGCATGCAATGAGATCTTGCTTTTGTGAGCCAATTTGAATTTTGTTTATTGTCCTTTATGTTAAGACTATTCACAAATTTTAGTTAAACAATGTTTAGGTCTCAAGTATACTTTATTATTTTGTTTTAATATTACCAAACATTTTCTGTCTATACATGTATGTTTACAGGTATGTGGCACTATGCCCAGTGTCTATACATGTCTTTTTCTAATTGCTTTTGTTACTCCAATATTTTTTTCTTATTTAGGGGGTATTTGTATTGTGTTTCAGCAGTTAACTTTTTAATCCCAATTTAATAAGCTCCTTGATTAGCATTTTTATGTAACCTTTAATATTTGATTATTCTTCCATCCTCTCCCTAACTTTAATTATATTGGGCTTACTATAGGGCTATGTAAGCCCACTGTTAAGTTCAAAAGTACCCCAAGCTATAAATACATTTAATATACCTAACACACTAAACACTGCAACTTAGCCTCACCTGCCTTGAACATACTCAGAATGTTTACATGACCCTATAGGGCAAAATCACCCAACACAAAACCTATTTTTTAGTGAAGTTTTTAATATCATATTCAATTTATTGAATGGTTATGGTTTAGATATTAGGTGTCCCCCAAAAGCTTATGTGTGAGACATTGTAAGAAAGTTTAGTGGTGAAATTATTGGGTTATGAGAGTTTTAACTTAATCAGTGCATCGATGCCCTCACATAGATTAACTGAGTGGTGACTATGGGTAGGTAGGGTGGTGGCTGCAGGAGTTGAGTCGCTGGGATGTGCCTTTGGGGTATATATTTTTTCCTTGGTGAGAGCAGAAGTCTTTGCTTCATGGTGTCACATCCTGAGCCGCTATCCTTGACCACACACTTTCCCCATGATGTTCTGCCTCACTTTAGGCCCGGAGGAAGGCAGTTGGCCATCTGTCGACTGAGACCTCTGAAGTCATGGACCCCAAATAAAAATTTTCCTCCTCTAAATTTGTTCTTGTCAGTTATTTTTGTCACAGCAGTGGAAAAGCAGACCAAAACAAATACCATACTGAAATTTAAAAATAAAGTCACTGTATAAGCATGTTTTCACACTATTGTAAAGTAAAAACCCAAACCTAAAAACATGAAGTTTAACCAGTCTACATTGGGGAGCATATGTATCAAATGCTCCCCATCAGTTCTTTACTGAAGACGTCTCAATCATCACTTAGTTTATAGGAAGATTATATTCTAGTAGATTCCTTAGAAGAGCTCAGGATTATAATGTTGCCTGACTTCTTACATGCTAAAAACCTGTTCATTTGGTTGACACTGACAGGAAGTCAAGGTGGATGTAAATTGGATGGCACTTTCCTTCCCTTGAGTCTATTAAAAATGCTGCCCTACTGAATTCTTCCTTGGTGCATTACAATTAAAATGAAAAAAACATCAGACTGCATTCTTAGTGCTATAAATAATTTTGGCCAGATGTCTTTATTTTTTTCTTTTTGAAATTTTGTCTTATTGTAGACTCTTCTGAAAACTTTTTTTTCCCCCATAAACATAATGATCTCCTTCACTATGTTGTAACAAGTATTTCTTCACTTCTACAACTTCTTTAGGCTTGTATCTTAAATAGTATTTTCATTGCTTTGCTTTCTTCCTGTATTGTAAGTATAGAGATAACTACAAAATAGGTGATGAGATCATAATGAGGAAGTTAGAAAAACCTACTTTGATAATAAAAACTCCTCCATATATATATACTATATATTTGTATAACTGCAAATTTTCAACCTGAATTGAATAACTTTTATTATAATATTTGTCCAAAGTTTCTTGGAAATTATAAAATGATTTATTCTTTAGAGAATAATATTTCTCAATATAAGAAAAAATGACAAAATTAATGGTATACATACATGCCTCCTGAAAAAATAAAATCAATATTAAAATGTTGGTCTCAAAAATAAATTCTCAGTACCACATGTAACACTTTCAGGTAAGCAATTAAAGGGTAGTAAAATATAGTATCTCAAAATATACCACTTGGTATACTGACTAGTGTAAGTTGAAGATGATTAAGAAGAAGCTGTAAGGAAGACTTTCTACCTTACCTATATTTGCTTAAAAGTAGGTGATAAATTTGAGAAGGTGTCTCTCCTGCTTTCTCTACTAGGAAGAATATGTTAATCTTCTCAATACCAATAACCCAAGAGGAATTGATATAATGAATTGCCCTGTGGACCTTTAGTCTCTCCATATATTGACCCATACACACATTTTATGGTACCTAGAATTTCACAGTTCATTTTCCTTTGTCTTACCATTTTCTCCAAAAGTATTGCTCTATGGTGAAATGCTACATATACTCAAGTTCTAACCACCCCTTTGAGGACCTCATCTCTAAGTACTCCCTTTTGTTTGTAGAATGCATGTATTATTAAATGTCCGTTTGCTTTTCTCTTGTCAATTATCTCATATTAGCTTAATTTTTAGTGTCCTAGGAATGAATCATAAACAAGCAGAGGAAAAAGAAAATTTTCCTGACCTATGTGGTCCACATTTTAAAATCTATCTTTATTTATGGCAAATCACTGTCAAGCGAAAAATGCTGTAAAAGTTCTATATTATGTCTTACAACAATAATTAAATTTTTATGTCAGTTTCAATTCCTCAAAGATTTTCATATAACACATGACTATATGCCAATTTTGTCCTTATTTACTTCCTTAGTGGGTGCCTTGAAAACAGTTTACGTATTTATTCAAATTATAATAATCCTGGAATATAATAAACATATAGAAATATGTATTGTTTGAGATTAATAGAGTGAAAACTCATGAAAACACCAATATTAGGTCAAGAAATTGAATAATGTCTGCCCCTGTAAGTTCCCTGCATTCCTCTTTTTGATCATGAGTCCATCTCTTTTGCCAAGTGAACCATTGCCCTGAACTTTGTGATAATCATTTATTAAAGTTTTGTCATTCATAAGTGCATCCTGAAACAATAATTGAGAATTTCAGCCTTGTGGCCTTTCTTTTGAAAATTTTAGACACACAGAATTGTAAAAATAGTAGTGAATAGCTCTGAATACTTCACCTAAATGAGCTCATTGTTAACAACCATAATTAAGCTCTCTCTGGAACCTCCTCCCATTCTGTCTTTCTCATTTTCTATTTTTATTGCTAAATTTTGTCTCTGGCTTCTTTTACTTAAAATTTTAAATTTTGTGATGTACACCACATGGTTGAGTGTAAGTATTAATTAAATTTAAAGCTGCATGTAATTCACTATATAGTGAAAAATTTTCCCATTTTCTTCAATTAATCTATAAACACAAAAAAGGCTTTTAAGGATTACTGAGAAAAATATATGTGAACACCTTGGTCATGTAATCTAATAATCTATATCGCCTTATACCCATCAGTGATCAAACTCAGTTGTTTCAACACTGTTAGCAATTAAACTTTTCAAGAATTCCAAAGTATTTGACTACTAGTCATATAATCCTTCCTTGAAAAACAATATCAAAACTAAAGTTTTTAATGCACAGAGATATTCAACTTACTAAAGGAACATGATGTCTTTTAAGATCGCTGCTTCCCACATTTGATCCCATTCTACACTGCAGAGCTAAAATGTGAGAATGTGGAATCAGGACACACAAATCATTGGCGTTCAGGACAGGCTGCCTGCAAGCATGAAATTGTGACATTTGAGAAAACAGATCACTCTTACCTTCATCCTTTCCGCAGGAAGCAGGTTGAAAGCCCAGAAAGGGTACTTTCTGATATTCTCCCATTCCTTTTTCTTGAAGTCAATTATAAAGCCCTATTCAAAAGGTACATTCCCTATACTCAGAGAAAAGACACACAGGTATGAGGAAGAACCTCAGTAAACAGACATTGCTAGATGATCCCCGTTTCATCCCAAAATAATTCTCCATGACTGCCCTCACTTCATCAATCCTAAACATAAAAACAGTCAAGTTTACATCTTTCTTTGGGCCTTCATTTCCTTATGAAGCCTTCCTTCCCATGTAAAACTTACGTTAAATACAGTTGTATACTTTTCTATTATGAATCCATGTTTTGTTATGGGTCCTGAGCCCTGCACCTAGTGATGGGTGAAAAAAAAAGAAATACATATTTTTTTACCTCTTCAAGGGAAATTAGAATATAATTTCGTACAAGAAAACTATCTCCTTTTGTAAATGGGACATCTAACATAAAATCTGAGGAAATCTTAAAATCATTGCCTATATTAAATAGCAGTAATATGGTTTAATATTTGTAACCCATAAAAGTGGCCCTGTATGTTTTGAACACTTGTTGACTGAAATTAAACAATCCAGAAAGTTTATGACCTTTCAGGTTTTTGACATAGACCCAAAGACTCTAATATAAATTAAATGCTTACAATGTAGTGGGTGCCTTGAAAACAGTTTACATATTTATTCAAATTATAATAATCCTGTAATATCTGCTATAGTTTTGTACCATATCAAATAAATATGAATGTGATCAATGACCATTACCATTTGCAAAGCACATAAGCCAAAAGCCTTTCATTGTAAAATGTCAAGAAATGCTAGATGGATTTAATGGTCTTTTTAACTTTATCATTAGACCTTTCGATAAGGAGGAATCCAAGAACCCAGCAACATAGAGAAAAACTGAAGCAATAATAGAAACCAGAGCAAAACCTGGGCGTTTTTGAGGTGGGGCTGCCTAGAACAATATTCAAGGGACAATTGTTTCCAATGGTCTCTTAAATATGTGAGAGAAAACCTGGCGCATAAGGTAGCTTGAGAATGGGAAGTGAGCTTCCTGAATAAAACCATTATCCTAATAAGTCTCTCTATATATTTAAAACAGTCTACCAACAGCTATCACTCTAGCAAATAATATGAACAGAGCAGACTGTGTTAACCTGGTTTTCGGTGGGAATAGAAAAGACTTCCTTCAAGGTTTGTAACTATAGATTTTCCCTATGTATGTTTGGGGTTTGAATTGGTACCTCAATATAATGAATTAACATGAAATATTACCCACGAATACTACCCTGATATTCCTGAAGTGGTAGGAAGAAGGAAACACACATTTGTTGAGAAGGAACAGTCAAGGAAATATTTGGTTTCCATTTCAGTGAATTTAAACTTGAAAATGACACTCTACAATGAAAATAGGCTGCTGTGAATAAGAATTAACAGAAACAAAAACATCAGAATTAGGCTTCTAAAGATGATCTACATCTAATAAATTTGTTAGAGATACTAGAAAGCAAAAACTGAATAAAGATAATTTATTATTATAAAATATTCATTTATTCAAAGAGATATAAAAATTCTAAAAATAGTTTCAAAATATTTTAGGGGATAATGACTATCAGAAAAAGTTTCAAACCCTTAAACCTAGTGGGAGGTCATAACAGTTTAAAAAGGTGATAAAGCAAGAAAAAAGTGAATGAGAAAGTATACCCATGCAAAGTTACCACAATGAAATGGAAAATCACTGAAGAAAATGCAGCCATCAAAACTTAAAGAGAATGTTATTAAAAACTGTAAGGCACTATATTAGAAACTCCAGAGGAGTTGTGTTAATTCTTAAAATCATAAACTGTTGAAACCTGATTTGAAGGGAAATAGTTATTCCTGTGACTCTTAAAGACATGGAACATACAGTTAAACATGTTGTTCAACAAAGGAAAATTGGAGCTCCAAGAGTTTTGAAAGACTTTATTTGTAATTGTCCCCAGCCACAAAGAAAGGCATGTTTCTACTCATGTACAGAATATTCCAGAAAACTGAAAATGAGAAGCTTTTCTGTCATTGTGTGAAGCAAGACTATCTTTGATACCAAATTAAAATTGAGAGTTGATGAAAATAATTATGGAAATTATAATACTACATAATTGCAAAATAAAAGATTTGCAGTTTTAGTCAGCTTTTGTATATTGTGAGTGAAATACTTAATAAGGACAACTTAGAGCAGGGAAAGTTTATTTGGGAATTAGGGTTTTGGAGATCTCCATTTGTAGATGGCCAAACCTGGGTCCAGGGTGAGGCACTACAACATAGGGGAAGGGTGTGCTGGTAAAGGGAAGCTGCTCCCCTCATGACAGTCAGGAAATCAGAAGGGTGGGGTGGGAAGGGGCCACAGGGAAGATGCACCATTCAGGGCATGCCCCCAGTGACCTACCTTCTGGAGAGATGACCCATCTGCCTACAGTTTCTACTCAATGCATTCACACTAGGATGGACTGATTAGGTTAGAGCTCTCAGAATGCAATCCCTCTGCTTTTGAATATTCCTGCATTAACACAAGAATGTTTGGGTCCCCTCATATCCCAATCACAACACAATCTGAATCTTAAAATCAGTAAGACAAATAGAGGCAGCAGAGCAGAACGTTAATAAGTTACACCAGAAAATCTTCATATGTAATAATACTTTGCATCATGGAGTGGTATATTTAAAGAACAGAAAAATAATGTAGAAAGATAATTTTGAAATAAAATCAGTTTGAAAGGCAATATAAGGAAATTTGACAACTGGGAAGTGTGAAAAACTGCTTAGCAAAATTGATTATAACCAAATTTATAAGTGCAAAAATAAAGTTTGATTTATTTTTTAAGCTATGGTTATAGCACAGAAAGCAGAAAGCATTCTGGCTTACAGTCATATTCTGGTGAACTTAGAGAAAAAAGAGTAGGAAATAACAATAAACTCTCCTCCTATTTTTTCCCTTAGAAAAAACAGAAGAATATAAAAATGTGAATTATTGTACTTGTAAAGCAGGAAAAATCATTTCAAATAATATTAATCTAATATGAAAACATTCTGCACTTTATTACTTTTATTGTTATAAGTGTACTTTTCTATGGGATCATTTTTATTTTTATTATGAATGATAATGATATTATTAATACACTACTAGTTTGAGTTTTGTTTGATGATTTTGTCACAAAATTAAAGCAGTATAACTGTAACGTTTTATATAATCTGAAATTATTAACATGAGATTATATTATGTTGACATTTCAATTATACCCTCTCCGAATTTTTTAACAAGTTTGTACCTTCCATTTGGAATACCTATATTTGGCATTTGTGCAAACTTATACCCTCCATTTGCAATGGTAGTTTTCTAGAAATGAGCAAAGAGACTATACTTAAAATAATATAAAAATGTATATATCCTTTTTTTATATGTCTGAATGGCTGTTACTGTTTACATTTAAACATAACTACGAAACATTAAAAAATAAAACAACAGATCTATCAAAATATGCTTGGTTGGTTTTAAATAAATCTATAGAAGTTATGAAATGAGCCTATATTTGTCTATAACATCTCTACCTTTAACTATGAATTCAGTCACAATGATCTGGAATGAAAACAATACCAGGTGACAGTTTGTATATCTGATGTATTTTACTCAACAAAAATTAATGGTATCAATTATTTTTAGTCATAGATAAAACATGTCTATTTTCATAATTTTAGATCAATTAATTAGATTTCATCAATTAAGTGATATTTTTAGGGTTGATATTTTTAAATTATAAGAAAAATTACTTTGCAATAGATCCAAATATCAGAAAAGCATGTGTAGCTCACCCAAAGCACAAGAGTCAAAGAAATGTTTCCTTAAGTTCTTCTAGAAATTTTCTACACACATGAAAGCAATCTTCTAAGTATTCTTTCTCTATTCTGTTATTGTTAAATTTGCTTTTGTTTCTTATCATTTTATGATAACATTGGCATTGAAGTAAAACATATATTTAGATAGGTTTTCAAGATGGTGGCCTAGAGGGTGGCTGCATTTCATGTTGCTCCAGGACTCAGGATTCAAAAGAGGAGATATTGAGACGCTTGGGACCAACTCAAAGCAGCCAGGTGACTCTCACCCCCTGGGGGGCCATCCCGGATGGGACGGGGGTCCCGGAACGCAGGAAACTTTGTGAAGTAGAACTGCCGGCGAGACGCCCCTCCCCCGGCTGGAGCAGTGAACTCGGACAGCTGGGAGCGCTGTAAAGGAGGCCGCTCGGCACAGCGCTGGGACTCGGAGCAGCCACTGGGGCTCCGGCAGCTGCCCAGAGGAAGAGTGGCAAGGAGAACTGTGTGGACTCAGGACACCGGGGCCTGCCCTGAGGAGGAGGAGAGGAGCGTGGCCACTTGGATTTGGAGAGACTGCACCAGAGCTACAGGCGGTTGCCAGAGGAGAAGCTGCGCGGCGAGCTGTTTGGAATCAGAATGACGCTTCTGAACCCCGGGGCCTGCCCTGAGGACTAGGAGGAGGAAGAGGAGCGCGGCCGCTTGGATTCGGGTGACTACACCAGAGCTACAGGCGGTTGCCAGAGAAGGGGCTGCGTGGCGAGCTGTTTGGACTCTGACCACTTCTGAACCCCGGGGCCTGCCCGGAGGAGTAGGAGAAGGAGGAGGAGGAGCGCGGCGGGTCCTTTGGACTCGCAGTGACTGCATTAGCGCTCCAGGCGGCTGCTCAGAGGAGAAGGCGAGTGGGGAGTTGTTTGGTCTTAAAGTGACAGCTCCTGAACACAGCGGGGCTGCCTGGAGGAGAAGCGTGGTGGGACGCTTGGTCTTGAGTGGCCGCACCTGAGCTCCGGGCGGTGCCCAGAGGACCCGTGCAGCGGGTCACGTGGATTCAGAGCCACTCAGAGGGACTGCTCCTGAACACCCGGGGGGTTATCTGGAGAAGGAGGAGGAACGGGGAGGGTCACTTCGACTCGGAGTGATTGATTGCCCCGGGCTACGGGTGGTTGGTGGGAGGAGGAGGCATGAAGTGAGTTTCTTGGACTCCTAGTGACCGCACCGGCATACTGGGCGGCTGTCTGGAGGAAGAGGCCTGTGGCGGGTCTCTGGGACTCAGAGCGATTGTTCGGGGCCACAGGTGGCTGCTCAGAGGAGGGGCCACGCAGCCAGGCGATTAGGTGCAGAGCAGGGTCCCAGGATCTAGGAGGCTTCTTGGTGGAAGAGCCGCACAGAGACAGGCTTAGGGCGGAGCGAAGGTTCCAGGCCTGTGGGCAAATTCTCTGAGGAGGGGCAGCCTAAGGAGATTCATCTGCGAAGGGTGAGGCTCCCAGGCCCAGGAGGTAGGGCCGGGCCCCTGGAAACTTTGCAGAGGAAGGCAGCCCAGCCCAGGCAGTAGCTGTAAATTGAGGGGAACCTCTAGGAGGAAACTGACCAGTGAGACCTCCCCACTGGGTGAGTCTTCCCTGCCGGGTGAGGTTTCCCCACAAGGACGGTAAAACCAGAGACACAGGCCCAAACAGGCCTTGCCTCAGCCCACAGCCTAGGTCCCCTTTGGATGACCATTGGTCAACAAGTGGAGGCACCTCTGCCCACTAGCAGGGAATATACCCCACCTGAAGGCCACCACTCCTAGAGAGGCAGCTTCCTTGTGGAGCACCGCATTATCAACTTCCTCCAAGACTTCAGCCTACTGAAGGCTAAGAGGGGATATATATAGAAATCTTCAGGGACATTGTAAATCAACAGAGGAAATCTGCAATATCTCAGCGGTCCACTGATACTTGAACAATATGAGAAAACAAGGAAAGAAAATGATGCAAACAAATCTAGATGTTACATCAATAAAACCCAATGACAGCATGGCAGATGAAATGACAGAAAAGGAGTTCAGAATGTACATAATTAAACTGATCAGAGAAGCAAACGATGAGATGAAAGAGCAAATGCAAGCATTGAATGATCGCACCAATCGACAGTTAAAAGAGCAAATACAGGAAGCAAAAGATCATTTCAATAAAGAGTTAGAGATATTGAAAAAAAAACCAAACAGAAATCCTTGACATGAAGGAAACAATAAACCAAATTAAGAACTCCATAGAAAGCATATCCAATAGGATAGAACACCTGGAAGACAGAACCTCAGACATTGAAGACAAAATATTTAACCTTGAAAACAAAGTTGAACAAACAGAGAAGATGGTAAGAAATCATGAACAAAATCTACAAGAACTATGGGATATCATGCAAAGGCCAAATTTAAGAATTATTGGGATTGAGGAAGGTCTAGAGAAACAAGCCAAAGGAATGAACAACCTATTCAATGAAATAATATCAGAAAATTTCCCAAATCTGAAGAATGAAATGGAAAATCAAGTTCAAGAGGCTTATAGGACTCCAAATACACAAAATTACAACAGACCCACACCAAGGCACATTATAATGAAAATACCTAACATACAAAATAAAGACAGAATTTTAAAGGCTGTGAGAGAAAAGAACCAAATTACATTCAGGGGGAAACCAATACGCATATCAGCAGATTTTTCAATCCAGACCCTAAAAGCTAGAAGAGCCTGGAACAACATTTTTCAAGCCCTGAAAGAAAATGGATGCCAACCAAGAATCTTATACTCAGCAAAACTTACCTTCAAATTTGACGATGAAATAAAATCCTTCCATGATAAACAAAAGCTAAAAGAATTTACAAAAAGAAAGCCAGCATTACAGAACATTCTCAACAAAATATTCCATGAGGAAGAGATGAAAAACAAAGAAGCAAATCAGCAAAGGGAGGAATTATCCTAAAAGAATTGTCAAATAAAGGAGGAAACAAGTTGTGTCAAACAAATAAATAAACAAAATTTTTAAAATGAACCAAATGACCGGGAAACCAAATCATTTCTCTATAATAACCCTGAATGTTAATGGCCTGAATTCATCAATCAAAAGACATAGACTGGCAGACTAGATTAAAAAGAAAGATCCAACAATATGTTGCCTGCAAGAGACTCACCTCATAGAAAAAGATACCCATAGATTAAAGGTGAAAGGATGGGGAAAAACATACCATGCACATGGACTCAGCAAAAAAGCTGGAGTATCCATCCTCATTTCCGATAATGTGGACTTCAAGCCAAAGTTAGTCAGAAGGGATAAAGAAGGTCATTTCATACTGCTTAAGGGAAGCATAAATCAGCAAGATATAACAATCATAAACATCTATGCCCCAAACAGTGGCTCATCTATGTATGTCAAACAAATCCTTCTCAATTTCAGAAACCAAATAAACCACAACACAATAATACTAGGTGATTTTAACACGCCGCTCTCACCACTGGACAGATCTTCCAGACAAAAATTGAACAAAGAAACCATAGATCTCAATAACACAATCAATAATTTAGACTTAACGGACATTTATAGAATATACCATCCAACCAAGAGTGAATACACTTTCTTCTCAGCAACACATGGATCCTTCTCTAAAATAGACCATATATTATGCCACAAAGCTAATGTTAGCAAATACAAGAAGATAGAGACACTAGCATGTATTCTATCAGATCATAATGGATTGAAGTTAGAAATAAATGAAAGTGTAAAACACAGAAACTATTCCAACATCTGGAGATTAAACAATATGCTATTATATGATGAATGGATAACAGAAGATATTAGGAAGGAAATTAAAAAATTCTTAGAGGTAAATGAGAACAAAGAAACGTCATATCAAAATCTCTGGGACACTATGAAAGCAGTACTTAGAGGGAAATTTATTTCATGGAGCGCATTTAATAAAAGAAGTAAAACTCAACAAATAAACAACCTAACACTACAGCTCAAAGCCCTAGAAAAAGAAGAACAGAACAGCACCAAAAGTAGTAGAAGACAGGAAATAGTTAAACTCAGAGCTGAAATCAATGAAATTGAAACAAAAGAAACAATACAAAAAATTGACAAAATAAATAGTTGGTACTTCGAAAAAATAAACAAAATTGATAAACCTTTAGCCACACTAACAAAGAAGAAGACGAGAGAAAACCCAAATCACTAAAATTCGGAATGAACAAGGAAATATCACAACAGACAGGATGGAAATACAAAACATAATTAGAAGCTATTTTGAAAATCTATACTCCAACAAAATAGAAAATTTCGAAGACATCAACAGGTTTTTAGAGACATATGAATTGCCTAAACTGAATGAGGAGGACATAAACAATTTAAATAGACCAATTTCAAGTACTGAAATAGAAGAAGTCATCAAAAGCCTACCAACAAAGAAAAGTCCGGGACCAGATGGGTTCTCAGCCGAGTTCTACAAAACCTTTAAAGAAGAGCTCATTCCAATACTTCTCAAAGTATTCCATAAAATAGAAGAGGGGGGAACCCTCCCAAACTCATTCTATGAAGCCAATATCACACTGATACCTAAACCAGACAGAGACTCATCAAGGAAAGAAAATTTCAGACCAATATCCTTAATGAACATTGACGCAAAAATTCTCAACAAAATTTTAGCAAATCGCATACAAAAACATATTAAAAAGATAGTGCACCATGATCAAGTGGGTTTCATCCCAGGGATGCAAGGTTGGTTCAACATCAGGAAATCAATAAACGTAATTCACCATATTAATAGACTTAAAGTCAAGAATCACATGATTATTTCAATAGATGCAGAAAAAGCATTTGAGAAAATACAGCACCCCTTCATGCTCAAAACACTAGAAAAAATAGGGATATTGGGAACATTCCTTAACATTGTAAAGGCCATTTATGCTAAGCCCATGGCTAATATCATTCTAAATGGTGAAAAACTGAAAGCATTCCCCCTAAAAACTGGAACAAGGCAGGGATGCCCTCTTTCACCACTTCTATTCAACATCGTTCTTGAGACTCTGGCCAGAGCAATTAGACAAACCAAAGAAATTAAAGGGATACGAATTGGAAAAGAAGAACTCAAACTATCCCTGTTCGCTGATGACATGATTATATATTTAGAGGAACCTGGAAATTCCACCAGAAAACTCTTAGAACTCATAAGTGATTTCAGTAAAGTAGCAGGTTACAAGATCAATGCCCATAAATCCAACGCATTTTTATACATAAGTGATGAATCTTCAGAAAGAGAAATTAGGAAAACTACCCCATTCACAATAGCCTCGAAAAAAATAAAATACTTGGGAATCAATCTCACAAAAGAGGTGAAAGACCTCTACAATGAGAACTATACAACATTAAAGAAAGAAATTAAAGAACACCTTAGAAGATGGAAAGATCTTCCATGTTCTTGGATAGGAAGAATTAATATTGTCAAAATGGCCATACTACCTAAAGTGCTATACAAATTCAATGCAATTCCAATTAAAATCCCAATTGTGTACCTTACAGAAATAGAGCAAGCAATTATGAAATTCATCTGGAAGAATAAGAAACCCAGAATAGCTAAAGCAATCCTTAGCAGGAAGAGTGAAACAGGGGGTATTGCAATACCAGATCTTCAACTCTACTACAAAGCAATAGTAACAAAAACGGCATGGTATTGGTACCAAAATAGAAAGGTAGATCAATGGTACAGAATAGAGGACACGGACACAAACCCAAATAAATACAATTTTCTCATACTAGACAAAGGTGCCAAAAATATGCAATGGAGAAAAGATAGCCTCTTCAACAAATGGTGCTGGGAGAATTGGAAATCCATATGCAACAGAATGAAACTAAACCCATATCTCTCACCATGCACGAAACTAAACTCAAAATGGCTTAAGGACCTCGGAATCAGACCAGAGACCCTGCAGATTATAGAAGAAAAAGTAGGTCCAAATCTTCACCTTGTTGGTCTAGGACCAGACTTCCTTAACAGGACTCCCATAGCACAAGAAATAAAAGCTAGAATCAACCACTGGGATAGATTCAAACTAAAAAGCTTTCTCTCAGCAAAGCAAACTATCAGCAATGCGAAGAAAGAGCCTACAGAGTGGGAGAATATCTTTGCCTATCATACTTCAGATAGAACACTAATCTCCAGAATCTATAAAGAACTCAAAAAACTCTACTCCAAGAATTCAAATAGTCCAGTCAACAAATGGGCTAAGGAAATGAATAGACACTTCACAGAAGAAGATCTACAAGCAATCAACAAACATATGGAAAAATGTTCAACATCTCTAGTAATAAGAGAAATGCAAATCAAAACCACCCTAAGATTCCATTTCACGCCAATTAGAATGGCGATTATCAAGAATACGAGCAACAACAGGTGTTGGCGAGGATGTGGGGAGAAAGGTACACTCATACACTGCTGGTGGGGCTGCAAATTAGTGCAGCCACTCTGGAAAGCAGTGTGGAGATTCCTTAGAAAACTTGGAATGGAACCACCATTTGACCCAGCTATCCCACTCCTTGGCCTATACCCAAAGGACTTAAAATCTGCATACTACAGAGATACAGCCACATCAATGTTCATAGCTGCTCAATTCACAATAGCCAGACTGTGGAACCAACCTAGATGCCCTTCAATTGATGAGTGGATAAAGAAACTGTGGTATATATATACAATGGAATATTACTCAGCCATAAAGAATGATAAAATTATGACATTTGCAGGCAAATGAATGAAATTGGAGAATATCATGCTAAGTGAGATAGGCCGATCTCAAAAAGCCAAAGGACGAATGATATCGCTGATAAGTGGAGGATGACACATAATGGGGGGGAGGGAAGGGTTAGAGTTAGGGTTAGGGAGGGGGGCAAGTATGGAGGAAGGAACTACTGTATAGAGGGTAAAGAGGGGTGGGAGGGGTGGGGGGAAGGGAAAAAATAACAGAATGAATCAAACAACATTGCTCTATGTAAATTTATGATTACACAAATGGTATGCCTTTACGCCATGTACAAACAGAGAAACAACATGTATCCCATTTGTTTACAATAAAAAAAAAGATTAAATGAGATAATAAATGTGCAAAAAAAAATAAAAAAAATAAAAAAAAACAAAAAACAAAAAACATATATTTAGAAAAAAATGTAGTTTGAAATAATTTTCACAAAGTGAATACACCTGGGTCACACTCCTTAATAAAGGAACAATGCGGCTAGTACTTAGAAGGCAGGGTACCTAATGCTCTGACACCATAACTTTGGGGAGCTGTTTCACTTAATTAAAATGTGGTCATTTGAACCCTATGTACCAACATCCAAAGAGTCATAAAAGCAGTATACAGTACTGCCTAGAGAAAATGACTATGAACTTAAAAGGAAAAGGAAATTAATGCTAGACAATGAGAGGAGCAAGAAGCAGGCATAGAACTTAGGGGGTCCAGGGGCACTTGCCTATGCTAACTTGCCCAGTGAAAGAACATATTTACTCTGGAGAGGCAGGACAACCAATTCTCAGAATGCTCCAGAATGAAGATTCATATCACCAGATAAATATCCAAAAGTCAGAAAGATTTTGGAGGGAAATGAAAACACAGGATAGATATGTGGAATTGAAAAATTATAAATGCTAAAAATAGCTTTTGATCAGCTTCAAAAACCCAACATCTGCCTAAATATATTTTAGGTATTTTAAGTAATCTTCTTCTGCTTTACCCAGCATTATGGTTTAGATTAGATATTTCCCAAAAGCTCATGTGTAAGACATGTAAGGAGGTTTAGAAGTGAAGTAATCTAGCTATGAGAGCCTTAACCCAGTCAGTGAATTAATTCCTTTATAGGATTAAATGAGTGGTGACTGCACGCAAGGCAGGACTTTGCTGGTAGTGTGCTTTGGGGCACATACTTTGTATCTGGCACATGGAGTCTCTTCCTTTACTTCTTGATCATCATGTACTGAGATGCATTCCTCCACCACACTGTTTTGCCATGATGTCAGACTTCACCTTGAACCTAGAAGAAGGGATCTAGCTGTCTATGGGCTGGGAGTTCTCAAACTATGAGCCCCCCAATACACTTTTCTTCCTTAAATTATTCTTGTCAGGTCTTTTGGTCACAGCAACAAAAAAGCTGACTGAAACACCCATCTTTTTTCCAATATGATGTTTAGTAATATTTGACTTCCCAATTAGGCTTATAACATATACAATACTGAGAAGAAATTTTGGGGTAAACTAGATGAAGAATAAACAAAGTCATCAAGTACAATGTCATAAGATATTTATAACCAAAGACATGGAAACACATATAGGAAGGAAAATTTAGAAAAAATAAGTCAGCAATAGTGACATAAATTATAACCCATGCAATTCCTTAGTTGAACGTAGAGAGTTACTTTGCATTGCTCATTGTTCAAATTCACAATGAAGAATAACATGCACTTTAGTGTGTAAAACAGCATTACATCCAAATATATGAATATGTAATAAGTGGGACAAAAGGATCTCACATTAAAATATATGTGTGAATGTTATAAATTAGGAGTGATGATTTATTTTTGTTCATATGGACACGAAATTGACCCATCATCATTTATTGTAAAGTTAACCTTTTCCCATATATAGTTATAACCATGCCATAAATCAGATGGTTCTATGTCTTAGTCTTTTATGCTGCTATTACTGAGAACGAATAGAGAACAATATGTTAGCTGTCTGTCACTGAGATGAAACACTGGACAAAAACAATTTATAAGGAGAAAAGATGTATCTTGGCTCACAGTCTCAGAGTTTTCAGTCCATTGAAGGCTGAGTACTTTGCTTTTGGATTTGTGACAAAGCACATAATCATTGGTGGGAAGTGCATGGTGAAACAAAAGTGCTCACTTCATGGTTTTTGGGAAGCAAAAAAGAAAGAGAGATAGGAAGTTGGGGTTTCAATATTCTCTTCAGAGGCATGTCACCAGTGACCTAACTTCCTTTCTCTAGTCTCCTACATCTTTGATTTCCTAGCTGGGAACCAAACCTTCAACAATGACCTTTGGAGAACATTTGAGATCCAAATTTTAACAAAGAAATTTGTTTCTCACAGTTCTGGAGGCATAGAGAAGCTTGATGTTTGGTGATGGTCTTATTTCAGTCAGCTTTTTTACTGTTGTAACTAAAATGACCTGATTAGAGCATTTAAAAGAGAAGTAGTTTATTTTGTGGGCTTGCAATTTCAGAGGTCTCAGTCAATAGATGGCCAACTCCATTTCTCTGAGTTGAGGCAGAATATCATGGTGGAAGTTTATGGTGGAGGAGAGCATCTGGGAACCTGGCACTAGGAAGCAGAGAATCCACTTACCACTGACAAAATATATTACCAGGAAGGCACACCTTCAATGACCCACCTCCTCCAGTACAACCCTATCTGCCTATAATTACCCCTATTAGTTACAGTTAATTCCTATTAGTTGATTAATGTCCTGATTGGGTTAAGGCTCTCATAACCCAGTAATTTCACCTCTAAATGTTCTTGTATTGTCTTAGGCATGAGGTTTTTGGAGACATCTAATGTTGAAACCATGGCATTCTACCCCTGGCCCCCAAAAGTTCATGCTTATCTCACAATGCAAGATAAATTTAGTCTATTTTCAAGAGTCCTTATAGTTTCAAAAGATTCAGGATTACCCAAAAGTCCAAGTTCAAAATATCCTCTGAGTCTCAAGACAAATCCTCAGCATGAGGCCTTGTAAAAATCATAAGCAAGTTACATATATCAAATATATAAAGGCATAGAATAGCCATTTTTATTCTAAAAGGGAGAAATAGCACAAAGAAAGAAGGACTAGGACCAAAGAAAGAACAAAATCCAGCTGGACAAAACATTCCTGTAGTTCCAAGTTTAGCATCTGGAGCACATGGCATCATGATGTTCTTTCCAAAGCACTTGTTTAGCTCCAATTCATGGTTTTGCTTGTTGAAGCCCACATGGCCTCTCTGTTGACTTGTCTGTGCTCAATTCCTGTAGATTTCATCATCAGACAGTCCATGGTGTTTCTTAATCTCTGGGGTTTCCTGTGGCACTTTGACTTTATTCTCACATCTCCACCATCATCCTCTCAGGGGCAGCCAGCAAGAACTCTGATGATATTGCACCTTGCCTGGTCTTCCAGGCATTCCTTTGATATCTCTGTGGAAGCCTTTATGACCCTTAAATCCAGAATTCTGCATACTTGCAGAACCAGAGCTACATGGTTAATGCCAAGGTCTGCTGCCATCTTGAGCAGTAGCCAAGACTCCTGGAACCCTAGATGCAGCAGACTCTGAGTGCATGGATGGCTGAGCAAAATGAAACAACTTCCTAGGCCCCTTTTGCAAGCAGGGTACCCCATTCTCAAAGGAATTTTTACTTTTACATCCTTGAGCCTGAGACTGGTGTGGTCTTGTCAATTCCTGAGATTCCCTCAAGCCATCTTTCTTAATGTCTCTTGGCCAGTCTTTAGCATTTCTTTAGTGACATTAATGTCTTTAACAAATGCAAATTCCTTAACCTCAGCTTTACTCCCAAGTTCTTCAAGTCCAAGTTTTTCAAATCTTTCTGTTTTGCTTTCTGATCCTTATTATCACAAAAGCATGCCTAAAAACCACTCGTAATATTCATGCTACTGCCTGAACACCATGCTGTCTAGAATTTTCTTCTGCCAGATTAAATCCATCACCTTTAAATTCAGCCTTGCAGAAAGCTTCAGGACATGGGTAAAATGTAGACAACTTCTTTGTCATAACATAGCACAAATAGTTTCTAGTCCAGTTTCCCTCTGAAACTTCATGAACCCAGTCTTTATTGCCCATAGTCCTATTGACATTCTGGTCTTTTGAGAAGCCACCAGAATTGCCCATTAAGGTCCACTTAAAGAATTCTAAAGTTTTTCTGGCTTACATCTCCAAACTTTTCAAAATTCCTGCCATAAATTCCAAAAAAGTTCCAAAACCTTCTAAAGCTCCAAAACCTTAATCACAGAGTCAGGTTGGTCCCATTAAGGTTTCCACCTCTCAGTACCAATTTCTGTTTCAGTAATCTTTTTTGCCGCTGTGATGAAAAATATCTGGCAGAACAATTAGTGGAGGAAAGTTTATTTGGGGGCTCACAGTTTCAGAGGTCTCAGTCCATCGATGCCCAGCTCTATTCCTCTAAGATGAGGTAGAACCTCATGGTGGAAGTGTGTGGTGGAGGAAAGCAGCTGGGGATATGGCATCAGGAAACAGAGAGTTTCTGCTCACCACTGACAAAATGTATGCATGAAAGTCATGTCTCCAATGACTCTCATCCTTCAGTCACACCCTACTTCCCTATAGATACCACCATGTTATTCTCTATTAGAGGGTAAATTCACCTATCACCTATTAAGTTAAGGCTTTCATGACCCAATCATTATATCGGTAAACTTTCTTGCATTGTTTCACACATGAGCTCTTTTGGTCACCCGATATTGCAATTATAAGAAGTCTAGTATCTGTTTACAAAACGACTCCTTCTTGACTTACCCTATAGAGAAAACAAACACTATATCTTTACTTGACTGAAGAAACAGAAGGGCAAAATAGGATGGAAGGAATGAAGCCCTCAAACCTTTTTATAAGAAACTACTATGTACATAAGTGTGAAACTCTCCTATCGTTTTCAATCATCTCATAAAGGCTCTTTCTCCTAATGTGTTTTTTGGGGATGTTAAATTTCAATATAAGATTTGGTGGGAAAGAAACAATGAAACAACATCACTTGATATTGGACTATTTCTTATTCCTATACTCATTTACATTGTCAATTAGAATTCCACTACCCCAATAACACACTTTCTTAAAGATTATAGTTTGTAATAATTTCATATAGGTGTCTATAAAATATATTAATATATAATATGTGTGTACATTTATATTATAGGCACATACTAACACAAAGATTAGGGATTTTTTTTTCTTTTCTTTCTATTACATGTATATACAACACATATACAGATCTAGTCTTCTATCTATATACCTACCTCTATCCTCCAGCTACCTTCTCCTGTAAATATATTACCTTTTATAGATACTCATATATCTGAGTAAATTTAAGAATACATTTTCTAATTTTCACAAGAAAAATTCTCAGATTTAAATTGTTTATGTTTATAGATGAATTTGGGAGAAATTTAAATTTTGAATATTAGGTGGTCCAGTTTATTAAATAGGCATATTGTTTTAGATATTTAGGTTTTCTTCAGTTTTTAAACATTATAATTTTTCATGTAGAGATATATCTCCCTCATCTTTTATTTATAGATTCTTTATTTTAATGCTATTAAAATGATATTTTAAAATCTTAGTTTCCAATAGCATCTGTAAGCATAAAGAACAGAATGTACAGATGACTTGTATTCTTAGTTTTTAATTCAGTAATCTTGTTATGTTCATTTATATATTCAAACATATATAAACTACATGTTTGAATTTTCTGTGTTGTTTTACATTTTATTTCTATGCCTTCAAATATTTTTCTAGTACTTGTTGAAATGGTTAGATTCACCAGAACAATTAGCAAGAACTTGCTAATATTCAGGAGTATTCTTGTCTTGTTCTTAATTGCAAAGAACATATTTCAATATTTTAAATGCTAACTTCATTTAAAATATAGCTAACAATTATTAGATCAAGGAAATCTTAATTTCTGGTTTTTCTAAGATCTTTTGTCATAAATATGTGCTTTATTTCATTAAAAAAAATTTTGGTCCTTTTGTTATGCCTGCATGATTACTTCCTTTTTTTCTAAGTGAGTGAATTGAGTGTAAATCCTCCAGCTTTCCTAGAACTACACGTGCTCAGAATACATTATTATTTTTATATATTTACCAGATGGATTTGCTAATATTTTCTTGAGAGGCAATGCTCATGAGAGATAGTAGGCTGTTACTTTGTTTGTTTTGGTACTGGAGACTTAACCCAGGGGCACTTTACCACTGATACACTTCCACAGACCTTCTTATTCATTTGTATTTTATTTTGAGATGGGTTCTCACTGATTTGCTGAGAGCCTTGCTAAATTGCTAAGATTGGCCTCAAACTTGCAATCCTCCTGTCTTAGCCTCCTGAGTCACTGCTCCTGGCCTGTTGCTTTCTTTTCTTGTAATGTCATGGGCACATTTTGTAAACATGGTTAAACTGGCTTGTTGAAATGATTTGAGAAGCAGGCTCTCCTTTTTCATTCTGTAGACAAGTTTGTATGAGATTGGTCTTCATTTATTCTTAGACATTTGAAAGATTTACTCAGTGAAGCGATCTGGAACTGAAGTGTTTGTTTTGTTTCAGGGATGCAGGATGGTCTATTAAACATAGATTCAGTTAAGCAGTTATGATTTTGAAAGAATGGACATTTTTTTAAGCTGTCTGAGGTCACCCTCCCAGTTATCTTAACTCCCTAAGGTCACCCTCCCAGTTATCTCAACTCCCTAAGGTCTCCCTCCCATTGTCTCAACTCCCTAAGGTCACCCTCCCAGTAATGGGAACAAAGCCCCTAAAGCTGTTCCAAGAAACAGCCCCAAACAGAGAGTAAAAGAGTAAATTGAGCCAGATAGCTAGATAGTGCTCAAACAGAATGATTACCAGAAACTATTGACCAGAATCTACGCCCTGTTGTAAAACATTGTGAAACATGTTGTATGTTATTAGCAAACCCAGACCCCCTTTGAAATTTCCCGGCAGCTTTGTCCCCCTTTTCCCTTTCATGTGCGACCCCTCCCGATGTGTGGTTTCTGCCTTTATAAACCTACAATATTTTCTGCTAGGGACTCCACTCCTCGAGTTGGGTCCCAGCGCGCTCTTGCACTGCATCGAGTGACGCCTCCTGCGGTTGATTGGGGTTGCCGTCGATCCATGGGACAGAGTTGGGGTTTCCTTTTTGGGGGCCTTACAATTTATTTTTTTCTTGTGCCAATATTCAGATGTCTTTTACATAGAATCCCAAATACTTGGACTTACTGTTGTAGTTTGATCAATGTATCCTATTTATTCTTATCCTATTTGTTTTTCATTAGTGTGCTCATTATTTGGCTTGACCAACTCACTCTTCTTTGAACAATCCAGGCATATTCCCATTCTAATACATTTGCACTTAAAAGGTTTCTATGCCTGTGTACTCTTCTCCTTGAACAACCTTTGAAGTGCTTCCTCAGGAACCCCAGCTGCTGCTTAAGTGTCAGCTTAAAGTGAGATCTCTGACTATAACTTTTTAAGTTTATTTATTTATAAAATGTAAACGTTCTTCACCAAAATGTGACCTCTTACCCTTTGAGGCAAACACTTTCCTAAATATGATAGACATTATTTATTGGATTTATTCACTGAATGTGATATATTTTTTGTTTCAGTTGATTTTAATTTTACAAAAATAAGAGTAACATACGAAGAGTTCAGGTAAATGTCTCTTCAGTGTTAATTATTTGTAAAATAACATTGTATCAAGATCATTTCATAGGGCAATCTCCTTTATTAATGATACCTGGTAGGATAAATCACTTTTCTATGTAAACTTTTTTGTTGAATGTATATGCTTCTCAAACTGAATGTGTGTAAGAAAAAAATATTGATGGAAGAACAGCATGTCTTGAATTTACAATAAAAATCTCCTGTAGCAAAGAAGAATCTAAGTTAAATCTTTAATACTATCAGTTGATTATTATAGTTTATTTCTAATACTAGTTTATGAAGATCTTTTAAGAGAGATATTCAGCTGTGCAAAAGGCCAGATGGAGGTAAATCACTATTTCAAAGTTTTTTGTTTGCTCCCATTTTTTTTTTCATTCATTTGTGGTTTTCTAGAACAATATTAAGAAATGTTAATATCCATTAATATGTGATTTCTAAAATGGGCACTTATTGACTTAATCTTTCTTCTTTCTTTCTTTCTTCTTTCATTTTCTTACCATGGATTGAACCCAAGGGCACTCTACCACTGAGGTACATTCCCAGCCCCTTTTATTTTTTATTTTGAGACATAGTTTCACTAAATTGTTAGGCTGGCCTTGAACCTGCCGTCCTCCTGCCTTAACTTCCCTAATAACTGGGATTACAGGTTGTGCCACCACACCACCCCTTTTTGGCTTAAAAGTTTTAACATTAGTGAATTTGTATGTTTTAACATTGTTTATATATTTAGGACTTATGTCTTGTAAACATTTACTTGGAACAATCAAGAGTCTCAGTGCAATTGATATTAAAGATTTTAATAAAATATTTTATACTGTGTAAAATAAGTACCGAAAGGTGAAAATATAATTTGGAAATTATGGGACTTTTATGAATGATTTTAAAATATCTAATTTATAAACAGATGAGAATGCAAACAACAATACAAGCTTTTTCACTTTTAGGTAAACATTTTAAAAAAGAAAAAGAATGCTTGGCAAAAATTAACTTTGCCTTATTTTATCTTATATAATATGCATGACTTTTAATCAAGATTCTTTATCTTTAGCAATATGTGAATACAAGGTGTGATACTCATCATAAGTATATCTTTCTGAGCATTTCAGCACCTGGGGTGAATTATGATAATTAAGCACTACATTGTTATGTTCTTACTTTTCCTTTCCAGCCCCTGCTGTGAAAATTCAATTTCCAGATGCTTTTGATGTTTCTAGTTTAAAGGTGTAAAAAAAGATCTGCCTTTTCTAAGCTCTCAGGTTTGTCATATTAGAGATTCATTTTAAAGCACTCATTCAGTACTTTCTTATTTCTTTAGCCAAAATAGGAAATGCATTTTTCAGGGAAAAGAATAATTTCTGAATTTAGAGGATGAATATCAGTGAATGAACTTTAATATTTCAACTTATTCTAGTTAATCATTATGAGAAGACAAGCAAGTGAAGTACACTTAAATTTGCATTGAATTTGTTACATGAAGACATGTAATAAAATCCTAATCTGATTTTCCTTCCTTAATTAAATGAAAATAATACCTTCCTAACACAAGTGTGATGCTTGTTAAATAAGACGACCAATATAATGCAACATGGAAAAATAATCCTATATACTGTGTATCTCTATACAAATATTAAGTAGATATTGATAAGATAATCATTATCTTATTGTGTCTAGATTCCTAGACTTGAATCTTGGTGTAAAAAAATACTAAAAGTGAGATTCGGTGGGAATGAAATCGAGAAAAATCATGCTATGTACATATATGAACATATTATGGTGAATTCCACTTTTATGTATGTCTATAAAGCACCAATTAAAAATAAATAAGTACTACAAAGTTCAGTAGAGTGAATAAATGAGAACAGGGGAAGGAGGGAGGGAAAGAGGAAGTACTGGGGATTCAAATGGAACAAATTACATTCCATGCATGTATGATTATATCAAAATAAACCACACTCTTACATATAACTAAAATGCACTAATAAAGACATTTTAAAATAGAAACATATTATGTAGTTTAATTGTTTCAAAATAGATAAGGGTAATTATGTGTGGATGATTATGAAGAAGCAAAGCATAAAATATTCTAAGATTTTTAATTAGTTTAATAGGGTTATATAATTTTCTTAATTAACTTCATAACTAGTAGACATAGTTGGATGGTAAATATTTAATGTTATTTTGATTTAATAATCTAAAAATTTCTTGGGTTTTTAAAAGGGACACTTCAAAGGCAAATTCACAATGAACAAATGAATAATGTGTGTGTAAATGTATGTATGTTCATATACGTAGTTAGAGAATTATTTTCCCTATTGTCATAAGAAAATGTGCATATATATTGGAGCTGAAATTTCCATTTCAGGATTGGCAAGCAGCATTCTGACAGAAAAGATGAGATGAAGAAAAAAAATTATGAATCAAGGTTTTAAAAAATGTGTGATTTGATATATTACGTATATTCAGAATTGTCTTAAGAAATTACAAATGAGATTAATTGAAAGGAAATAGGACATTAATATATTCCATTTTGAATGTTTTATATTTAAATATGTTTATGCTGCAATTTCAGAATTAAACACAACAATGAATGTTATGTTGCCGTAACAAGATAACTCGGGCAGGGTCTTTTATCAAGAAAAAAAGTTGAGTGAAGTCACAGTTTTGGTGGCTGAAAGTCCACAATATTGGCTAAACCCATACAGTTTGCTTTTTATGAGGGCAACTAGAATCTATTACATATGGAGATGGCATCATGACAGGAGCTCATGCAAGAAGAGGTAGAGAACAAATAGTGAGACAGGAAGCCAGAAAGTGAGAGAGGCCAGTTTTGCTCTTTTTATAAAAACTCAGAAGAACTAACTTTCTAAGACCAGCATTAGCCTCTTTCAAAGGCAGTGTCCCCAATAACTAAACCATCTCCCATTAGGCACTACCTCTTATAAATTCTACCAGCTCTTAGTACTGCCACGCTGGAGTCGGATCTAAGACATAAAGCTTTGTGGTAATCACATCTCATAACAGAGGACATTTTAATAATTACTTGCATTTTTCCTCTAGCTGAAGTGCTTGAGATAAGCTTTAATATTTATTTTTTTAATATTTGAAAGTAATTTGGAAATTTTATGATAAAAGAGAGTGAAGTTGCGACAGTTTGACATATTTGACTCCATGGAAATGTTATAAGCCAGGCTATACAGGCAATGACTAAACATTTTGCTCTGAGTCTCCATGTTATATAGGAAATGCTTCTCCCATGGGAACTCCCTGCCTCTGAACCCATCATCAATTACTTAGTATAACATGTTTGGCAATAAAAAATGACAAAATGACAATTCTTGTGTAATGAAAAATTGTTCTCCTTTTAATTCTTATTTTTCCTAAACAATGTACCATGTTAATGGTGATGTCAACAGTGATTGTTTAGAAGTTAGTAACCATTCCTTAGTTTGTACTTAAGTAAGGTCATTTTGACCCACTTCCTTCTTTGCTAATGATTTCATACATTAGTTTGTAATTTTAAATCATAGCAAAAGACACCTATGATTGATATACAAATTTATGATATAAAAACCCCTGCAACCCTATTGTCGAGGCTGTAGCCATTTCTCCCAGTAGCCATTTTTGAGGCATTTACATGAGATAGTCAGTGGCCGGCTAATGAAGACTCTCAAATTTGGATTTTTCAGTGTTGATCCATCTGTTCTTAAGTTGCACCCCATCAAAAAGTCAGTAGTCATAAAATGGAGAGCTATAATTTTTATTTAGTGTGGAAATTTAGAAAAGAGATCAAAAAGAAGAGGGGATGAAAGCAAGGGCTAATGTCACTCCAACACGTGTTCATATGAGAAAGGTAATACATCATAACAGGTAAGACTGCAGCCAGCCTGGTGTTAAAACCCCAAATTTACTGTTTACTACTGTGTGGCCTTGGACACTTTGCTGTATTAGTTTTTAATTGGAAAATGAGAATTAGTTTATACAAATTCATGTAGGATCTACAAAATAAAACATGTTTCTGATTTTTCACACTTTAACCTCTTTTGAGTCTAGTGAAAATTATGATAATTATCTATTAAACCGTTGCAATTTTACAATTTATCCAGCAAAATGGAATGTGCAGAAAAGGATCATCTAATGATTCTGTGCTTGTGAACTACAGGTAAACAATGGGGCCTAAACTATAAGTTCAGGAAATGGCAAATAGTTCATGTCCTAAACTGGATGAGTTAACTAAACCTATAGTCTTCAGAACTTAGTGATGAAGAGGGTAGACATGAAGTGACAGAATGGTAGAATAAACACTACCACCACCAGCCAGAAAAATCCTGACTTATATAGTGCCTGTCTGTTTCTACTTTCAACTTGGGTTAAAGGATGAAAAGATCAAGAGATGGTGGGTGGGACTTGTGGAATGTTGTTATCCACTATTCAACTCTAGGGCTATTTTGAATATAGAATTTCTAATCATTGAGGATTGCATTTGTATGTGATCCTGTTTAGCTTATATATTCTAAGATTGACCAGTGAATTTAGGAGTGGCCAATTTGATTCTTCTACTTTAAAGTTTTGTTTATCTTTCACAATGAGAACATAAACAGTAGGAAGCAGCTTATCACCATAAAATTTCCCAATAATTTATCAACCAAAGTTTTCATAATACATTGAAGATCACTGACTTAAACAATTACAATAGATTGAAAAATATTGTCAAGTTAGTAGAGAATAATTTTATTGAATATAAAGATATGTTAGTGTCCAAATGTGTTCCTAATAACACAGCTCCATACATATGTCAAGAGATTTAAAATGAGAAAATTTTAAATATATGTGTTTGGATATTTGTATATACCTAATCTGTAATTGATAAAGAAAACAAACATCAACTAAAACCTGCTTTTAAGACTCTTAACAGCATAAGTTCTAGTTTAGTCATGGATACAAATGAAACATACCTTGAAATACACATTCTTTTCAAGCACATGTGGGATATTTATAAACATTGACCATGACAGAAAAGCTTACTGCCTCATGAATATAATGGAAGTCCACCTGCCTGACTCTGAGCTGGACATTGTTTATGTTCTATTTTTTTTTTTTTCTATGTCCAGAATTACACTACTTTATCTAGGGTCTCAAGTCTGCCAGCTGTAGAACTTGAGTTTTATTAGCCATTTTCTTAAAATAAATATCTCTATCTCTATCTATGTATCTGTCAGTCTAATCTATATATATCTTTCATTCTGTTTCTCTGGATAACCCTATCATAAAAGTGTAACCACAAAAAATATTTTTTCCATAAAATAAAAAGATAGATATCGATAAATATTTGGAATAAATAATAAATAAAAATAAAAAAGAAAGAAGGCAGATAAATAAATTAGAAAAAATATATAGGTTGTACAGATATATTGATATACAGAATTACATCATACATCCAGAGATATTAAAATATATAATATGACATAATTAACAAAATTTGTCATTTTCTAAAAAAATATTGATAGAAAAACTGTAAAACAGAAAACTAAATGGTACTAAAATAATTATACTTTGCACAAATAACCAAATATCTAAAACAAAGAAAACATGTCCACATGGATATAAAGGTTAATTCTATCAGATATTCCAGAAATAGATTATGTCTATCTTATAGTCATTAATTCAGAGGCGAGGTAAAGAACAGTCGCCTCTGAAATTATTTTATGAATTTGATATTAAGTACATATTAAAACTAGATGAAGACAGAATTAAACAGTAAAATGCATTTCAAATGTTTTTGTGAACTAAAATGAGAAAATACTAACAAAATCTTAGCTACTTCATTCTACAAAGAAAAAATTAATAAGCAATTGCTATATTTGGTTAATTTCAGGAATTATTAGCAATAAATGTTGGTGAGGATGTCGGGAGAAAGGTACTCTCATACATTGTTGATGGAACTGCACATTGGTACAAACACTGTGGAAAGCAATATGCACATTCCTTAGAAAACTTGGAATGGAACCACCATTTGACCCAGTTAAATATGTCCAAAGGACTTAAAAACAGCATACTACAGTGATGCAACTACATCCATGTTTTATAGCAGCCCAACTAAAAATAACCAAGCTATGAAAACAACCTAGGTGTCTTTCAAGAGATGAATGGATAAATAAAATATGGTATATATTCAGGATGAAATATTAGCCATAAAGAAGAATAAAGTTATGGCATTTGCAGGTAAATGGACGGAATGGAGAACATCATATTAAGTGAAATAAACCCATCCCCAAAATCCAAAGGCCAAATGTTCTCTCTGTTTTGTGGATGCAACCCAAACAGGGGAAGTTGGGGAGGAAAATAATGGAAATCCACTGGACTAGACAAAAGGAAATGAAGGAAAGGGAGTGGGGAGGGCAATAGGAAAGACAGTAGAATTAATCTTTCATAACTTTCCTAGCCTTATATTTGTATACATGACCCGAGTAACTCCACATCACGTATAACCACAAGAGTGGGATCCTAAATAGAATGTTACACTCTATGTAGGTATAATCTGCCAAAATACATTCTATTGTATTGTTCTAAAAAGAACAAATAAAAAAATAAATTAAAATAAAGTGTCTGAAGAAAACTATTAAGATCAATCAACAAATATTAAGGAAGACAAATGAAAAGGAATCTTATTTTATGATAAGAAAAAAGCAATATGTAAAAAAAATTGACACAAATTAATCTAAATTACATTACAATTTCTTCCCATTTTGTGTTTTCCTTAGAATTTGATATGAATTTTTTTAAAAATATTTCAAATAACAAAAAATATCCAACTCATTTTTCTCTCCTCTATTTGATGCCAGATTTATTATAAATAAAGGCTAGTTTAGAGGAAATGACTTACATTTTAATTTTGCATTTTAATACATTTTCCAATAGGTCTAAAACAATTAATAAAATATTTTGTTTTTAGTAATTAAAATACTGCCTAATATTTTAAAACTTAATTTTTAAATAAATATTCATATTATTTATAATTTTAAAGAAATTGTCTCTTATACTTCAAATACCATTAAGCTTCACAGGCATAAAGCAATTATGAAAGGTTTTTACATAATGTAGTAGAAAACACATAAACGTCTCAAACTTAATATAAAATTACAGTTCATGTTAAAATACTACAAAATGCCTGGAAGTCTATCATTAATGTATACAAAGTAGACAATCTATAAATAAAGGAATTTTAATATCTACATCATTATGTCAAAAATATTTCAAAATATTTATATATTTTGAAGATTAACACAAAATATGCTAATGGCTTCAAGAAATTACTAAAAGGCTGACCACTAATTTTATGAATTAAGCAGTTACAGGATTACTACATTTGATCAAAATGAACTAGAGTTTAAACAGTTTCCTTTTTCAATTATATTTAATTTCTATGAAGATTTAGTTTAAATTATTAATTTTCAAGTCTTTCTTACCAAGTTTACTATAAGCAGAAAAGACAGCAAAAATTAATTTGATATTTTTATTTTAGAAGATAGTGATAAAATAAATCTAGGGCTAGTTAAGAAGCTAGGTGTCAAGAAAGATGTCATCTCAATTTTTACCTACTTGACATAAAATCAAATCCCTGCAATTATCCCTGTGTCATAGAGAATCATCAAAACCTTAAGCAAAAGTCTCTTTGAGACACTTTTACTTCATGAATAAAATAGGATTAAAAAATAATGGTAATAATATTACCACTGTTGAACCTCACTAACATTTTTTTGGTTTTATCTTCTGTGATGATTAATCTGAACCTTGAACCTCCAAGCCATTTTCTGTTGCTAAAAGTTGTACATAGACATTACTATTCACATATAATCATTCAAATCCCATTTTATAATGAAAATTTTTTATCATATCACAACTAAAACAGAACTTTTTTAAAAAATCAGTTACATCCACTGATTGAGTATTCTGAGAATTTGAAACTGAAATTTTTTTCCTTTAATGCCAAGAATCTAAAGATTCAACCTTACATCAATAATTCATACCTAATATATATTTAGTGAATTTGAATTTGTATATGTGTGCATAACATGTTATTCCCTAATCAAAATAAATTAGAAGTCACTGCAATTGTATAGCATTACAATGAAATAAGTTTATCATCAAAGATATGCTTCTCCCCAGCTGTGTGTACAAGTAAGTCTTGGTCAGAACAGTTATGTAAATTTATGTAGTGAAATTATTGCATTAAGTGATTTAGTCATCAAAACACAAATTTTTGTTATCACAATATAAATATAAAATTGATCACAAATCATCAAGGTAGAGCTATTTGCAATGGAAATGTAATTGAGATGATAAGATCAGGAAATTAATGTCGAGGTAAATGAGGTTATTTAAAACACTTTAAGTTGTGATTTCATTATTTTAAATTTCACTTTCATTTGAAGGATTTAAATATGTAACAAGATGTTCCTTAAGATAGGTGATTTTAATTTTTTGTGATTTTTCTACAATTTTAGCAAACCTCATTCTTGATCAATTTATTTTGAAGAAATACATCCAAGTGTTACTTTGTAAGTAAAATTTGCATTTGGAAGATTTTTTTGCTAATGTTGTTTCACTTCTCTGGTAAGTGCTATACTGCCTTCATAGAAATGAAGAAATGTACACACTCTCATGATTTCAACTCAACAATATTTTACTATAAGGTTAAACCAAAGTATCCTAGTACGACCTACAAGAAACTTCATAAATCACAAGTCTCTTTACTTTTTTTTTTACTTGATTCACTCCCCTCCCCACTTTACAATAATTTATGTACTCATTTACTTATTAGCTCATAATAAATATACTAAAGGTCTGCTCTTTGTTTGAAACCCCTTTTGTTCTATAGGTATGGAACAGATATATTTATTGTCATTTGGAAACATATATCTCACATCTACTAAATTCCCAACTCCCTAAATACATCATGCTGTTTTACACCTTGATATACTTGTTCAAGTATCCCCTCTTTAGTACCTCCCTGTTTACTCTCTGCCATCATATTCACTGGATGAGCATTCCATAAATTATTCAGAACTCTGGCCAGGCATAACAACTGTGAAGCTTTCTCTAACAGATTTCACTATTCATAGACATGTATTAATTCCTGAATTTTACATAAGCATACAGAGTGAACAGCTCCATTTAAGTATGATTTTATGTATGAAGTCTAGTTGGAAAAACAAAAAAACTATTACATGGCTGAATTTCTTCTACTTAATGATCATCTACATACTAAACTATTCTCAAAGTTTTAGAGCAAAGAGAGAAAATACCTATTGTCTATAGTGGCTGAAGATATTGCTTCTTTCTGACACACAATATTGCCATTACATATGGTCTTCCAACATTTGGCCAGCAATCAGAGTCCCACAGAGCTAAATCTTGCAGATCCAATTACCTGCACAGACTGATGAGATTTAAAGGAGAGAAACACCATTGAACTTGCTTCTAAGAAGTGTGCTCCACACAGTGCTTGCACCTGAGGTTTCCAGTCCAGATTTCCTAAAACTCGTGTAGTCCCTTTATACACATAGTCCCAGTATACATATCACCCTTTGAGGCCTCAACAGCAGAAGCATAGTTTCTAAAATAATTTAGATGTCTATCTTCATTAAAATCAATAAAAATCTTCCCTGTTCCAGGCTTCTGATCTCACTGGGATTTTAGCTTGTTAGCTTTTCTATTCAAGCAACACAGTAAGATCCCTATAAGCTTATTCCTAAACACAAGGGTTTCATTTCTCCAATGGGACCAAAACTTTGGAAAATCAAAGCATTGTTTTTAGATTGTCTTCAGGAGTTCACATTTACAAATAGTTTTCCTTTCGATCAGTCATTTTAAAAAGGCATCTTGTTCCTGACCTCTCATCTGGCTTATTCTACTCCTTCCCTTTAATTTTTACACACAATCTATGGGCTGGGAAAACATCTAAAAATCTATATTACATAGAAATTTCTAAGAGTTCCAAGACATTGTAGTTGAGCAAGTTGATAGCTTTGCTGGACCAAAAGGCGAACTCCATAATCACTTAATTTGCAAAGCTTCACTATGCTAAACATATTTGTGGTTTGTACTTAGTATTTTGTATTACGTGTTTATGTGACTGACTAACCTTCTCCAATGTAGTTTTTCAATTCAGGAGTCACATTTCTTCATCATTCCGTCTCAATATACAAATGTGTCATTGGAACTTAACAATATTTTCTTCTATTAGAATTTAATTCATTTTATAGTGGGGCTGTTATTGTAGTTGCATTAGAAACATTGTTATATAACTTATGCCAGGGATTTAGATTTGAAATATACATCAGAATAAAAGTAACACATGTGAGTTGTATCTATGACTGTTGATGAGATCATATGTGGGGAGACATAATGCAAAAAATAGACCAAATCTAAACCCCCAGAAAGATTTAACCATCAGTGGAGTAAGCAGAGGAAAAAGACCTGTGAAGCCATAGATGTGGAAGGCTATTAAGAACCAGGAAAAAATATCAACATTGTATCTTGAGAAAATCAAATTTAAACATGTTTCATTGGTGGAAAATACTGCAAGTTTTTAAGCTGAGTGATCAAAGATGTTAGATATGACACTTAAGGATGACATTGTAAATATTTCGGAGAATGTGAGGGAAGATTAGGAAAATAGAGTGTGAGTTTAAAGTATCATACACAATAATGAAAAAGAACAAGCATTTATTGATTGGGTTCTTTGTAGTTTTGGTGTAAAGTTTTGTATGTTCTTTATAAATTTTGGAGGTAAGTGCTCTATCTGAAGTGCGTGTGGAAAAGATTTTCTCCCACTCTGTAGGCTCTCTCTTCACATTCTTGATTGTATCCTTTGCTGAGAAAAAGCTTTTTAGTTTGAGTCCATCCCATTTATTGATTCTTGCTTTGATTTCTTGTGCTCTGGGAGTCTTGTTAAGGAAGTCTGATCCTAAAGCCAACATGATGAAGATTCGGGCCTACTTTGTCTTCTATTAGATGCAGGGTCTCTGGTCTAATTCCTATGTCCTTGATCCATTTTGAGTTGAGTTTTGTGCAGGGTGAGAGATAGAGGTTTAATTTCATTTTACTGCATATGAATTTCCAGTTTTGCCAGTACCATTTGTTGAACAGGCTATCTTTTCTCCATTGTATGCTTTTGGCTCCTTTGTCTAGTTTGAGGTGACTGTATTTATATGGTTTTGTCTCTGTGTCTTCTATTCTGTACCATTGATCTGCCTGTCTTTTTTGGTGCCAATACCATGTTGTTTTGTTACTATTACTCTGTAGTATAGTTTAATGTCTGGTATTGTGATACCTCCTATCAATAAATGGGCCAAGGAACTGAACAGACACTTTACAGAAGAAGACATATAGGCAATTAATAAATATATGAAAAAGTGTTCAACATCCATAGTAATTAGAGAAATGCAAATTAAAACAACTCTAAAATTTCATCTTACTCCACTTAGGATGGCTATTATCAAGAACACAAACAATAATAGATGTTGGCATGGATGTGGGAAAAAAGGCACACTTTTACATTGCTGATGGAGTTGCAAATTGGTGCAGGCACTCTGGAAAGCAGTGTGAAGAATCCTCAGAAAACTTGGAATGGACCCACTTTTTGACCTAGTTATTCCACTCCTTATTGTTTACCCAAAGGACTTAAAATCAGCATACTACAGTAACACAGTCACATCAATGTTTGTAGCAGCTCAGTTCACAATACCTAGATTGTTTTGAACCAACCTAGATGCCCTTCAACAGATGAATGGATAAAGAAACTGTGGTATGTATATACAATGAAATATTATTCAGCCATAAAGAAGAATACTATTATGGCATTTGCAAATAAATGGATGGAATTGAAGAATATCATGCTAAGTGAAATAAGCCAATCCCAAAAAACCAAAGGTCGAATGTTTTCCCTGATGAGTGGATGATGATATATAATGGGGGTGGGGGTGGGGAGAATGAGAGAAGAATGGAGGAACTTTAGATTATGTAGAGGGAAATGAGAGGGAGGAGGTATGAAAAATGGTGGAATGAGACAGACATCATTATCCTATGTACATGTATGATTACATGAATGGTATGAATCTACATCGTGTACAACCATAGAAACGAAATGATGTACCCCATTTGTGTACAATGAATCAAAATGCAGTCTGTAAAATATTAAAAGATAAAAAGAAAAAGAAAAAAAGAACAAGCAAAAAGGGAACACTGGTATAATAATTTTATGCAGGTATCTCAAAAAGTAGACATATTATGAAAACAATATTCATAAAATGCCTATGAATTCATTTGTGGAAACTTTTCAAGCTGAAATTCTTAGTAAGATGAAGTAATATTTTATACATCATACTACCCCATTCCAATCTTATCCCTAATTTTTTCACAGATAGAAATCTGAAACAGAGGAATTCAGTTCTTTTAATTGTATGGAATTTTTTCAGTTGGCTAGATTCACAAAAAAGTAGATTTGTACTTTCTTGATTTTGAATTAAGACACAGAAACTGAAGTGAGGGCCTTTACTATAAAGCCTGAGAAACAGCAAGTTGAGACAGCATGCAGAATGGAGCTATTTGGGCACAGAAGCTAAAAGAAAATAGTAGATGTTTATTTGCAAGGAGAACAAAAGTAAGATATGTGAATATCGTTAAACCATAGCAAGAGTAACCCAGAAGAGAATGTGCTGAAAGAGAGGCAGCCCCTGGAGGTGAGCTTTTCTTGGTATATTTTTACTCCAGTTTGCCCTAATCATTAACGATAAATTAGTTTTGAATGCACTCAACATTTCATTTCATTGCTAGCAATAGATATCCTTCTCATCTGTTTCATGCCATGGGCTCTAAGACAAAGAAAGTAGGTGCTTGGAAATATTAACAGAAGTCACATGAGGTAGAAATGGAGGAACAAGTCAGAGATAGTTTGCAGAAGTAAGGAGGTATGTCAGAGTTCTGTGCTACGGCTGGCCTATTGATGCCTTCAAGTACCCTGGTCTGCTTGATCATGAGGCTCAAGCAGTGGAGTGGCTTGTATGATAGCCTGGCTATACTGCAGGGCCTTCTCTTGCTCTGTCACCTACTAGAAACTGGCAATCTACTGGGTGAATCTATAAATGGGTTGGTTTGGTCCATGCAAATATGGTGGATTTAATTTCCATAACCTAAAATGCTGTAAAAATATTGTTGGTCTTTTTCACATAAGTAGTATGTGGTACAGCATCTTGTCTTTCACCTTGGTGGGTAATCCTCAAAATTAAAAAGATAGAAAAATATACCATTGTATTAGTCAGTTTTCTATTAGTATAAGGAAACACTTGACACAGACTACTTATGAAGTAATATGGTTCATTTTGCTCACAGTTCTGGAAAATTATTATTTTTATTATTTCCATATCATTATTTTAGTTATTATTATTAATTTATTTGTTCTATTCTCTTATTTCTGATATTCTAATTCCTTCTGCTATACTTTCATATCTTGTCCCACAGTTTTTAGATATTCTGTTACTTTTTTAAAAATATTTTTCTTTTTGCATTTCAGTTTGAGAAGTTTTATTGGCCTATTATCAAGCCCATTAACTTCATTTTTGGCTGTGTCCAATCTAAAATGACCTTATCAAAGAATGTTTTATTTCTGTCATAGTGTTTGAGATCCATCATTTGATGTTTTCTGGAATTTCCATGTCTGCTCACATATTCATCATTCATGGCATCTACTTTTTATGTTTGACTCATTAACATGTCAAACATAATTGTTTTACATTCCTGTCTGATAATTCTAACATGGGCCAGACCTGAATCTAGTTTTAATACTTGCTCAGTGTTTCCACAATTTTTTTCCCCTTGACTTTGGCAGGCCTTTGGAGTGTGTGTGTGTGTGTGTGTGTGTGTGTGTGTATCTCACATTTAAAGATCAAGAACGGGTTCAGGCAGTCACAGAGGATCAGGAGGTTGAACTGAGAGTAAAGACAGAGATAATAATGCAAAGAGTCACTTAAATGGTCAGCTAAGAACCAGCCAAAGAATGTGTTCAGCACACAGAGCTGTCAAAGCACAGGAACGTTTTCTAGGCCAGGTCCAGAAACATGGCAGTTTTGCAGTACCAGCTTAGAGTGGGCCATGCATGGTCACCAGGGTCAGGAAGAAACCACACTCTGCTAAAGTCTGAGGACAGAGATTTGGAGGTTCATCACTGTGGCGATTTTCCTGGGCAAAGTTCATGAGGAGGATCAATCTTATGAACTTTGATCATGGGGCCTCAGTATCTGCTCTTGCAGGAGCTCCTCCTTTTATGGGTTTCAAGGAAGAAGTGTGCATTATTCACTGGTCTGGTGTGTTTGATAAACTCATGGGCCTTGTTTTGCTGATATGACCTTGATATGCCCATGCATCCATGTGCTTTGGATTAATTCAATAAATTCACAGGTGATCATTTTTACTAGCATGATTAACTTATTTATCAGTTTGTACTTCAGAGTTGTGCCAGGCTTAGTGGTTGTTTACTTGTGCAAACAAGGTGTAGAGTCATTCTACCTCAGTACTTAAACTCAAAATGAAGTAGCTTATGGCAAATAAATGCTTTACAAAGTGGAGTAACTCAGTTTTAGGCACAGCCTGAAAACCGCTGTTCTATACATCATTGAGTAACTCAGAGCAGGGCATAGCTCACTTTCCATAGGTTCAGAGAGTGGGGAGATGTCACAGAGGGAAAGCTTTCTATATTTTTTGTGATTAAAATAGTCTTACTATTTCCATGTCTCTGGAATGCATACTTCATCAGTGTTTCTGTGGAGATGCAGCAGTTCTTTTCTTGTTGGTGGAAGGGTCTAGAAGGCCAGCTGCAATGGGGACATGATCTCAGATGGGAAGAGCCTCTGGTTCTGGCTTTTGTCCTGGAGAGTGGCCTTTGTTGTAGAGAATGTACTAAGAATATTTCAAAATGATTATTCTTCTGTTCCTCTACCAGAAGTACAAGAGTATTTTCCCCAGATCTTCGTGTCAGAGTTGGTGAGGTTCTTACCAGTTAAACTCAAGAGAATGTGGTGAACCCCCAGAGAAGGTCCCAGTAGTTTCTCACACCCAAGCTCATTCAGACTCAGACACCACTTTTTTGTTTTCCAGGTTTAACAACTGACAGATCGTATTTCTGACTTTAATTTTTATCTTCATTTCTTAAATTGACTTTAATTGTGTATATCTGCATTTATTAAAGTTTTCTACTTGTGAAAATTTATGTTTGTAAAATGACAGCATTCTGTTTTTACTCATTTTACAAAAGTGTCAAAAATCCTACTTCATATTGTATTAAAATTTTTTGTTTCTCGTGTTCAGTTAATTAAACATCTGTAATTTCATAATATCTTTTTAAATGTGAAAAGAGTCCTATCTTAATTAATTGACTTAGTACTGTATTACTGACAATTTTAATGAAAGTCAAAATAATCACATTTAGACTTCACCTGTTTTTTTCCTTTTAGTGTGCTGTTGATATTACTTTCTTGATAGTCTGAATCTATTTCCTTACACTATTGAAAGACTTGAACTGATTACCAAATGAGGGGACAAAATCTCTAAGCCTGCCTCACTTCTGACACTAACTGCAATATCAGAAGCAGGGGAGAGAAGGTCCTCAAACTGCATCATTTTAAATTATTTACAAAAAAAGGTTTATCTACTCATTGAAAGCTGTTGTGCTATGGCTATAGTTTATTAGAGAAAATACAGATATTAAAATCAGATGAAGAAATACTTAGAGTCCCCGAAGGATACAAATACAGAACTGCCTTTTACACAGGGCTTCAGGATACATTACTCTTTTTCTGCATTGATGTATGATATATGGAGATTTGAGCCTGAGTTTCAGTGTTCAGAGACTTCATTGGGGCTTGATTATGTGGTCATGATTGATTTTTTTTTTTTTTTTTTTTTTTCATATAGTGGTTCTCAACCTCCAGGTCACTGGACACCTGACTGAAAACCTCTATTACATTAAGTGGAATTTTTATTCCTTCTGTCCTGGCCCTATCCTAAAACTACACAGGAGTGGCCAGCCCCTGACCTAAATTACATAGCTAAGTATGGATAAGGCTTCCAGGCAAACAAAGACATTCCTATTAGGCATAACATCCAGGGGCCCAGGGATTACCTCTCAGATGTCAAGGCACATGCCAGGCTTTTTCTTTAAGCAAGTCAAATTCCTTTACTGTCCAGATAGTATGTAAGATATCTACTGTCCTTTTCTCTGCAACCATTAACTCTTATGTGGCAGAGAACAAATTTCCTGTGAAACAATTAAAAACAGAGTATTAGAAAATATTAAGAAACACTTTCCATTCTGTCTTTACAAAAATATGGATAGAGAGTTCATGGAAAATTCTTGTTACATTCAAAACTTCGAATCCATGGCAAAGAGCCATCTATCTGAATTTCATGTAATTATTTAAAATTATTTCTTCTTTTTCTACTGAATAGGTAAATATTGTCATAATTGATAAATGCTTTCATTCTCACATTATAAAACATTTTTCTTTCCACAAGTTAAAACAAATACATAAGGCATTCTCCAGAAACATCTATTTACTTATTCATTCAAATCCACGAGAAAGAGCATTTTCAATTCATATATCATTCAAACTTGTGTATATGTTAAAGAAGATAACTGTATTCAGTTATGGTTTAGTATAGCCAACCATTTTAATTAGGGTATGTGTTTTTATTTAGATAATGAGTTCAAATATTTTACTAATGATACAGGAATAATAAATAAAATGTTCTGTCAAAATTCATGAAAACTTAACTTTACTGTAGCATGGTATTTGAAATTTACCACAAAGGTTTCCACACAGACAAGTGAGGTTAAAATTTTTCTTCAACTCATTTGAGAACATAAAAGCATATTCTCTTTGAAATTTTCATAGTATTTACTTTAATCTGTATTTACATTCATTTGATTTATTTTCCATTCATTTTCTAGAACTGACTGATAATATTTGTCCTTTGGAACACTGTTTTATAATCTCTCCCCTGATGGCAATGTGTTTTCCATGAACTACAATAACTTATGTAAATATTTTTACATTTTTCCAAGAAGGTATGGATGGTGGGGCAACCCAGAACAATGAAGGATGAGCAGGTTGAAGAGCGTGCCACCTGAGGTGTGAGCCCGAGACTGTGGAACCTGGGAAACTTCTGAGAGGATGTACAACTAGTTCCAGCATCCAGGATTCTGGGTGGGAAAGAGAGGCCCTCTGCCTGGTGGTGTGGCCCCACATGGCATGAGAGAGTTGGATTGGGGTGAGAACGGCATTTGTGCAGGGAAGAGGGCCAAAGTGGGACAAGAAGCCTGGTTACATACACAGTATTGATTAAAAGAATAAATATATATTTATATTTATTTATATGCCAAAGTACTCAAGTTTCTAACTTAACACCAACACCCTAAGTATCATAAGAACACCAGCACACCTAGCAAATAAATTTTGCCTCCAAATGCAATATTTTTTTCACTATAAAGACAGATCACCTTGAAAATGTCTGATTTGAGGGCTGGAGTAGTGGAAACACCAGATGAGTAGGAGCATCTTGATTTCCAAGAAGTCAGTCTTCAACAGAAGAATGATACTATGACAAAAGTACACAGAAACAAGATGCCATTGGTCAAGTCTGGTATCACTTAAGTTAAAAAATAGTAATTTTAACATGCTATAATTCATTCTAAAAAATTCACTTTATATTTATATAAAATATAAAAATAAATCTATTTAGAAATAATGAGTAAATCTAAAGTTTGATAAAGAACAAAACATAATTGCATGATATCTTCCCACAAAAGTAATAAATTACAAAGGGGAAATAAAAGTAACTTGATAATGAAAAAGCACATCAGGCTGCACCTTAATGAAGTAATCAAAATGAACTTCATCAGTATGGGGACAGATTGGAACTTCACCATCTGTTTGGATGCGATGAGATCAAGGCAAAACTGCTGTGAAATTCTTGCCAAACATACACACCCTGAATCAAATCAGGGGAAAACATTAAGACACATTTAAACTGGTTAGCATCCTACAAAATAAATGGCCTGTAGTCTTAAAAAAACCATGAAAGTCAAGGAAAGAGCGGGAACTGTTCCAGATTGAGGGCGACTGAAAGACATGATAACTAAGGGCAATGTGGGATTCTGAAGTGAGTTCATTTGGATTACAGAAAAATTGGTGAAATTTGAAGGGGCTCTGAGTATTACAAGAGTAGTACTGTGACATGCATATGCTAACTTGGAATGATTGTGATATGGTTAAGAATATGAATGTCTTGCATGTAGAGACTACGTAATAATGTTCAGAATGTGATGGGACATCACAACTTAGGATGCAAACAGCTATACATGAAAATAACCTACGGCACTTTTGACAAAGAAAGAGTCAATACTTAAATAAACACCAGTAATTATCTTTGCAGTCATTAGTGAAAGCTACTGAAAATATTTTAAAATATAAAATCTAAATTAAAATTTGGTATAATTTAAATCTAAAATTTGAATCTACTGCATCCAAACCTTTTATCCTCCATGAGTTAAGAATCTACACTATATCTATATCTACCTAAGGATAAATGAATACTATTAGATTGCCAGTGAGTTCTGCGTGACTGAAATTCATGAACAGTGAAATAAAATAAACTTTAGGTCTTTACATTTTATCTACAGAAATTGTTAAAATAGAGTTTTCAGAATAGACTTTAGAATCCTTGTAATCCATCCTGCATCTAAATAAGAAGAAAACGCTTAGGTATCCAGATATAGCACTTAATCCCATGTATCCATTCTTTCTTTCTTTTTTTAAAATTTAACTTTTAATTGTTTTACAGACTGCATTTTGATTCATTGTACAGAAATGGGGTACATCATTTCATTTCTGTGGTTGTATATTTCCTTCTGAAGTAGCTATACATCTTTTATGATAGTGGGAATGTTAAGTAGCAGTTAGACAAGAGCATTGGGTCAAAAGTTTAAGAAAATAAATGAGTTGATCATTAACCATCCCTCTGTGGCCCCTCAAGTTCTGACAAGATAGGTATTTCAGGCCCCTTGCCCTATCTCAACCCTATAAAGTATTTCTCTTACAACAGGAGAAATATAGATAAATTCAGGTGGTAAGAACCAAAGGGCAAAGGTATGTTTGTTCAAAAGGGTATAATTGCTGACATCTTAAGCAAGATCCTATACACGCAATACAGACCAGAGATTCTCAGATCTAAGAAAGCTAAATGTTTAACACTAGAATCAACTGACCATAATTTCTGTAAAACCAGTCCGATCCGATTAGGACCTGTCAGCATGGCCAAAATTTGTTCGTAGGTTGTTAGATAATGTTGTTTGTCAATCTAGAGTCAAGAGAGCTGGTACTTGGGCCAGGCCTTCTATTGTCTCCTTCTTACCCAGACAACAGTTGGGACACAAAGAAGTGAGATTTTGCTTTCTTCTCTGAGAGGACCCATAAAAGACAGGGAGGGAGAGAGAAGAGAGAGAGAGAGAGAGAGAGAGAGAGAGAGAGAGAGAGAGAGAGAGAGGGGGGGGGGGGGGGGAGGGAGGGAGGGAGGGAGGGAGAGAGAGAGAGAGACAGGGAGGAGGGAGGGGAGGGAGGGAGGGAGAGAGATTCCAGAGAATCTTTTCCCCCTTCCTCTTTCTCTTCTAATACACTTAGCCTTACTTTTACCATGTTTTGTGTCTTGCTTAAATTCCTCTCATGAATGAACACAAAAGTAGAGCTCATAACACAATCTCTGGTACCAGAAAGTGGCATATAATTGTAGAAAATTTACATTTCATCTAAAAATACTTTGATCAGCTCTAACTGAACTATTAATAATAATTCAAATTTCTTTAGTAAACTTTCATTTCTATTTCAAGTAATACCAAGCAGTATGAGCCTCTGTTGTTTTCTTGCTTTTCACAGCGGGGAAGGAAAAGAAACATCAAGGCCATAGAAATCTTGAAAGTCTCAGTGTTTTATTTTTTATTTTATTTTTTACCTTTTATGTTCTTTGCTTAAACCCAGTTCAGTTCATGTTTCTTTTGTTCTTACCGTCTATATACTTCCACAAGTCAATTTGATCATTCACTGAACATCTTCTTTTATGTGGCTTACCCTGCTAGAATTTCACATACACTAACCCTATCAGGTATATAAGTGATGCAGACCACAATCCAAACATTTATTATTTCTGTATCATTAACTTACTTGTCCTTACCAAGACCAGAAATAGAAATAAGCAAATGGTCAAGTAAAATAAAATCATAATATGAGAGATTCCTCTTTTCAAAGGACATCCTACCCCTAGAGATAACCATGCTAGAACCTGACAAGCAACCCCATAATGGTCTTTCTGTTGCGCTTCGTACAATGATTAAGTCATTACATATTCATCATTGTTAATTAAATTTATCTTCCCTTCTATATCTTGCTGAATGCTAAAGTAAAGATTTTTTACTTCCCTATAGTATTTTAGCAGTTCCTTAACCATTGTCTCAAATTTTGGGATTCTCTTTACACTGAATCCTTTTCCACAATGCTGCATGGCAGTCATCCTAAGTATAAAAATGATCTTGTAGTCTGTTCATGAAAACCTGTTCATGACATCTTAGAAAAAGAATAAATTTCATCCTTCTTATAAATCCATGAATATCCATAGCATTGTCTCTATGTACTACCTGAATTTTATTCATTCATTCATTTCTACAATGTATAATGGTGATAGATGTTACAAGGAAACCCCAAAGTAGATTGTATGTATATGGATTAATCTTTAATTTTTTAAAACTAAAATCATGTTGAAAGATCTTTAGGGTGAGGAAACATTTGAGGTGAAATCTGAACACACTGAGGAGTGAGCCATGTTAATATAGGGAAGAAGAGATAACTGCTCTTCTAGTTTAAATAACTACTTTCACCACCATTCCTTGATACTCTGCCATTATTTGTATGTGATATTTGTATGCACAATGTGATGCAGATATCCTAAACTACCTCAAGGTATGCTGACATGCTGAAATGCCTTCAGTCTATTAAATAGGATCTCGTGTTTTCCCCCAAGGCCCATTCAACCCTAAATTTAACAGAAAAACTCTTATTCAATCTTACGTGTACATACCCGTGTGTCTAAAATCTAGATCAAAAGATTAAAAAAAAAGAATCAATAGTCAGGTGGCCCACTGCAGTTGCTAATATACCACTGCAGTTGTGCCTTGGATGAGTTAATTTCATTCATTTATTTATTTATTTATTTATTTATTTATTTATTTATGTTTTAGTATTGGAGAGTGAACCCAGGAGCACTTAGTCACTGAGCAAATCTCCAGCCCTTTTTATGTATTTTTTTTTTTTAATTTTGAGACAGGGTCTCACTAAGTTGCTTAGGGTCTTGCTTAGTTGCTGAGTTTGGCTTTGAACTTGTGATCCTTCTACCAAGTTGCTGAGATTATAGGAATGCACCACTATGCTTGGCATGCCTGTCCTTTTTGATCAAACATTAATTTTCCGAGTATCATCTGTGTTGCTATGTAGTATTAGTATATGCCTTCTCTTTGTTATTTGTTTCCATGTATTAATTTTTAATTAGGTTTTTGCATGAAAGATTTTATACTGTTGAGAGATTACATTATGATTTTCTTGTCTACCTTTGTCTATTTTAGTTTAGATATTCTTGTAAGACGATGTCGATAACTTTTTTTTTCTATTCTCCAGAACATCTTTACACCGTGAGACTCTGCTGGCATGGAATGATGCCTTAGTAACAAAAAGCTATTGATAAAACATATATTCTACTTAGAGACAATGATATTTTTTATTTGGCATACTATGGTGGACAATATGATTCAACTTTTAAAAAATGTTCATTTGACAAGAGTTAGTAACAAAATCATTACCCTTAAAATCAATTTGTACTATATTTTTGGAATCTCTGATATTTTACTTTATGCAATCATTTCTCAAAGTGCTTGCAATGCTAAGAAAATATTGATGTCAACAGTGTATTTTTGTTGACCACATTCTCTTTCCTCAAAATAGTGACTAAGGAATCTTTCTTAAGAAAAAGAAATCTTGGAGAAACTTGTAGTCATCTATAATATAAATAACATTACTGATAATCTTGCACTGAACTGTCACAGGTTTTTGGAATCATGAGAGCTGACTCTTAAATATCTGACTGACCTATCTTAAAAGAATTTTTCATTCAATTGCTCTAATTTCGAAAGTGTTTTTCATATTTGACAAGTCATAAAAAACCCACAGGGATTTATGTTTTTTTATACACAATTTCACACATTTTTCACTGAAATTTTATTTTCCATTTCAATAGCTTTGCATTTAGACTATCACATGATTGAATGTAAGAAATAATAGTTAAAACAAAATATGTTTCCAGCTGTCATTTTTAATAAATATACATGTGCTAACAGTTGAAATAAAATGTGAAATTACAAATATTTAGCTTTTCACCTGACATTTGCACATTATTTCAAAATCATTTTATATTCACATTTGTAAATTTATTACTTAAAATTATTATTTCGTGCATTTTCCTTGAACGTTTAAAGGTAAAATTAAAAGTGGGTTCTTTGGGTGTCTTTTTCAGAACTTGGGAATCCTAATTCCATAGCAGTATAAGTTAGATTCAAAGTCTTTTAATTTTCTGGAAGATAGATAAGCATTTCTTGAATTTAACCATATGTGTCCTTGAAGAACATAGACATTTAAGAGAGATCTTAGGCTAATGAGAGAGGTAAAATACAAATGCATGTTCCATAGTGTGTTTTTGCTTTTGTATGTGTGTGTGTGTGTTTGTTATTTCCATTTAAATATGAAGGATCTAAGGCTTAAAAACAGCAAAAATTACACACCATCACTAATATAATCATTTTCAGAGCCAGTTACATAATTTTTAATATATTTTCTTCAAGGTCAATAATTTTTACCACTGCAATAAATTATCATTACATTATTATGTCACCTAAGGTTTTCTTTTAGATTGGAAGATTGGATAGAAGTCACATTTTCCAGTTAATTTGAGCAATACTTTTTGTCAAAGAAAATGAAGGCTGTTATATAAATCTTAATGATTATGCTGAATAATATTCGAATAGATACATATCTGCTTTAAACTTCTGATTTGCTATTATTCAGTTGTGTTTATTTTAGTATAAATAATGTTCTGTAGTCTCAATTCTATTCATTTTATTTTCAGGAGGTGATAGAAGGCTTTACAGTCTTATAATCTGATCCCATTGTCTAATGAATTGAATAATGATATAAAGATGTTTTAGTCAGCTTTTTCACTGCTGTGACTGAAAGATCTGACCAGAACAATTTTAGGGAAGAAACGTTTAATCGAGGACTCATGGTTTCAGAGGTCTTAGTCCATAGATGGCTGGCTTCATTCCTAGGGGTTCCAGGTGAGGTAGAACATCACGGGGGAAGAGTGTGGCAGAGGGAAGCAGCTCACATGTTGGTCAGAAAGCAGAGAGAGGGACTCTGTTCTCCAGATATAAAATAAATAAATACCCCAAAGGCATGCCCCCAGGGGCCCACTCCTCCAGCCACATCTTATCAGTTCAGTTACCTTGCAGCTAATCCCTATCAAAGGATTAATTCACTGATTGGGTTAAGACCCTTATAACCCAATCATTTCTCCTCTGAACCTGTTTGCTTTGTCTTACATGTGAGCTTTTGGGGGAGATCTCACATCCAAACCATATCAAAAGATAAATGCCAGAAATTCTGTACATAACTAGAGGTGTGTATGTGTGTGTGTGTGTGTGTGTGTGTGTGTGTGTGTGCTCAAGTGGATGTATGCACAGACATACTTTTTAATATTATTCAAAATGTGGTTGCATATGAACAGTATATATTTAGATCAGTTAATACAAATTGAAGTATTAATTAGTTTAAGCCAACTTAAAAAGAACAGTGTGTAGAGGAGACTAATGTTCTGTGCTTACATTCAAATGGTAGAATTATAACTAGAACAGGCATCTGATAAACACATGAGCAGATCGATAAAAGCAAGTCATATTTATAAGCTTTTCTTGTTTAATTTGAAAGATAATTTTTAAATTTAAGCCATCTGGAAAACTCCTTTGATATTTTCTTTAAAAATGTATTCTTAAATAGATATGAAAATGTTAAAATATTCATCTTAATATGAGCTTGAGAAATAGCTCTCTTAGAACGAGCTCTGTTAGCTTTTAAAATGGTCTTGAATTATTTAATGTATTTCTAAGATCTTCAGTGAATCATGGCACCATCATTTTTTCATGAGCTCAGTCATCACAATGGTAGAATATTAAGATTATAAATTTATTTTCTTCTTACTTTAAAGGAGAATACTATCACTTGTCAGCTCACATAGAACTATTTTCATAAATTGATGAGAGATATGTACTGAGGATTATGCAGTGCCCATGGTGTCCCAGTTTTGTCTAAGTATGAAGTTATAACACATTCAATGTAAAATTTACAAGTTTCCTAATTTCCATTTCTGCTGATGCATCAAAACTCAAAAAACAAAGCAGGGAGGAGTTTCAGAACTGCTAGGGAATTTATATAAAACTAGACAAAAAAATCACCTCAAAACAGACTCAAAGCCATTGTTAACCTCAACAAAGTATAAAGGGAAGCAAATATAATAGGAAATGCTTTGTGCAGCACTGGCTTAGGATGTTGTGTTTTTCCTTTGTATCCCTTTATATGGGAGACTGCTCAGCATTTTTATTCAATATTCTAGTTTGTGATCAATGGAACTTGATGGAGAATTAAGACATAGGGATTGGTACCTGAGTCACTAGTAATTTGAGAAACAAATCAAGACACATCTCACAGGGAGAATGCAGATGGGCATAACCTGTGACAGGAAGAAGTAGTTTAGAAGGTACTTAGGATACATTTTCCAAGGGGTCAAATGGCCTGGTTTAAGGAAGTCAGATAAGTTCTGTTATGTTCAAAGGGACTTTGTGAAGGAGACTCACTGCATTGTTGATTTGTTTGTATGTGTCTTAGTATGTGTTGCAGGAAATTGTTCTTCAGATATCATAAGAGGAAAATTAAAGAAAAAATAATTTTCATATTTTTGCTATATTCAGAGTAAACTAATGTTAGATTATACTAGCCCTAACATTTCAGCCATTTTCTCAAATTCCTCTATTCATTGACCTTGGCTTTCCAGATCTAAAGTTATGACTTTAAATAGAGAGAGGTATTGTTGGTGAAAGGAAGTGTCCTACCGTCCCTCTTGTAAAGAACTGAGATGAGGTTGGAGAGAGAGTGTGTGTGTCATGGAATTGCCAGGTATAAACAAAAAGTGAAAGAGATAAACCTTAAATCACTTCTTGAGATGGTGTGCTAGTCACTTTTCCTTTGCTGTAACAAAATACCTAAGATAATCAATGTTTTAAAAGAAAAGACTTATTTTGCCTCAGTTTTGGAAGTTTCAGTCTACTGTCTGTTGGATCCATTGATTTGGGGCCTGTAGTAAGCCACAGCATCAGAGTGGGAACAGGTGGTATTGGAAGCAAATTCACTTCATGGCATGCAATGAAACAGAGTAAGAGACCAGGGTACCCAATCCCTCAGTCCCTTCAATGCACACCCTGCTGATCTAAAACCTTTTGCTAAGCACTATGTCCTCAAGACTCCACCACTTCTAGATATTGCCACAGCCAGGGACCATGCCTTTGGGGGCATCCCAGATCCAAATTATAGCATTTTCCCTTGTCTCCTAAAGGCTCATTTCCATCTCACAATGCAAAAGGTATTTAGTCCGATCCCAAGAGTCCTTGAAGTTTTAAATATTACAGCACCGCTGAAAAGTTCAAGTTCAAAGTCTTTACTAAGACAATGCTTGAAATGCCAAACGCCCTCAAGGCTTTGTTCTTATTGTCTTCCTGCAAAGCATTTGGTTTCTTTTATTATTATTATTTTTATTTAGCTTTTAAATTTTTACAGACTGCATTTTGATTCATTGTACACAAATGGGGTACATCATTTCATTTCTATGGTTATACACGATGTAGATTCATACCATTCGTGTAATCATACATGTACATAGGGTAAAAATGTCTGTCCCATTCCACCATTTTTCATACCCCCCTCCCTCTCATTTCCTTCTACATATTCTAAAGTTCCCCCATTATTCTCTCATTCCCCATTTCTCATCCCCATTATATATCATTCTCCATTTATCAGGGAATACATTCAGCCTTTGGATTTTGGGCTTGGTTTCTTAATGTATTAATCTCTTTAGTAACTGCACCCAGCCTGATTGCACCTTCAGATACACTCCTTTACCAGAGAACTACAAATTTTCCAAATCTTTCTGCTTTGTTTCATTTTGCTTCCATTAATCACTGTAAATTGGCTAACAAAGACCAAGAACACTGACGTTGCTGCCAGAATGCCATGATGCCTTGAAATTTCCTATACTAGATAAATTTAGCCTCTCACAAAATCTCAGGACATGGACAAAATGCAGCCAAGTGCTCTGTCATGGCTTAACATGATTTAACACTGGGCTCTCTAGTCTGATTTTCAATGAATACTCATTCTCATCTGAAATCTCATACGCATTGCCCTAACTGCTTACATTCCCATCAGCATTCTAGTCTTCTGAGTCATCACCAGAACTGTCCATTAAGTTCCACTGATAGCATTCTATGGTTTTTACCGCCTGCTTCTCCAAACTTCTCCAAATTTCCTGTAAACCAGTTCCAGAGGCTTTTATACCTTGTCAGGGGTATTCCCAACAATAACCCTTTTTCCTGGGACTACTTTTGTGTTATCTGTCCATCAATGTAACAAAGTACCTGAAATGATCAAATTAGAAAGATAAAAGGTTCTTTTGGCTCACAGCTTTTGGAAGTTTCAGTTTATGGTCAGTTTGCAATACTCCTTTGAAGCTGTGGTAAGGAGCTCATTAGAGGAATCTGCTCACCTCATAGTGACTGGTAAGCACAAGTACTGAGGAAGATACTGGGATCCCAATATCACTTTCAAGGGCATGCCCATAATGACCTAACTTCCTCCCACAAGATCCCACCTCCTAAAGTCTCCACCACCTCCACAGGCTGGGGACCTTCTTCAACCCATGGGTCTTTGAGGAATATTACAGATTCAAACTATATCAGATGCTATATAGAAAAGTATAAAGCCTGAGAAGGCACTGACTTGCCGTGTTCTATTTTCTCTTATGGAATGGCATGCCTGTGGTGGTTCATGTAGATCAGCAGAGATGGTCCTCTCTGCCCGCTGTTGAGGGAGCTCCCCCCAAAATTCTCTAATAGTTTATAAACCCTAAGCTTAAGGAGAGGAAGGGGAAGGCTTATAGAAGAGAAGTACTAGGTGCTACGTCAGACTGGGGAAAACTGTCTTCAAAATTTTCCCCCTTTTTCCCAGAAAGGGGTCCCCAGAAGAGGTGCCAGAAGGATAGAGATACACAGCAATGAAGACACTTAGACTAGGAATACATGTATGGAAACAGAAAGAGTGGATCCAGGAAGGCTTGATGACAGCCAGACTTAAAGAACACATTTAATCTAAAACTATTCAGATCTGCTTTAATTTTCAAGATTAAGAAAATGGTTTATATTGTACTGACAGCTGGCATGGTACCTCCCATGAGTAGGATGAATTCTGTTATAAATTCTAAAGAAAGCTACATTTTCATAAGTTGAAATTGAAGAGTGGGCATTCAAACTTGAATCCAGAAGTATGATACACAACTCAAGACATCTATTGAATCACACAGTGAAAACTGTATAAATCATAAGAACATATAACTAGTGGATTAAAAATCAGGTGATGAAAAGGGAAATTATCTGGGAAATTGAAGCAGTATGATCTCAGTTCTTACATTAGAGACATTCTTTTCTGTAAGAACCCAGAAACCATTCTGGACACGGGAACTCATGTAAGAGAGTTTATTAAGCAAAGAGAGTGTCTCCCTGCAGGGTAAGAGAGAAAATGAGAGGAAGAGAGAGAGAGCATGCAAGAGAGAGTGTGAAAGGCCAGGAGGAGAGAGAAAGAAAAGTGAATAGGAGAGAGAAAGCATGAAAGTGAGGAGAAGAAGAGAGAAAAAATGGTGAGGAGCTATCCGTAAGTAGTCAAATTCCGTGGGTTAATGGGACCAATAACAGAGAAGGATACTTGCAAGCTGACTGATGAACCAATAGATAGCTAGGATGTACACACACTGACAAGTAGTTGGGAGGCGGGGAAATGACTACAGTGTAAGGGGCGGGGGAGCAGCTTTATATTATATTACAATTTCTATAGTATAAATTTTAATAACATAGTTTTAAGTATGGAAAACACCATAACTTCAAATTCCGATATTTTTCTAAGTTTTCCTCTTTTACTTAGAGGATTCAAAAAACCAATATGACTTGTGGGGAAGAATCAATGATCTGTTTCAGTAATTCCTCTGTTAAGTTCTTCCTTTACCATTAAACAAAGTAAAATATAATATTTTATTAAATATGAATATGTATGTGGTTATAATACATATATCCATGCATATAATACACACATACATGAATATTTCTATGATTTCTCTCTGAAAATATAATTATGTACAGAACACAAGAAAGGAGCATGTGAGAATTAGTTAACTTCTCTAAACTTCTCTAAGAACTAAGTTCTTATCTAGCATTTTATAACTTGGTCAACCAAAAAGTATCATCAGGGCTAACTTGGCTGGTACTTATATTATAATCCCGTATTTAAATATGAAACAATCTCAGGATTAGAAACCTTAAAGGACAAGCAGATCAGGTCAGCTGGATTGTCACAAATGGTGACTTTCACCTAGGGCATATGAGTTCTCCATAATCATTAAGTGCCTCTAATTTGTCATAGGAACTAATAGCAGCAAGATAGGAAAGTTATCATCTCCATCTAAAGCAGAAATAAAACACAATATTGCAGATATAAAAAAATGCAAATTTCAGCAATAACTCAGAAACATAGTGCATGTATATAATTACGTTACCACCTAAGAATGGCTGACTAGAGAGTTTCTTAACAGTGTCTTTTTATTTCATGCCAAATAGGATGCAGGAACAAAAATTGGGACTTACAGAGACTCAATGTTTCTAAAGTGAAAATTAAGGAAATTTGTATCTATACAGACCATAAATATTTAAACCCTTAGTTTAAAAAGAAATCCAAAAGAGCTGAGCAGTCACTTACCGGTAAGACGATTGCAACATTTCCCTGATGCTACCACCCAGGCATCATCCTCTGGTAAGACAGGCACCTGAACAAAGATTCCTAGAATTCTTTGTAGAACAATGAGGTTGTCTTACATATTCTGTGTCATGCATAAAGATGACCAGATTAAAATGTTTTGTTTAGGGTTAGTTTGGTCAAAGAGAAGAGAATGAAAAGAGATGTGGTTGGAACTGGACATGCAAACCAGTAATTTAGGGGAACTCTCTCCTTCCAAATAGAGAAAAGGACAATCTTTATGAAGAAAGTAGCTTTCCTTTTGAAAATGTCCTGTGTTTTGTCACTTACCACTTTTGATCCAGTGACTAAATGTTTTCATTGACAAAGTAATGCCATATCAACTTTCATTACAAAAAAGCAAGTGAAAATTGAACTCTTGCCTGGTGCTCTGGTGCAGCCTGTAATCCCAGTGACTGAAGCAGGAGGATTTGAGATCTAAACCAGCCTCAGCAATTTAGGAAGGCCTAAGCAACTCAGTGAGATCCTGTCTCTGATAATATGTATATATACATAATAAATATATATATAATGGAGGACTGGTGATGTGGCCCAATGGTTAAGCATCCCTGGGTTCAATTCCTGATACCAAAATATAAAAACTTAAAAAATGAACTCTTAAATTAATGATGTCAGCACAAATGACTGAGTAAAAGTGAACATTAGATGTGATTAAGTACATACATTATATCTTATCAAAATTATATTCAGCATGCATTAATGACAAACATTAAAAGCAAAACTTTAAATTACTCAAAATATTCTTTATGGTATCTTTCTTGAATATGATAACATTTTTTAATACATCTTATATATGCATGAAGCATACAAGTAATAAAAATGTAAGATAAATTTGATTATATTAAATTGAAATCAAATATAAAAGATACATTAGAATTATCAGAATGTCAAATTACTGTAACATGAAATACAAAAAGAAATAAATACCAATAACAAACATAAACCAATAATATAATAATATATATTAAGGATATATATATATATATACACATTATATGTATGAATATATACATATGCAGACAATTCATAGAAAATGCCAGATGGTCAATAAATATAGATAAAGGTACCCAGCAATGCATGTAATCAAGGGACTAGACTATAAGTTAAAACAAAAACAATGAATTGCCACTTTAGGCCTATTATATTATAAAAATTAACATCTAATTATATGGAAAGTATTGGCTGGGTAAAAACCAAAGTCTCACATATTACTAACTGGACAGTAATTAGTATAATTACTTTGGGGAGCAATTTAGAAATAGCTTGTGGGATTGAGAAATAGGAACAATAATGCGGTGATCTCTTTTAAAGGGTTCTATTATAGTGACATTCTGGTCTTCACTCTTCATAGGAACACAAAGAATCATGGTCATTACAGCATTATGGTTCAAAACCAGAAAAGAAACCTGTAAGTTGTTTCAGGGACTACCTGAATAACCAACCATTGACTTATTCAGATGTTTAAGCAGAGATGTTTAAGGGGATGGGAAAGATAAACATATCTGTACAGCAAACTTTCATAAAATAGTAGAGAGTTTTTCTGAAAAATGTAATTTCAATGATGATCTATTACCTGATAGCATTTACACATACTTAAAAACATTGAATTAATGGTTTATACTAAGTCTAAGCAGAATAAAAATGCTAACATTTGATATTTTTGACCAACATTAGTACCAATTTTGGGTAGTTACTAAATATTACATAGAAATGATCCATCTTAATTTAATATTGTGTTCATCTCTAGGGAAAGAAAAATTTGAATCTTTTGTATGTTAGTTGTTTAGCTGTGACTTCAGTTTTTAATTCCTTTCAAATAAAAGAGAGATGAAAAAAAATATTTCAGTAATAGCAAATAAAGGAGTTGGAAATACATTTAATTATAAATACAAGTAACTATGTGAAAAGATTATAATGCCCTCTAAATAAACTATCATAAGAACTCATTAAATGAAGAAATACAACATCATACAAGATTAAAGTTTTGGTGTGCTATAAAGAATCTAATACTAGTTTTAGTTTACAATTAAAGTCTAATATTTAAAGTTCCAATGAGATTATTTTTCCTTTAAAATTGAGAACATTTTATTTTTACTTCTTATAAAAATGTGAATATAATAAACAACAAACAAATTTAAAATCTCAAGTAAGCTATTTTAATACTGACTATATTAGTCCTGATTATCCAGAGAATGAAAACTCACACAATGCGCATGTATACATGTGCATGTGTTTGTGTGTGTGTGTGTGTGTGTGTGTGTCATATGCAGATTTAGCATAAGGAGTTGACTCTTGAGTTTATAGAAGCTCCACAGTGCAGAAATCTGCAGGGTTTGTTGCAAGCTGAAGACCTAGGAGGTCTAAGGGTATAGCTCCTGTCTGAGTTCAAATGCCTGAGAACTAGGAGAGTCAATGGTGTAATTCTAGTCCCAAAGTTGACAGGCTCAGGATCTGGGAAAGCCAGTGATTGGGTTTGAGTTCAAAGGTAGGAAAAAACCTAATGTCATAGTTCAAAAGCTATTGATGGCAGAAACAGTTGTTACGCAAGGAGAATCAGCCCTTTTGATTTAGACCTTCAACTGATTCGATGAGACCAACTCACATTAGGAAGAGAAATCTATTTTGTTCAGTCTATCAATTTAAATGTTAATTTCATTCAAAAATACCCTCACAGGCAAACCTAGAATAATGTCTAGATTTGAATGTTTGTATGTTAGTTGTTTAGCTGTGACTTCAGTTTTTAATTCCTCTCAAATAAAAGAGAGATGAAGAAAAATATTTCAGTAATAGCAAATAAAGGAGTTGGAAATACAACTAATTCTAGGCAAACCTAGAATAATGAATGTCAGGCTACTCCATCACTCATATAAATTGACAAATAAAATTAACAAGTGCTTTCATAAAACATGTTTATAACATGTCATACATTATATATTAATTAATAAGAATAATTAAAACTGTCTCAAAATTGAAAGATGACTGAAGACTAAAGACATTACAGAAATATGTGTATGTGTATGCTTAGTTACATGCATATAATACACAGGTGTGTGTATTACATATATATATGTATATGTATGTGTATTACATATATATATGTATATGTATGTATGTGTATATATATATATCACAATATATTCAAGAGAAATTTGAGGAGGGGTGAATGTGAAGTAATAAAAAATATCTTGAGTGGATTAAAATTTGTGTTCCACCATTAGTTTCTCAAACTGATTTTATTATCCTCTGGAAAGAAGATGATAAATTACTGAAACTATTTAAGAGGAAGATACTCTCTAGACATAACAGCAACACAGTCAAACATAAAACTGAAAAAAACAAATGTTGATATTTAATATCTGTCCTCAAATACCCTTACTTAAAATGCAGAAGATTGGAGAACTGAGGAATTTTGGAGATTTGAAAACAACCAAAACATCTATAACATCCATTGTGTTCTTCTGAGAATTTTTTGGTGTAGGAAGTATCTGAATAGTTTAATAAACAGCAGATATGGAAAAAATACAAGGCAGTGTTAAAGTGCAAGAACAATTGGGTTATCTATATCTGCCAGATGTATTTTATATAGGAAATAAAGAAGAGCATCAATTCCTATTATTCTTTCATAATCTATTGATAACTACTATTGGTAAATTAATGTAAGACCTAAAGATTTTTACAAATGCTTTTATTAGTACATTATAGTTACAACTAATAATGGGGTTCATTTTGGCATAATCATTCATACTTGGAATATAATTTGCTCCATTTCAGTACCCTCTGATTCCTCTTTCCTTCCCCTATTCACTCTCCCTGTTAGCCTTCCTCTACCCTAATGGTATTTTTTTCTATTTATTTATTCTTTAATTGCTGCTTTGTAGACAAACACAAAGGAGAAATTGATTGTGGCATAGTCATATAGGTATATAGCATAATATAATCTATTTCATTCCATAGTTCTTCCTTTTTCCTGTCTCTCCTTCCTCACCCTCTATTCCTTTGTTCACTGATCTTCCCTCTATTTTCATGGAATCCACTGCCCTCTTTCCGCCCCCCTTATTTTGCCCTAGCTTCCACAGATGAGAGAAAGCATTTGATCTTTGATTTTCTGAGTCTGGTTTATATCACCTAGGATGATGTCCTCCAATTATATCCACTTACCAGAAAATGTCATAATTTCATATATGCATCTGTAAGGAATGATTTATAAGATCTTAGAAATTAAATTAGTCTATTAGTAAATAAGTCATTTTCTGCTATTAATATAAAATATGCAACTCAAACATTTTAAGTGGTAGTTAAGATAATCAAAATGTGAAAAATCTAATACACAAAAAGGAAAATTTTAAGATAATCTTACTGCATGAATAACCAAATACATACTGTATATGTAAGATGTTTGCAATTTCTTCCTATGATAAATAAATGCACACATATTTATACATACAAAATTCAAGCCATCTATGATTTCCACAAACTAACATGTAAACATACTATTAATGAATCAAACTGTATCATTATTTAACATTTTTAAATTTCCCTTCATAAAGATAAGAAAAATTACAATGAGCTGTTAGGCTAAATAAAATTTATCTCAGTTGCTATTATCTAGCACCAGTTCTATGCTAATATTTTATTCAAATTAATTTTTCTTCATTTTGTCTGATTCATGTTTAACATAATCATATGCCTATAAATGATTCTTAGGATTTTTTCCCCTGGATCATATTTAATTAAATTGTTACTTAGTTACTAAGGATTCTTTAATATAACTGGATATTATATCTCAGATGGAATTTTGTTTTTTTAATGAAAGAAGAAATTTATTAAAAGTCCCATAATTTGTCATAGTCAGTTTCTAATTACTATGACCAAAAGACTTGAACAAGAACAATTATAAGAGGAAAAAGTATTTGGCTTATAGTTCAGAGGTCTTAGTCCATAGATGGCCAATTTCTTAGCTCTGGACCCCATGATAAGGCAGAATATCATACCAGAAGTATGTGGTGGAGGAAAGCAGCTTAGGACATGGTCACCAGAAAGCAGAGAGATCTCTGCTCACCAAGAACAGAATAGAGACCCCCAAAGCACACCACTACTGATCTCCCCACTCTAGCCACACCTTGCCTGCTTATAGTTACCACCAAATTAATTTACTCATTAAATTATACCTCTCATAATTTTATCATGTTAGCTTTGAATTTTCTTGCATTTTTTCACACATGAGTTTTTGGGGGACAACTCATATCTGAATCAAAATGTAATTCTATGTGTTATTATCAAAATTAGCATCTTTAAGAATCAGTAATGTTAACTCCCACAGATTTGAACTAGAATGAACAAAGACTTGCTGTATGCAACATAGACAAATATGGTCTATTTAAAATAGCCCTTGGATTTTATGAGGATGATGAAATGGAGCTAGGCAGTGACTCCTGACCCTCCAGAGCCTAGAAAGAAGGCAGTGAAGGAACAGCTGACTGGAGAGGTGGGTGACAGAGTAAATGCTCTAAGAATTAATATTGAACAATCTGAGACTTGAGGCAACTTAAGTTTTGTTACTGTAGCAGAAAGAAAGGACAGAGTTCCTTAACCCTGAATGCTGACTAGGGTGGGGAAAGGAGGAGGATCAGGAGAGAGAGAGAAAGAGGAAGCAGAAAAGCACATAAACTCACTTCCTTAACAACAGTTTGAAAGAAAAGCAGATCAAATTAAAATGTGACAGGAGCAGTAGAGTCAGTGAAGAAGATCAAGTACTTTAGCCCAAATTGTGAACTTAAAACTGAGATGGGCATGGCATCCATGTTTTGGAGTTCACAGCTGGCTAAGCTCTCTTGAAGAAATTAAATCAATGCACCTTCTCTCCTTTCTCTCCTCACCTTCAGATAGGAACAAATAAAACTTGAGGGAGTACCTCTGCTGCACCATCTGAGTCTCCCTCCCATCACAAGAATGGGGACCTGGTTATCGGCATTAGTAAAGGAGGATGCTATTCACTGCAGACTACCCATGGAGAGACCACAAGCCAGGCCTCCGACTTAGACAGCCACTGGACTCTATACCATTTTGAAGATGGCCCTGTGGAGGGGAGCAGGTGCATGTCAGAGTGATAACCCTGGGCCCTTTAACCTGCTTCTACACAAATAAAATCAGTCAGCAGATACAGAACAGAAATTGGAGCATCTAGTTTTAGTTCCTTTGGCTGACAAAGGAGAACTGGCAGGTGGGAGTCCTTAGCAACCAGGGGAGTGGCTCCTGTGCCCAATATCTGGGGTTAAAGATGGACATCTTCTAATGGTCCCACATACTGATGAAATCTAAAGAAAAAGACTCAATAAGAAATCTTTCCACTTTGGTATGGTTTACTATAAATATGTCTAATGTCCACTTTGATCACACATGTGTTACTTTTCATTTCAATTCAATAGGTGCTACCTTAGTACTCAATATTGTGCTCTCACCAACAGATAGTATTTCTTCTAATATTTTAATTCATTAATTGGAATTATTCTCTTTCTTTGTTTTACTAGCTCAGGGTTACACTTGCCCCTCTTTTTTTCTCTTACATTTATTGCTTCTGCCTCAAATAACCTCATCTATCATTTTCTTTTTAATTTTTAACTTGGTTTGAATTATTCCTTTTTATCTTTTCTTAGGTTTTTTCTTCTTTTGTCCATTGCTTCCCCTTTCAGACCCTAGATAATATAGTAGCACATTTTCTATCATTAATAACTAATATTTCAAACTATTAAAAATATTACTATAAGTTGATACCTGGATTAGAGGAATTGCAGAGAACACCGTAAACAAGTTTTGTTTTCCCTAAGGGTAGTATTTGACTTTGTTCTGAAGTGATTATTATAAATAGGCTTTAGTGTCTTTTCTCAAAGTGGTGCTGACACTGGGTACAGCAGAGAACACACATTGATTAAAAATATTTATATCTGAATATTCACCCATCCCAGAGTTCTTAAAAGAAAGCAGCTCATTAAATAGTTCCTTGCATAAAAGAAAAAGCAATAATCTTCCCAACACGTGGGTAGACACAAAAAGCAATACAAAAAAGCAAGGAAGCAATCCATCACAAATAGCTCACAACAAAGCAACTGACTTTTGATACCATGGAGGAGGAAATGTCAGAGAAAGAATTTAGGAAGTTGTTAGTTAAAATATTCAGTGAGCTAAAAGAAAATGAAAGGAATGAAGTTAGAGAGAAAATACAGGAAGTGAAAGATCCCTTCAATGAAGAAACAATGAAAAGAGAACCAAACAAAAACCTGAAAATGGAAGACTCAATAAAATCAAATGAAAAGTTCAATGGAAAGCATCGCCAATAGGTTAGACCATTTTGAAGGTAATTTTTAGGCCCAAAACAAAGTATATAATCTTGAATATGAAGTTGATATTGAGATCATGACCAGAATATACAAAAATAGGAGATAATATTGAGACACCACGTTTGAGACTCATCAGGGTAAAATTAGTCTTGATAATATAAACTAAAGAAATTCACAGTTTTGTTCAATAAAATAATAATAGAAAAGTGTTCTCAATCTTTGGAAGGAGATAAAAATAAAATTATAAGAGGCATTTAGAACCCCAAAGAGACAACATCTAAAAAGTTCCTTTCCAAGACACATTATGATGAAAATGCCTAATAAACAGAATAAGAATAGAATTTTAAAAACCACAAGAGAAAAATGGCAGATCACATTTTTAGCTAAATTACTTTGGATTTCAACTTATTTCTCAACCCAGACCCTAAAAGCCAGGAGGTCTTGAAATGTATCAAGCACTCAAAAAGAACAGGTATCATCCAAGATTATAATAATCTAGCAAAACTTTCCTTCAGAATTGAAGGTAAAAACCTTCTATAATAAGTAAAACTAAAAGAAATCATAACCAGGATGTCTGTACTACAAAATATACTTGATGTTTTATACAGAATAAATTAAAAATAAAAACTGAGAACTAGCATAGGGATGAAGTACATTAGAAGAAGAGTTAATTAAAGAAGAAGCAAGACTGAATTAAACATTAGAAATAAATTGAAATAGCAGAAAATAAAAATTATCTCTCTAGAATAACACTAAATGCAAATGGTCTAAACCCTCCAATTGAAAGACAGATTTGCAGACTGGATTAAAAACTGAACACAAACATAGTGTGTTATGTTCTGGATTTGATGTGCCCTCAAAAAGTCATGTGTGAAACAATGCAAAAATTTTAGAGGAAAAATAATAAAAATAATTGGGTTATGAGGGCTTTAATGCAATCAGTGAATTAATCCCCTGATGGGACTGACTGAGTGGTAACTAGAGGCAGGTAGATTGTGGTTTGTTGGAGGTGGTAGGCTCTGGGGTGTGCCTTTGGGGGACATATTTTGTACCTGGCAAGTGGAGTTTCTATCTCTCTTTCCTTCTGCCACACCTCAAGCCCTGAGGAATGGAGACAGCTATCTATGGACTGAGACTTCAGAAACTGTGAGCCTCTCAATAAACTTCCTCCTCTAAAATTGTTCTTTGTAAGTTCTTTAAGTCACGGGAGTGAAAAGCTAAAACATAAATTGGTACCAGGACTGGAAACTTGCTGTGAATAACCTGACCATGTGGTTCTTAAGCAGCTTTAGGGAACTGGTGGGAGAAACTTTAAGATGTTTAGCAACACAAACCGGAGATGTTTTAGTTTCTTGAAACTGGAGCTTAATGGCCAATTCTGGTGGGAATGCAAAAGATGAAAATTCCAATAGGACCATGGACAGTGAAGATGGATCTCAAGTTTACAGGAAAAGTTGGACACTGTTGGTAACTGGACCAGAGGCCATTCTTGTTATGTCTGGATGACAAGCTGTCTGCACTTGCCTGTATTCTGACACTTTCTGTGAGGCTGATTTTAAAAGTGACAGACTTCTTAATCTGGAAGAAGAAATTTCTAGACACCATGGCATTCAGGAAGTGGCATAGATATTGCTGGTGGCTTTTATTCACATGTATTGTGTTTACAATACATGTTCAGGAACATAATAAATAATAGATGTATTGTGTTCACAATAAATATTCAGGAACAGAAAGCAGAGTAGAAAGATTTGAAAGGTGGGAGTAAAACAAGAGTTAGGGAAGCTGAAGTTATTAGACATTATAGTCACTAAAGAAATGCTGAAGACTTTGCCCAGAGATAATAATAAAGATGGCTTGAGGGCATCTCAGGAGCTGGCAAGACCACCCATCTCAGGCTCAAGGGTGGAAAAGTAAAAATTATCTTGAAAAAGACCAGTGGGGTGTTCTTCTGCACAGGGGGCCTGGGAAGTTACAACAACAACAACAACAACAGCAAAAAAACAAACAAACAAAAAAAACTTGCTCAGCCACCTAGACACGCAGAGGCTGCTGCAAAAGTAAAACCTCCAGAAACCCTGGAGGTTTTACTTCTGCTCAAGACGACTGCAGATTTTGGTGTCAATCATGAGGTGCTGGTTTTACAGGAATGCAGGATACTGGAGTTAGGGGGTCTTGGAGGCTTCCATCAAGATTTCAAAGGAAGGTCTGGGAGGTTAGGCAAAGTGCAGGAGGGTCAAAGTTCCTATAGGCACCCCCTGAGAGGGCAAAGTGTTGAGATGTGAAGAGGAAGCTGAAGCTGCTGTAGAGATCACCAAGATTAAGAAATGTCAATAACATGGGACATTGTCTTAGGAAAGCCCGGGGACTTGAGAATAAACTAGCCAACAGAAAAGCCACTTGGGCTACAAACAACAAAGCCACAGAGGTGGAGCTACACAAGCTCTCTGGAGAGAACATCAGGATGCCATGTGCACAGGTGCCAAATGTGGAGCTACAGGACTTGTTTGCCCAGCTGGATATCAGTCCTGGATTGGTCCCATCCCCTCTTTCTAGGTCCCTTTTTTTGTGAATGGCGATGTTTACTCTGCACCTTTATATATTGGATACTTTAAAGCTCAAGATGTAAGCTTGCCCTGAGTCTCAGAGGAGACTTTAGACTTGAACCTGTGGGCAGTCGTGGGACTATTGAGACTATGGGAGACTCTTATAAATTGTGAGATGATCATGAGCCTGGGGTGGCCTGGGGTGGAATGTTATGATCTGGATGTGATGTGTTCCTCAAAAGGTCATGTGTGAAAAATACAAGAAGGTTTAGAGGGGTAGGAAGGTTATGAGAACCTTAACCCAATCAGTGAATTAATCCTCGGATGGGATTAACTGAGTAGTAGCTAAAGGTGGGTAGACTGGCTGTAAAAGGTGGGTCATTGGGGGCATGACTTTGTATCTGGCAAGTGAGACTCTCTCTTCTTTCTGCTCATCATGTGAGCTGGTTCCTCTGCCACACTCTTCTGTCATGATGTTCTGCTTCACCTTGAGCCCCAGAGGAATGGAGCTGATTATCTATGTTTGAGACCATGAGCTCCTGAATAAACTTTTCCTCGTCTAAAATTGTTCTTTGTCAGGTCTTTCAGTCACAACAGTGAAAAAGCTGACTAAAACATACTCTTTACAAGAAACTCACATCACAGGCAAAGATTACTACAGAGTGAAAGCAAAAAGATAAGAAAAGCTATGCCATGCAAATAGAAATGGAAAGCATGCAGGGACAGCTTCTTTTATATCACACAAAATAGACTTCAAGCCAAAATTAATCAGAAGAGAGAAAAAAGATCACTTCATACTAGTTAAAGGAATTATCCTAGAAGAAAATATAATGATTATAAATATTTATGCCCCAAACAGTGGTTCATTATGTGTGTAAAACCAACCTTTCTGAATATAAAGATTCAAATAGACCTCAATAAAATAATACTCAGTGATTTCAGCTATCTCTCTCACCATTAGATAGGTCATCCAGACATAAGTTAAAAAGACTCTTCAGAACTAAAAAGTACCATTAATCAAATGTACCTAACAGACATCTATAGACCAATTCAATCACTAGCAACTGAATTCACTTTTTTCTCAGCAGCACATGGAACTTTCTCTAAGATGAATCATATTTTGTGGAACAAAACAAGTCTTAGTAAATACTAAAAAAATTAGAGAAAACACTTGCATCCTGTCAGATCATAATGGAATGAAATTAGAAATCAATGAAAGATGTGGGTCTTTATGATTTTAAAAATTTCCAAAATGACTAAACCCAAAAGTTAAAACTAAACAAATTTGAAGAAGAGAAAGTAAGACAGTAGATAGAACAGCTGTGTGCAGAGAATTATTATCAACAGAGACTTAAGAATGCTATACAGTTGGAGATGCTGCCTCTTAAAAATTAATAAAACAGTGATTACTACAGAGGACTTGGACAAAGAGTGGGAGTAGGTTAGGAGTTTATTGGTTTCCATTGTATAACCTTTCATGATGTTAAATGTTTACCACCACATGCATATGTTAATGTGGATTTTAAACCTCCTTAGGTAGATAAGCAAGAATTTGACTGGGGTTAGAGTAGATTTCTATGACAGGTGGAAACTGTGCTTGATTACATGTGGGGGAGACAGCTGTTAATTGTGTCTCTGTCCACCAGTCAAAATTCCAGATACATTTTATTTGATTAATTAGTTAATTCCAGGAATTGAATCAAGGTGCTCTTAACCATGGAACGACATCCCCAGCCCCTCCCCACCTTTTATATTATTTAGAGACAGTGTCTCACTGAGTTACTTAGGGCCTTGCTTAGTTGCTGAGCTGGTTTTGAACCCATGATCCTCGTAAGGCAGCCTCCTAAGTCCCTGGGATTACAGGAGTATGCCACGTTGCCTGACTTCAGATATTTTTCTTAATCTTTCATTCCTTACTTTCCTCATATGAAATGTACTAAGTACAGAATAACTATTTTATTAACTAGTCAACTATAGAATGACTATATATTTACTATCCTATTTGCAAAGTGGTATTTAACATTAATAACTGTGCTAACAAAATTAAAATAAACAGTGCTATCTAAACTACCAGTGATATTTTGTAAAACGTTCAGCCTGTGATTTTGCTTTATCTCATTCTTAAAGCTCTATTATATTCACAAATTTTTGGGAGTCAAGAATGGCAGCCTATATAAAATATTGGTTTTATATTCAAAAATAGTCAAATGGCATTGTATTTTATAAACAAGGAAAACTAGTAATGTTTACTATAGTGACTAAATGGAATATATATCAAATTGAAAGTACTTCTACTTCAAGCTATAACTTCAAAAGTTATAGCTTTTCAAACATTTTCAGTATTACACAGAATAAGCATGAATTTGGGGGAAATATGGCTGACTTTTTCAGCAAAAATTTTATATGATAATTTAGAGGATATATTTGGGCATGAGCAATAATTTCTCTAGAACAATGATATGGATAGACAAAGTATCATAGTATTAGCAGTTACAACTGTACCATTTTAATTGAGGTAATTAGACTTTATGAAGTGATAGGACATTGATCCTAAAAGGATTGCTTCATTGTCAATTATAAACCCTGAAGTAAAAAAACACAGAAGTGTCATGATGACCACTTATTCTCAAGTATTCAACAATTATTTTGTATGATATTCTTAATTAACATTAACAGTATATATTGAAGTAATTGTAATATAATTTTATTACCTAATAAAATTAATATACCATTATATATTATAAATATGTATATATGTTCACTTGCTAACTCACAATCTAATGGAAGTTTCAAAGCTTTAATAAGATAGGTGACAGTAGAAACAAATATAAGTGCATTAGGTCATAAATTAACTTTTCAATATTGAATTGCAGAACAGTCATTTTTTTAATTTTATCTCTTGTTGCTATAATGATTTTGCACTTAATCCTTCAATTTATGTTAAGACCCATACAGTGACAAAAGAACATTGATCTTAAGATCATGTGATAGTTACTAATAGCCAGGTTGAGTATGTTGAACAAAATCAACAGGATTAGTTATCTTTTTATAACTACTGAATCTGAAGAAAAGTTTGACCTTAAAAAATATTGTGAACATTTGATAAAAGGACAAATTTAGAGTCTAAACATAGACACTTCTAGTCTATTGATTTACTGGGACACACAAATTGTTCTGCTATGTGGCTGAGGTGGTAGAAAATCAGTGCTATAAAATCAATGAGACTGTTATACCTAGATTTTGCTTTTCCTGATTCATGCTATCATTTAACTCTTCATGACCACAGAAGCCCTTTCAATAACATGAACTTTTATAAAGGAAAAATATCATTTAAAACACCACTTTGGTACAAATAACATTTTTAACTATTTCATTTACCTGCCTTGCAACTTATGCATTATGCTACTTTTTCTTTGCAGTGTTTTCAAGGAAAATTTTTTTGCATCATTCTCTACTACAAATATCACTTATATAGCTTCAAAATATTTTGCTCTTATCATGAATCTGAATTTAGTACTATTCCTATGAAAACATGTTCTTTGTTTAAATAATATATTTTAAGACGTGCCCCTAAACAATGACAAAAGCATGAATTTATGTAGTTTTTTGTTCTTAAATTAATAGTTTGCCACTAACACTTTCATGAATTAGAGATTTTACTCCTGTCCTGAAAGGTTTTACATGTTTTCATATGAAGATGCAGATACAGCATTTTTAAGCCTAGAAGAGAAATATGCAGTCCATGTATTTTTTTCTATCAAAGCTGTTTTTAAATCCTAGGTTTCTTCTTGTTTTTTGAATTTCTATGTAAAGCAAAGAAGGAAAGTGACCATCTCTTAGTCCAGAAATGGTTTTATGCAAAATCTACCCAAACCAGAATGTAAACAATGCAAGTTTAATTTGCTGTATAAGACTAAGAATAATTTTGTTCTTTGGTTTACACACAATTCAGACCAGAATGAACTCTAAAGTTTAAAGAAAATAATTACTTTATTTCTTTCAGTCGGCTACTGAAAACAACCTCAAAAAGACTTTTAAAAACCTATGATGTTTTCTTTTCCACTTATCACTTAATGGTGGAAAAGACTCACTCAAAACTACAATTCAGATCAAAGTGCTGCCAAGGTATAAAAGATTTAAGGGAAATTTAACTATTAAACATGATAATTAATGAAAAACCTCTAGGCCCAAAAAATTTAAGAGGAAATCTTCACTTTTATAATTATATCATCATCATCATCATCATCATCAGACTCAGGGTTAAACACCACCAAAACTTCTGGATAGAAAAGGCACAGACTGGTTGGTTTTGAATACTGAGAAATGGAGAGTATTTGGGTCAATACAGCCCTAGAGCTGTGATGTATCAATCACTGATGTTGTTATGGGGCTCAACTTAAGAACAGACCAATCACCACTGAGAAGTCCAAATTTGAGAGTCTTTATTAAGCCGGCCAGCTGACTGTCACACACAATGCCCCAAAAAATGGCTATTGGGAGAATAGCCCCGACCACAGGGTTGTAGGGGTTTTTATATCAAAAATCAATCATTAGTGTCTGTTGCTATGATTTGAAATTACAAACTAACATCATTAGATCATCGACAGAGGGGGAAGTGGGTCAAAATGACCCTTACTAGGGACAAACTAGAGAATGGTTGCTAACATCCACACAATCACTGTTCACATGGTACATTGTTTAAGAGCAATAGAGATCAAAAGAGAGCAATTTTTCATTACATAAGAATTGTCATTTTGCATTGCTAAACATGTCATGCTAAGTAACTGAGGATGTGTACAAAGGCAGGATGTTCCCATGGGAGAAGCTTATTTCCTACATAACATGGAGTCTCAGGGCAAAATGGAGTTTCTTTAGTCATTTCCCTTAGAGTCTGACCTATAACATTCTCATGGAGCCAGATCTGTCAGCCCATCACAATGTGTATACATGGTCCCTGCACAGCAAGTTGTTTTTGGAAGGATAACTAGCTTAATGGACTAGATAAAAGCAGCTGTGAACTTCTTTAGCACTGAGATTGGGAGTGGTCTTTCTTCTTTAAATGTTTAGTGAAGCTCCTCAGATGGTGTATCTGACACAGTGGTATATGTCATGCTGGATTGGTTTTGTTATTATTAGGATATTCATAAACTTATTATACTTCTCACTCAGGTCATGGAATATGTTGTGATTAAGTTGGTGCCTTTCCTGTTGGCATCCCTTGTAAACCTACTGATGTAAAAGCAAGCAACAGTTCTAAAAACCATATTAAATTTCTTGCTTCAGTTTCCTTTTATGCCTTTCACCAATGCTAAAAATAATAAAGTGATTTAGAAGAAAAGTGTAAAAAACATGGGATAGAATCATTGATTTTAGAAACTGATGAAAATAAGGTGGTTATGAATGGAGCCAAAAGTTTTAATGCAGTACTGTTGAAAGTTAGGTGAACTTATAGGAGATTCTATTGTTACCCTGATATTTAAGGGTCTGAAAAAAAATCCCTCTATTTGGAGAAATTAAAATAAGAAAAAAAAAAAAACAAAAAAAAAAAACAGAAACCAAAACAGGCGATGAGATAACCTGACCTTAAACTACTAGGGGCAAATTAACTGGGATGAGAATTAACAGAGACCAAGGTTGACCTGATCCCTAACTGGAAATCGAAAGCCATATGCACATGTGTGGGTAAAATGGGCAGGGATGGAGAAGAAAACTTCTTGCAGCTTCTTTATGTGGGAACATAAAGCCACTGTGATTCCAAACCTGCTGGTGAAGGCCTAACAGTACTGTGATTAGATTGGAAGGATGTGGGCATTCAATAGTTGACAGAAATATGGTTAAAATTTAGATGAAAATTGGATTTAGAGGAAATAAGTATTGGTCTAGACATTGGGTGGCAGGCTGAATTCACTTTTTAATGAAGAAAAGTATTTAGTAGAAATGTACTACAATGAACATATTCAAAGCAATTCTTTCCTAAGATAGAAGTTAGCATGCAAAGAAAATACAGTTCAATGAAGCAAGTCAGACAGATTCAAGGAAAAATGCAGGACAGTGCTAGGACCAGTGTTAGGAAAGAGATTGTATTCTGACCCAAAAGGGTCTCTTGGCTATTTTATATTTTAACACAGGTGGATGCAGAGTAGCCATGGGACAATGATCCTCCATTCTTGCTAATGAATCTTAAGGGAACATTCAAGGGACTATTATATACCTTCAAATGTATAAAATTCCCTGGGTGTACACTTAATTTGCATCAAAGCATTATGGCTATCCTTGCCTCCAGGGCATAGCAAAGTAAAACATATATTGTTTCAGGCATAAGATTGGATTTATTCTGAACATTTATGTTTTTCTCATGGAAGAGGAGTGTGCTCTACCATACAACAGCATAAAATGGAAACCAGTCTCAATACAAGCCTGCTAACTGAGACAAAGTGACAGAATTTTCCCCCAACTAACTAGAAGTCTAGAAATAGCCAAATAATGGCCAATTATAATAACACCTCTTCATATCTGGCATATGGGTGAGGGCTGATTCTGCTGGAAAGTGATAGTGAATACATCTGCGATTCTGTTTTCTTCTACAATAAAGCTAAATTATGCCATGATCTTACTATTTTATGAAGTAACACTGGAATTATTAGTAAGATTCCATTACCTTATGCAGAATAGTCAGACAATAAAAGTGATAGGAACTACCAGAGGTGGCAGATTGAGTATGATCCTCCTTAGCATGTGATATTTGTGGAAAATAATTGTTCTAAGGAAGAACAGGACTTAGCTAATGAACAGTTAATTTGCCTGCTAAAGAGTTTGGTACAAGTTTATCATGAAGTACAAATAATAATGGATTAAGATATAAGGAGGAATCATATTAGTACAAAATACAAACATAGATACAATGGCTTCATAGAATGGATTGTTTGTTTAAATCTATCCCTATCCCACACTGTCTTCTCCAAACTGTAGGTGAATGATTTAATTATTTTTTGTCTGACTTTTTTGAATTAATTATGTGAAGTCTGTACTCATGTTCAGTCTTCAAGTTTTTCCTTTATTAGTTTATGGTTCAGCTAACACTTGAATATATTTTTTAAATATCTGGAACCATAATTGATACAGGGCATCTATCATAAAAAATTATATACTAAATACAAATGCTGAGAAACAAATATCCTTATTTTGCTATGATAGCACCCAACTAAGGATAGGTATCTTTGAAGCACAAATGTTAAAAAAAAAAAAAAAAAATTGAGTATGTTCCATTCTTCATTTTTGGTTGCTTGAACATTGAATAAAATATCTACTTAATTCTATAATTAGAGGACTTCTATTTATTTTCTTTCATGAGTTTTATAGTTTCAGCTGTTGCACTTAAGTCACTTATATTTTTTTTAATTTATTTTTGATTTGAGGTAGGGGACCAGCCTCATTTTTGGCATATGGACATAAAGTCTTCATGGCAACTATATACAACGAAAACACTATTCTCCCTCTGCCATAGAAATTTCTTAGTTAGCATTACTGATGTTATTCAATGTCTCTCTGAGGTTCTATTTGTTTCTGTCATTTTTTGTTTTCTAACCCTCAGACTTATAATCTCAACTGACATATCTTAAAGTTTTCTGATCTTTTTCTTCTGCCTCCTTAAATCTGGTCTAGTGAATTTTCACTTCAGGTATTGTACTTTTTAACTCCAAAATTTCTATTTTTTTACTATTTTCTTATAATTTCAATATCTTTTTGATATTTTATATTTGATTATATAATTCTCTCAGACCTTCCCTTTGTTCTTTAGGCACAATGCTCTTTAGTTATTTGAATACATTAAAAATAGTGAACCAGAAGACTTTTCTAGTACCTCCTCAGTGCAGTTTCTTATGTTTATTATATTTTGCTTGGGTCATGAATTCTGGTTTTCTCAAATGTCATAGTTTTATTGAAAACTGGACACGTTCCTTTTTTCATAGGGTTTGTTGATTTGATTTTTATTTTAGTTGGTGACATTTTTGGACTAATTATGTGAAGTCTGTACTCATGTTCAGTCTTGAAATATTTGCTTTATTAGTCTATAGTTCAGCTAATACTTCCATATTTACTTAAATATCTGGAATCAATAAATTTCTCAGTCTTTCCCGAGGGATTGGGTGCATACCTGTGTGTGGGGGGGGGCATGCTTTCAATGATCTGGAAGGTGGTTTATAATTCTGTTAACCTTCTCTCCCTGCTTGCATTAAGCCTAAAAGTTAGCAAGAAGCTGGTGGTTTTTGGGGGGATTGGCTTATTTCTCTTAGCGTGATAGTTTCCAGCTCCTTCCATTTGCCAATCAAAGTCATAAAACCATTCTTTTTAATGGCTGAGTAATATTTCATTGTGTATATATGCCACATTTTCTTTATGCATTCATCTGTTGAAGGGCACCTCAGTTACTTCCATAGCTATTGGAAATTGAATTGCTATAAACATTGATGTGACTGTGTCACTGTAGTACTGTGATATTCTCTCTGATATGTGAATGCTAACACATAACAAGAAGGCGGGCAAGAATAGTAGTTCAGTAGATTAGACAAAGGGGAATGAAGGAAAGGGAACGGATAGGGGAACAGGAAAGATAATAGAATGAATCAGACATAACTTTCCTACATTCATATATGACTACATGATAAGTGAAACTCTACCTCATGCACAACCACAGGAATCGATCCTTGTTAAAATAAATTGTACTCTATGTATGTATAACACGGTAAATGTATATCTAAAAAGAACAAATAAAATAATATAATTTTTGAAAAGAGGTTAGTGTTTAGGGACTTCTCATAACATTCTTGGGCATGCAAACAGCTCTACAAATACATATATTTCTCCAGACTCAAGAGAATAACTTAGAGATTTTTCCAATCTCCTATGAATATTTCATTCCCCAGCTTTTTCCTTATAAAGTTAAACCATTATTTGCTCCAAATGTTACTCCCCACTTCATGAAGTCTCACTATTAAATAATTGTCTCCACTTGCATTTGGCCAAAACTCTCCCTGCTTCTCAAAGCGAGCAAAGGTTCTTCAAGCAGGCATGTCCCTAGCCAGGTCAAATAAAGACAGCTTCATGAAGGAAAATTTCCAAGAAAGGCCAACAAACAATAGTTTTGGGTTGGATGGATTCTGAGGGGGTCCAGCCCATTTTGCTCCCTCCAGTGACTATTTGTCTCATGCTCTGTTTTTGACAGAGGTGGTAAGCTGTTGGCTACCAAGGCTACCACAGACCTTAGGAGGCATGATGGAACTAAGGCAAGTTAAAAATATCACACACTTGTTCCTAATTGAGATTCAATTATATTTCTTAAAATTAAAAAAAAGAAAGCCTTGAGTGCTATAGGCTTTTGATTTTTGTAGAATTCTAAAAAAGTGGATTCTGACCATTCTTTGTCAATATTTTCATAGCTTTTATGAAGGAGAGGATTTTCAGAGGTATTTTTTTTTTCCATTATGTCAGCTAAGGGTCACTCTCCATAATCCTATCTTAGAGGCCTAGTGAAGACTAAAGCATGCTAAGAAAATGGAACACGGCTTGACATTTACTGGGTGCTCCTTAACTCTTATTTCCTTTAAACTTTCACTAAAAATGTTCTTAACTTCCCCCTAAACAATTATCTTCTTCTGTGTCAATAGCTATTTTCCAACTTTGTCCAGGGATATGTCATGATGAGTAAATAAGATCTTACAGAAACCCAAGTGACATTTATCAACTTTATGACTGAATTCAGTCACACCTCTAAATATATTTTTCTTATGGAGGAAGAAAGGGAAATATTTTACCTGTCACTTAGTCCTTAGGTTTCTTAGTAAATCTTCAGTTGCCCTAAAGTTGCTTATTGTCTCCTGACTATGTCTGTCTACTCGCCTCAGTCACCAAGTGTGCAATAGCAGTTGTGTTGAAGGTCAGTAAATTCAACTCTGTAACACATGTTGCCATTGAAGCACTGATTGTCCACACTGGAATATACATGAAGTAATCTCCCATATTCCCTTAACAGGGGATCACACATTACCAGGATTCAAATTGCCCTGAAGCTGAATTGTTTCCTTCCTGAAATATTTTTTGATGACTTTTATTGCATTTCTTTATCTTTTTCAGGATGGAGTAACCCTTCTCATCATGAGCCTCTTACAATTCGAAAATTACAGTGGTTTCTGGTGACTTCTACCTCACTTCTTTTCAGATCAATTTATTCCACCTCCCTTCCTTATAACTCAGGAATGCTCCATACTGCTGAGTCTTCATCACACCACAAAGCAAAGGCATGCTGTGCTTGAATGCTGTTTCTGACCCAGAATGTTCTATTCATCTGTTAAGTAGACTATTTAATTTTAGCCAAATCCATAGCATAGACTTGCTTTTTCATCATGTAATTCCAAAGTTCATTCTACAAAAATAGATTTCCATTCTTCTTATTTTACATGTTGTTAGTTTCCTCTAGCTATTATCACAAACTATCATAAACTTGTTGGCTTAAAATATCCAAATTTATTCTTACAGCGATGGAGATGATTTTTGAGGTGATTTCATTGACTAAATTGAAGGTGTCTGCAGGGCTGTTCCTTCAAAAGGTTCTAAGAGGGAATCTGTTCCCTGCCTTTTAAAATTTCTGGATGCTGCCGCATTCTCTGGCTCATACCTGCTTCCCCACATCATTGGAATGTATGGATTCTGTTGTCAAAACTTCTTCGTTGGTCCTCATTCTTTTGGCCTTCTCGTAAGGACAGTTGTGATGACATTTAGGACTCACCCAAACAATCCAGTATAACCTTCACATCTCAAGATCCTTAACTTGCTGACTTTACCATACTAAAAATAACATTCTTTACCCTGTGTACATTAAAGACCCCGTACTCCTATCTAAATCCTTTGCTCTACTTCTAAAATTCACAGGTTCTGGAAATTATGATTTGGACACATTACGGGATCATTATTCAATCCACCACATCTGCATCATAATGTAAATGTATTCATTTTAGTAATGTGAACTCCATTAATTACAGAGATTTTCAATAAACCACTTTCTTTGCTTTACAACAAGGTTTTGGTTTATGGGTTGTCCACATATACTCAATGGTTACCACTGGTAGAGAAAAAAGTTAATGTAATATGAGATATTGAAACAGTGTCATCAGTCACCAGTTTCTTATCTAATAAATATCTGAGTTTTCTGTAAAATAATACCACATGTCATAGAGTAGTTTTAAAAGGTTAATGAAAGAATGAACATGACCACCCTAGTACAACCTAGATACTCATAACAAGTTTATTTATGCCAGTTTTATTATTTAATATCTGCTTATTCCAGCCACTTCCCATGCAAAATTCTAGGTACTGGACTTACTATCTTTATTCGATTAAAATAAAACACTGCCCTTGGGAGAAGTTCTGAGGCAGATTTTTATGTAAAAACAGCTGATTCCCTTTAGAAACTCCTACAGTCAAGCAGTCTCCACAATAAACTTAACTTAGTCACATTATTGTCCATTAGGTCAACAGTCTCAACAACTGACTTTTTCCAGTTGAAAACAATGGGTTTTTGAGGTCTTATAAGCTTAATTCACACCAATATATAAGTATATTCTTTCATCAAAGGAGAATATTATTGAGGGAACCAATTTTGTGGATTGTCAAATCACTACATATTCTTCAAAGAGGACTCTGAAGTAAGTTTAGAACTAGCCAGCATAATAATTGAAAGAAGTATCCATGATGAATCAAAATGAGTACTTCTATGATTCCCTTTTCTACACATCTGCCCCATGGACAGAAGAACTTCAATCTAGGAGGAGTTTAGATGGATATTGATAACTACTGGCAATTTCCATTAGGTTGATTTTTTTTTCCATATGAGTTTTCTCTAAAGAAGTTGATGAATTAGGTTTCTGATATGCAAATTAAATTACATATATTTTTGTCTAATTGATGCTATACTCATGGTATCCTGATTATATTTTGGAATTTGCTAAACTGTTAAATGAGACTTTTCTCATATTTTCTTGATATGTGAATTTATGTGGCAATCTTACTTCAGAATGAAATTTTACTGCTATAAATTTTTATCACCACATATTTCAGAGTCATTTGATTGTCATTCTCAATAACTTACAATAATAATCCAGATAAACTGCTGAGAAAGGTAAGGCAATTTGCTGCTTTGTTTCATAATGTAGGATACTGCTATTTTTTCCCCTTAGACCTTGAGAAAGGAGAGGAAATGTCGCAAGAACTTCTTGGTAAAAAACAGTTTTTCTGATAACAATCATTTTCCTTAGGTTCGTCATCAGAATATTTTGGTGAGAAGGTCTTTCTCAGTATGTCTTTAAAAATGAGCTTTATGCAATATAGTTATTGATATTTGCTTTATGCTATTACTGTTTGAAAAAATTACTACAAAATGAACTTCAATCCTTGGCTATACTATTTTAATATTATATGCTAATTTGAAAAGTTACTTCTGTTCTTTCAGCCAATTATATTTGATTATCACACCTTTACAGAGGCTTGATTACTTAAAAACAGATTAAATTTATGGAAGTCTATTTTAAATAATAAAATTTATTTTATTAAATACTACCTTTTTCTATAATTCTAATAAGGGTTTTATTAACAATAACAAAAAAGTTGAAGAATCTTCCCCAATGTAACTACAATATATTAACAAGTAAAGTTCTTATTTAAAAGATTTATTACCAAAAGACTTATTTTGAAACAAATATGAAAATAACTGTATTTATATTTATACTCAAGGATATTTTAATTCTGAAAGTATTTAAGAAGAGCAATATATCAAATTAATTGGTCTGACAACACAGTGCAGAAGAAGAAAGAGCAAAAATTTTTATTTAGTGAGTCAATTTACATATTCTCCTGGACTACTCCCTAGTTATCTCTGGTAAGTTAAATGGCCCCTGTGTACCTCAGTTTCTATTGAACTGACATGACTATTGATGTTATTTCTAATTCTCAGAAATAAGACTAATATCTTTTCAAAGTAACAAATTTCACTGATGTGTACTGTAGTTAATAGAATGAATATTAAAGCATGCTTAATTTTTTTTTTCTTGGACTGTATAATCTTTGGTAAGATAGTGTGTTTTTGTTTTGCTTTGTTTTGTTGCATATTTTCTTTCTCTAAAAATTCCTAGCATAATTCTGAATTCTGAAAACAAAGTATGCAAAAAATAGTTGACAAATATATGACATTCTGTTATTTTAAGTCTTGATCTCAATTCAGTTAAATTTTACTTCTCAGTATGATAATAAAAGTCATTTTTAAACAGCATTTTTCAGATTATTCTCTAGTAGAAAACGTCATCACATGTAAAAATCTAATTGCTTGGCTCTTGAGAGTGGGGAGAAGTATTAAGTGAAGCTTGCAATAGAAGTGATGTTCTGATCCACAGCAGGAAAATCACTTAGATTCCTGGCTGTTATCACTTTGTCTCAATATTATAAACATTAGTTAATGATAGTTAATCCTGGACACTCCGGGGTTGCTTACTCTTAGCCAGGTATTGTGAAAGGTTTATATTTTCTCTTTTACTTTGAAATAGCAGGAACTAATCAAGCCCCATTGTATAAAGATATTTTATTTTTAAGGCCAATGTAAATTGATTCTAAGGAAGGAGTTCTGGAAATTTAACATATTTGAAATTTATTCTATTATAGCAGTGATACAGTGCATTTCATGGAATCCTAGGGTAGGTGGACTCTAATGTCAAAACCAGTTTCCTAGTAATTTTCAAACATCATTTATTTATCTTATTCTTTTTGGTGGCATATACACCAAAATGTAATTGTGGGTAAATTGCAGATTTCTTGCATAAATCAAGACATGTGCAGAGTATCAGGATTATTGTGTCCTTTCTACCATGCATTTGCAGAATAAGAAAACAAATGAATAATAATAAAAAACAAAACACTGGGTTCACTTATTAATATCTTTGATGAAGTGGTAGAAAGTACTAATTTTATTAAAACTCAACTATGAATATGTCATTTTACTATTTTCTCATGAAATGAAAAGCTCATATAAAAGACTTTTGGTGTATATAGAAGAATGATGGATTTTTAAAGAAAACACAAAAATGTTCAAGTGTCAAGCTGCTTTTGGCAACTTCTTTTCATGAAGCATGATTTTATTTGAAAGAGTGATTGACAGACAAATTATAACTACAATGTTTGATATTTTGTGGACACTTTTTGAAGATAAATGAACTATACCTGTCTTTCAAGAAAAACAACTGGAAATAATTGTTGCCAGTGAACTTCTAAGCAAAAATAAAAATTATGAGATGCTTTCACTAGTCTGGAAATTATTGGTGGAAATATTTTTAATTTGTAATATATGGTATTTACCAAAAGATATTTCGGAGACTTTTGAAATATCACATCATAAGGGTAAAATAAAGAATAATTTTTAATCATGAATTATAGGCCCAACTAAATTAAATTAGACACATTTTTATTTACATGCATATAAGCTTTTTTTACTTCATTTAAAAATTGAGATTTCATTGCCTGATACAATCCTTTTTCATTTAACATTATTTTTTAAAATTTATTTATTTTGATTCATTGTAAACAAATGGGGTACAACTTGTTTATCTGGTTGTACATGAAGTAGAGTCACATTACTTTATAAAAAAGGTCATACAATTTTAGAAATTAGAAATAAAAGACTTTCTCCTTTGTCCATACTTATTTCTTCTTTGTATAGCATAAAAAAAATAATTTCAGATAAACAAAGTTTATTGTGGATGTTTCTACAGACATGCTATCCCAGAATATAGCATCTCTGCATCTGAGAAAACCCCTGAATCAGGCCATAAAACTTATCTGATCTTCCCTTAAGAATATCATAAGACCTTCATTCCAGAAGTGCTTTCCCTGTTCCAAGAGGAAAGGATTGTTTCATTTCTGAAGATGCAGAGCTACAGTGGAGAATCCTGACTGACAGGCCTTGCCCAATTCCCACCCCAGTGCGTTTCCATGAGGTCACACCTTCTTGTCCCCACAATATTCACTTCCTCTTTTAAACTGAGTGAGGATAAATATATACACGCTTCCTTGTGTCTTTGGATTTTCATTTCGGAAGGTTCCAAGGCTCATAAACTGACATTAAGTAAGTTTGTGTGATATTCTCTTGTGCTTCTGTCCTTTGCTGTAGAGGTTTTAGTTATAAATTAAACTATGGATGGAAAAGAAATCCCTTTACTTCTACACTGTCAATCTTTTAGCCCAATCACTCACATTTCTGCACTCTTCAAAGATTTTCCAATATCACTAAAGAATTGTTATGTCTTTTAAAAATAGTATATGGATTAAATTTCTTCTATATATGATATACATATTTTGATAAGAATTTCAGCTAGCTAAATAAAATAAATGAATTAAATAATCTACATACAATATATGAGAAAGGGATAATTATCATATATTTGATTAATTTTGTATCTACTTTGAGCAAAACATGACATATACATATTGTTCTAATCTTTTCAACCCCATTAAAAATATATATAGTTTTTTTTCTGGCAGGCATAGACACCGAAGTCCAGAACATTAGGGAACATGATCACATGAAAAATGGCAAATAGCCAAAGTATCTTTTTACAAATGGTATTTAATTTTGAGCATGTTGGTTAAGTTATTACAAACAACTTGTTACAGTTTGAATATGAGGTCTCTCTGAAAAGCTCTTGTATTTATGCAGTAATATTCAGAGGTAAATAAATAGATTATGAGAGCAATAACCTGAACTGTCCATTCTAGTTTGAATGGACTATCTGGCTGGTAACTGTAGGTAGGTGGAATTATGGATGAAGTTGGGTCACTGGGAGTGTGTCCTGGAAGCATCTATCTTCCCTGCCACCCTTTCTCTTCTCTCTTTCTCTGCTTTCTGGCCACCATTAGCAGAGCACCACTCCTCTGTGACACCTCTGCACAATGATGTTCTACTTCATCTTGGAGCCAGAGCAATGGAGTCACTGAATGTGGAATGGACGTCTGAAATCATGGTCTAAAGCAAACTTTTCCTCCTCTATGTTGTTCTTGTCAGGTATTTTGGTCATAGCATAAAAAATTTACTAACACACAACTTTTTATTTATTCTTTTAATGCATATTTATCATATACGTATTAGAAAAGCATTGCCTAGATTTCAGGAATACAAAATAATATAAGGAAGATTTGTTTCTATAAACTTGACCTCTGACTCATTTGGATCCAAATTATGTGCTTGTGAAAAATTAAAACACTATCTTCAAAGAATCTGGATCTCAGAGAGAAAGTGCTTGGAACCTATATTGTTATCTTAAACTGGACTGATTTGAACGCATTATATAGTTTGAGAACCACTGTCAATCCTAGAATATATAAAAGGTATGTGGTGCATGAATATCAGAATGGAGTATTGCTCTTTTGCATCATATTCAAATGTGACATCTTTGCTACAACTCTCAGCTATGAATATGGATAATTTTTAAATATTTCCAGATGAAAAATGACCTACAAATTCAAGATGATATTTCTAAAATGATACATTTCCCAGGATTTAACCTCCAGTTTTCAGATGAATGTTAATCTTTTTTTTCTAAAATGACATATTGACTTTAAAAAAATCTAATAAAAAAAGATTATTTATTTGCCTATATCAAAATTTCCCAAAAGATATTGCAGAAGTCACATAATCATGCTTATTTTTTTATTATGCACAATGAATGCTTTTAAACTTTTGAAAATATTGATATTAACTGAAATTTATAAAAATTAAGTCATGGAGAATTCCTATTTAGAAAGCCGAGACAAGATATGAGCGAGAATTTATTTTTTCATATAGGTCTGTTAATTTTGAAGATTTTAAACAGAATCTGCTGAAATATTTCTTTCCCCTTTCTTCTAGGCAATATTTCCCAACCTCTCTCGTAATGGTGTGATCTTGACACTGATCTCAATCAGTGAGAGAGAGGAGAAAGGGATGTTGATGCCTTTAGGACAAGACTCCAAAATTTGTCCCCATCCTCCTGTTATTTTCTAGAATTAAAGTCTTGGAATTAACTTCTAAGGCATATATTGAAGAGGTTTAAGTTCCTGACACCAACAGTTTTTCTGTTCTGTAAACTAAACTAATAAAACATGTCATTGGGTTTGAGACTTTACAGTTTTAGTAATCCATCTGTTAATGTGTCTAGCCTATATTAATACATAGAAGGAAACTAAGATTTAGTGAAGACATTCCAATTTAACTGTCAGTATTAATGGTAAGAAAATAAATAAGGAATGATTAAAGTACATTTACAAATTTTAAAAACAAAATTATATAAACTTAACATTCTGAATCACATGGTCTTCTTGTGGAGGAGTAGCTAATACATTAAACAGAACTTCTTATTGATTAAATTCTATTGTTGAATTGTTTGGACAATTTCCTGATGATGAGAGATTGAGACATTTTGTGAAATCATAACTCTTGATTTCAACTCTTTCAATAAATTATGTTACACAGCACTGATGTAAATATTTGATAAAGTTGAATTGTAATACAAAGCTATCAGATGTCTGAACATACTTTTCAAATATCCTTTAAATCCCTTGACTTAAGGATATTTTGATTTTTGTGCATCACCTTTTCAAAACAGATTCATCTCTTCCCTTGACATCTGTGGTAGTTAATAATTTATTCTGGTCTCCATCTGATGGGATGATGGGCTGTGTGCCCTTCTTTAGTATTTCAGAAATAACCTTTCTAGAGAATCACATTACAGTTCTCCTTGTGACTAGGCATATTTATTGAATAGCTAAAACATGATTTCAAAGAGCAAAACCAGTTTTAAATTTTCAAAAAGTGGGGTTCAATTTAATTTAAAAATACAATTCAATCTTGCTTTAACTTACTTTAACTAACTATTCTTTCTTTCCTACTATAAAGAAGGAAACACACAGCTTTCCACCCTCGTAAGATTATATAAGGACTTGAATCTTCTGACTACAAGCACCATGAGAGACTATTGTAGAAAACTGGAAATCATCAGAGTACTGGAAAAAAGGTCATGCATATTTAGGGAAAAATATGTTTAAGATTATTTTTAAACATAAATTATTGTATATTTATATGTCTAAAAATATACATAATAATCATGCTTCAGAGGAACTTTCATTGCCATCCAAGAGGTCAGTAAAACAATGGTATCTTATTAAGAAAAAAGAGAAAAAGACAATTAAAATACAAAAAAGTGATAAAATGCAGTAAATATTCATTATCTACTATTTAAAAGGTTATGGGTTTCTTTTTCTTCTATGTAATCTTCTTATATTTTACTTGTTATGAGTTTATTGTTTTTATAAGTATAATTTTGAAAAAATACATCTACTTTTTTAAAGAAATAAGCAGTGCATTTCCTTTTAACTTATAACATTTTTCTATTAATGATATTTTTTAAATATTGTAATATTTATTCAAAACTTGGATTAAACTCTTTCCATTTTCAAGTATATTTTTGTAGTACTTAATGCTGGCAAGTAAATTTTATTTAACAAAACACTTTACTCCCAACTGTACAGTATACTAAATTAGTTGATTCTTTTTCATCTTTTAAATGTATGTAAACCTAATGTTGAGGTAGAGGCAAATAATATATTAAGTATATAGCTAATTTTAATATTAAAATATCAACAATTAATCCTCACAGGATCTTCTAAAATACTATTTGAATGTAAATGTTCTTTACCTTTCAAATTAAAATCTTAAAAAAAATGAAATTAAAATTGCAAATACATGCTATTCTTAGTTATATGAAACTAATAGTTTTACTAGTATCTTTATAATGATGGAATCTTAGAAGCTTGATGTTTTTAGAAATATATTTTCCTTGATGTTTTTAGAAATATATTTTCCTTGATCTTCCAGGGGTTGGCATCCAAATTATTTGTAGATCATAAGAGTTATACCTGCTCTTTGATTGTCAGATTTTGGCTATTAGGGTTTAGTTTTTATTTAAATGAGTCAAAATTATAATATATCTCAAAGGATAATATGGAAAATAAGAAAACTAATGTAATGATAATATACATTAGAATAGTATTGCTCAAGGTCTCATTTGATGCTTTGAAACATAAGTGAACAGAGAACCATTTATCATAATGTATATTGGTTAATGGTTCTTGATTAAAAATAGATGTAAACATTTATTAATATATTATGGCCTTAAATGAAAACATCAATTTTACCTTCACCATTATTTAATCTTCATAATTTTATCAGTAGGAACTGATTCATATTATTGCATCTTTGACAAAATGGAATACTCTTGTCAGTTGAAAATCATGAAAACCCAAGTATGTGCATAGATCACTTCTGACTAACCTGAAAGTTATTGGTCTCTAAAATACATAATTGGATATAGATAATAGTTGAATTATTTTGCTATGAATGTCATTATGGTAACTAATAAAAGTCCCCAAGAAGTAATCTGCCTTCCTACTCTGAAATAAGTAAAGACGTATGTGGAAATCTCCAAACAAATATTTCATATTAGCTAAACACTAGAAATTTGTCATCCAAGACTGTTTCACATATGAGGCAAGTTAATGCCACTAGTTTAGCTCACAGCATAGACTGTACAAAAAGACAGTGATAGAAAGTGGGAGGTGTGGTTCAGTGAACATACTGGTTATAAATAATTTTTTCTTTCTCCTTGACATATTTGTCTTTTTCCACTTCTTTTTATCACTAATACATTACTGTGCTCTTTTTAAATCTGTTCTTATCTGTCCTTTAATTGTTTTAATTTTCATTTTAAATCAAATGTTATATCCTCTCATTTATTCCCTTTTTAAAATACCTTTGATTTTGTTTATTTATTTTTATGTGATGGTGAGGATCAAACCCAGTGCCTCATACGTGCTAGGCAAACATTGTACCACTGAGCTACAGCCAGCCCTTCTTTTTTCCTTTTCTCCACTGAAGATTAGATATATTTCAAATTTGGTCGATAAAACTTGGAATAAGAATATTAAAGAAAGAAATTAAAGATATGGCAAGGGTTACACTCTTGTAGTGGTTGGTAGAATTTGATTTCTTGAGAGACAACAAGATTGATAGCAAGATGAAAGTTATACTCTTGGTAATCTATGTACAAAATTGACATTCCATCAGTGTAGCTGCATTTTATCAGTTAGAAGCAAATTACAAAAGTGTGTGTACAAGCAGATGGGGCTCACTGAGGTCATCCTAGAGACTGTACGCTGCAATGAGCCACTGATCTTTCTTTGTGTATTGCTAGGTCCTACGATCCAACATAGGTCAGAGACCATAGGTTTCAACTAAATCAATAGGTTTCAACTAAAAAGTCATCTTAGCACAAGTTTCTACCTCTCTATCTGTAACATTTTGTAAGTATGCCCTAAAAACCCTGCATGTAACTACACTAGAATTCTGGAAGGCTGCTGCTGTCCAGGGCAGGAGAGGGAGACCCTCATTTTCTTATAGTTTTTGTATTAGGGCAGTGCAGTACTTGGAATAGATGGCAGGGAAAAGAATGATGCAGTTGTTCCTCGAAAGTTTTATGGTAAATTTCTGAATTCTATCCAAGGTGGGAGAATATGGATTAACTTATGGAAATTCTGGGAAAGGGTTGCAGAAACTGTTTCAAACCATAAGCAAGAATATGGGGGAATGGTGCTATTTATCTCAATTATTGTGAATTTCTCAAAGTAAGGGAATATCTCCTCTGAATTCTCTCTTTGGTGATAATTACTGGCAGAAAAAAATTACCAACATTATTTTGTACTCTGTAATAGGACTTAAAATGAATACATGCACTTTGAATGATAATTTAGTTGATAATCTAACTGATCTAATTGGACAAATGATTTTCAGTGCCCTTTATGGATCCTTTGAAAAATTCAAAGGAGGTTTTACCTCTGAATCTCATTGGCCAGAGTTGTGCAATAATGGGACATCTGTGCCAGACTGTGTTACTATGAGGCACTGTGTTGAGGTGGTATTATTATGACACAAAATGTTTTGCTGCAGCTTGCCTCATTGGCTAGTCTGCATTCCAAATTATCAAATACAAAAGCAGACAGAGTCCAGGAAGAACTCCAAGGAAATGAAGGTATGGAATATCATTAAAATAAGCATATAATGGGGCCATGTGTCACTGGCTCTTTGCGGTACCAAATCCACGGGTATTTGTCACCGTCTGCAGCAACATTTTGCGTGGGTCTTTATGGGTGGCGGACTGGAAACTGAGCTACTTCTATCTCTGGGCTACTTCCTTGCTTGCTTGTTTATAGAGGATAGAGGAAATGAGGCTTAGTTGCTTTGAGAGGAGAGAGAGAGAGGCTTTGCATAAGAGAGAAAGAGAGACTTTGCTTAAAAGAGAGAGACTACACTTTCAGAGATCCATATCTTCTTAGTTCTGTTGCTTCTTCTTAAAGGTGCATCCTGCATCCTGTGAACTAAGGGTGTGTCTATCTGAGGTGCTTTAGTGATGTGTCCCGTGTACAGTAATCTGCCTATCCATGATCTAAAGGTGTGTTCTCAGTTCTACAATCTACGATCTGCCTTCCGCCACTGTCCTTACTCGCTGCTTCTATCTGCTTGCTGCCTTTTCTTCTTCCTTTCTGCTAATGGCTTCTCTCCACTTCTCACTGCTAGCTGCTGCTTTCGCTGTCGTGCTCTTTCTGCTTGCACTTATTTCTGCTAGCTGCTGCTGCTTTTACTTTCGCCCCTTCTGCTAGTGGCTTCTGGCCACTTCTTTCTGCTAGCTGCTGCTCTGCTGTCGCGCCCTCTGCTACCGCCCGCTTATATCACATCCCGGAAGCAGAGGGCAGGGCCACGCCTTTTATGCAAAGATTAGGCTAGAAGCTAGATGTCCGAGCAGGCCCGATTAGGAGTGCTCGAGAACACATGTGCATGCATTGTGTGTGTGTGGACGATGAATCACCTGAGTGTGCTTATGTCAATTAACCTCATCGCTGCCTGACAACCTCTGGCTGACTGCCAGGCGCCATCCTGGCGCCGTCTGCATGGCACAGCCCCCAACAGCCATGTGTCCCAGATGCATCTCCAAAAGGGAAAATTATGAGGATGCTCTAAGGAGAATTTAAAATACAATAACATTTTCATGGAGAAGATAATGTTTCAGTTATATATTCAGTTTATTGCTGAGAAAAATTTGCGCATATATTCCCAATATGTAGTGGAATCACAGAGGGAAAATAAAATAATGTGCATGAGAGCCTCTCATGTATATCACTAAATTGTTGGGGCAATATGCATGATGAAAAACATGAAAAAAAAATCTATACTCACATCCCAAGTCAACAATATATGATATTAATGACAATAGAATAAGATGTGTTATGAAGACAATAATTAAACAAGAAGTCAGAGTAGCACTCTTAAGAAGCACTAATGGTCAAATGTTATTATACTGCAACACTAGAAAATATGTTTTTTGCTGTTCTTTCTTGTATTTGGATCATGGAGCTGATTATCCTGACAGTAAAACTAGAGAGGCTAGAACACAGAGCAGACATGTACCTTACTAGTCCAGAAGTGTGCAATGATATTTGGAAAGAATAAAATCCATATTGACACTTCCATTTTTATTGTGGCATTGTCATAGTCCCCAAACTTGTTTAAATGAGATATTTAATCATAACTGCTTTTGCAGTCGCAGTGGTTTTTATGTTACAGACTCAGGGATAAAGACCTTTGCTTTTCATGACAGTCTCAAAATGGTGTAGAATGTAGCTAGTTTTGTGTCTGTATGCCATCATGGGATTTGCTCTTTCAGATCTTCTGCTCATCCTTTCCTTGGAGGGTAACAAAGAGTTGGTCAGTGAGGACTTCATTTATTTTGGGATACTCAGTGATTATAAACTCTTATCCCAGGCCATACTGAACCTTGTTATGGTTTGAATCTAAACTCCCCCTTCCAAGAAAAAGCTCATGTGTTTAAAACATAAGCCCCTATGCAACAAGGTTCAAAGGTGAGGTTTTTACACAGTTATTAGGGCTGTAATCTCATAGGTAAATTAATTGAGTTGATGGATGAGTAATTTGAATAGACCACTGGGTATAACATTAAGCAGGTGGGGTATGTCTGAAGGAAGTAGGTTACTGGGGACTATATCTTGTCCCTGGCTCCTTTCCCTCTCTTTCTACTTCCTCACTACCATGTGCTGAACATTTCTTTCTCTGCCACACTCTTCCACCATGATGCGCGGCCACACCTCAATCTCAGAGCAATAGAGTCAACTGACCAGGTACTGAGACCTCTGAAACCATGAGTTAAAATTTGTTTTTCTTCCTGTAAGTTGTTCTTGCCATGTATTTTGATCAGAGAAATGAAAATCTGATCAAAATAGACCTCTAAAACTTTATTAAAAATTTGCTTTTTTAAATACCCACTTGTCTTGTTGATATGTCTGTTTCCCCCACTCTCTCCTAAAGCCCTAGAAACCGTTTCTTTATTCCTTTAGAATTCAGTTCACCTGCTTGCCTTGAAACTCTGTTGTCTCATAAACTCAAAAATACTTAGGATTTTGAGGAGTATATTACCTTTTTATTTTCATTGTGCAAGTATTGTAAGTATCTTTCATTTTCTACATCCTAAGCCTGTAATTTACAAGGTATCGTTTTCAGGAAAACAAATGTTTTAACATTAAATATATTGATTATCCTTGCCATAATCAATTGAGTTAGCTACCGTTTTGTCTTAAAAATGAGAGTTCTGATACTCAGGAAAGTTAAGGAATTTACTTCAGGTCAAGACACTTGCCTTTGATATAAGTAGATTGCAAAATTTGCTGCAATGTCTGTGTAAATTGCATACTGTGTTGGCCCTAAGTAATATTTCCAAACCTGGCTTCCTCCTTATTAAATAAGGTCCCAGACTAATCTTTTGTCTACACAAATTACATTCCCTCATAGCATTCTTTATATTGATTTTTCTTCCATAGAATGACATCTATGCTATAAAGTTTAATTTGTACTAAACATGTGTTATATTGTAATTTTGCATTCTTTTCTTTGCCTAAGATCAGATGTCAGGCTTCACAAAACATTGATCAACTTCTGCCAGGAGGTTCCAATTGAGAATTCAAATGTTAAATCAGTGCTACTCACCCAATCCCTTGTATATACCCAGAGAAGAATTATATTCAGTAGCACATACATGCATGAAATAAGGAGCTAGTTAGGAGGAGTGATGATAGGAGATGTTTTAGATATTTATTTTAGAAAGATATTTCCATTTTAAAGAGCACACTAATTTATACCTACAAAGTGGAGTTACTGAAGCACAAAACTACTTTGACATCAAAATATGTCTTGAATTGTGTTTTAACTATGATAGAATTGTGTTTTAAATGATGGATATTTTAATACTTTTAGTCAAATTTACTCAGTGGAGCAGTTGCAGCCTAGTTTTAAAAAAGTGTCAAGTGTGGCACTATCGATGTTATGAGAATACTCTGTAGAGTTATTGAAGAAAAGTGATCCATCTCGGAGCTCCCTTTCAGCTAGATAATGCTATTATAGGCCTGTCTCTTCATAATAGAGATGCTTTTTCTAAATGAGAAATAGCATCACAGAGAAGTAAGAGGTACTGTGTGATCCCTACCAATGACTTTGGCTCATTCTGTGTGTTTAATGATGCCTGTAGGAAAGCTTACCTACTCCTGCAAGATAGTTCCATCAGCGTCCTTGAGATGAGCAGAACAGAAAAGAAGCAAAAAACAACCCTTAAGTGATTGCTTTTTACGTGATATTTTAAAAATACCTATTTACATGTTATAATTTGCAGCAGATAGTGTATGTGCCTAACAAAGTAATAAAAATAAGCACAAAGCAATTTTAGTCTTCATGTAAAGACTAAAAAACTAATTTATCTTTCTTTTTTTTTTTTTTTTTTTTTTTTTTTTGACTTTTGGTACCAGGATTGAACTCAGCGGTACTTAACTACTGAGGCACATCCCCAGCCCTTTTTGAAAAAAATTTTTAATATTTGATTCAGGATCTTGCTAAAGGCCTTGTTAGTTGCAGAGGCCAGCTTGCACTTGCGATCCTCCTGCCTCAGCCTTCTGAACTGCTGGGTTTACAGGCATGCAACACTGAACCTGGCTTATTTGTCTTAAATTAGTTATTTTATGATTCTTGCAGGTCACCATATCAATAAAATTAAATCACCAGCTAGTAAAATGTCTAAAAGACCCTGATACATTGGTAAATACATAATGCTCTTTGTCTCTGTAGTTTTACTGACTTAGAAATTTTGGACAAAAATGTGTTTAGATGAATAACAGCTATAAATACAGCAGCATCATTTCATTGTCAAGAAAATCATCTTTGTGTTCTAGATATATTATTTTTATTACCATAATGATAGTAATAACAAATATAGCATGATTCAAAAGAGAAGTCAACACTTCCAAAAGGTATTGTTTATTAACAAATTAATAGGCAAATATCTGGACAAAACTAACTTGTAAAAAATCACAGCCATTTCTATGATCTTGGAAATTTTCATCATGTCCCCTTCTTTCTCTCTCTTTCCCTCATTCTTTCCTTTCCTTCTCTCTTCTTACTCCATTCTTTCCATTTTTTGAAATATTTGAGAGTAAGTTGCAAACATAACGCCTCACTGTCTCTAAACACTTCTATGTATGCCTAAAAAATAAAGAAATTGTTCTATAGTGCCATCATCTCTATTAGTTAAATTAGTATATTTTCCATAAATAGTATCTTTCAACCTTTGGTTAATGATTGTCTGATCGTTTTCTCCAATGTAAAGTTATTGAATTTCCTTTTAAATAACAAAGACTACAAATGTGGGGAAATACTATTCCTGAACAATTTCCAGTCACTAATTTTAGTATCGGTTTATATTTATTGCTAGAATAAGTACCGCCTGAATGAATTATTTCTTTATTTGCTGACAATTGGCAATTATCTAATTGTACCATTCCTTCTTCATTTATTGGTATACCTTCTGTTTAAGAGAATGACTTTGGGTTCTTCCTTATGTATATTGTCATGCACTCATTGATTCTTACTTATCTGTTGGGTTTTAATCTATTGCTAATATTATTTTTTTGGAACCCTGGGAAAAAGTACATCCTCTTCCTGAATTTGGGCATGGGAACCCTATTGATCCACATACCATTTACTTTTGACATGCTCCTCTTTTTCTCTGAACATTTTCTTGCTTTCTTGCAAAACTTGCTCTAGACTTCATTCTATTTCTCCTTCGTGAGATGTGGAGATTCCTCCTTTCTCTGAGGAATCCTTGTATATTTAAATGCGAAATAATATTTGAACATAAATTCTGGGCACTAGCTATGCCAGTTTCTAATGAAATGTCACTACATAATACAGTTAATATGATGGACCCAAAAAATCGTTTTTACAAATATGATATGTTCCTACTGATATTGTATATTGAATTCACCACCACATAATTGTTTCCTTCTCATATTTCACATCTGCACCATTCTTCTCCAAAAATGAAAACTCTTTGTCTCTAATATAATACATGTATGCATTTCCTCTGTGCTAAAAATAACACACAAGTATTTTTAATTACTATACAAATAGCTTTCCAATAACACAGTTGTCAAATAAAAGATTAAAAATTTACGAATATACCCCCTGAATGTGACTGTAGTAAAGGTTTTATATGAATCTTAAACCGGTTAATGTTTATAGTCATATACGTTTAAAATTGTATAAGATTAGATAGTTTACTGCATTCAAATTATTTTGATAAATATGTATTTTAAAAATTTTATTTTATTAGTATCTGTTCTTGAGGAGGTATTATGTTGACAGTTTGATATGCCATTAGATCCACTGGGGTTTTTTCTTTTCCTATTTTAAATTTTTGCATAGCACATATTAATGAGATACCATGTGATACTTCAATAAATGTATATAAAATGCACTAATCAATTTCAGTCTCCATTTATATACTCTCCTCACCCCTCTGTAACCTTTAATAGTAGTCACATCAGGTCAAGTTTCTTCTCTTTTTTAAATTACATATATGAGAAAGAACATGCAGTACCTTCCTTTTCCATGTCAGGTTAATTTTACTTCACACAATTTTCTCCAATTACATCTACTTTGTTGCAAATGATGGTTTTCATTCTTTTTAGGAGAATATTAGTTCAATAGTTCTCTCTCTCTCTCTCTCTCTATATATATATATGTATATATATTACATAATTTTTGGATCTGTACTCATCAGGGATATCATTCTATAGTTTATATAGTCATATTTGTATTCTTGTCTGGTTTTAGTATCAGCATAATGCTTTAATGTCAGTCTCATAGAAAGAGATGGGTGAGTTTCCTCCCTTCCAATTTTTCAGAATATTTTGGGAAGAATTTGCATTATTCTTTAAATTTTTAGTAGAATTCAGTAGTGAAACCATCCGGTCTTGGACTTTTATTTGGAGACATTTACAACTGGTTCAACATACTACTGATTTTTTTGTTTAGGTTCTCCATGTTTTCCTGGTTCAAGTTTGGCTGATTATATGTGTCCAGAAATATAATTATTTTTCCTATGCTTTTCACTTTTCTGGCATATAGTTTTCTCTAAATCTTTAATGATCCTTTGTCTTTCTGTTGTATCAGTAGTAATGCCATCTTTTTCATCTCAAATTTCTTTGAGGCTTCTCTTTCTTTTTCCCTAGTTTAACTAAAAGTTTGCCAGTTTTGTTTATTATTGTGTTATGGTTTGAATGTGAGTTGTCTTCCGAAAGCGCCTATTAATGCAGGAACAGTCAGAGGTAAAATCAATAGATTATGAAAGCTGTGCTGTAATTATTCAATCCTACTTTGAATGGGCTGACTGGGTGGTAACTATAGGCAGCCGGGGCATGGCTGGGGCATGACTGGAGGAGGTAGATCTTTAGGAATGTGCCCTGGAAGTGTTGTTTCTTCCTTTGGTCTCTTGTGTTCTCTCTCTGTGCTTCCTTACCCTTCATGAGCTGTATGGCTTTCCTAAACTGGGCCCTTACCACATGATGTGCTGCCTCACTTTGCACTCAGAGCAATGGCGTCAGTCATAAATGTATTGAGATCTCTGAAACTGTGAGCCACAAGTAAACTTTCCCTCCTCTAAATTGTTGTATCAAGTATATTTGGCCCTGTGATGCAAATCTAACTAAAACAAAAATTGGTAGCAAGAAGTGGGGTTGTTGCTAAGAATAAGCTGATTATGTTGTTTAGAAGCCTTTGGAAATGGTTTGCAAGATAATTTGGGGAAAAAAAAAAAAAAAAAAAAAACTTGAAAATGCAGGCTGCAAAAGCCTTAGAATGTTGTAAGCAGAGCTTAATGGGCAATTCTGGTGGGAGCTCAAAAGACCAGAATGCTGATAGGACTGGGGACTGGGCTTGTGAGATTTCAGAGGGAAATGAGGACTCTTGAGAATGGGACTAGAGACCACTTATTATTATTCTGGCAAAGAACTTGTGAATGTTGTGCCCATGTCCTGAGACTTTGTGTCAGACTGAATTTAAAAGTGATGGATAATTAATCTGGTGGAGGAAATTTCAAGGCAGCACAGCATTCAGTCAGTGGCATGGATAGTGCTGGCAGCTTTTAGCCAGGTTTACTGTGAGAAATAGAAGCAGAAAATAGAGCTAAAGGATTTTGAAAGCTTATAGTTTCACCAGAAAATTGCATGTAAAACTGGGGTCAAAGAAGATGTTCTTCTTGAAGAAATTTTATCCATAAAAGAGTTAGGGGGTCATGGAGGCTTCCACTGAGTTTTCAAAGGAAGGCCTGAGAGGTCAGGCAAAGTTTTGGGAGACCAGGATTGGAGTCCCTGTGAGCTGCCCTGAAAGAGTGACACATGAAACTGTGAAGCTGAAGTTGAAGCTGGACTGGAGACCCCAGGAATCAAGAGATACCAGTAATGTGGACTGTTTTCCAGGAAAAGGTACCTACTGCAAAGAAAAAAACAAGCTGTAAAAGAGCCTGTGTATACTTCAACCAGCAAGATCAAAAGCACAGAGCTGCTTAATCCCTTTGGAAATTACATGTCACAGTCATGTGTCCTAGACTCTATATGTGGAGTTACAAATTCCAGAACCTGTTTACCTGACTGGCTTTCAATTGAGCTTTGGCCCTGTCCCTTCTTTCTATGCCTCTATTCCTTCCTTTTGGAATGGAAATGTTTACTCTTTGTCAATGTATATTGGATGTAAGTACCTTGCTTTTGATTTTGTAGAGGTTCCAGCAAACAGTTTGCCTTAAGTCTTAGATCAAACTTGGGACTTGGGCTTTTGAGTAATGGTGAAACTCTTAAGACTATGAGACTCTTAAAGATGAACCAAATACATTTTGCATTGCAATTACCTTCAAAATATTTTATTTTTAAAAAATCTTAAGACAGGAGATTCAGTGCAGCTATAGTTCATGCTTCTGCAACTGGTCCCAAGCTCACAAATCAATATTTATTAGCTTACTCCTCTTCTACCCTTCCTAGTTTTTCTTATCTTGGTTTTGACTTCTTTTCTGGTAGTAGGATGCGAATTCATTCAAAAATGACCTTAACCCAAAAAATTCATCACTTTTGTTTAGCAAAAAAGTTCTATGATTGGTTACTTTCCTTTATTACTATGTATAGAAATACAAAAAGGCACACCCATTAGTTCCTGGGTTTGAAAATAGTTCTTTCTGTTAGTACGGTAACTGCCTTGTCACATTGAATAAGGAGCTAAACATATCCACTGAATAGTCTCATCTTCAAGTTTAATGGAATATTTATTCAGTCCTGGAATAAATTGTGGCAATCATGAACTCAAGCTAGTATAGTCTAAGGTCGTGTGAAATAGAAACAAAAATCTAAGAAGCGTGTCCATCAGAGTATTGATGGGGCAGCCAATACTACTTCTTCTTGCTAGTTTCTAAACCTTTGAATTCCAGCAGCATAAATTAGCAAGTGTTGAGTGACTATCTTCAAAGGAGATGTCCAATACTTCTGGGTGTTGTATCTGAGTTGGCATTTTAACTGGGCTTTTTTCAGACATTCCATTATGAGCAACTGTTTTGGAGTATTGTGGTATATGGTAATATAATACAATACCATTGTCAAGAACTCATTGTCCTAATTGTTCTTTTGGTACAAAATGTTGCATGGAATTTCATGCTGATACATGAATTTTGTGATAAAGATACTTCCAGGTAAAGAAGGTAAACCAATACCCAGAGTAGTTACATGTTCTAATAAGAAAGAACTAATGTATATTAAAGGACTTCAATATAATTTCCTTGTTTAATGGTTCACTAGTCTCCTTGGGCATGGATGTATATAGGAGGATTGGCATGTTCTCTGCTACCAGAAAGTTGGGAATTCATAGAGGCAATAGTATTTTACTAAAGGTAAGTAGTCCATAGTTTTAGATTTTAGTTCTCATTATTGTCTCATTTTGCAAACATTGGAAGTCTGAGGAGAGAGGAGTTCTACATGTGACGAGAGTAAGATGTCTTCCTGGTCTTTGAGAACTTGTTAGTTTCCTATAGTGACTGTAATAAATTGCAATAAATTTAAGTCGCATATTTAATGACTTAAAACAATGGAAATTTTTTCTCTTGCATTTCTGGAGGCCAGTCCAGGGAAACAAATGTCTCCTTCAATTTCTGGTGACTATTGACATTCTTTGGCCCCCTTGGTGTGTGACTGTATCACTTGAATTCCTAACTAATCTTTACATTTCATTCTTCTATGTCTCTCTCCTCTATGTGTCTTTCAAAGAGCAATTTTCATTGACCCCAGGGCATCCTTGATAATCTATGTGTTTTATTGCATAAAATATAAAACTTTATATTTGAAACTAACATGAAATTTATTTTCTCTTTGGATATAGTATAATTTTACAAACAAAGTTAGTAGTCCCCAACTTCAGTATAATTTATTATCGAATAATACCATCACTACAAAATTTATCTCAAATTTATTAACTTCTTTCTACCTCTAAACCCCCTTTTCTAGGGATTTAATGTGAACTTATCAGTTGGGGAGTGAGCAGACTACTCACTACACTTGGAAAGTATAAAACATTTCTGGATGGAAATACTGATTTCATCCACAAATCATTCATCCCTTATTAAGTTTGAATTCATTTCATATTGATAACATTACTTCAGAAAGGAAGTTTAAAAAAATCCAACACCACCAAAAGTGTATAGTTATAGATATCTCAGAAATTTTCATTATTACCTATTCTAAGATTTGCCATATTTGCTCTATGGAGCAAAATACAAAGTGTCCTAATATTTTTATTGATACTGAGTTGAAAAACATTACATTTTAAACTGATGAGGAATTTCTTTCCTGTGCTTGGACATAGTATAATTTTACAAACAGAAGGTAATAATGCCATGCTTCAGTATAATTTACTATGCAATGATACCTTACTACAAAATTTATAAAGATACATTTACAGTGAAAATACCACAAACAAATCTCTCATGTCTTTAATACACATGTTTAATTATAACTTATTTATAAAGGGTCATCTAATTTTCATCAAGTATAATTATGTCCTAGTTCTCAATTGCCATTATTCTTAGATGTAATTCAGAACCAACATTAAATTATAATTTTGTCACCTGCCTTAGACTAGAATTCATATGTCCATTCATTAATAGATGTTTAGTCATATTCTCAACATGTTGATGGAAATTTGCATTTTAAAATGATTACTCTTGAATTTGGCCTGGGGGTAAATATCAATAATGCAATATTTATGACTTAAACTAAAATTTCTTAATTAATAATGAATTACATCCTCATAGTTCAGGGGGAAAAGTCAACAACTTTCAAATTGAGCTGCTCATAGTATGCGAACTGATTTTTAGGAAAGGAAAGTTTCATTTTACAACTTTCGCTCTCACTCCTAACACACAGGAAAAGAAGCAAAGACTGTTAATGCAAACTAAAAGAAGACAAATATGCAGAGCCTTTCAGACCTCATGTGTTTGTTTTACGAAGTAGGCTGGTACCTCCTGAAGAGAACAGAACCAGAGAAAATACAAAGCGACCTAAATAAGTTATGTTTCTCAAACAGAGAATCCTCCATACACAGGGAATATATATATAGTTGCTTCCCACCTCCCCCAAGCTTTCAACAAAATCCCTGTATATGGAGATGCAGAGGAAATTCATGTTTAAGTCTTACCCACTTATATAGTGTGTACACTGCAATAATTTGGAACATATACTCTAGTTCAATAATGTTAGGTTTAAATTCCAGCAGCATAATAGACTAGAGTGGTGACTTTGAGAAAGTTAATTAGCTGTTTGAAGTCTTACTTTCATAATTTCTGAAAATGGAGGGATTGATGTAAATATTGACTAAAGGACTGTGTGTAACTTGTATATCACTGTACCTGGTACTGGAAGTCATTGGATGAATTGCTACAATACATCTAAAGATATCTTTATTATTGTTGGTGTTTTTATCGGCTCAATATTTCACCCCTTCCAGGTGTTGCTCAATTTCCACTTCTTATTGAGAATACAATGATCTCCTTACTTATATTTATAAGCTCCAACCCTTTCCAATTCTTTCCTTAGTCTATTTTATTGGTGTCATTTATCATAATCTAAGGCACTTTATTTTATTAATTAATTACTTAATTATTTAATTGCATATCAGCTTCTATTAAAATTTAATTGCTGTGAGAAAGGGATTTTTTCATCTTTGTTAACTACACTTTTTTCAATGACTAGATTCTCGACACTAGAATAATGCATGGCATCTATGTCATAAAATACATGTGTAATAAATAGCTTTGAGTGAAATAATTATTAAACTGTTGTGAGCATTAGACTACAAGAAAAATTTTAGAGGTAAAGAGAGTGCTCATTTCACATTTAAAAATTAAATCTTAGGATTCATATAAGTGACTTCTTCAAAATCAAAATGCAATTTTGTAGTAGAACATAGTGTAGCACTTTAATTACCAGAAATTTCTTTAATTTACTCTAAGAAGCATAATTTTATAGTTGTGTTTTACTTTCTTTCATATTACTTCTGCTTTAATTGCCTTAAATAATGTACAAAACTCTAATTCTTACAATTATAATAAAATACAGGAATCACTTTCCTCATTTCAGTATACTTTCAGATACTCACAGTCTGTCTGACACCTTTCTCCTTGCCTCTAACTTTCCCCTTCCAACTGCATTTCTTCAGCATTAGTTGCTACCAGCCTTTCTTGTTTCATATAACTATCATTATTTATTTTGAGAGCCTGCTATGTCTTCCCTCAGATTTTCATAGCTCAGAATAAATAACCTAATCTGAAAAATTTCCAAACAAGATATCATTTCCAGTTCTGCTTCATCTGTTACCATGGACACATTCTCTAAAACATGCTAACAGATGCAGAATTTAACTCTTTACTAATCTACAGGGTCATGCACAAACAAGGACATACTGACCATTGAGTGACCATGCTTTTTTAACAACTTAAGAAAATCTAGTAAATGAAGATCTGCTTAAAGTGTGACTAGAGTTTCTAGGTTGGCCAATGAAGTTTTTCAAATTGTGCCAATTTTCACCTTTCATTTTCCTTATGTTGAGCTTTATATTTATATTCTGTTGGTTACATTTTCACTGACAAGATATTTGCAAAATTGTCTTCTCAAAACAAAAATAAGGAAACACCAATTAAAAAAATAAAAAACTAACATTTACTGAATATATACTACAATTCCATTAGTAACTTTACATACATAATTTCTGAAAGATAGTATCATTTTATTTCTTCCTGGGAGAAAATAATGTTTAGGGGGCGTAAATAGCCTAGCCTGGAAAAGTTTCCAATAGCTTAACATTCATATCTTCTTATATTAAAAAAATCAATGATCTTTTAAGTGTGTTACAGGGTTACTTTACTAGGGCAAATAACTTTAAAAGTGATTATATACCAAGCATCATTGCTATTTGAATTCCATTTTACCTCCTTCCCACTCTCCTCTCTACTGGATCCTGAGGGAACAAAATGAGGGATGTTTGATGTTTGTTTTACATTTTGTATCTACTGGCATTATGAGATTAGGATATGGTATATCTGTAGCAGAACTCAATAAAGTTCAACAAGAAAGATTTATGGAAGCTATGATATTTTGTACAGGTTTCTCTTCTGCTTATCTCTTTCCATTGACCAGGAAAATCCACATGCCATGTGAATGCAATGGAAACATTATCACAGGAAGTAAGTTTAGAGTACTTCAAGGATAATTCAGACATTTTTTCTGACAAATATCCTACAATTCAACAATGCTAATTTTTCCTTACACATATTTAGTATATTAAGTTATGTATTATATAAATAGTATGCCACTGTATTATATCTTAAATGAACAGATAAATTCAACATAAAACATACCCCTGCCTGAAGACTGAAGAAAATAAATATTCAGGATCTGGGGTGGTAGAGTGCTTGCCTAGCATGTGTGAAGCACTGGGTTCAATTCTCAGCATCACATAAAAATAAATAAAGGTATTGTGTGTATCTACAACATAAAAATTTTTTTAAAAATCCAATAAATATTCAGTTATTCTTCAAATTTTATGTCACTCTTTCTTCTATCAATGTGTACCTATAGTAGTGACATTCATAAAAATGTTAAACATCAAAACTTTGCAGTCCTGGGGACTCTTTTCTTTCACACTGACCACGGGGCAGCTGGGGAACATGTCAACACTGGCTGGGAGGAGGACCACGTGGGATTTCAATGGAGTCCAACATATGATCATATGATGTGTCTTCTTCTTTTTTTTTTTTTTTTTTTTTTTTTTGTGGTGCTGGGGATTGAACCCAGGGCATTGTACCTGCGAGGCAAGTACTCTACCAACTGAGCTATATCCCCAGCCCAGTATCTTTGCTCTTAAAATCAATTCAGTCTCTGCTGGATGAACCAAATCCAAATAGTCCAGTTAATAGCTGGACAGCACAACTTTATCAGGAAAACAAATGAGAATATGAAAAACGAGTTTTGGCCATTGTTGAACAAAACTAGAATTATTCACAAGACAACTGGTCTGTTAATTTTTTTCACATTGTTGTGTATAATTTACCTCCCAGTAGAAAGGCTAACAAATTTTAAGTGTCACAGGTTTTAAGGATTCTGCAGGAAAAAAAAAAAAAAAAGAATAAAAGTCCTTCAGTTTAGAACCTACAAAAAGCTTGTGTATCTTGATTAATGTACTTTTTATTGCATGGTGTGAACTAAGTTATTGCTGTGTAAATTTATAATATATCCTGTTTGTATTTTTCCAAGTGTAGCATGTTGGTGTGGAGTTTTCATAACAGAATATATACATTTTGTAAATCTGGGAAAAAAAACTTTGCAAATTCTTAAAATCTTAAAAATTGGAAAAGTCTCTGCTCTACTACTATTAGCATGGTAAGATCAACTAACATTTACATCCTTGGACGTGGGAATGTGGGATATCATAGAATTTAGGGACCAATGTATTATTCAGTAATACTGAGAAATAGTCAAGAATGGCCTTAATTGAGGTGAGCATATTTCAATGAGATTTTAATTCTATGCCCCTGAAACACTCTAAACTTGGGGTTATAGATTGGCAGACTGGATCCCCAAGGCAGGAACAATGCTGCAGTATACATATGGAATTTCTTTTTCCAGGGTGAAATCAGTTCTGCTCTTAAGAACTTTGAACAGATTAGATCAGATCCACCAAGGTTAATCTTCATTACATAAAGTCAATAAAACCAATTGATAACAAATGTTACTTCTAAATATTACTTGCAGAGAAATGCCGAGAATAGTTCTTTAGTGAATAACTTGGTACTAGAGCCTAGCCAAGTTGCCACATAAAACTGACCATTAGAGTTCACTCTGTCAATTTGGCACCCATACACATCTCCTTAATTCACACCTAAGCTACACAGAAAGCTAGTAGCAAAATCACACTCCACTCCACTGAAAATGATACAACTGTCCCACAGGTAAGCAAAACATCCTAAACATTTTTCCAGAAAGGTATTCAAAATCCATGGATGATAATCACTCTTATTAAAATCATGTAACTTAAATATCATGAGGTGAAATAAACTAACAATAACATATCTTTTGTTAGACTTCAAAAGGATAATAAATGAAAGAAAATAATTATGTATACACATAAAAATAGATTTACACAAATGTGTTCATAAAAAATGAGGAGGAAATACTCATGATAATTACAGTCCTTATTTCTGCAACTGATAATGTGGTCGTAGTTGGTATTTATATTCCCTTGCCCTAGGTAAGCAAATTAGCTCATGCAGTATTTTGCCTGGTGAATTGACCCAGACCTTCATTCCTAAGAGAAAGGGTCTTGACCACTGGGAGTCCTGCCTGCATGGCATTGTGATTTTCTGGTACAGGACATGGCAGTACGAAAGGATGTCTTAGGGAATCTCCTGTGTTCGAACCTATCTACCTTTATTATGCAGGAGTTTATTTTCCCTTTGTAGAAAGGATCAATCACCATTAATTAATTTGTTTCTTTGTCTTTACTTTCAGAGGCATGAGGAGGCTAATATGTGAGGATGACAGTCATCGCTTTCTGTTCAGTTGTCTTCTTGGATTTCTTTCTTAAAACTAAGACCTCTGACTTTACTATGAGAAGAATAGCATCATATTTTAGATACTGATGTAGAGCTGGCACAGCCTGCTGGGGGCCATTTTTCCAGCCTTGCAAGGTTAAGACATGGCTTGTGTCATTTCTTGTGCTGATTTCTTAACTTCAGATTTTACATTTAGATCAATTATTTCTATTGAATTAAGTTATGTATAAGGGAAGACAAGGAGAAAGTTAATAATTTTTCATTCATATGCTCAAATTTTCTAAGAGCATTTATTAATTAATTTATCTTTTTATCTTAATTTACTTTAATAAGCTTGATGCATTCATTTTTATATGTGATTCTGTTTTTGACTCTTTATTCTGTCCTATTGATGTATTTATTTATCCTATGTCAATAACATACAATCTTGATTATTTATAGTGTTATAGTAAGTCTTAAAATTAGAAACTACACATCCTTCCATTTAGCCTTTTGTTTTAAGCTTTGTTTTGGCTGCTGCGTCCCTTGAATTTCCGCATATATTTTGAAATCATCTGATTAAATTCTTAGAAAATAAAAACAATTTTGTTTGTAAGAGACTTATTTCCAAGTATTTTCTTTTCTATTCTATTCTGTGATAGATTTAAATTTCTTTTTCATTTTTTTTGTGCTAATGTTTAGAATATAATTGATTGGTATGCTGACTATATCCTGCAAAATTAATGACTATAATGACTATACTTACTAATACTAGTTTACTGTTGGTACATGCATTACAATTTTCTACATAATTTTAAAATTTTCTCCACAATGTGAATAAATATACCTTCCTAATAGTTCCATCTTTTATTTTTCTTTTACTTATTTATTGTGACTTTCTGTAAAATGTTGTTATAGGTATTGTTAGTAGATAACCTTACATTGTTTGCAATCTTAGGTATCTAGTATTTACTATTTTACCATTTAGTATGTTAAACTAAAGGTTTATATAGGATGGTGTATTATCAATTAAGGAAATTTCCTCATATAATTGATTTTATATATTCTTTTTTATGGTATTTTTTAATTTGTTCTCATTAGTTGTATTTGATAGTAGAATCCATTTGACACATTGTACACAACTGGAGCACAACTTCTTATTCCTCTGACTGTACATGATGCAGAGTTATACTGGTAGTGTAATCATACATGCATGTAGGGTAATAATATCCATCTCATTCAATCATCCTTCCTATCCCCATACCTTCTCTCCTCCCTTCATTCCCCTCTGCACAATCCAAACTTCCTTCATTCTTCCCTACAACCCCCCCATTATTGAGGGAATAAAAAAATACTTAGAGATAAATGAAATTTTATATATTCTTTTAGCAGGAAATCATGTTAAATTTGTTTAAATATACTTTATTTTTGAAACTGTATATTTGCAAAAAATTGCAAAGATTAGTAGAGAGTTCTCTTATTCCTCTTACTTAGTAACTCCTATTACTCAAAGTTACATTTGTATGGTATATTTGTTAAAATGAATGAATCACTATGGATGTATCATTGCTAATTAAAGTTGTTTTCATCAGCTTTTTCATTGCCATGACTGAAAGACCTGAAAAACACAATTTTAGAGGAGGAAAATTTATTCGGTGCTCGTAGTTTCAGAGGTTTCAGTCCCTAGATGGCTGACTCCATTGCTTTGGACCCAAAGTGGGGAAGAGCATCAAGGTAGAAGGGTGTAGTGGAGGAAATTAGCTCAGAATACTGCGACTGGGAATCAGAGGGAGAACTCTTCTCACCAGGGACAAAATATGCACCCCAGTTGCATGCCCCCAATGACCTACCTCCTCCAACAACACCCTACCTATCCACAGTTACCACCCAGTTAATCCATATTAGTGGACTAAACCATTGATTAGTTTCCAGCTCTCATAAAAGAAGCATTTTGCTTCTAAATGTTATCGTCTCACACATGAGTTTTTTGGGATACCCGTTATCCAAACCCTAACAATAGTCTGTAGTTTATTCACATTTCCTTGGTTTTTGTCTATTTGCTTTTTCTTTACTAGTAGTTTGTGGAGATTACCATTATACATTTAACAGGTCTCCTTAGATTTCTCTTGATTGGGAGAGTTTCTCAGACTTTTTTGGGTTTTGATGGATTCACAATTTTTTTTTTTTTTTTTTTTTTTGCACCAGGGATTAAACCCCGGGGTGCTTAACTACTGAGTCACAGTCCCAGTCTTTTTTATATTTTATTTTGAGACAGGTTCTTGCTAAGTTGCTCAGGGGCCTCACCAAGTTGCTGAGGCTGACTTAGAAACTACAATTCTTCTGCCACAGCCTCCTGAACTACTGGGATTATAAGGAGTGTGCCATGGCACTCAGTGACATTCCCAATTTTTCATCATATAACTGAGGTATTTTATAGGATATTTCTTATTTGGACTTTCCTGGTGTTTTTCTTATTATTTCTTCCTAGCTTTAGGTTTTGGTGATGAAGAACTCAGAGGTACAGCACTGTTGTTTGGATACCGTGTCACTGGTATACCCACTACTTGTTCAAGAATATGTTCTGCATCATTCTACTTCCTTTTCTTCTGTAGTTCCAAACACAGATTAGATTATGATGGAGTTACCAGATCTGATTATAAAATGAAATTATTAAAGCATTATGATAAAGAACCAATGCCAGAGGAAAGGGTTAATTTTCCTATACTTTGTAGCTTTCTGAACGCTGTAGAAAATGTAGCTATATCATTTAATTGCTTGGCCAATTAACTGCCGACTGAACTATGACCTTGTAGGCTTAGTTCTTAGAACTGTAACTCTTAGGGAGATAAACTCAAGTCATCTTGAGTTACTGCTGTCTGTGGTGAAGGCCATTTCACCAATAACATGCAGATGTTCTACTGTCTTTGTTCGATGCCTAGGAGCTACTTATTGTGAATTCCCTGTGCATGGTCTTTGTTTTCATAGGCCAATAATTCAAACTCAGCCATGTTGTAATATTTAAGAAATGATTTCAAATTCCTCATACAAGCCCCATGTAACTTCAGCTCAGGGTCCAGAACTTCAGAGCACGAGTTCATCTGGTCCACCAGCCTAAATACACCTGAGTTCTTCAACCCTCTAAGTGATGTTTGGTCTCTTGCTGAGTGTGATTTCCATGGCAAGATCATTTGATATAAACTCACAAGTTAATGATTCTCTGTTTATTTTTTCCTTCTACAAATCATTTAATTCATATTTTACTGTAAGTTTTTTAAAAATATATTTAGTAAAGCTTGCATATGGACTTACATATTGATTTTAATATTTATGTCACCTGATTGTCCACTTCTATTAACTATTTCTTGTCCTGGTTCTCATTTACTTTTCTCTTGTTCTTATGATTCCTAATTATTATAAAAGGTAAAGCATTGGACACAAAATAGCAATAGTAAATAAAGGATAGTGTTTGCTTTGCTTTTCCTGTTTAGTGAAAAAATTTATTATGCAGCCAGATTATGGGGTTATTCTTTGAGAGTCATGCACTAGGGGAGCTGAACTGTGTTTTAATTAGATTGACTTCTTTGAGTTTAAATGCATGTACATTTAATCTTCATTTTATATTAAAGAAGAAAATTTTTCTGTGACACTTGGGAAAAAACATCTCTCTATTAAGTATTTTATTGGCAAATTGTATTAATAAATGTAGATATAAGTTGGTATTGGATAGGTTCGCAAATTGTTTTAGTTGTTTTGCATGTCCTTACAACTCCACAGTGGTTGTCTAATAATAACACAAGAGAATTGCATGAAATTTTGAGAGTTTTTGTTTTGCAGTCCTGCCTCTTCAGGTACTTTATAAATTTCCCAGAGTTATTAGTGGGATGAAGTTTTATACATGTATTTTTTCCTTTATGGGTCTTTCAGATCTTGATTCATCATGCCAGCCCACGATGTCCTTAACAGTCCATCTGTGCTGTGGTATTCACTGAAGTCTCTTTCTCTGATAATCCTGCTTCTCTGCACACTTACATTCGGACTAGGCCCTATTCCCCATACAGGGCTTTATCCTCTCTAGTCTTTAGCTCAATTAAAATTTCTTGTTATTCAAAATCCTTTAATATCTTCAAGTAGAATTGTGAGTTTATTTCTTTTTTGCATTTTCACCATGGATGTTGTGGTGTTTTATGCTCTGTTCTCTGGCTAGGAGTGAAACCATGTTTATATTTAATTTTAGTCGTTAGCATTTAGAATTGAACATGAGGAAAAATATTGTGGGCCAGGCACAAAAAGTGTATACTGTGAAATTATGAAAACTAATCTTGATGAAACTCAAGTTCTTCTGTAAGGAAGTGTATTAGCAGTCTATAAAAAATGCACTACTTTATACATGTTGTTATTGGACGCAACTTAAGAACAGACCAATCACCACTGAGAAGTCCAAATTTGAGAGTCTTTATTAAGCCGGTCAGCTGACTGTCTCACACAATGCCCCCAAAAATGGCTATCGGGAGAACAGCCCCGACCACAGGGTTGTAGGGGTTTTTATACCAAAAATCACATCAATCATAAGTGTCTGTTGCTATGATTTGAAATTACAAATTAACATCATGAGATCATTGACAGAGGGGGAAGTGGATCAAGATGACCCTTACCTAGGTACAAACTAAAGAATGGTTGCTAACATCCACACAATCACTGTTCACATGGTACATTGTTTAGGAGCAATAGGAATCAAAAGAGAGCAATTTTTCTTTACATAGGAATTGTCATTCTGTATTGTTAAACATGTCATACTAAGTAACTGATGATGGGTACAGAGGCAAGGTGTTCCCATGGGAGAAACTTATTTCCTACATAACATGGAGTCTCAGAGCAAAATGGAGTCTCTTTACTCATTTCTCTTAAAGTCTGGCCTATAACATTCTCATGGAGCCAGATCTGTCAGTCCATCACACATAAATTTTCCTGGTTATAAATCTACAGTACTATAAATTAAAGAGTAATGTATTAACCATTGTATTACCTTGAAACTTTACCTTAAAAAGTTCAAAATAAGGGCTGGGGATGTGACTTGGTAGAATGCTTGCTTACCAGATATGAGGTCTTGGGTTTGAACCCTAGCACTGGAGAAAAAAACAAAAAAGATGAAAGTGAGAAGGCTGCTAACAAAGGGGAACTCATGAAAATGAAGAGCACTGGTTATAAACACAGGAAATAAGCATTACCAAAAAGGATGTGCATGTATCAATACTCTATTTTTTTGCAACTTCCTGTATTCACCCTGGTATTCTGGGTTCCAATTTTATTACTGGGTGGGATACATTATCTGTGTGCTAGAAACTTCTATCCAAAACACTTTAATTTCTACCACATACTGACATCATTTACCTATATTTTTCAATCAGTTAGAAACTGTTTCACATTATAGAATTGGTAATTGCAGCAAAGATTTTCTTTTCAAATATGTGGACCCATCATTCCTAAAATACTGAATATCTATTACAAAGATACTCTGTGTATATGCATATTTTGTTATGCCTAATAATCCTCTTTTTAAAAATTTTATTTCATAGAAATGTGAAGTCCATTAAAAATGTTCTTGGAAACATTACTGATAATTTTTTAGGGAAAGTATAAATGACTATTAATGTGGAAAATGTTATTTAATTATTCTGTATGAATAAAATGGGATTATCAGGTAAGGATATGTACATGGATATTTTGGAATATTTTGGAATATTTTATGATGGCCACATATATCTTCAAAATATTAAGTGATTTCCAAATGATAAACAATCACTGCATTACTATGATAAATTTTATTGGTACACACACATTTATACAATGTATGTGAATAAATACACACACATAGCAATGTAAGGGGTATACTTTACATGTGTGTATGAATGGCTGGTAGTACAAATACAAACACATATGCATAAACATAAACTTTTACGCATATACACATTAAGCTGTTGCTTACTGATTGGTCTGTGATAACAACAAAAAAAATTTCCCTTAGCTTGCAGGAAATGTAATTGTGACACTGATTTTATGTTCACCGAATCCCTGCTTTATTTAAAGTATTTTTGCCCTAAGATCATGAAGATATAATTCTTAACTGAGACATTGATGTTCACATAGCAAAGAGAGAGACAGAGAGAGAGAAAAAAAAAAGACAACAGAATGATGTGATGTCTCTAAAACAATTTTGATGAGGCAGAACTCACATAAAATGAACAAATTCAAAATCAAACATTTCCACCTTGTACTCTATCTTAGTAGATATTTAATCTTTCACCTTGATTATAATGCTGTGGGTTATATATTTATGAGCTGTTTCTTTGTACTTCATTTGATAAAAGTAGTTTTTAATGAATAGGGGTAAAGATTTTGTCAAATTATTTCCTGAATTTCAAGATGATACTTTGCTTTAATGAATATTTTATAATGATCAAACATAACTTCAAAATGTTGTGATTTTCGAATGATAAAAAATTACAGCATTGCTGTGATAAATCTTATTTGTTCAAAATCTGTTGTTCTTTTTATATAATGTTAGAACCAAGATACAAGTATTTTGTGAATTCATCTCTACATTCATGTAGTTATAGTTTCCAACTCTGGACTGGATATCAGTGTAACATTGGCCTAATAAAATGAGTCTGAATGTATTCCATCACCTCTCTTTTCTGAAATAACTGGTACAGAATTGATAGTACTTAAGATGGTTTCTAGTACAAATTTCCAAACTCAAAGTATAGAAATCATTCAGACTAAAATAATAGGTAACACTGGACATGTGATAGGTACAGAGTAACTGAACTTATATTGCTTAGTGGGATTTTTGTTTGAAAAGGAGAAAATTACTATGCTTATGTAATGTGAAGTGATTAAAATTTAGAGTAAGAAATACTAAAGTGACAGATGTGGTTAAGTTACAGCTCTATACTATTCATACTTTTCCATCTATGAAATTAATAATGACATTTTTGACTTTGTATTATAATTTCATGATAACATACCCACATACATAATTTGTTCAATTGGAAAAGTATATTCAGTTAAATAAACTGAGTAAATTATGAACTTAACTTTATAATTACTGTTTATGATGTAATAATTTATAATTTTTTTGGTATCCTATGAACTTTTTCTTTTTATTTTATTTTATATTTTTATTTTAATTTATTTTTATTGTAAACAAATGGGATACATGTCGTTTCTGTTTGTACATGGAGTAACAGCATACTATTTGCGTAATCATACATTTACATAGGGTAATGATGTTTGATTCATTCTGCTACTTTATCCTTCCCCCCAACCCCTCCCACACCTCTTTTCCCTCTATACAGTCCCTCCTTCTTCCATTCATGCCCCCCTCCCATCCCCCATTATGTGTCATCATCCACTTATCAGTGAGATCATTCGCCTTTTGGATTTTTGAGATTGGCTTATCTCACTTAGCATGATATTCTCCAATTTTATCCATTTGCCTGCGAATGCCATAATTTTATTATTCTTTATAGCTGAGTAATATTCCATTGTGTGTGTATGTGTGTGTGTGTATATATATATATATACATATATATATATATATATATACATATATATATATATATATGTATATATATATGTGGCTGCATCACTGTAGTATGCTGATTTTAAGTCCTTGGGGTGTAGGCCTAGGAGTGAGATAGCTGGGTCAAATGGTGGGTCCATTACAAGTTTTCTAAGGAATCTCCACACTGCTTTCCAGAGTGGCTGCACTAATTTGCAGCCCCAAAGTATGAGTGTACCTTTTCCCCCACATACTCTCCAACACCTATTCTTGCTTGTATTCTTGATAATCGCCATTCTAATTGGGGTGAGATGAAATCTTAGGGTAGTTTTGATTTGCATTTCTCTTATTACTAAAGATGGTGTACATTTTTTCTTATGTTTGTTGATTGCTTGTAGATCTTCTGTGAAGCGTCTGTTCATATCCTTAGCCCATTTGTTGACTGGGTTATTTGTATTCTTGGTGTAGAGTTTTTTGAGTTCTTTATATATTCTGGAAATTAGTGCTCTATCTGAAGTATGAGTGGCAAAGATATTCTCCCACTCTGTAGGCTCTCTCTTCTCATTGCTGGTAGTTTCCCTTGCTGAGAGAAAGCTATTTAGTTTGAATCTATCCCAGTTGTTGATTCTTGCTTTTATTTCTTGAGCTATGGGAGTCCTGTTAAGGAAGTCTGATCCTAAGCCAACAAGGTGAAGATTTGAACCTACTTTTTCTTCTATAAGATGCAAGGTCTCTGGTCTGATTTTGAGGTCCTTGATCCAATGTGAGATGATTTTTGTGCAGGGTGAGAGATAGGAATTTAGTTTCATTCTGTTTCATATGGATTTCCAGTTTTCCCAGCACCATTTGTTGAAGAGGCTATCTTTTCTCCATTGCATATTTTTGGCACCTTTGTCTAGTATGAGAACATTGTATTTATTTGGGTTTGTGTCCATGTCCTCTATTCTGTATCATTGATCTACCTGTCTATTTTGGTGCCAATACCATGCCCTTTTTGTTACTATTGCTTTGTAGTACAGTTGAAGTTCTGGTATTGCGATACCCCCTGCTTCATTCTTCATTCAATTCTCCCACTCTGTAGGCTCTCTCTTCACATTACTGATAGTTTCCTTTGCTGAGAGAAAGCTTTTTAGTTTGAATCTATCCCAGTTGTTGATTCTTGCTTTTATTTCTTGTGATATGGGAGTCCTGTTAAGGAAGTCTGCTCCTAAGCCAACACGTTGAAGGTTTGGACCTACTTTACTTCTATAAGATGCAGGGTCTCTGGTGTGACTCTGAGGTCCTTGATCCATTTTGAGTTCATAACAATGTACCTTGATGTAGGTCTGTTGTAATTTTGTATATTTGCAGTCCTATAAGCCTCTTGTACTTGGATTTCCATTTCATTCTTCAGATTTGGGAAATTTTCTGATATTATTTCATTGAATAGATTGTTCATTCCTTTGGTTTGTTTCTCTAAGCCTTCCTCAATTCCAATAATTCTTAAATTTGGCCTCTTCATGATATCCCATAATTCTTGTAGATTCTGTTCATGATTTCTTACCATCTTTACTGTTTGGTCAACCTTGTTTTCAAGATTAAATATTTTGTCTTCAATATGTGAGGTTCTGTCTTCCAGGTGATCTATCCTATTGGTTATGCTTTCTATGGAGTTTTTAACTTGGTTTATTGTTTCCTTCATTTCAAGTATTTCTGTTTGTTTTTTTTTTTTCAGTATGTCTAACTCTTTATTGAAATGCTCTTTTGCTTCCCGTATTTGCTCTTGTAACTGTTGATTGGTGCATTCATTTAATGCCTGCATTTGTTCTTTCATCTCCTCATTTGCTTCCCTGATTGTTTTAATTATGTACATTCTGAACTCCCTTTCTGACATTTCTTCTGCTGTGCTGTCATTGGGTTTTATTGATATAGTATCTAGGTTTGTTTCGGACATTTTCTTCCCTAGTTTTCTCATATTGGTCAGATGTCAGTGGGACTCTGTGATATTGTAGATTTCCTCTATTGGCTTATAGTGTCCCTGTAGATTTCCAGTGTATCACCTACCAGCCTTTAGTAGCCTGAATTCTTGGATTAACTTGATAATGTAGTGCTTCCGAAGAACGCTGCCCCTAGCCTGCTACTGGTTCCAGGGAGAGAGACCTGGAGAGGTCTCTTGCTGCCCAGTCCTGGTCCCAGAGGCTGCTTGCAGGTCGGAGGTCTCCACTGGCTTGGGGACTTGTAGCTGGCTCTTTGTAGACAGGCTCTCACTGGGCGGTCTGCCCCGAGAAGCTAGCCTAGAGAGGTACTTCCCGCAGGAGGGAACTGGGCTGCTTGGGGAAGTCCCTTGCGCCCTGTGCTGGTCTCTGAAGCAACCTGCGGGCAGGCCGGAGCTGGCAGTGGGGCGGGTCGGAGCTGGCCACGCTGCTTCTGTGCAAAAAGGCTCTCACTGGGGGGCTTGCTCCACGAGGCTGGAGAATCTGTCCCTGTGGGAGGAGCCCACCTCCAGGGTGCACAGAGCTGCCTGGGGGAGACTCTATCTGCCCTGTCCTACTCTAATAAGCCACTCAAATCTGGGTCTGCCACCCAGCTGAGCTTCACTGGGTTGGGAAGACTCACCCTGTGGTTCTATTTTAGTTCAAGTCTCTCAATGCCTCCCCTTCTTGAATCCTGGGTTATGGAGTGACTGGAGATGCAGTCTCCTTCCAGTCCGCCATCTTGGATCACCCCAGTATGGCCATTTTGACAATATTAATTCTGCCTATCCAAGAACATGGGAGATCTTTCCATCTTCTAAGGTCTTCCTCAATTTCTTTCTTCAATATTTTGTAGTTTTCATTGTACAGATCTTTTACCTCTTTGGTTAGATTGATGCCCAAGTATTTTATTTTTTTTGAGGCTATTGCAAATGGAGTTGTTTTCCTCACTTCCCTTTCAGCTGTTTCATCCTTGTGTATAAAAATGCTTTAGATTTATGTATGTTGACTTTATAGCCTGCTATTTTGCTGAATTCATTGGTGAGGTCTAGAAGTTTTCTGAAGGAGTTTTTTGGATCCTCTAAATATAGAATCATGTCATCAGCAAATAGTGACACCTTAAGTTCCTCTTTTCCTATTGGTATCCCTTTAATTTCTTTAGTCTGTCTAATTGCTCTGGCTAGATTTTCGAGGACAATGTTGAATAGAAGTGGTGAAAGAGGATGTCTCTGTCTTATTCCAGTTTTTAAAGGGAATGCTTTCAGTTTTTCTCCATTAAGGATGATGTTGGCCTTGGGCTTAGCATAAATAGCCTTTATAATGTTCAGGTATGTTCCTACTATCCCTATTTTTCTAGTGTTTTGAGCATGAAGGGGTGTTGTATCTTGTCAAATGGTTTTTCTGTGTCAATTGAAATAACCATATGATTCTTATCCTTAAGTCTACTGACATGATGGATTACGTTTATTGATTTACAGATGTTAAACCATCCTTGCATTCCAGGGATGAACCCCACTTGATTGTTCTGCACAATTTTCTTAATATGTTTTTGGATACGGTTTGCCAATATTTTGTTTTGGATCTTTGCATCTATAGTCATCAAGGATATTGGTCTAAAATTTTCTTTCCTTGGTGTGTCTTTTCCTGGTTTGGGTATGAGGGTGATATTAGCTTCATAGAATGAGTTTGGTAGGGTACCCTCCTTTTCTATTTCCTGGAATACTTTAAGAAGTATTGAAATGAGTTCTGCTTTAAAGGTCTTGTAGAACTCGGCTGAGAATCCATCTGGTCCTGGGCTTTTCTTGGATGGTAGAATTTTAGTGTCTTCTTCTATTTCATTGCTTGATATTGATCTGTATAAATTGTGTATGTCCTCCTAGTTCAGTTTGGGGGGAGCATATGTCTCTAGAAATTTGTCAATATCTTCAGTAGATTCTATTTTGTTGGAATACAGATTTTCAAAGTAGCCTCTTATGTTATGTATCTCAGTGGTGTCTGTTGTGATATTTCCTTTTTCATCATGAATTTTAGTAATTTGAGTTTTCTCTCTCCTTCTCTTTGTTAGTGTGGCTAAGGGTTTGTCTATTTTGTTTACTTTCTCAAAGAATCAACTTTTTGTTTTGTCAATTTTTTGAATTGTTTCTTTTCTTTCAATTTCATTGATTTCAGCTCTGATTTTAATTATTTCCTGTCTTCAACTACTTTTGCTGTTCTTCTGTTCTTCGTTTTCTAGGGTTTTGAGCTGTAATGTTAGGTCATTTAGTCGTTGACTTTTCATTCTTTTCTGGAATGCGCTCCATGCAATGAATTTTCCTCTTAGTACCGCTTTCATAGTGTCCCAGAGATTTTGATATGTTGTATCATTGTTCTCATTGACCTCTAAGAATTTTTTTATCTCCTCCCTGATGTTTTCTGATATTCATGTTTCATTCAATAGCATATTATTTAGTCTCCAGGTGTTGGAGTAATTTTTGTTTTTTATTTTGTCATTGATTTCTACTCTCAGTCCATTATGATCTGAAAGAACACAAGGCAGTATCTCTATTTTTTTGCATTTCCTAAGGACTGCTTTGTGGCATAACATATGGTCTATTTTCAAGAAGGTTCCATGTGCTGCTGAGAAGAAAGTGAATCCGCTCATTGATGGATGGAATATTCTACATATGTCTATTAAGTCTAGATTATTGATTGTGTTATTGATTTCTATGGTTTCTTTGTTTGGTTTTTGTTTGGAAGATCTATCTAGTTGTGACAGTCGTGCATTAAAGTCACTCAGAATTATTGTGTTGTGGTCTATGTGATTCCTGAAATTGAGAAGGATTTGTTTGATGTACAGGGATGCACCATTGTTTGGGACATAAATATTTACTATCATTATGTCTTCCTGATTTATGGTTCCCTTAAGCAGTATGAAATGCCCTTCTTTATCCCTTCGGACTAACTTTGGCTTGAAGTCCACTTTATCTGATATAAGGATGGAAACCCCCACTTTTTTACTGAGTCCATGTGCGTGGTAGGTTTTTTCCCATCCTTCCACCTTTAGTCTGTGGATGTCTTTTTCTATGAGATGAGTCTCTTGTAGGCAGCATATTGTTGGGTCTTTCTTTTTAATCCATTCTGCCAGTCTATGTCTTTGGATTGATGAGTTTAGGCCATTAACGTTCAGGGTTATTATTGAGATATGATCTGTATTCCCAGTCATTTGGCTTATTTTTGGTTTTTAAGTTGGCTTGGTTTCTCCTTTGAGTGGTTTTTCTCTAAGGTAGTTCTTCCCTTCTCTGACCTACATTGTTGTTTTTCATTTCCTCCTCATAGAATATTTTGTTGAGAAAATTCTGTAGTGCAGGCTTTCTATTTGTAAATTCTTTTAACTTTTGTTTATCATGGAAGGATTTTATTTCATCTTCGAATCTAGAGGTTAGTTTTGCTTGGTGTAGGATTCTTCGTTGGCAACCATGTTCTTTCAGAGCTTGAAATATGTTGTTCCAGGCCCTTCTAGCTTTTAGAGCCTGGGTTGAGAAGTCAGCTGCTATCCTTATTGATCGCCCCCTGTATGTAATCTGATGCTGTTCTCTCGTGGCCTTCAAAATTCTATCTTTATTTTGAATGTTAGACATTTTCATTATAAAGTGCCTTGGTGTGGATCTGTTGTGATTTTGTGCATTCGGTGTTCTGGAAGCCTCTTGTATTTGATTTTCCATTTCATTCTTCAGGCTTGGGAAGTTTTCTGATAGTATTTCATTGAATAGGTTGTTCATTCCTTTGGTTGGTATCTCTGTGCCTTCCTCAATCCCACTAATTCTTAAATTTGGCCTTTTCATGTTGTCCCTTAGTTCTTGGAAATTCTGTTCATGATTTCTTACCATCTTCTCTGTTTGAGCAACTTTATTTTCAAGATTAAATATTTTGTCTTCATTGTCTGAGGTTCTGTCTTCCAAGTGGTCTAGTCTTTTGGTGATGCTTTCCATTGAGTTTTTTATTTGGTTTATTGTTTCCTTTTTTTCAAGGATTTCTGTTTTTTTTTTTTTTTTTTTTTTTTTTTTTTTTTGAGAATCTCTATCTCTTTGTTGAAATGATCTTTTGCTTCCTGCAGGTGCTCTTTCAGCTTATTGGTATTATCATTCATTGCCTGCATTTGCTCTCTTATCTCATCCTTTACTTCACAAATAATCTTAATCATGTGTAATCTGAAGTCCTTTTCTGACATTTCTTCTAACATACTGTCATTGGATTCTATTTCTATAGAATCTAGATTTGTTTGGATAATTTTTTCCCATGTTTTTTCATGTTGTTCATGTATCTTCCTCTCTAGCAGTGCAGATCTAGGGTATTGCAGATTTCCCCCTATAGGCTTATGGTGACCCTATAGGTTTCCAAAACCCTTTCTTTTAAGGGGAGATCAATATTAGCAGTGCCCAATTCAGACACTATGCAATCCTAGACCAAATAGCCCCTATGAGGACAATAACAAAATTGTCATATTAAACAGAATGAGTTAAAATATTATCTCCAATAAAACAAACAGATTTGCAATAAAGTCTGCAGTTTCTAATGGAGGACAAAGAGGATGTAGAGGGATGTAGAATGTAGCTGTTAATGGGATAAGAAAACATTATACAGAAGTTCTAGATAATAGAAAGGGTGAGAGTGTAATCAAAAGAAATTGGATGTTAGCATGCAAAAAAGGAGAAAGAGACTCTGATGGAGCAGGTAAACAAAAGGAAAAGAGAGCAAGAAAAGTAAAGAAATAAAAACTTAAACTTTTTCTATAAGGAGAAAAAAGAAAATCTACAGTATAATAGTCATATAGTAATGAAACCTCCCAGTGTACAGTAGCCAGATGCATGAGAATTACCTGACTGTGGTGGGAGAGCCCCAGGGCCCAGGGTTACGCCACATGCATCTAAGATGGTGACTGGCAGAGAGCCAAAGTGTGTGCTGAATGCGCCTTGAAGAAAACAGGAAGTGTTTACCATTGGTTGTATGATAATTAGTTCAGCCACCTAGTGCTTGGACAGATATATCTTACATGTATGCTTGAGCTTGTGATCACTTGACCTTTAATAGGATTGGATGGACATATCTGATTACAATTGCTTATGCATGAGACTGCTTATATATTGAGGGTGTTATCTGAATAAAGCAGAAGCTGCTTCATGAACTTCTGAAGAGTATGTGTCTTTTGTCCCGCTGGTTGGTGGCAAGAGGCAAGTGGTGGCCCGTATGGGGAATGGTGAGCGCTCAAGTAAGTAATAAAGAAGAAAGTTTTTCAATAGCACAATCAACTTGCAGGTTTCCCTATTTGAGGAAACAGTTGACTTAAGGTTTTAACGGAAGGTTCCCCTAGAGAGGGAATGTAATGAAAGGCTGTCCCAGGAGACAGCAAAGGATATCCTGTAGTAAATGAATTTGTGTAAGGTGCTATTTGTGTTACCTTTTCTTGTTTCGTTTCTGTTTGTTGTTGTGGCAATATGGACATTAGTTCATTTCTGTCTGATTTCCAAAAAACCATAATTTAAAGAATAGTTAAGAGATGGGGAAAAGATATTAGAAATGGTAAAAGAAGAACAATCAAGTCGAGCTTCTAAAAGAGAATGTAGATGTTCAGACTCATAACAGGGATGTGACTCTGAAGAACAGGAGCTATCTGAGACAGAGCTAGAAAAGAAGTTCCCTCAGTGGCATTTAACCCCTACCACGCCACGCCCTCTGGCATATAATCCAGATCACCACTCTTTTCCAAGTTGTAGGGGTGCATGTACTTGCTGCACAGGGGCAGCCCCCAGACTGTGGGCTGATGTAGAATCTCGATCGGTGTTCCCAATATTCCCGATATTTTAAGATCAAAACAATCAGAGATATCATCAAATATTAGATATAAAATTAGTAAAACAGTTAAAAGAGGCAGTTATGTCCTATGGAGTACAAGCTGCATTTACCATTTCTTTATCAGAGAATGCTGCAAGTCAAAATCTTACTCTGACTGATTGGGGTAATTTAGCAAAGGCATGTTTATCTGGAGGACAATATCTCATGTGGAAGGTGGCTAACCAGGAGTTATATTCTGATACTGCCCGACGTAATGCAGTTGCGGGCAATCCTCAATGGAATCTAAACATGCTGACAGGCCAAAGACCATATGAAGGACAAGGTAATCAGATTAATTTCCACCCCGGTGTGTATCAACAAATTAACCCTCAACTTTTAATCTATTATTATATGGATGATATTTTGCTAGCTCATAAGGAAAAACCTGTCTTAGAGCAATGTTATAATTCCTTACTAAAGTCACTGGAAAGATGGGGCTTACATATTGTCATTGATAAAGTACAAATGACAGACACCAAAAACTTCCTGGGATCTATCATAAATGCAACTATGGTTAAACCCATAAATTTTACCATTCAGGTGGACAAACTTAGAACTTTAAATGATTTTCAAAAACTTTTGGGTGATATTAATTGGATTAGACCTTCCCTTCATTTACCCACCTCAATTTGAGCCCCTTGTTTGATATTCTTATAGGTGATTCTGACCCCCTTTCTAAGTGCGTCTTGCCCCTAAGGCTGGAACGGCTCTCAAGCTTGTTGAAACAGCTATGGAAAAGGTTCATCTTGATCATATTGACCTAGCTAAGACTTTATCATTCATTGTCTTGGCCACAAGTAAGTTACCCACAGGAGTGCTTTGGCAAAAGTGTCCTATTCTATTCTATGGGTTCATATGAATTATGCCCCTAACAAGGTCTTATCCTTGTTTACTGAATCTGTGGCAGAATTAATCCTTAAGGCATTAAAAGTATCCCTTTCCACCTTTGGATCACATCTTTCAACAATCACTACTCCATATACTACTGATCAGATACAATATCTTATTAATAATTCAAATTCATGGGCTATAGTTTTTACTAGTACTTCTGCTGTGTTTGACAATCATTTGCCATCTGATCCTCTTCTCCAGTTTTGGAGTCAACATCCTATAATTTTCCCTAAAGTCACCCAAAAAGAACCTATTATAGGAGCTACCCTTATATTTACTGATGGATCAAAAAATGGTACGGATGCTATTACTATAGGTAATGTTACAGAAACATTGCTGTTTAATACTCTATCTGCACAACAGACAGAACTATTAGTAGCTATAGAAGTATTCAAAACCCACCATGAGCCTTTTAACCTATTCCTGATAGCAAATATGTTGTTAATGCTGTTCAAAATTTAGAATTAACTGGTCTGATTTCCCTCACCTCCATTATTACTAAATATTTACAATGCTTACAAAAACTTATCTGGGACAGAAAAGATCCTTTTTTTATTGGGCATGTTCAGGCTTATACTGGCCTCCCAGGTCCTCTAAGTTTATACAATGATTTAGCAGACACGGCCACCAGAGACCCACACATCTTTAATACGCTTGAAAATGCAAAAACTTTTCATTCCAAATTTCACGTAAATGCTTCCACTCTACGTACACACTATAAAATTACTAAGACAACAGCTCGAGACATAGTCAAGTCTTGTGCTAAATGTGCTACACTTATTCCTAACCCCTCATTAGGAGTAAATCCAAAAGGGCTTCAGCCCAATCATATTTGGCAAATGGATGTAACTCATTATTCAGAATTTGGAAAACTATTTAATATGGCCTCTGTTCATACTGGAGAAAAAAACCAAAGATGTAATAACACACTGTTTACACTCTTTCTCCATCCTGGGGGTTCCCAAACAAATTAAAACAGATAATGGTCCTGGATATACGTCCCAGGCCTTTAAACAATTTTGTTCCACCTTTGGATTTCAATATGTCACAGGAATTCCCTATAATCCTACTGGACAAAGCATTGTTGAGCATGCCCATTTACCACTTAAAAACATGCTTTATAAACAAAAAGGGGGAATAGGGGCATCATACAGATCCCCAAAAGACAAATTATCTGTTACCTTGTTCACATAAATTTTTAAAATCTCGATTCTGAGGGCCGATCAGCTGCTAACCGTCATTCAGAGCCTAATAAAAAACATCTACCTCAAGTGCTCTGGAAGGACATTCTATCGGAACAATGGAAAGGCCCAGATCCGGTGTTAATCTGGACCCAAGGATCTGTTTGTGTTTTCCCACAGGTCGCACAATGGCCTATTTGGGTGCCTGAGAGATTGGTCAAGGCCTCAACAGAGATCCAAAAACAGGAAGAAGATGAGGAGGCTTCTCCCGCTGATGGTGTTGGCAATTTCTCACCAAGTTAATGGAGGAGACTCACATGAACTATGGGGGATAGTGAAGATGTGGCCCTATCCTGTACCCCTTACCAACTCCTCTATTCTATATCCTCCTATTTTTATAACAAGTGGCCACATTTCTTCAGTTCGCTGTTCAATGTGGAAAAGAATGGTTTGGGTTTTTGTCCAGGGGAGGTCTATTGTGTGTTGTATCTGTCCTGTGCATATAGTGTTTATACAAAATGCATATACATTGGCACAGAGAAACAGCCATTATTCGCCAGCCTCTCATCACAATTGATGCTGGCTCATCCCCCAAAGTCTGGTTAAATATGCTGGACCGGTAGTCAAAGAGGGGTAAGATTCATGGGGAGCTCATACCAACCTAAGACAGGAAATGAGGGCTAGATCCTCATTGTCCAATGACGGGTAAGGATGTTGCTCTGCCATGGACAACCTAAGACAAGCACGGTCTCTTTTATAAACAGAAAGGGGGAAATGTGGTGGGTTAGACCCGGGGCCCAGGGTTACGCCACATGCATCCAAGATGGTGACTGGCAGAGAGCCAAAGGGCGCACTGAATGCGCCTTAAGAAAAACAGGAAGTGTTTACCATTGGCTGTATGATAATTAGTTCAGCCACCTAGCGCATGGACAGATATATCTTATATGTGTGCTTGAGCTTGTGATCGCTTGACCTTTAATAGGATTGGATGGACATATCTGATTACAATTGCTTATGCATGAGACTGCTAATATAGTGAGGGTGCTATCTGAATAAAGTGGAAGCTGCTTCATGAACTTCTGAAGAGTACATGTCATTTGTCCCACTGGTCAGTGGCAAGCGACACCTGACAATGAGCTTCAAGCCTCCAGTAGGCGTCTCAGGATGGGATTTGTCCCACCTAAAGATCGGAGCTAAGGCTTCTAGGATTATCCAAGATGGCCGCTCTGGCTTCAAAATGTGTTGGCAAATGTGTAGCTGCAGCTCAGGGTGTGGACGTGGTCAGCTGGAAGTCCTGGAGACAGATGCGGTTGGTTAGGCAGGGGTCCTGGAGGTCCGGTGTGTTTGGTGTGGTTGTGGGATCCTGGAGGCCTGGTGCAATCAGTTGGTCTGGGGTTCCGGTGATAGGGCACAGTCAGTTGGTCTGGGGGTCCTGGCAGCAGGGAGCAGTCAGTTGATGTGAGGGCCCCAGAGGCAGGGAGCGATCGGTCGGGCTGAGGGATCCTGGAGATGGGACTCAGTCAGTAAGGCCAGGGGTTCTATGGGGCCTGGCTGTTGTCTCAAAATGGCGGCAGCCATGTGTAATCAAACCTGCAGATACCGTGACAGAGAACTTCCAAGCAACAGCAGGCCGCTGGTGCTCCACTGGCGGTCGGTGATCAGTTTGCTGACTGTTGTCGGATGATCAGGAGGTGAACCTTGTGCATTGGGTGATGGAGCTGCCAGAGGCAGGCAAATGGCAGATGATAGGCACCTGACAGTGAGCAATCTGCACTCAAAAAAGTCTTCGATATGCTGGCAGACTGCAGGTCATCACAGCAGACAAATGGGGTAAACACCAGGGAATCGATAAGCAGCAAAAACTGCCTCACCAAGAAACAGATATCCTCTGCTTGAAACCAGAGTTACGGAGCATCAAGAAATGCAGCCTCCCTCTAGCCCGCCATCTTGGATCCCCCATAATTTATAATTTTTTATCATATGATTTTTTATCAGTATGATTTTCTAAAATAATTTCCATTGTTAATGCTTTTTCCAAAATATACTGCATCTACTCTGTTGGAAAAATATTTGCCTTTATGATAATTCTCTCAAACCTTAGAATTTATTCTATTCTGTGACCTAGAGAAACAATGCAGTAAGTCAATGTTTAGTCTTTCTCTTTACAAATAGTTATATATAGTTTTGAGTCAGTTGTAGTATAAAATTAATAGTGGAAATTAATAGTTGCTTTCCTCATTTCTCTTTCTCACTAAAATATATATTCTTCACTAACAGAAAGATCCATTTGAAATTGTCTATCACAAAATATATCTCCAGAATTTTATATTTTTAATCATAAATATTTTGATAGTAAAATACTTTTCATGATGCAGTTTTTCAAGTTGATTAGAAGTGACAAGATAAATTAATGAAGAGCACTATCTTACATTATTTTCATAGATCAAAAGTGCAAATGAATTTTTCCTTTATTAAAATGTTAAAATCATACTAAGTCATTTTCTGAAGCATGCATAGAGGTAACATTTTATTAAAGTAACATTTTATTATAGAAGGCATAAATCATGTACTACACTATTTTTCAGTTAAAAGGTGATACTGATGTGCTTAAAACAGTCAAAATTATATTATTTAATTTTCATACCCTAGTTAAAACTAATTTTCAATATTAAAATTTTAATCACTATTGATATTTGACCACATGGTAGTGATTGAACGAACCTGACAGGGGATCCTCTTATTTCTCATGTATGTTTAGTTATGACAGATCATTTATTCTCCCCTTTTATCTTTCAACAACATGGAAAGAGATTTGGAGTGAAGAAATGAATATCTTCAAGGTTTCCATGACCATACTAGCAGGTAGTCCCTAATTTATAAAGGGACTACCTGTGTTGTGTTTTTAAAAGTATTTATTCAATTACATGAAAGGTAGTTTTGTATTGGTTCAGAAACAAATTTTGTTCAATTGTTTAGAATTATATGGATTCATCAATAACTTCTGTTACTTTAAATAATCGCTTTTGTCAGTTTTTGTGATGCAACAGTATCCTGTTTTTCTTCCTTCCTCAACTCCATTATTAGCCGGGTTTCCTCTCCTCAATGTCTAAATCTTGGAGTGTTCCCTCTGGAAAGTTCTTCTGGTGCTGCACTTTCACATTAGAAATTCTTACATACTCGTATGGCTTGGTATACCATTTCTAAATGATGATTTGCTCAAATTGATATCTTCTTATCTAGAGCTTTCTTCTGAGTGCAGAATCACACACCCAGCTGCCTCCTTGAAATTTCCACATGGTTTCCCAAGAAGTGCCCTGGAAATCACCTTCGAGTCAGCTCCCTTTTTTTCATGTGAATTCTTTCAAGTTTAGCCTCCACATATATTTTTTTGATGGATTCATACCTCTTCCTTTCCACTGACACCATTCTCATTCAAGCCACAATTGCCTCTGAAACTTATTGATTCAGGTTCTAGTTTCCCAATTCTACTAATGGATTCTGCTGATGCAGTATGGAACTAAAATACATTTGGATTGTTAACCTAAATATGAGATGCAGAAGCACAGGTTATAAAGAGGAAAGTAGAATATAAGGCAAGTAGAAAATTAACATTTCCATATTTTTCCAAAAGAAGGGTCACCACTATTCATAACTTTGGTCAGCATTAAATTCATCATTTAGAACATAACTGCTATACTACATTGTTTGTAAGAGACAGAAAACAATTCAATCCACCATTACCTTAACATATATATTTATAGTCAAGGTAAGATTCTTAAATATTTCAGGAACAGGATTCATCTACATCTCCTAAAAAAACCAGAAAACGATTTGCATTATTTCAATCTTGGCTTGTGTGTGTGGGAATGTGTATATGTGTGCATGTGTGCGTGTGCTTGTGGGTGTGCACCCATGTATTTTATGCCCTCTCTAAGGGTTAGATGTCTCTTCCTCTTAGTCATACTGGGAGCTTAATAAAATGATTTATGAGGACATATTCTCACAATGCTTTTCTTACTACTCCTTGGGGCTGCCACTGAGAAAATTTATTTATGTTTGCCCTAACACATCAAAATGTGCCATGCTACTTAATTATCTGCCTTCCAATTAAATCTTCTGTTCCCTAAAGAAATTTGTCTTAGCTAGTTTTTAAGGAGAAAACTAATATATTAAAACATGAGATCTAAATAGAGTGAAATGCCTTCGGGTCATAGAAGTTGATGTTTAATGGGTAAATAGATTACAATTAAATATATTTTTTGTCCAAGAAAGTAGGAGTTTGGATCATTTATTTCATGAACAATAAGTATTTAATTCACTCCAAACTTTTAAAAAGTGAGTTCAAATTATTTAGACTGCATCAATTGAAATACAGACTCCAAAACAGTATGTTCCAGAGGATCACATGTATTTGTGAATAATATGCTCTAAGAGGAAATTGCAAACTATTGAATATCTAGGAACATGAATTTGGTGATAAAAAATTTGAAATCATGTGATAAACAAAATGGCAGCAGATATTAGCAATATTTACCTTTTAAAAAACATGCGTTTTGACTTTTTAAAACATTTGGGCTTTTGCTTTTTGTTTGCTTTTCTTGTTTTAGAGATTATAGTGTTTATAACAGATTTTATATATATATATATATAAATGTATGTGTGTGTGTATATATATATATATGAGTGTGTGTACGTATATGTGTGCACACTAAGGAACAATAATTTGAAAGCTTGTCTCTTGTTTGAGAGGTAGATCATTAGGATCATAATGAAATTATTCAAGGAACAATGGTAAAAATGTTATAATTATATTGTTACTTTTTCTAAACAGGCAGAAATCCAAATATCCCACTTCAGCATAAAAACCTACTTGCTTTAAATATCAAGGAATAAGATCATAGAGAATTGTAACCATTTAATTGAACTTACTAAAAAAATAAACAAACAGAGGACACATTTATTTAACACTCATTAGAGCCTTTACATTTCTTCTTGGACTTTTTAGAGCACACCTAATTATTCTTGCTGCCTTGACATTTTTACTAGCTTGTATGCCTCATCAGTTTAAAACATTTACTTCTGTGACCGCTGAACCATTGAGCAAATTGGTTCTTGAGATCAATATTCTTGCTCCAAAAAGGAGGAAGTCATACACAGGTGTCTGGCAATGTTTATTCACTGAAAACTGTTCATTTTCTACTGTTGATAGTTGGCAAAGTGACACTCCATTTTGGGTCTTTAATCATTTAAACAATTTCCTAAGAAGGCTACAACTTGAAAAAAAAGCAAAAGAAAACTCAATGTACTATCAAATAAAAATGGCCAATCAGCCAACACAGACATCCTCTCTTCACAGCAATCAGCAACAGCTGTATCCCAATTAAGGCTATGATTTTGCAGGTGCTGACAGAAGCCTATGTCAAAATAAATCCACTTATTTAAAATGTTTCAAAGCTTTATAAAGTCTTTATAGATAAATTCAGGTAAAAAACTTCATATGATTTTACAGTCAACTTATTTGTGAATGTCAAGATTCTTGTATAGAAAAAGAAAAGGAGATCAAAACAAGAAATCTTTTGAAGAACATTCTCTTATCTGCAAAGACAGACAAGGACAGAGAGTTTGAGTGGCATCACATGTAATTGTTCAAAAGAGAGGCTACCCTATTCAATATATTTCTCGACTTTTTAAAGAAAAGTATTCGTTTGTAATTATCAGGTTCAATCTGCACATGTGTCATACTATATATACTTAAGTAATTTTAAATCAATTTTACTAAATATCATTTACATATCAAAAGTCATTTTAAATTTTACTTTACATAAAATTATGTAATATATATTCAAATTTACTCATACTCCTAAGATTCTGATTCTAAGTCTAGAGATAATTTGGCCAAGGAATTTGTACTTCTACTGAGCAAACCTGTAATTATGATGTAGGTAATCCGCTCTGACAGTATTTTAAGAAAACCTACTCTGAATTTATGAAAATAAAAATAGAGACAGACCTTTCAAGTTTCCCTTCGTCATATATATATATATATATATATATATATATATATATATATATATATATATATTGTTCCAAACAAACATTTCTGTATATTGCCTATATATTTCAAGTACTTTCTGAAAATGAATAGCTTTTCCTCTCTCAATCCACTCACTTATTTAATGATGCTTATTTATTTGTTCTTTTTAGATATACAACAGTAAATTGTATTTTGACATATTATACATACATGAAGTATAACATTCTAATTAGGATCCCATTCTTGTGGTTGTACATGATGTGGAGTTACACTGGTCATATATTCAAATATGAACACAGAAAAGTTATGTCTGATTCATTCTACTGTCTTTTTGTTTTTTAATAAATAGATTGCACACAAATGTTTACTTATTACTTGGCACTAGGGACTTGTAAAATTTAATTATTAGTGTTTGCATGATGCTTTGAAGGTTAGATGTTCTATGTAAAAACCAGTTATTAAATGTCAGAGTTGCTTATGAAATTATTCTCCTAGGATTTTATGAATTTTTTGAGTGGAACATGTCATATAAGGTTGAAAGATATTCTTGATTTTTTAAGAGAAGAAGAGGCTTTTAATTGTGCTTACTATTTTTAAAGTGTATTAATTAAATTTAATTAATACATTAGGAATCAAATGAGCAACAATATGGCCAACAGCAGATTTCTCAATGGAAATGATAGAAGATAGAAGACTATAGAATAATTCATTAAAGTTGTGAAAGAAAGTAGCTGCCACTCTAGCAGTTATTACCTAGAGAAAAGTCAATCAAGAATGAAGGTTTAAGACATTATTACCTTAAGTATATATATGACTGCATGACCAATTTGATCCTACAGTATGTATAATTAGAAGAATGAAAAGTTATACTATTTATGTATGATCTAACAAAATGTACAAATGCATTCTACTGTCATGTACAACAAATTACAACAAATAAAAAAAATTTAAAAAGGAAATTAAGTAAAAACAGAAAGTTGCATTTCTTGCAGATAAAAATGTTAATTATATTTTTATTTTACATCTTAATTGAAATATAACATGATTTTATTTTAAGTAAAATGACCACAAATTTAAATAAGACTCATAATATTTTACAAACATACAAGACTTGATTAAGGAAAAGACTGTTTAGTGTCTAGGAAACTTCTCTTTTGCTCACCCTCAACCTAATCATTACCTTTCTTGAAGATAACTTTTTATCCTGTATTATGTTTTTCTATTCTTGCAACTTATATAAATGGGAACGATGAATTATTCATTCCTTTGTGTGTATGTCCTTTCATTAGGTAATATTTCTCTGTGAAATTTACCCATTTTGCATATATTATGTGATTCATTATTTTTGATAATTTCATACTTATTTTTGCCATATCATATAATTTATTTATGATATAATCCTACTATGTTGTCATTTTGGGTTGTTTCTAGATGGGGAATATGAATAACATTGCTATGGTGCTTTCTTTGCACAATATACACAGGAGTGGATTTCCTAGATTAATAGTTTATATATTTTGATATGTTTTGTTATTAGTTCTGCATATTTTATAATTTTAATTTTAATTTTAATTAGAATTTTCTTTTAAAATATTGCATAAATTATTTAAAATTTGAAAGTACATTGCTTCACTTTTAAACATTTAGGGATTTCTAAATACTTTTCTGTTACTGATTTTTATTATGTTCAGAGAACCCACCCATGTAATGAGTTCTTGGAACTTTATGGAGGTCTATGCATAGACCATCCCATGACACTCTTTGGTAAGTGTTACATATGTACTTAAATGTATATTTTTATAGTTTATTGTGTAATATGTATATATTTATTTGTGTGAAGGGTTCACATCTATAATTTGATGATTTCTATAATTTATGCCCTTCACCTACTATGAGTTATATTAAAATCTTTTATCATATAGACTTATCTGTTTTATTTTTAGTCATCAGATTTTATATTGTATATCTTAATTTATATATTATGGAACTATATTATATCTTGCTGTTGGATTGGCATTTCTCTGCCTTAGTACTATTTTTATAGTCTAATTCATCTTATACTAAGACTACATTAGCTTTCTTTTAGTTTTTCCATGATATAATTTTCCAACCTTAACTAATTAATATTTAGTGTTTTATAGTTAAGATGCTAGAATATTTAGTCCCCTTTACACTTAATGTAACATAGTATATTTTTCTTTAAGTTGAACCTCTTTTATCTGTTTTCCATTTGTATCATCTATCCTTTCCCCTTAGTTTTCTCCTATATCCTCTTCAAAATAAAATGATATTTGGTACTTTTGTTTCCCCATTTAAACATGTTTACATTACATATGCTTATTTATTGCTACAGTAAATATAATACTCATCCTCATAAATTATGTTATTAATTACGAGATTGATACTTGAATTATGAACATCTATTTGGAAATTCTATACTCCCTCAAACGTAAAAAATATTTATAGATATATTTACTCTCTTCTTCCTTTTGGTGAAGGTGTAATGAAATTAAGTCTTGCATATTTAAAATCTGTCATGAAAAATTTCACAGTATATACATATATTCTATTTTATTAATATGGATCATTAGTCTGAAATAATGGGTTTTACTATGACAGTCCATACATAGATATACCAGGTTGATTTAGTTATGTCCTCTCTTGTACTCTCTCTCATTCTTCCCTTGCTGCCCCATCCCTCCAGTCCCCTTTCTGGTGTCTAGTAGTCCTACTTTCATATTTTATTTATTTATTTTTAAGTGTCTGCATATAAGAGAAGACAACACTTCTCCTGGTATGTTTGATTTATTTTGCTTAACATGATGTTCTCCAGTTCTGTCCATTTTCCTGAAAAATAATAAGATTTCATTCATCCTCTGTTGTTTTCTTTGTCCATTCATCTGCTGATGAGCACCTAGGTTCATTTCATATACTGGCTTTTGTGAATACTGCCATGATAAACGTTTCTCTACTGACTTCTTTGCTTTGGATATATACTCAGGAGTGGTACATTTGTTAAATATGGTAGTTCTATTTTAATTTTTTGAGGAAACTTCATAATGTTTACAATAATGGCTATACTAACGTACATTCCTATCAACAGAATGTGAGCATTCCTTTCTTCCCCCAACATCCTTACCAGCTATACTTCTTTTGAAAAGTGTTGTCTCCTTTTTGAAAAGAATATTGTACTATCCTGGCATCGTTGAAATGAAACTAGTTTGACAATGCATGGGGTTTTGAAGTCTCCCACTATAATTTTTTTGGGACTCTTTAACATGCTGTTGAATTCAACTTGCAAGGAACTGTTGATATTACTGCTGTTATGTGAAAGTAATTCTGATAATCACTGTTCCAATCATGGTGAAAGACCTGAAGCTTTTATCCTCTTCAGCTACTATTACAGTTCCAGGTGTTTATGTGGAGAGTTGAAGGCCAGAATATGAGTTGCTTTTTTTTTGTCAGTGATGTGCAACCTAACAGGGTATGGGAGTGGCTAGTGGTCAGGACCCTTGTTGATGTTATTTCTGTTTACTTTTACTATGTTACTGATTGTCAAGTAGCAAGACATTGGATACCACTAACTGTCCAGTAGCAAGACATTAGATTCCCCTAGCTATGATGCATCATCGTATCAAGATTTTCTATCACTTTTTAAAACATTTTTTAAAGTTATTCTAATAAGTTGTATATTAAAGTAGCATGCATTTATACATTTTGATAGATCACACATAATGTAATGTAATTTCTCATTTTTCTGATTATACATACTGTAGGATGACATCAGTCATGCAGTCATATATGTACATGAGGTAATAATGTCTTTTCACTGTACTATCCTTTCTACCCCCATACCCCTTACCCTCCCTTCACTTCCCTCTACCTAATGTAAACCAACTCTATTCTTCCCTATCCACCCCCCACTCCTGCATTATGAATTAGCATCAGAATATCAAAGAAAAAATTTGGTCTTTGGTTTTTGGGGATTGTTTTTTTTCACTTAGTACAATATTCTCTAATTCTATCCATTTACCAGAATGCCATCATTCTGTTCTTCTTTGAAACTGAGTAATATTTCATCAAATATATTTACCACACTTTCTATATACCTTCATCTGTTGAAGGACACTTAAGTTGGTTCCATAGCTTAGCTATTGTGAGTTGAACTGCTATAAATATTGATGTGACTGTCTCACATCAGCTGATTTTAATTCCTTTGGGTATAAACTGAGGAGTGGGATAATTGATCAAATGGCAGTTCCATTCCAACTTTTCTGAGGAGTCTCCATATTGCTTTCTATAGTGGTTGCACCAATCTGCAGTCCCACCAGCAATGTATGAGTGTATCTTTTCCCCCACATCTTTGCCAACACTTATTGTTGCTTTATCTTGATAATTATCATTCTGATTGGAGATGAAATCTTAGAGTAGCTTTGATTTTCATTTCCCTCATTGCTAGAGATGTTGAACATTTTTTCATATATTTGTTGATTGATGTGTGTATCTTCTTCTGTTAAGTGCCTGTTCATTTCCTTAGCCCATTTATTGATTGGGTTATTTGCTTTTTTTTTTTTTTTTTTTTTTTTTTTTGGTGTTAAGTGTTTTTAATTCTTTATATATCCTAGCAATTAATGCTTTATCTGAGGTGCATGTGATAAATATTTTCTCCACTTTTTTTTGAAGTATCCCCAAGGTGTTTTTAGTTGAAGTATCCCCAAGGTTCAGGTGGGACTAGGTCATGGCTGAAACTTAGTGCAGTTCCTATCAGCTGAGCTGGAAATATAGCTCAATGGTAAATCACACACCAAGTGTGCACTAAGTCCTTGGGCTCCCTCCTCAGCTCTGTTGTTTTGATTCTATATTGTGGAGAAGCAGGTACATGCTGTATTCTGTCCTACATTCTAAATGTCACAATAATAATTTTAAATGGTAAATATAATTTTAAGTGTGACCATGAACACACCCCTTTCTGTTATCTACATTTAATCTGAAATTATTATATGTCCATTTGGTATATTCATTCAATCTGGAAAGAAACTTTTTTGCATTTTTTATGTAGTTCTATTTATTTATTTATTTCTTAATTTTACAGACAGCATTTTGATTCATTGTACATAAATGGGGTACAACTTTTCATTTATATGGTTGTATATGATGTAGACTTACACTGTGTAGTTCTCTTTACAGTGAATTTTTTCAGTATTTTTTCTTTTTATCATCTCTTTGTTCTCTTTCATCTTTGAAAGATACTTTTCCTGCATGCATCATTGATGTGGTACTTACTTTCCTTTTACATGGTAAATATTTCTATTCCTGTTTTTCTGGATTCATTAGGCTTAAAAGTTTAGCTCTGAGTCTTATTTTTCTCTACTGAAAGGGAGGTATCTTCTCTTTTGGCTGTCATTAGTGTTTGTCTTAATTTCCAGGAATTTTATTATGACTTTTAGGTGCAGAAACCTTCCTGAATCCTTAGTTTCTTTAATTTTCATTTTTGAAAAAAAAAAACTTGGCCAAATATTTTTCAATTTTGCTTTCTCCTTATGATCTTTTCCCATCTCATTTAGAAATATACATACATTTATATATGTAATTATTATATTTCACATATATATATATATATATATATATATAATTACTATTTCACCGTGTCCCATACAATGCTCATACTGTTTTTTCATTCTCCCTTTTTCTAAAGCTCTCTTGTTTCAATCTGGATATTTTATATTGACATATATTTCAGTACACTGATTTGAAATACTTATAATTTGAGTTCAAATACATTTATTGAATGGTTCATTTCAGCTGTTAAGAATGTTTTAAAGCAAGTTGTTGAAGGGATAGTTCAGTGGTAGAGCAACAGATTAGCAGGTACAAGGCCCTGAGTCAATAACCACCACTGGGTGGGAAAAGTTTCAATGAAAGAATATACTTTGATTCCTCATAGATTTCAGATTTCTTATGAAATTCTCTTCTTCCTATATGTTTTATTTAAAATTTAAGTTCCTATAATTCTTTAAGTATTATTTATTGTCATTCATGTGTTATTTGTTCATATAAAGTCTTTAGTACATATAAATATGTCTCTTTTGTCCAATTTATGTCAGAATTTTAGTCACTGAGATTTGATTTTGGTATGCCATGTAATTTTATCACACACCAAATGTGTTTTATGTATTTTAAGGCAGTTTGAATCTCTGAGATGATGCTTTCTCAGATATTTTCTTTCCTAGCAGATAGATGGAACATACCAGATGGATCATCGATACATTTTGGTGTTGTAGTTTGAATTTATTCTAAGATGAAAGCATCCAAGAGTCTTAAGAGTCAAGATTGCCTGATGATCCCTTTACCTTTGTTGTTCTGAATGTGATCTATATTCTGTGATACAATATACAATATTTTTGGTATTTTTGGCCTCTCAAAAACCAATCTCTATTTTGTTTCTAGAAGTCTTCCCTCACTCATATGAAGCTTACAAGTGAGCAAATATTTTGAGAGGTAAATCCACAAGCAGCATGGTTCACTTCTTTGTGTCTCCTGTATTTCACAAGATGTCTGTCTTCTGATTTTCAGTAAGTTGTGGCCAAATTCACTTCAACTGTTTTGTTCCTCAGTTTTTCATTCTTCCCTTCCAGAACTACATACAATTGAGTGGCATTTCTTTTCTACCTTTAAAAGTTAAGAAAATCCTAGTTTCTGTAAAAAATAAACAGATCCTATTCACTGGTTTACAAATATGTGTTTATTTTTCAGTCCAGTAACATTTTAATAGATGTCTTCCTGGTTAGTGAGAAGATTTTTTCAAATGACCACTTGGAGTTCAGCTTTTCAGTTTTATGACCCTGGCCTCATGGACCATAATAATCTTTTACTTTTCTGAAGTTTTCTTTCATAAAAATTGGCCTGGTTTGACACATATCACTTTCACTTATGAGGTATAGAACTATAGCTACCTTTAGATACAAGATTTGAAATCGCTGCCTCTGAATTGTCAGTTATCTCACAGTGACTGCTCGACTTTAGGAAAGGAGATACGGTGGCTTTTTTTATTTTCCATTAAAAATTATTTTATTATCTGCTTCTATAGCGCAATTAAAATCAGTCTGACTTAAATTAAGCAATGACAAAACAATGTATTTGTTAAAATAATTTAGAGATCATTTAAGCATGAAAATATATGAAAAGATAAAAATCCTAAACTAGAGGAATGGAGTTGCATTGGTAGGATTGGTGTTGGGCAGTCTTACTATGTGGATGGATTTCTACAAAACCCAAGAAAAAATGAAAAATACTGGAATAATCTTATATAATCCTATATTATTGAATCTTAACTTGCACACAGAGGATTTATAAATATGTTTAAAATTTTCCTTACTATTCTTTCTGCCCACATTTAAATGTTATGATAATTTAATGCAAAAGCATGATTTTATTTCATTTTAAAAATTGACTAAAAGTTGTACAAAATTTAAAACTAAACTATCTTTGACACATGTTCAAGACTTCACTCAAATGTCATTTCCTTTTCTGTACTTCCATTCTGAAACTACAATGTATCTGAACATGTCTGACACCCTATGTTTTTGTCATTTCCTTTGGCAAAAGGTATATAATTTAACAGTTATGTCTCTGGTCATTCTTTAGGTATTGAATTAAAACACTAAAAGCTTTATTAAAAATTTCACAACTTAATTAGCATGAGAGTGTTACAGAACAAGGGACTACTGTGTATCTAAGGCAGCCATGGAGATCCTCTCTCACTGGTTCTTGTGAGCACACAGGGAAGATTTCAGACATGTTGTTTAGAGTAGCAGGCATGAATTCATTAGAAAGAATAGAAAAAGGGTTAAGGGGACATGCTGATGGAAGGTAGTGTATTCTTTCAGAGAGGAAAGGGAGGGTGCACCCCTCCTGTCCTCCAGTTTTTTAGGAGGGGTCCCGGGGAAGTTTCCAGAGAATCCCACCCAGGCCCACCTCTTGACTTTTGACTGACAACAGGATTGCATCAAACTTTCAAGTCCCTGCTGCACACCGTAAAGGCTCAGATCAACTCTATGATGCTTTGGTCCACAGTGACTGATTCTAATTGGAATCTGTTCCTACAGATCTTATGGTTAGGGGGAATTATCCTTACCATCCTGATTTCTGGAATCTGTCTGTTTAAGGGTCACAAATATCCTCCACCCTCCAGGGTAACTTGCTTCTTCTTATTGGCATTCCACACCTGCACTGCTCCTGCAGATAACAGGTTCTTTGATAAGGAATGTAGTACATTGTATTGACTTAAGCCAGGCAGGACTTCAGGTAAATTACTTTTCAAAGAATGTATGTGGAGATCTGCACAGTGGACTTAGTTTATAGAAGTATCCCCTTAACCTCATGGTCCCACCACTGGTGTTTGTCTGTAATTAATGATATGTCTCTGTATATTTTATTATTTAAAAGACATTGTATACCAGTACAAGTCATTATTTTCTCTAACAAAAAAAAAAAAAAGAGGACATGACATTATTTTTGTTATTCATAGGATGCATTTGAGATTACTATCCCATTTTTTAAAAAGGTCTTTACTTGCTTTATAGACAGAATGTTTATATTTGCACAGTGATTTTGAAATTATACTTGAGAAATCTATTTTGGAAAATATTATCTCTTTAGCAGTTATTCTCTTTGTATTTAAATATTATGATGATTCTCAGTGAAAAATATTTGTCCTAGAGAACTCAGGATGAATGGCAACTACAAGTAATAAAGCAAGCTGTTGGTGATCAAAGAACTATTATTGGTAAAACAGCCCAAACACTCAAACTTGGGTAGTAATCCAATAATCAATATGAAGAACTCCTAGCAATGGTGATTACTTGGGGACTTTATCATAAACTTTCTATTTCTCTAATAAATCTATTGAAATATAAAGGTTCAAAGAAGGAACAAATGATATGACACATTTTAACAATATTTTTGGGATGGTAAATATTTCTTATCTCCCTGCTAGTGTCTTTGTGAAAAAGTAAAAGAAATTTATACAGTTTTATGATGAAATCATTAGTATATTGTTGATTTAAAAGAAAATACCAACAGCAGGAAATGGCATGTTTTAATAAAGAAAATAAAAAGAAAAAAAGAATGAGATTGGAAGGATTCCCTCTGTTTTCATGGAATACTTTGAGGAGTATTGGTGTTCATTCTTCTCTGAAGGACTTATAGAACACGGCTGAAAATTTGGTAGGCTTTTGACAGTATCTTCTATTTCATGGCTTGAAAATGATCTGTTTAAATTTTGTATGTCCTCCTGATTCAGTTTGGGTAGATAATATCCCTCTAGAAATTTGTCAATGTCTTTGAGATTTTCTATTTCATTTGAGTATAATATTTCAAAATAGTTGCTAATTATCTTCTCTACTTCAGTAGTGTCTGTGTCGATATTTCCTTTTGCATCAAGAATTTTAGTAATTTGAGTTTTCTCTCTTTCTTCATTAGTGTGGCTAAGGGTTTATCAATTTCATTTATTCTCTCCAAAGAACCAACTTTTTGTTATGTCAGTTTTTTGAATTGTTTCTTTTGTTTAAATTTCATCGATTTCAGCTCTGATTTTAATTATTTCCTGTCTTCTACCGCTTTTGGTTTTGATTTGTTCTTCTTTTTCTAGGGCTTCGAGATGTAATGTTAGGTCACTTATTTGTTGGCTTTTTATTTTTTAACAGATGAGCTCAATGCAATGAACTTTCCTCTTAGCACTACCTTCATAGTGTCCTAGAGATTTCAATACGTTATCAGTGTTCTCATTTGCCTCTAATTAGTTTTTAATTTCCTCCCTGATTTCTTCTGCTACCCATCCATCATTCAATAACATGCTATTTAATCTTCAGGTATTGGAATAGCTTCTATTTTTTATTTAATCGTTGATTTCTAGTTTAATTCCATTATGATTTGATAGAATGAAGGGTAGTATTTCTATTTTTGTATATGTGAGAGTAGCTTTGTGGCATAACGTATGGTCTATTTTAGAGAAGGATCCATGTGCTGCTGAGAAAGAAGTGTATTTTCTTGATGATGGATGAAATACTGTACATATATCTGTTAAGTCGGAGTCATTTATTGTATTATTTAGTTGTATAGCTTCTTTGTTTAGTTTTTATTTGGAAGATCTATCCAGTGGTGAGAGAGGTGTGTTAAAGTCACCTGGTATTATTGTGTTGTAGTCTATTTGATTCTTGAATTTGAGAAGAATTTGATGTACATAGATGCTCCTTTTTGGGGGGCATATATATTTATGATTGTTATGTCTTGTTCATATATGATTCCCTTAAACAGTATGAAATGTCCTTCTTTATCCCTTCTGAGTAAATTTGGTTTGAAGTCCACTTTGTCTGATATGAGGATGGATACCCTTGCTTGTCTACACAGTCCACGTGAGTGGGATGTATTTTCCCAACCTTTCACCTTCAGTCTGAGAATGTCTTTTGCTAGGAGGTGAGTCTCTTGAGGTCAGCATATTATTAGGTCTTTTTTGTTTTTTTCTTCAATCCATTCTGCCAGTCTGTCTTTGATTGATGAATTTAGGTCATTAACATTCAGGATTGAACATTTTTTCATATATCTTTTGGTGGCTTGTAGATCCTCTTCTGTGAAGTGTCTGCTCATTTCCTTAGCTCATTTATTGATAGGGTTATTTGTGTTCTTGGTATAAAGTTTTTTGAGTTCTTTTTAGATTCTGGAGATTAGTGGTCTATCTGAAGTGTGTGTGGCAAAGATTTTCTCCCACTCTGTAGGCTCTCTCTTCAAAATTGTTGATTGTTTCCTTTGCTGAGAAAAAGCTTTTTAGTTTGAATCTATCCCAATTATTGATTTCTGCTTTTATTTCTTGTGCTTTGGGAGTCTCATTAAGGAACTCTGGTCCTAAACCAACATGATGAAGATTTGGATCTACTTTTTCTTCAATTAGGTGCAGGGTCTTTGGATTCCTAGTCCTTGATCTCTTTTGAGTTGAGTTTTGAGCAGAGTGAGAGATAGGTGTTTAGTTGTTCAACATCTCTAGTTATAAGAGAAATGCAACTCAAAACTAGCTTAAGATTCTATCTCACCCCACTTAGAATGTCTATAATCAAGAATACAAGCAACAATAGGTCTTGGTGAGGATGTGAGGAAAAAGGTACACTCATACATTACTGGGGGGTTGAAAATTGGTGCAGTCGCTCTGGAAAGCAGTGTGGAAATTCCTTAAAAAACTTAGAATGGAACCACCATTTGATCCAGCTATCCCACTCCTTGGCTTATAGCCAAAAGAATTAAAATCAGCATACTACAGTGACACAGCTACATCAATGTTTATAGCAACTCAATTCACAATAGCTAGATTGTGAAACCAACCTAAATGCCCTTCAATAGATAAATGGATAAAGAAACTGTGGTGTACTTATACACAATGGAATATTATTCATCCATAAAGAAGAATAAAATTATGACATTTGCAGGTAAATGGATGGAGTTGGAGAATATCATGCTAAGTGAAATAAGTCAACCCCAAAAAACCAAAGACTGAGTGATTTCTCTAATAAGTGGTCGATGATACACAATGGGGGGGGTGGGGCACAGGGGGTGGTAAGGGAAGAAAGGAAGAAGGATGTTGTGTAGACAGAAATGAGGGGTGGGGAGAGGGGAAAAGGAAACATAATAGAATGAGACAAACATCATTACCCTATGTACATCTATGAAGATGCAAATGGTACGACTTTACTTTGTGTACAACCAGACAAATGATAGTTATACTTAATTTGTGTACAATGAATAAAAATTAAAAAAAATTCAGGATTATTATTGAGATATGGTTTGTGAACATAAATACAAAAATTCTAAATAAAATTCTGGCAAATCACCTACGAAAACATATAAAAAGATAGTGCACCATGATTAAGTGGGGATGCAAGTTTAGTTCAACATACAAAAATGAATAAATGTAATATATCATGTCAATAGACTTAAGAACAAGAATCATGATTATCTCAATAGATGCAGAAAAAGAATTTGACAAAATGCAGCACCTCTTCATGTCCAAACCACTAGAAAAATTAGGAACATACCTCAGTATTGTAAAATCTATCTATGCTAAGCCCAAGGTCAACATCATTCTAAATGGAGAAAAATTGATAGCATTCTCTCTAAAAGCTGGTACAAGACAGGATGACATCTATCAACACTTATATTCAGCATTGTCCTTGAAACTCTAGCCAGAGAAATTACACAGGAGAAAGAAATTAAAGGGATACAAATAAAGAAAACAACAACTCAAACTATCACTATTTGCAGGTGACACGATTCCATATTTAGGAGAACCAAAAAATTCCACCAGAAAACATCTATAATTAATAAATGAATTCAGTAAATTAGCACAATATAAAACCAATTCTCATAAATCAAATGCATTTCTATACAAAAGCAATGAATCTACTGAAAGAGAAATTAGGAAAACTACCCCATTCACAATAGACTAAAAAAAAAAATACTTGGGAATAAATCAACAAAAGAGGTGAAAGACTTCTACAATGAAAACTATAGAACACTAAAGAAAGAAATTGAAGAAGACCTTAGAAGTTGAAAATATCCCCCATGCTTTTGTATAGACAGAATTAATATTGTCAAAATGACCATACTACCAAAAGCATTATACAGATTAATGCAATTCCTATTAAAATACCAATGACATTCTTCATAGAAATAGAAAAAGTAATCATAAAATTCATTTGGAAAAATAGGAGATCCAGAATAGCCAAAGGAATCCTTAGCAAGAACAGTGGAACAGGAGACATCACAATATCAGACATTAAACTATACTACAGAGCAATAGTAACAAAAACAGCATGAAATTGATACCAAAATAGACATGTAGACCAATAGTACAAACTAGAAGACACAGATACAGACCCACACAAATATGATTATCTCATACTATTCAAAGGTGCCCAAAACTTCCATTGGAGAAAAGATAGCCTATTCAACAAATGGTGCTAGGAAAACTAGAAATCCATATGTAACAAACTGAAATTAAACCTCTATCTCTCACCCTGCACAAAAGTCAACTCAAAGTGGATAAAAGACATAGGTTCTAGAACAGAGACCCTGCACCTAATAGAAGAAAAAGTAGTCCCAAATCTTCATCATGTTGGTTTAGGACCTTACTTTCTTAACAAGACTCCTAAAGCTCAAGAAGTAAAATTAAGAATCAATAAGTGGGATGAGTTCAAACTAAAAAGTTTCTTCTCAGCAAAGGAAAGAATCAGTAATGTGAAGAGACAATCTACAGAATGGGAGAAAATCTGTATCACACCCACCTCAGATAGAGCACTAATCTCCAAGATATATAAAGAACTCAAAAACTTAACACCAAAAAAAAAAAAAAAAAAAAACAAACCAAATTAATAGATGGGCTACGGAACTGAACAGACACTTCAGAGAAGAAGAAATGCAACTGATCAACAAACATATGAAAAAATGGTCATCATTTTTAGCAATTAGAAAAAGGCAAATCAAAACTATTCTAAGATTCATCTCACTCCATTCAGAATGGCAATTATTAAGAATACAAGCAATAATAAGTGTTAGCGAGGATGTGGAGAAATGGGTACACTCATACATGGCTGATGAGACTGCAGATTGGTGCAACCACTATGGAAAACAGTATGGAGATTCCTCAAAAAACCTGGAATGGAACCCCAATTTGACCCAGTTATCCTAGTCCTGGTTTTATAACCAAAGGAACTAAAATCATCATGCTATAGTGATGCAGCCACATCAATGTTTATAAAGACTCAATACACAATAGCTAAACTATGGAACCAACCTAGATGCCCTTCAGCAGATGAAAAGATAAATAAATGTGCTTTATATATACACAATGTAATATTACTCAGCCTTAAAGAAGAATGAAATTATGACATTTTCAGGTAAATGTATAGAACTAGAGTATGTCATGCTAAGTGAAATAAGCCAATCCCAAAAAAGCACAGGTCAAATGTTTTCTCTGATAAGCAGTTGAATGACACAGACATTATTACCCTATATATATGTATGATTACACCAATGGTGTGACTCAGCTCTATAGCCAGAGGAATGAGCAGTTACGATCCATTTGTGTACAATGTATCAAAATGCACTCTACTTTCAAGTGTAACTAATTAGAAAAAATAAAAGGAAAAAAACCCCACTAATTTGGGAGCAATTATAAACTTCAGGGGAAAGAATCAGAGTAAAATCACAGAGTACATGTTACAGAGGAAATCTAATCCCATATTTGATTCGGAGTAAGCCATGGCTAACCCATCCATTATAAATATATATTTTCATTTTCTTCGACACTGAGATTTACATATTTCTAACATTTTATTTCTCTATTATTTTGGCATCAGTGACAGGATTATCCCTGTACCAATTTGTGATCTTCCAAAATTATTTTTTAAAATCATCTCCTTTTGCCTAGCTTTAGGGCATTTTGGTTTTGGGAAATAAATAGATGAAAAATGCACCAAGTTATTTAAAATAGCATTGTGAGTTTGATTAATATTATTACAAAGAAAAAATAATTTTTCACTTAAAAACATTTTGATTTATCTGAGAATTAATTTTACAATTCTGTTTATTATCAATGGCTTTTCTGGGTTCTCTCTCCCCCTCCCCCTACCACCATTTGTTAAAGAGGCTACCTCTTCTCCAACATTTGTTTTTGGCAAATCTATCTCATATGATATATATGCATATATATGTGTGTGTGTGTGTGTGTGTGTATTATATCTTTTATTCTTTTTGGCTTTACATGACAGCAGATTATATTTTGATATATTTATACAAACATGGAGTATAGCCCATTCTAATTAAACCCCAGTCTTGTGGTTGTACATTATGTGGAGATCCACTGTGGTGTATTCATATAGGAACACAGGAAAGTCTTGTCGGATTCACTCCACTGTCTTTCCTATTCCTATCTCCCTTCCCTTCATTACCCTTTGTCTAATCCACTGAACTTCTCTTCTTCTCCTTTGGGCTCTTTACATACACTTATAAAATTCTGCAACGAATGTCATGATTGCGATAACAATATTGATGACATGAAGAGGAGCATAATAAAAACAACAAAATTGAAGTGTGCTCTTATTTATTTATTTAACAAGTGCTCTAGCACAAGGTGACAACTCCAACCCTAAGATGCAGATTTTATAATTTGTCCGGCATTCAAATTTTTTAACTCTGTGCTTGCTTAGAACTCATCATGTACCACATTGTTGATATGTCTTGTCAATTTTTCTGATCTTACAATCTTTCCTTTATTGCTCAACATAAAATTCTTTGATGAAAACAACGATATAAAGTGATTTTAAATTTACTTAACTATATATTTATGGCATATAAATCATTAAATATATGATATTTAAAATTTTAATAATTTTAGCTTAATTTGAATTTTAACATTAAATAGAAACAAAATTATATTTCTTCTATAAAATAAACACTATTCATAGTAATAGAATTCTTTTTTTATTTTTTTTTATATTAAGAACAATTTTGGAATCTTCAAATTCACCAGCATTGTGACCCTAAAAAACTTGTGACTTTCTGCTTCTGGGACTAAGCATTGCCACCTTAGCTATTTAAAAAACTGTATCATCAAAATTTTTTCCAGGATAAAGTTTTATTTTTCATAACTTTGGTTTATTGCCTAATAATAGATATTTTAAATTATAGCTATGTTTTCTTTCTTTCTTTATTTTTATTTGTTCTTTTTTGTTATACATGTCAGTAGTATATAATCTGATGTTTTTATACAGCCAAGGATTACCTCCTATTCTAATTAGGATCCATTGTTGTGGTTGTGAATGATAGAGATTCACTGTGGTGTATCCACATGTAGCAGAATGAAATCTAACCCTGATCTCTCACCTGCACAAAACTCAACTCAAAGTGGATCAAAGTCCTAGACATTAAACCAGAAACCCTACATCCACTAGAAGAAAATATAGACTCAACACTCCATGGTGTCAATTTAGGAACTTCTTCAACAAGACTCCTAAAGCATGAGAAGTAAAATCAAGATTCACCAAATGGAATGGTATCAGACTAAAAACTTCATAATAAAGGAAACAATCAAGAGTGTAAAAAGAGAGAACCTACAGAATGGGAGAAAAATTTTGGCACCTGTTCCTCAGATAACTGTGTTCTCAAAGTGCATGAAGAATTCTAACATTCTTTCTATATTTCTAAATTGCTTTTGCATTAACAGCTTATTCCACCACAAGGTAAATGAGCATTTGTTTTCTTGAATTTTAATTAAATTTATTATGGTGTTACCTCTAATTTTTCTACTTTGATGACCCAAATAACACTAAAAACTAATATTTTATCTTTATTTGATATCTAAGCAAGTTATAAAACTTCCCATGAATTTTGTCTCATTTTATTTTTTATGGAAATTATCTGTGTAACATCTATCCATTTTAAATGAATCCTACCCCACACTATTTTCCAACTATGGATTTAGTTCTACAGCCATATTGATTAGTATCCCTTGTATGTACAAGGCACTGTTCTAGTAGCAAGCTCTAAATAATCTGGAAAAAAATCAGATGAAAATTTATGCCCACTTTGAAGTTATAAATGATAAGTAAAATAAGTAAGCAGGGTTTTAGGTAAGTTAATTGTTAACAAGTGCCATGAAATATACAGGTACATTAAGGAAATCTTTTGGTGATTTAAGGGTAAGGAGGTAAGCCACAGGGATATCTAGGAAAAGAAACTTCTAGACAGTGTAGGGCATGTCCAAAAAAGCCTTCAGAACAATTTCAGTATAACATATAGTGAAGGAAGATTCTGATAGATTGGAGTGTACAGTGTTATCCATTGTTTCAAAGAAGTGATTCACAACTAATGGTTGTAGTTGCCAATGAAGGATAAGATAGATGCCCTACCAAAATTTTGGTTCAGGTATTGAACTAATGATTACTCAACAGCACCAAGTAAGTCTGAATTCATCAGTCACATAGTCATAGTGTAGTTTTATGGGAAGAATAGGGCATATTTCTCAGTGGGTCTGAAAACGTCTTGAGGGGGCAAAAAGGGAAACTGATTTGACTTTTAGACTGATTAAGGCCTAGGACTGAGGCAAGTGTTCCTGTGTACGAAGGAGGGTTTGCATGGAGTAACTCTCCTTTCTCTGCAAGAGAGACAGCATGTGATTTTCTCATAGGTTTGCCCACATGTGGAACAACTAGGTAAGAAAGAGGAGCGAGGATTAAAATCTATCAGCAATCAAATAGCAAAAAGAAAATTAAACTATTAATTACACCAGACCATATTGGTTTTCACTCATTAGGAAGGGAAGCCATTGAAGGTCTTGAGAAAGCAGAACCTTGACGTCTACTGGAAATGTTATAAGGATTTTGTTGAGAAATGCAAGTAAATGAGTAAAGGAAAATGCACGAGAACCAGACGCAGGCTTTTGCTTTAATTTAGTGATTGGTAGTAGTGGCTCACAACAAAAATTAGCAACAGACCTGGTGGGAACAGATTAGATTAAGAATATATTTTGAAAATACAAATAGCAGGATTTGCTTATGAAATGGATATGCTGTTAGAAAAACTTGGAAGATTGAAGTCAACTGACAGGAGGAAATCGTGAGAGAAACAGGTTTGATAGAAAAAGCTCCATTTTCCACCTGAGTTAAATAAAATGAAGGATATATAAATGTAGAGTTTAGGACCAAAGTGGGTAAATAACAAACAAATGAAAGGCATAGATGCAGAGATGGCATTTAAAGACACAAACTTTCATGAAACCCTAGGTAAATGACTACAGAAAACTGGAAAATGCAGTACAAAGACTCGTCTTTAGGACACTCCAAAGTTCAATGATCAGGGGCTAGGGAGATAGCTCAGTTGGTAGAGTGCTTGTCTTGCAAGCATAAGGCCCTGGGTTTGATCCCCAGCACTGCAAAAAAAAAAACAAAACCCAAGTTCAGTGATCAGAAGATGAACACTGAAGACTTGAGGAAGTAATAGACTGAAAAGGAATAGCTGGTGCTGGGAATAAGGGAGGGACATTTCGTATCCAGGATATCAAGAAGGTAAAGTATAAGTCAAATCGGATTAGGACAGAGAGGACCACTAGACTTAGTCAGGCTTTGATGGCCTTGACAAAAATGACTTCATTGGAGTGATGACTTCTTGCTTGGAGTAGCCTCAAGAGAGTGTGAGAAAACAGAATTTGAAGCCAGACTTGTATAATGAGCTTAAGGAGGAATTTTTCTCTTAAGGAATGTCCTTGGTAGTAATTGAGAAATATATATTGTTTTTAATGAGTTCAAAAAATAACAGCATGCTCTTCAGTTAACATGAAATGGTAAATTGGGGGAAATATTTGATAAATGACAGGATAGACATACTTGGACTTAATCGAGACACAAAAGCAGTTTGGTCTTTTAGTGAGAACACAGAGTTCCATTCGTCATGGGAAAATAAGACAAAGCATATCAGCATAAATATAGGAGATGGATGTAGTCGATTGGTAAGAGCTTGTGTGTGTTTTCCTCTGAATTTTCTCTTTCCATAGATAAACAAGCATCAAATTGATTGACCTCATGAGTTTGGGATAAGAATTGTTATAGGTATGAGAACAGAAGATGCTATAATGTAGTCCTGCAACTCCCACAGTGTGCAAAGAAGAATAGCATGCATTGCAATGAAACTCAAAGTAAAAATTGAGATCTTTGAAAAAGTTTGAGGACTTTGTACAGATTTTTGAAACCTACAGCTATTCAAATTCCAAGACTGAGATAGCTCATAGATTCAACATAAATCCACACTTTATTCTTTTGGGTGATGGTAATCTTTATAAGCTGGTTTTTGGCTGTTGCTGTGATTAAAAAAAAAAAAAAAAAAAAAAAGTGAATGAAGATAAATATTGAATCAGGAAATGAAGGTGAATTGTACCATGCCCAACAGGTCACTTAGAATTAAAATGCTTTCTTTCAATGTATATATGTAGATTTTCAAATATCTTCTTTATTATTTTGATTTAATTTTATTTTATAGTGGCTAACCTAATGACTTAAATAGAAATGCTTAATCTTCCTTTCAATTTATGGGAGTCATGAAAAAAAAAAAAAAAAAAAAAGATAGTGAGACACTAAAGAACCCAGGAACTGAGGAAGTTTCAGTAACTCCAATTGAGTCATCAATAGGAGTGGAAGACTATGTGGATTAGATGAGTCACAATATGAAGGTTGGGCAGCACTATGAATGTACTTCCTGCCTCCAGTCAGAATTTTAAAGTTAGATCAAGCACCATGATACTGTGCTTTTTTTTAAGTCTTACTCAACTGCATAGATGTAGAGCATAGTTAGAGGACATTTAATTAGGTTTTTTGATTTTTTTTTTCAACCAGTGAAAGGAAGGTCACGGGGAAAAAAAGGTAAAAACTTACAAATATATTCAAGGACATAATTATAATAAAAGATCTTGTTATTGAAAGTGGATTGAAGGAAAATAGGAATGTGAGGTAAGTGGATTCCAGTAAATGGTATACCATAGGATCAAAACAATTTAAGGTTCTGTCGAGGTTCAGGAGCTGTGTTCACTGAAGGATAGAGACTGAAAATAAGATTATGCAGAGCTTGACATTATCTGTTATGACAAGTTTTAAAGTATGTGTGTGCAAATAAATGCTGTAGGAAGAGAGACAAAGGACAAGTAGTTTCAGAGGATGTCAAATGACTAAAATGGGCTCGAGAGTGATAGGAGTATAAAATATTGGAATCAGCAAGTATAAACAACTGCTTGGAAGAAAGAGTAATTTCAGTGGGAAGGAAAAATAAGACCTTAGGGAGCAGAAAGTCAAATGTATTAAGAGGCTTCTTTCTACTACTGCCTTCTTCATCTGGAATTGAGTACATAATATAGTTATAAAACTAAATCACATTTCGTAAATAAAAAGAGATGTGTGTAATAGGGTTCTTTGGACAATCATATTTCTGCAAATAAAAAAGGGCAATCAACAGGGTTAATACATTCCAGTAGATTATTACTGAAATGTTATCCTCATTATGGATATAATTTAATAGTATTAAAATAATCTAATCTATAATTATATCTCAGATATGGACAAATATATCTGCTTCGCTCATGTGAATCATTTTCTGTATATACTTTTAGCCTTTTTACACAAGTTAAATGGCATTTTTGCTCCTCAAAAAAGAATCTATTGAAATCAATATTCTAAAAATTAAAAATATATGCAAAAAGAGGACTAATGTTTCTTGTCTGATACAGCATTGCTTATATTTTAATTACAGTTTTAATTTTGAGCTCACTTGAATAATATGAGAAAAAGCATTAGGTATTTGAATAATCTTTGAATTTGGAGGTTTGAAAGGATATCATACTTCATGGTATAGTCATTGCAGATTTTATGCAATGTTTTTTTGTAAAAAAAAGTGGTGTGCAACCATTATGTGAAACTTTTTTTGAAAAACATTGTTCCGGTATTACTCAAAAAATTATTTATTACTAAACGGTCTTTGGTGCAGGATTAGGGTCCATGGAAAGCTCATGAATGTATGCTAATGTGGTGGTGATGATTAAACAGTGAAACAGTAATGTTGAAGTACCACACTTAACATTTGAAAAAAGTTAGTTTTGACATAAATTATTTTATCTTTTTGATGTTTGAAGAATATCTAACTTCAGAATTACCTATACTTTTTGAAAAATCCTTGATTTCCCATAGTAAAATTATTTTATCAATTGGCTTGTGCTTTTAAAATGTATGTATTATTTCTATCCACATTGAAATTTAATAAAATTAAGTCAATATATATAAACTCATGTATATAAATAAATCTTGTTATAACTTGAAATTTTAAAAGAGTACATAAATATTATTTTCCAAGTATCATCTTTTTATTGAAATCTAAGACAACTTCAAAATTTTTTGTTCCTTTGGACAAAAAAAAAAATCTTTCAAAAGAGTTTTGTTATTTCTACATCTAAACAACATGTGTTTTTCCTACACGAAAATTTGTTAATTGTATCAAGATTTTTCACTTCCAAAATAGCTTTATTTTAAATATTTAATAATTTCTTTTCAGTTAAATAAATAGCTTCTAAAATATAAGAAGATATTTGCAAAGAAATTTAAGGGAAGAAACCAGTAAAATAAATTTAATCCTCAATTAGCTAATTTCACTTAAAGAATTCTGTTATTAACTGAACCGATACTATGAACATAAGAAACTATAAAATTAAGTATTATAACATTAGAATTTAACACCCTGATATATTTTAAGACATGAAAATAGAAACCCCTAGATTGAGGTGAATTAAATTTCAGTACAAGACATAAATAGAAAAAAAACAACAGAATTAATGTCAATGTTGGAAACTACTATATACTAAATTCACATAAGGAAGATTTATTTTTAATAATTTAACGTATACATTGGACAGAAACTTATACAAGTGATAAATATTCTTAAAGACTTTCTGCTACAACAGTAACTCAAGGGTGTTTATTTCCTTACTACCTTATTTGGAGAATCATCTGGAAATATACTTGACCCCAAATATTTTTTCCATTAAGAGGATTTGTGAACTATATTTCACTTGAAACTCTGAGTTTTGCAAGTTTATGTAAGTAACACATAGAATTATTAAATACATGAAAATGCTAAGTGAAAATCTGAGCAGCTAGGAAAAACACCCAGGGTGGATTAGAGTTTCTAGGGTTTAATGTGTGGAAAGATAAATTTTAGATGATAATTATCAAAATTGGGTAGATATTGTTCTTAAAGTAGAAACATATGGATGCTATATTTAAGACAAAATGGTAATTGAGAAGATCACAGACAAAGAGGAAAGAGCAAGTTAAAGTTTCCCACTGCACAATTTTTCCTGTGCATATTAGTATACTAACCTCTTGCAAAATAACTATTCTTTTTTTTTTTTTTTTTTTTGGGTAAAAACCTCAGATGTGTTTACTATTGAAAGTTTTTGATTTTCATCAGGACTCTGGACTCAGAAATCCTTTTAAATTGTCTCAGTGATAATTCCATGTCATTTTTTAAAGTACACCATAAATTCCAAGTTATATAATATCAGTGATTATATAAGAATTAATCATTTAGGCTTTACAAATAAGAAGAACATGTATAAACGACTGGATAAATGAAAGCAAATTTCAGAAGATTTGTATAAAAAGTATTGGCAATATCTGAAGATGAATTGAAAGATCAAGTATTCAATTGTAGTAAAGTTAACTACTATTTTACTAAAGACAATTTAATTTCTAGTGCAGCATCCTATTTTGCATGTATTGTAGAATGCCAAGAAGAATCAAATTACTCATTTAAATTTCCATGACTCAGAAAGTAGAAAAAAGTTGTATCTTGTTGCTTTGGAAAGCTAACATACATAATTATTTGAAATTTGGCAGTTTATAAATATTATAGTTTAATCACCCATAAATATAATATGCAAATTTTTATTTTTATGGTTTTCTAGGTCATTTTGTCAATGAGAGATTTGCAATGTCTCACTAATGCAAGAGTATTTGAGTTGATATGGGGATACATCGATACTAAAATGCTAATATTCTTGAAGAAATTAGATACAAATACATCTAAAATGTATTAAAGCAAATTCCCACTGATAAAAGAGAAAGTACAGGAGGGACTTCATTAAGGTTTATTTACTAATCAATGTATTATGTTAAGGCATGTGCCCCAAAGATGGAAAATAACAAGAACATTTTTCCTTAATGCATTTTATCATGAAATTTTCTGACATGCTTTTGGGAGACCTGTCAATTCTTTTAATTCTTCCCCAAATCTTAAATTTTATGCACTATTTTTATGTGAGAATTACTTTCTATCTGTTTTATCACAGGTAGAAATTTAATTTTCAATTCCAGTGATCAAGAGACAGTAAGAAAATATTTCCTCATCTGTATATTTTATAACGGAGAGATTGAAGCTGGTATAGGAAAAAGATTTAAAATGGAAATCTAATTACGAAATTTTGTGATGAAACCCTTTGAAGATAACGAAATTCGGATAAAACTAATGTTGAGTTTTTGCAGTGCTTTCATGTATCTTTTCATTGAAGAAGCTATAATATGTGAGGGAAAGATTGGTACAGGTTGTGAACACATTCTGAGATATTCTGACAAGAAGTTATTAGGAATATCACTGGCATAGAAACATGTCCTTTGTTAAAACATTTACAACCTGAAAATTTTCCTCAGGTTGCAAAGTAAGTCACTCTTCCATAATACATCTATTTCTGCATTCTGTGGACAATGAGAGTAAATAAATACAGCACTGAAATGTATATGGAGCCCACCAAAATTGTTCAGTATGCAAGCTGCACAACTGTGGTGGCTGTGCATAAATAGTATTTGTATGAAAGGAAAATGAATGGATAAATTAGTAATGTAGCAAATACACTTACAAACTTTTCTTTTTTCCATGGTAGGGATCAAACCTAGGACCTTGTACATGCTGGGCAAGTGCTTTACTGCTGAGTTCCATTCCCAGACTTCAAACATCTTCACAGAACTATTACTAATTATGAGAAAATATCAGACTAATCAAAATGGAAGGACATTCTACAAAAGATTTGATCAACACTCTTCAAAAAGGACCTAATTATCAAGTTAGAGAAAAAACTGAGTATTGCCACAGATTGGAGATATAGGTGCCAGGATAAAATTCAACAGGATATCATTGATTGAAAACTAGTACAATCAAATCAATCTGTATTTTGGTTAGTATTTCAAACAAAGTTCAATTTTGTTCAGTTCTCAGTTATGATAAATAAACTACAGTTATGTAAGATATTAAGATTGGAGAAAGCTGATTAAAGCATATGTGGGAATTTCTTAGCAACTCTTCTGCATATCTGAAATTATTTGAAAATAAAATTTTAAAAATACACTGAAGCAAGATATTCAAATATTTCTAGGAAAGAAGCAATGATACATATGAATTATTTATAAAATTCTCATTTTAAATTTCTTTACTACATACTCTATGATTCATATATGATTATAATCTTTTACTTTCCTGAAAATCAAAACAGTAATTAAAGTTTACAAAATTTCAGAAATAATCTAAGCACATTATCATCTTTTTCCCATTAGGTATATTCCTTGATTATAACTTATTTTACCATATCTTTCATTAATAATTCTAATATGTTTGAAAAATATGGTTTGAGAGAATATTGGTTGTTAAAAATATATGGAAATTACTGTATAAAATCTCGATACTGTTGCTCCGACATTTCTTTCTACACTTGTTTCTTTCTACATTTCTTTCTATTACTTTTCTTTCTACAAGTGTTTACATTGAGGCTTTAGCATATTGTTCATAGTCACTTTAAAACCAGTCAGATAATTCCTGTACCTAACTATAATTCTGATCATTGCTTTGTCTCTATAGACTGATTTTCTTGTGATTTTATATTTTTCTAGGAAAAAAAAATTCGGCAGCTTTCTATTGTCACGTTACTCAGCCTGGTGGTGAGAGGCTGGGCAGGGGTGAAGTGTGGGGGTGTGCGTGTCCTGTGCCCCATTCTTGGCAGGTGACATCCTCTTTTGTTCTGGTCCAACCTCATGCTAACACAGACACCATAATTCTGGGCCTTCATGTTGTGCCTTTTTTGAGGTTTCTGGTCCTTTCCTGGCCACCATTCTGCGGCCAACCCTATCCATGCTTGCCATTCTCCCTTTTCCATTGTTACAATCAGAATTTATTAGTCTCTTAGATAAGATTTGATTTCACACCTCCAAATGTTCCCTTCCAAAAACCAGCCCCAAATGCTAACCTTAACCCTTGGTCACATCCCTTTGTGGTACATATAGAAAGCTATTTTTAAATTGTTCTTCATTTAACATTGTTATCCTGGATATTTTGCTTTTTCAACATTACTGGAAGTTAAAGTCCTTAAAATAGGTAAATAAAAAGCTTTACTTTATAAATAGAGGACACAGATGAAGTGGCTTACTCAGCTGTAGGTGGCAAAAATGAACAAGTAGCACATTCTTGTATTTATTGCTGTGGTAGGTTCACCCCACCAGAATGAAATGTGACACCTGACAGTGGTGCATACACACAGCAAGAAGGTGATGCTCCTGTTCTGCATGTGTGTGCATATGTGCATGCTTTTTTAAACCTCATGACAATTCCCTGTGATTCTGTGATAAACTTTAGATCAATGACATTTTAAAGGACTAATCAAAAATGCATTTGAATGTATTTGTTGATAAACTGGAGAATCAAATAGCTGAATGACGATACTATTGATAAAAATATAACCAAATATAACAGATAAGCTTTATAACTCTTGAAGGTTATTTGTAGGTTATATATATTTTCACTGGGAAATTACTGTTACAAAGCTGCTATTGCTCAGAATGTGATGTTTGACAACAGCAATTCTAATCATACAAATTCAAGTTAATCTATATGATGTTGTCAGTTGAGCAAGAGAAAAATAATGCACAGTGTTGATGGATTCCATAAGAGCCATACAAAGTGAAGTTCAATTTCTCTTTCAATGATTAATAAAATAATTAATTTTTGAATATGTATTTAGTGTCCATATTTTAATGCTATTACTCATGTAAGTTAAAACTAAGAAAAGGGTTTGTCATTTAATACTTTATGAAAGATCTTTTTCAAGATTTCATGTAATAGTATAGGCAGAGTGAACACATTTTATAACCAGTTATCTTTCTATAAATATCTAATAGAAATAGAAATAAGAATGATTTATGACTTTTATTGACAATTATTTGTCTATTTATTTACTTATTTTTGAAGTCTCAGTCAATCTTGGTATTGACTTTGGAGTTTAGAGACATATAATTCCTGTCCCATTGGTATCGATATACAGAGTGGAGACAGTGCCAAACTCTAATAACATCAGGATGGCCCCAGTGATACAGATATAAAGGAATTGCTACGGAAGCAAGAAAAGGGAGTCACACAATCCACTTCATGAATTTACTTCAAGATTTATTTGAAGGAGGTAAATTTTGAGGTATTCAAGATTTTTTTTCTTTTTTAATTGCCACATGAAGCAAAAAGGTAAAGAGCAGAGCATTCTAGGCAATGGTAAGAGCATAAACATTAGGGCATTACATTGGATGACCCAGTTGGGAAGTGGCAAGAGGTTCATCACAGTTTAACTTAGGGTTATTAGAGAGAGAATGTTGAACCATGTCTTTACTGACTTACATAAGGGACAAAAACCAAGCTTCATAAATTGTATGGGATCTTCATAAGAGCTAAGGATGTATTTGTCTTAAGAGTAATTTTTACTTCTGAAGAACAATCCTAAAAAGAGTATGAAGAACTTTGAATCAGGAAGGGAATGATGGTGTTCATGTATCTGCAAAAATAAAGCATTGCACCAAAGATAATGAATAATTCTAATCCTTTGAGCCACAGGGAAATATATCCAGAAGTCTCTAAGTATTCACTTTGCACCCACTAATGGATCAAAAACTTATGCATATAGTCTCAGAGTACTCAGTTACTAATATCTCAACCTCAAATGTATGAAATTCACACATCTTTCCCTTTGCAGTAATCAAATTGTTCATGCCTGACCCACCCTTGTTTAAGTTCCATTATACCTAATAGTTTAAGTAATTTACTTTGTAACATTATTTATCATCAAACACTGGTTTTTAACAAATCTACTTTTGTCGCACTGGTATTGATGATGGAATCAATTGTCTACTATTGTCTAAGATTCAAGTAATTTAATAAATTAAAAAAATAAAATTCTGATTTCAATACTCTGGGCTTTGTACCATGATTTAGAAATAATTTTTTTGTTGTTGTTGTTGCTGTTGACCTAAGAAGTTTATAAAAGAATGGATGAGATATATATAAATAAACAGGAAATTTCAACACTGTGATAAATATTATCATGTAAACAAAAGTCACATCTTTCTAATATTTGTTGATGATAATTTCAAAATATATGCTTTTTACCAGTCTATCACTAAGAATCAGTTATATGGTTAAAAATAATTTTTATTCAGTGTGAAGAATGATGAGAACTACCTCCCATACCTACCATAGTCTATAGACCACTTCATCTCTGTGTTCAGTGCAGATGTTCTGAAGGGTCACCTTCATGTACAAGAGAAAGGCTGAAATGTATACTAACATATATCAAGCCAAGGTGATGGGTGGACCATAGAGGATATCTGCAAGATTGTTCTAAACCTGTTCCTCCCAAGCTAGAGCTCAAGCCTGGAAAGTTCCCTGAAAAGAAGGGAGAGAAGGTACATAAGGAGAAAAAGAAAAGCTAAGACAGGCAGGAATGGTGATAACCTGCTGAAAACACACAAGCCATAGGACACTGCAGTGCTGCTGGAGAGCCAGGTGAATCGTATGCATTTTTGATAACTCTGTATTTCTGGTGACTGTTATAGTTTAGAATACTATTGTTCATAAAGTTTTATAAAAATGTAGAATTTTATTTTATCATTTTTATGTGGTTAGCACACAGACAAGTATATGCACACATGTCTCCAAAGCTAGATTAATGCAGGAGAAAACACCTGTTGTTGGTAGATTTGAGTCTTCCTCCTTTCTCCTCCCAGGAGTAGAGAATCCCTCATGTAGACACACTAACACCTGTGGTAGTACTAACACCTTGTGGTTCCTTTTCTGGATTATGGATCTTCTAATTCATAATTACATCATTGCCATTTCATTCCTAGAAGTTAGGATTGGCTCATGAAAAGTTGTTGAATAATATGCTAAATATTAAATATCAACCCTCACTCTAAAGCTTTGCTCTTCAGAATATCAGATGATTACTTCTTTGGGTTTATAGTGGTATTCTTATTTGGGTAACCCACTAAAGCAGGCAATATCATGATTTCTTATGAAAAGTACCTTTAGTAAAACTGAACGTAGTGTGTCTTAGAAAAATTAAAAATGTTTACATTTCCTGAAAATGTGTACTTTGATTTATTCAAATGTGACTTTTTTTAGCATTCAAAATGTCATTAATTTAAATAGCTAGAATCATAAACATTTACTTAATTATCTCATGAAAAGGGTATATAATTCATTAAAACATTAGAGCATAAGTAATTATTCAAAGGCAAGGGATGGGAATTTGCCTAAAATAGTAATTTTCTGATGCAGAGACACCATATAAAGGAAGTGCTTGATATCAAATATAGAAGATGCTTATTGAAATGAGACTATCAAACACGTCTATATTCTTTTAAGGAAGGCATATGGTAATGAGTACATCAGTTCTGACTATTCAACTGCAGCATATACTTCTTAAGTGATCTCTCTTTAGGCAAGAAAACTGTTAATAAATTCAAGTTCTGAAATAGTTTGTTCCTAAAATATCTTCAGAAAAAGGATGGTTAAAAGAATATCCTACTAGGAATAAGTTAAGCCTGGTGCTCATTTGCTGAAAGACCACATTAAAAAATAATTCTCAAATAAAGAGACAATGCTTGAAAAATGATTGCTTACCTTTTCACTTTACTTTGATATATGCTACTTTATTTACAGTATGTGAAATGGCAGGTTCCCAAGCCCCTTTTCAAAATGTGCCAAATGATCTAGAGAACAGAAATTATCTATTGTAACAAGCTGTGCAGCTTCGTGTGATAGCTGGAGGCAAGAGTGATCTTGTGATAATCCACTATTTACTGACAGATCAAAATGTGTATTTGAGAAAGTGGCCATTATTTTCTTCACAGATAAAGTCAAAGATCCTTGAGGCAGAGCTATAGCTGAAGAAGTTGTATATGAACCCAATTCAAAGCAACTAAACCAATATGATTCTAGATTACAGTGCTGTTAGGAGACCATTACTTAGTTATCCTAACCTTTTCTTGTGGAATTTGAAATTTCAAATAGATTGGGGTATAAGTGTGTATATGTTATTCAACTGAAAATAAAGATTTATAACTTTGGTGGTGAAATGGCTCATTTCAGAAAGATGCTTTTAATGAGGGTTGTATAGAACTGAGCCTAACTACCTGTTAGGGAAGAAAGAAGAAGCCTGGCCTCCGTATAGCTAAAAGAAAACACAAAAGAAGCAAGCAAATAAAAATAAGGTGACCATGAAAAATGGTGGAATGGGACAGACATCATTACCCTATGTACATGTATGATTACACAAATGGTATGAATCTACATTGTGCACAACCATAGAAATGAAATGATGTACCCCAATTGTGTACAATGAATCAAAATGCAGTCTGTAAAAAATTTAAAAATAAATAATTAAAAAGAAGGTGAAACCTGCCCAAGGAAGGAAAGAAAAACTGAAGAAATTCGAAGGTGGACAAAATGTCTTAGAATATGAAAGAAAATAAAATTCATCCATAAATATTAAGCAGAAATTTAAATATACAACATAACAAATCTAGATGAGACATGAACTTCTGACGGGTCCTGAGAGCTAAGCTATTTCCTCCTGTAAATCCACACACTTGCTCTGTTGATGCACATGCTTAGGTATGGTAGAGAAATGAAGCATGTACATTGTTACATGTTTATACTTAAAAAGATGGTTAAGTACTTTCCATGACCAAAGCACTTCATTGAGAAGTCCGCAAAGGATAGAACACTGAGGAAAACATTTAATAATCTGACTCTGAATTCTCCATATGTTTGGATGGATCAAGGTTGAAATAGTACCTAATATCCCACAGGCTAAATTGCAAGTACTGTCACAGTTCCAGAGATGGTTTTCCTATATCCCACTCCCTGAGCATGAGAGAAACTGGTGGAGAATACCATTCCCAATATGCACAGCAACTACCTTGGGATGAGTAAAGCTAATATAAATTTTAGTCACAACAGATTTTCTCCTAAGAAAACAACTGGAATAAATATGGACTAAAATGCCAAATTTAAGAAACTGTCTTCAATAGTGCATATTAATGGATTAAAAAAAATTTGAAAATAAAAATAATTTATACTAAACATATTTCATTTAAATGTTCTACTTGCTTGACTGTTATTTATGAAAGTACGAGAAATCATATAATGGACTTGATAAAAACTACAAGTATAGTATAAATCACAATAAATTAGATCCCTAAGGCCCAAAGAATTTTTCAACATAAAAATATTCAGCATGAAAATGTTACTTCTGGCAGACATGATGGAGCAAATGTGTTAAACTAGATTTAACATTCTGGTTACTAGGTTTGCTATATGCCATATACAGCTCTTTCCCATTTTACTCAATAATATGGATGTATTAAATAAAAGCTTCTAATTTTATTCCTAGTTTAACAAAATATTTCTCTTTTACTATTAGGAGCTGTCATAGTGAACTGTTTTTTATTCCAGAATTTTTCTCAATAATGTAGCTTTGGATACATTTCTGGAAAATTACTTAGTGTATTTTATAATAGCCTTGTTTTATTGAAATTATTTCCACTATTATTCTTCTTCAGTTTCAGCTTAAAATTGCTTATATTTTAAAAGAAGTTGCTTATATTACAATAATAACACATGAAATTTTATGGCAATAACTACATCCCCATTTCATAGCTTCTGAATAGTTAAAGGGACTATAATCCTACAGTTTAAAAATTGTGTTTCAAGTGGTTAATGGAAGTGAAGAAGGTGGAGATGGAGAATGACTGAGTTTGATGGGTGGGGTAATTAAGAGTTTCTAAGAGAAATAAGGCCTCTGATGAATGTCACAATGGTTAAAGAAGGGGACTGCTAACTAGCCCCAGTATTTACTAGAAAGAGGATAGCTAACCATTATTTAGCTTTAGGATGATTTTGGCCTGGGCCCCAAATAATCTGATTCTATCTGAATTCCTCCTTTGAAGCATACCCTCTAAGAAGAATATTGCATCCATATAAAATAAGGAAACATCATAAAAAATATGGAGAAAAATAATTCCAACCAGCCCTTTCTTTCATGCTGCCCATCTGCTTCCACAGTTCTAATATATCAAAAGTCAAGTTTAAGAAATATGTTGTATTGCATGACAATTCAAATAGGACTTCACCTTTTCAGTGTGCTACAAGTGAGTGAGAAGAGACCCCACTTACACAGTGAGCACTTTGAATGATCCAACAGACACTTGAACAAGTAGGGAGCAGATGAAGTCTATCTTGGCAAAGTTTTCCCTGACTCCTCGATCCATGATGGGCACCACATTGCAGGCTCATCTGTCCTTTTAGGGAATAGTTATCAAAGTTCAGGAAGACTGTACTTGTTGCTGGTTGACAACCCTTTCATATTCAAGGTTTAACCTTCCAGTAAAGAAGAATTTTCCTAAGCAACTGTGTGTCTTTGTGATAAGGAAAAATGTTTTCCTGCTTTGACAAAACATGGGTTGACAAACACCCATCCTCAGGAAAGAAAGTGTCATCCAAACCCAGGTGTCCCTAGTGTCTCTCTTCACATCTTTTAATCAGCATCAGAGCTATTTACCGGTAGTTCTTTGTGGAGTTTGTAGCATGGATTTCTCTGCAGCTAAATAATCTCTATAAATCCAGCTTCTTCAGTAACTTTAATTTTGTACGCATGGTAAATTGTGTCGCTGAATTTGCAAAATTCCTTCTACGCAGAGGCAAGTTCCTAGTGTGTGTGTTTGGAGGTGGGGGTTCTTTGTTACATGGAGTTCACTTTGTTTCTGGATTGAACCACCAAGATCTGGGCTGGAAATCTGGCTTCCTGAGAGCTCAAAGCAGAAATTCCCAGCCGGGGTTTTGTGCCCTTCTAATCACATAGTCTAGCCAGGCTATAGAACCTGTTATGCCAGATAAAAACCATTAATAAAGTGACCCTGGAGATTTCCAGGGGAATTTCAAATTTCAGATAGCACATCATAAATCCTGCTGACCTTGGTCAAGAATCAAAACTGGACATCCAGACCTCCCCAGTGATAAAGTCTGAGCTTTTAAAGTCCAGTTATAAATCAATTCTCACTTTTATAAGTGGCTGATAGTTTGTAAGTTAAAATTGTGCCAAATAATTCACACATTTTGGGGAAATCTTAGTATTCTTCCCTGAACTATCAATTTGACAAGGTTATAATTTCTGTTAAGAATATTGTAAATAACTTTTAACTTGTACTCTTACCCTGAGAAAGCAAATGCTATATATATATATATATATATATATATATATATATATAAAATACATATATATATGTATTGAGATAGTAATATCTTACACACAAACTTACAATACACAATACACAAATACATAATAATTCATGTTTAATAGTTTATTTTAAACATATCAGTATTTTTATCATTTTTTTCTAATAGACGTCAAACCAATTTTAAACATAATCAATATTATTTTAATTATGTGAAATTCTCAGTTTTATCCTAACATTTGTGTCTGCCTTTTTGCACAATTAAAACATTCACCATCAGAAAATGGCAGCAGTCAGCTGAAAACTCATTGAATTTAAATATAAGTTAAACTCAACTGGGGTGGGCAGGCTTTCTGGGTTGCACTACAGAAAAGCAACTGAGTGCTGTTATTACTGGTGAAATACGATAAGAGATATTTGGATTTACTGTTATTTAATTGAAAAGCTTCAGAGGTATGCTCCTTTGAAAGCAAACATATTACTGAAAACTGCAATTTATGGAATTGGTTTACCTAGTTATATTGAGTACCTTATAGTTTTAGTTGTAACAGTTTATTTTATGAAAGAAAATGTTGCTGTTTGACTTGAAATATTTGAAAAATGTTATATGCTCTAGTTAAAGAGATAAAAGTGAAAAAAATTGAAATTTAAAATGAGCTTCTTTACAAAAATAATGTCACTAAATTTTTGTAAACTGATAAATTACATGCCAACATGCAGTGTATTTCATATCTTCTTGCTACAATAATAAAAAATAAATTTTAAGAAAATAATACATATGGCATTCATTGACATTCAATTGCTTAATCTCTAAAGAAGATTTTGAAATGCATAATTATTTTTAAAACTTATGCTTAATGCCAACCAATTTATTTCCTCTTCATGAAAAGTTGAAAGAAGCAAATCTAAGAAGAATTTTAGAACATTCAAAATGGTTTTCATCCATTTATAGTTCTATTGTTGCTATGTCAATGGAAATGTATTTCAAGTTTAAGTAACAAGCCTCATGAATGAGTCAGATGCTAAGAGAGGATTAGGGTTTGCTGGATTGTAATTTAGCCTCCAAGGAAAAAGTGCCTCTAGAGGAGACACACAAGGAAAGCAAGAGTAGGAGGTTTAAAGTCATTATTCTGCTACTAATTTTTTTTTCTATTCAATGCATCAAGTAATATATTTTAAAATATTTACAAGTGGTAAAATTGTAATAATATATTAATTTATTTACTTTGCATTGATGTGAAGAAAATTATACTCACAGTGTCCTTTAAAATAACATTTTCATTTGCTTTCTTTGAAACTAAGTGTTATTAAATAAACCCTAAAAAAAGAAGACAGAAAAATAATATTAAAAAAAAATTAAAGAGAGAAATAGAGTCACCCTTCTTTCACTTTTAGGATGCTCCTAAACATTTGTTATTATCATACCATAGAAAGGGATTCCAGAACTATGAGATAACTTTCAAATACAATGAAGAAAATAGATTAGTATCAATAATAATAATAATAGCAATAGCACTGCACTCAAAACACACTTAAACAATAACCCTGTTTTAAAATCCGCAGACGAAACAAGAAAGACCAGTTGTTTTGTTATCCTCATTTCTAATGTCAATAATAACATTTTAAAATTTTAGGAACTTTTCCCAATAAAGTGAATGACATGGAGTTAGTATTTCATTTATTTCAAGACCTTAGTTTCATAGTCCCTAAATTTTTCACTTGTGAGTTTGTGTGTGTGTGTGTGTGTGTGTGTGTGTGTGTGTGTGTGTGCATGCACACAAAGAGGCAGGAAAGAAGATTGGGTCTAATAAGACACTTTTGTTACATATACCTTCAACAACCTGGTTCAATATTAAAATAATTTTTTAAGTTGAAGAATTAGAAAATAGCTCATCACTACACCAAATCCATCTCTCAGTTCAGAACTCTCTCATAAATTTAAGTATTATATATTTCTTTGAAAAATTAACACATGTAAAATATGACAGGCAACTGTTTTAAATGCAATATAGAAAATAATACTAATGAAAACAATGGAAAAATGGTTCGCTATTTTAAGTAGGATGTTCAAGAAAGACTTTTCTAAAATGTGATTTGAGTTAAGACATGAGGGTAGTGATGGATCAGTTTCTAACAAATACCTAAAATAGAATTCCAGGACCATGCTGAACATAGTTCAGAAAAAAAGCAAGGCAGCTAGTGTGACTGGACACTGTAACCAAGGAGTAAATGTGTAACAGTGAGAACTGAAGGCACATGAGAACAATGTATGTCATGGTAAAAAATTTAGATAATATTCTCAGTGAGATAAAATGTTTTTGTAAGGCTTTTAAGCCAAGAAGGAAAATAATAGTAAAGCAAGTTTAAAGGATTTTTGAATCAATTTGAAGAATAGACTGTAGGCGGACAAGAGTTGAAGCTTAAAATAGAGTATGGGGACCACTCAGCACTCTAATGGAGAGACCATGGTGGAGTCGTCATGAAAGTGAGGCTACATGATGAGGTCCAAGATGCATTTCAGAAATAAAGTTAAAAGTTAATTCTTAACTTTTGAGGTATGGAATATGATAAAAATAATGTACTCAAGGATTATTATGAGAATTTTAGGCTGATAAATTGGTACTATTTCTTCACATTGTGAAGCTGTCAGTGCAGAAAATGGAAATACAGTATCAAAATGAAGACATGGATTTTGAAGATGTTCATGCTTATTGGACATCAGAGAGTGCTAGACAATTAGTTGGATATACTGCCATACATTGCACAATGACACTTTGGCCAAAGACAGACCACATATGCAATGTATACACCATAAGCCTAGACGTGGTAGACTATGTTATCTAGGTTTGTGGTAAGTAAATACTGATATTTGCAGAATGACAAAATTGCCTAATGAAACATTTCTTAGAATGAACCGCTGTTGTTAAGTAATGTGTAACCATACATACTTTGAATGTGAAAGACAGATATTTGGATTTTTTATTACAGGTGGCATTGAAGCCATGGGTACAAATAAAAGCAAGGAAATTATTATATGTAGAGAGAGGTAGTCATGACTCTAAACCCTGGGATATTTTGATACTTCAGCATCAAGAATATGAGATGAATTTAGCAAAGGATAATAAAAAGCAGAAAACCAGAGAAGTAGCAGGAAAATCAGGGTAATGTGTTAAATCTGAAACCAAGTGAGGAGAAGTTTTCAAGAAATGAGGTAACATGCTGTGTCCAATAGTTCTGCTGACTCAGGTGAGATTACAACTTCGTGACCACTGATTTGGTGCTTTGGAGAGAATTGCTGATAGTTACATAAAATGTATGACAAAAATATTTTTAAAGTGGGATATTTATTCCTTTTGTGGCTTAGACTTTCATTTTTAAATCAGGCAACATTTTCTTTCTAAAAATATTTTATTGACAAATGATAATTATATGCATATATATGTATATAAGATAGAACATGGTATTTTGATAGATGTCTATAATGTAGAATGATTAAATAAGGCTAATGAATAAATCCATCAACTTGTATACTTAACTTTTTTTGTAATGAACACACATAAACCCTATTCTTTTAGCAATTTCAAAACATACATCATTCATGATAGTCACCATTGTGTGGAATAAATCACTAAAGCTTATTCTTCCCATCTAACTGAAACTTTGTACCTTTGATCAACATCCCCCCTTCATGCGAGAATGAAATCTTTTCAGGTATATTTGGAGTCATCATGTAAAATTTCAGATATGAGACAATATTTGAAATGTACCTTGGGAGATAAATAATATTTGAGCAAACAATTACTGTGGAGGCATAAGCCAAGAAATAATTCATGCGGAAGAGAGAATAGGAAATGGTGGTTATGATAGACTGTCTGCAAAGACAGCTACCAGTTGGTCTTTTCTTCCTTCTCTGTATCTACATACTGCTCCTTCATCAAGAGATGGAATCTATGACTCCACCTTGCTGACTTGCTTTGTGAATGTGAATCACCACGTAAAAGTATATGGAGTCCTCTGCTGTGGAGAGAAGACCCATGGACATCCTCAGAAGGATGTGAGATTACAAGGATACTGAGGAACAGCCAGTCTCCAGACTTTTTAGTCACAATATCAATAACTACGAATATGATTAAAAATACAAATATGATTGACTCAGTGCTTGATTCTGAACTATAATAAAATGTCATTTGGGTCATAATGAGTTTTGAAGTTATTTTTCAGGAAAAATGAGACCATTATTCCAGGGAATTACCCTAAAAATAATATATATATTTATGAAGTATTGAGTTAAAAATATTCTGAAAATATTACATGATAGAGAGAAGAAATCAAAATTAAAAATAAAGGCAAAGAAGCCTAATTACTTTAAATTTGTTATATTGTCCTTATTAGGACAATAACATTAAAAAATAGTGCACAAAAATTGTATAACTAAAACTTGAGATCCATGTAGCTATGGAAAATAAAACAAATTGAGTTTTTATATATGTAAAGTTTTTTCAGGTTTGTTTTTTTAATTATTTATTTCTTAAAGTTTTTACAGACTGCATTTTGATTCATTGTTCACAAATGGGGTACATCATTTCATTTCTATGGTTGTACACCATGTAGATTCACACCATTCGTGTAATCATACACGTACATAGGGTAATGATGTCTGTCTCATTCCACCATTTTTCATAACCCCCCCATTTCCTTCTACATAATCTAAAGTTCCTCCATTCTTCTCTCACCTCCACCCTACCCCCAGTCACATAAATCTTTAAAGAAGCTCAATTCACATTAGCTAGTTTGTGGAACCTACCTTGATGCCCTTCAACAAATGAATGGATAAAGAAACTGTGGCATATATACACAATGGAATATTATTCTGCCATAAAGAAGAACAATATCATGGCATTTGCAGATAAATGGATAAAATTGGAGAATATCAGCTAAGTGAAGTAAGCCAATACCAAAATCGAGTTTCTATTTTAAAAATTTTATTTATTTTTTTATAGACTGTATTTTGATTCATTGGACCCAGATGGGGTGCAACTTTTCATTTCTATTACTGTACACAATGTAGATTCACACCATTCATGTAATCATACATGTACATAGGGCAATAATGTCTGTCTCATTCCACAATCTTTTGTTTCAGGTTTCTTGGATAAAATAAAGCCACTTTGTTATTGTAAAATACATGATTTCTCTATTTGGATAGGCAGAAAAACTATTCAAGTTGATCATTCAGATAGATAATATAAAAATGAAAATTTCATTATACAAAAGCAGACAGAATTTTTCTTGCAATTTATGCTGATGTTTTTAACTAAGATTATTGAATGGTATTCTACCAGTTAACTTCTGAGAAAATTTCTTTTATTTTACTTTTCATTATATAAGATGGCTCTTCTCCAAAACTGAAAACAGTATTGTTTTCCTACACAGCGTGGTGAACTAATATTCAACCCTGCTTCTTGAAAGTATATTATTTCCTCCAATTGTATAGCTCTGAAGCTTGTGATTTTTATATATTATTGAGTCATATGTTTCTTTGAACAGCAAGATTAATCATGATCACAACTTAGACTTTTGTTGGTTTTGTATAGCATCCCTATGTGTTATCTCAGAAAAGTCTTTTTAAAAATAATGTAGAAACATATTGAAGTGATCATCTAACCAGGGGGGAAAAAAATCAATGAGAAATGAGGAAAACATCATGTTTCATTTTTCCCCCAGACTCAATGTTCCCAATATGTTCTGACAATTGGATTTTTGTTTTGAACAAATAAAGTCTTCATATTATAGCAAAGAGTTCAATGGAATAAGAATGTAAGTTAACTTTAGTACAATTTTTATAAATCAATCTGATCCTTCTGGCAAAGAACAACTGACTCACTTCACTGAGGTGTGTTAAACTAGGTCACCTCATAATAAATTGCCATTTTCACCAAGGAAGTGGCAACAGAATGATATCAGGATTTCTGGAAACATGGTATCTTTACAGAGTACAAAATTAGGATGTTAATTTCTTTGATCATCTATAAATAAGCTGACAGCTATGGAAACATGGACATTTGGGGTAACAGGGAAACGCTCAGGTGCCGTCCTTTGCATGATATCTCTCATGTTCCAGAAGAAGGATATTTCAAAAAAACCACCTTGTATAATTAATGAGCATAGTTTATTTTCTGCACTTTTCCTATGAGCTAGTTAGTGCTTGTTTCCCAGATGGCTGCACTTTTCTAGAGTCAAAACCAAAAGCAACAAACATCAATAATCCATAGATATTTTTTATAATGAATAACCTTGTTCTTGCCAGGACAGGGGCTATCAGAATGGAAACACCATTCTGATACCCGTTGGTAACATACATGCATCTATGTTACCAGGGAAATGTGTCTTTCCATTATCAACACTGGGCATCAGATGCTATGTGGGAATGATTTGTGGTGGGTTGCTTGGAGTTGGCAACACTGCTCATAAGTCACATCTCTAGCAGAGATGAGTATTGTGTGTTCTCCTATATTCTAAAATGAGACAACCTATTTATCATTCTTTTAGCAGATGAAGTTATATAAAAATTATAAGATCATAAGTTGAACTCATTTTAATGATTAGCAAACATATCAATTGGGTATTTCCTTCTTGTGCATAGCTTATCTATTTACAGAGAGAGGAAGAGAAAAAGAATTAATTATGTTACTATATAGTACTTGCTATGTATTAGAGATGATAACAAACAATGTCTTAATCTCAAGACATTTCAAGCAGAATAATCTACTGATTCATTTTAGATATAAAAACTGATGATAAAAAATAACAGGTCATTTGATTTTTCTTTTTTTTTTGTGGAGGGGGGTACCAGGGATTAAACTCAGGGGCACTCAACTACTGAGACACATCCCCAGCCCTGTTTTGTATTTTATTTGTAGACAGAGTCTCACTAAGTTGCTTAGTGCCTTGCTTTTGCTGAGACTGACTTTGAACTTGAAATCCTCCTGCCTTAGACTCTTGAGCTGCTGGGATTACAGGCATGCACCACCACACTCATCTAGGTCATTTGATTTTTTAAAAAATCCATGTTATTTCCAGTGCACATTTTCTGTTTCCCTTCCCTCCCGCTCAGTTTCCCCTATACTGTTCCATATTCATACAAGTTCACAATAACCTTGGAACTTGGAGCGTACCTCACTCTAGTTTTATTATTTTCAATAGCCCCAGCTCTAATTTCTTACACTAAGCTTTGTTATTCGTTCTCATAGTGATTAGTATGTCCTAAACTCCTATTGAAGTATTTAATCTCAATCCCTTTTCAATATCTGTTGGCTAATCTTCAGTCCCTTTTCTCTTAGACTAGGCCACTTTTTCCAATGAGAAACTACTGGTAAGTGCTGAGAGAGTTTGCAGTAACTTTTTATGTAACACATTATAAACATGTAAATATTTATGTCTCCTCTCTTTATACTGTAATTGTGGAAGCCAGATGTTATTAAATTAGCACCTAGTATATAATAGTTTCTCAATAAATGTGCAGCTATTAGAATTTAATTGAATCAGTGAAAATGGAACATAGATAAATCCATACAAGATGAGATTTGAGTAGTATTAAATTGAATGATTTGTCCTAAAACTGCTTCATAACAGTTTAAATTTGACCTAAAAAGATCTCTGTGCATAATGAATTGCAACCTAACTTACGTGTGGACAGACAGTGACCTATGCTTGCAACAAGTAGCTGAGTCTCAGATGATTACAAGCTGTCAGTTGTCCAAATCATGCTCACATTAGACAGCCATAAACTAACTCCATAACCAGTCAGGCTGTCTTTGTAACTTACTTTTGTAATTACTTTGTTTTCTCTGGCTATAAATGTACCTGTCTTTGTTGTTAGGGAGATTCATTCTGAACCAGTTTTGGTCCACACTGCTACACGATTCTAGAGTCACAGATAAAAGCATTTAGGATCTGTAAAACTGAATTTGTTTTACTTTTCTGTTTTAATGGTAATAAGAGGTCAAATGTGACAATATGAAACTCTCATTCTTCTCCAAATCACCCCCTCTCAGTAATGGAGACACTTTTCCTCCTACATTCCAAGCCCAAAGTGAAGTATTTTTTTTTTTTTTTCTTCATTTCACTCACTACCCACCTACTTTATCACTAAGTCTGTGGGCTGTAAATCCAAATACTGCCCATCCAGCCACTTATTTCAATCTCTTCAGCTAAAGTTATAAGTAACCATTCTTTCCAGTCTGGAGCTCTGGTTTTCATTCTTGTCTTCTGAAATTTATTCTCCATGAAGCAGCCACATAACTGTGTATGTATTAAAAAATTTTAAAAAAACCCTATAACGACTTGACAGTGAATTTAGTTAATATCCAGATTCTTTTTCCTAGCTCTAAAGGCACTACAAATCCTATTATCTACCTATATCCTCAGGCTTATCTCTGTCTTGCTTCCTACGTTTCAGCCACACAAGTTTCTGTGTTACCTAACATATTTTGTATTTGTTCTTATTAATTATACATGATAGTAGAATGTATTTTGACATATATGGAGTATAACTTCTCATTTTTCTGGTTGAACATGATGTAGGATTGCACTAGTCATGTAATCACATATGCTCATAGGACAGTAATATCTGATTCATTCTACTATCTTTCCTAGTCACCTTCCCCCTCTTCATTCCCTTTTGTCTAATCCACAGTACTTTTATTATTCCTAACCCCCTGACCCTTACTATGAATTAGCATCCATGTATCAGAGAAAACATCTGGCCTTTGGAATTTGGGGACTGTTATTCGCATGTTTTCCAGTTACATTCATTTACAGCAAATGTCATAATTTAATCCTTCTTTATGGCTGAGTAATATACCACACTTTCTTTATCTGTTCATCTGTTGAAGGGCATCTAGGTTGGTTTCACAGTTTGTGAAGTAAGTTGCTACAAACATTGATGTAGATGTATCATTGTAGTATGCTGGTTTTAAGTCCTTTGGGTATAAACTGAGGAGTAGGATAACTGGGTCAAAGGTAGTTTCATTCCAAGTCATCTGAGAAACCTCCATGCTGCTTTCCATAGTGGTTGCATCAATTTCCAGTTCCTCCAGCAATGTATTAATGCACCTTTATCCCCATATCCTTGCCAACATTTATTGTTGCTTATATAATTGTCATTCTGACTAGAGAGAGATAAAATATCAGTACAGTTTTGATTTACATCTATTGCTAGAGATGTCTAATTGCTCTTGAGGTTGAACATTTTTTCATATATTTGTTCACTGGTCATGTTTCTTCTTCCTGGGTAAAATAAGAGACCCAGAATGGCAAGAGCAATCCTTAACAAGTAAAGTGAAACAGGAGGCATCACAATACCAGACCTTTTATGCTTCAGAGCTACTGTAACAAAAATGGCATAGTATTGGCACCAAAACAGACATGTGAACCAGTGGTACAGGACAGAAGACACAGAGACAAATTCACATAAATATGATTATCTCATACTAGAAAAAGGTGCCCAAAAATTCCACTGGAGAAAAGAGAGCCTCTTCAACAAATGGTCCTAGGAAAACTAGAAATCCATTTGTAGTAAAATGAAATGAAACCTCTATTTCTCGCCCTGCACAAAACTCAACCCAAAGTGGATCCAGGGCTGAGATACTTGAACAGAGACTCTGCAGCTAATGCAGAAAAAGTAGGCCCAGATCTACATCCTGTTAGCTTAGGAAAATCAATATGCAGATGAATTCAAACTAAAAACTTCCTGACAGCAAAGGAGGCAATCAATAAGGTAACCAGAGAACCTATGGAATGGGAGAAATCTTTACCATCTGTACCTCAGATAGAGCATTAATCTCCAGGATATATAAAGAACTTAGAAAACTTAAGACCAAAACAACAAATAGCCCTGTCAACAAGTGGGCTAAGGAACTGAACAGACAGTCCCTAAATGTTCTATTTGTATATCCAGTATGGTCTTTGCTTTGAGTGCACTCTTTGCTCTACAGATATGTCTGTGGTGAATGTTATTAAATGGAATTTCTTCCATTGACCATACACTAATATACACCCTACTGCAGACACTTCTCCATGTTTACAATTTCTTTTTGCAACTTATTTCTACCTGAAATTATCTTCACACTTATTTAGTTATTTTTTTAAATATGTGTCTCTCTTCCAGTAAATCGAAATCCCCATTAGTGAATGGACCAGATATCTTGTTCCTTTTGCATTCTCAGCAACTGTAATCATTTCAGATATACAGTTCTTGGTGTTCTTATGAGTTAAATGAATAATGCAGAAAACCAAAATAAAATGTTTATTAAAGCATAGGAGTTTAGTGATAAAATTTGAAAGATATCAAAACGCCAAGTATAATTTTTGGTGAGCCCAATGTATGCTATGAATTTATTTTGGGGTTTTATATGATAAGAAATTATGTTTTTAGATGCTAGCAGCCATTGAAGATGTAAGGATTAATTTTATACAATAACTCCTTATAGACATATGTATGATGTAGTTCTAAACCTTGAAACTTGACAAAATCTGTCCAAATTACAGACAATTAAAAACATTTCCCTACAACTGGGCACAGTGATACATGCCTAAAACCCCATTTATTCAGGGACTGAGGTGGGAGAGTCTCAAGTTTGAGCCCAACCTGAGCAACTCATTGAGTTCCTGTCCCAAAAGAAAAATTTAAACAAGAATGTGGGGCTGGGAATATAATCTAGTAGTAGAGCACTTATCCCTAGCATGTGCAAGACACTGGGTTCAATCACAATAAAGAAAAAAAATTCAACTGCTTAACTTATTGCTCCAAGGATTTCTGGGATTGATCTCCTGGATTACTGAAATGGCATTTTAGAAGGGACATTCACTCATGTGTTGTAACTTTAAGGGAATCTGAGCAGAATACTCTATCAAAACTTTTGGTCATTTATACACTGACACAGGCCTGACATTAGATATTAACCCCTTACACTTTTAGCAGTAATATTTGAGAACGTTAAATGTTCTCTAAATTTAAAAAATAAACAAAATAAGTTTAAATTGAATATTAACATCACAGGATGTGTTGAAGAACACCAAGATAGCTAGCTAAAAGAGTGCCAAGCCTATGATTCTAGCTTTCAGGAGGTTGAGGCAGGAGGACTGCAAGCTCAAAGTCAGCCTCAGCAACTTAGCAGGGTCCTAAGCAACTCAGTGAGAGCCTGTCTCAAAATAATCAACAAATAAATATATATAGGACTAGGGCTGGGGCTCAGTGGTTAAGCACCCCCGAGTTCAATCCCTGGAAACCACCCCCTTTACAAACAAAACAAAACAAAAAAACCACAATGGTACCCAAAGAAGGATACCAAGAGTGATTGAAGGTACCTTTATAGGCACTACTGGTCCAGAAAATGTAGCTGTAGCATGAAGGTGTGTGAAAGTTGAGCAGGAATCACCTTAAAGATGAATATGGATAAGAGGAGGGGACATGGGCTGGGGACATAGCTCAGTTGGTAGAATGTTTGCCTAGCATGCATAAGGCCCTGGGTTCCATCTCCAGCACCAAAATGAAAAAAAAAAAAAAAAAAAAAAAAAAAGAGGATACAAAAATCAAATTATCCAAAATAATTTTTGCAATATATATTGTTTCATTTACAAGCATTTTAAATTTTATTTAAAAAGAAAATCATAACCATGATCATTGTTGCAGCTAGAGACCCTACTGGTTCTCCCCAACAGAACTGAACATGCTCACAAGGTGCTCCCATTATTGAACCCTATGTAAACCATCTTTAAAAGAATGAAAGTCCTTGAGCACACTGTTTTTTAATTTGTTTTAACGTTTCTTGAACACTGATGAAAAATGCTACAGGCAAAAATAATCACGATGTGCTCAATATTCTAAATAAGAAATTATAAATTGAAGACAGTTGTTCATTTAAAAAATAACCTTGGAAGTCAATAGAGTCCTGCTGGGTCTCTGAGTGTAGCAGGGTCACAGTCAGCCTCTTTCTGAGAGTATTCACCTTTATCTAGGCCATTCAGGTCCACCTCTTACCCCAACCTGTCCCATGGAAGGGCCAAGGGTTACCTCAGGCCCCCTCATCTTCCTCTCACCTCATTCCATGCCTTGCTACCACAGAAGCCACCTCTGTCTCTCCCTTGTTCACCTGAGAACACTCCACTAGGACTGAGTCAGACCATGAGGCCACCTTTTCCTCCCCACATGCCACCAGAGGCCACCTCTGCCACAATGAGCCTATTTTGTGTATTTTTCAAGATTTCTCCTTTTTTTCATATCTAGTTGCATCCAGCTATTGTCCAAAAAGATAACTTGATATGATGCCAGTGTTTTTAAACTTGGTAATATTTATTTTGTACTGGGAAAAATGGCATAGGCCTAAAGTCTCAGCTACTTAGGTTAAGGGAGGAGGATCAGTTGGGTCCGGACATTCAAAACAAGACAGACTGGACAACAGCAAGACTCCATTAGAAAATAAGTAAATAAATAAATAAAATGAAAAAGAAGCAGTAAAAATGTAAAGATAAAATAAATATAAAATGAAAAAATATTTTGTAGCTTAACACTTTTTTATAAGAACACACAATGGGAAAAGTACAACTTTTTCAATATATGATGCTGGGAAAACTGTATCTCTGATGCAGAAGAAGGAAATTAGACCCTTAACTTACACATATACAAAAAGCAACTAAAAGTGGATCAAAGACCTAAATATAAAAGGTTAAACTTGAAAAATACTAGGAGAAGCATAAAGGAAAAGCTTCACAACATTGGTCCTGGTGTTGAATTTTTGCCTCTGACCCCCAAAGCAAAGCAACAGAAGTCAAAATAAAGTAGTTTCCTTTGTACTTTTTTTTTTTTTAAATGCATCAGCAAGTTTATTTACAAATAAAGCTGAACAGAAAGCTCATTAGCTTCTGCAGAAAACTTCTGGAATACAAACCATGGTTATTTTTCATTAATGAAAATAAGCAGCTTTCTACTGAATTGCTTAACAACACTTCTGGTGAAGAAAACTGAGCTCCCCTCATCAAGCAAATAAAATATTACATGAGCTAAAAATTTCTTTCAATCATATTACATAGGTGGAAAAAAGGGATACCGAAAGCAAATTTAGGGATGGATTTAAATGAAAATTTTCATGTGGTTCCACATTAACTTAGTACACAATAAACAGAGCAAGTGCAATTACACATTTATATTAAATATTTCAAATAATGGTTAAGAACTTTAAAAAAACAATAAAATACCCTCTTCAAAACACCACAAAAGAGTCAAAACTAGATCATCATCATCAACCTCAAAATATTTTTAAGTTCTTGTTTTTTCCCTTGTGCTTTTAAGATGCTGACTTCAAAAAGTAAATACTGTACTTTTTCCCCCCCACACAAAATTACCTTCTTATAAATAAACAAACAAAAATACAGGTTCTTCCAAGACTACGACGGTTCTATGCAATCTAAAAAGGCCAAAAAAAAAAAAAAAAGTTATTCTTCTTAAAAAAGAGCAAAAAAGACATCCGACACATATTTATAGATCTACATCAGCAGCAAGCACCTCTTCTTCTATCTGCAACAGTGCTTTCGTATGGAGACTTACATCACATGGCGGTTGGCCGTCCTTTGTACTTTTTAACCAGTTTGTCTTTCCACTGCACCACTCCAGAAATCATCTATGATGTCATGAGAGTAGCAGTCATCACATGGCAGCTCCATACACGGGGCTGTCCCTGTATCTCTTTAAAAAGGTTTCTTTGCTAAAGATTGGTGTCACATCTATCAGACCGTGTTGACAATTCCATCAAAAGTTGCATTTCCATGATTAAAAGCTTTGTTTCTTTTAGTCTTTTGGTAGTACTTTATTTCCAGAGATGATTGTATAATGCATATTTGTTCTTTATCTGCAAAATATGGTTTTTTTGTTTTTTTTTCAGTTTTTTTTATTTTTTATTTTGATTCATTGTACACAAATGGGGTACAACTTGCATTTCTCTAGTTGTACACGAAGTAGAGTCACACTGTGTAATCATACATGTACATAGGGTAATGATGTTTGTCTCATTCTATTATCTAAAAAGATAGTGCTTTTTCAGTTAGCATTAGTTGTGCTCTAGGTTTTCATAGTGAGACATAAAATTTTAAAGTATTGAATACAAGCGTCAGAAAGCATAAAAATCCAGCTTATTTTTAACTTATTGATAATTAAATCAACAAATATTCTATTAATCATTTGCTGTAACAATTTTGCATTACATTTACAAATTTTGCTTCAGAGACTTTCTGTAATTTGAATACAAAGACTGAGTCATTTTTATGTAATAATGTTTGCTTTACGTAGCTAATTGTAAATGAACTATACCCAAAGCCATTCTGTAATGAAGATTATCTTATATAGCAGATAGAATGAAAGAAAATCAGATATAAATTTTTGTAGAAAATCTTATTGGCAAAAATCTCCCTTGTTCTTCTTTATTCCTCTTAAATCATTTAATAACCAGGGATTGATATCAATGACACATTTGATCATAACACTTTTGCCTATATGTCTTCCAAAATCCCCCCTTCATGTACGATATAAATAAATTCTTTTTTTTTTTCTTTTGGCATACCATTTGTGTAATCATAAATTTACATAGAGTAATGTTGTTTGATTCATTCTGTTATTTTTTCCCTTCCCCCCACCCCTCCCACCCCTGTTTACCCTCTATACAGTACTTCCTTCCTCCATACTTGCCCCCCTCCCTAACCCTAACTCTAACCCTAACACTAACCCTTCCCTCCCCCCCATCATGTGTCATCCTCCACTTATTAACGATATCATTAGTCCTTTGGCTTTTTGAGATTGGTTTATCTCACTTAGCATGATATTCTCCAATTTCATCCATTTGCCTGCAAATGCCATAATTTTATCATTCTTTATGGCAGAGTAATATTCCATTGTATATATATACCACAGTTTCTTTATCCATTCATCAATTGAAGGACATCTAGGTTGGTTCCACAATCTGGCTATTGTGAATTGAGCAGCTGTGAACACTGATGTGGCTGTATCTCTGTAGTATGCTGATTTGAAGTCCTTTGGGTATAGGCCAAGGAGTGGGATAGCTGGGTCAAATGGAGGGTCCATTCCAAGTTTTCTAAGGAATCTCCACACTGCTTTCCAGAGTGGCTGCACTAATTTGCAGCCCCACCAGCAATGTATGAGTGTACCTTTCTCCCCACATCCTCGCCAACACCTGTTGTTGCTTGTATTCTTGATAATCGCCATTCTAATTGGGGTGAGATGGAATCTTAGGGTGGTTTTGATTTGCATTTCTCTTATTACTAGAAATGTTGAGCATTTTTCCATATGTTTGTTGATTGCTTGTAGATCTTCTTCTGTGAAGTGTCTATTCATTTCCTTAGCCCATTTATCGACTGGATTATTTGAATTCTTGGAGTAGAGTTTTTTGAGTTCTTTATAGATTCTGGAGATTAGTGCTCTATCTGAAGTATGATTGGCAAAGATATTCTCCCACTCTGTAGGCTCTTTCTTCACATTGCTGATAGTTTCCTTTGCTGAGAGAAAGCTTTTTAGTTTGAATCTATCCCAGTGGTTGATTCTAGCTTTTATTTCTTGTGCTATGGGAGTCCTGTTAAGGAAGTCTGGTCCTAGACCAACAAGGTGAAGATTTGGACCTACTTTTTCTTCTATAATCTGCAGGGTCTCTGGTCTGATTCCAAGGTCCTTAATCCATTTTGAGTTTAGTTTCGTGCATGGTGAGAGATATGGGTTTAGTTTCATTCTGTTGCATATGGATTTCCAATTCTCCCAGCACCATTTGTTGAAGAGGCTATCTTTTCTCCATTGCATATTTTTGGCCCCTTTGTCTAGTATGAGAAAATTGTATTTATTTGGGTTTGTGTCCGTGTCCTCTATTCTGTACCATTGATCTACCTTTCTATTTTGATACCAATACCATGCCGTTTTTGTTACTATTGCTTTGTAGTAGAGTTGAAGATCTGGTATTGCAATACCCCCTGTTTCACTTCTATTCAACATCGTTCTTGAGACTCTGGCCAGAGCAATTAGACAAACCAAAGAAATTAAAGGGATACGAATTGGAAAAGAAGAACTCAAACTATCCCTGTTCACTGATGACATGATTATATATTTAGAGGAACCTGGAAATTCCACCTGAAAACTCTTAGAACTCATAAGTGAATTCAGTAAAGTAGCAGGTTACAAGATCAATGCCCATAAATCCAACGCATTTTTATACATAAGTGATGAATCTTCAGAAAGAGAAATTAGGAAAACTACCCCATTCAAAATAGCCTCGAAAAAAATAAAATACTTGGGAATCAATCTCACAAAAGAGGTGAAAGACCTCTACAATGAGAACTATACAACACTAAAGAAAGAAATTAAAGAACACCTTAGAAGATGGAAAGATCTCCCATGTTCTTGGATAGGAAGAATTAATATTGTCAAAATGGCCATACTACCTAAAGTGCTATACAAATTCAATGCAATTCCAATTAAAATCCCAATGATGTCCCTCACAGAAATAGAGCAAGCAATTATGAAATTCATTTGGAAGAATAAGAAACCCAGAATAGCTAAAGCAATCCTTAGCAGGAAGAGTGAAAATATGGTTTTAAAGTTATAAAATATATCTTAATAAGTACATAAATAATAAATTGATTAGAAGGTTACCATTTTCTGTTACAACTTATAAAATAGTTTTAAGTGCTTATAATCCAGTTATGTGAAATATTCACCAGAGAACTGAGATTTGAGACTCAAATTTGTTTTTATTCCTATATTACTTTTCACTTTTACACAAATACCTTTAAATGACTAAAAATTACTTTCTGCTTGGAAGCAAAGAGAAATTTGAACAAGTTGTTTTTACTTAACTGGAATTCTAAATGTTCCTAAACTGTAATTATTAAGTAAGAGTGTTATTATTTCACATAGTATTCCTTCTATTAATGTCAAAGGGAAAAAATAAATCCATAAATAAATAAATAAATAAATAAATAAATAATTCACATTTGGCTTTTAAATTTCTAATCATTCATTATTTTCATAAACATTTTAGAACTTTTGCTATCTGCAGTTCTACAGACTGTATTGAGACTAAGCCATTCATCTGTACTTTCTACCGGGAAGAAGGAAGAGACATAAGATGCTTCAGCTGAACCTATAATCTGGTGAAAGCTATGTTATTGGAGGTTTCAATGATAGGGAATGTAGTAGTATTCAGCTTATGACAAATCCTTGGGGAGAATAAATATGCTGAGAGTCTGGAGAAGTTCATGTCATCCTCAGCAGAGTTTTTTTTTTTTTTTTTTTTTTGTGCTAATTAGTTATACATGACAGTAGAATTCACCTTGACACATCATACATAAATGGAATATAATATTCTGTTCTTCTGGTTGTACATGATGTAGATACACACAGGTCATGTAGTTATATGTGTACATAGGGTAATAATATCTGATTCATTCTACTATGATTTTTATCCCCATTCTGCTCCCCTCCCTTCACTCTCCTCTGCCTAATCTAAAATAACTCTGTTCTTCCCTAGTCCCCCAACCTTACTTGTGTGAGTTATAATCCACATCAGAGAAAACATTCCACCTTTGGTTTGTTTGGATTGGCTTATTTCACTCAGCATGATATTCTCCAGCTCCATCCGCTTACAGGCAAATGCCATCATTTCATTATTCTTTAAAGCTGAGTAATATTCCATTGTGTATATACACCACATTTTCTTTATCCATTCATCTGCTGAAGGACACCTATGTTGGTTCCATAGTTTACTTGTTGTGAGTTGAGCTGTTATAAACATTAATGTGGCTGTCTCACTGTAGTATGCTTATTTTAAGTCCTTTGGGTATAAACTGAGGAGTGGGATAACTGGGTCAAATTAAAGAACTTTGGAAGGTGTAGAGGAAAATGGGGAGAAAGGGGGTGGAGGACAGAAAGATAGTAGAATGAAACAGACAGTATTACCCTATGTATATGTATGATTACATGAATGGTGTGAATCTACAATGTGTACAACCACAGAAATGAAAAGTTGTACCCCATTTGTGTACAATGGATCAAAATGCAGTTTGTAAAAATAAAAAAGATTTTAATAATAACAATAAAATAAGTGGTGGTTTCATTCCCATTTTCTGAGGAATCCCCATATTGCTTTCCAGAGTGGTTGCACCAATCTTCAGTCTTACCAGCAATGTATGAATGTACCTTTTCTCCCACATCCTTGCCAACATTTATTGTTACTTGCAGTCTTGATAATTGCCATTCTGACTGGAGTGAGATGAAATCTTAGAGTAGTTTTGATTTGCATTTCTCTGATTGCTAGAGATGATGGACATTTTTTCATATACTTGTTGATCGATTGTATTTCTTTTTCTGTGAAATGTCTGTTCAGTTCCTTAGCCCATTTATTGATTGGTTTATTTGGTTTTTGGTGTTAGATTTTTTGAGTTCTTTATATATCCTGGAGATTGATGCTCTGAGGAGCATGTAGTAAAGATTCTCTCCCATTGTGTAGGCTGTCTCTTCACATTATTGATTGTTTCCCATCTCAGCAGAGATTTATACATGCTTTTAAAACTTTGCAGGAACAGGCCATTTGACTGTGTGACAGCAGATGACCATGTACTCATAGGTACACATTATGAGCCACAGCCTATCATAACCAAGAAAGGATACATTTGTGATTTTTGTCTGAGCCTGATTTTTTTAAAGATCTTGCATAAACTAGATGAGCAGAGAGATAACACAAACCTGCATGTCACTCTGCACAGATGCACCAGTTCTTCTTCTTGCTTATTCTAGTGGACTTGTGGGAAAGTTAATATGACCAGCTGAAAAAGTAAGAAAAATCTCAAAGTTGTTTTACAGATATTTTAATTCAGTAGGTGTATGGAAGCCAAAAATGGATGGCATCTGATTTTAGCTACATTTCCTGGTGTGGTGAAATCATCCCAAATGTTGGCTGTGAAATAGCCCACTTGGTTCTGCACTCTGAGAGAAAGGGAAAGTGTCTTGTTTTGAAGGAGGATATTTACATATTTATGTCCAGTGGCGAAAGTCCTGGCCATTCGGTCAGAGACCTGAAAAGAGTGAGACTTAAAGATCTTAACCAAGGAGGTATGCATAGTGGCATCCAGATGGATGCAAGAAAGCAAGCAAGCACCACATTTAGGATATTTCTATCACACACCATAGGACACCAGGAAACATTCAGCATGCCTCTAAGTAATTATGGGTTCAAATGCCTGAGCAAGTTATAAGGTAGCTTTTGACATTAGTTTCCCCAGATCTGGCATAACAGGTCCATGGACAGAGTGGCTGCTTTGGCTGAGATGGAGGCTATGTATGGGTGAACAGCGTGGACGTCCTTCTACCTTAGCTGATCTTACTAGTGCGTCTTCTCAAAGTCCAACTTTACATTGCCAACACTTGGTATCTTTTGTCTTTTTGACAATGTTTTACAAATATCATGTAAACTTTCTTGCTTATTCATGGGAAATAATATGGTACATAAATAATAAGTATAGAATGGAGTTAGAATGCTTGAATTTGGATTCCATCTTCAAAACTTACTAGTCATATTAACTCTGGAATATTACATTTTTGGTAATTTTTAAATCATTGAAGAAGGGGAAAATATTATAATGGCTACTTTGAAGTTGTTTTGAGATGAAATAAAATGATCTATTTAAAGATCTAATTTCCTCACACAGGAAAAGGCATTTAGGATATAGTAGTTATTTTTATTAAATATTTCTAGGTTGTGACAATCTACCAGTAAAGAAATGGTAAAACCATACTGGCTCAAACCCCAAAATTTTGGTCATTGGTGGATTATTTATCATGATATTTATTTAGGTGAAAACTCTTTCCTCCTGTTTCTTCTCTGAACTCCCTTGCTATTTTGTCATACTACTTTCTGTGCTTTCTGAAACTGGGTAATTTTAAAATAAGGACACATGAAAATAAGGCAAATTTGGCTCTTGTATATTTTCTTTCTTTCTCACTCAATGCCAAGGTCAAAACATGTACTTCTGTTTTCTGAAGCAAATGGACAATAGTACAGCTTATCACAAAGGAAAGGAACCTTGAGGTTTTTCAAACTATTAGTGTTCTCCAGTGATCAGCTTCTGTCATTTGTCTAAAGCAACAGAAAGTTTTTATTTCCATTTGCATTCTGAATGTCTGCTCTTTTTGCTTTTCTTTGTGGATTTTCAACTGAGAGACCCGTTTCATCATGTCCAGACTCTTTATGTCATGGAATAATTTTCGTTCCATATTAATGCCACTCATTTTCTATATACAGAACTTTCCCTTTAGAGAATGCTGGCTTGCTAATAGCATGACTGCATTTGAATCAGATGATGACTCTCAATGACAGCAGATCTCTGTCATACCAGCACTATGTCTTACAGATGAGGTTGCAGTCAGGAATCTTGTAAAACTCTGTGGACACTATAAAAATCAATATAATTAATATAAATTAATGTAGTTCAATAATTTTAGGGAAAGTATAATGTTTGTTAAAGTGTATGGGTGACTGAATCAGAATCTCAGCTCTGCCATATCATAGATGCTTATGTGCTCTGACCATGCCTTTCCTCATAGGGGAATCTAGTTGTGATTAACACAACTCCTCCTTCCTTTCTCCACTCACCATCTGGTTGCCTTCAAGTATTCTGCTCAGATATGTCATTCTGTGTTTTTTTTTTTTTTTTCAAAGAAGGCCACTGCAAAGGTAGCATGAGACCTTCCAGAACTGCCTAAGACTATATAGTTAGTGATTACTTATTAGATTAACAAATCTGTCTGATTCGTGATTCATCTCTAAAATCACAATGATTGCAATGTATCACTTAAGTCATATACACCAATATCAGAAATCTCTTCATTTTGAAGTTGTCTAGGACCAATTTTAGACTTTTCAAACACAATAGCTTCTTTTGGATTGTATGCTTTTGAAGTCCATGACCAATTTTTAATTATCTTTGATTTCCAATCATTTGTATGTGATAGCTAGGCTTCACTGTACAAAATCATAGTCAACATATATCTGTGGTTATATAGAATATTGTATGTAAGAAGATGATATATTCAGGTTACAATTTAGCTTCAAGTCTCTCACTGTTGCTTTTCATGTGACCTAAATGTATCATGATCTGTTATTTGCAGTGTGCTATCAGAAAACAGCATAACCTAGATACACTGAACTAAATACCTGCTCTCTCCTCAACTCATTTTTAGAGACACTGCTCAGGATTCAATTCTCTGTGAAATATCCTGAGCAGCTGAGTCACAAATGTTTATTGAGCATTGTATATGTGTTATGTAATATACTAAACACTAGGTAAAAAGAGAAAAGTCAATAAATCTGATAATATATTTCCAAGTTAACAGGTTAAACAAGCTCATTATAAATATATTTACAATCTAAATAAATGTGTATTTGTAATATGTGAATGTATGTTGAAGAGAAAAACATAATTTTACAGTATTTGAAATATAACTGAAAAGGTTGAAAAGTATTCTGAATAAATATATTGACTTCTTTTTTGTTTTTGAAGGATGTATTGGAAATAGAAGAAAATTAGAGCAAAGAGAAAAGTATCATTTTTAGGATATACAAAAATGGTTTGTTGATGAGAGACTATAAACAAGATTAAATCTGAAAATACTGAGAGGGCAGCTCAGAAGTTCACTGGAAAAAAATTATGCTTTAAAGACATATATTTAGTATATGGAATTCTTACAAATGGTAAATACTATTGTAGCCATTGTCCCAATACCTTTGAAGAGTGCCTTCAACTTGGGGAAGAGTTATTAGACCAGTGAGACCAAAGAGAGAAGAGTGACACAGCTACAATTTTTCGTGGGTGAAATAACAGTGTCTTGAAGATCAGCCCCTCTTGAATGCCCTGCCTGAAGTATAGCAAGGGAAGGCTCAACAGGTATCTCTCTCCCAAATCTTCTGCAGTTTCCATAGAATGAAGAAACCAATTAAGTACCTCCCCTAAAGACCACAGTTTAACTTGTCCTGCTTTCTTCCATAAATGCTGGGGTATTCTGATGCCAAACTTTTGTTAAATTTGGAGTGAGTGATGTGAAGACACTTCAAGTCACAATTATTAGTTGTGAGCCTCATCTCCATAGTTAATTGATTAATCTGGTATTGGATTTTAATTGCTTTTAGCCAGTTATTAATAAAATAAGATATTTTTATCATTGAAAAAACCAATGTTTATTGATTTTTGTTAATAATTAAGTGTAAAAATAGAATGGATAGTGCAAGTAAACTTGTTGATTGTATCTGTAGAGTTAAAAATATTGAAAACAGTTTTATTATTGGTTAATAGAGATGTGGTTAAGTTGACTAGAAGATATATGGTATAAAATGCTATTCAGAGGGCAAGCACAAAGAAAGATTTGTTTGAGCTGATGTGGAAATTGCAAAGCACTATGACTTAAGTTGAAAAAAATATATTATGATATATTAGTGCAATATCATAAAATTTATACGAAACTGGCACAACACAGTTGTTCATACATACGTATGAATATGTATCTGCACCTGAGTTCATAGCAAAAGGATGTACACATGCAGAGCATAATGTTAATAGTTGTATTCTCTGAAGAGATGGAGTGATCCATGTACTTGGGAAAAACATTGCATTACTTTTGAAGTAAGATGCGTATAAAATACAAAAATATCTGCATGTAATATTTGTGCAAATAATCATATTTTTAAATGAAAAGAGACAATAGCGTGAAAGTATGTAAATTATGCTTTTTGTCATTATCTCTAGGTGGTGAGATTGTGGATAATTTTCTATTTGTCCCTGTATTCTCTGGGTTTGTCTGGAAATTTTCTTTGCATGATCATGCTTTATGTTATAATAGGAAAGTAAGTTGAAGTCACTTTTAAATTTGTCTATGTGGATGCACATGAATACACACATTTCAATTCTTTATCTTTTATAACTATACCATTCACATATGCTGTTTAGTTGAAAATATTGAATCACTCAATTTATAGATTTAATCACTCTTTCTATTGACTGATTTTATATTCCATTTTTGTCAGAAACCAAAGTCCATTTTATGACTTAAATAGATGATTCACTTTTATGATACAAATCAATGTCGATACTTTTGATTACACTTAAATGTACTTAATAGTTTTGTTGAATGTACTTAATTGTTTTGTTGTAAGCTCTGAGGTGTTAAAATCTTGGAAGTGGAGATACCTGTCCCTAAAATGTGAAAAAAATCAGAACATACTGAAAATCAATAACTTTCATTGGATCCATTATAAAGTCCGGTCATAGGGCTAACTCATCTTGAAAACTGGAGAGATGTATCCAGAAAGTTATAGCTAAAATTGGCTTACCTGGAACAGAAGCTGCAAGAGCTAAAATTTGATGGGAATACTTAAATGGCAACTGTCACAAATTACTAGAGGTCCATGTGTTTTAGTTTGAGAGTGAGAAAACTCTGGGGAATACAGTCTTGGGAGTAACCTCATCTTCCTTTGGGTGTACCCACAGGAACCCTAATAGTTTTTATTATAGTGAAGAATCAAAAACAACCCTTGGGGGAAGAATAAACATTTTCAAATATTCCCAGAGTTTTCTTTATAATAGTGGCTTACTCGGAATAGGAACTGTCTTTAGCAGAGCCTGAAACAACCCTGGAGGAAGCACAATTACCCAACTTCAGCCCCCTATAAACTTTCTGTCTCATCTAAAGTTGGGGTTAGGATGCTGAAGAACACATGGAAGGACACCAGCCTGGATCACTGGTGCACTAAAAGACTGAGAATTATCATAGGATTATAAAACATTTTTCTTACCTCACCGCTTACCATCACAGCGGAGCTCAATTATGATCATATTGAATTACAGCTGAAAGCACTATAAGGCACAGAACCTATTTAAGATCTTGAGGGGGGAAAGCTCAAGATAACATGGAAGACAAAAATGAGACCCTTATTTCAGTTAATTTTTCACCACTGTTACTAAAATAGCTGACAAAAACAATTTAAAGGAGGAAAAGTTTAGTTGGGGATCACAGTTTCAGAGGTCTCAATCAATGGATGGTCAACTCCATTGCTCTAGGTCAGAGAGGTGAGACAACATTATGAGGGAAAGACACAGTGGAAGGAAGTTGCTCCCAAGGCAGCAAGGAAGTGGGGAGGTGTGGGGGGCTGCCTGCAGTTACCACCTAGTCAATTCATTCAAACTAGGGTGAATGATTATGTTACAACTCTCACAATCCAATCATTTTACCTCTGTATGTTCCTGCATAACTGGAATGTTTAGGAGACACCTCACATCCAAGCCATAACAACCCCAAGAAAATTAAAATTGTTGGTGCCTGAAGTTACAATAATAATTTAATACAAGCCAACTCCTAGAGAGATTAGCTTAAAACCTCATACTATGGGTTTGTTTTCCTCTGTTGCTATGATCCAATACATATAGTATGGCTTTCAATAAAAAATTACAGGGCATGCTGTAGACAAAAGAAAAGCATAGTCTGGAAATAAAAAACAAGCATAACAAAGACTTTATGGTACAGATTTTGGAATTATCCTGAAGGGAATTTAAAATAACTATGATTAATATGTCAAATGCTATATTGGCAATCAGTTTGACAGCATGCAAGAATGGATGTTTGGTAAACAAAAATGATACACGTGCTAAGAAAGAATCAAAACAAAATGCTAGAAAATATATTAAAAAAAAAAAAACACACATACTAACAGAAGTGAAGAATGGCTTAGTTGGACATGTCACTAAATGAGTCACGGCAAGGAAAGAATAAGTGACCGGCAAGATATGTCAATAGAAACTACCCTAATTGAAATGCAAAGAGAAAAAGAAAAGGAAAGAGTAAATCTCATTTCAGTAACTATGAAACAATGTCAAAGGAATGATATAAGTGTTATCAGAATACCAGGGGAAAAAAAGGAAAAATGGAGCTGATTAAATAGTTCAAGTCATATGCCCAAGAATTTTCTAAAATTCATGAGGGACTCTGAACCCCACATTGAGGAAGCACAGAAAACACCCAACAGGATGAATACCAACCAAACAAATGCAAAACCAAAAAGACCACAGCTAATCTAGGTTGATCATATTCAAATTACATAAAATCAAAGAACAAGAAAATCTTGAAAGAAATCAGAGAGAAACAAGAACTTACCTACAGAAAAAAAAAAAAAAAAAAAGGATAAGAATTATATCAGGCTTCTTGTTAGAATGCATGTAAACAAGAAGTCAGAAAAAATATATTAAAGATGCAGAAATAAAAAGACAAATCTTAGGATTTTATACCTAGAGATATTATCCTTCAAATGCAAACAAAAATAAAGTCCATCTCGAACAAAGAAAAACCATGGATTTTACTGCCAGTAGAATCTGACCTGTAAAAAATGTTTAAAGCAGTTCTTCAGGGGGAAGAATCTATTCCTCTTTTTCTGCTCACTCTGTTTTAACTGAGATTAGATTTGATTCTATTGCCTTTGTTCTCTTATCATATGTTATTCTACTTTCCTTTTTATATTTGTGGTCCAGAATTTGCAGAGTTAAAAAGAAATAGAAATAAATATAAATAAAGGCATATGCAATGAAGAAAATCGTTACGAATATGGTAGATATTAATACAACCTTAATGATGATCACTTTAAGTGTGCAGATCTAATTAGATAAGCTAATGACAGAGAGTCAGAGTGGATTAAGGAAAAACCCTCTCTACGATGTGTGAGTGAATCCCACTTTAAATATAAATATGCAGGTTAGGTTAAAAGCAAAGGGATGTTAAAGAATATACCAGGCTAAGATTTTTTCACAATGTTGCAGAGATAAACAAAAGTAAAGAATGATAATATAACTACATTTAAAGCTTTTGTCCAACTCAATTTTCTTATGATCTTTAATACATTTTTAAATTTAATCTATATAACATAAAATAATCTATTTAAATTATTATATCATACTACATTTACTCACCTCATAATTAGTGGGATTTAATGAATCACTCACTGATTTCTTAAACATTTTCTAAACACTTTTTAAGATCATAATGTAAACATTCAAATATATCTCAAATGAATTAATGCCTTCTTAGTCACTAGATACTTAAAATGCATTCAAATAAATGATGTTATAGTGACTCAATTGTGTCATAGCATAAAAATAATGGTAGGAATCATAGCTTATAAAATTATTAATTTTAATCACATACTTGACAAGTGGTAAGACATCCCACTTATTTCTGTTTTCAGGTACCTGGGATTTTGATTATGACCCTAAAGTCACAAAAAATAATTCCGTATTCCATAACTTGTAATTCATTTGTAAATGTTAATATAATATAGTCTATTGGGTTTTGCCACTGTTGCTAAATTTATTCAAAAGAGTTATCAAATTATAATTAAATGAACAGGGATCTGCTTGGCCTGTGTAAATATTGTAATTGGTTCATAAATATGTAATTCTATTAATTCACTTGCAGTCCCTGGTGGTTTTGAAATAAGTTTTGATTTTTCAATGACCATCTTACGCATAAAATATTGTATCTTTCACGAATGCATTTTGAAAAGAAATTTGAAGTTGATTTAAGTAGAATTTTGTTTACATGTTAATGCTAGAAAAAATGCTCAAGATTATAGGGCCAATGTGATGAAAATTGTCAATGTCTTTGATGTATCACTCCTAATGACATGGTCTAGTTTACCTGAGAAAGGACTCCAGAGTCTCCCCTCCTGTGGAATAGCTACAGTCCATTCCCTTAGATATATCCAGATAACATGAAAAGTTGTGCTCAATTCTTTATCAATTCCACATCTTTACATGAATTTATAAAATTCATAGAAGAGAGATAATTGTTCCTCATTTAAGAACACAAAATATACATTTTTCATCTTTGAAGTAAAAGACAAGATAAAATAAAGCCTTGCATTCATTTTATCTCATTTCCTAATTTAATTCTTTTTAAGTTTATTTCTAACATGTTATTTCATTTCCCTTTTCATTCTGTCTTCCAAAAGTTCTTTAATAAGCAAATTAACTTTTAACTAGAAAAGAAATTAAGAATAAGGTCTTTCATTTATAAATGTTTGTTTCTATTCTCTGAGCAGATTTTAATAGAGCAAATCAGAAACATAAAAGCTAGCTGCACATTTTCTTCCACAGTGGATCACTAAGTGCTTCATCATAAATGTTAGCCTTTTAAACATTGTTAAAATTTTTGCTTTCAATAAAACTGCTCATTCACGGTTCTTCATCTATTTTTACTCAGTCTTCCAAATAACCCATCAGAATAATAATCCAATGGTTTCAAAGATGAATTGCAACCTTCTCAAATTTTGGCTAAAAGTATAAAGGGAAAGAGGGGTGAACAAATAAATATGTTAAATTCACACATTAAATAGATGAGGTAACAGGCAGTTTGTTGGGTTCGAAGGTTAACTTTCCTTTAGGAAATGCATCTTGACATTTTGGAATAAGCAAATCTATCCAGGAACTTCTGGCATTCAGTACTATACCCATAAATTATTCATTCATTTGCAGATTTCATTTATGTCAAATCTTGTTAGAACAGTTAATTTTACATGAAAGTTATTCTCAGAGGAAGCGCTTAACAATTGGACATTAGCATTTTTCAGTAAGTCAGCATTTTTCCTGTAACAAGATTCCTGTCTTATTCTGAGTAATAGCACTTGCATAATTTAATCATTGCACAGTTTAGCAAAGGTCTATGAATGTCCTTTTCTTGGCTCATACATTAAAATTTTGTGCATAGTAGGGTAGCCACTTATAAGAGAGTAAATTATAGGACTTTGTAAGAAAATGTTGTGGTGCTGGGGATTAAACCCAGGGCTTCACACATGACCGACAAATGCTCTACCACTGAGTTTCAACCCCAAACCAATAATAGGCATCTTAAAATACATATAATTAGTTATCTTATGGAATTAACGCAAGTGAAATATAACCTTAACTGAGCTATTGTTTTGTAATAAAAAATATTAATTAGCCATAGAAAGTGAAAATTTTATCTTCTAAATCTACAGGTAAATACAGTAAAATGTTAAAATATATTCTAGCTGACTATAATGACATTTTTATGGACAATTATATCTGCTTTAGTATATCCATTTATATATGAAGGCCTTATCATTAAATGTAGATCTGTGACCACTAAAAATATATTTCTCTTATTTTAATAATGTTTTGTATTTAACAATTTTTAATGTCAATTTTATAAAGGTTTTCTTTGTATTGTAAAATAAAAAGGCTGGTAGCTAAGTGTGTACTCAGGATTTTTAACAAATGGAATTTTTGAGTCTGGTTTCTGCTTTCTCCAGTACTAATTCAAAATATCTGCCTCTTCTTAGGTTCTTATTTGATATTAGATGAGATTTTATTTCCAAACAAGAAGTTTTTAATGCTTCCCTCAGTTTGACTTTAGACACATTTCTTCTACCCTCTTGATCCCTGATCTCCTTCTTCACCCAGGCCCTTATGGAATCCAGATTTCAAGGTCCAAGCAGAAGAAGAATTATTTGCAACCTAGCTAAACATGTACAAAATGTAAGTTGAAATTCAACCTTTTCTTTATCATAATAATAATAACAATAATAAAGGAAAATGTGCACAGATATTTCCTAAGAAATTTGAAACTCTGGTTTATGATAACCAGGTAGATTATATTAGATTGTTTAGAGCAGGCTGCAGCTACTTCTGGCAAACAACAATATACTGTCTATACATAGATTCCAAGGAAGTTGGACTTAGGTATTTTAGGACTACACTCTTAGTTTGTCTTTACTCCAAAAATGTATACATCACTTTTATTCTAAGTCCACATCTATCTTGAAGTGTCTTCATTAATATCTTTCATGAAGCATCTCCGTGATTGATAGTGATGTTAGTTTGTTTCTTTCTAAATACAAATATTTAAAAATCATTTATTGGAAGTAAACATATAGAATATTATTCAAAGATATTTTGCTTTTTCTAAGTACTTTTCATCTTAATCATTATTTTTCACATTTACTTATTCAAGCAAATATTCTTCATATATTGTTTTATTGCATGTCTGAGAAAAAATATTAACATTTTAGTCATTACTCAACATAAATTCTGAATTATAGTATAAAGGAACTACAAATATATTTAAAATATTTAAAAACAATTTATTAGCCCTATTGATGAGGTTTTTTTGATCCCTCAAGGACTCCTACCCAACCGGTGACCCCTAAAAATTCATTATTCAGTGCAATCTTTTTTTTTTTACTACAGAAAAGTAATCTCTGTCATATTCTGTTTTATAATTATTGTTTCTAGAGATGGAAATTCCATAACATATGGTTAAGGGGTAACAAAGAGTTTATGCCATGAAGTTGGAGACATTTTCTGAATGATAGTGGCAACTTAATTATGAAAAATCTGCAATGGTAATTGATCATTTCCTTTCATTATACTTTTTCATTAGTCCTACTTTGTTCTCTATCCACTGCACTCCCAGGATGTGGTCTTACTTGTGTGTGTGTGCATGTGTGTGTGTGTGTGTGTGTGTGTGTGTGTACACATGAATATTGGTTAAGGAAATGAAAATAGCAACAGAGTATTGAAAATACATTTGGCAAGACAATACATTTCTTTTATTCTTTGTACATTTCTATCCTGTATAATAGCATAATAGTTATATTTTTGTACCAGGCCACTTATAGAGCTGAAGCAATAGCCATTAGAGAAACAGGACTAAGGATTTACAAGTTGAACAGATTCTGTTGGAATAAGGTTTGTTAGGATTGCTGAAATCTAGAAAAAATTTTTTTAGAACATGAAATACATATTTTTCTTCACCCTTTTGGGAAGAAATTGAGGAATGCTTCTATAGTAAATATTTCTCTTACTAGTATAGCAGTCATTAAAGTGGTCATGATTTTCAATGCTGGCAAAGAGAATGTTATATCAATTTTCTGAATTCTCTCCATATATGGACACTACAGTTGTATACTACATTGATTTACTCTCCAGAACTGAAAATTTTTTCTAAAACAGTTTTCTGTATATGTCTTGCTAAGAAAATTAGGGTAAAAAAATTGTAGTCACTTTTATAAGTCCAAGATGATTTCCTCACTAAACGCACAAAAGAAGGAGATGTTAAATTACATCTTTCTGAGATGTATTTTTTTTCTCCTTGGGCACAACATAATTTTCTATTCATAAGTTAGTGACTGAGTATGATGACCGTAACAAGACAGTTTTCATGAATATTGTGAAATTTTCTCATTTTATTCTCTCTTAAAAGACAAAGGCTATTAAAAATAAAGTACACTTTTGCTTTCAGTATAATTTTGTAAGATTTTAATATGTTGACTCTTGCACTTATAGCACATGTAAACCGGGTCAAAAATAAAAACTGTAGGAAGTATTTGGTTAACAAAACAAAGAGATGGATTTCAGAGGACTATTCCATTTTTGAAAAGGGGTTGTTTTATGATGAGATGAGGTAGCTTTAATATAAGGAGAGATTGCAGGTGTGATGCATTCTGTTAATAAGCAAGTGCACCATCCTTTGGAGGGAGGAATGTGGGAGCAAACCCTACGGTTCACAAAGAGCAAAAGGGGGATAAGATCCAAAAATATGGTCATCCCAAATCTGTTCATTAACTCAAATCTGTTAATTCTCTTATTTATTTTCATTTCTTCAGCTCTTCATGAGCCAGATGCGTTCAGGGAAGACTCAAAGCAGCTTATGAAAACATTACTGATGTTGTCTCTCCAACATCACCATCCAGGTAAAACAGATTTTGCAGTTTGAATATAAACATTTTAGTGACTTAATTAGAAACATCAACACTCTTCACAGGCTATATATCTCTATGATATAACATTCATGGTATCTGTTTTACAACTCACATAAACAAACATACATAGAAGGAGAGAAGTAGGGTCCTTTCTGAAGGAGAAATAATATCCAAAGAGGTCAACTGAAAGATATCTCAATCTTCAAATCAACAAAGGCCATTAAACATCTACCCTAACTATGCTTAACTAGATGAAGGACAAAATAGACAAAAAAGGGTAAAAGATAAAAATTTACAACAAAGTAATACAAAATGCAGAAAGGAACCAAATTAAAATTTACAATGGAAAAAAATAACAAATATTCAAAATTTTAAAAATGACTGGGTTAAATGGAGTTAATCAAAATACAACCTAGAAAAAGAAAATTTTTTAGTAAAAGTGAACAAAAGTTGCAGGGAACATAGTGAAAGTTTTTAAAAGGCTAGAGGAAAAAAGAGAATGAAGCAAGAAATATATATAAAAAAACATGAAAAATTACAAATTTGAAAAAATACAGTATTTATATATTCATAATACATAGGTTCAATACAATTAAAAATATATTTAGGCACATGATATCTAAATGACTGAAAAGACTGAAAGCAGTCATGCAAAAACAAAACATTAAATATTGAGTGAAAAGATTATGAATGTGAACTTTTCTTTGGGAAGTATGGAAGTCAGAGGACTGTAGAAGAAACTGTGGTATATATACACAATGGAATAGTATTCAGTCATAAAGAAGATAATATTATGGCATTTGCAAATAAATGGATGGAATTGGAGAATATCATGCTAAGAGAAATAAGCCAATCCCAAAAAACCAAAGGCCAAATGTTTTCCCTGATAAGTGGAGAATGATATATAATGGGGGTGGGGTGTGGGGTGTGAGAGAAGAATGGGGGAATTTAGATTATGTAGAAGGAAATGAGAGGGAGGGGGTTATGAAAAATGGTGGAATGAGACAGACATCATTACCCTATGTACATGTATGATTACATGAATGTTATGAATCTACATTGTGTACAACCATAGAAACGAAATGACTTACCCCATTTGTGTACAATGAATCAAAATGCAGTTCATAAAAAATTAAAAGGTAAAAAAAAGTATAAGATTTGAGAGGAAGGAAGGAAGACAGGGAGGTTGGGGGGAGGCAGGGAGGAAGAGAAGGAATGTAGTTTTCCTGTTTGAAAAAGAAATCAAAGTTAAAAACCAATTGCTTTAATAATATTCTACCTCATTGTGGATTAACAGACAGCTTTGTTAAAGAGTTTGAAAAATGACCCTTTGGAATAAAAAAAAAAAAAAAAAAGTGTAGCAATAGCAATAAACACCGTATACCTAGAATGTTACATTCAGTGAAAATATCCTTTAAGAATGAACACAATTAAAAATGTTTTTGAATAGATTTTTATAAGGAGTGGCAAATACCATGGAGCTTTAGATCTGCAGGAAATCTGCAGTTCTTACTGGCATTTGGGGTGGGGGGACCAGAAGAGATGATATGAAAAACTAGCTGCTCTTGTGTATAAGCCACACAGTTCATGGTATTTTGTTATAGTAGCTCAAACATTACTGTTAATAAACAGCAACATTATCTATAGTAGTCAAGAAGTGAAAGAAATATGGTACATCAACAGGGGAATATATAGCTAACATGTGGTACTTAACATAAAATGTAATATTATTCAGCTTTGAACAGGAAGAATATTATGACATGTTACAACATAAATGAACCTTGATATTACGTTCAGTATAGTAAACCAAATACTATGAAACAAATATTTTGTGATTCCACATGTATGAGGTATCTAGAGTAGTCAAATGCAAAGAAACAGAAGTCAAATGTTGCTTTCCAGGGGCTGGGGTGGGAGGGCTAAAAGGGAAGTTGTTGAATGGACATAGAATTTTACATTTGCCTTTGTTTTACAAGGTAAAGTGTTCTGAACATTGGTGTCACAACGTTGTGAATAAAATTACACTAATGAATGTTACCTTTAGAAATGGTTAAGATGGTAAATTTTATGTTTATGTTTTAATCATTTTCAAAAAGAAGCAGTCCAGAAGTACTAGTTATATTTGTATCTTAGTTAATTATGACACTGCTTTTTTAAAAGAATAATATTGTTTTAAAGGGTTTATAAAGTATTTATATTTATATAATACATGTGTTACATGTATTACATATAATGATTAAAGGATAAAGGATGAAAGCAGGGTAAAAGAAAATGTCGCAAAATACCCACATATTACATATAACATCAATACTGAATAGCCACTATTAACTAAATAATTTCAGGGATTTCTCAATCCTAAAAGGATTCTATCTGGGTGCAGCGGCGCAGCCCTATAATCCCACAGCTCCAGAAGCTGAGACAGAAGGATCTCAAGCTCAAAGCCAGCTTCAGCAACTTGGAGATGCTCTGAGCTACTTAGTAAAACCCTGCCTCAAAATAGTCTTAAAATAAAATATGAAATAGGGCTGGGGATATTGCTTATTGGTTAAGCACTCCTCAGTTCGATCCTTGATTCCAAAAAAGAAAAAAAAAAAGAAAGAAATCTAAAAAATAAAAATCAAATAATTCAATAAGAAAATGAAAGAAAGAAGAAAAAGATAACATTAAAAAAATGGGCATTGATCTCCACCCAACAAACATTCTGCGGTATTTATTTACATTTTAGATTCAGAAAGAACTTGACACTCATTCATGCTTAACAACTTTGGTTGTATAAATAAATAATCTTCAGACATAATCTAGACTTTTTCTATTAATATAGAAATAATAAATCAATGTGAACTAAACATACCCACAGAGAAAATAAGTGAAAGTCCTTTTATATTCTTCTCCTGAATACTAAGTTCAATTTTTTGTTTTCTATAGTTCTTATTATTATAATCACACATCATTAGCTTTGAATTGTGATATTTGGTTGGCTGGCAGCTCAAGTTACCACTTTAAATCTTATCAAGAAAAGTGTGAGTAATGCTGAGAGATCCTCAGTGGAGTCTCACTGGATTCAGATGAGCAGGAGCAGCACATGCTTCCTGTTGATGCAAACAGTATATGGATTTATTCAGCTTCTTAAATTGAGCTCCATGATTATTGAGGATCTCATGATATGGTATAATTTAGATCTTTTAACATTTGATCCCAGAAGCAATCATTTGATTTTGAAGTATCATGAAAGGGTTACATGAATTTAATGATGTCGTACATATTTATCCTCACTTGTATTATTTTGCCGACATTTCTGATTGATGCCTATTGCTTACATTAAATGGGAAAAATAAATACATGACTTGTAAGGTATCCCACATGCTTTTTTCTCTTTAAGATGTTAGTAAATAAGATCAGAAGAATTTTGTTTTTAAATCATCTGTTATTATTTCTAACAGTTTTATCTGTTTATCTAGGAAAGTCTTTGGATGACCTATGGGTTTCCTAAGGGTATTCTTAAAATTTTTGAATGGATCCAAAAAATGGGTATGTATGCATAAGTTCTATCACATAGAACTTATATGTGATAGAACTTATACATCTATATGTGTGTTTTGTAAGTGCAAATCAGGGTAAACATATCTATTTTCTGAAATTTTTTTTTTTACTTTTGTGGTGAAATATTCAAAATATTTTCTTCTATTTTTAAAAAATATATATAATATTATCATAATTGTACAATGTACAGCATCACACTAGAACATATTTCACCTATCAAACTAGAATTTAGTTGCTATTGATCAAACTTTTCCAATCCTTCCCCTACCACCTGTTCTCAACCTCTGGTATCCACTATTCTACTCTTCACTCTAAGAAACCAGTTATTTTAGATTATAAAAATGGATGAGATCATTTATTGTTTTGTTTTTCTATTACTGTCTTATTTGACTTAACAGAATCCAAACCCATGTTGTTGTAAATGACAGGATTTTATGCATTTTTAAGACTAAATTGTATTTCATGTATCTACTTATCAGATATTCTACATTCATTCATCAGTTGTTGGGCACTTAGGTTGTTTCCAAGTCTTGGACATTGTTCATGGTGTAATAAACATGCCTGTTCAAAAGGCTCAGTAACATACTGCTTTCATTTTCTTTGGATGTACCAAAGAAAATGTTTCTACCCAGGAGTAGAACTGATGGCTCTCCTTATTGATTTTTTGAGGACTCTCCATACTGTTTTCCATAACAGATTCACTAATTTTAATGTCCACCCATAGCATTTAAACTTTCTTATTACTTCACATCCTCACCAGCACTTGTTATTGTCTGTCTTTTTGATAATAGTCTTTCTTACTGGACTGAGGGGAAAGCTCCCTGTGGCTTTGACTTATACTTCCTGTATGATTAATGATGTTAAGCATTTACTCATAAACTTTTTTGGCCATTTGTATACCTTGTTTTGGAAATAGTCTATTTAAGTCTATTGCCCTATTTATTGGGTCATTATTGCTGTTGTTGTTTTTAATGTTGTCATTATCATTATTATTACCCTGAGTTGTTAGAGTTCCTTATATATTATGAATATTTACTCTTTGTCAGATGTATAGTTACAAATGTTATCTCCCATTCTACAGATTTCTCTTCCCACTGTTGATTGTTTCCTTTGCTATGTAGAAGCTTTACAGCTTGATATAACTCCACTTGTCTATGTTTGATTTGATTTCTTGTGATTTGGAGTCTTATCCCCCAAATTCTTGCCGATTACAGTATCTGAAAATGTTTCCTCTATGTCCCCCTGCCTCTGGTTTTCTTCTACATTTATATTTTCAGATCTTACTTTTAAGTCCTTAATAAATTGAGTGAGTCCTTGTTGCTGGTGACAGGTAAGGTCTAGTTTCATTTTCCCATCACCATTTATTGAAGAGACAGTCCTCTCTCTAATGCGTGATTTTATCACTTTGTTAATAGCAAAATGGTTGTAGAAGGGTGAATGAGTTTATTGTATCCTCTAGTTTTGTTCCATTGGTCTGTGTTTACTTTTATGCCAATACTAGGGTGTTTTTATTACTACAAATTTGTAGTATTTTGAAGTTCATTAGTGTAATGTTTCTTGCTTTTTTTGTTTTCTGTTCCTCAAAACTGCTTTGGTTATTTAAGTATTTTTTTTTTAATGCTACATAGATTGTAGGATTATTGCTTACAATAATTGGTATTTTGATAGGGATTGCATTGCATCACTATGGCGGGGAAACCCAGGGCCCAGGGTTATGCCACCTGCATCTAAAGATGGCAACTGGCAGAGAGCAAAGGGCGTCCTAATTACGCCTGGAGAAGGGCAGAAAGCATTTACCATTGGCTGTATGATAATCAGTTCTGCCGCCTAGCGTGGACAGATATACTTTACATGTATGCTTGAGTGAGTGATTGCTTGACCTTGAACAGGATTGGATGGACATATCTGGTTACAATTGCTTATGCATGAGACTGTTTATATATTGAGGGTGTTATTTGAATAAAGGGGAAGCTGCTTCATGAACCTCTGAAGTGTATGTGTCTTTTGTCCCGCTGGTCCCCCGGTAAGCACCAGAAGCAGCACCTAGCCGCTTGGAGCAAGCCAGGCAAAGAAGCCGCGGTTTTCAGTAAGCAGCATGAGTCCCTTGAAGCAGCCCTGGCGGGAAGTGCGGTTCTCCGTATATCACTTGGGAAAGTATGAATAGTTTAACAATATTGATCCTTCTAATTCATGAACACAGGATATCTTTCCATCTATTTGTGTATATCTCTTTAATTTCTTTAATCAATTTTCATAGTGTTCATTATAAAGAAAATTTTATAAATTTGTTATAGATTTTGTTTTCATTTTATCTTTCCTTAGTTTTGCTTTTGCTTTTTTCTCCTGTTGCTTTATTGATTTCTGGTTCAGATTAATCATTATTGATATACTAAAATGTCCTGATTCTTGGATGTTGATATATTCTGCAACTTTCCTGAATTTGTTTATTATTTGCAGTAATATTTTGGTAGATTCTTTGGGATTTCCTATGTTAAATATTACTCCATTTACAGTGATAATTTTAATTCCTTCTTTCTGATTTTCCACTTTAGATGACTTTCTTTCAGTTATTTCTATTGCCTGATTACTCTGACTTCACAGAACTGACGATGGGCATCCTACCAAAGGCACTATTCAGATTCAATGCAATTCCAATTAAAATTCCAATGATGTTCTACCTTTATTTTCATGGGTTCTCTAACTAAGGTTTTTTCAATTTTATTTCTTCACTTAATTTTTTGTTTTAAGTCTTCATTTCATTTGTTTCTGCTCTTATCATTTTTTTCCTTCTAAGATTTTGGGTTTGAGTTTTTCCTTGTATTTATTGTTTCTTGAAGTGTACACTGATAGGTTCTTTGAGGGCTTTTTGATTTTTTGATGTAGGTATTGATAGCTTTAAACTTTGATTTAATACTGATTTTCTTTATTACATATGTTTTTGTTTTCATTTCATCATCATTTGATGCAAGAAATATTTTTTATTTCTTTCTTAATTTTTCTTAATCCATTGCTTATTCAAAAGTATGTTGTTTAATTTCCAGGTATCAGCAGTTTCCAAATTTTTGGTTATTGATTTATGGTTTTATTGTTTTGTGTTTGAAAAGAAATCAATAAGATTCTGTACCATATTGTATTAGTCACAGTTCCCTAGAGAAACAGAATTGATAGGAGGTATGATTATAAGAGGGGATTTATTATATTGGCTTACATAATCAAAAACTGGATAATTCACAACAGCTGTCTGCAAGCTGGAGAACTGGAGGAACCAGTAGCTGCAAAGTCTAAGATATGATGCCTCAGAACAAGAGGGAGCAACAATCCTACCACAGTCTGAGACTGAAGGTATCTAAAAACTTCCTAGGGAGTCACTGGCAGAGTCCTCTTTGGAAGAGTTAAGGACCAAGAATCTCATAGCCTGATTGCAGGTGATTGTAGCAGCAATCAAGAACACATTCAATAAGAATTGAGCTTGCATTTGCTACTGCTCCCTTGTTCTTCCAACTTTTATTCCATCCAAGCCACTATCCTATTGGATGGTATCACCCATGCTTGAGGGTCTGCACTTCAATTTGCTATCCCACATGCCAATCATTCCTAGACACACCTTCATTTTCATACCCAGAATCCTCTTAATCTTTGGCACATCTTAATCCAGTCAAGTTGGCAATTCACATTAACCATTACAAGTTCACCCCTTGTCAACTTTATCAGGAGTGATGAGTGAATTATGAGTCTTGAACTGCCCAGAAACAGAGGTTATAACTGTCTTGGGAATATCTTGGTGCAAAGGTGCTGACTGACTGAAGTTTGCCCAGTTGCTAAGGTGATGCCACCCTGTTCAAAGGGAATTCTATGCTAGCCACAGAATTTATCAGTTCATAACCTAAGGTTCCACCAGCCATCTGAGGGTAGAGAATTATGGTGCAAACTGATAACAGTAATTGGGCTGTTCATACATTTAACCTTGGTTTTGTTTGTTTTAAAGTAACTTTCCCATAATAAATCCCTTTGATGTTAAAATCTATATAATAACATGCCAAACTTGCTCATGCTCAGTCTTCCTCCATCAGAGATTGGCTGAACCACCAGGACCTGGCTTTTCTCTATTTTTGTATCTGTTTGTCTTCTCTCAAACCCCTCACCACCTGGTTCTGGAACCTGAATAAATGGCCAAGAAGGACAATGCAGTTGGTGCATCAAACAGTGGCCTGAAAACTCATGGGTACTTTCATTTTGTCAGGTGAGTGGGATGTTCCTAAAAAATGAAACATCATCAGATAAAGGAAGGAGAGGAGTAAGTTTATATAAAACTTGGTGTAAAATATCAGACAGTATCAGAAGAAAGGGATTCCTATGTTATTATGTTTATGCTTACGTCTAAACATAAAACAATAACTTTCCTTGCTTTTTAGTTTCCTATCTTTGTAAAGATAGATCCCTATCACTTTGAAGCTTGCATTTGGAATGTAAATTGTGGAAGCCTACAAGAAAGATTTGCAGAGAATCAGTTAAGACAAAAGAAATAAAGGTGTCTTTTTAAAATTGTAAGAATGACTTGCAGAGAACAGGTTAAAACAAAAGGAAAAAAGTGTGCCTTTTAAATTTCAGCCACTGCAGATTCTGACTTGGTTGGCATCTGCATTCACACTCTAACCAGCCTGCCTCTTTAACAAACTCCTCCTAAATCTACTGCACTGGGAAGAAAGATGGAAATATTCCATATGTAGAAGCTTTCTTTTTCTTACTTTACAGGTCTGCCCTATATTTTAGTCATAATGTAAAAGTCTGATGAACTCTTAATTAATTTCTAGCAGATTAAATCTAATACAGGCCTTAATAAACGTCTGTAACATTGCCTTATGTACAAAAAAGTTACAAAATCTTATCCTTGTATATGTGTGCACATCTGTGTATTGTGTTGTGTTTACATATGTGTTTGTGTCTATATGTTATGTACATGGTGCCAAAAATTAACATATAGATAAATGAGTGCTCCTAAATTAAAATAAAAAATGGATCAAAATATCTTTCAATTTATACAAATTTTAAAAGTATTTCAGTTTGAATTGGGTAAACAGATAAAAATAAAGATGTCTTTAAAATTACTAACTCAAAATTTTTCCAGTTGGTCAGAAAATTAGTAGTGTTGGTTTCTATAAATTGTCTAAAATGTAATATCAGTTGCTTCTAATAATTTTCTTCAACAGGAAAGAGATAGCTAATACTGTTCACTATACTTGTCTGATATCTTGATTTTTGTAGGCAAAAATGAATGAATGAAATTTAACCATAAGTGGGATTACTCTTCATATATGAGTTTGTTAAGGAGACATCTAATTATTTTACAAATTTAAAGTGCTAAAATATCAACTACTAAATATAAAATCAAGCACACTTAACTAAAATGTATTTAAACATTATCTGTGTGTTAATAAATTGGTAAATAGGAAAAGTTTTGAGCTTGCTTTGTTTCTGTGTCTTCACTGTAAACACTTGATTCTGTCAGGTGTGATTTATATACAAAGAGTTTAATTTGGTTTCAATTGAAGTACTATAAAACCAAAAGTAATTCATCTTATTAAAGTGAAGTAATTTATTTAAGTTCAAAATTTTATCAAAATTGTTCCAAAATATAAATTTGGAAAAAAAGTATCTAGGAAAGAGATATAAGAAGGTTTGTGATGAAAATTAGATATAAAGTTTGTAAAAGGAATTAAATATAGACTTATGAAGAAAAACAGAGTTTTGTGAAAGTAAGTGAAAAGAAGGTTTGAACAAGTGCTAAGAAAGTTCATGTAAATTAAGTGCTGAGACACAAGAGAAAAAACTGGCCCTTTCCCCAGACATAAGTCAAATATTAATGTATGATATAAACCAAAAGTTTAACCCTCCATGTGTTAAAGTAATAAGGATTTCTTAAAACGTTAATTTGCTCTTATCCAACAAGGTAATTTCTTGTGATTGTTAAGTTTTATTATTTAGAAAATTTAGTCTTAAAGAAATTAGGGTAGGTAAAATTCTGGTTAAACAACAATTGTTATTTTGGAGTATTACACTGTATTTCTAAGTCAAAATTTTTCTTTAAAAGTTAATCTTGGTTAATACAAAAGCATCAATGTAATTGTGATGCTATTACTGACTTTTTTATATTCTAAAACTGTTCATATACAAGTCTTTAAAGTATAAGATTTAAGAAAACATTTTACCAAGCTGGTATTATCCAAACTGAAGTTCTCTGTACGAGTGGTCTCTTTTTTGGTGTAGAGTTTTGTAAGTTCTTTATAAATTTTGGAGATTAGTGCTCTATCTGAAGTTCATGTGGAAAAGATTTTCTTCCACTATGTAGGCTCTCTTTTCACATTATTAATTGTATGCTTTGCTGAGAAAAAGCTTTTAGTTTTAATCCATTCCATTTATTGATTCTTACTTTGATTTCATGTACTTTGGGAGTCTTGTTAGGGAAATCTGGTCCTAAGCCTACATGATGAAGATGCAGGTCTACTTTTTCTTCTATTTAGTGCAAGGTCTTCAGTCTAAATCCTAGATCCTCAATCCATTTTGAGTTGCATTTTGTGCAGGACGAGAGATAGAGGTTCAATTTCATTTTACTGCATATGGATTTCTAGTTTTGCCAGCACCATTTGTTGAACAGTCCTTCTTTTCTCCATTGTATATTTTTGACTCCTTTGTCCAGTATGAGGTAACTGTATTTATGTGGATTTGTCTCTGTGTCTTCTATTCTGTACCATTGATCTACCTAGTTTGGTGCCAGTACCATGCTGTTTTTGTTACTATTGCTCTGTAATATAGTTTAAGGTCTGGTATTATGATATCTCCTGCTTTATTCTTCCTGTTCCGGATTGTTTTGGTTATTTGAGGCATACTACAGTAACACAGCTACATCAATTTTTATAGCTTAATTCACAATAACTAGATTGTGGAACCAACCTAGATGCCCTTCAATAGATGAATGAATAAAGAAACTGTGGTATACTGCGGAAAGCTACTGCTGCTTGCCGATGGGCTGCTTCAAATGGCTCGCGCTGCTCTTATGAAAGACTGAGGCTTCTTTGCCCGGTGGCTCCAAGTGGCTCCGCTTACGGAAAGCCACTTCGAGCGCTTTTGGACCCACCAGCGGGACAGAAGACACATACTCTTTAGAAGTTCATGAAGCAGCTTCCCCTTTATTCAAATAACACCCTCAATATATAAGCAGTCTCATGCATAAGCAATTGTAACCAGATACGTCCATCCAATCCTGTTAAAGGTCAAGCAGTCACTCGCTCCAGCATATAAGTAAAGTATGTCTGTCCACGTGCTAGGCAGCTGAACTGATTATAATACAGCCAATTGTAAATGTGTTCTGCCTTTCTCCATGCATAATCAGAATGCCGTTTGCTCTCTGCCAGTCGCCATCTTCGGATGCACGTGGGGTAACCCTGGGCCCCGGGTTCCGCCCGCCACAGTATACATACACAATGGAATATTATTCAGCTATAAAGAAGAACAAATATATGACATTTGCAGGTAAATAGATGGAATTGGTGAATATCATGCTACGTGAAATAAGCCAAGCCCAAAAAACCAAAGACCAATTGTTTTTTCTGCTAAGGGGATGATGATAAATAATGGGTGTGGCAGGGTGGGGGTAAGAGAAGAATGGAACAACTTCGAATTACATAGAGGGAAATAAGAGGGAAGGAATGGGGGTATGAAAAATGGTTGAATGACAGTCATCATTACCTATGTACATGTATGATTACACAAATGGTGTGAATCTACATCATGTACAACAATAGAAACAAAAGATGTATCCTATTTGTGTACAGTGAATCAAAATGCAGTAGTAAAAATAAAAATAAAGAAGGGTGGTCTCTTAGAGATTTATATAAAAATAACATTTAGTTGGAAATTTATTTATGTCATTCAATATTTTGTATTTAGATAAAAATAATCTGTCATATGTCATAAAATTTTGTGTTACTCTTTTTTCCTGAATGGAAACTTGTAGGCATTTTTTAAAAGACAATAAGGAAAACCTGGTTTATTTGAAAGTTAACAACATTTTGCCACTGTCTTACAGAGAGGTTAAAAGCTCTCTTAACTTGTTTGATTCATGATTCAGACATAATGTTAAATTATGTTCACTAATTCATATAGACTCAAAAAATGATATATAAAAAACTTTATAAGGTAATATTTAAGAAAGAGGTAAAATATCAGTTCAAAAGTAAAACATCTTACAAATATTTGTCAAAGCCACCTCATCTGAGTTAAAACTGCCTCTCACCTTATGCTATATTAAGATAATCATTTGAGTTCATTTAAAATGAAGTTCAAAAGATAGATTTTTGTTATAAAATTCCTGTAATCCTAAACAAAAATGCTATATATCCTAAATAAATATTTGAGATTACAAATAACTATGATTTTAATTCATAGCTATTATGCAAACAAAATGTTTTTATTCTTAATTTTATTTTGTATATTCCTTACATACTTTATAACTGTTGTCTGTTAATGCCTTATAAAAGTACAATTTCAATATAACAACCTAAGTTAATTTAAGATAATAAGGCCATAACCTATAAAACAGACAAGATATAAGGTTGACTTCCAGTACTTATACTGATTCCACTTTATGATTCTGTTGCTCAGCTTATTATTAAAGGCAGAACTCAAGTAACAATTCATGGGAACTGAGACTTCTTTTATCATGGTACCTCTTTCAGTTCCACAGCATTAGCTTTGGCAATCCTCACATGCTTGACAGGTGACTTTTGCTAATTTTCCTGGCTAAGTAAATATTACTCATCAAGTCATTCTCCACTCTTTAACTAAATTTACAGTTCTCAGCCATCAGATTAAAGCTGATAATGCCTCTGCTTATGCTAATTCTTCTTATTGACAGTTTTGTCATCAATATCATATTGATCAAGGAACTGGTATTCCTTATAATCCCCAAGGCCAGCCGTTATAGAATTCACTTGTCCCTTAAATTACAATTACAAAAGTAAAAAGGGGGAGCTGGAACCACACAAACTCTGAATCATGCTTTCTTTAAGGTTTTTTAATTGTAATGCTAAGTGACACATGGACCCCACTGCAATAGGCCTTCCAGGCCTAGTTTGGTGGAGAGACATACAAACAGGACAATGGAATGGACCAGATCCAGTGATAATGTGGGGTAGAGGCCATGCTTGTGTCTTTCCATGATGTACAGTTCATCCTATTTGAGTACCTGAGCAGGCTGTTCATCACTATTATGAAGGATCTGGAAATGCATTTCAAATAACTGAAGCTTGACCTGGAGGTTTAGATCCCCACCTCCACCAGGAGCAAGAAGCTGAGAAAGAAGAAGGGAAGGCGAAGACTCCACACACCTAGAATGCCAAACTGGTAATGTGGGCACAACTGAAGAACCTGACACGTCAGGCTGAGCAGATGGTCAAACAACAGGGAGGTACTAAGTTTCCAACCACCACGTTTGTGGCTGTGCTGGCTTTATCGAACTGTCAGGTAAGTGAAATTCATGGGGAAACTTATTGGACTAATTTCCCAGATCCATCTTTATTAAACCCGGCTGTGTGAACTGGAGAATCCATCCCAGTATTTACTAATGATACCTAAATGATGGGATTTTTTTTCAGATAAACATATTACATTTGTTCATTTAATTGGATTTAATTATACTGGATATCGTGGGAATTTACATATATGTTGGTCCCATAAGAAACATGCTGGTGTTTAAAAGTAGCCTCAGAGGAAAAGACAGCGCATGGACTAGCCCAGAGCAGTCAATCACACTGGTCAGTGGACCTTAAAGTCCTTTGTCTAGAAAGTGAAAAAAGTGGGACTCCACCATAACAAGACAGTGTTTCCCATGGAGCATCCACTAATACCTTCTGCCCTAATTGTTCTACAATAGAATTTGGTAACTTTCTTAAATGGATGGAATGTGCAAATATCTTGCCAGTGTTATATAAATTCTCTGGCAGTAGTGAATATATTTTGGATTGGTTATACAGAATTGATAAGAGACAGCTACAGCTACTTTAGTATTCCATGACTTCTGGAGGATTTTTTAGTAATGTCCTGAACATTTTTAGTAATGTTACTGAAAATCCTGACTTTCAGTAGTGGTAGCATGCGAAAAGATCTATGGGTTTTAATAGCTGCCTTAGATTTCATCAGTTATACAAATGGCCCCATACCTGACTTTATAATAGGAGCTGTAAAGCAGCTTGGTGCTGTGGCTTGTGGGCCTGTGTCCAATCTCCTTATGTTTAATTTTTGAAAAGTAAATTTAAAAACAACTGGAGAAAAATATCATGTGACTTGTCAAAGACATAATCTGACTAATTGCATTACCAGGTATAATAAAGGACTGGATATGCTTGCGTTAGTCCAACCCTCCTTTATTTTGCTCCCAGTTAACATTTCAGACCCTTGGTATTCTGATACTGGAGTTCAAGTTCTACAAGAGACCAGTTGAAGAGACCCCAGCATGCTATTGGTCTTATTGTACTTGAATTAGTCACTTTGATATCTGTTTTGGTCTGTGCCATGACATCTGCCATAGCCTTGTCCCAAAATATTAAAAATGCTCATTTTATTAATAACTTGGCTCAGAATACTTCCAAAGTCCTACAATATTGGTAAATATTGATGAAAAGTTTGAGACTAAATTAAATTCTCTGGAAGCTATGGTCATAAATACAGGAAATGAGTTTGCTGCACTCAAACAATGGCTCTGATGCTGTGCTGGCTACAAATTTATTTGTGGTACAGCAGCCAAATATAATATTTCCCAATGGAATTGGGCTAAAAATCATTTAATGTGTATGTGCACAGAAATAATGACAATTAAGCTCTTATGGAGTTGTATCATCACATTCAAGATGTTCAGGAAAGCAGAAATGATCTTGTGATCTCTGTGACTTGATAAATACTTAATGATTTAAATGGTTTTAATTCTGGGAACATGTTAAAACACTCACTATGCTACATTTTTGGAATTATGTATTTGCTACTAATTCTCTTTTGTGTTATGAAAATAGGTTGACATATCTTGAGAAGACATCTGTGAACATTGAATTATAGCCCATCACTTGCACCTAAAAAGTAAAAATGGGAGAGATGTGAGCTGTGAATGAATTTTGTTTCCCGAACTGCCCAGAGACAGAGGCAATTTCTCTTTTGGGACTTTCTCAGTGCAAAGCTGCCGATTCAAGTTTGCCCAGTTGCTATGGTGATGCTCTGTTCAAAGTGAAGTTCTTCCAGCTGCAGAACTTATCAGTTCATTACCTAAGATCCAAACACCTTAGGTAGATAATTTTGGGTGCAAACTGATAACTATAATTGAGTTGCTCGTACCTTTGACCTTGGTTCTGTTTGTTTTAAAGTAACTTTCTCACAAAAAATCCCTTTGATGTTAAAACCTATATACTAAATGTGCTGAGCTTGCTCACAGTCAGTCTCCTTCCATCAGAGGTTGACTGATTCACTGGGCACTAGACTTCTCTCTACTTTTGTGTCATTTTTCAATCCCCTAACCACCTGGTTTGGGAACCTGAACAAATGACTATGCAGGATGCAGCACAACTTGATATCCAAACGTGACTCTTTACATTATACTTAATCTCTAAATAAACACAATAACAAGGTCATAATTCTGTCTAACATAACTATCCTTCATATCACTGAAAACATACTAGTTCTTTACCCAGATTAGAAGGGAAAAGAAAAACATCACTTGAAGTACCGATGATAAGTCAATCAACTTTACATTACATGATGAATAACAGGAGAGTAAGTATGCACAAACATTCTTAGCATAATAAGAAGGAAATATAATATTAATTTACAATCTTAATTTCTATAACTTGTCACATGGCCACACTTGGTATTTATAACTACCTTCTTCTACTACCCATTCTGTATTCCTTCTACCTTTAGAAGGCACCTGAGCAGGTCTTGGCTCTTTACCTGGAGTGTGACCCACACCTTCATTCCTGAAGTGTCTGAGACATTTGTTGTCTTTTCTGGATTGGGTTGTTGTAGTTTCCCACTGACTTTAATAACAGGACAGGTTAATACCAAGAGACACCCTTAGGGATCTCCTGCACTCCAGGAGTATGATTTGTTGCCTCCATTGTGGAGTAATAGTCCTATTGTACCTTGATAATGTGGATCAGTCACCCTACCAGCACTGTAACTTCCTTCTTAGCCTGTTGACTCAGGGGCCTGAGGAGCCCAAATTGGCCAGGGGGATGTCTTAACTTCCAATCTAATAAAATCATAATCATACCTCTGGGCAGAAGGATTCCTCCTTCTGAAACTAAGACTTCTATGCCAGCAAAGCATAAGGTTGCAGACACAGGAAGAAAACACTTTTCTAATAGGTCACTAGGGGTAATAGTGAGTGGTACCACTATCTCCATCCCTTGATTCCTGACCCATGAATTCTAGGAATAGGAGAGACTGTACCATATAGTGGATGCTGATTTAGAGTTTGGACAGCTTTCTGGAGAATCTTGCCCCTGCAAGGTATTGCCACCTAGCTGGCACTGTAACTGCATCTTCAAAAGTCCATTCCATCATTCTATCAAACCATCTGCTTCAGGACAATGTGGAACATGGTAAGACCAGTGAATCTCACGAGCATGAGCCCATTGTCTCACTTTTCTGACTGTGAAGTGAGTTCCTTGGTCCAAAGCAATGCTGTGTGGAGTACCATGATGATGGATAAGGTATTCTGTAAGTCCATGGATGGACTTGTCACCATTTTTCCAATTATGTCCTTTATAGATCCCCAAATAAATCCAGCCAGCCAAACCATTGTCTACAGCCCATTAATCATTGTACAGTCACACATCTGACCATTTTTCTTTCCAGGCAAAATGCACAACCAGATACATTGCCTGAAGTTCTGCCCATTGTGAAGATTTCCCTTCACCACCATCCTTCAGGGTTGTTTCAGAAAGGAACAATAGTGCTGTTACTGTCCACTTCTGGATAGTACCTGCATATCATGCAGAACCATCTGTAAACCAGGCTCTAGTCTTCTCTTCCTTTGTTAATTGATCATAAGGTACACCCCAATAAACCACAGGCTTTTGCAGAGGGGCAGAAGGTACTGCAGCAGGAGTAGAAACTATACACCTTTGGGCCACTTCTTCATGAAATCTACTGTGACTTTGGGTCCCAACCATGCCAAATCACATATGTATCACTTCCACTTGAGTACAGAGTGCTGCTCTGTGTGTCCAACTTTATGGCTCAGTGGGTCAGATAACACCCAGTTCATGATGAGCAGCTCAGGTTGCATAGTAACTGGGTGGCCCATGGTCAAGCATTCAGTTTCCACTAAGGCCCAGTATCACACCAGGAACAGTTTCTTGAAGAGAGACTAGTTGTCTGCAGATGATGAAAAGTCCTTGCTCCAAAATTCCAATGACTTCCTCTGTGATTCACCTGTAGGGGCCTGTCAAAAGATCCAGACAGCATCTATCTCTGGCACTGACACCTTAAGTACCATTAGTTCTGGGTCATATGGCAAAAGGGGCAGAAACACCTGTCCAGCAGTCCAGACCTGTTACGGCCTTCTCCTGTTCTGGGCCCCAATCAAAACAAGAAGCTTTTCTAGTCACTTGGTAGATGGGTTGAAGCAATACACCCAAGTGAGGAATGTTCTGCCTCCAAAATTCAAATAGGCCTACCAGACATTGTGCTTCTTTCTTATTTTTCACAGGGGCCAGATGCAACAACTTATCCTTTACTTTAGAAGGACTATTTCAGCAGGTCCCACACCACTGGACTTCTAGAAACTTCGCTGAAGTTGAAGGCCCTTGAATTTTAGTGGGATTTATTCCCCATCATCTGATATGCAAATATTCCACAACCAAGTCCAGAGGAGTTGCTACCTCTTGCTCAGGTGGTCCAATCAGGTGGTCCAATAATATAATTGATATAAAGGACCAGTGTAATACCCTGTGAAAGAGAAAGGTGATCAAAATCTCTGTGAACTAAACTGTGACATAGTGCTAGAGAGTTGACATACCCTTAAGGAAGAGCACTTACGGTATACTGCTGGTCTTGCCAGCTGAAAGAAAATTGCTTTTAGTGGTCCTTATGCACAGGGATAAAGCATTCACCTGATCAATAGCTGCATACCAGGTACCAGGAGATGTGTTAATCTGCCTAAGCAAGGAAACTACATCTGGTACAGCAGCTGCAACTGGACTAACCACCTGATTAAGCTTATAATTATTAACCATAATTCTTCAAGTCCCATCTGTCTTCTACACAGGACAAATAGGACAGTTAAATGGGAATGTTGTGGAATCACCACCCCTGCATCTTTCATGTCCTTGATGGTGGCAATCATGTCCTTGATCTCTGCAATTCCTTCAGGGATGTGGTATTGCTTTTGATTCACTATTTTTCTAGGTATAAGCAATTCCAGAGGTTTCCACTGAGCCTTTCCCACCATAATAGTCCTCACTCCACAGGTTAAAGAACATATATGGGCGTTCGCCAAGGGTTAAATATATCTATCCTGATTATACTTTCTAGGACTGGGGAAATAACCACAGGATGAATTCAAGGGTCCACTGGGCTCACTGTGAGTTGAACCTTGGCCAAAACTTCATTGATCTCCTGAGCTCCATAAGCCCCTACCTTTACTAGAGAGCCACAATGACATTTTAGATCTCCCAGAATCAATGTCATTTCAGAGCCTTTGTATAGAAGTTCCTGAAAGATCTGATCATTGCCTTTCCCCAGTCCATGGTTACCCTGGTGAAAGGTCTTAGGTTCCTTTGGGGAAGGATTTGTGTTAGATTAAAAGTAAAGAGTTTTGATACTGTTCCAGGGTTCTTCCTCAAGTGGACCTGGCCTTCCCTTCTTTCAAGGTGTCCCAGATCTAAAAATTGACACAAATTTGGGAAATGGTTGAGGCGACATAATTCTCTGGTGTTGTGATCTAGGGAAGACATTTTTACATTTGCCCTGGGATTTTTTCTGCTTATTTAAGTCAGGTAATAATTTGGTGACTTTCCCATCTATTTGGTTACCAGAAAGGCCATGATTAATTAGTCAACACCAGAGATCTACATGAGTCAGAACATTTTGTCCATTTCTTTCCCTTTGCTGTCCATTATGGCAACTACAACCACCCTGCCTTTGGCAATTGAGGGCTGGCATTTGGCCCCTTCCTTCCCAGGGATCCAATTATTCCCATCACATTTAAGTCCCCCAACTGATTGCCTGCAGCTCCCAGAGTAAGTTCTGGAACACAGAGAAGAGCAATTACAGAGCTCTTAGAGGATGCTGGTGCCTCCCTCACAAATAAGCTTCTTATAGTTGTGGTGAGGGGTACATCTTCTTGACCATCCTAGTATGGAGCAGAAGGTCAGACATAAAAGATCCACTCCAACATTCCAATCTCTCTGAACATCTGAATTCTTGCATATAGTAAACCAAGGGATGTCTGGCATTTCCAGCTCATTCACAGTAAGCCATCTTGGACCCATACTTCACCCAACCATGCAAACAAAGTATTAGTACCTTTTTTTTTTTTTTAAACAGTGTGAGGTATTACATTAAATCTAGAACTCAGCTTAATGGGCCCATATCAATAAATTCAACCTGGTATAATTTTATGTTCCTTCCACCATTATCCCATATATTTAAAAATCTATTCCCACACGTGTTCCCCAGACCTCTGCTTGTATGAATTAGAAAACTCAAGAAGTTCCATGGGAGTATAATGTAGCTCCTCATGGGTCACACACTGTATCTCACTTCTAGAGGCCTGCTTATACTTAGATCTAGTTAGAGGCCTAGAGCCAATAGTGGGTGATAAGCCTAGATCCTAAGGAATATCAACATTTTCATGCTAAGCAATTGAATCATATAAGGTCATACTGTTTCCATTGGCAAAACAGGAATAGTTCCCTCTAGGGGAACTAATAAGTTCCCTCCAGAGGGTGGTGTTAGGGATGCCTCAGCCATGGATAAGGGTGGTGACTCAATGACTTCTGCCAAAATAAAATCATCAGAATATGGGAGTTCAATGTCCCCAGCACATTCAGAGTCCTCCCATATATCACCATCCCAATTTACAGAATCCAATTCTTTTCCAAGCAGTGCTCTCACTTAAACTGGATACCTGTTGAGGCTAGGAGTTGAACTTTTGGCTTAGTTCAGTCAATTGCAGGATGAGGGTATGGTTTTGGTTTTCAGCAACTTCAGCCCTATGACTATAAGATAGAAGATTCTCTTTCAGAGCACACTGAGCATCTTTCAGGTCAGTTATGCATGTCTGTAGCTAAGAAACAGAATTTCTGGGTTCATTCTTTTCCTTAGTTACTTTGTCTAATGAAGCCAGAAGCAACCAACCAACATCACCATATTTCTTAGTTTTCCAGAACTGTTTAAAGGTATAATGTAGTGTCACTAACTCTTTGCTTTTTACAAGTGGCAAATTGGGAACATCAAATACATTTACTTTATGAATCTTTTTAAACAGCTCACACCATGGATTATCAGTTCCTTTCATAGTACCAGTAGGAGAGACTTTAGCAATTTTAGGCCTAACCAATTTACAGAGCCAACTCCAGAAACCCCAAAACCAACTAAGAAAATTCTTCCTTACAATTTTGTTTTTCCAGAGCCACTCCTGGTGCAAATTTCTGTATTAGTCTGCATTTTCTAGAGAAACAGAATCAATAAAAAGTATGATTATAAAAGGGAATTTATTACATTAGCTTACACAATCAGAAACTGGATAATTCACAACAGCTGTCTGCAAGCTGGAGAACTGGAGGAAACAGTAGCTGCAAAGTCTAAGATATGATGCCTCAGAACAAGAAGGAGCAACAATCCTACCACAGTCTGAGACAGAAGGTATCTGGAAACTTCCTAGGGAGTCACTGGCAGAGTCCTCTTTGGAAGAGTTAAGGACCAAGAATCTCATAGCCTGATTGCAGGTGATTGTAGCAGCAATCAAGAACACATTCAATAAGAATTAAGCTTACATCTGCTACTGCTTCCTTGTTCTTCCAACTTTTATTCCATCCAAGCCACTATCCTATTGGATGGTATCACCCATGCTTGAGGGTCTGCACTTCAATTTGCTATCCCACATGCCAATCATTCCTAGACACACCCTCATTTTCACACCCAGAATTCTCTTAATCTTTGGCATCTCTTAATATAATCAAGTTGGCAATTCAAATTGACTATTACACATATATTTTTCTTTTCTAAATTTCAACAATCTGTGTTATCTTTTTAAAAAAAAAACGTGTTATATTAAAAAAATGATAGCCTGAAATACCAAAATGATGTTTTCATAATCTGTCATTGATACTAAAAAATTGCTGATGAAATATTTATCATTAAATAACTCACTTTTAATAAAAATTTACTAAATATTTTTCTTTTCTTAATTTTTATGTAATAATCTTATTATCTAGTTGAATGAATTAATGTGCAGTCATAAACCATATTATGTCACTTTAGTCAATGATAGTCCACATATACAATGTTTTTAACTATAGGATTGAAACAGAGCTGAAAAATTTCTACCGTTTAGTATTTTTACTCTATCTTTTTATGTTTCTATATATTTAAATATACAAATACTATTGTGTTATGTTTGTCCATAGTATTGAGTATGTTAGCATGTTGCACCAGCATGCAACCTAGGAACAATAGGTCACATCATATAGGCTAGGTGTAGTTGGCATACCACCAAATTTTGTGTAAGTAGTCTCAATGATAGCACAATGACAAATTGAGTAATGAAGTATTTCTCAAACTATATCCCTTTCCTTAAGTGACACATGACTGTATCATAAAACCTTGATTCAATAATACTTTCTGACAGAAACTTGTCCTAAAAATAACTCCACAATATTCATCTATAGTATGTGATAAATATTAAAATCATACTATAGTCCAATGCCACACAACATGACATGATGCCTTCTTAGTAGAATTTATGTTCTGAAACAAGATTACCTTGTTTTAAGTTTTGCTATACCATTTCTTATAACTGTAGAAATGTTTTATCAGTCCTCTTCTGTAACCTTCTATAAGATGGTGATGATAATATTGGTGCATCACTTATGATGTTGGCCTGAATATTAAATTAAATATTTAATCTAAGTGCTTAGCACTTCATCTGTCACTTAGAAAATATATAGCTGCTACTTTATGGATTTTCTGTGCAGGACCATATTTTATGCTTAGTGATGAAAATGATTTTAGAGTTGGCCTTATCACAAATAATTCTTTGCAAAAGTAAATAGTAATTTTCTGCAACTAAATCAGAACTCTCAAAAGCAAATAGAAATGGCATTTGTATTTTTCTTTTCTTAATTTTTTTTCTATAACTTTCCTGTATTAGCTTGAAAGGGGGAAAATATCACTTTTATCTCATTATTTCTGTGACAAGAACTGGGACTCCAGAATAAAGAAAAATAATTTGGGACCGATTGCATATTTTCTATTAATTTATTTTACTGATGCAAAATGCTCATTTATAATAAGCACATGTTCATTTTATGTTTGTAAATTTTACAGCGAAGTTCTGCAAGAAGTCTACATCAGACATCTTGACATTATAAATGGCTTTTAAGTGAGCACATCAAAGCATATTTGACTTTTCCCCCTTACATTTATTCATTTACTTATCTTCAGGAGAAAAATGAAATGCATCTATAGTGAATGCCAATGATTGGGTTACTAGACCTTATCATGACTTTGACTTTCACATTTTTTCTAATAGTTATGTTTTTCTCTCAGAGTCAGAGTTAGGCAAGGGATAAAATTCTTTCAATTACATGTTTTTCTGTATGCTTGATAACCTTTAATCTCAGCTAGATGGTTGATACTAGAACAAGAAATTAGAAAAAATAAATCCAGGACATAAATTCACTTTCCATGTGTCCCTACTGGCAAATAAGAAAGAAATCACATATAATGTACTTACATCAGTCTCAAATATTTTAAATTAAAAATGTACATTATAGGAACTTAAATAAATTAGTCTAAGATAAAAATAGAATAATAGTAGTGACTTTTAGGTATTTTTCTTTATTGATTTATTCTACGAATTTTTATTATGTTTGGACTACTCTGCTGCTATGAAATATGAAATTTGGTGATAGTATAATCTTTAAAAATAATAACAATTTAGGGCTGGGGTTGTAGCTCAGTTGGTAGAGTGCTTGCCTCATATGCACAAGACCCTGGGTTCAATCCCCAGTACCAAAAAAAATAATAATAATAACAATTTAAATAATTAAAAAACAATCTAGTAATGGGTTTCTTTACTCTAAATTTTCTTTTCCTTTTCAAGGAAATATTGAAAGAAATTTAGATGATTTATTCCATGCCAGAAAAGTTAGGACACAAATTGTTGTGTATGGTCTCACTAAAATAAGATTGAAAAATATTATTATAATAGAAATAATTACATCTTTTTTCCATTTTGGTTGTGTACATTAAAAGTAGGGTAAAATTAAACAATTGAAAATGGTTGGCAAAATTCTTGATTCTGAACCTCCAGGAAAATCAAAAGCAAATTATATATATCCAAATAGATAATGGAGAAGAGTAAACAAAAGTGAGAAAGAAGGTATGTAACAAAAGCAAGACCAAAATCAAGCTGAGAAAACAAGTCTTATAGCTTCATATCTAACATCTGGGGTAACTGGTGTGATGATGTTATCTCCAAAAGACTGGTTTTGCTCCACTCCTGTGATTTTGCTGGTTGCAGTCCATATGACCTCTGTCTTGGATTTTTTGTTTGATGTCTGCAGATGTTCTATGTTATTGTCATCTCTTAATCTCAGCGGTCTGTGCTGCAACTTCAGCTTCCTTCTTACATTTTCATGCATCAAGGTCTGCTTTCAGTTATTCCAACCTTGATACACTTTGCCTAGCCTCCAAGACCTTCCTTTCAAATTTGATGGAAATCTCCATGAACCCCTAACTCTGTCACCCTACTTTACTGCAGAATCAGTACCACATGATGACGCCATGGTCTGCTGCCATATCAAGGCAGTATCCAGGCCTCCTTGGACCTCGGTCACCGTAACCTCTGTCTGGGTGGCTAAAAATGGTGGAAAAACCTCCCTTTGCTCCCTTGTGCAACCACAGTGTCCCCATTGTCTCTTCTCAAAGGCACGTTAACATTCTTGAGCCTGAGATAAATATGGTCTTGTCAATCCCTAGGATGTTCACCTGTCATTCTTCCTATTGTCTTATGGAAAGTGGTTAGGATCCCTTTAAAGGATGTAATCTCTTTAGCAACTACACTTCCTTGGTCCCAGCATGAATTTTTTTGGCCAAATTGCAAGTTTTTTTTTTTTTTTCCAAAATTTTTTTTTTTTTTTTTTTGCTCTTCATTCCACTTATGATCATCATAGTAAAACAGCCAGCAATATGTATGCCACCAGCTAATGCTGTGCTACCGTGAAGTTTCTTCACTAGATTAATTAGTCCATCACCTTTATATCCAGCTGCATAGATTCTCAGAACATGGGCAAAATGTTCATAAATTCTTTGCTAAAATGTAATGCAAATGGTTTCTACCCCAATTTCCGATAGTCTTCCTTCTCCTCTGAATCCTCATGACCCTAGTCTTTACTGTTCACGTTTCTATTGGCATTCTAGTCTTTTGAACTCTCACTAGAATCACCTATTAATCTCTAAATATTGTAAGCGTACCCCAGCCTACAACTCCAAATTTTTCCAAACTCTTCCTGCCTACAGTTTCAATGCTTCCAAATCATATGGTCAGGGCAGTCATAGCAATGACTCTGCTCATTGATGTCAATTTCTGTGTTAGTCAGCTTTTGCTTATTATCAAAATATCCAACAATAAAATCTCAGAGGAGGGAAAGTTTATTTTAGCTCATGATCTCAGTTTCAGTACATGGTTTGGTGTCTTTATTGCTCTGGGTGCAAGGTGAAGCAGAATACCATGGGGAAAGGACATGGCAGAGAAAAGCAGCTCAGGACATGGCAACCAGGAAGCAGAGAGAGCTTGAGTGCAGGGATCCATGGATAATATAATCCCCAAGGGTACTCTTACAGTGATATATTGTTTTTATTCATGTTTCACTTACCTGCATTTACCACCTTTTAATCCATTCAAACTATTAAGCCATTAAATGGATTAATCCAATGATTGGGTTAGAGCTTTCATGATCTGATCATTTTACCCCTGCACATTTTTGCATTGTCCTACACATGAGCTCTCAGGGACAACTCATATCCAAACCATAAAATGCACCTGCTTAATTTAAGAAATGAGTGAATTCTGGAAGAGTAATGGCAAAAAGAACTATAAAGAAGCCCTGTATTCTAGATAATAATATATTTTATCACAGAGATAAGTGATAACAATTCTAAAAACATAAGAGGTATATTAGAATTTAATTAAGTAAATGAATAATGGGTAATAGGAACCAGGTTCCTCACTTTTGTGTTCAAGGCTACAAATAAACATAGGAGGAAACAGAACAATATGTGTCAAATCAAGTTAGAACTGGATACATAAGTGTGGATACTTAATATTTACATAGAGGGTCACATACAGCAATATCTACAAAGTGTGTACATATATAGATTGGCATTAAAACACATATTCCTTTGGTTTGTTAACTGAGAAGTCCTGGAATCAATAGCACCCTAGTAGAAATGAGCATTCCTATTACCCAGATCTTGTTTTTAAAAACTAATTCTCAGGAATAATTTAAGCAAAAAAATAAAGTAGTGTTAAATAATAACTCATGAACAAAATAAATATCTAAGAATCCATCAAATTAATAAATTATTGTATGAATAAACAAATGGAGTAGAAAGGAGTAAACTCCTACACAGAAGCATTCCAGATTATTCATGAAGATTCTGGCCTACAAGAGGTAAGGAATAGCTATATAGAAATTTAATACCTTATGGAAAGAAGGTAAAAAATACAGAGTAACATGGCTCTGTAAAAATTCTCACAAACACTACATTGATCTGGTGATCAAGGTTAATTGTTATTATGCATTGAAAATGACACACATTTCAATGCTCTGTTATAGTCAAATCATGAGAAAAGAATGAGACAAATACCCAATTGATTCTCTATGAAATACTTTACAAAAATTTGTTTAAAGCATTCTACTTGTGGTATATTGTTCCTGCATATTTGTTACATATTTATTACTATGGCAAAAAGAGTGAACACTTAACATGTACTAAGGGCCTTGTAACATCCACTAAGTAAAGAGGAAAATGAAGTAAACTTGGATGATTGATGATTATCAAGGTCACATTTTGTAGTCTTACTAAAAATATAGTAAAATATTGTTTAACAACAACAAAAAATAGTGAACAAGAAGATAAACTATAAAAAATTAAACTAAATCAGTCATGAATAAGAGGAAAAAGGAACAAATAGCCCAAAAAATAATAATTATGTGATGATAAATTTAAACAAAAAAATATAAAAAATTTCCTCAAATATAAAGTTATTAAAGCTTACATTTAAGAGAAAAATATTGTTAGATCAAATACAAAAATAAAAATAAAAGATCTGTATGTTGTTGAGCAAAACATATCCAAAATGTTTGAGAAAAGATGCCATGACAACTTTAACCAAAAAAAATCTGATATAACTCTATTAAAATCAAGGTAGTCTTTAACATCTTTAGGTCTGAAACTATTACTAGTATTATTTTGAATTTCCTTACAAGGATAAAATATTCAATTACCCACTTGATAAAATTTTAAAATATGAAAATATATAACAGTGAAATATAATCCACAGAAATGGATACTTAGGAAGAGAAAAAGGCAAATAAAAAGTTTAGTAAGAGATTTTATAAAAGTGTGTAGAAGATGATGGAACATTCTGGAAAACATATGTAAAGAAGTATAAAATTCAAGGGAAACCAGAAACTGACGAGAAACCAAGCACAAGTACCCCAAACAGCAGCATGCACTCTAGACTATGAAGGAAACCTGAAAACATTTCAGAAGACTAAAATCATAGAAATTATGATATCTAATTGAGTAAAATTAAAGGCACATGAATAAAACAAAAATCAGTAGCATAAGTCATTTGTTTTGTTTTGTTTTCCTTCAGTACTGGAGATTGAACCCATAAATGCTTCACCACTAAGCTACATCCCCAGTCCTTTTCATTTTTAATTTTGAGACAGGATCTTGCTCACTGGCTGGGACTAACCTTAAACTTGTGCTCCTGCTTCCACCATCCAAGTGGCTGGAATTATAGGCATGTGCTACCACATTCAGCCAGCCTACAAATGTCATGTCTTGAAACTAATAAATGTACTTCTAGAAAATCCATAGTCCAAACAACATCACAATGTACTTCTACAAAATTCATAGTCCAAACAAAATCACAATGACAATTAAGATTTATTTAGTTAAGATAGTAATACTTACCAGCAAAATCTGGTGGATATAAGTAGTTTTAAAGGAAAATGTGTACCCATGATAACATATAACAGAACCAATGATGAAAAATAGTGAGCTAAACATTTATCTTCAGAAGATAGAAGAACAATAAACACAAAAATGTAGAAATAAGGATATGGAAAACAATATGCAATTGAGCACATGGGCAGAATGAGTGTATTTTCTTTGAAAAAAATATAAGATAGATAAAAATCTCACAAGATAGACTAGTAGGAGGTAAAAGTCATAAATAAAATGAGGTACGTTAATATCTAGTATTAAGTATCAAAAGAGTGACATCACTAAAAAACCTTCAAGTATGAAATATATAATATGAACATATATGGAACAACGTTGCCACAGCAATTTATTAAAATTTTAAATAAAATTGATATATTTATATAGTTGCCAATTATAAATCATTAATTTAATTTATGATTAACATAACTTTATATGTTGAATTTTATACATTTTATATATGGGTATACATTATAAACATATTATTACAACTTTGACATTATGCATTTACTCCTAATTTCAAAATGTTCTCCTGTCTACTTCCTTGCCTAGGTCTGCTGGGATATCAGTTCACTGGCTTATTGCTTTTGTGATTCATTCTCACATCAAATGCATCTGTTGCTCCCACTAATCCTCTTGATCTCCCTTCTGACTGCAGCTGTGACTACAGTGGGAGATTCTATGTGGGGTTTGCCCAAGACTGAAATGACAACTACTTGTTTCAACTGTGCTTTGTTTTCCCCCTGGGATTTCTCTGCTAGCTTTTTATCTCAGACTTACTCAACCTGCACAAGATGAAATTCAGAAGTGTGAGAATTTAAACCCCAGGGAAAACCCTCCAGTTTTTGGAGATTGAGAGGTTGAACACATGAATTAATTGCAACTGTCCTCCTTCACATCATTTAGGTAGAGAAAAATGGCAGGCATTTGGAAGCTTCTCAGGAATCCCCAAAAGAATCAACTACTGTTGTCAAGAGTGGTAATCCTGGCATTACACACATTTTTCTCCTCTCTTGCATATTTAAATAAATTATGTCCATATCAGTACTCGCGGAATAGGTTTTGCAATTGTAGAACCTGACAATAGTGAAAACTGGAGATCTTCCTAGAAGAAATGCTTCAAAATATACAAAGGATATTTAGGAAGTTCTGGTGATACATAGAACATCTTTCCATACAAATGGAAAATACCCAACTCTGTTAGCATTCATGTAATAAGATTCTTTGAAATTGAATCTTTGCCACACGCATTTCAGAGAGCACTAATCTCCAGATTTTATAAAGAACTCAAAAATTTTACACCAAGAATACAAATAACCCAATCAATACATGGGCTAAGCAAATGAGCAGACACTTCACAGAAGATCTACAAGCAATCAAAAGATATATGAAAAAATGTTCAACATCTCCAGTAATAAGAGAAATGCAAAACAAAACTACCCTAAGATTTCATCTCACCTCAATCAGAATGGCTATTATCAAGAATACAAGAAACAATAAGTGTTGGTGAGGATATGGGGAAAAAGGTACACTCATATATTGCTGGTGGGGTTGCAAATTGGTGCAGCCACTCTGGAAAGCAGTATGGAGATTTCTTAGAAAACTTGGAATGGAACCACCATTTGACCCAGCTATCCCACTCCTTGACCTGTACCCAAAGAACTTAAAATCAGCATACTACAGTGATGCAGCCACATCAATGTTTATAGCAGCTCAATTCACAATAGCTAGATTGTGGAATCAACCTAGATGCCCCTCAATTGATGAATGGATAAAGAAACTGTGGTGTATATACACAATGGAATATTATTCAGCCATAAAGAAGAATAAAATTATGGCATTTGCAGATAAATGGAAGGAGTTGGAGAATATCATGCTCTGTAAAATAAGCCAATTCCAAAAAACCAAAGGCTGAATAATTTATCTGATAAGTGGATGATGATACATAATGGGTGGAGAGGGAATAAGGGAAGAATGGATTGTGTAGAGGGAAGTGAGGGGTGGGGAGGGGACAGGGAAAAGGAAAGATAATGGAATGAGACAAACACCATTATCCTACATACATGTATGATTACACAAATGGTGTGACTACTGTAAACACAATCAGAGAAAAGATAGTTGTACTCCATTTGCGTACAATGAATCAAAAAATAATAAAAATTATAATAACTATTATTATTATTAGTTTCCAACTAAACTGATATTACCAAGAAAGTAAGAGGAGGGGACTGTATTAATTTGACAGCCTGAATCACTGTGTGGAATACCATGCAGAACTTTTTTGCCCTAACCTCCATGAGCACACTCCCAAGTAGGTACTATTTTCATGTTACAGATAATATAATGACCTCAAAGGCATTAAATCATTTTCTTTACAAATGGCAAATCAACTTTTTCATCATTTTTCTGTCTCCAATTCTACACTCTTTCTACTGTGCATGATCTTGCTAAATAAACCTCTTTATCTATATTTCAGTATTTGTTTCCATTATTAGTGGCAGAGGTCTCTTCCAGGACTAGAGATTGCTCTTAGCTTCATCTGGTGGAAGTTTCTCTTCATTTACTCAAGAATTTATTTATTTACTAGTCTTTTTTCTATGAGTAATAATTCTTTCGTGAACATTTACTCTTCTGAATTCGCCATAGCTACGTGCTAGTCTGTAGGTCTGCAACCCCAGTGTTGATAATTTAAATACTAGGCCTTTTATATCCAGGCAGAGCCTTCAGGGTTCTAGTCCTTAAGGTTATTTAGTGCAACCACTAACTTTCTCTTCACATGGAATGTATATTGTATTGATTCTCTACTCCTCTTCACCAACCCAATCCACTGAGCTCAGACTTAAGATATAATTATGGCAGCATGTACAAAATGATTTTTATTAATTAATAATAAAAAGAGAAAGAAAAATGAGCCTTAAGAAAGAAAAATAATCAATCAGAAAATTAACAAATTGGTTTAAAAAACAAAAGTGGAGCTACTCTTATTTTTATTTTGTTACTATTAGTACTATTATTATTTTTGATTTTTTAAAATCAAAAGTAAAACTCTCTATACAAGAACCTTAGAAGAAGTAAAGCTTTCTCACCAGACTTTCTGGAAATGTTAAGAAATAACAGTTCACTTTGGTCCCAATGGAAAATTACCTAAATGGTAATTGGCACAATCTTATAACTTGTTTTTCAGCAGAGTGGCTGTATTTAAGATATAAGAAGTTAGAAAGAGTGGCATTAAGTCATTCAAGTGCCTAACAGCTTTTCTAAAACAACATCTGCTTAACATTTGAATATAAATATTACTGAAATCCTGGGCCAGAGGCTTGACTGAGTGTTCCAATAGACCAGGTTCAGCCAACTAACTGGCAGAAGTAAAGAGAAAAGGTAATGGTGAAAAGCAGGAAAGGAAATTTAATCAATATGACTTTATTAAGAAGGCAAAATGATATCAACCATCTTAGACTGTCTTTGGGTTGCTTAATGGGCTTTGGATTCAGAGGAACAATTTGGATAGGGGGTAAAAGGTATGCATTATTAAGCAACCTTAGTCAAACCATGCTCTTGTGGAACATTATGGGAACATTGTGTAGTTCCAGTTCTAAAAGGTAGTTCAATAAAAGTCCTTCTTACTTGAGAGTGCAATCTCCATTTGCTTGGGAAGGAGGGAGAATGTTTATCTATCAGACCTACCATCCTGGAGGAAGCCATTTGGTTCCCATGAGAATGGAAACCTGCATATGGGCAGTCTTGTCTTGGAGTGAGGTGCCTGCAAGGCTTCCCTACTCCTGGATGATACAGAGCAGTGATTGAATACCTGTAGACACCACTCCTTGGCAGGGGTCCGATATAGGTCTAGGTGTCCAATTTCTGTTTAAGGAAAAAACCCAAACAAAAAGGAAATCCACTTCTGTGGATACATTTCCTTAAATATCCCTGTAAATTTTTTCTCCGTCCTGAAGGGGCACAAGATAAGTTAGGTAAATTTAGGGGTAAAAAAATCTTACATTATCAGTTTAGATGAAAATTCCTTATGATTAACATGCCTAAGCAGATCACAAAGTTTCAGGTACTGAGCGAAGGAGAAAATGAAAACAGAGATGCCAAGCTCCCCTCTGCTTTAGTTACCCATTGGGAATCTTCAGGCCTAGGTGTTGGGGGCTGTGCCATGTTGGCAGCGTCAGGATGGCGCCTGATCACATCGGCAATGAGGAGGTTAATTGGCATAAGCACACTCAGGTGATTTTCTCCTCCAAGCACACAATGTATGCGCATGTGTTCTCGATCACTAATTGCCTGCTCCCAGCGTCTTGCCTAATCTTTGTGTAGGAGGCGTGGCCCTGCTCTCCGTCCTGGAGGTGATATAAGCGTAGGCGGAGTGAGACAGAAGCAGCAGCAGCCATTACCAGAAAAGCTAGTAGAAGAAGACACACCACACGCGGGGCAGCAGCCAGAGGGAAAAACACGCTATAGCAGCCATTAGAAGCAACCAGAGGGAAAAACACAGCAGCGAGTAGGGTCAGCTGCGGAAGGCAGATTGCGGAACGGAGAACTGAGACACATCACTAGGGGACCTTAGGTAGACACACCCTTAGTTCACAGGATGCAGGACTTTAAGGCGTGGCAGGCCTCTCTCCTTCTAAGCTCTAAGAAAAGCCTGTCTTTCTTTCAAAGTTTCTCTCTTAAGCAAAGTTTCTTTCTGATAAGCGGGGTCTCTCTCTCTCTCCTCTCAAAGCAAGTAAACCTCATTTCCTCTATCCTCTATGAACAAGCAAGAAAGCAGTGCACTAAAGAGAAAGATAGAAGTGCCTCAGTTTCCACTCCACCACCCATAAGACCCGTGCAAGTTGTTGCTGCAGGCGGTGACAAATATCCACGGATTTTGGAACCGCAAAGAGCCAGCGACACTAGGTAGTCACCACTTTTAGCAAAGACAACCTCTTTAAGTTCCTGGTATATAAATTTTAACTAGGAGTCTGATATTTGCTAAAGAAAAAAAAATATTCTGAAAGTTGTTAAAGATAGTAAAGAAGACTTCTCTCAAGAAAAGTCTACTCCAACGGAATCTTGTTAAAGGGAAATGAGATTGAGCTAAATGCAAAAAGGGAAAGTGGGAATTTATAGCCAATGACCAGGCTAGAAGTCAATGGATGGAAAATTACTAAGAAATACCAAGTGTAGGGGAGACTTCTGACTAAACAAACCTAGTAGTATTTTTGCTGAAGTCAAATCAGAGTAATGAGATATCACCTGGAGCTTGGTGGAGAATAAGTGATTAGATTTCTATGGAGGATCTTGGTGTGATGCCTGTAATGCCAGGGTCTCTGAGTCTGAGGCAGAGAATCACAAGTCTAGGGAACTTAGGAGACCCTGTCTCAAAATAAGAAAATAAAAAGGGTTGTGGATGTAACCCAGGGATATGCTACCAGTGTGCAAAACACGAACAAACAAAAAAATATATCTGTGGAGTGAAGGGTAATCAGTTATCAAGGAGAGCAGGTCTGGCTAAAATGGAATGGCAGGAATTTGGGGCAATGCAGATCTGACAAGGAAGTCCAAAGGCTGAAGCCTAGTGGAGAAGAAGATGACTTAGAGGAAATTAAATAAAGTTTTATAAAGACAGAGTCCTTGTCATACCTTACAATATACTTCCTTTTTACCTCTGTTAGATATATTATTATTAGGCTTTTCTATAACTGGTACATTATTTTTATATTTGGAAATACAAAATATTAGAAGAAAATTTAAGCTATTACTAAGCACAAGATGTTAATTATATGTTGTGAAAATAGTGGCACAATAATATGATAAGAGACAAGGTCATAACACATATTTTGGCAGAACCAAATATCTTGGTTTTAGTTTTGTATCCTTCTTATTATATAATACTGCAATGTGACCTTCATTGTTTAAATCTAGAAAGCTTGCTTTTCTTCATTGCAAAACAACATTGAATATTCTTTTTAAAATATTTTTTAGTTGTAGATGGACACAATACCTTTATTTTATTTATTTATTTTTATATGGTGCCAAGGATTGAACGCAGTGCTTCACAAGTGAGAGGCAACTGCTCAACCACTGAGCCACAACCCCAGCCCCAACACTAAATATTCTTAAATTTGTTCAATAACTGCATCCAATGAAACAAAATTCACTAGTTGCTTAAAAACTATCTTTGGAGGTCTATTAATGCTGTTTTATAGTTAGGTAATTCCAATTTCATGCATTTTTTATTTGCTTCTACATGGGTGAACCTTTTTCTTTTCATGAGTTTCTCAATAATTTGTGACAAATATAAACTGATATTTGATAATTTCATACTCCATTTTCATTAAAAAATGTTTACAACATCAAAAGTGTGAACACCTTGCAAGTTTGGATGGTAATATCAACTACAATGTCAGTGGAGTTTATAACCACTGCGTTTGTTACTCAAAAAGAATTTTCCACAATTATAACCAATCAACCACTGTTTATGATCAATAAAACAATGTGATTTTACCATTTTTGTTATATGAGACCACATTAATTGTGCAAAATAATTTGTTTCATTTTGACATGTTCATACATGCCTATAATGTACTTTTATCATATCCCTTCTATACATTACCCCATTTCCTTTCAACACAAATAATGTATATTAACCATGTTTGATTTTCAACACAAATAATGTATATTAACCATGTTTGTGACATGCTATACTAGTCTCTGACCTTTATTTTAATGTGTTTTGATTAATATATTCACTTTGTCTTCACTTTTACAAAGTCTAATCGTTGCATCATAGATTTATTTAGATATCATATAGGGAGCACTCCATGCTGTATGGAGTGCTGCTTACTCAGATTTAATTGATCCTTTTGGCAAAAGTTCTCAGCCATCACTATAGTACTTACATTTGTATTGAAAACTAAGCAATTTATCATGAATTTTGCCTAAAATACCTTCTCATACACTATTCTAGCTTTTAAACAGTAAAACTATTTAAAATTGTACTGTCAGTTGTAATTCCCTCAATCTGGATTCCATTTGAATTACCAAAGTGGAATAAAAGACAGTGAAATGTATGTTGCCTTGACATGCAATTGTTCTTAACAAACTCCTAGCACCAGAACAATTATATTAACTTCTTTCAATTATCTAAAAATATTATTGAATTTAAATTTCTCAGAACATCACCAGAAAAAAAAATACCTACCATACAAGGTATATTCCCAAAGAATTTAATATTTAAAATAGCTACATTTTCAATATATTTTAAACTTATGATGCTCATAAGGGTCAGCTGCTATTATTATTATTATTAGTGGCAGAAGAATTCATGAGTCATTAACATGAGTTAATTAATTAGAACTCCATATGGCTATTGAAACTTTCAAGGGATAATAACACTGGCAATCATTTGTTAAGCCCTTACTTAAATGTATAGTGATTTACTCATCGTATTTCATTTAATATTTATTTAGGCATCTAAGATGATGCTACCATTTTCCATTTTTGCAGGTGAGGTCACTTAATTTGGTCAAACCTACATAGGCATAATCTAAGTTCAGGCTATCTGACTCTTAATTATTATCTGTATTGACACCTAAGTGTCACATCTTAATGAAAACATGCAGCATACACAAAATAACAATATCACCATTATATTTTTATCTTCCTGTCTAATGTGTGGCAAATTTTGAATAACAAATGTAAATTGAAATGATCTTTGGAAGCACTTGGTACTTGAGAAGTCTTCAAATGAGAGAAGAGGGCAAAAGTATCCACTTGTAGTTAATGTCATGTCAATAGCTCCATGTTAGTAAAGAAAGATTGTGTAGATTTTGATGATATCCATAACAACTGTTATCTTCTAGTGAATGCCCAGTATGTGTAAGTCACATCACATATAGCATTTTGCCAGCTTTTATAGCCTCTAATTTATTATCCTGTTGAAGATGACTGATAAATGTAAAGTTAATTTGGAACAATTGTCCGAGCAGTTAATGTTAGTGTCATAAACCCTTAGAGCAAAGAAGTTTTATTCACCAGTTTAGGTTGATTTTCAGTATGAAATTGGATAAGAAGATTTATTTAACTGGACTGAACTGTGTCAATTGAATTTAGTGCAAATAAATGTTGGGTATTAAATGACAATGACAGTCAGAATAAAAAACCCACATAATCATTAAGTGATTTAGGTGACAAATGAATTTATCTTCCTCTATCTAAAAAAATTAAAAATTGAAAATATATTTTCACCTTTTTGTTGTGTGCAAACATTTTTTTAGTGATTAATGAAGAAATGACAAAAATGAAAGAGAGCCATAAAGAGGAAAGAAAAAATTATTGCCAAAGGTGAGACAAATACATGAATAATAAAAATAAAATCTAAGGGTTTAAGTTTTTAAATATTCTAGTACACATTACTAACTTTTTTCTTTATTATTTTTGATGCAGTAATGTTTTATTTATTTTAATAAAGGAGACTCAGAATATGATTTCTCCTCCTAAAAATTATGTGTAATGAACAAAGTGGGAATTAAAGAAAGGGCATCATGATGATTATAAGATTATCTGTCCATCCTGGTGATGCTGATGAGAGTCACTGTCCTTTATAAAATGTCTCACACATGTAAGGTGATCATGTGCACTGTTCACAGCCTTCCAGGCATTCTCTCCCTTGCTTTCCCTTTCCCACTCACTGCATATTGAGGCAAGTAATGTCCTTTTCCTTATTCCATTCATATGTCTTCTGAGGAAAGCCATAAAGAGATTAAAAGAGGAAAAAGTTTTATTTTCAATTTAATTTTTTTTTTTATGTGTGTGTGTGTTAAAAACCTTTTGATTTCCCTCTTATGATCAGGTAATGTGCTTATTGGTGAAGGAAGGGTTCTGTGTTTAAATTTTTATTTTTTAAGTTCGTGTTTAACAGCTTTTTCTCTTTACAGAGTTCTTTAGTGTGTTTATTCCCTTGTCTCCAACAATCTCAACCTGATTTGCTGCCTTCTATATTCTGAATGAAGTTGCTACAAGTACTGGTCATCAAGCCCTTTGTCCTTGTCACCCTCACTTTCAATGTCTTAGGTATTGGCAGCTCACCTCTGATACCACCTGCCCCATGCGTGTTGGCAATGCCATTGTCACTTTCTTAAGTGATACCTTTTCTGAAATGGCTTATATGTTTAAAAACAATAAAGTTTTTGATTTATGGAAAGTGCCATGATTTTTTGTTTCCTTACTTTCTACCTGAGCCAATTGAATGTTCTATGAGTGTAAAAAATTTCAACTTCCTGGCGATATAATTGAGCATAGGCAGCCTAAATAAAATCTGTATTGTTAATTAAGAACTGGAGAAAATGCAGTGATTAATTGAATCTAGCCAACATGTCAGATTTGCTTAAGTTTACTTAAAATGTATTGTGTGTTCTAAGTAATTTACTAGCATTTTCCCATTTAATCATTGATCAGAACTTATGAAATGAGTAAAACTCTTTTTTACTTGTGTGTTTCATGGGAAAAGAAGGTGAGATACAGTCCCAGTTAGTCCTTTTGTGGCTCCCAGATTCTAAGCAGATGTTTCTGACTCTGGATTCCATGTTCTTACTACCAAGTTTTCTACTGATCCACATAAAAAATACAATATTAATGTTTTCAATTCTACTAGCAGGTGCATTCATTCCTCAGTTTAATTATAATCAGCCTCTCTCTATAAAATGACTGTATAATTGCTTAGTGTTTTGTAAGACTCTTACTTTGACCTCTTAGTTTTATCTTTAAAAGGAGAGCAAGAGAAAATACCACATAAAATCTTGATGATTATTTTCAAAGCAACTGTAAAAAATAAGACTGGATAACAATGGTTAAAACTCCACTAAAAACAGATTGAGAAAAAAGGATTGGTTGAAAACTAATTAGTTTCAAGTTCATTTTGATTTTCCTGACAACATGGAAACCTATGATTTTTCCATAGTTTAGTTTTTAATTTTACAGTTCTTAACTGACCTAATTGTTCAAATTATTATCTTTACCTTTCTTCTATTTCTTTATGGACCTATTCAAGGACTGAAAGATTCTTACCTCTTACTCTGTGTGGCAAGTTAATGTTTTAAATAATTACAAATTTTGCAAAATGAGATTGATCAAAAATGCTCTTACCCACCTTAAAAGCAGTTTTCTAAGATGACAGATTTCTGAGTTCTATTTAAATTCATAATAAATAAATCAAGAGCTTTATAAAAATCCTCATTCATTTAAAATATTTAGGCAGCATTTTGTATTTTTATTCCAATTTTCTAATAAATATATTGATATTTAGATTGAGTACTTTTGTTTTAATTAGCAAAATAAGCAGTGACTTGGAATCCAGAAAAGCTGAAGATGGAAATTGTGCTCCTAACTATTGTGTTATATTTGCCCATCTTTTACTGATATAAGGAGAAAAGATCATAATCATTAGTGCCATTAGTATCTGAATGCAAAGTCCGTGTACTATATTCACATTATCTGGTGTATCAAAAACCTCATTCCAATGCCAAATGTCAAAGTCATTCAAGACATATAGTTAAATTGTTAGATTTAAAAATTTATTTTTGAAAGTTTTTAAATATATGTTTACTATTAAATTGTTGACTATATTAATGATGAATAATTGAAGTAATAAATTTAGAGCTATTTGCTCTTCTCAGAATATCCATTGGATTTTGTCTAATTCTGATAAATGTACACAAAAAAAATCAGATGAGTCATTTGCTTTTCATTTAATAACTCAGAAGTAATATTTGCTTTAGTCTTGGGAAAATATTGAATATATTCACTTTTTCTCTCTTTTCAACTCATTAAAGTAATCATTTATTAACCAATAATATAATAAAAAAAGTGACTGAAATAAAGCCTCTCATAGAAAAATGCCAGGTATCATAGATAATATACTTTGGGAAGAAATGAGAAAAATAAGTCTTACTATTGACAGCAAAATGCTTATACACTTATATGCTAATAATGACAAATAGACATTGCTAGCATCCATCAGTTCTTTCTGTCAGAACTGAACATTTTCCAACAGTGGTCCCTCAGTGTGATGACTCATTAGTTGGAGAACAGTGCTGAGTTTATAAATGATATAAACTATAAGATTTTCTTTAGATATATTTTATTTCCCTATTCTCTACTTAGGGATTGTCCATAAAAAGGCTCTTAAAATATAATTTTTGGAAGGCTTTCATGTAAGCCATAATAAAAATAAAATATATTAAATATAGGTTTTGAGTCAGCATATTTTAATGAATTTGTTGCAATACTTACTATCTTCATTTGTTATAAATAAAATATAATAAAAATAAAATAGATTCTTAAGTCCCAGAAGTAATTTAATAAAACAAACACTATTTATGTGGATTACTCTGAAAATATAATAGGTCAGTGATTACAGTCTAAGATTGGTATATTATTTACTTACATTTCAAAAGATATTTAAATTACATTTTCATAGAATTTTTTTTTCTTTATCATATATCCTGTAAAGGGAGTTGGTTAAAGCAAATTGATAATTGCTTTTATATTTTATTAGGTGAAAATGATGAATACTACGTGATAATTACCAAGCATACACTGCATAGAATTAAAATTATGAGTTACTATTCAAAGAAAGCTCTAAGTATCAAGACTCAAAGATTTGATATATTTGTAATTTAAAACCAGACTTTATATTCTCTTAGAATAGCATTCTAAATAAAATAGTAAATCTTAAAAAGAAATATTCAAGCTTAATTTGTTTTGATATGTTTGATATAATTTCAACAGAGAACATTTAATTTCATATTATACTAGAGAGTTAAATTATATGATATGAGTACACAGATTTCAAACCGAAATCATTTAAAGGTTCATATTATCCTTTAAAAAAAGGGAAAATAGAAGTTTTGGTTATGAAATCTTCTCCTCTTCACCTATGAAATATATAAAGATGTTTCAAATAACATTGGAATATTCCTCAAACTCTTCCCCAGAACAAGAGTAGAAAACATTTCACCACTTTTTCTGTAATCTGAATTACAAAAAGAACTGATACCAAAAATGAAAAGAAATCATGAGAAAGGCAGATGTAAAAACAATTTTCTCACATATTTAGAGGCAAACTTTAAAATAAATACTGCCAGTTCAAATACAGCATTTACTGAACAATGTACCATACCATGATCAAAGTGGTTTTATTAAATAGTTTAAAGGAAGGAAATACATAAGTACAAGTTACCAGAAAAACAAACAGCCATTTCAATAGATACAGAAAAATTATGCCATATTGTTCAACATAATTTTACAATTACAATGTAAATTATAAATAGTAATGTTAGAAATAGTAATGTTAGAGAAATAAATATGAGGAATTTTTTTTTCAACTGGTACATGGCAGACATTTTTAAGAACCCTACAGAATAGTTAATTTTACATTGAAAATAGAAGCCTCTTCTTTATTTTTACTCTCATTGGTAATATGAGGTAACAAATATGAAATGATTATATTCAGAAGATATAGTGAGACTTTAATAATTTATATAAGATGATTATTTCATAGCCCAGAGATAAAATCTTGTCTAAAGATTTTTTTTAATTTAACCCAATATGCAAATTTTCTGTCATTGTTTATTACCCAAACAAAATAATAACAACTTGGGATATCTGTCAGTTTCACTGTTACCATGTTCACGAAAACATGGGAATGTTTAAAAGCAACATAAGCATTTCAGAATTTTTTTCACATTGTGAATGTAAAAGAGATGCATAAATGCATAATATTGACATATATATCCATATACATGCACATATAGAGATACGTCACTAGAAAATAAGCACTTTTTCCTTTCTTTCAGGCAAAAAGTTGGTATTCTCAATGGCACAGTTCCCTAGGCTTACAAATGGTCTGTGCATAACCAGAAGTCATTTTCCTGTTATAACTTTGCACAGTTTAATTAAACTATGGTATACGAATACATTCACAAATCTCATATTCTCACTTTGACATGTGAAATATACAGGTATATGAAATGGAATTAAATGCATGAATATTGTTCTATGTTATTAATATATTTTATGTGCTATGAAGGCAGTCTTTAAATGTTTTACAGTTAGTTAGGAGTAAATATAAGAATTAATCCAACTTTTCAAGAATTATTTTCTGAGAAAAACAGCATCAATTTGTAGCCAGCAGCGGGTAAACTCTGGGGTCCAGCAAGGGGTAAAGGGGAATTGAAAAATAAAGGTTGACAGACACAGATCTTGAAAATAAGGCTGGGATCAGGTGGAACCTACTCTCTAATGGAGATGCAGGTCTAAAGAATTACACCAGCAATCTTATTTATATGTGTCTCATTATCAGGTTAAAGACTATGCAATCATTATTCTTTATATTCTATATTCAGGAAAGTTACAGAAACTAGGACATCTATGTAGCTTTTCTGCAGTAGCAATCCATGGTTGCAAAGTGTAGTGTTAGCAGCTTTGTGTAGCTCTCAAGAAAGTCCATTGCTAAAAGTTGCTGTAAGGCAGGGAGGAACTAGATAAGCAGACTGGTGAAATATTGTGGTTGTCTAGCATAAGAATTCCTTTCTTCCTGGAGCTGTGTGCCTGAGATCAAGGTTAGAACTGATAGGGCTCTTGCACAGAGCCTCCTCATGCAGGGCTAGGCATCCTAAGAAACATTTCCAGGAACTGGGCATGCCACAATCATGAGAATATCAGAGACCCCTGATCTCAGTAACTGCTCTCCCATCCTCTGTCACTTCTTCCAACATTAATTATTAAGAAAAAAATCAAAAGTAATTTAAAAACCTGTAATGCATTGAATATCTAAGAGATTTAATATAAATAAAGAGTTCCACAATAGTATTCTAGAGAGCACAGGTATACAATGTAATGGATAGACTATGCATTTTGGATTCAGATAGTTGACTTTGTTGTTCTTCACTTAATGATTATATAGATCACCAAGTAATTAAGTTTCTTATGTTCAATATGCTTATTTGTGGAAAACAAAAATAAGCAATGAGAGAATGGAAGGAAGGAAAGAAGGAAGGAGGAAAAGAAGAAGGAGGGAAGGGAGGGAGGGGAATAAAGAAACCATAAAGTAGCAAGGACATTAACAATGCCATTGGGAGGTCTATAGGTCTATTAGTCAGTGTTCTAAACCATAGTACTTACTTCTCTGGAACTATTTCCAAATATGCTGAATAGATCTACTAAGAGTGTGAGGATATTATACTACAATTTCCACATAGTTGATATGAAATCATGGGTATGTGCTCAGCACTCAACTGATATTTGTACCCCATATAACTAGAACATCCTGGGCCACTGTGTAATAGTTTATAGTGTGACCTAAATTTCAAAGATCACAGAAAGAAGCTAGAAACATACTTCCAAAGGAAATATCTTTGTCAAGGGAAAGAATGTCCAGGAGAAACATGCTGATTGCACACTGCTGGAGGGAACTGGAATGATAAAATTGCCTTAGTATATTCCTAAGGAGCAGCATGTGTTTTGCTTTTCTCCTCCTGCAGTTAGTTTTATTCAAACTTGACAGGAGATAATTGTGTACTTCGATACATACTATGGGTTCCAATTAGAATTTTTTTGTGTGTAAAATACAGGCTTATAGTAAGTTACTCCAGAACTTTAAATAACCATAGATAATTGGTGAGGAGTAAAATAAGGAAGCTGAATGAGTCCTGTCACCAAATTTTTATAACAAGATTAGTGATCATACCATAATATGTGTGTTCTGTTCTGTATATATGTAGAGGTCTTTTGAGAGAATATATACATATAAACATTTATATACGTATATCTATATATATAGAGAGAGAGAGAGAATATATCTATGTGTGTATATGTGTGTATATAGAAGAAGAATTAATCATCAGATACGTGAAATTCAAATCTGTTCTCTATAATGGAAGGAAATACACCCACTAATGTGGCAGATAATATAATATATATTTATATGGCTATTATGCAAAATAAGAACTTATCATATTGTCCATATTTATATTATGCAAACATGTACAGATCTTTTAAACAACAAGAACATTGGTTTGTGGATTCAAATGCATTATGCATCTCAAAATCATGTTCTAGAAATATCTGAGGTATATATTTCTGATGAAACCTTAAATTTACAATAAAAAAGTGTCACTATTCTTTTATATGTTCTATTCCTCATGAGGACAGTTGCTTAAATTTTATATACTTCTTTCATATAGGCTAATGCACTTTTATAATATACCCCAAATAGTGGATTCTATCCTTGTAAATTATGATTTCTTGGATGCAGACTATTTTTATGAGCTATAGGCCAAACTGCCTCTCTGAAAGGACTGTGTTAAATTGATAAATTTGACCTAAGTCTGTTTCCATATTTCAGTGCTAAAATTTGACCCAACAAGGCCTCCATATATTATGAACTGCAATCCATCTTGACCCACAAGCAAGTTGTAACTTAAGAGTATATCCTTGTAATCAAGCAACTGAGATTTAGCAAATAACAACAGTCAAGCTTTAGGCAATGAGTCTGTCATTTGATTAAACCTTGCCCACTTAAGGCAGATGCAGACTGAAGACAATCAAAATATTCATGTCACTTCCTTTTCTGTGGCTGTAAATATAATCTGCACATGCTGTGGGGTGAGGCGCTCTGGAACCATTTTTGGTCTGAAATGCTGCAGGTTCCAAAATGTTTTTCTTGTTTGAGTAAACTTTGCTAAATTTAATTGGTTCCTATTTTTTTTTTTTTTTATGGCATTTGAAACTACCTTCTTGTCCTCTGTTAACTACATTTAAGGAGCCTAACACTAAAGTAATAGATCTGTCGAAATGTGTTATTGCTCTTGGTGAATTTTCAACATTGAATTCAAATTCAAAAAATAATTCTGTGGTTATGGTAAGTACTAGAGAGTTAATCTGTTGTTGTAAGACTTTTTTTTTTTTTTTTCACATCTTTCAGAGAAAAAAAAATTTGGCTATCTACTGTTTTTTTTTTTTTTTTTTTTTTATTGTAAACAAATGGGATACATGTTGTTTCTCTGTTTGTACATGGCGTAAAGGCATACCATTTGTGTAATCATAAATTTACATAGAGCAATGTTGTTTGATTCATTCTGTTATTTTTTTCCCTTCCCCCCACCCCTCCCACCCCTCTTTACCCTCTATACAGTAGTTCCTTCCTCCATACTTGCCCCCCTCCCTAACCCTAACTCTAACCCTTCCCTCCCTCCCATTATGTGTCAGCCTCCACTTATTAGCGATATCATTCGTCCTTTGGCTTTTTGAGATTGGCTTATCTCACTTAGCATGATATTCTCCAATTTCATCCATTTGCCTGCAAATGTCATAATTTTATCATTCTTTATGGCTGAGTAATATTCCATAGTATATATATACCACATTTTCTTTATCCACTCATCAATTGAAGGGCATCTAGGTTGGTTCCACAGTCTGGCTATTGTGAATTGAGCAGCTATGAACATTGATGTGGCTGTATTTCTGTAGTATGCAGATTTTAATTTTATGAGGTACATTCAACTAGTGATCCTGCAGAGTAAGTTCCCATAATAATCACACATAGAAACTGAAAGACCCAGAATAACTAGAAATAGAAATTGTGGGAAGTCATCCTTATCTAGCAGAATCAGATGGTTCCCTGTCTAGTTCCCCTAAGAGAATGGCTCCCCTAACTCCACCCTATCCTGTCCATCACAGAAGCTCCTCCTGATGTTGGCTCCCTTTACCTCTGTGTATATAAATAAAAGAGAGTTGGGCTACTCAACGTTGTTAGAGGCCAGAGCTGGTATGGCCAGACCCATCACACCCCCTTTCATTTAAAAGGAGTATTGGCTCTTGTGTGTTTATTGATCAGATAAATTTTGGGGTAATTGACTGATAGACAGACAACATCATCCTCCAGCACTTAACCCTTTCCTCATCCACACAGGACGTAGCTGAAAGACCCCCACAAGAAACCTAACAATTAAAGAAATTGATTGCTTTACTAGCCAACAGAGCAGTTAACACACAAGACTGGAAAAAACCTGGAGGAGAATTTATTTACATGTATCTCTCTGAGAATATTGTCATTATTTCTAATGTTCTATTTTCTAATGTTTAATAAATCCTACACTCCTTTGTTCCTAACTTATCATTCCACTACCTTTCCTTGGGGTACTTATGCAATCTAGAATTAACATCCTTTCTTTAGACAGACATCATTACCCTATATACAGGTATGATTACACAAATGGTATGAATCTACATCATGCACAACCATAGAAACAAAATGGTGTATCCCATTTGTGTACAATGAATCAAAATGCAGTCTGTAAAAAATTTTTAAAAATGTCTTTTAAAGAAAAAAAACAGTCATGGCTAAAGAGACAGTAACTTAAAATTCTTCAGTTATTGGCATTCCAAAATTTCTCTTTGATAAGTTGTTATTGTAACAGCTACCTCAGAATTCATTTAAAAACTATTTGGTCTCAGATGGATCTCCTTTTAGGAAGTAAGTAAATTACTCAAAATGATTTCCACATTGTTTCAGCCCATTGGGTTCAAGGAAATACATAGATTTCCCTAGGTGTGACCATAAAAACAGAAATTATTGTGTAATAAGCTTTAAAGTGAAAAATTGTTAACATAGGCAAATGTCTTTCAGGAGAACTGAAGCATGATGCTGGTGATCATTGGAATTCAGAGGAGCATTAGCAATAAATTGAGCTTGGAAAATTCAGTCATCTTGATAAAAAGACTGTTTTTATCTACACCACATTTGAAAACAATTAAGTATACTTCCAAGTGGTTCTTCTGGAAGGATATAGAATTATTGTGTAAAAATATGATTTAATGCCCAAAGTAAATAGTGCAAATATTATGCTCTTACTGGTTAATTTTACTCTTGGAAATATAGTTGTATGCATAATTTCAACAAATTCATCAATACTTTTTTGTTTGTGATCTAATTACATAAGTCAGGTTTGTGGAGAAAGTTGCATTTGAAGATAAATTTCATTTTATTAGATATGACAAGAGTTGGTATTACAGAATAAAATACACCCTTCATACATGGAATATATACATATATGCCTAAGATGTCAGTATATTTGTCCAGAATCTGCTCTATGATTTAGATTCCAGTACAACCCACATTAACTTCCATTAATAGATCTGTGGGAAAGTCATGAAGAAAAAGCACCAAATTCTGTATATGAATCTTCTAAATACAAAAGGAAATTGGGCAATAAAATATAATCTTATTATAATTGATCATACTATGAGAATATGGAAGTAAGCAAAAAATAAAGCTTTGAATTCTTTTTAAGAATTCAAAATTAGCAAAAGTTAGTTCTCTTGCTTTAAGTTGGTACATATAGCTTATAGTAGAACCAAATAAAAATTTCTTATGTGTTAAATAACGTTGTTAGTGCACTTACACACTTGCAGAGAGAGAAGAAAGGAGAGAAGGAAGGAAGAGGAGAAGAAAACAAAACAAATAAATTCAAATATGCAAAATACAAAATGAAATATTCTACACTCAAAGTCTACATGAAATACCTACCATGGAAACTGAATCACAATGTCATTTTGTTTGGAAAGGAATGGTATCAGTGTGTATACAGATATTACTGATAAATATGGCTGCAAATTTATTGTATTAATTATTCTTTTATTTTAAACATCTACATGAGATTTAAAAAGCAATCAAATAAGTAATAAATTCAATTAATAATTTTCTCACAAAATCACAAGGAAAGTTTTCTTATGAGCACTAGAATAATAAAATTGTCCCAAACCTTGCTACAGAACATTTTTGCATTATGTAGTGCAGCCCTTTGTGGACACAATTAGTCTTCTGAATTAAATATTTTAATTATATTATGATAGATTTAATGAAATTAAAAATCCCTTCTTATAAGTTAGGATTGCCTACTCAACTGATGGACAAATTTACTAGGCTTTAGGCAAATACTTCTATATTATACTTCCTCCTCTATCTCCCATATCATTCAAGATCTCTCTCTCTCTCTCTCTTTCTCTCTCTCAGTTTCAAATGTGGTTCTGATACTTGGTTGTAATCTTTTTATTTATTTTCTGTAAAATTTCTTTAACATGAAAATCATCCTAAAGAACAGGAAACTATACATTTATCGGTGAAAAAAAATGCTATGTATTAAAATTTTCACAAAGGACACCATAGATGTTTTAGTAAAATCTATGCAACTCATAGTATATGCAAGGCCCTAATTAACCTTATATGTTTTATTAAATCATTTATTCTAAAACTACCCAGAACATGAAAGTGTTACTCCTCTTATTTGATATGGGAGGAAGCTCAAGCATAAAGAAATTAGGATATATGATCAAGTTCTCAGAATAATGGGAAGCTCTATATATGTGTTATAAATTTGATTAATTTCAAATAAGCACTACAGCAATATTTCCAGTGAGAATAATAATCATAGCCATCAGGCGGCACAATGTCAGAAATGACAATTTTTCTAAATATCAGAGATAAATCATATGCATTTCTTATTTATGAAACACTTAGTTTATTTCTTTAGGAAATCCCTGTAAGTATTGTTGCCCTGTGACGTAGAGTTTTTCTTCAGTCAGTAAAATAAAATATGTAGTTCCTAACCTTGAATTCACAGTTTTTAAAGAGGGAGCACGGGACAAAAATAAAATATCCTTACCTTCATGTATTTAAACTTCCTGTAGTAAAGGGGGAAAAAAAAACATATGAATAAACTGTTTATCAGATTAGATTAGGTTTATCAGTCTTGGTGCAACTGATATCTTCCAACAGTAATTATTTTTGTTATGTCTCATTTATTGTATGATATTTAACATCATCCCTGGCTTCTTGCCACTAGATACCAAAACCCTGACTTAGCAGTTATGATAATCAAGTGTCTCCACACACTTTGAAATGTCCCCAAGTTTGGTATAGCAAAATTGACTGTAGTTGAGAATGACTGGGTTAATGATACTACTATGAAGAAAAATACGAAGGAATGGCTTGTGTGGTGGGTAGGACAATTGAGATCTTAAATAATAAATCCCTAAGTCTCATTAATTGCCATATAGTGGAGAGTGCAGGAATCCAGTCTTATCTTTATAGTCAATGCCCGTTGACTTCAGCTCTCTTTCCAGCTGTTTGTTTGTGTCAAATTTCATCTAGCACCACCTATCTCCTCTTGCTTAGATGAGGAGAGGTATTTCCAGGGCAATTTAGAGGTCCAGGTTATGGTAAAACTCACTTTAGGAAAAATGCCTTGATTAATTAAAATTTGCAGTTCCACTGGAATCTGATCAAGAGCATTGTCCAGGCCTAAGGCTATATGTGCCCCAGCAAATGAGATTGTACAGTCTTTTTAAGATGAAGGTTCACACTGCCCCACAAATACATATGACTATGGATGTCTGATTAATGATCAGTGTCATCCAGAAATGACTCAGTGTTACTTTAAGTAGTCCAGATGAATTTTCTCACTAAATTTTCCAATAACATTATGCTGTTACTCATTATGCTATTCTTTCTATCATATTATTTTTCTGTGGTTGTCATAATAATCACCATGAACTAGGTGGAGTAAACCAAGATAATTCTGTACTTTCACAGTTCTTGAGCCAGAAATCCCAAATCAGGGTTTCAGTGATATCATGTTCACTCTTAAGGTTTTAGGTGAGAATTTATTCCCTGTTTCTTCCAGCTTTTAATGACTCCAGGTGTTTCCAGCTCTTCTTTGGCTTGTGCCACAGCTCTTCAATGTTTGCCTGTCTTTGCATCACCTCTTTGCATCTTTCTTTCAAGGACACTTATGATAATATTTAGGACCCACCTAGGTAATCCCAGATACTTTCTTATTAAAAGCCTTAGTTTAATCACATCTCTTAAGTAATCAGGTAACATTTGCCTTTTTTAAAATAAAGTAAAATATAATTAAATAAATTTAATAAATTATACATTTTACTTGACATTTTTTGATGATCATTATTCAACCTGCAACATTCTCCAATTTATAACTTGTACCATATTCATAATAGCTTTTAGAATTGCCAAAACAGTTTCCTTGGGAAAGAGACTTGCCAGCTTTATTGGATTCTGTAACAATAAACCCCAAGAAACAAATATATTTCAGAAAAATATATTTCATGTATTTCATGAAAACGGATTTCATGGATTTAAAGAAAATAATCCTTAGAAAAAGTTGGAGACATAAGTTGAAAAGAATTCAAAAAGGTAATAATGTAGCTTATGAATTTGACATTTTAATATTAACCAAATTAATTCAGCAAATAAAACATATGACCATATTGAAAGACGCAGAAACACTTTAGAAAAAAATGTTACCACCTATATTTAGTTGAAACAATCAGCAAATTCATAGCAAATTCATCATATTGTTCACCATATGTATATAATAATGAGATGTATAATGGCTACTCAATCCATGAAGAGATGATCAATATCACTCATTATCATGGAAATGATAATAAACCAATATAACACTTTGGGAGCACTTTAGTGATTTATTACCAATCAATATACACCTACTCTATGACCTCACAATCAATATCACTTCTATACACCTGTAAATTTATTCAGGATAAATTTTTTTAAATATTAAAATAAAGATGTGCTGCTATAAACATTGATGTGGCTATGTCACTGTGGTATGCTGATTTTAAGTCCTCCTTGGTATAAACCATGGAGTGGGATAACTGATCAAATGGTGGTTCCATTCCAAGTTTTCTGAGCAATCTTCATACTACTTTCCATAATGGTTGCACCATTTTGAATTCCCAGTAGCAATGTATGAGTGTACATTTTTCCCCTCATCCTCACAATACTTATTGTTGCTTGTATTATTGATAATTGCCATTCTGGTTGGAGATAAAATTGTAGTTTTGATTTGCATTTGTCTAATTGCTAGAGATGTTGAACATTTTTTCATATATTTGTTGATCAATTTTATAACAACTTCTGTGAAGTGTCTGTTCAGTTCCTTAGCCCATTTATTGATTGGGTTATTTGTTTTCTTTGGTGTTAATTTTTTTTAAATTTAAATTTTATTTGTTCTGATTAGCTGTACATGACAGTACAATGCATTAATACATTTTGATAGATCATACATAAATGGAGGGTAATCTCTCATTTTTCTGTTTATAAGTATTGCAGGATCACATAAGTCATGTAGTCTACAGGTACATGAGCTGCTAAGTTTTTTGAGTTCTTATGTATCTTAGGGATTAATAAGCATTGTCTGAGGTGCATGTGGTAAAGATTTTTCTCTCAATCTGTAGGCTCTCTCTTCACATTATTGATTGTTTCTTTGGTGAGAAGAAATTTTTTAGTTTGAATCCATTTCATTTATTGATTTTTAATTTAACTTCTTGCACTTTAGGGATCTTGTTATGGAAGTCAGATCCTAGGCCAATATGGGGAAGATTGGGGCCTACTTTTTCTTCTAGTAGTTGCAGGGTCTCTGTTCTAATGCCCAAGACTTTGATCCACTTTGAGTTGAGTTTCATGCAGGGTGAGAGATAAAGTTTTAGTATGTATAATCAGAAAAATGAGAAATTACACTCCATTGTATATGATCTATCAAAATGTATAAATGCATTCTGCTATGTACAACTAATTAGAACAAATAAAAAAATTTAAAAATAAAATAAAGATGTGCATAAGAGTAGAAGCTTTTTGGTCATCACTAGGAACAATGTGCATATATGTAACTATATAGATTTTATATGTATACATGAACTATATAGGTTTTTTATATATACATATACATGTATATATACAGATAGATGACTAGATAGATAAATATCAACAACTGATTACATCAAATTGTGACAAATTCCAATAATGGTAAACCAATCAGCAATAAAAAAAGAATGGATTACTACTACTACACACAGCACCATGGATGTACCTTAAAAACATTTATTCACATAATAGAAACAAGCACAAAAGTGTACATATCGACATATACAACTCTATATCTTGATGAGAATTATAATTACATAATTATTTATTACAACTCATTAAATAGTGCATTTGAGATATATAGTATAAGTGATTTTTAAAAAAATACTAACAATAATGCTCGTGAATACAAAGTAGGCTATTTTATCTTTTGAAGTAACATGCTATGAAGAAACTATAGTGTTAGAAAACAGATTGCTTATTTTTAGTTCTTGGTACAGCTCCTTTCACTGTGGAATACAGGAAAGGTTTCTTTGCCTCCCTAACACCTATTTTTCTGTATTGCAAAGTGGGACTATTTCTAAAACCAGTGATAGATATTAATGGGAATGAAATGCAATGAAATGTTAAAAGTATTTGATAGACTGCATATGTAGCTAATATTTTAATTTTGAGTAGTCACATATACTCATTTCTGTGCCTTCAAAATTGGTGCTGCTCAGAAACATTCCTATTTGTGTTTTTCTATCAAACCTCTGAGCTCATGACCTAAGGAGAAAAGGAAGTTAATCTGACAACTGACTTCAGTTTTTTTTAAATTATTTATTTATTTTTTAATTTTTTTACAGACTGCATTCTGATTCATTGTATACAAATGGGGTACATCATTTTGTTTCTATGGTTGTGCATGATATAGATTCATACCATTCATGTAATCATACATGTACATAGGGTGATGATGTCTGCCTCATTCCACCATTTTTCATACCTCCCCTCATTTCTTTCTACTAAATCTAAAGTTCCTTCACTCTTCCCTCTCTCCCCACCCCCCCACCCCCACTTATCAGTGAAAACATTCGGCCTATGGTTTTTTGGGGATTGGCTTATTTCACTTAGCATGATATTCTCCAATTCCATCCATTTATTTGCAAATGCCATAATTTTATTCTTCTTTATGACTGAATAATATTCCATTGTGTATATATACCACAGTTTCTTTATTCGTTCATCTGTTGAAGGGCATCCAGGTTGGTTCCACAATCTAGCTGTTGTGAACTGAGCTGCTATAAACATTGATGTGGCTGCCTTACTGTAGTGTGCTGATATTAAGTCCTTTGGGTATAAACCGAGGAGTGGGATAACTGGGTCAAAAGGTGGGTCCATTCCAAGTTTTCTGAGGATTCTCCACACTGCTTTCCAGAGTGGCTGCACCAATTTGCAACTCCACCAGCAATGTATGAGTGTGCCTTTTTCCCCACATCCATGCCAACATCTATTATTGTTTGTGTTCTTGATAATAACCATTCTAATTGGAGTAAGATGAAATCTTAGAGTTGTTTTAATTTGCATTTCTCTAATTACTAGAGATGTTGAACACTTTTTCATGTATTTATTAATCACCTGTGTGTCTTTTTCTACAAAGTGTCTGTCCAGTTCCTTGGTCCATTTATTGATTGGGTTCTTTGTATTTTTGGTGTAAAGTTTTGTAGGTTCCTTATAAATTTTGGAGATATGTGCTCTATCTGAAGTGCCTGTGGAAAAGATTTTCTCCCACTCTGTAAGCTCTCGTTTTACGTTATTGATTGTATCCTTTGCTGAGAAAAAACTTTTTAGTTTGGTTACCACCTTATTTTGAGAAGAGATTGGCACCCATGGAAGGAATATGGGGAGAGTAAACAGGGAGATAACAATGGCTGATCAAATTAGCCAAAACTATGTCATATTTGCTAAGATTTGTTCATTTTTCTCTTAACTATAATCACATACAGACAGAATACATGCAAAAAAGTTAATTTGTCTTGCAATCTGGAGACAGCTAAAATGAGCATATTTTCAAGTGCTGAGAGATTGATGCCTTTATACTCAGCATATATCAGGCTATTTCTTTTTATATCTTTGCTCACTGTTTCCATCATTATCATTGCCAGAAAAATTCTATCTGGACTGTGTTGCTATCCACACACTTTACTGTTTTCTCTAAGTTGAATGTGGACTCCTATTCCTCCAAATATTTCCCTCTAGCTATTGTAGATAATTACAACATTTTTTAAATTTTTATTTGAAATTAAAATATAATGTTTCAGTGTGTTTTGTATTCATTTCAAGAGTCATTTCTTCCCACTTTAAAACAATAAGCACCTTGAGAATGGAGACACCAAAAATCAACAAGTTCTCTAGAAATAAGTGCAGAGATACATCATAAGAATATGAAATGGACCTGAAAAAATAAGTGGTCAAGTTACTTGATTTTCCAGAAAAGGGTGAAATCTGGGAACACCTGCAGGACATGTACAAGGTTCTCACAGGCAATACATTTTCTGCTCGAATGAAGAGAATTTGGCATCATGCTTGCAAGTCTTAATCTGCCATATTTTTATCTTGGTGCCTTGAGCAAGGTTTTCAAATTATTTCCTGATCTGTTAAATTTTCTCCTCTTTTTCTCTGACAAAAGTTAACCTGATCATATACATGAATGTTTTGAAACCACTTCTTAAAGAACAATTTGCTAGTTTAATATTTGGCATTCTATTTTTCATTAAATCAAGACTGTTATTCAAGACTGTGAATAAGACATGATATACTTATGATAATATTTTCTCCATAGTCACTCTTCAGCTGTTTTTCCTAGCATTTTTTATAATAAATACTGCCATGCAGGACAGAAATGAGTGAACTGTCCTGATATTTAATTAAAATATGTAACCAACTTTGATTTATATGTGTTTGTGTATATGTATATTTAGTTTATACTTTGAACAAATGAAGGTCTAGGAATTATTTTTAAAAAAGCTTATGTTTTGTAATCTATTCCCTTATTATTGAATTGCAAACTGATTCTACCAGTAAAGAAGGAAAATAAATAGATGATGTATTGGGTGTCAGCATTATCACATTAAAAGTAGGGAACATTAAGTGCAAATGTGCATTTGCAACAGAGTTCAGTTTTACATTGCTAATTACTTGATATTTTGCCTTTATGATAAAGTTCTTGCTTCTAATTCACACAAAATCATTTCTGAAGACTAATTAGGTCTTCATTAATAAATAATTAAGCATTTTATCTCTATGTTGCCTGAAAGCAGTAGTAGTAAATAACACATTGCCAATGTTGTTAATTTGGTGTCCAGCAAATAGATTTGCCTGTGGAAATTTTGTAAATCAAGCTTATGATGTATTGGCCATAGTTGGCTTGCTTTCCAATTCCCTTAGTTATTGATAATGCAAATCAAGCCACATTAGTGACTGATAACCTGTCAAAAGACATTGTTTTGTAAAACCTTAGTCACATTAATATAATCTGTTCAGAGTTGTTATATGGAACATTTCTCTTTATAATCAAGAAGATAAACAAGGCAAAGAATATGCTGTTTCATCAAGTTTTGTACCTGAAGCATTCCCAAAATGAACTTTTTAAAAAAGAACACCATGAGTTCTACCAGGAAAGAATGAAATAGAAAACAGCCTGGCCTTTTTGAATAACAAAGTTGCAAATAAATATCACATAAAAATAAATTTTACATTTAATTAAACATATCTAAAATTTATAAACAAAGCTCCTCTGAGAGTTATGTAAGTGCTTATGATTTTATCAAGACAATATGTGAGTTCAGTATATGAGTTTACAGTGTGGAATTCTGGAGGCCAGTTTCTGTTGTGACACTTGATGTTCAAAGATGACATCAGGTCACTGAAAACATGTTATATTCTGCATTGAACTACTAGCCTCTAGACTGCACTTTCACACAGGGAAAACATTTGGTAAAAAAACGTGTTTGATAAAATTATTTTAGAAAAAATAATCAGGTACTGAGTGAGTTTATTTCAGTCTTTGACATTTATTTCAAGCCACTCATTTCTGTTCTGAAAAACAGTCCTGGAAAGGTCAATATATAGAAATAAGGAACATGAAGGAATGCCCAAAAAAGCAAGATGCTGCCTAGGAAGAGTAGATAAAGAAGAGACAGAAAATACTCTAGTTATAATGCATTAAAGACATTTGACCTCAGAATAAACAATATAAGCAAATAGTTACTGTCACTCTTTGGTTGTAGACACCTGACTGTCAAACTGTGGAAAGTTTTGATGTAGAAAATTAGTTTCTTACTCAGCATTGTCCTCTAATACTCCCTGAGTATATTGTACAAGACAGATTTTTCAACAGAATTTTATTTGGTTTACTTAACGATTTAAAAAACAAAAGAACTTAAGTGTAGAAATTGCTTTCACCCCTTACTAGCCAACTTTTTCGTAGGAACCTACATAATCTTCCTGAAAGTTTTTGGGTTTTGTAGAGGTTATAGAACATAATAACACCTCATGACCCAAAATAGAAACTATTTTTAAGCAACTACTGGCTAATATATTCTCTGTTACATTACATGTTACTATATTACATTATTATTACATATTCTGTAATTTTCTGTATTACTACTAAAGAATCATTTCACACTTGCCTCTTAGCATTTTTCACATAAGTAAATCAAGAAATAAACTATAAACATTAGTATTTTAGTCTTTTTTGAAGACTAAAGTTCAGTATGTAAGGTGCTTAATTTTGTGAAATGATTTTAATGACACACACATAGGACACCATTAAAAATGAAGAATATGCTTATGACAAAGAATTTATTTAAAGGAGCTTTATGAAACTGAAAGCATTCAACATTCTTGCATTAAAAGAACTTGCATTTAACAATGGCTGCAAAGTTGAATTTTAAACTCTAGCATCTTAAAGGCAGGAACTATGTTTTGTAGAAGGCAAATTTCAAAAGACAAAGCTTAATCCTTTTATTACTAATATCATGAATAGATATGTCACACATACTTAGCTGCTTACATAAGTATGGGTGTCTGAGAGAAAAAGAACATCCTAGGAAGAAGTAAATCAGTCTCAGAAGGATTATAATATAAAGTGGCATAATGATGGACACACAATGCAAACTACCCACAGCTGTTCATGCATTTACAACATGAAAGTCAGCACAAGATGGAAAGAAAAGACTGACAAATTGATTGGTTCTGCCATATCCTTAGTATTATGTGCCCTGACACTTTTCAAGGTTCTTAGATAAGATCCAATTGCTCTGTAGTCTTTAATTACCTTTCAGATTTCTTTTGTTACAGGATTTGTTACTATGAATCCAAGAGACCTTGTTTTGGCACTTTGACAGAAAGGATTAGACTGTTTAACCAGAACTAATGAATAGCTTCCATTTCCTTCATGCAAAACATAATATATGTTTATGCTCTTTCCTGAATTGTACATGTAACTGACAGCAAGAAACACCCTTGGAATAGTAATAATAAAATCTCCTTGCTACTCCAAAGCATAGCAATAGAAATGTATAGAAATACAATCAGAATTTCTTCCACATGCCAGGGTATCCTGAGAAGGTTCTTATGAAGTCTGTCCCATTCTAATACTATATGAAGGAAACTATTTACAAATTTTTCAGTTTTAATCAAAATTGACTAAATGGTTTAGATTTTGCATCAGAGTATGCCTGTCACTTGGAACACACCACAATTGTGTTGTTATTTACTAACAAAAATGATTCTATTCTCTAACCATTAATGAGACATTTCAGAGAATGAGGGCATATATTTTAATTGTTTTTTTTTTGTTGTTGTTGTTTTGTTTTCCTGGATAAGTGATTTATTATTGTCATGTTTATGGTTTAATAAAAATATTTAATAGTAAAACAACTAGCCAGAAAAAAATGCAGAAAAAATTCTTTTGGCTTTTGATGTAGGTTTCATATCCACTATGTAATGTATTTCCAGTGTCAACACAGCTAAACTAACATTATCTATTAATGAATTGCTTTAATTCATAATTGTATTGACGTATTGAAGTGTATTTAAATAAGTTGTCCTAAAAATTACATTTTCCCTGGTGTGGAATAATTTTATAAATGATTCTTCTTTGTAAGATGAGAATTTTAGTCCACTTTATCAAATGTAGTACCACATCCCCCACATTTTCTGATTTCTGTCAGGATTCTATGTTTAGAGACAGAATATTATTATTTAACTTATATATTTTATACAATCTGAACCTTGGCCTATTCCAGGTTTGATAATTCCAATAAGTTATTTTATATCACATCTGTCCCATTCTCAAGTTCTAACCTGTGATTCTTTTTTGAGTCAGGTAGTTAGCTGATATTTATTTATTTATTTATTTTTTTAATGATAATTAAACTAGTTACCTTTTTTCCCAAGCACCCTCATGCTTGTTTCCCCTCCCTAACAAGTTTCCCTTCCCTGGTCAAGTTCATGGTCATGTTCATCATCTCTTCCAACCTCATTGTCATCAACGTCTCCATCATCAATGCCATCATCAACATTATCATCATCTTCTCACCAACTCAATAATAATAGTAATGATGGCTAATGTGGATGACCACTTCCACGGCCAACTGCTAGGTCAGCAACTTCAGGTGGATTAGCTCATGTAATCTTCACAGTCGTTTATAAAGCCATCCATTAGAAGATGGAAGGGCTTACATTTATACCCTCATTTGTCTGACATGAGGGCATGTTTTACTCATGTTTTGTCTACAAAAGACATTCTCCCTTTACTCATGTTTTGTCTACAAAAGGCCCCTCATTTCTGGGACAGAGTTTAGCCCAGTTTCATAGTCAAGGCAGAAAATAAAGAAAACCTAGTGAGGCCACCAATCTAACGAGGCTTGGAATTAGTCTTGCAACCTGTAAAGCTGGTATGTGGTATGGCAGGGAGCCATGTCCCTTCCAGGTGACAGCTTTCCATGTGCAATAACCCTTACCCATGTTCCTCCTCTGGATGGGAGCTCTGGCCTCCTTTCTTGTTCAACCTGCCAGGTCCCTGCTGGCCTTGGAGCCCTTCCCTGAAAGCCAGCCCACTGTCCAGGGTCAGAAAGACACCTTGTGGGTTTTCTTCCCCAAGGGCTTAGACCCCCACTCCTCATACCTAAGAGTGCACCATGAAGCTGAGCTGTGTATTGAGAAGCTTCAGTACCTTCCTTTTAAATGAAAATCTCAGAAACGGTGATGATTAGGGTGATTTGTTGAGTGCTATTTGCCAGCACTATTCTAAGTACTTTTACATGTACTAACTGCCTTCGAAATGACCCAAGGAGGTAAGCCTATTGCTTTCCCTTTTTTTTTTTTTTTTAAATAAGGATTTTTAATTTAAAAAAAAAATGCCTATGTATGAAAAAAAATAATAGAGATGTGGATAAATATTATATTAGATGTGTTAGGAAACAAAAAATTATGGAAGATGGATTTAAGATAGTAAAGAACAGACATGATAAGAAAAAGTCTTCTTTAAATAGGAGAATTAAAACTTTGGATGGATGTAGAAATGATAAGGCAGAATATTGTACTAGGAAGAAACAGTGTTTGTTTTATGAACTATATTCTTGGCTAGGCTCCACGATGTACAAACTTCTGCACTTAATGTAGTTTATTATAAACTATGAGACTTAGTTTTGTACCTGAATAAAGGAAATAGAACTACATTAAGATATTTATTTTTTTAAGAGAGAATATATATAATAACTTGTTTTGTTTTCATTTATGTATTATGAAAATTCTTTGGCCTTACACTTTGGGGGAAGAGCAATTGGGGCCTGCTACAATGCCTGACTTTTAGTTATAATCCCTGCATCCTTCTCTTCATACCCTTAAGCAACAGGATTGAGCTATCTGTGCCTCAACCTCCTCATTTCTTGAAGAGAGACAGAACATACTCTTACCTAATAAGCTATGTACTATAAATAGGCACATAGTAAAGCCCCAATTAATAGTTATCCTTGATAACCTCAGGACTTGAAATATGTTGACTTCTGGCTTTTATTGCTAATAACAATAATCTAAGGCAAATCAGGATTTCATTACATAATTGGTAATATTTCCCTCTGACTTGATGTGCATCAATTTACCTTATATTTTAAAAATGCATTGGTTTTGGCATTATTCATTTTACTTTGAATATGTTGAATTCCTTTAAACAACTTTCTCAAATTATTTTATGATTTAGAAAATAGTTTAAACCAGTATTCTGTTCTGTAATACATCAAGAGGTAGATCAAGCTTATTCTCCTCTGCTTACACTTGGTTAACAACGTATCTCCCCCTTGGATCTACAAACTAAGAATACATTATATATGGAAGATTCCAGAAATTCTTGGTGATTAAGGTAATTCTGCTGTCTTGAGATAATAGGATTCCCAGTCCAAATTCCTAATCCTGACAGAGAGAGTACAAAAGTCTAGATTCTGTCATGAGGTATCACTCCTCAAGTGATATTGGATTCTGTCTCCATCAACAAAGATGAAATTGCCAATTCCCAGTCCAACTCTACTTCCACATTCTGTCCACCTGTTTTCAAGAATGTGTAGTCTTTAATACCATGTGCAAAATTGAAAGTGGATTCTTCTGAAAACACTACGCACCAGAAGAGGAATAGCTCAATTTTCTATTTGGTATAACCCTTAAAGTTTATGAACCAAGTACTCAGAGAATGGAGAAGAGACAAAAGTATTTTGTGTTTAAACCTGAGAGCAATCTCTTGATTTTTTGCATAAAACACAGAGCCATTGATCTTGTCAATCTAGACCATAAATTAAAGGTAAAGATCCCCAAATTCTTGCAAGTCTTCAGTCCTAAATTTTAGCAACAATGGCTGATTTACTCCTTTTTAAGATATTCAGATAGACATTTGTAAGTGACTTTTCATTTAACCATCATCAGTTCATTTAAACTGTATTCAACTTAATGATTTATTAAATCTTTCTCATTTAGAAGCCTACATATATTGGTTTTAAATCTATCAGATGAATTATGTATGTCCCCAAGAGATATTCTAATGAAAAGTGGTCTAGCAATTGTTAATAAATTTGAGAACAACACAAACCACCAGCAACAGATCCATACAATTTTGTAATACTAATGAGAATTAATTCAACAAGTATTTTGCCATTACCATGTATAGTGTTTTTACATGGATAATCTCATTTTCTACTCACAATAGCAATGAAAGATAGATTTGCTGTTTTGCAGGTTAAATAGCAACAGTCAAAACAATAACAATGATTATAGAAACATAAATTAGATTTTATAAGAATACAGGGTTAGTAAATAACCTGGCAGTTTTGATCACACTCTACAAACATGCTCTTAAAATCTCTGCCTTACAATAGTGTGGCTCTTCTAGTTTAAAGAAATACTTTAGCTGAAGAATTACACAGGGCTCCTAGAAGACTAACTTACTTTGTTCAGTCCATTGTGTTGTGGAGCTCATCCCTCCCCCAACACCAAGTGCCATTTCCAGAAATGATTAAATTAAATTTGCCAAGCTGCTTATTTCCATGTTTATGTTCATATATCTAAGAAAATACTTGTACAACATTTCTTAAATTTTCAGTTTCCAGCATTAGTTATTAACTCCCTATCTTGAGAAATGAGTCTTTACCCAACTTTCACTTTCCCTGCTCATCTACCACCCTATACATATGGCTTCTCTGTGCTCCTTATGTATAGAAATACATATATCATATACATGTATATATATATATATATTTTTTTTTTTTTTGGTAAGTTGATGTTCAGTACTGTTTTTGTCAGCTTTTCTATTGCTGTGACCGAAAGACCTGGCAAGAAAAATTTTAGAGGAGGAAAATTTTATTTGAGGGCTCGTGATTTCAGAGGTCTCTGTCCCACTGCTCAAGGTGAGGCAGAACATCACGGAGAGGGCTTGGTGGAGGAAAGCATTTCAAGACTGGAAACAAACAAGCAGAGAGAGCTCTGCTGTCCTGGAACAAAAAAATAAAACAGAAAGGCACTTCCTCCAGCCACACCCTAGCTGTCCAAACAGTTATGACCAAGTTAACCCCTATCAGAGAATTAATGCTCTGATTAGATTAATGCTTTTAAAGCTCTCATGATCTGCTGGGTACAGTGATGCTCACCTGTAATCCCAGCAGCTCAGGAGGCTGAGGAAGGAGGATCATAAGTTCAAATCCAGCCTTGCAATTTAATGAAGCCCTGATAAACTTAGTGAGATTGTCTCAAAATAAAAAAAAAAAAAAAAACTGACTGAGCATGTGGGTCAGCATCCCTGGGTTCAAAGAGAGACAGAAAGAGAGAGAGAGAGAGAGAGGGAGGGAGAGGGAGAGAGAAACAAGCTCTCATAACCCAATCAGTTCACTTTTAAACTAACTTTCTTACATTCTTGGATTGTCTTTCACATGAACTTTTGGGGGACACCTCATATCTAAATCATAACAAGTATTTTCATGATTAATACAGTATACTATGCTTTTTTGTTCCTTTGGAACTTTCAATTTTCCCTTTGATTAATAAATTACTTCTTATTTTGTTATTGTCAGTTTTTCTTTCTCTATCATTTTTCCTGAAATTGTGTCTTCCACAGCCTTGAATTTGTTTCTGCTTGGACACATTGATCTGAAGTTTTACGGCAAAGCCATCATTTAGAAACTCTCTCCAGCAATCATCCTGAGATTTCCTTTTCTTCTCTTGTGGGTTGAACTGATTGTTCCTTGGATTCCAAGTCTTCCCTCTTATTTTATTCTCTCCTCTTAGAGGATCATCAATTCTATCAATTTCTTAAAAAGTGGGTACAAAAATCAAAAACTTGAAAAACTTTAATATTCTTCTATATTGACTTACTAACTAGATTGAGTATAGAAAATACTATACTCAATCTAGTATATTTGGGTGTATATTTTCTATACACCCAAAGAGGTAGAATTGCATGAAAATTCCATCTTTTTTTCCCTCCTCTTTGGGAGTATTTTCTATACTCAATCTGTAGAATCGTTTCATTATCATTAGTTTCTGTCTTTTGTAAGTAGTTTGAGTTTTAGTGGTAGGATGCTCAGTATCTTTTTGGTGATTCCCTTGGTTTGTGATGACTTAGGACTTTGATGTTCATCTGTTAATACTCACTATATTAGATACCTCATGGTCTCTTTCTTTAGAAACCCAAATTTGAGTGGCTGAGGATATAGCTCAGTTGGTAGAGTGCTTTCCTAGCATGCACAAAGCCCTGAGTTAAATCCCCAGCACAAAAAAAAAAAAAAAAAAAAAAAAACTGAGTTTTGGAATTTTCTTTATATATTATATTGCTTTGTCTCCTGTATTTTCCCTTCTAAAGTCCTTCTCATTTAGAAACCATTCCTAAACTGTTTCTCATTTAGAAACAGTCTCATAGTTGTCTTTTGCCTTTCTCTTAATTCATTTATTGTATGTTAGTTTAATTTCTGATACTTTCTCAAATTTACCTGAGAAATGCTTACTGAATTACTTCATAGACTTATTTTTAATATAGAAGAGTCCTTTTTTCATTGTACATTGTTTCAGAATACTATTATTCTTTTTGCATGGATGTAATATTTTCTCTTTTTTATGGGGAATTTTAGAATTATTTTCCTCTTGCACACTTTCTATTCCTCCAAGTTGCTTTTATCTGTTTGTTTTGATCTCAGAATATACACATGGACACATTCTTCAGATGTCTGACTGTGCTGGACTTCCACATAGAAATGAATGCAACACTTAACACAGGAGTCTCTGTGCCTACGTGTACGGCTGTCACCTATGAACATCAATGTGGGATGATATAGATGGTATTTCACTGGGGAATTCCCTGTCACTATCTATAGGTTATTTCCCCTGAGTGCTCAAATTTCATCAAAAAGGATCTTTCAATCCCCATCTTAGAGAGGATAAAGCATTGCTGCCAATGTTCTGGAAATAAAGTTGGGAGCAGGGCTTGTGGTCTCCAAACCTATTTCATATAATCCCAGTTTTAACCATTTCCCCTCAATTGGACCTTGGTTGTCTACATATCATATAACCTTTGCTTTACACTTTACAGAGGGTAAATCATCAGTCACCTTCTGGCTGTTAAGTGGGTAATTGTTCCATGAAAACTTTCAGTATGGGTTTCCTTTTTATATTCCACCTAAATAGTACTTTCAGAGGTAGCTATTGTTAAATATTTCTGAATATTTTGATATTTTCTATTGCTTTTCAGCTTCCTCCATGGAAGACTTAGGATTGCCAGAGGAGATACAGGACTCCCAGTTAAATATGGGCATAATTATTCAGGAAGAATCATTCCTTATTTATCTGAGATTCAAGTTTAACTGGCAGTCCTGTATTTAGACTTGACAAATATCACAATCCAATTTAAAAATAATCCCCTGCTTCTGCTCAATAAACTACCACCTACCCTTTAGCTTAAAATCTTCAAAATGTGTTACCATCATCCTTTCTCTTATTCTCTTATTCTCTTTGCATTTTGTATTTAAAAACCTTGTTACTGTCATTTTAATATGAATTGAGAACAAAGCCAACTTATTTTATTCAGTCTACTACCCAAAGCAAATGCAGTTCTTTTAAATACCAATCCTAGAATTCCTTCTTAGTTACTAAGAGAGAGGCTGAATTTTACTGATTTCACCAATCTTAACAATACATTAACCATTTGATAAATACATGAAGTTGCTTTTAGATTGGACATCATCACTGAGATTACAAGGTCTCCAAGTCCAACAGAAACATTTATGAGCTATGAATGAATTTAGACAGGGCATCTGAGACATTCTTTCAATATGCACTACTGTCATTGAAATGAATAGTCCATAAAACAGGAAAAGATAAAAAGTATAAAGTTTCTTAGGAGTTATGGTTAATTTGTCAATCTACTTGACATTTTTAACAGAGTGATGTGTGAGTTGGGCATAATAGATTGTCCTTGAATGCATTACAGAAATTCATGCTAAATTTAGTCTATAATCCAGTCCATAAAGTGACATACAGGAGAGTGCTTCAATTTTTTTCTGGAACTGAAATAGGAGAACTGGAGGAGATCTTAAAGGTCACTTTTCCTCTGTCTTTTGATGGCTGTTCACTTGACACTTCTTCACAGGTTCTAATTTTTTGTTAATTTAACAAAATATGTACCCATTTAAAAAAAATCTTAAAATAGCATAATATGCAACACACTAGTTGGATTTCCTTCTCTGAGTTTGAATAGCTATATTTAACTTTTAAACATCCCAACTCTCTATATAAAAGGATCCCTTCATTTTCTACACCACTAACAGTCATACTTATCTTTTGATAAGTATGACTTCTTTTGATAAGTATGACTTATCAGGCATGGATTATTTATTTAGAGATGACATACTATACAAAATGTACATACTATACAAAATACATACTATACAAAATGTTTTATTTTGTATCCAGGGAAAGTTTTAGAGAATTATGATAATTAGGGAAAGTTAAATAAACATGAACTGTGCATAAGTTTTGTGAAATTGTTATCAAATCCATTTCTATTGCCCTAAAACCATCTTGAATGCCATGGAAAGTTACCATCTAATTTAGGGAATGCTCTAGAATACTGTATGTTCTAAAGTTCATTAACTGCAAAGGACAATGATGACAGTAGGCTTCAACTATTTGAACTTTTCTTATGTAGTCAGTGTATTGTGTGTGTGTGTGTGTGTGTGAACACATGTGTCTGTGCATGAATCTGAGCACGTGTCTAAAACAGGGATCCCTGACGGTTCGTTATCATTTGACAGTTAACATTACTGCACTCTGCCAATTGGGTTTGTGTTACCATCTGTCACCTAGGGAATGTGTCAGTCAATTAGCACTTCTAAACACTATCTGTCAACCCACAAAAGTTACCACAGAAATAAAAAAGCTACTGTCAGGAAGAAATTGAAGAAGGTATCAAGTTCTTTGGAAGTACATGCATTTCACAGCATCTGAGTGTCAAGAAGTGATGAATGACCTTTTTAACTAGGTGAGAAGTAAGATTTGTCTATTTAAAGAAACTATAAATTAGGTTATGTCCTCAGCAATACAACCTATCTATTCAAAGTTTTTCATATTTATTAATTTGTTAATATATGATTTAAAAGTTTATTTGGGAAAATTTCATCATCATAAAAAGTAGATTTAAGAAATAGTTCATACCTATATTTGGGAAATCTGATAGAAAAGTCTCTCATATACTATTTTCCTACAATAATCTAATCAATGACATGTTCAAGTTAATTATTGTGGGTGAATGACTTTCTAAAAAACTTTTCTTCGTACCATGATCAGATTTTTTTAAAAAATCATTTCATAAAATGTTTTCCCATGAACTCTGATAGCTCTAACAATATCATATCATTTTAAATGACAGAGGTTTAAAATTAAATTCACAGTTGTGAAGATATATGCGTAAGCCCTCTCAATTGCCCTTTGTTCAGTTTGCTCTAACTGCATAATCTATATTTTGTAGAACTTGAAAGCAAAATTTCTTTAGGCCAATATCCCTATAAATAAGATTTGCAATTTTCTTTTCCAACATTGAATAGAATGAATGGATTTATATTCATCAGTACATTTACATAAGTGTGTACAGATGCACATACAGAACCCTACATAAATGCACATGCATATATAAGCATATGAACGTGTGACAGTGTGTACACAAACATGTGTATGAATTAATTTATTAATATATGATTATATACCCAGGTATATGCCCATATACCTTTGCCTCAATGTGCAGTGGAATAGTGGAAAAAAAAGTAAAAAGTATAAATTAGATGAAATTATTTTAAAGGCATCCATGTACATGCATACTTTATATTCACACTAGGTAAATGTGCAAACTTTTAAAAATAAAACAATGACTCAGATTCAACACATATAAGTAGTTCAACAACAAAATTAGTTTTATTTTGTTTATATCTCTCAATTTAAGGCCTGTCATCTATAAAATAAAAATGGGAATATTCTAATGAGCATTCAAGGAAGAAATAAATATACCTAACTAGAAAAATGTTACATGATAATTAGTAAAAGTTAGCTAACATTGATAAAATTATTTTTCAAAACTCAAATCTCTAAGGGCTATATGTATTGCAAAACTGTGAAATAATCCCACAATAATAACATTAAGTCACATGAGTCATCATGTCCTTAGATTTCATAACAGAAGACTTTCAGATTACACACTTTCTTCAAACATAATGAAATTAAACCCACAAAACCTTTGATGAAAGAAAATGTAATTATTTTCACTTCCCTATGTTGCCTAAGTTACAGGAATGAATAATAAATCCTTGAAAGCTCATCGCATTATATTTAATATTTTTTTGTCTAGCTTCAGGGTTACTTACATACTTGGCATCAGTCTTTTAAATGCATAGGATGCTATATTTTAGAACATTTCACAGATAACTGGCTCTGCATGCACTCTGCTCATCATATGCCAGCAAATGCCGTTTACAACCAAATACGTTTGCACCTATCTGGGATCAGGTGATGTTGTGAGGAAGAATGGTAGTTTTTATAAGCTTCCTTTTGGTGCCAGACAACATTGTCACCAACTTTGTCATTTTCCATTGAGAACTTTCTGAGGTCAATCAGGAAAACATCCAGTTACGTTTGTATCCTTCATTAAGAGTGCATCCTTCAAAACTTTTTCAAGTAAATTTGATTTTCCTTAGGGTTCACATTTTGGAATTCTCCAGTCCTGTCCTGTGTGGAACCCCTTTATCTGTGTACTCTATGTTTGTTATCAGGGAAATGTTTATATTTTTAAGCAAAAAGTTATTTGAGGAAATAGTTCAGTAAAACATAACAGTTGTTGCCGTCTAAGTCAGCTTGAGATTTCCCGTTACAAAATGCAATACTCAATTCTGAATGTTCCTTTGTGATCTGACCTTTTTTGCAGTAGACAATTATCTTACTCTATTTAAAGCCAATTAATAAAACAATTCTAAAGTATATCTGACTTCAATATGGACAAAATTGTACCTTATAAAAGTAATAACAGAATTTCTTAGTATCAAAATATATGTGTGTTATAAATTTTCTTTATTGTCTTCAGTGTTTGGGGATTGAAGCAGTCAGCTCATAGAATGTTCATTCTGACTAATACATAATAGAACAAATGAACTCTTGCAGTCTGGAAGACACAAAGGAAATAATATAGTTCGAAGGGTAGGTGATCATTTCTAAGCATAATTCCATAGCATCTGGTCAAGTTGCTTAAAATTAGATCAGTTAAATTTTTGGAAAAATAGTGTTGTTTTGGAAAATCCAAGCTTTGTGAATTTGGAAGCAACTAAATATAAAAACTCATAGGTTCTCTTGAAGTAGACAGGTGGGACAAATGAACCATTTTTATTTTCACTTTAATGAATGCAAAGAAAATGTTGTCGAAGTGAAATTTTCCCAGTTTCCAATATGACATTTTTAATGATTGTTTTATTATATAAAATTGTGTTTTATCATAAGAATTATATAATTACTGTATATCCCACACTTCTTTTTTTTTTTTTTTTTTTTCTTGCTTTCTCTTAATATCCTCCCTTCCCCTAAAACCCCATCTCTGTGTAAGGGAAAAACCCAAATCTTGATAGCAAGTAGCAGATGAGGTTGAAGTAATAAAAGCAAAATGTTGTCACTCAAAACCTAGCAGCAAAAACAAAGCACAATATCAGTGTGCTGATTCCCTGGCCCTGATGCCGATGGATAATACAATAGGCCCAGGCAGAAGAAGGAATGTCTTGGCTTGTGCCACAGCAAGGAAAATTAGGGTCAAGGTCATAGCATCACTTACAGTAAACTGAAAACAAGTCAGACCTCTGGAAACAAGTAATCACATGAATTTTGTGCTCAAATTTCCTTGGTTCAGATATTTAACTATGTCAAAAGTTATAGGAACTAAATAATCAGACACAGACACACCCCTCAGTATGGTACCTTCATCAGGAATATTGAATATTTAGGGTCCTCCTGGAGCATCACTTAGCATGTAGCTTTTTGTCTGCTGTACATATTCTTCTTTTAATCTCAGATGCACAGAATTGAATAAAATATGTTCTTCCTGGGTCCAATAATTTAGTTGATCACTCTTATTATAGCCACAGACTTTGGCTAGTTGTACCGTAATCTATCTTTAAGTATATAATATCATTTAAAATATAATAAATGAAATGCAATACTTATCATTCAAATGATATTTTTATAGTTCAGATTCCTTACTATATAGTAAATTTTCCTCTTGTATTCACCATAATCATGAAAATGTTATGGTGATAACAGACATGAATGCCCTGTTCCTGACTGTCCTGAGAAAATTCTTCATGGGTTGCTCTCATTGCTGCACATCTGGCAAAGTAAGACACTGTCATTCGTTCTACACTCTAATTTCAAGGATATCTACATACCAACCCCAAAAGATAGAATTAGTGTTTCTCACTAAACTAAAATGAGGCACCTTTGTTTCCAGAATAACAAAATGATGTCTCAATCTGGAGCAAAAGGTAAACATGCTGTAAACCATTATAAAGGAGCTCAGTTCCCGGAACTCAGTTTTTATCTAATGCACCAGTTGTGTGGACACATATTCATTTGGTTCCATCTGCCTTGCTCCATGGGTCTCAGGTACATGTTGAACACTCAGCAGCCATGTAAAAGTAGGACTTTCTCTCCAACTCAGACAGTCATGTCTTCTAGTAGAAGTCATGAAACAGTGGCAGATTAATTTGTTAACTCAGATCCTCCATACTTGTCACCTGTTCTCCAGTTAGGAGAGGACTCTTTAGGGGGAAGGCAGGCTTCTGTGCATAGATTCTGTGTATAAGGCAGTTTTCTGTGTTCTCTTCCAAGCAGTGGTGCTGATGGGGGTCTGGAGCCATGGAGTGTAACAATTCCTCACTCTACTGCCTGCATGAATGTTCAGAGGCTGGGCAGCAAAAGAACTGGAGTAAGCTGCCCAGGTGGTACCTTGGCTATTTCTCTCTCTCTCTCTCCTTCATAAAACAGGAAGAGCCACTGTTCTGACAGGTGGGGCAACATTCCTTCCATCCCTACTGGAGGCAACTTGGTTGTATCTGCTGAGACAAGGAACCTCATAATCACTGATTAAAAATTCATGTCAACCACTGCTGACTCTTCCCTGTGGCTAGTCCCATTCCCATTGCTCGGTAATTTCATGATGCATTTCAACTGCACCTGAATGGTGATGTAACCAACAAGGCAAGTTGCACTGTGTGTGCTCTCGTAGTTTTTATAGAGAAGTACTATTTCTAATACCTAACAATAATCGGGAGGCCATGCTGGGGGCACCATCAACCCTGCAATTGCTGTAAGTTAATTGAGGAGAACAAAATTGCACGTAATATTTACTTTCACAAGAAACTAGAAACTTTTGTGTGTGTACATGTGTAAAAAACAAGTATTTACTCAAAAGCTATCTTCCTTTCAAAGAGATGGTGACTTCTACCATAGGATTAATCACACAATACTTTCAAGTGTATCAGGAAATTGCATCCTGTAGTTTTCAATTGTGGGCTAAAAATGTGTCTAAAAAGAGGTTTCCCTTGTTCACTCAGGGGAGCTTACCAGAGCAATGAGTGATTCATTATCCCTAAAATGGGAATGATCTAATTAGAAAAGGTGGTATGAAATTGATCCCTGACATTAACCGCAGTGATCAATGAAACTGACTCAGCCCTAAAAGGCATTTGGGTCAGATTCAGCTCACTGGTCATGGTTGTTATGGACAATAAAATTGCCCTAACCTTCCAACTTTGGGGTCAGGACAGGTTCTGTGAAAAAAGCTAATGCAATTAATGCATTAGACCAAGGGGAAAGATTAAAATCTTGCTTAAGGGGGCATGCTCTGATAGTTTTCTTTAGCAGCTCAAGTCTAAAACCTTAGGGATATGGTTGGATTCAATATTGCATGCAGGTTGTTGACTTCTTCCTACTGCTTAGAATACTGTTAATAGTGACCTTATTTGGATGTTTTAGGAGACAAATTGAGCAGATTTGATTCTAGCCCCTATTAGATAAATCAGAGTAGCCACCAGAATGAAGAACTTATAGGAAAATCAACCATAAACCAAGATGGTATAGGACTGAGGCATGGGTATTATTGGGAGTTCATTCTCCATGAGTCTCTCGTATTTCAGAATATCTCGTGAAAAGAAATTCTCTCCTTCCCTCCATGTCTCTTTTGGGGGTCAGTTTGAAAAGGTTTATAATGCAAACAATCTCGGAAGTTAAAGTAGTGATTCATTAGATGAGTGAGTTTACTTGCACAAAGCTTTGGAACATAGAGATGATATTTTTCTCCAAAGCAAAGGGCAAGAATTCATATTGTCCAATACAGTAAAGATACTGTCTCATTCTGGAGGAAAGGACAAGTGTGCTTTCTAAATGTTATAAAAGACTTGGATTCCTAATTTAGAGTCTGTCCCCTATAGCACAGTACATGGACTGTAGAGGCACCCACCAGGCCTGTTTAATTGCCTGTGGCACCTGAGGATGGGAGGCCTGATAGAAAATGCTGATATTCATTGTGCTGACTGCACTGTGACTAATACAGTCTTCTGCATCTGACCTAAGAATCTCATTTCTTTATCAGTTTCTGTGAAACTGTATCAGGATAAAATATTGGTTTCCAACTAGACTAAATCTCAGATCTTTCATAGTTCTTGATACTATTTTCCCTTGATAATATTTGTCCTTAAAAATATTTTGTGATAGCTTCCTTAAATTAAATATGTTTCTTTCTGTTTTTAGTTTAGAGAAACAGAAATCATCAAGTGCTTTTTCTACATCACTTGAACTTTTGTGCTTAGGTCCATTAGGTGAAGTATCAAGCAGATTTCTGATATTAGATCACTCCTTCATTCTTAGCATAGAACTTACTTTATCACAGTATTTTATTTTGTGAATTCACTGTTATTTTGACCTAAACTCTATTTTCTTATGTAAAAGTTGTACATCCAAACACTGGCTCTTCAAATGATAGATCTTCTGGTGGGAAAGGTATATTAATACCCTGTGGAATTTGAATCTCCTTCCAAAATTGTAAACCAAAGGCAAAATCTCATTCTGAGAAGAATTTCAGAAGCAAATGCTATCATCTGTAACTTTTAGCTACCGAAACAGACACTCTTATCACTTGAATTTGTACCACTTGACTAACCTTTGATTGTGTACAGATTATTCTAACCTCTCAGCTGCTCTTCAGCCTACTGCCTGGAAGAAGAATGAATTCACTTACTGAAATTTGGTACGTAAACATTTTTTTCTGGGAAATATTTTTCTTCTAAATCTATGATATTACTCAGGATTCTCCAGAGAAATGGAAACATAGAACGGAGAGGTTATTTTATACATAGCCTTATTGCATCTGTATCTATATCTATTTCCATGTCTTCCTGTTAAGGTTATATATACAATGTCTATCAGGCTATGGAATTGGCTTAGGTGACCCCAGTAGGGGGTGGGAGGTGAAAGCCCCTACAGTCTGCAGTTGGCAGCTGGAGACCTAGGAAAACTGGTGGTATAGTTGCAGTCTGAGATCAAAGGCCTCTGAGCCAGGAGAGGGACAAGGCCTGGGACAAGGAAAGGAGAAGATGAATATTTCAGTTCAACTAGGCACAAAGAAAAGAGTGAATTCTCTTTTCCTGCCCTTTGGTTTTGCTCAGGCTCTCAAGATTGAATCATGCCCCCCACATAGGGGAGGGAAGTCTCTTTTACTCAATTCACTTATTCAAATGCTAATCTCAGTCAGAAACACCCTTTAAGACACACTCAGAAATAATGTTTAGCCAAATATCTGAGTACCCTGTTCCTCAGTTAAATTAATACTTAAAATGAAGCATCAGATCTGTTGACAAGAAAAACCAGAATCACATAGAAAAACTAGATGAAAGTGAAAGGTACACTTTCAGAGCAATCTATCTTCTTGGTTTTTCCTTGGAGATATGTCAACTCTCTTGGATTTTGACAGAAGTCATTCAGAAAACACATTATGTCAGTACACCACAGATCACTATTGTTCCTTAGGAAACATGGTTGTTAGACTTGGTGAGCAGAATGCAGCAGCTATCCTGGAAGAACTTCATAAGTCACGTGAATGATTTCAGTACAAGTTACCTTCTATTTGGAATTCATGACACAGTAGCTCCAAATACTTGTTAAGTGTCTGTGGCACTAGTTGGAAAATTACAACCTGCTAGCCAAATTCAATTCACCTCCTGCTTTTGTATATACATTTTTATTTTGACACAAATACTCCTTCTAGTCCAAATTGTCTATGTCTCATTTTTTCATTACAATGGCAGCGTTGAGTTGTTACAGAACCCACATGGTCTTCAGTCTAAAATATTTTTTATCTGCCCCTTTATACAATGTGTTTTCTCATCCTTGGTCTACTTAGGGTCCTAGAGAGAATTCATGTATTCTTCTGCAAATTAGTATTCCCTTCTCCAGTAAACCATGATGAAGAACTATCGGTGTGATTTTAGAACACCAAAATGTTGTAACTTGTGCTGTTCATCAATTATGTATCTTTTGATTTTCTTAACTAAAATATTATACTTCCTTAGCAGTACTGTATTATTAAGTGATAGTGGAAGACATATGTCATGAGAAGCCAAGTCAAATTCCCAAAGCATCTACTTGTTTTGTTAAAGATTTTTTCTTACACTAAAACGTACATCCTATGAATATAACTTAGAAATTTCCTGTGTCAAATAGATGGAAGAAGATAAACTTTGCTTTTCTTTGCAGTTGGTTTTGTACTATATGCTGATACAAATCCGAAGGAACATTTTCTGAATTTTTAGTGCATATTTGTAGTTGGCTTTGGTCTTGAAAGATAAGGGTAAAAGAATACAGCTTTCTCTCCATTCATGAAACCTTCCATTCTCCTCCCTGTTCTCCCAGTGAGCCATATTTTTAACCATGAATTTGATTGTTCCGTATGCCTGGATGGAGACAGGGTCAGAGGAACATATTTGCTTCAATTCACAGACAGTATCGACGAATTGGGCAGTGTGGACCAGGAGTGGGTAAGAATAAGTTTGGAGGATTAGTGTCATGGAGACTAGATAAGAGGAATAGAATGAATCTTTCAGAATGGACATAGACTTTGTTCATATGTGACCTATGTGAGCTGCACAAATGTCACTCAGGATAGATAAAATTCTCAGTTTTCTGAAAGACGTGTCTGTTAAAATACTATGATTTGTCATTATTTTAGGAGATACTAATATATCCAGATATTAACCAAGGCAATTAAGGTTTTGTTCATAAATACAGTTATTCAAAAGCATTGTTTTAAAATTCTATTTTCTTTGTTTAAAATTCTATCATCTTTGTTTAAAGCATTATTTTAAAATTCTATTATCTCTTTTTTCTTTTATTTTTTGGTATTAATTATTTTTTATCCATTTTCCTTTGCAACTTCATCATGTTATTAAACCTTTGTCCATAGTGTACATTTTAGTTCAGAATTTTATGGGATTTTTATAAACAACTGATGTTATGTGTTTCTAATTATATTATGTTTGGCTCAGAGAGTATGATTTCTTGATGTTGATTCTGTGAATTATGATATAGCTAATTGTTCACATTTGGCAATGCAGTTGCGCTAGATCAGTCAGAGTTTAATCAGAGAAGCAGAATTGATAAGATAATTATTAAGAGAATTGTGATAGAATTGGGCCTCTGCCATCTTGGGACCTGCCTCAGTAAGTTTGGATTCCCAGAGCAAGTCATCAGGAAGGGAAGCCTGAAACGCTTGGGCAAAAGGTAAAGCTGTTGTCCACACATAAATTTTCTTCTTCAGTTGAACCTTAGCTCTGATTTTAACTCATTGTATCAGAACCCACTCTCAGATTATCTAGGATTATCTCTTTTACTTTAGGTCAATTTATGATAGATTTTAATCACATCTATGAAATACGTTCACAGCAATATCCAGATTAGTACTAAATTAAATTATTGGGGACAGTAGCCTAACCAAGTTTAAAAATCAAAATGACCATCTCATATGCTGAAAACAATACATAAATAAAAAATGTGCTGTCCATTTTATTTCATAAATTTTATTTCTTCCCTTTGTATTTATGTAAAAACTTGATGGCTACCAATTTATTATGGTACGAAATATGTACAAAATGTGTTATTTATGCTAGTTATTATCTCCTCCTTTAATGTTTTTCACATGATGTTTATATTTGTTGTGAATAGTAGATATTATGTTTGCTGTTACCAGAATGCATCTTTCACAGGTAACATATTTCTGATTTTAATTAATTAATTATCTCAGAATTTTATTTATCAGTGAGCACTGTAAAGACAGATTAGTGCTCCTATACTGCAGTCTACCTCACAGAAAAGAGCCCTTTTGGATGTTACTAAGTTTCTGGTATGTCAAACACAGACTCAATTCAACTCCATAAGGTTAACCCCCAGTTTCCACCTCACTTTATACATAGCCTAAAATCTCTTCGTTGTAGAAAATATTTCATTAAGTTGTAATTATAGTGCTTAAATGTAAAGCAAAAAGGCAAACACCAATCCATCTTGGAATGCAAGAAAAAAAACAAAAACAGGACCCATTAAAAGCCCTCAGTTATCCTATATCATGGCTGCTGTATTCGGCTTCTTTAGGTCTCTAAAGGACAAAACAACTTATAGAATTGCAAGCCCACATTTAAATTTCTTTGTTATATCCAAAAGCAAGAATAAACCTTCTAATTTCCTACCTTGAAAGTTAAAATTTTTGCATACTGTTTTCCAGATTTATATTTTTTAGAACTATGCATTCCACTACTATAATATTTCAGTGATATCTATAGGCATGCCAAAATATTACACGGAGTGACAAGATTGGTTTTAAGGTAGTTTTTTTGTCAATATATTTCTACTTTGCTATACTGCACAATAGTACATTCTTCTAAACACATACAAAAACATATTCAATTCAAAACTAATCGAACTGAAGCATTAATATTCTAAGTTATCTTCAAAGAAATTTCATCCAATTTATTAGAAAGCAAAACCATTTAATGTGTATATACAGATGTATTATGGCCCTAGATTAAGATAATGACTCTGCAACAAAATATGTGCAAAGCTAACCGTCCGCCCTTCATAGTCTATGGATATCATTCCCCCTCCTCCCCAGGTCTCCACCAGCAGCCCTCAGACACACATACCTACTTTCTCATGTCTGCTTTGGGGATCCTTGCTGTGGCTGACTTTCCACTGTGTTCTTCATCCCTTTAGGATTTTTTTATGGTTTAGGACACATTTAACTCATCTGTTAATATTACATGCTGGTAAAATAACACATGCAATGCCTAAAACAAAATAATTCATCTAAGTGTGAGAATTTCTGGAATCACAATTGTAGGAGAGTTGATGTGGCTCTTTTTTTTTTCAATAAAAGTGATTCAACATCATGTAAGTCTTCATAGTCATAATTCTGTGAATCACATAAAATGGAGTATAGTTTATTAAAATACGGATAGGTGAGTAAAGGAGTGAGTCATATTGCATATGCAACAGCATTGTTTAATGATAATCATAAAATATTAGTGCTAACATTTTAGTGATTGTATTCAATTGAAATATTGTTTCCTCAGATAACTACAAAAACTTGTGATTACATAAATGTTTTACGGTGCAGTAAATTAAGTCATAAGGTAAATTAATAACAATATTCTAAAGTCACCCGTGACATACAAACTTGACAAAAATGGTTCTCTTGTTAAAACTACTTTCACTGTAAGAAATATATCATAATCTTTTATATATAAATGTGAATGTGACATATATGATATTTACTTAGCAACTTCCAGTAAAATCATTCATAAATAAGGATTAATTTTAATAACTCTCAATTTATTAAATTTTGATTATATGCTATATGACTTTGTTCTTCATTATGATATATGTATATTATTAAAAAATTAAAATGGTTCTTTAATCATTATGCCTTACTCTGGTCACTTCCCTTCCTCACCAGAGATGATCATTATTTTTTTCATATTATAAAAGTCATAGGCAGGACTGGGAATATAGCTCAGTGGTACAGCACTTGGGTATTATGAACAAGGCCCTGGGTTCAATTCTCAGCAATACACACACACACACATACACACAAACACACAGAATCATAGATAATATTAAATGATTTTCAATATTTTTTCAAATAATTTGTGTTGAACACTCTTCAGAAACTTTTTAAATCAATTTCATAAAAGAATGTCCATATAAAAACATGTAGATCTAACATTCCCTTATATATGCTTTGCACTCAATTTTGTGATTCACTATGTTTTATGTAGACATTGATATTTGATAGACATGTAGATTCTTTTTATGTACTAAATGTTGTTAACATCTAGGATATCTTATGTATGTCAGAAGAGTTTCTCAGTGTTAGATATTTGAAGAACAAGTATGGGGTCACAGCAAGAAACATTCATAATATTTTAAGTAACTGTATTAAGTTACCTACTACATTGATTTGTAAATTCATACTCTCAAAAATGCATTAAATACCATTTCTCTATACTTTTGTCAAATCATATATTTATTGACTGCATTTGATATATTTTTAGTGATATTAAAATATGTATAATTTTAATGTTTAAGAAATTTAATTCAGAATCTCTTATGATGCTGTGCTAGTGAAGAGAGACAATTTTCATAATATCTTAGTCATATGATTGACTGTGAGAGTAAGATGTCTATATGAATTCATGGATACCACTTGTTGGGATATCAATGTAACTAGTAATAATGGTGGCAGTGTCTGGTAAAAAGAGAGATAGAAAGGAAGCAGGCTGTTGTTTCCATTTAAAATCCACTGAAAAAGAATCAACATAATTTAGTAGTGTATTCATGAACAGGTCATTTCATTTCCATATAAACTCAGTCTTACATTTCAAAGGTCATCAAAATTAATATTGCACATTTTATCCAAGTTTCTTTAGATTATATCAAAGGGAGTACTCCCTTAATTTTATTTTGTATAGTGTAAAGCTTCATATGGAGATATTGCCATCGTTAGAGAACTAAAAGAAAACCCCAACAAACTTTCTTTATTGGAGAGAAAATATTGTTGTATTTATTTGGCACAGAGGTACATTGGTTAGAATAGCTCCCCGCCCCCACAACAAAGCTGGTTAATGGAATGCCATTGAAAAATGTTCTGATTTAACTACATGATGGTACATTTGGGAGTCCTCAGAAATAGACTCCTTTGTTTATATTAGACGTAAAGACATTTTAAATCCAAAACCTTCATTGGAGATTTACACGTATTCTCTCCTGCTGTAGCTAATAAAAGAATTTTGCTTTATTCTTTCGTTTTAATTATGTGTTCTCTTCCTTTGGTCTTCTCTAGGGATGCTGCTACTTAATAATATTGGCTCCAATTGACATATTACATAGTCCTTTATAGACAATGAAGAAAGAATAAGGAGTTCACTTATAATTTAGAGAAATAATGAGCAAGCTATCGTCGTCTGCCAGTAGAGGAGAGCGTGCTCCAGGCACAGGAACAGAAAATCAGCTGCCAGACCCTCTGGTCCTCTCTCCATTGATCTTAGCCTCTTTCCAGAGTTCCCAAGTGGTCAGTGTGTTTGGAACAACAGCTCACTGATGCCCATTTAAAAATGACAAATGCATTTGGTACAGGAACTTTATTAACGTAAAAAATTAAGATAATTCTAAAAATTACCTGAAAGAATTAAATTTTGCAGAGTTTTCTTTATTTTAAGCGACTAAATCTGATCAGGAGAACATTTTTGTTTTTTCTGTTTTTTTTTTTTTTTTTTTGTTTTGTTTTGTTAAAGACAACCTAATCAAAACTAAAATTCTTTCAGGACTGTATTTTCCTCTCACAGCTATTAAAGTAACAACACCCGGGCACCAAATAAATGTATACATTACACATATTAAGGAAAGGCATGATTTATAATGCTTACATAAATTTTAAAAGAAAATGAAGTATTCATGAAAAAAATCTAATTTATATTGCTTTGTTGTTATTTTAAAATATTCCTGTTGGTAGATCTGAAAAATTTGCCATATCAAAATGTAGGAAAACATCAGAGACTATTTTTATAAGGTACTAGGACAGAGAAGCAGATATCTAGAGCACAACAGTTTATCAATGATGACTCAGAAATCAATGGTAGATAATATGTATATATTTAGAGAGTATAAATATATATTTGCACAAACATAAGCATATATAAATTAACATATAAACATATATGTTTATATGTATATAAATATACATATAAATATGTATATTTATATATTAAAACTCATATATTTAGAGAGAAAGAGATGATAGATACTAGTCAGGGAAACGATCCAGATGAAGAACAAATGTCCATTTAAATAAGACAAAGAGAAAGGAAACTCAACATTGTAAGTTAGTTTAGAAGTGAAAATTAAACCACACTGGGGTACCGATACACATGTATTAGAATGTCTACAAACAAAATATATCAATAGTTAAGTGCTGGTGAGACCAGGGAAAAAGTGGAACTGTACATTTTTTTATGAAAATGTAAAATGGTGTATTCACTTTGGAAAAATGAGTTTTTTGAGTTATCTTTTCTTTTCCAATATTTGGATACATAGATATTTGTGATTCTCCAATTCAACTCTTTGGTATTTGTCAAGAAAAAATAGAAATATATGGCCATGAAAATGGAAGGATGTCAGTGTTCATAGAAGCATTATTCATGACATCTGAACAGTGGGACTGATCCAAATGTTCACAAATGGGAAATGGATGATTGAACTGTAACATATTCATACTTGGACTGCTATTCAGTGATAAAAAGGAATGAAGTACTGCTGACTAAGAACCACAGACATACCTCAAAACTAAAAGAAACCAGATACAAAGGCAATATGTGTTATATAAATCCTTTTATCTAAAATATCCAGAAAAGAAAAATCTATACACCCAGAGAACAAATTAGTGATTGATGATCAGGGCCTGGAGGTAGAAGGTGAGATTGACCACTAATAAGAGGCAGTGATATATGGGTAATATTACTATTATAAAGTAGAATTTTGATGATGTTTGAACAACTCTGGAAATTTATTAAAAATCAGTGAATTGTGCATTTCAGTGTAAAATGGTCAAATGTTATGGTACATAAATTACACCTCAATGAATCCGTTAAAAGTAAGTACAACAAGATGACATATGTAGCATAGACAAATGATATGTGAAGCAAAGACAGAAGAATTAAGGAGAAAAACTAACAATCCATATCATGTAACATAAATCAGGTAATCTCTCTTCTGTTTTCCAACAAAAGCATACTAACCTGGAGCTGACCATCTTGAGTCAATTTGAAATTCTAATTTACTGAATAAGTATACTCTATAGATGGGGCAACAAAGAAAGAAAGTCATGTAATTGAAGGCACCACTGCTGAATATGAACCTTTGAAACTGCATGGAAAATGTTAAGACAGGTAGATTTCTAATCAAAAGACACCTTCCAGAAATATTATAAACTGGTTGCTACAGGATTGGTGATTAGTCCCCAGCCTTAGTCCTCCCTTTTCACATCTGGGTCAATTGATGAGAATACCTGGGTGTTTTCTTGCTTGGCCCAGGTAGGAAATTCAAATCATGCAAACACCTTCCCTCTGGAGCTTGCATGATTTGACCTTTGATCAAATCAAATCTCCACCTGAATTCAGGAGGAATTCAGGGCTGTCCATGCTTTCCTCTAAGTGGGAACCCTCACTCTGGCCCTACTGTTCAACTGCAACAGAAACCCAGGCTCGTCTCCTTTCCTTGCTCTCCAAAGCTATTTCACATGTGCTAAACTACTTAAGTAATAAATTTTTTCTACCCTTTTGGTGTGTGGGGCCATCAGCCTTGATATCTGAATCAAACTTTGAATGTGAGTGTATCTGCCTCTGAGGCAACTGAAAAGATTGCCATCTATCATGTGAAAAGTGATTGAGGAAAAAGGAAGATCTTAATCCTTTAACTTAGACTTTGATAATGTGTGTGGTAGTCATAATTATTTTCTTATGCAGTAGCTCCCCTTTCCTTCTCAATAAAAGAATGTAATTTTTAATTCAGATTGATTATATATATATATATATATATATATATACAGAAAAATATGAAAGAAAATTTTTCACATATCCAAAGACTGAAGTAGCTGATAATTAAAGATGCCTTTTGACCAAGTTCGGACCAATCTCAAGTAAGCAGAATTCTGAAGGAAAAGAAATTTCTGGGAAATCTACTATTTTCCTAATTAATGACAATATATTTTCTCCATTGCACATATTTTTGCTTTGTGCCTTCCCCCTTTGTTGAGCCTAAGGAAGAATATGGTGCTCAGAGGTAGCACAATTATTGAGTTTCCCTAAGGATGAAAGTATCATGACAAGACAGGTGAAAAAGAAACAGGTCATTGTGGGGTTGCATTCTGGGGTGCATGCCTCATGATATATTAGTGAGAGAGAAAAAAACAAATGAAACCTCACCCAAACTTATTCACTTAAGCCAATCATTAGATCTTGTTACACTGCAACCAAAGACATAGATGTGTGTGTGTGTGTGTGTGTGTACATGTGTATGTATATATGTATTTATACAAACACACATATACATATGTTACACTATGTATATGTACATACACTATATGTACATATATATACATACATACACATATAAACATATTACATATGTTACACTAAACTGTCACTCAAGGGAACCAGGTGAAGTTCATGTTTGAGATAGGAGCTGTTAAGTAAGAACATTCTTCTTTCCAATCTCATGTCACTCTGATAACAACAATAACAGTAATGACAAACTATATCATGATCTCATTACTTTTAAGGAAGAATGTTCAATTGGAAAAATTGGGGGTATTGAGTTTAGAAACAAAGAGATTTTACAACTGCCTCCTATCATTTTTCTTTTCTGTGGAAATCAGGACCATCCTGGAGCATGGTCCTCTTTGTTCTCACTTTGGAAGGGTTGGCATCAGATCTATTTTGCTGCCACCATTATTCTCCCTCCCCACACCATTTTGCAACCCAGATTGTTAGTCTGTGAACATCCCAGCAAGCTATTGGTCCACTCATCAGCCTGTGAACATTCTCAGCAGTCATTGGTCCAGATTGTCAACCTGTGAACATCCTAGTCAGTCATTGGTCCACTAATCAGCCTGCAAACATTCTCAGCAATCATTGGTCCAGACTGCCAGCCTGTGAACATTCTCATCAGTCATTGGTCTGTTATTAGCCTGTGAACTACTTAAGAATAGCTCTCCCACCATTTTCTCTCCTCTCTCCTCCTGGCTTTCATACTCTCTCCTTCTGGCTTTTCACTCTCTCTCTTGCTGGTGCTCTCTCTCTTGCTCTCATTTTCTCTCTCACCCTGCAGGGAGACACTCTGCCTGTCTGCTTAATAAAATCTCTTGTGTGAGTTCCTGTGTCTGGAGTGGTTTCTGGATGCTTTCAGGAATCACATGTGTAGAAATGGTCTTTTCACTCTAAGTTAAGAGCTTAGAGTGAAGAAGAATTTTTATTTTCAGATGTTGGGGGGTGGGGGTCCATTTCAAATAACTGTGCAATTAAGAGTATAGAAAAAAATCAAACAATGAAGTATAACTTCTTACATACTACTTTCACATAGTAGCACTGAAGATTTGGTTAATCCACACCCAAAAAATACTTCTCATGGTGGTGAGTAAGCAGTGTATGCTGTGATGCTATAGAAAATCCTCAGACCCTTTCTTGGCACAGTGTTTAATTTCATTCTTTTCCATGAATGAGTAAAAACTCTTCAGAGGAACTGGCTGCAATTATTGCTATATCTTCCTCTTAACAGTTGTTCCTACCTGACACTATTGGATATTATATCTATTGTTTCTTCTTGTCTCTCACTAGAATACAACCTCTTTATGAGAATAAGGTCATTTACTTGTTCTCATCTGCATCTTTAATTTCAAAATAGTAACAAAATAAAGCAGACAGTAAATAAATATATATATCACTAAAATTAAAATGTCAAAAATTCCTTTATTTCCAGTAATCAATGAGTAGGCATCATTTTTCATACAAACTATTGTAATTGGGAAGATTCTAGAAACAATAGGATATTTGATCATTATCATCATTCCAACTTTTAAGAAAATTATATTATTTTCTAACACCTGTATAGCTGGTTGACTCTGCACCTCAGAGATGTATTACTTCGGTTATATTCTATTTATAAGCCTGCATACTCAATTACAATATTTCTTTGAAAGTATAATAGGAAAATAAAAATAACTACATGAGATTTTTTCTCATAATATAATACAGCATAATTCATTGAAATCATCCACTCTACTAACTAACATTAACCTGAGTGATGCTTTTGCCTATAACTAGAAAAAGAAAGTTGTTGTATTATGCAATTTTCAAATTACTTCTAGAATTTTTTTTCTGTTTAAAAAGATTTTGCTTTCTCATAAGCAGTATATGCAATACAATTTATTACATAGTAGTAGGAATTCTTCAATAAATATATTCTCAATTGAATATATTCATGATTTGTGAATATCAGAAGGAACAGTGTGATACTGTGTTTATCAAGATTTATATACTAAAAGATTTGGAATTATCATTTATATATTTTTAAGTTCCTTAACATATGGCAGAGAGAGAGAGAGAGAGAGAGAGAAACTTGTGAATAGTCCATAGTGTATGGTCATTCAATGCTTATCTCTGGAAACACCTGGAGCTATGGTATTGAACCTTGAACAAAATAGGGATAAAATCCTATAACCAGAGATTTATAATTTTCTCATTAACCCTGTAACAACTAGGCATTTTTATTGGAAATGTATAGCTTACTGTTCTGCACTTGATTTATGTGGTCTCTCAGGCTGTTTTTGGCTATATAACCACTGGGGTATTAAAGACCCCTCAGTACTTTTGTGCTCTGGATTCCCTGAGACTATGATGTGACCGATTTATCTTGGTAGTTTAGTGGTTTATGATCTGGAGATTAAGCTGGTTCTGTGAAATTGAATGAAGGCCTTGAAAGTTCCTCCTTTGTGGATGCCTTGTATAATTTTCATATTTGCTTGTTATTTTACCTGTCCTTTCTTTTTATTAACACTTTGTGTAAGTATACTTTGTGGTCTTGTGAGTGCTTTCAGTTCTTTGACCCTGAAATTGTGGCAGTTGACCCTGAAACAATTCTTTACCCAGTAATCTCCATGGCCACCAGTGCTTACTTTGGGAGAGAGATGTAGAGCAGGATGACAATTTAGAATTTTTGAAGCCAGGCTGGCTGGTGAGCCAAACTTGTTTGAAGAGATTCAAGAGTTCATGCTGCTGAGAAAAAAAAGCTACTAAAGAAAATTTGGAGCTAAGGAAAATAGTTAAAGGATTAAAAGGGAATTGAAATGACAAAGGGAATACTAAGTGAGTGTTTGTGAATATGGAAGACTCCAAGTTTGCCAAATTGGCCAAGTTACAGACAGTAAACTTGCCTGTAAGGGAAATGACATGCTGTCAGAAAGTTGTGTGTGTGTGTGTGTGTGTGTGTGTGTGTGTGTGTTTGTGTGTTATAGAATTTGGACATGACTCTCCTCTCACTGAAATCACTAAAAGAACTGTACAAGTTACAGGGGCAGAAATTGAATCAAGAAACAACTGAAACCGATACATTTATTTGAGGAGAGAAGTCATGTTGTACAGTGATATAAACAATTACCTGTGGAGCTTCTTATCAAGTGGATTTAACTTACTGGTGACCAAAAGCACTTTCCCTTTGGCAAGATTCTGCCAAATGGAAGGGAATTTTGGAAGACTCTTAAGGTCCTCAACTAATAGAAATTGTTCAGAAATGAAAAGAGACAAACTAACCCCAGTCTCTGAGCTTTATAAGTTGGTAATATGAAAAGCAGATCTTAAAAAGGGAAATTTTCCAACTTCTCCTTTAGATATTAAGTATATATAATATTCCCTGTGGGACTGTGGGAACACTGATAATTCAAATAACTTTAACTTGGCTATATGATACCAAAGGTTCTCCAGACTTTGTACCAAGGTATTATTGATTACTGGTGTTCCATTTCCTATTCTGTTGGTGAGCCTTATTCTTGTGAGTGCAGAATGATGAGAGGTCATACTTTTACTAGTCCTAATCTACTGAATATGATTGCACGATGAAAATTTGGATTATTAGGGAGGAAAGAAACAATCAAAGAAAAAGGATGAAAAAGGCCATTGGGATTAAACTAAGAGAACATGTATAATTTTTTTATATGTGAAAAATGAAGAAATAAATGAGAAAGCAACTAAAATCATTATAAGAGATTAGTCTACCTGTTCTAATAATTTCTGACACTCTTTAAGGATCTTGACAGTATTTTCTCAATTTGTCCTACTCTTAAAGAATTTCAAAAACCTACTCTTACCACCAAAGCAGAACTTTTCATTCTAAGTATCTATTAAAATAATGCAAGAACAGAAAGTAAATTAAGATCCTGAAGAATCAGAAGGTCCGTGTCTGGGTGTAAATGTCAGGAACTGGGAGTGCAATTTGCAATGATATAAATATAATGACCTAGCATATAAATATAATGGCCTAGAGGTGATGAGAAATGATTATAGGAATCATTAGACATGGGTGTTTAACTTGTAGTTATAGTTAAGTCTCCAAACTAAAATTTGAGGAGTAATGATAAAATGATGCTCTTATGGAAAATGAGCACACCCCATAATAATATATTGGTATCTAAATATCATTTTTCATTAAAACAAAAACAGTACTCCTTGGATAAATGGTTTTTCTATACCTGGGGTGGGAAAAGCACAAGATGAGTATCCAGCATCTTGTACTACAAATAAATCGAGAAGTGCTCAAAAAACAAAGGAAAGAGGCATGTCAAATAGAAACACAAGGCAATCTCAAAGAACTGTCAATGGTTAAAGCTGGAACAATTTGAGCAATAAAATATATAATGGATTGTAACTCAAGGTACAAAATGCACATTCACACACCCATATTAAATTAAATAAATGGTTGAGTTAATAAAGAATAGATATTTTAGAAGAATTCTAAATAACTAATGTAGATATATTCTTTCCCAGAATGTAAACATGAGTTCTTGCCCCCAACATTTTTGCAGATGGACTAGATTTAGTAACACACTTGCAAAGATAGTAGAAACCTTACAAGTACTGCATAACCAAATAGTGAAGATAAGCATCATCAGTCAGCGTTTATATCACACACTTCCTGATGGGCTGAGGAGATCACTTCACCTCTTTGTTATCCTTTACAAAAACACTTACCTCTAGTTTAGGCATGATGTAAACATGAGATAATCCCAGATTTCAGGATATTCTACAGAATCTTTGTGTTCTTCAGGGTCCCTGAAAACATTTTCAAGGGAAACTCTTCCAGAGAGGAAGAGAATTGGAAAATGTAACAGCTAAATACAACAAGCTACATTTGATTGGACTCTGGAATAGGAAGAGAATGTTAGTGGGGAAAAACAAAACCTGATAGACGACCAAATAAAGTCTGGAATTTACTCCAGACTTTTGTAATGCACTGATGTCAATTTATTTGTTTGCTTTCTTGCTTTAGTTTTGAAAATGTTACCATGGTGATGCAAGATGCTAACAATGCTGGGGGCTGGGTTATTAATGCAACTATTATTTTCATAAGCTTTGCAGTTTTCCTGAAATCTGTTTTTTTTTTTTTTATTGTAAACAAATGGGATACATGTTGTTTCTCTGTTTGTACATGGCGTAAAGGCATACCATTTGTGTAATCATAAATTTACAAAGAGTAATGTTGTTTGATTCATTCTGTTATTTTTTCCCTTCCCCCCACCCCTCCCACCCCTCTTTACCCTCTATACAGTACTTCCTTCCTCCATACTTGCCCCCCTCCCTAACCCCAACTCTAACCCTAACACTAACCCTTCCCTCCCCCCCATTATGTGTCATCCTCCACTTATTAGCGATATCATTCGTCCTTTGGCTTTTTGAGATTGGCTTATCTCACTTAGCATGATATTCTCCAATTTCATCCATTTGCCTGCAAATGCCATAATTTTATCATTCTTTATGGCTGAGTAATATTCCATTGTATATATATACCACAGTTTCTTTATCCACTCATCAATTGAAGGGCATCTAGGTTGGTTCCACAGTCTGGCTATTGTGAATTGAGCAGCTATGAACATTGATGTGGCTGTATCTCTGTAGTATGCTGATTTTAAGTCCTTTGGGTATAGGCCAAGGAGTGGGATAGCTGGGTCAAATGGAGGGTCCATTCCAAGTTTTCTAAGGAATCTCCACACTGCCTTCCAGAGTGGCTGCACTAATTTGCAGTCCCACCAGCAATGTATGAGTGTACCTTTCTCCCCACATCCTCTCCAACACCTATTGTTGCTCGTATTCTTGATAATCGCCATTCTAATTGGGGTGAGATTGAATCTTAGGATGGTTTTGATTTGCATTTCTCTTATTACTAGAGATGTTGAACATTTTTCCGTATGTTTGTTGATTGCTTGTAGATCTTCTTCTGTGAAGTGTCTATTCATTTCCTTAGCCCATTTGTCCACTGGATTATTTCAATTCTTGGAGTAGAGTTTTTTGAGTTCTTTATAGATTCTGGAGATTAGTGCTCTATCTGAAGTATGATTGGCAAAGATATTCTCCCACTCTGTAGGCTCTTTCTTCTCATTGCTGATAGTTTCCTTTGCTGAGAGAAAGCTTTTTAGTTTGAATCTATCCCAGTGGTTGATTCTAGCTTTTATTTCTTGTGCTATGGAAGTCCTGTTAAGGAAGTCTAATCCTAGAACAACAAGGTGAAGATTTGGACCTACTTTTTCTTCTATAATCTGCAGAGTCTCTGGTCTGATTCCAAGGTCCTTAATCCATTTTGAGTTTAGTTTTGTGCATGATGAGAGGTATGGGTTTAGTTTCATTCTGTTGCATATGGATTTCCAATTCTCCCAGCACCATTTGTTGAAGAGGCTATCTTTTCTCCATTGCATATTTTTGGCACCTTTGTCTAGTATGAGAAAATTGTATTTATTTGGGTTTGTGTCCATGTCCTCTATTCTGTACCATTGATCTACCTTTCTATTTTGGTACCAATACCATGCCGTTTTTGTTACTATTGCTTTGTAGTAGAGTTGAAGATCTGGTATTGCAATACCCCCTGTTTCACTCTTCCTGCTAAGGATTGCTTTAGCTATTCTGGGTTTCTTATTCTTCCAGATGAATTTCATAATTGCTTGCTCTATTTCTGTAAGGTACGTCATTGGGATTTTAATTGGAATTGCATTGAATTTGTATAGCACTTTACGTAGTATGGCCATTTTGACAATATTAATTCTGCCTATCCAAGAACATGGAAGATCTTTCCATCTTCTAAGGTGTTTTTAATTTCTTTTTTTAGTGTTCTGTAGTGCTCATTGTAGAGGTCTTTCACCTCTTTTGTGAGATTGATTCCCAAGTATTTTATTTTTTTCGAGGCTATTGGGAATGGGGTAGTTTTCCTAATTTCTCTTTCTGAAGATTCATCACTTATGTATAAAAATGCGTTGGATTTATGGGCATTGATCTTGTAACCTGCTAATTTACTGAATTCACTTATGAGTTCTAAGAGTTTTCTGGTGGAATTTCCAGGTTCCTCTAAATATATAATCATGTCATCAGCGAACAGGGATAGTTTGAGTTCTTCTTTTCCAATTCGTATCCCTTTAATTTCTTTGGTTTGTCTAATTGCTCTGGCCAGAGTCTCAAGAATGATGTTGAATAGAAGTGATGAAAGAGGGCATCCCTGCCTTGTTCCAGTTTTTAGGGGGAATGCTTTCAGTTCTTCACCATTTAGAATGATATTAGCCATGGGCTTAGCATTAATGGCCTTTACAATGTTAAGGAATGTTCCCACTATCCCTATTTTTTCTAGTGTTTTGAGCATGAAGGGGTGCTGTATTTTCTCAAATGCTTTTTCTGCATCTATTGAAATAATCATGTGATTCTGACTTTAAGTCTATTAATATGGTGAATTACGTTTATTGATTTCCTGATGTTGAACCAACCTTGCATACCTGGAATGAAGCCCACTTGATCATGGTGCACTTTCTTTTTAATATGTTTTTGTATGCGATTTGCTAAAATTTTGTTGAGAATTTTTGCGTCGATGTTCATTAAGGATATTGGTCTGAAATTTTCGTTCCTTGATGAGTCTCTGTCTGGTTTAGGTATCAGTGTGATATTGGCTTCATAGAATGAGTTTGGGAGGGTTCCCCCCTCTTCTATTTTATGGAATACTTTGAGAAGTATTGGAATGAGCTCTTCTTTAAAGGTTTTGTAGAACTTGGCTGAGAACCTATCTGGTCCCGGACTTTTCTTTGTTGGTAGGCTTTTGATGACTTCTTCTATTTCAGTCCTTGAAATTGGTCTATTTAAATTGTTTATGTCCTCCTCGTTCAGTTTAGGCAATTCATATGTCTCTAGAAACCTGTTGATGTCTTCGAAATTTTCTATTTTGTTGGAGTATAGATTTTCAAAATAGCTTCTAATTATGTTTTGTATTTCAATCCTGTCTGTTGTGATATTTCCTTGTTCATTCCAAATTTTAGTGATTTGGGTTTTCTCTCATCTTCTCTTTGTTAGTGTGGCTAAAGGTTTATCAATTTTGTTTATTTTTTCGAAGAACCAACTATTTATTTTGTCAGTTTTTTGTATTGTTTCTTTTGTTTCAATTTCATTGATTTCAGCTCTGAGTTTAACTATTTCCTGTCTTCTACTACTTTTGGTGCTGTTCTGTTCTTCTTTTTCTAGAGCTTTGAGCTGTAGTGTTAGGTCGTTTATTTGTTGAGTTTTACTTCTTTTATTAAATGCGCTCCATGAAATAAATTTCCCTCTAAGTACTGCTTTCATAGTGTCCCAGAGATTTTGATATGATGTTTCTTTGTTCTCATTTACCTCTAAGAATTTTTTAATTTCCTTCCTAATATCTTCTGTTATCCATTCATCATATAATAGCATATTGTTTAATCTCCAGATGTTGGAATAGTTTCTGTGTTTTACTCTTTCATTTATTTCTAACTTCAATCCATTATGATCTGATAGAATACATGCTAGTGTCTCTATCTTCTTGTATTTGCTAACATTAGCTTTGTGGCATAATATATGGTCTATTTTAGAGAAGGATCCATGTGCTGCTGAGAAGAAAGTGTATTCGCTCTTGGTTGGATGGTATATTCTATAAATGTCCGTTAAGTCTAAATTATTGATTGTGTTATTGAGATCTATGGTTTCTTTGTTCAATTTTTGTCTGGAAGATCTGTACAGTGGTGAGAGAGGCGTGTTAAAATCACCTAGTATTATTGTGTTATGGTCTATTTGGTTTCTGAAATTGAGAAGGATTTGTTTGACATACATGGATGAGCCACTGTTTGGGGCATAGATGTTTATGATTGTTATATCTTGCTGATTTATGCTTCCCTTAAGCAGTATGAAATGACCTTCTTTATCCCTTCTGACTAACTTTGGCTTGAAGTCCACATTATCGGAAATGAGGATGGATACTCCAGCTTTTTTGCTGAGTCCATGCGCATGGTATGTTTTTCCCCATCCTTTCACCTTTGATCTATGGGTATCTTTTTCTATGAGGTGAGTCTCTTGCAGGCAACATGTTGGATCTTTCTTTTTAATCCAATCTGCCAGTCTATGTGTTTTGATTGATGAATTCAGGCCATTAACATTCAGGGTTATTATAGAGATATGATTTGGTTTCCCAGTCATTTGGTTCATTTTTTAAATTTTATTTATTTATTTGTTTGACACAACTTGTTTCCTCCTTTATTTGACGATTCCTTTACGATAATTCCTCCCTTTGCTGATTTGCTTCTTTGTTTTTCATCTCTTCCTCATGGAATATTTTGCTGAGAATGTTCTGTAATGCTGGCTTTCTTTTTGTAAATTCTTTTAGCTTTTGTTTATCATGGAAGGATTTTATTTCATCGTCAAATTTGAAGGTAAGTTTTGCTGGGTATAAGATTCTTGGTTGGCATCCATTTTCTTTCAGGGCTTGAAAAATGTTGTTCCAGGCCCTTCTAGCTTTTAGGGTCTGGATTGAAAAGTCTGCTGATATTCGTATTGGTTTCCCCCTGAATGTAATTTGGTTCTTTTCTCTCACAGCCTTTAAAATTCTGTCTTTATTTTGTATGTTAGGTATTTTCATTATAATGTGCCTTGGTGTGGGTCTGTTGTAATTTTGTATATTTGGAGTCTTATGAGCCTCTTGAACTTGATTTTCCATTTCATTCTTCAGATTTGGGAAATTTTCTGATATTCTTTCATTGAATAAATTGTTCATTCCTTTGGCTTGTTTCTCTAGGCCTTCCTCAATCCCAAAAATTCTTAAATTTGGCCTTTTCATGATATCCCATAGTTCTTGTAGATTCTGTTCATGATTTCTTACCATCTTCTCTGTTTGTTCAACTTTGTTTTCAAGGTTAAATATTTTGTCTTCAATGTCTGAGGTTCTGTCTTCCAGGTGTTCTATCCTATTGGATATGCTTTCTATGGAGTTCTTAATTTGGTTTATTGTTTCCTTCATGTCAAGGATTTCTGCTTGGTTTTTTTTCAATATCTCTAACTCTTTATTGAAATCATCTTTTGCTTCCTGTATTTGCTCTTTTAACTGACGATTGGTGCGATCATTCAGTGCTTGCATTTGCTCTTTCATCTCATCGTTTGCTTCTCTGATCATTTTAATTATGTACATTCTGAACTCCTTTTCTGTCATTTCTTCTGTCATGCTGTCATTGGGTTTTATTGATGTAACATCTAGATTTGTTTGCAGCATTTTCTTTCCTTGTTTTCTCATATTGTTCAGGTATCAGTGGACCACTGAGATATTGCAGATTTCCTCTATTGACTTACAATGTCCCTGAAGATTTCTATATATATCCCCCCTTAGCCTTCAGTAGGCTGAAGTCTTGGAGGAAGTTGATAATGCGGTGCTCCACAAGGAAGCTGCCTCTCTAGGAGTGGTGGCCTTCAGGTGGGGTATAATCCCTGCTAGTGGGCAGAGGTGCCTCCACTTGTTGACCAATGGTCATGCAAAGGGGACCTAGGATGCGGGCTGAGGCAAGGCCTGTTTGGGCCTGAGTCTCTAGTTTTACCATCCTTGTGGGGAAACCTCACCCGGCAGGGAAGACTCACCCGGTGGGGAGGTCTCGCTGGTCAGTACCCTCCTAGAGGTTCCCCTCAATTTACAGCTACCGCCTGGGCTGGGCTGCCTTCCTCTGCAAATTTCCCAGGGGCCCGGCCCTACCTCTTGGGCCTGGGAGCCTCACCCTTCGCAGATGAATCTCCTTAGGCTACCCCTCCTCAGAGAATCTGCCCACAGGCCTGGAACCTTCGCTCCGCCCTAAGCCTGTCTCTGTGCGGCTCTTCCACCAAGAAGCCTCCTAGATCCTGGGACCCTGCTCTGCACCTAATCGCCTGGCTATGCGGCCCCTCCTCTGAGCAGCTACCTGGGGCCCCGTACAATCGCTCTGAGACCCAGAGACCCGCCACACGCCTCTTCTTCCAGACAGCCGCCCAGTATTCCAGTGCGGTCACTAGGAGTCCAAGAAACTCACTGTGTGCCTCCACCTCCCACCAACCACCCGTAGCCCTGGGCAATCAATCAGTTCCTCCTCCTTCTCCAGCTAACCCCCCGAGTGTTCAGGAGCGGTCACTCTGAGTGGCTCTGAATCCACGTGACCCGCAGCACGGGTCCTCTGAGCAACCGCCCGGAGCTCTGGTGTGGCCACTCCTGACCAAGCGACCCACCACGCTTCTCCTCCAGGCAGCCCCCCTGTGTACAGGCGCTGTCACTTTAAGTCCAAACAACTCACCACTCGCCTTCTCCTCTGAGCAGCCGCCTGGAGCGCTAATGCAGTCACTGCGAGTCCAAGCGACCCGCCGCGCTCCTCCTCCTCCTCCTCCTCCTCCTACTCCTCCGGGCAGGCCCCGGGGTTCAGAAGTGGTCTGAGTCCAAACAGCTCGCTACACAGCCCCTCCTCTGGCAACCGCCTGTAGCTCTGGTGTAGTCACTCTGAATCCAAGTGGCTGCGCTCCTCTTCCTCCTCCTCGTCCTCAGGGCAGGCCCCAGTGTCCTGAGTCCACACAGCTCTCCTCGCTGCTCCTCCCCTGGGCAGCCGCCAGAGCCCCAGTGGTTGCTCCGAGTCCCAGTGGTGTGCTGAGCGGCCTCCTTTTCAGCGCTCCCAGTTGTTCGAGTTCACTGCTCCAGCAGGGGGAGGGGCGTCTCGCTGGCAGCTCTACTTCACAAAGTTTCCTGCGTTCCGGGACCACCGTCCCATCCGGGACGCCTTCCCAACGGGTGAGAGTCACCCGGCTGCTTTGAGTTGGTCCCAAGTGTCTCAATATCTCCTCTTTTGAATCCTGAGTCCTGGAGCAACATGAAATGCAGCCACCCTCTAGGCCGCCATCTTGAAAACTCTTCCTGAAATCTGAAACAAAATAAATAAATAAATAAAACTATAGTATATAGAAACAGAGAGAGTAGAGGACTGAGAGTGTAACTCAGTTATCCAGCATTTGTTTATCATATGTGAGGTCCTGGGTTCAATTGCCAGAAGAAAAAGGAAAGAAAAAGAAAGAGATAAAGAAAGAAAGAAAAGGATAGAACTGTGAATGCCAGGTGCAAGAAATTGGGAGAAATGGAGAAATAAAGGTTCAAGAGTATATGGAGCATGAACACTTCAAGAGATCTAATGTATGATATGAGGACCACAGTACATATTATTGCACTATCTATTGAAAATTTTCCAGGAGAATAGATTTTAGGTACTGTTAACACACACACACACACACACACACACACAGGTGTGAGATGACAGATGTTAATTTGCTTGACAGAAGTATTTACCTCTATATGTATATTAAAACATGTACTACATCATAAATATATACATTAAATATTAAATTAAAAATCACAAGTTTAAGATGGTACTATTATATATGTAGTTTGTTTTATTGTCCCCTGTAAATTGACATTATTAGAAAGTTTATGGTATCTCAATGGAGAAAATTATTCAATTTAAATATCAATAAAAGAAGTGTCACATATACCTAATTCCATCATATTTTATGAGACATATTAGAAATCTTTAAAAATATATAAACAATTGATGAATTGAATTGGTCATATAAAATATTAAAGAAAATCTGAAGGCATATTTAAACTTTCAAATTCCTTGTCTAATATTCCAATGTGACCTATAAGATTTTCACTGATTGATTTTGAGATGCAAATACATCATAGCAGAAGACATCTCATACTATACCTGGAAAACTAGTTCATTCTCTTCTTATAAAGCAACTCAGATAAAAAGTTAATTAAATGAAACTTTGAAAATATTAAGTGCTATTGCTATAATAACCTACTACCAAACCAACACAATTAAAGCACTAAATCATAATCATAGTGATGGTGTCCTTGATTCCTCTGCTTTAAAACCAATCACCTAAGGACACTGGTGTCGTAGACTAGCAATGTACCTATTTGGATATTTTTTAGAAATTGATAATTATTAGTCTGTTGTTAGTCATTAATGGAAGCTGCTTTTATTACTGAGAGTCACAATTATTTTAAGACCTGATATAGACTGTGATCGTAGCTCAGTGGTAGAGCACTTTCCTAGTATGCGTGACACACTGTATTCGATTCTCAGTACTGTATATAAATAAAATAAAGGACTGTTGACAACTAAAAAAAAAATTTTAAAAACCCTGATATAACCGTCATGCCATAAGTTTTGCCATAATAACACTCTAAAAGAACGGAAAATGCAGGGAGATTCTCTCTAATCTAATGCCAATATTATATTCAAGAACATGAAACATGTTCAAATATGAGAACCAATATAATACGACACAGTGACAGAAAGAAAAAAAGTCATGTGATCATCTCAATGAAAAAAATTTGAAAGATTTCAACACACTTTAATGATAAAAATACCAAAAACAAACTAGATATAGAAGAAAAGTACTTCAACACAATAAAAGACTTACATAAAACACCCACAGCAAACATCATATTCAATGGTGAAACAGAAAGCTTTTCCTCTAATATCAGAACAATATTAGGATGCTTGCTTTCCTTACTTTTACTCAACATGGTACTATAAATTCTAACCAGAAGAATTAGACAAGAAAATGACAAAACAGGCAAACTTTTACAAAATAAAATTTAAGATAATTTAATCATAATGATTAGAAAAACTACTAGAACTTAGTAGACAAATTCAACAAAATTTCATGAAACAAAATCAATGTGCAAAAATAAGTTGTTTCTATATACTAACAATGAACACTCCAAAAAGAAATTTTAAAAAAATTTCCATTTGTAATAACATCTGTAATAACATCAAAAAGAATAAAATATGTAGGAATACTTTTATTGGGGGGGGGCAGTACCAGGGATTGAGCTCAGGGTCACTCAATCACTGAGCCACATGCCCACCCCTACTTTGTATTTTATTTAGAAACAGGGTCTCACTGAGTTGCTTAGTGCCTCACTTTTGCTGAGAGTGGCTTTAAATTCACGATCCTCCTGCCTCATCCTCCAAGCCACTGGGTTGTAGGCAAGTGCCACCATGCCCAGCAGGAATACTTTTAACCAAGTATTAATTAATATTGTTAAACTGTCAATATTACTCTAAGTGATCTACAGATGCAGTGCAATACCTATTAAAATCATAATGACCTTTTTATTTCCAGAAATAGAACCCACTTTAAATTCATATCAAATCTCAAGGGACCCCAAATAGCACACGAAGTCTTGAAAAGGAAGAACAAAGTCACAGACTTACATTTCCTGATTATAAAACTTATTAAAAAGTCACAGCCATCAAAACAATGTTGTGCTGACATAATGACAATCATGCAGACCACAGGAATAGAATAGAGTGGCCTGATATGCCCTTGCTGTATAGTCCAATAATTCTTGACAAGGATGCTAAGAATAGTTTTTCAACAAATGGTGCTGAGAAAACTAGATATCCATATGTAGGATAAAAGAATTTGGACCTTTACCTTACACTATAAATAAAATTTAACTCAAAATAGATCTAAGACCCAAATGTCAGAGTTAAATCTTTAACATTTAGTAGAAAACATAGGAAAAGCTTCTTGATATTGGATTTGACAGTATGAATTCTTGTATATAATACCAAAGTGCAAGAAATAAAAAAACACAAATAAGTTGAACTTTATCAACATTCTAAAATGTTGTGCATTAAAGGACAAAATCAATAGAGTGAAAAGGAAATTCACACAATAGAAAAAAATCTATTCGAATCATGTATAATATGTGATAATATTCAGATTCATATAGAGAATTATACAATGAATTCCTACTTCTCAACAACAAAAAATAACAAAAATTGGAAAAATAAGTAAGTGAATTGAATAAACATTTTTCCAAAGATATACAAATGACCAATAAATATATGACAAGATGATGACACCTAATCACTTATTGTAAATATAAATTAAAACCATGATGAGGTAACATTTTAATTCAGTTATGATGGCTATTAATAAAAAAAGAAAATAGAAAGTTGATGAGGAATGAAAGTAAATGGAACCCTGATGTATTGCTTGTAGAAATGTAAACTGAGGCAGATACTATGAAAAATGGTGTATTAGTGTTCTCTAGAAGAACAGAATTAACAGGGGGGCTAATTATAAAAAGGGAACTTATTAGATTGGCTTATACAACCAGAAGCTGGTTAGTCCACAATGGTCATCTGCAGGCTTGAGAGCTGAAGGAACCAGTAGTTGGGCAGTCCAAGATGCTGACACCTCAGAACAAGAGGGATTAATGATGCTAACCCATTTAGAGACTAAAGGCTTCTGAAAACTCCCTGAAGAATCACTATAGAGTCCACTTTGGAAGACTGAAGGAGTGAGAGTCTGATGTTCTCAGGCAATTGTAGTAGCAATCAAGAATTCATTCAAGAAGAATGGAGCTTATATCTGCTGCAACTTCCTTGTTCTTCCAACTTTTATTTTATTCAAGCATCTGACCTGCCCAGAGTTAGGAAGGGTCTCCACTCCAGTTTGCTAACCAATATGCCAGTCACTCTTAGACATACCCTCATTGACACAACCAGAAGCATCTCTTAATCCAATAAAGTTCACAATTCAAATTAACCATTACGAATGGTATGGTGAAGACTTTTTAAAAAAATAAATAGAATTACTATATGATCCAGGGATTCCTTGTTTGTGTGAATACCCAAAAGAAGTGAAAGCAAGTACTTGAAAATTCATTTTTACATCCATGTTTTTGGCAACATTATTCACGATAGCCAAAAGTTAAAAGTCAACTGTTGACAGATGAAGGGATAAACATGGATGAGTCATAAGCATAAAATGGAATGCTACTCAGATTTAAAATATAATGGAAATGCAGATGCCTGTCACAACATTGATGAACCTTGGAAAAATTACACATGAAATAGTTGAGTTATGAAAGACAAATAATGTATGTTTCCTTTCATATGAGGTTTCTAGAGAAGAAACATATAGTATGATGGTGGTTGTCAGGTGCTAACAGAAAGGAGATTTGGGGACTTAGTATTTATGTGAGACATATTTTAGTTGGGCAAAAACAAAAAGTAGAAGAGATGGTTAGTAATGACAGTTATAGAGCACTGTGAATGCAAGTATGCCAAGATGTATACCTCAAAAAGGTAAATTTTATGTTATGTGAATTTTATAATTACAAAAAAAAATAAGCAAAACAAAAATCACTGAAGAAGGTGACCATTAAAACCTGAGGTACTGGCATTCATGCCCTATAGTAACTCACTGAGGAGATAATTAACACCAAAATTTACTGGACACAAAACTATATTTAGTTGGCTAAGGATGACAAAAACTGAACATGGATTCAGGATAGGAGCACAATGATAAGGTGCATCCTTCTAATTTCCAAACACTGACTTAATAAGGAAAATAATAAATATGTTCAAAAGGCACAATTTTGAGCAATAGCCCTTGCAGTATCATTTAGTCAGCTTTTCATTGTTGTGACCAAAATATTTTAGAAGAAAAATTAGAGGAGAAAAAGTTTATTTGTGCTAACAGTTTCAGAGGGTCAGACTATGTTCAGCCAACTTCATTGCTCTGGGCCTGAAGTGAAGCAGGACATCATGGCAGAAGGACCCACTGAAGAGAAGTTTCCAAGCTCATGGCAGCCAGGAAGCAGAGAGAGCAAAGAACCAGAAATAAGAGATAATCTTTATGGGCATACTCTTGGTAATCTTCTTCCTGCAGCCATACCCAGTCTCCCTATAGCTACCATCCAAAAGTCCATTCAAATTATTAATCCATCAAATGGATTCATGAACTGATGATATGACAACTCTAATAATCCAATCATTTCACTTCTAAACATTCCTGCATTTCCTAACACATGAACTTTTTAGGGGATATTAAAGATCCAAATCATAATATTGTGCCCCTTGTCCCCAAAAGTTCTTATCTCTCTTACAATGCAAAATGAATTCAGTTCATATCCCAAAGTTCCCATACTTCTAACAATTCCAGCATTGTCTAAAATTCCAAGTTCAAAATCTACTCCAACACTAAAGGCAAACTCTGCTGTAAGCCCCTGTAAAAATAAAAAATAACTTATATGCATTCAATATACATACCATAGCACAGAGTAAACATTCCCATTCAAAAAGGACGAATGGAGCATAAAAAGATGGAGTGGTATCAAAATATGACTGAAACCTAGCAGGAACATACTGTGGTATAGCTCCTTATTCACCACCTGGCTTCAACACTCATGGTCTCTCTCTTGTCCTGGCTCTGCTCTTCCTCTGCAAACATTCTACCTTCCTGTTACCTATTAATTCCTGGGGTTTCCACTTCTGAACTTTCAAGTATTGATCTTTTGGTGAGGGTCATTAAAGATCCAATCCACAACAGCGATTAAATGATCACAATAATAATGAAGTATGAGATTAGATATACTCTTGATCCATTGACAATGACTATACTTTCAAGGAATTGGAATTTGGATCACTGGAAAATGAAAGAAATTCTGATATTTGGTGAGATATTATAGAAATTGTATGCCCATAGAAGTGGGGTATGTTGATTCCTATAGTAGGGAAAAACACTCTTCTAATCTTGGAACTGTAATAAAATATGATACTCTAATGTGCTTTGTTCAGTTGGTTTCTTATGCACATTACATAAGCAGATAAGAAGTCAGAGGAACATTCAAGTAATGCAATAATTCACAGAAAAGTCATACTTCACTTACTCTTAGAAGCAAAAAGTGCAATGAAGTTTTTTCCCCGTGGAATCTATAGGACTTATATAGAGAGATGATCTGATAATCCCAACATCCCTGCCATGTCAAGATTTGGGCTTGCTTGTTTTGCTGACACAAGCTATAAGTCTCTACATTCACCTGTCAATATTTCCAATTATGAGGACAGTGGTTTGCCCTGTGATAAAACATCTGACAAATCTAAGCAGGTTCTTTCAGCTTGCTCAGCTTTTTACTTCTTGTTGGTATGAAATGGCAACATTTAGCTTCTATGTGAGAATGAATGCCAGAAGTATGAAAGAAGGTCTTGATGGGGCCATAACTTTCAGTGGATTTTATTATCTACTATTTATAGCAATGGATGGATATTGATGTATTCGGAATGTGATAGATTCATTATTCTGGATTTATATTTGTGTAATAATTGAAAACAAATCTTTCAAATGTCATTAGATAGAGGATCAATGTAACAATTACGTTTCAGTTTGGATTTCCTTTTGATGTACCATCTGATTTAAAAACCATTTTATTGAAGTTGCAGTGGACTAGTAGGTTAGCAACCATCACACGTTACAGACTGACCATAGCCCTGAATTCACCAAAGACTTATTTGAGAATTAGAATGGATATGTAAACCACTTACCAAATTGAGGGATGAGTGACTTATCAAGTGACTTATATAATAAAAGTCAATATGATTTAAAATAATATAAGATGTAGATGTTTGATATATTTTAAAGAATATAGGGAAGATAAAATAGGGGATACACTTGATTTTGCATCAACTTTTTCCTAGTTGTAGATTGGATTTTTTTCTCCTCTCTCCAACTGGTCATATGGTATCTCTCTGTGGATTGCCTTTATAAGTTCAATCAGAAAAATTTTGTTGTCATATACCATGACAATAGTTCTAAATATAGCTGCCTAGATTTCTAAAAGAATGATGTGGTGAGTTCTTTCTCCTCACCAAACTTAGGTAAGACTCAATGTTTCAGATTCCAGAAACTTAGTAAGCAAATGAATGAGAGAAATGTGTAAGACTCTGCTTATCCAACCCTGCTGCCTACAATTGGAGTGGGGTAAGGGGAGAAACACTAGCCAAATTCATAGAGCTACTTCTTCTTTACAAGATAGCACTGTAATTGAACTAGATGGTCATACTCACAGGAAGGGAAAGAAAGAGAAGAGTTAGAAAAAACAATGATAAAGGAACATAAGAGAAAGAGATTGCTGAAGCAAAGATGGCCAATAATTATATAACACGAAAAGATAAAACTAATAATTCCTTGATGCCTTGTTATAGTTTAAAAGCATGAAAATGATAGTGTTTTTTGGCTTCATTCTTAGATACCAAGGAAGGTAAAGCTATTTCTTTTCTAAAAACATTACTCATATTACTGAAAAGTGAGGAGTTGAATTAAAAACCAAAAGAATTTGTAAAGATTTAAGCCAGTATGACCACATAAAGCAGCTGAAAATTGGAGAAGACTTTTAAATACATGTTTAGAATGTTTTCAACATGGAAATATGCTTTGTCTAGAAATCTACAGTTCATATTATTATCATGGAGAACTCATAGGAGGCACATGAAAGAATTTCTGTCATCAAAATATTTTAAATATATTTTTTGCAGTATGTGTGCTACTGATTGCTGTTATAGTTATTAACATGGATGGTAAATTTTTGAGAAAAATGCTGAATTATGATGAATAAATGTTCTCAGATAGATCCTCTGACATGTCTTAAAATAATGTACAGTAACACCTATATGCCCTCTAGATGACAGTCAAAGGCCAAGATGCAAAACTTCAGAAAATTAAGAATAATATGTACCTAAAAATAACTTAATAGACTACCATAACAATAATTTATATTCCTAAAAGTTACTGAGGAAGCCATGGAAAGTTCCCTGGCACATAAGAGCTAAGTATATTTAGGATCTATTTTATACTTTGACTTTCGATTAGAAAAAATGTTTGATAAATGTTGGATATGCATATCCAAATTAAATGTATAAACTTAGTGTACAGTGAAAGTGTCATGTATGGTCCATAAAACCAATTAAACCAGGCATTTTAAATGAGACTGCCACAAGCCTAAAGCATGAAAATTTAGTCAAAATTCTTTATATTTGATTATAAGGGAAACACTGAGGAAAAGGCCTCAGTTTGAATAGACTTCCTAGAAGTGATGTGTTTTAGTCAGTTTTTTCACCACTGTGAACAAAGGGACCTGACAAGAACAATTAGAGGAGGAGAAGTTATTTTGTGGAACATCATCGTTTTAGAGGTCTCAGTTCATAGATTGCCATTCCATTCCTTGGGGCCTGAGATGAGTCAGAACATCATGGTGGAAGTATATAGCAGAGGAAAGCAGCTGAGGACATGACTGCAGAGAGAAGGAGAGAGAAATCTGCTCAACAAGGACAAGATATAAATCTAAAAGCTTGTCCCAAGGATCCGCCTCCTTCAGTCATACTCTACCTGCCCACAGTTGCCACAACGTTAATTCTTTTCAGGAGACAATGCACTCATTAGGTTAAACCTATTATAACCTAACCATTTCATCTCTGAACTTTCTTTCATTGTCTTACACATGAAATTTTGGAGGATAGTGGATATCTAAACCATAATAGGATATTCCTGCAAAAGGAATATTATAGTAATAATTTCCTGACTATGGAAATTCTTGCCTGGATAGACAATTCAGAATTAGAAAAATTGGTACAACTGAAAAAATAAGTAGACAATATTCTAGAGATTTTCCTAACTCAAGGGAGCTGTTAAGTATGTTCAACCCAGTGAAATTAGAATTAACTCAAGGAAAATATTCAGAGGTTTTGTTAGCTGGACTCCAAGGTATAAAGCTTTGAGAAAATTATGATCTCCCCTTAGACATGGCACCTCACAAATGAGAAATAAATTTAAATATATATTTTCTTGTAGCCAAGAATTCTCACCTAAATAAAAATAAGACACAGGCCTTGTGTACAGTTGGTGAGTATAAAAAATTATTAAACTTTACTGGTAGTATATTCCATGGGAAAAAACGTGAAATACTCAGAAGAAAATAAGCACAGGGAACTTGTATATGTGAGACATTTATATTAAGAAAATATTCTTATCATGTCCAAAAAACAATTGGCATTTGGAACGTACCAAGACTTAATACGATGTGTATCCTATTCTCCATTAATATTTGGTATATGGATAACAGTTGACTTTCCTGGGAAGGAATAACATTCCTGATGTAATATAACTCATTTATTTTATGATATTATTAATCCAGTCATTCAAATATTTACCTTTTTTTGAGGTACTGGAGGTTGAACCTGGAGGTGCTTTACCATGAGATCGCAACCCCGGACCATTTATCTATCTATTTATTTATTTATTTATTTATCTATTTATTTATTTATTTATTTATTTATTTATTTATTTATTTATTTATGACAGGGTTTTTTTAAGTGGCCAAAACTGGCCTTGAACTTGTGATCATCCTGCCTCAGTCTCCTGAGTCCCTGGGATTACAGGTATTATTGGCCTCTGCCACCATGCCTAGCTATAATTTATTTTATATAACCAAAACTAGATAAAAGTGAAAATACTGAAAGAGTATCAACATGATGCAGCAATTGGAAGCATATGTTCACACATAGAAACTACTCAAATTTTTATTATGTGATCAAAATTCATTGTATAAATAAATGGGATATGTCTATATAATTTAATATTATTTATAAATCAAAAGGAAAAGTTATGATATATGTTGCAACATGGATGAACCTTGAAACATTATTCTAAGTAAGAAAAACCTAGCTATAAAAGATCATCATTTAAATTAATTGTTAAGTCTAGGAAAAATCAAAGATACAGAAAATAAATTAATGGTTTCCAGAGTTTGGGATGAGACTGTAGTTGGGATTGACAGCTAATCAGAACTGAATTTTCTTTTTAAGAGTAATGAAAACATTCTAAAACTAGCTAGGGTCAGTAGTTACACAACTCTGTGAACACACTAAACCCCAATATATTGTACACTTTAAAATGATGAATTGGTCCGGGTCAGAGACACATTGCCTATAATTCCAGCAGCTGGGGAAGCTGAGTCAGGAGGATCATGAGTTCAAAGTCAGCTTCAGCAAAAAGCAAGATGCTAAGCAACTTAGTGAGGCCCTGTATCTAAATAAAATACAAAATAGGGCTTGGGGATTTGGCTCAGCGGTCAAGTGCCCGTGAGTTCGATCCCCAGCACATCCTCCAAAATGGTGAATTGTATAGCATGAATTGTATCTTCATAGGACTGTTAAAAAATACAAGATATATACACTATGCAACATAATACTATTCTATCAATTTTTGTTATGGACATCAGTTATTTTTCATAATGATTCTATTTTTATTTTAAAATTAATTCATGAATAAACCATTTAAATTTTCTGTTCTAATTTTAAGTATGGTAAATAAAAATATCCCATATAAGCCATTATACATTTGGCATCCTCACTAATTTTACAGTATGCAAAAAAGATTTTTGAGAACAAATATTTTGTGAAACTTCTCCTTTTATCAGGACATCTGTTTTCAGCTTCTGTAAAAGGAAATTAGGACAAATAGCCCATCTTCTTGAAACACCCCCCCATCCTTTATAAAAGGAAGAAATGGAGCACAGTTAAGAAACTTAATTTATTCTCACCAGCTACCTAAATAAAATGCTTGATTCAGTCGGCAGGTAGACAAAACTTTTACTGATGATTTTGCATAAAATTCCATGCCACATAACCACATCAAAATCCTCTCCCAGGCTATAAATCCCATCCTCTGCATCTCTATGAAGCAGTAAAACCCCGTTGCACTTCCAGAGCATTATTGTTTAAGCACTATGGAAGACAATAAGAAAATCAGAAAGCATCTGTCCTCCAAGTCTTGAAAATCTACTTGGAAGAAAAATTTAAGACCCAGTTATGATACATTTCAAGTTTTAGGTGAAATGTAATTATATGATTAATTTAAAAATTGAGTACAACTGAATTTCAGAGTTGAGGGGAAATAATGGTGTTTTGCATGCCTGAATAGTATTTTATTCAACAAGAAGGAATCAAAATACTTGGAAATCAATCTAAGAGAGGTGAAGAAACTCTACAAAGAAAACTATAGAATACCAAAGAAAGAAATTGAAGACTTTAGAAGATGAAAAGGCCTTCCATGTTCTTGATAGGTAAATTTAATAATGTCAAAATGACTGTACTACCAAAAATGCTATACAGATTCAATACATTTCAGATAAAAATTCCAATGAATTCCAATGACATTCATCCTAGGAATAAAAAAGGCAGTCATAAAATTCATTTGGAGAAATAAGAGACCCAGAATAGCCAAAGCAATCCTTAGTGAGAGAAAGCAAATCAGGAGGCATCACAACACCAGACTTTAAATTGTGCTACAAAACCACAGTAACAAAAACAGCATGGTTTTGGCACCAAAACATTCATGGAATAGAATAGAAGACAGAGACAACCCACATAAATAAAGTTATCTTATACTTAACAAAGGTGCCAAAAGCATACATTGAAGAAAAGATAGCCATTTTAGCGAAAGGTGCTACTAAAACTGGAAATCCATATGTAGAAGAATGAAATTTGGCCCCTATTTATCATCCTTTGTAAAGTGGATCAAAGACTTAGAAATTAGACCAGAACCCTGCATCTGCTAGGAAAAAAATGTAGGTCCAATATTCTAACATATTGGCTCAAGAACTGACTTCTTTGACAAGACTCCTAAAGCACAAAAAGTAAATCTTTTAAAAATCAATAAATGGGATGGTGTTAAGCGAAAAAGCTTCACAGCAAAGGAAACATTCAAGAGTATGAAGAGAGACCTACAGAATGGGGGAAGATCTTTGCCACCTGCTTCTCACATAGGGCTTTAAAATTCACAATAGACAAAGAATTAAAAAAACTTAACACCAAAACAAACAAACGAACAAACAAAGACTGGGCAAAGGAACTAAACTAACACTTCTCTAAAGAAGAAACACAAATTGTCAACAAATATATTTTTTAAATGTTCAACATCTCTAGCAATTACAGAAGTGCAAATTAGAACTACACTGAGATTTCATCTCACTCCAATCAGAATGGCAATTTTCAAGAATACAAGTAACCACAAATATTGGTGAGGATGTGGGGAAAAGGGTACTCTCATAAACTGTTGGTGGGACTGCAAATTGGTACAACCCTTATGGAAAGCAGTATGGAAATTCCTCAAAAAACTAGGAATGAAGCCGCCATCTATTTAACTCAGTTACCCCACTCCTTGGTATATATCCAAAGAATTTAAAATCAGCATACTACAGGGACAAACCACATCAATGTTTATACTCATACAATTCACAATAGGTTAGTAATGTTGCCAACCTAGGTGCCCTTCCACAGATGAATGGATAAGGAAACTGTGGTATTTATACACAGTGGAATATTACTCAGCCATAATGAAGAATTAACTTATGACTTGGGGATAAATGGGTGAATCTGGAGACTTTCATGCTAGGTGAAATAAACCAATCTCCAAAAGTCAAAGGTCAATTTTTTTTTTTTCTCCGAAATGTAGATGCTAACACACAACAAGGGGAGGGAGGGGAAGAATAGAAGTTCCGTGGAATGGACAAAGGGAAGGAAGTAGGGATAGGAAAAGACAAGACAGTGGAATGAACTTTCCTATGTACATATATGAATACACCACAGTGAATCTCAACATTTTGTTCATCCGCAGGACTGGGATCCTAATTATAATAAGATGTACTCCATGTTTGTATAAATATGTGAAAATAAACTATTGTCATGTACAACTAAAAGGAACAAATTTTAAAAAATGAATTGATATTCACTGAAGTCCACAGAAAATATTTCATAAGAAAATTAATAGAAAATGGAAGAAGATAGAAATCAAGCAGAATAGTGATTTACAAAGGAAGTGATATGTTTATGAGGAAAATGGTCAGCTATTAAAGTAATTGGCTAGAAATATCTCCTGAGAGAAGAAAGCAGAGAAAAGGGTAATAGAAAAGGAAAGCAAAGAGGAAAGTTACATTTTTCTTTGTCAGAAATGAAAAAAAAAGCAACACTTTCTTTCCAGTGTAATTCAAACTGGAGCTCTAGGACCCTCATTAACCTGCCAGATTCATTGCAGAGGATTCATTCAGAGGATTTATTGCAAACTCCTCAGGATGGTGACTTTCTGGGTTGAATTTAGGACCTGTGATCTAAGGTTCCCGAGTCAAGACATTTAGCAAAGGTTTTGCTTTAAAAGCTATAATTTGTGAATGGTTTGCTTTCTAAATAATTTAGAAATTAGAATAGACTTAAGATTATACTCATTACAGTAGTCCTTGAGTTGTTTGGGAGAGGAAACAGTAAAATGAGAACAGTGCACTAGAAATTGCACAAAGATGATCCTTACTAGGTGCAGTCCTTAGATGTGTTGCAAATGCATATGATGTGTGTTGTGAGCCAACTGAGAAACCCTGGCATACAGCACCTATCGCTTGTGGGCGCTCATGTGATGAGCGCATATTAGACATGACACCACAACCCCTACAATTACTTATAGATGCAAAGAAAGTCGCGTGCACTTCAGAAATTCATTGAACTGTGTTGAGCGTTTCTCTATCTTCTTTTCTTAGGAAAAAAATATATGATACCCAGAGAAAACTATCAGCCCTTCAACAATTTTTCAAGCCAAATTCAGACTTTTTCTGGAAATTCCCCAAAGACAAAGATGGTATCATAAAAGGAAGTGAAAGCTATTTGCTTTGGAGAGAATTTCTTCTATGTGTGTCAATACTCAATATAATAATAATTAGAGCCTGAGAATTAAATTAATTAATTAATTTAGGAATTATATTAGAATTACCTTAATCCTAAGGTAGAGTCTAAATATTTTTGTTATGATGTATTGAGATCACCATCTTAAAAATCCTTGTTCAGTTGTAGACAGTGAGAGAAACAAAGACAACAGTTGCAGGACGTGATGGAGGATTTGAATTCAGGTGATATTGTGAAAGTAAAATAGGGTTTAACTATTGCCTTCTGATGGGAGATAGTAGAAAGGAGTCAAAAGCAGGTTGATGGCTGTGGCCAGAACCTGCCTAGCAGTACCTATTTCAGAGGTACTGCTATCATATTAACTTTACTAATTTGCTCCACAGTTCTGGAATCTTTTTCAGAATTTTGAGAGACAGGGGTAAGACATATTCTGTTTTTTTCCTAATGCATAACAAAGAACAGCTCTTTCCTTAGAATCTTATAAAGTGAAATTAGATCCCCATCATAACTCTTAAATATATTAAGACCAATTATGTGTAATTTCAAAAGAAACTGCATATCCAGTTAATATTATTTTCAGTTGAATCATAATTTTTATTAAGTATACAAAAGATGAATATTCACATTCTGGAATATTTTGAAATTATTGCAATTTTTTTTACATGTACTTATTGCCTTCTTTTCTCTCACTAATAGACACCAAATTTTGCTCTTCAAATAAAATGGTTTTTCTGTATTCCTAATAACTATTGGGGCAACTTATGACATCATTCTGGCTAATGAGATATATGCAGAATCACATGTGTGTATGTGTGTATGTATTATCTATCCTCTATCCACCCATTTTTTGATTGTCATCTATTGCATTTCACTTTTTATCTCTTTTTGTTCCTTGTCTCTCTTTTTTCCATCTTGAGATATATTTACAGTGCCTGAAGTTAAAACAATCATCTTGCAACCATGAAAAAATATATCAAAATTTTGAAAGATTCAGGAGGAACAGAGATATGTAGTGAACATTTTCCCCTACTCTACTTGTGTAAGCCACAGTTTTCAAACAAATCTTATATATCTCACAAGTAAATATTATCCCATCAGATTATATTATTCTAAAAACGGAATTAGTAGAATTTTTAATAATTATATGTTACACATAATATACTTATAGATTTTATATAATACAGATTTGATATCTCTTTTAGGATGCCTGTAGTTTGAAATATCATGCAAATTTTACCATAGTACCCTCTGTTCATGAGAAACAATATATTATTATAGGCTCAACATTAATTTAGAAGTCAAAAACTCTATTACTTATCAATTCTATCCTGTCACTCATGCATCATATGTAATATGGAAAGTGTGTAAGTTATATTTTTGTCACTATGACTAAAGTACCTTAACAAAACCAACTTAGAGTAGGAAAAGTTTGTTTTGGCTCACCAATTTTGTGATCTCAGTCCATATTCAGCCCACTTCATTGCTCTGGGACTGAGGTGAGTTAGAACATCTTGACTAAAGGGCATGGCAGAGGAAGATTACTCTCCACATGGTAGACAAGAAACAGGGAGAGAAGGAGGAGCCAGGGAAGAATATAAAACCACAAGACATGTCCCCAGTGACCTACTTTCTCCAGTCACACACACCCAACACTGTCTACAGTTACGTCCCAGTTAGTCCATTCAAATTATTAATCCAGCCAGTGGATTAGTTCACTACTTAAGTTTACAGATCCCCTAATCTAATCATTTTATTTCCTATGTTAAATCAGGAGTTTTTTAGGAATACCTCATATCTGAATCATAACAGACATTTAATCTAATAAGGAGATATAGCTGAAAGATTATATAAATCTGTTATACTTAAGCTCCAAGAAGTAAACTATACCAAAGATTAAGGAAAGAACATCAGCATTTCAAATGTGACTGAGTAGGTTTTAGTATGCATTGATTTTAATGTGGCAATATCTGAAGTTTTATGTGGAAGATTTGACAAATCTGATTAAGAGTAACAAAGTTAATTTCATATAAATTATTAAATCTTAACATGGCAAAAGTAACATTTTAAAAACCAAAACTTCCTGAGATAATTCAGCTAGTTGATGATTAACTGAACTTCACGGTCTTTTTGTTTACTTTTATTAATTTGTAAAGCCTCACATGCAGTATCCATGTTTTACATGACTATTTGGTTTTATCTTACTAAGAAATTGTTTTGAAGCATATTTCATATAAAACATTGCAAATCATCTCAAACACCTATTGAGATTATGAAAAAAAGAATATCCAAACTTTTGATACATCTGAATTAACTATCTGAACTTTTTGTTTTAATCCGAATGAATTAAATAATATAAAAATAGCTGATGAACAGTTTTTTCTGAGTGTATCTGTGAAGGCCTTTCTAAAGAGATTGACATTTGAATCAGTGGACTAAGTAAGGAAGATCTACCATCCAACCAGCATAGGACACAAATAAAACAATAAAAAAATGGAAAGTCAAATTCTCTCCTTCTTTCTCTTGTCTGGAGCTAAGACACCCTTCATCAAAATTCTAGGTTCGTAGACCCTTTACACTTGGGCTGAGCCATGTTACTGACATTTATATTTGCAAACCACATATCATGAAATTTCTCAGCTGCGTATTTGGGTCATTTGGTAGTTACACCCCTAGTTTTTTGAGGAATCCCCATACTGCTTTCCACAGTGATTGTACCAGTCTACAAATCCACCAACAATGCAAAACTGAATCTCTTTGCCCCACAACCTCCCCAGCATTTATTATTGTTTGTATTCTTAATTATTCTGATTGGATTAAGATGAAACCCTAATATAGTTTTGATTTGCATTTTCCAGATTTCTGGCTTTGAACTTCCAATCTTCCTGCCTCAGCCTCCTGAGCTGCTGGGATTGCAGACATGCACCACTGTGCTCAGCAGCAGTATGGCCATTTTTATTCGTTCTTTTTAGTTATATATGACAGTAGAATCCATTTTTATATAATTACACAAGCATGGAATGTGTCTTATTCTAATTAGGATTCCATTCTTGTGGATGAACAAAATGGCGAGATTCACTGTGGTGTATTCATATATGTACATAGAAAAGTGACAATATTAATTTAGCCTATCCAAGAAAATGGATGTCTTTCCATTTTCTAAGATCTTCTTCAATTTCTTTCTTCAATGTTCTGTAATTTTTATCATAAAGCTCTTTTACCTTTTTGGTTATATTAATTCCACCCCCATATTTTTTAGGTTATAATGAATGGGGTGATTTTTCTGATTTCTTCCTCAGCTGAGTCACTGTCGAAATATATGAAAGTTACTTATTTATGGGCATTGATCTTGTATCCTTTGATTATATTTGCTGAACTCATTAGTAAAAACTAGAAGTCTTCTGGAAGTGTTTTTGCACCTTCTAGATATAAAATCATATCATCAGCAAGGAGTTTTATTTCTTCATTTCCTGTTTTTATCCCTTTGATTTTCTTCTCTTGTCTGATCACTCTGGCTGATGTTTCAAGGATTATGTTGAAGAGGAGAGGTGATATTGAATAACACTGTCTTGGTTCTGATTTTAGAGGAAATGCTTTTAGTTTTTCTACATTCAATATATTGTTTTCTTTCCATTTATCATAAATGGACTTTACAATGTTGAGGTAAATCCCCTCAATTCCTAAGGTGTTTTTAAAAAGAACAGGTGCTGAATTCTATCAAAGGCCTTTATTGCATCTATTGAGATGATCATATGATTCTTTTTCTCAATTTTAAGTGGCAAAGTACATTTATTGATTCAAATCTGTTGAAACAGATTTGTATACCTGGAATGAAACCCATTTGGTCATGATGTTATTATTGTCCTGATGTGTTTTTAAATATAGCTTTGTAATATTTTATTGAGAATTTTTGCAACTATGTTCATCAGTGATATTGTTCTATGCTTTTCTTTCTTTGATGCATTTTTTTCTGGTTTTGGTATTAAGGTTGTACTGACTTCGTAGAATGTATCTGGGAGCGTTCCCTCCAATTCAATTTCATGGAATAATTTGAGAATCATATTAGTTCTTCTTCAAATATGTGGTAGAATTCATCTGAGAATCCATCTGATCTTTTCATTTTCTTTGGAAGGGTTTTAATTGCTGTTTCAATTTTAGTACTTGATTTTGGTCTCATTAGGTTTTCTGTATCTTCCTGGTTCAATTTGGGAATGTCAGATGTATCTAAAAAACTGTCAATGTCTTCTAGATATTCTAGTTTATTAGATTATAAATCTTCAAAACAGTGTTTTATGATCCTCTGGATTTCAGAGGGTTGCATGGTGATATCTTCTTTTTTCATGTAAAATTTTATTGATTTGGGATTTCTCTTTCTTTGGTTAGTTTGATTGTTTATGAATCTCATTTGTCTTTTCAATGAACCAATTCTTTGTTGCATTGATCCTGTGTATTTTTCTCAATTTCATTAATTTTGGCTCTGATATTAATTATTTCCTGTATTCTACTGATTTTAAAATTAGTTTGTTCTTCTTTTTCTAAGGCCTTGATGCAGAATATAAGCTTATATATTTGAGATCTGTCTATTTTAATGGAGGTATTCAGTACTACAAATTTTTCTCTTAGAACTGCTTTCATACAGCCTCAGAGATTTTGGTATGTTGTATCCCTCTTCTCATTTATTTCTAAAAATTTCTTGATTCCTATTTTCATTTCTTCTTCAATCCATTTTTCATTCAAAATATTGTTGTTTAATTTTCATATGTTTATGTAATTTCTATTATTTTTCTTGCTGTCAACTTCCAGTTTCATTCCATTATGATCTAAGACGATGCAGAGATTATATATTTTGTTTGTATTTGCTAAGATTCACTTTGTGACCTGGAATATGGTATATTTTGGAAAAGTTCTATGAGCTGCTGAGAAGATAAATTCAGCTATTGTGAGGTGAATATTCCATAGATGTCTGTTAGATCCTTTTGATCTATAGTTTTATTTAGGCTGGATTTATCTTTATTGATTTAATGTTTTGATGACCTGTCTATTGGTGATAAGGGTATGTTGAAATCACCTAGTATTATTAGTATTATTGTGTTGAGGTCTAAGATTTAATGTCAAGGAGTATTTTTTTTAATGTAATTGGATATTTTGACATTATGGGTATAAATCCTTACTATTGTTATATCTTCGTGTTGGAGTGTTCCTTTTACCAGGATGTAGCGGCCTTCTTTATCTCTTCTGATTAATTTGTGCTTGAAATCTGCTTTGTCAGATACGAGGATAGTACTCCTGCTTCTTTCAGGATCCATTTGTGTAGAACATTTTCTCCATCCCTTTATCTTCAGCCTGTGTGTGTCTCTAACTATGAGCCTCTTGTAAACAGCATACAGGCAAATCTTTTTTAAAAAAATTAGATTCATTCTGCTAATCTGCCTTGTAATTGGTGAATTGAGACCATTAACAATCAGAGTTAGTATGGATATGTGTGGTTTCCTGCCATTTTGATCTTTTGCTACATTTAATACTGTCTCGTTTCTCATTTAGTAGATTATTCTCCTATTGATCCTTCTCTATTTGAGAGCTTTGGGATTTATTTTGTGGTTCCTCTGTGTGCAGTTTATCTTTGAGTGTTCTTTGTAGTACTAGCTTGGTGGTCATGAATTCTTTTAGTTTATTCTTGTCATGGAATGTTTTTATTTATCCTGTGAATTTGAAACTGAGCTTTGTTGGGTACAGTAACATTGTCTGGCAGTTGTTTTCTTTTAGAACTTAGAATATCTTGTTTCATGCTCTCCTTAGGGTCTGAATTGAGAAACCAGACATGAGCCTTATTGTTTTGCCTCTAAATGTGATCCGATGTTTCTCTCTTACAGCTTTTAATATTTTTCCATATTTCTGTATTGGGCATTTTGCTTATGATGTGTTTTAGAGAACTTCTTATTTGAATAGGTCTATTTTGGGTCTGTATGTATCTATTTGTAGATGTCTATATCATTTCCTATATGGAAAAAAAATTTTTTCTGAATCTCATTGAAAATATTTTAATGCCTTTAGCTTGTATGTTCATGTTCTTTTCTATCCCAGTGATTTTCAGGTTTGGTCTCTTGATGTTGTCCCAGAGTTCTTATGGATTCTGATTATATCCTACTTTTTTTTTTTTCCCCTTATTGCATTCTGTGTACTTAAGTTTATATAGTCTGTTTGCCAGGATTGAAATTCTGTCTTCAAGGGATAAAGTTCTATTTTCCATGGAATCTAATTTTTTAGTGATGCTTTCCAGTAATTTTTAATTTGATTGATTGTGTTCTTTATTTTAAGGAGTTTGATATGTTTGTTTTCAGTGTTTCTATTTCTTTATTGAAGAGGCCTTTCATCACCTGTGCTTTTAATCTTATTTCATTCTTTAGATCTTCTTATATTTCATTGAACATTTTAGTAATTAGTTTATTAAAATAATCTTTCTCTGAGATTTTATCCACTTTAATTTCAGTGGGATCCTTTGTTGCAGGATTGGGAGATTTGCTTGACTGTTTTCTCATGTTTTCAGAGGTGTTAGACTTGGACATCAATTGAGATGAATTTCCCTTCCTCTCCTGTGTGGGATCCTCTCTGCTACATCCCGCATAGATGAGAAAAGAGTTAACTGCTAGAGGATGATGTTGGCTGTCTATCTCTCAATTATCCAAAAATCTTATCTACTCAATAAACACCCAAGAATCAAACTCTTTTTAAATGAGAGGGGGCATGACAGATCTGGTCATACCAGCTCTGACCTCTTACAACAATTTGCCCAACTCTCTTTTATTTATGATATACAGGTAAAGGGGCCAAGGATTGGGAGGAGCTTCTTCTGTGATGGACAGGATAGGATGGAGTTAGGGGAACCATTCTCCTAAGAGGGAATATTCCAGAAAGAAACAGGGAATCACTCCCACACAGAGACACATGTTTCCCGGCAGTTCCTAGAAGCCAGGCATCTGTGTCCCATGGTTCAACCTACTCTGATTCTGCTAAATAAGGACAGCTTCCCACATTCCTTTACAGGCGCCCTTTTGTGTGTGATTATTTTATTTGCTCCAGAACATCTGTCTGTTTTTAATATATGGGTAAATACCAAGAGGTGGAACCTGAGGTTTCTCTCTAATTGTTCTTCCTAGAGTCCTGGTTTTCAGTTTGGGGGTTTCGTCTCCTCTATTATTTGAGTTGGCATAATGTTAAGGTCCAGGTGGGGCTAGTTTATATGTGGGGTGATATTCACTGTTGCTTGGGTGAGATGTATTTCTTGACAGGAAGATTTCTACTCTGTAATCATGAATTGTTCCAATCTCTTTCCAGTCTCTCTTAGAGGTGGAGTGAAGAAAGACACTAATGTCAGCAACAGATGTACAGCCTTAAGATAAATGTCCACTGTCTACTTTATCATCCATAATTCGAATTGCAACCTCCATAGGAAAGGTGGGGTCAGCATTTAATAACAATACCAACCTTAAAGAAGTGAACTAAATCAGGAATTAGACAGCAGTTGTCTAGTATGTTGTCCACTACATTAATAATCATAATAACCTGAATGGGGTAGGAATTACATAATTTATATAATTTTGTTATTTAATGTGATTACAGTTTCTTCAGTAAGAGTGAATATGCTAGTAAGACAAGATAAATTTGAAGTGTTTAAAAAGTGATTAAAGGAGAGGCAGGAGATAGGGAGCAGGTGTCAGCTGTAAAAAGAAGGAAAAATAAGTTAACTGAAACCAATGGAAAAAAGAAAGATAGGAGGAGGGAATGGGAAATGTTTACTGTTACTGGGGGAAGAGAGTAAGGAAGCAGAAGATAGGAGGCCCCAGAGTATAGGTATGAATGAACACGCAAATGTAAGATGAAATAACTCAAGCCCTCCCCACTTAAGTTATATATATATTTTCAAATCTATCCATTCAGTTAGAACATATGCAACCACACACACACACACACACAAACACACTCACTAATGTACACACGAAATACTGCATAATGAAAAAAATAAAGAATAATATATTAGTAAAAAATGATGTTCAAGTTGTGCATCATGACACAAGGCCTATAATCTCAGTGGCTCAGGAGGCTGAGGCAGAAGGATTGTGAATTTAAAGCCAGCCTCAGCAACTTAGCAAGACACTAAGTAACTTAGCAAGACCCTGTCTCTCAATAAATTATAAAAATGGCCTGGGCATGTGGCTCAGTGTTTAAGTGTCCTGGGTACAAGCCCCAGTACACCCCCTCCCCACCAAAAAAAAAGAAGAAAGAAAAAAAAAAATAGATGTTTGAAAAAAATTAAACAATATGCTAAAATTGAAAAGGAGTCAAAACACCAGAAAATAGAGAAAAAAAGAGAGTAAACGAAAGATCTTAATGAGAGATAGCGGGCTTGTTTCTGCTGTGGTCGTCCAATCTGTTGGCAGAGATGGACTTTGAGTCTTTGTATTTATTTTGGCTCTGTGTTCTTGGCCATTCTTCATCACCAAGCTGCCACCAGATGTAGTAGTTCTCAGCTTCTGATCTCCCAGTATTGGATGGACTGGGGAGTGCTGATCAATTATGTAATCCTTTAGTAGGGTGATGCAGTGTCCTCCGGTGGAGTCAATTTGGCATGGGAGACAAATGAGTAGGAGGCTCTTGAATTCGGAAGGGTTTATTGTTGATTCAGGAAACCCGGGAATCCCCACACTCAAGGAGAACCGGCTTATATCCCCTCCAGGAGGTGAAGGGTAGGGCTGACACTAATTATGTGAAGATTAGGCGAAGAGCTAGCTGTCAATCATGGTAAAGGTCAAAAACGAGCAGGCATGATCAGGAGCAGTTGGGAACACCTGTGCACGTTGCGTGCATGGACTTAATCGGATACAGCCAATGATAAATCACCTGGGTGTGCTTATGTTAATCAACCTCCTCACCGCCAATGTGATCAAAACAACTTCTGGCTGACTGCCAGGTGCCATCTTGGCGTAGTCTGCATGACATAGCCCCCAACAATGCAGAGTTCTAGATTGGAGTTTCCAGTTGTTGGGGTTTGAAATCCGTGAATTTTGGAATTTGAGATTTGATCCATTCCCTCTATTGGTGTGGAACTTCCTATCTCTGCTGGTTTTCTGGATCTCTGGGGCTTCCAAAGAAATCCACAGGGACTAAGACTTCATAGGTTTCACCTTGATCACTCCGGATGTGATTTACTGCATATCCACCCTGCAGTGCAGATAGGCTTGTGTGATCTCAGTGAGTGTCTTCACACTAGCTTTTATTGGGCGCCAGGTAATATGGGATTTTTCTCCCTTAGGATCAAGAGGCTGAATGGTCTATGTAAAATGTTCTTTGTGTCTGTTTCAGTATCTGTTTCAGGCACTCTGAGAATTTTTTTGTTGGCTGTCACCGTCCAGCGGCATCAATTTGGCTTGGGGGACAAACGTGTAGCAAGGCTCTTGAATTCGAAGTGGTTTATTGTTGAATCAGGAAACCCGGGAACCCTGGCTCTCGAACCTGGAACCTCCAACCTCGAACCTGGAACTTGAACTCCGAACCCCGGCACTGGAGGAGAGCAGGCTTATATCCCCTCCAGGAGGTGAAGGGTAGGGCTGACACTCATTATGCAAAGATTAGGCGAGGAGCTAGCTGCCCAATCATGGCAAAGGTCAAAACAGCAGGCATGATCAGGAGCACTTGGGAACACTTGTGTACACATTGTGTGCATGGACTTAATTGAATATGGCCAATGATAAATCACCTGGGTGTGCTTATGTTAATCAACTTCCTCACCGCCTATGTGACCAAAACAACTTCTGGCTGGCTGCCAGGCGCCATCTTGGCGAGTCCGCATGGCATAGCCTCCAACAGTTGGCTGCTGGTAACTTTCTTTATGAGTTCCCAGTCCCCCATCTGTCTCTGGTCACAGCTGTACGAGTTGTGTGGGGACAGCTTTCATGATCTGGGAACATTTTTCTCATCTCTCCAGTGCTTGTGGAGGCCTTGCCACCCCACAGAATGCTTTCACCCCGGCAGACCACTTCGGATTTGTTTTTGTTGGGACTAATGACACGTTAACTAACTCAGGCTGACTCCTTACTCCCTGGCAAGTGAGCAGGATCAAGGCCTCAAAGGCGGTTTCAAAGGTTAATGACGATAAATCAGACCACCATCAGGGACTGGTTAACAACAGTTCCGCCAATGTGATCAGCTCGTGCTTGCCATATAGTCCTATGGCACTCTCACCTGTGCGAACCCCCCCATGCCTTGCTGACCTTTAAGCTGATTGGTTCCAGCCTAGCCCCCACCTTACATAAAAGCTGTGTGATTTCCTCAATAAAGGAGATTCCTGCTATGCCTCATGCGCTAACAGACCTCCTGGCTCTGGTGTGTTTCCTGTACCTCCGACACTCATCATTCTGCCCGGCCCTGTATTCTCCTCAGGCGGGCCCTGAGGAGGTACATCGGACCTTGTTGCCCAACAGGGAGCAACATGTTTTCACTGAGATGTGTACCCTACCAGCTCTATGTCTATGAAACTCAGCCTTCTTATGTAAACCACAGGTTTCCCTGAGTTTATTTTATTTTATTTTTAAATTTCATTATCTGCTAGTCATGCATCTCTTTTGTCTGCTCCCCCTGCTCTGCTCTGCTGACGGTCATAGCTGACATGACACTAAGGTATTATTTCTTCTGCTCAGGTTATTGACTTTCTATAGCTCTATGATTTTTCTCTACTTTTCTTTTTTTTTTTTTTTTAAATGTTTCAGTGAGGTTCCCTCATTACTCACCTTACTAAGCAGCAGTCTTTCTGCTTTATAAGTCTGGTATTGAGAAACTGCTGGTCTGGCCATGCTTCTTTCTCTACTCCAACATCTTGTCTGCTAAATAAACCTGTGTTCTAATAGTTGAAGATAAGGAAGTATAATTGAAAGTCCATTGGACTTGGCATCAAAATATTCTGTACAATATGGTCAAGTTGGATATCCAGGAAAACATAGCTACTGCTAAGATGAATAATCTTTATGCCTATTTTCATCATCCCTGTATTAATTTAAAAATATAACTGTAACAGTGTCAGGGATCAAAAGAGCTCTAATAATTTCCATTTTTAAATAACTTCCCACTGAAATTGAAAAATGCTTAAAGAATTTGCACAGATTTAATGTAGGCAACAATGTTCAAGGATAGTACAAATAATATTAAAAAAGAACAGTGCATTTCTCATTCAAAAATCATTTTTCAAGCATTCACAATATGCCAGTGTTGTGAATGCTGTAGAATTAATAATGAATCTGATCTCTGCCTTGAATTTGCTCAGGTTAGAGAGACAATTGCAGGCACAATTTTGTTTGACAAGTATTATGATAAATACTGCTTTATCTACTAGCAATGAAAAATCCATTGATGTAAAATCAAAATTTGTGCAGAAAGATATGACCAATATACACATCTTATACAATTAAAAATAAAGTATATTAATCCAGCGTTTTTGTTGTCTCTATAGGTAAAATCCTTCAAAATAATCTAATTAGGCATATATTTCTGGAAAAAAAACAATGTTTCTGCTTTAATTCATTTCTTTATTTTTAAATTTAAAATCAGAATACTGATTTTACTAAAATTCCACAACCTTACTGATTAATATACCTTGTTCTGATCAATAGCTTGAATAAATTAGAATATGAGATCTTGTCTCTTAACATTTAAATAGAACAATTAAGAGTACATATCAAAGTAGTAAAAAAAAAAAAAAAAAAAAAAACCTAAATAGAAAACAACTTTGTTTTTAAGGAAAAATATGATTTTTCTTTATCAGAAAACTATATTTCATTAAAGTGTTATTTCTTAAAACCTTAGTTTTGTCAATTGTCTTTTTGAAAATAAATATAACTAGTTTTCTACATTTATAATTTTAAAAAATTAAATCTTGCAAGTATTTTCATGTTTTTTACTCTGCATTCCTTGAATGATCAACTACAAGGAACAAGGTTGAAACTTTTGAGTTCCTTGAATCAATCCCCTCAAAGTTCCTTCTAATTAAAAGTTACTTATATTGTTTACTGACCACAATTTTTACAACACTTAAGGTGATATCTCAATAATAGACAATTTTGAAAATTCACTTGAGGTAGGTTATATCACAATAATAATAATTATAGAAAATTTGACTATTAATCACTTCATAATTTGTATTAGTAAAATCATAGGCTATTGCTTTACAAATGTTTAGTACATAATGGATACATGATAAATAGACAATAAATTGATAAAGTATTGAATGTATAATTTTAAGTCAATTTTTTCACATCTATCTTTAAAAATTATGCAGTTATATTTGTGAATATGAGTTCGAATCTTTATATGAATTGCTATTAAATTAAATCTTGTATAATTTATCTCATTATGAAGATCTAAATTTTATACAATTTTATCATCAATTCTTGTTAACACCTTTTAAAATCATATTAAATATGTTCTTATCCAGATCATTACTCTAAAATTGTAAAACAGGTCAAGGCAGATGAGGAACCCTTTACACATAACTAATACCCTTCCTGGAGGATGGCATTCACTCTTTAATTAACTCCTTCCAGTTAAGGTCATTGGATATGTTACTAATTTGTCTAATTGAATTAGCATCAAACTCATGTATTTTCTTCATCTGGGCAATAAAAATGTGACAAGAGAATTATTACACATTTTAGTGAATTTGCCATTGATATACTCTAGAGATCTTTAAAATTTGAATAATCTAAAAATACTGGGAAAGTATTAGAATTAACATATTGCAAGAAACAAAATTTGTGTTTACTTCAGCATTTTACTTAACCCTTACTATTATCCTTCAGATGAAAATTGATTTTTCTTGTCCTTGTTATTATCCTTTAGTAAGTAATTCATATATACCTATTAATAACATTTAAGAACATAAAATATATTGGTTCTTTCAAGTCAGATAATAGCATTAAATATTCAATGCACTATTTCAGAAAAAATTCAAGTCAGGTTCAAAAATGTGGGAAATTTTTGAATGGGTCATTTCTTAGGGATGAGATTACTGAGAGTTGATTTCTGCTTATATTTTGAATCATTTGCATTTTTATCAACATGAACATTCCATTTTATAAAAACTATCTTTGCAAATTTGAATATTTTCATAATATAAATTCATCAGAGTGGAATTATAAAATTGTCCAAAGATAATAAGATGTAATTTTAATTAAGTACATTTGGTTAAAGTCACAGAAATATTTAGCTTTTTTTTTTTTTTTTTTGAGATGGGATTAAGTCTTGCTAATTAAGTTGTCTTTGAATTTCTGAGTTAAAGTTATTCTCCTGCCTCAATCTCTCAAATACCTGAAATGACAGCCAGTCATGTGCCACCACACTCAGGCTATCAGTATTAAATATATGTAAACATGTCATTGATAGATGCCTTGAAAATCAGAAAGGCAGACAGAGAGATAGACAAGTAAATAAATATGAAGACATAGAAAGAAAGAGAGATTAATTGATATATAAATACACAGAAAGGCAAAAAGCAGAGAATCATACACATAGACATTCACAGATGAACAGAAATAATAGAAACTCAACAGACAGACATGAACAGATAGAAATAGAGATTCACAGACAATAGAGAGGTATAAAGATGATAGATAGATAGATATAGATAGATAGATAGATAGGCAGAGAAATAGAAAGGAGGCAAATACAATGGTAAATAAATCTCATGCACCTTTAAAATATAAATGAGATGGTAACCAGGTAATGAGATGGATGTGCATATTGATTTTGTCCCTGAAAAAAATATTCTGCTCATGAAGATGGTTTTAAAAAAATGGAAGTATCATGTTCATTATGAGGTTATTTTACATTTCAGTAATTAAAATTTCTACTTCATCAATTAAGTCCAGAGTAAAACCAATGTAACTCAAACATCTGTGTTATTTTTAGTTCATTATATAATTAAGATTAGTCAAGTCTTTTATTATTATTATATTGCAGACCAAGATCCTATTTCAAATCTGGATTAATGCAGAAGTAATAAAAATAGTACTCAATTAAAGGTGTTATGATCCATAAACTGAATTTATTATTTTAAGAGAATATTTCTTGGCTATACTGGACATTCAAATAAATCATGATGAAGCATTTAGATTTTACCTAGGAAAAAGAAAATCAGGTAATATTTTTAAAGTACAAATTTGAGTTAAATATCATCTATTCTTCTGCTATTGATTAATTTCCAATAGATTACTTATTTAACATAAATATATTTTAACTAAAAACCAAATACTACCAAACACTGAATGAATTCTGTGGATACATTAATGGGAAAAATAAAAATATAGTCCCTGCTCCATTGAACTTTCATTCTAGTTTAGGTATATAGGTAATGAATAAATGACGTATGATAAGTGGTAAGAATTATTGTTATCAGACCCAAGTTGTATCTTTTCACCCTAAGACAGGCCATTTAAGTTGACAGATTAGGTGGTGAGGCAAAGTAGGTGACATTATTTGAAAATCAGGCAGATACTGTAAATGGCAAACTGTTTTCAAAGACCACTGTAGTCAAGACTGGTTATATGTTCTTTCATAACACATAAAATCTGAAATATCAGTGACTTCCCTCACAATATTTGCTTGTTTGCTTACCTAAAATATTTTAGGTCAATCAATGATCACGCTGGCAGAGAGTTCACAATTCTGAGTACAGTCTTCTAAAGTAGATAAGGCGAAGTTGATAATATATAAGTAGAGAGGTGGCTTTATATATAATCAGGGACAGCTTGAGGAGGGGAGATTAGTATAAGAGTACATGGGTACATATTCCAGTATATTGGTAGAGTGATGTGGGAATGGAAGGAGAAAGAAGTTCTCTCTTGTTTGTCTCTGTTTTCTCCATGATATTGAAAATAGTCATCTGCTCAGAATGTGAATCTACAAAGAGGTATTGGAGGTTTGATATGAGAAAAATTAAAAATTGTAATCTAGAAGAGATGGTATATGAATGGGTTAGATATACATAATAGAATTCCTATGTATGTTAAATTGCCCATTTCATATTTGTGGTCCAAGAATTTAAGGTGAGACCTGGAAGCAAGTTCGTGTGATATTATCCACTCCCATTCAGATGCAGGGTGTGGAAACTGAGGAAACACAAAGTTGGGGTTTCCCACGTGAGTTACATGAAAAGACTGAGCATGTGAGTTGAGAATATATACAAGTGGTTGGTTATAATAATGCTCATTGGAATTTCAGCTAGGTAAAATGGTAAGGGTGTTTATCAAGGGAGTGAAGCCATTACTAAAACAAAGTTTCACTGCACTCCGTGGTAGACTGAATTTGAAGATTCCCTTGCCTGAGAGTGAACTGGAAATATCACGGGTAGCAAAATATAACGCTTAAAATTGATCAATAGATTAGTGGCATTCATTTATTTATTTGTGGTACTGAGAATTGAACTCAGGGCTCTACTACTGACTTTTTAAATTTTATTTTGAGACAGGAACTCAATAATTTACCTAGGCTCGATTCAAACTTGAGGTTCTTCTACCTCAGCTTCCTGAGTAGCTGGGATTACAGGCACAAGTCACCATGTCCAGCTAGTTTTATTTATTGATGTAGAATTGGTTAGAGAAGCAGGTGACTGATTTTACTATTGAAAGGGTTATTGGCAAATAGGTAGCATAAGCATATTTAGATAGTCTGAGATTTTGTTTATAAAGTTGTGAATATAATGAAAAAATGATAATTCAGTAAAAGGGTTTCCATAGTAGTCAAGCTTGAGATCTGCAGAAGAAACGCTGATAAGAACCTGGAAACAAAAGTGAGACAAAATGAACATGTAATTTGAGGGGAAAACAGAAGCTATCTATCATGCATATATAAAGTACAAAGTAAGATTAAAAGTGAAGTAAAAGATACTGAAGGGCTTCCAACTGAATATTGGAAAGATTGTCTACCAAAATATTGAATTTAGTGAAAACAATTTAATACTGTTACATTAATAGGAAAAAGTTACTGATAGAACAGGAAAAAAAAATACATGAAACACTCAGGATTTTTAGGGGTACATCAATAGGTAGAGAAAAGAAGGGGTTGTGCAATGAATAAAAATAGCCCAGGAAGTCTACTTTGGGTGCAAAAGTAAATATTATGCTTCAGCTTCTTACTCAGAAAGGTAATAGGAAATATCAGTGTACAGAACAGCAAAGTTTTTCTCCATGGAAATTTGGCATTGGCAAAAAATTTTGTTATTTTTTCTCCAGTGTTCAATCAATGGCTGAGAGTGGATTGTTGAAGCCCCCTACTATAATTGTAAATTTATCCATTTCTACTTTCAACTGCATGTATTTTTCTTTTGTGTGTTTTAAGGCTGTATTGTTTGGGGCATGCACACTTAGAACTATTATTTTTTTTCTTGGTGGATTGATCCTTTCATCATATATAATGTTTTTCTGTCTTCAGTAATTTCTTTTTTGTTTTAACTGTCATAACATATTTACTCCTGCTTTTTATTTTGTTGTGATTTGTTTTTCAGGTTTGTTAGTCAGCTTTCCAAAACAAAATACCAGAGATAATTAACTTACAGAAAGAAGGTATGTTTGAGCTCACAGTTTTGGAGGCTTATTCCATGGTTGACTAACTCCACTCTTTGTATTTGAAGATTTTTAGCTAAGGACAATAATGTTTCCTATATTTATTTTTTCTTTTCCTCATGCCAATTTCTACTTGAATGTTCTACAGCCCTCTCAAATATATGGAGTTCCATAGGAAAGTAGCTCACTGCCACATTATTCCTCAGTGTTTACTTTTTTCATTTCACCTTTCAGAGCCTTCTTAAACCTATTTTGCTTGTTTTTACTTTATTTTATTTTCAAGCAAATTATGTTATTAGCAAGGAAGAACTTAGAAGAATGGGGCTACTCTATCTTGACAGAACTGAGAATCTAAGTTTTGTTCCTTTTAGTAATTGACTCTAGAATTATTCTTAGAGAGATTATTTAGGTTTTAGGAAATAGTTTAAGATTTTTAGGGTAAAACATAGGCCTTAGGAAAAAGGATGACTTCATATAAATATGAGAAAGAAAAGATGTTACTCTGTTGTATTAAAGGTGAAACAAAATATGTGCTTTGGAGAAGAGATGCAAGAAGTTTAAGTAGAGAAGTGCTGGGTTCATATAACCTGGAAAATTACTAAGTAGATGAAAATTTTATGAACTTAGAAGAAAAGAGAACACATATATCAAGTTTGAATTTAATATCATTAGAGTGATGGCAAGAAAGTGTTAGATGTTTACAATGCATTAGTGTTTTACAACGTGGATTTTTAATCTGTTCTGTGGAAATTTAAAGAAGTACCAAGATTAATTTCTGAACTGATGAGACAGAAAATATAAACAGTATATGTGAAAAGTCACAAGGATCATCAATTAAATTAATTATAAACAAGGTCTCTGAGACAGACCTGACTATAATATTCTAACTTTTGTCTCTATAGCACCATAAAATCTATAGTTAATGAAATCTCAAGAAAGTTTAGAGATGTTGATTTCCAGGTTTTCATGTCAAAAAAGGAAACAAAGTATATTTATATATCCCTGTTGAAGATTTTATTTTTGTACAAATATAAAGAGAAAAACGTGAAAAAAATCTGACACCCAAATCATTTATGAGGTAATATATTTATATTGTTCAGAGAGCTATAAACATGTATATATTAAAATTTTCTTTCAACAAAATTGAAAGCTAAGCCAAAACAGAATAAAATATTTGAAATCATAAATCAGATGGAGAAATTGCATGTAGATTCCATAAATATATCTTATAACTCAAGAAAAATAAGAAAATATCAGTTCAATATGGACAAACCACTTAAATAAACTTTTTATCAAAGAGAATAACAAATTGATAATATTTTAATGAGCTTTTTCACTGTGACCAAATTACCTGACAAGAACAATTTTGCAGAGGAAAAATTAATTGGAGGGTTCATAATTTCAGAGGTCTCAGTTCATAGATGGCCTACTCCATTCCTCAGGGCCTGAGGTGAGGGAATTTCATGGCAGATGGGTGCAAGGGAGGGAGATGGCTCAAGAGATCATACCAAGAAGCAGAAAGAAAGAGGCTCTACACAACAGATACAAAATATATACTCCAAAGGCAAGCCTCCAATGCTTACTTCCTCCAGTCACATCCTATCTGCTTTCAGTTACCGCTCAGTTAATTCCTATCAGAGTATTAATTCACTAATTGGGTTAAAGACTTTATAACCCAATCATGTCACCTCTAAATTTCTTGTATTATATTACAAATGAGCTTTTGGACAATATCTAATACCTAAACCATAACAGATACTAAGCATTAGGAAATGTTCTCACCATTATTAGTTATTAGGAAAATGAAAATTATAACCACAATTCTCATTATTCATGGATACAAAAAATAATACAAAAGATAAACAATGTCAAGCACTATGAGTGTTTCAGGAAACTGGGAGCTTCCTCTACTTCTGGTAATAATAAAAATGGTGCACTCTCTCTAGAAAAGTCCATGATTTCTTAAAAAGTTAACCATAAATTAGCATGTGACCTGGCAATTTCAGCCTTAGGATTCTACTCAGGAGAAGTAAAAAGATATATCCAGTAAAAGCCTTGTATGCCAATGTTCATGGAAACATTACTCATTATATCCAAAAAGTACAAACAACTCAATTGCATGAATAAAAATTTGGTATGTCCATGCAATGGAATGCTATACATAAAGAAAAAGAAAAACAAACATTATGTATGTAGGATATACAGACCTCAAAACCCTTATGCAAAAAGCAAGGCACACAACACAACGTATGATTTAGCATACCTGAAATATTTACAACAGGTTTAAAGAAAGAGAAATCAGATCTATGATTACCTCATGTTAGGGTTTGGGTATGAGGTGTACCCTGAAAGCTCATGTGTGAGACAATAGATGGATGTCCAGAGGTGAAATGATTGTATTCTGATAGCAGTAACCTATTCAATGGATGAATTCATTTGATAGATAATTGATTTGAGTGTATTAATGAGTGGTAACTATAGGTAGGTAGGGAATATTTGGAGGAAGTAGGTCACTGGGGGTGTGTTCTTGGAGAATATATTATCCCTGGTTCCTTACACTCAAACTTTCTTTTCTTCCTGCTACTATGTGGTGAACTACTTTCCTCTGCCACTCATTTCCACCATGATGTTCGGCCATAAGCCAAAATAAACTTTTCCATTTCTAAGTTGTGCTTGTTGGGTTTATTGGTTACAGAGACACAGCACTAGCACACCTGAGGATGGGGGTATGAGTGACGACTGACTTTAAACAGGCTCAGTAAAATAATTTGGGTAATGGAAATGTTTAAAAGAGAATGTGGGGTTTGCACAACTCTATAAATTAATTATAATTTATTATATTTAAGTGTATCATACTATGTTGGAAGCCATATATGAATTATGGGTCTGTTTGAGCCATCATAAGGCAGGGATGTGTTTTCTGGAACTCCTGGGTGAAGTTCCCCAGATCCAGAAAGCCCAGAACATACTGGCACCCTGCCTTAGCTCACAGTACTAAGTTCAAATGCAGCCGCCCAGAGATTACACAACCTGCCAAGCCCCAAACAACATGTTTTTCCCATTTTCATTCTGTTTTCCTAAAGAAGTTCCTCACTGAATTCCTTTGATGTGTTTCACTATAAATAAAGCATTTGTGGGCTTTTCTCTTTGTTAGGATCAGACCCATCAGGTCTCCCATCCATCATGCCCCAGTTTCAAAAAATATTTTCCTGTTTTGCTTTATTCTTGAGATTACTTTTTCAGACATTTTATTTCCCACTGACCCATACCTCTGAGGGTTAATTATTCCCTCCCCATGAAGGCCGTGGCCAAGAATACTAAATGTTATACTTTTAATATAATAAATTTGTTATTTATTATAACTGTGAATGTTATGTTTAAATTGATGCTGCTAAGATTATCACCAGAAAGTGGAAGATGAAGAAAAATGAGAAAAAAGATACTCTGTTAAATTAATTTTTAAAACATTTTATAATGGGATGCAATTATACTATTGCTCATTCTCTATGCTTCTGGACAAATACTGTAACTTGATGGATTTTGCAGCACTATACAGTGAAATGATTGTTGTGACAGTTTTACATGGCAAGTACTGCTCATTTCTGTGAAGATTAACACTATAAAAACACAGCCATGAATTTCTTAATCATTTATTTTGCATATGGTATACTTAAAAGAAAAAAAATGTTACATTTGGTGATACAATTTTTGGAATGATTACTTTATGGAATAAGAACTTGCCAGAACTTTTAAAATATATTAAATTGCTAATGTCTACCAGCACATTTCTTTAGTTTGTTTTAGACTTACAATCTATAATGGTAAAGCTAGGAATCAAACTTCAGAAATTCTTATTACTCTTTGGCTATGATGATAAATATATTACTGTTAAAGATAATCTAGGAATTCTTTTGCATCAACATATTCATTATCATTTCTTATTGATTGAGGTTTTACATTTTTTCAATAATTGTTTTCACATGCTTTAGCAAAATTAGAAGATAGAATAACTTGCAGAAAAAATACATGACATTTGTAATAAAATTTTAATATATATAAGAGGAAATATGATGAACACATGACATTCATCTCATATCCCTTCTGAGCATAGAGAGAGGACGTAATTCCAAGTCTAGCTGCATCTAGTTTTGGATAATTTAATGCAAGGAAATGATATAAATCATCACCAGGCCTGGCTTGTAAATATATTCCACACAGATTCCTGCCCCATTCTTTTCCTTTGCACTATAATTTTGGCAAGACAATGTAAAAAATGGTGAAAATTCAAGATTAAAATAAACCCATAACACTTAGCAATTTTATCTAGAAGACCTCCCCCATCATAATTTCTAATCTTATTAGGCCATGTAATGATAAGCAATGAAACTTACTATGTTAAATCACTGAAATAGACAAGGTAGATATTATGGTTTAAGTATGAGGTATCCTTCAAAGCTCATGTGTCAAACCATGCAATGAAGTTTAGGGGTAAAAATCATTGTTTGTGAGAGCCTTAACCTGTATTGTAAGCCTTAATCCTGATATGAATTAACAGGTGGTAACTATGGGCAGGTGGGGTGTGACTGGACAAGATAAACCACTAGGGGGTTGACCTTGGGATTTATATTTTATCCCTGATGACTGGAGCTGTCTCTGTTACCTGATTACCAAGTCCTGAGCTTCTTTCCTCTTCCACACCCTTTTACCATAATGTTCTGCCTCAACTTAGGCCCAGAACAATGGAACTGGCCATGGATGGAGAACTCTGAAACTATGCACCTCAAATAAACATTGTCTTTCTAAATTGTTCTTATTAGGGTCTTGGTAACAGCAACAGAAAAGCTGACTGAAACTAAGCAGATTTTTCCATTACTAACAAAAGTCTAACATTTCTTTGAATCCAGTCTGAAATAAAATACCACATGGGATATGCCTACACACGGTCATATTTCTGGCTAATGTTATCACCATTCTTCTTTGAAGCTTTTAGAACACATATTAGAATGTGGTTAAATATTGCACATACACATTAGAAATTTATTTTAAGCTGTTTGCTACATACTGTCCTACATAGTTTACATGCATTGATTTACTTAATTCCATCAGCAGTTCATTGAAGTTGATGCTATTATAATCAGTTAATACAAGAGAAACTTCCTTGCTAATTTAGCTATATTTCTATTAAGTGAAATAGATAGGACTTGAACATAGTCTAACTTAAAAACATGAATGCCTAATCATGAGGGAGAAAAATACAGTAAATGCATAAATGTATGCAAGAAACTGATTTTAAACATTTTATTCTTTTATAATTTTAGTATAAAACTACTCACAATCCTTTAAATAGATAAAACTGTACATAATTTTTCTGGTATCAGAACAGTAATACCAATGGCAATAAAATGCCTCATAATATTAGACATAAGAAAATACTTAGATCGTCAGTATTTTTAAGTGTTCTCAAGGTGAGTAATCACAGTGATATTTATGAGATTATCACTATAATTCTACATTTACAGGTTAGGAAACAGGCAGAATTAGGCATGCTAACTTATGCATAGTAAATGTGGACCCAGTACTTAAACCCATGTGCTATAACCCTGTATTTTGTGCTCTAAATCACTATAATACTCTTTCTTCCTTCAGTAATCAGTATCTTGGATTATCAATAGAAAACACAATCATTGTTAAAATGAAAATCATATAAATAAAACAATACTTGTAAGGGAATTATCTTTTGTACAGCTGTTATAAATCTATGTTTGTTTCATATTGACTTACATCAATTTTCTTTAATCTCAAATGAGGAGTAATAGTTTTCCCCAAATAACATAATAATTCTTTCATTAAAGTTATGGTTACCATAGGCAAAATGGGGTTTAAAACTCTAAATCATGAAGCAAATTAGCTCATAGTTTTATATGCACGGCACACCTTTAAAACACTCCAGTTTTGCTATGGAAACTCAATTATTGATATTTTTTCCTTTTTTTTTACTGCTTGTTTTAGTATTGAATTTGACATATTTTTAAAAGCATTGAATGCAATTTGCTGTAATACCATCTTCAGTATTTCCCCTTTCCTCCCCCCCCCTTCTTTCCCTTCACTGTTCCCTTCCCACTACTTCACTTATCTTTCTGCTATTTACTTTTAATTTTTTTCCATTGTTTTGCTTTTAGTTAGTGTCTTGTGGATATACATGATGGTAGATTTACTGTGGTATATTCATATATGTACAAAGGAAAGTTATTCCACTGTTTTTCCCTTTTTCTGTCCCTTCTCCCTCTCCTCAATCCCCTTCTACTAATTCATTCATCTATTTTGATGAAATCCCCCACTCTTTTCCCTTTCTCTCTCTTGTCCCCCTCTTATTTTGTTGTAGTTTCTCCATATCAGAGAAAACATTCAATTTTTGGCTTTCTGAGTCTAGTTTCTTTCCTCCATCTACCAGAAAATGCCACAAATTCATTCTTCTTCCCCACATCCTTGTCAATGCTTATTTGTATACTTGATAATTGACATTCTGCCTGGAGTGAGATGAAATCTTACTGTAGTCTCGATGCGCATTTCCCTGTTTGCTAGAAATGTTGAACATTTTTTCAAATATATGTTGACCAATTATATTTCTCCTTTTAATAAGTATATGTTTACTTCTTTTGGCCATTTATCAATTTGGTTATTTGTTTTTTGTGTATTTGTTCTATGTTTTTTGAGTCCTTTATATATTCTGAATATTAATGCCCTATCTGAGGAGCACTTTGGCAAAGACCTCCAATTTGTGTGTTCTTTCTTCATGCTCTTAATTCTTTTCTTTGGTGTTCTGAAGCTTTTGAATTTGATGACGTCCCACATTATGATTCTTGGTTTCATTTCTTGTGTTTTAGTTGTCTTTTTAAGGAAGTCTATTCCTGTGCCAATACATTGGAGTGTTGGGCCTACATTTTCTTTTAGCATTTGAAGAGATTCTGGTCTAATCCCTAGGTCTTTGATCCAGTTTGACAACTGGATGAGGGTGAGAGATAGAGGACAAGTTTCAGTACTCCATACATAGATTTCCAATTTTCCCAGCACCATTTGATGAAAGGGTATCTTTTCTCCAATGCATGTTTTTTGGCACCTGTTATGGTTTGAATGTGAGGTGTGCCCCAGAAACGCACACGCGAGACAATGCGTGTTATATTAGCCTGAGTTTTTCCTTCCTTCACATGTCTTTGTTTGGTTTTGATATGATGGTGCTATTAGTTCCATAGAATACATTTAACAGTGATTCCTCTTTTTTTTTTTTTATTTCATGGAATAATTTGAGGATTGGTATTGCTTTAAAGGTCTAAACGTGACTGAGAATCCATCTGGCCCTGAAATTTTCTTTGTTGGAAGGCTTTTAATAGCTTCTTAAATTTCATTACTTGATATTGTTATACTTAAATTTTAAGTATCCTCATGGTTCAATTTGGTTAAGTCATAGACCTGAAGAAATTTGTCAATATCTTTAAGATTTTCTAACTATTGGAGTATAAGTTTCAAAAATATTTTCTGTTGATATTCTGAATTTCAGTGGTGTCTGTGGTTATATTTCCTTTTTCATCACTAATTTTATTTATTTAATTTTACTTTCTACCTTGGTTAACTGAGCTAAGGGTTTATTAATCTTGTTTATCCTTACCAAAAACATCTACTATTGGTTGTGTTGATACTTTGTATCATTTTTGATTCTCTTTTCATTGATTTGGGTTTTGATATTAATTATTTCCTTTCTTAACTTATTTGGGTGTTGATTTGTTCTTCTTTATAAAGGTCCTTGAGTTGTGAGGTTAGATTATTTATTTGGTATCTTTCAAACTTTTTAATGTATAAACTCAGTGCTATGAATTTTCCTCTAGAACGGCCTTCATATTGTCTGACATTTTGATATGCTATATCACTGCTCTCATTTGTTTTCAAGAATTTTTTAAAATTTCTCCCTTGACTTAATCTGCTATCCATGCATAATTTAAAAGTGTTAGTCTCTTAGTCTCTAGGTGTTAGAGTGGTTTCTGCAGTTTGTCTTTTTATTGATTTCTACTTTCACTCCATCATAATCTTTTTTTCACTTCTTTAAAATTTCGATTCATTGTACACAAATGGGGTACAACTATTGTTTCTCTGGTTGTACACGAAGTAGAGTCATACCATTTGTGTAATCATACATGTATGTAGGGTTATGATGTTTGTCTCACAATCCATCCTTCTTCAAATCTTCCCTTACCTCCTCCCCTACTCCCCCATTATGTATGATCATCCACTTATCAGAGAAATCATTCAGCCTTTGGTTTTTTTGGGGGGGGGCATTGCCTTATTTCACTTAGCATAGTATTCTCCAACTCCATGCATTTACTTGCAAATGCCATAATTTTATTTTTCTTTATGGCTGAATAATATTCCATTGTGTACATATACACCACAGTTTCTTTATCCATTCACTTATTAAGAGGTATCTAGGTTAGTTCCACCATCTAGCTATTGTCAATTGAGCTGCTAAAAACATTGACGTGACTGCATCACTGTACTATGCTGATTTTAAGTTCTTTGGGTACAGGCCAAGGAGTGGAATAGCCGAGTCAAGTGGTGGTTCCATTCCAAGTTTTCTAAGGAATCTCCACACTGCTTTCCAAGTGGTTACACCAATTTGCAAACCCACCAGCAATGTATGAGTGTACCTTTTCCCCCACATCCTCCCCAACACCTATCATTGCTTGTGTTCTTGATAATAGCCATTCTAATTTGGGTGAGATGGAATCTTAGGGTAGTTTTGATTTGCATTTCTCTTATTACTAGAGATGTAGAACATTTTTTTCATATATCCATTGATTGCTTATAGATCTTCTTCTGTGAAGTGTTTGTACATTTCCTTAGCCCATTTGTTGATGGGGTTATTTGTATTCTTGGTGTAGAGTTTTTTGAGTTCTTTATAGATTCTGGAGATTAGTGCTCTATCTGAAGTATGAGTGGCAAAGATTTTCTCCCACTCTGTACTCTCTCTCTTCACATTACTGATAGTTTCCTTTGCTGAGAGAAAGCTTTTTCGTTTGAATCTATCCCAGTTGTTGATTCTTGCTTTTATTTCTAGGGCTATGGGAGTCCTCTTAAGGAAGTCCGATCCTCAGCCGACATGTTGAAGATTTGAACCTACTTTTTCTTCTATAAGATGCAGGGTCTCTGGTATGATTCCAAGGTCCTTGATCCATTTTGAGTTGAGTTTCATGCAGGATGAGAGATAGGGGTTTAGTTTCATTCTGTTGCATATGGATTTCCAGTTTTCCCAGCACCATTTGTTGAAGAGGCTATCTTTTCTCCATTGCATATTTTTGGCAACTTTGTCTAGCATGAGAAAATTGTATTTATTTGGATTTGTGTCCATGTCCTCTATTCTGTACCGTTGATCTACCTATCTATTTTGGTACCAATACCATGCCGTTTTTGTTACTATTGCTTTGTAACAATATTTGCTTTTGTTACTATTGTTGAAGTTCTGGTATTGCAATACCTGGTGCTTCACTCTTCCTGCTAAGGATTGCTTTAGCTACTCTGGGTTTCTTATTCTTCCAGATGAATTTCATGATTTCTTGCTCTATTTCTGTAAGGTACGTCATTGGGATTTTAATTGGAATTGCATTGAATCTGTATAGCACTTTGGTAGTATGGTCATTTTGACAATATGAATTCTGCCTATTCTAGAACATGGGAGATCTTTCCATCTTTTACGGTTTTCTTTAATTTCTTTCTTTAGTGTTCTGTAGTTTCCATTGTAGAGGTCTTTCACCTGTTTTGTTAGATTGATTCCCAAGTATTTCATTTTTTTCAAGGCTATTGTGAATTGGGTAGTTTTCCTAACTTCTCTTTCTGAAGATTAATCAATTATGTATAAAAATGCATTAGATCTATGAGCATTGATCTTATATCCTGCTACTTTACTGAATTCACTTATGAGTTCTAAAAGTTTTCTGGTGGAATTTCCTGGTTCCTCTAAATATATACTCATCTCATCAGCAAATAGGGATATTTTGAGTTCTTCTTTTCCTATTCGTATCCCTTTAATTTCTTTTGTCTGTCTAATTGCTCTGTCTAGAGTGTCAAGGACAATATTGAATAGAAGTGGTGAAAGGGGGCATCCCCGCCTTGTTCCAGTTTTTAGGGAGAATGCTTTTAGTTTTTTACCATTTAGAATGATATTGGTCATGGGCTTAGCATAGATAGCCTTTACAATGTTAAGGAATGTTCCCACTATCCCTATTTTTTCTAATGTTTTGAGCATGAAAGGATGCTGTATTTGATCAAATGCTTTTTCTGCATCTATAGAAATAATCATGTGATTCTTGACTTTAAGTCTGTTGATATGGTGAATTACATTTATTGATTTCTGGATGTTGAACCAACCTTGCACCCCTGGGATAAAACCCACTTGATCGTGGTGCACTATCTTTTTAATATATTTTTGTATGCGATTTGCTAAACTTTTGTTGAGAATTTTTGCGTTGAATTTCATTAAGGATATTGGTCTGAAATTTTCTTTCCTCGATGTGTCTCTGTCTGGTTTAGGTATCAGGGTGGTATTGGCTTCATAGAATGAGTTTGGGAGGGTTCCCTCCTCTTCTGTTTCATGGAATACTTTGAGAAGTATTGGAATGAGCTCTTCTTTAAAGGCTTTGTAGAACTCAGCTGAGAACCCATCTGGTCCCAGACTTTTCTTTGTTGGTAGACTTTTGATGAATTCTTCTATTTTGTTACTTGAAATTGATCTATTTAAATTGTGTATGTCCTCTTGGTTCAGTTTAGGTAATTCATATGTCTCTAGAAACCTGTTATTGTCTTCAAGATTTTCTAATTTGTTGGAGTATAGATTTTCACTAGCTTCTAATTATGTTTTGTATTTCAATTGTGTCTGTTGTAATATTTCCTTGTTCATTCCGAATTTTAGTAATTTGAGTTTTCTCTCTCCTTCTCTTTGTTAGTGTGGCTAAGGGTTTATCATTTTTTTTTTTTTCAAAGAACCATCTTTTTATTTTGTCAATTTTTTTGAGTGTTTCTTTTGTTTCAATTTCATTAATTTCAGTTCTGATTTTCACTATTTCCTATCTTCTACTTTTGGTATTGCTCTGTTCTTCTTTTTCTAGGGCTTTGAATTGTAGTGTTATGTCATTTATTTGTTGATTATTTTCTTCTTTTATTGTATGTGCTCCATGAAATAAATTTTCCTCTAAGAACTGCTTTCATACTGTCCCAGAGATTTGGATATGATGTATGTTTGTTCTCATTTACCTCCAAGAATTTTTTTTTTTATTTTCCCCCTGATGTGTTCTGTTATCCATTCACCATTCAATAGCATATTATTTAATCTCCAGGTGTTGGAGTAGTTTCTGTTTTTTATTCTGTCATTTATTTCTAATTTCAATCCATTATGATCTGACAGAATACAAGGTATGATCTCTATCTTCTTGGATTTACTAACAGTAGCTTTGCGGCAAAACATATGGTCTATTTTAGAGAAGGATCCATGTGCTGCTGAGAAGAAAGTGAATTCACTTTTCATTGGATGGCATATTCTATAAATGTCTGTTAAGTCTAAATTATTGATTGTGTTATTAAGATCTATGGTTTCTTTATTCAATTTTGTTTGGAAGTTCTGTCCAGTGGTGAGAGAGGTGTGTTAAAGTCACCTAGTATTATTGTGTTTTGGTCAATTTGATTCCTGGAATTAAGAAGGATTGGTTTGATGTATATGGATGAGCCACTGTTTGGGGCATAGTATTTATGATTATTATGTCTTGCTGATTTATGCTTCCCTTAAGCAGTATGAAATGTCCTTCTTTATCCTTTCTGACTAACTTTGGTTTGAAGTTCACATTATCTGATATGAAGATGAATACTTCGGCTTTTTAGCTGAGTCCATGTGCCTGGAATGTTTTTTGCCATTCTTTCACCTTCAGTCTATGGGTATCTCTTTCTAAGAGATGAGTCTCTTGCAGGCAGCATATTGTTGGATATTTCTTTTTAATCCAATCTGCCAGTCTATGTCTTTTGATTGATGAGTTTAGGCCATTAGCATTCAGGGTTATTATTGACATATGATTTGTATTCCCTGGTCATTTGGCTCAGTTTTGGGGCGTTTTTTACACAACTTGGTTTCTCCTTTATTTGGCTATTCCTTTAGGATAGTTCCTCCCTTTGCTGATTTACATCATTGTTTTTCATCACTTCCTCATGGAATATTTTGTTGAGAATGTTGTGTAGTGCCAGCTTTCTTTGTGTAAATTCTTTTAGCTTTTGTTTATCATGGAAGGATTTTATTTTATTGTCAAATCTGAAGGTAACTTTTGCTGGGTGTAAGATTCTTGGTTGGCATCAGTTTTTTTTTTTTTTTTTTTCAGAGCTTGAAAAATATTGTTTCAGGCCCTTCTAGCTTTTAGGGTCTGGGTTGAAAAATCTGCTGCTATCTGTATTGGTTTCCTCCTGAATGTAATTTGATTCTTTTCTCTCACAGCCTTTAAAATTCTGTCTTTATTTTGTATCTTAGGTGTTTTCATTTTAGTGTGCCTTGGTGTGGGTCTGTTGTAATTTTGTATATTTGAAATCCTATAAGCCTCTCGTACTTCATTTTCCATTTCATTCTTCAGATTTGGGAAATTTTCTGATATTCTTTCATTGAATAGATTGTTCATTCCTTTGGTTTATTTCTCTGTGCCTTCCTCAGCTCCAATAATTCTTAAATTTAGCCTTTTTATGATATCCCATAATTCTTGTAGATTCTGCTCATGATTTTTTACCATCTTCTCTGTTTGGTCAACTTTGTTTTCAAGATTAAATATTTGTCTTCAATGAGGTTCTGTCTTCCAGGTGTTCTATCCTATTGGTTATGCTTTCTATGGAGTTTTTAGTTTGGTTTGTTTCCTTCATTTCAAGGATTTCTGTTTGTTTGTTTCTTTTTTTCAGTATCTCTCTTTATTGAAATTAGCTTTTCCTTCCTGCATTTGCTCTTTTAACTGTTGATTGGTGTGATCATTCAAAGCCTACATTTGCTCTTTCATCTCATCGTTTTCTTCTCTGATCATTTAAATTATGTACATTCTGAAATCCCTTTATGACATTTCTTCTGCCATGCTGTCACTGGATTTTTTTGATGTAGCATCTAGGTTTGTTTGGGACATTTTTTTCCCTTGTTTTCTCATATTGATCAGGTATCTTTCCCTGTAGTAGTGAAACTCTGAGATATTGCAGATTTCCTCTGTTGACTTAAAGTGTCCCTGTAGATTTCCAATAACTCACCTTCTAGCCTTCAGTAGCCTGAAGTCTTGGAACTTGATAGTGCAGTGATCCACAAGGATGCTGCCCCTCTAAGGGTGGTGGCCTTCAGGTGGGGTATATTCCCTGCTAGTGAGTAGGGGCACCTCCATTTGTTGACTGATGGTCGCCAAAGGGGGACTAGACTGCAGGCTGGGGCATGTCTGGTCTGGTCCTGGGTCTCTGGTTCTACCACTCCAGTGGGAAAGCCTCACCCAGTGTGAAGCCTCACCCAGTGGGGAAGTCTCATTGGGCAGCTTTCCTCTGAGATGTTCCCTTCAGTCCGGAACTACCACCTGGTCCAGGAAGCCTCACACTACGAGTGAGTCTGTCACTTGACAGCCCTCCTCTGCAACTTCCCCTGTGGTGTGGAACTACTGCCTGGTCTGAAGGTCCTGGCCCTGCATGGGAGTCTCCTACTGGGTGGTCCTGCTCTAAGAAACTGCCTGTGGTCCAGGTCTGCTGCTCTAAGAAATTGCCTGCGGTCCGGGTCTGCTGCCCAGGCTGAGGAAATCTAACTGAGCATGGAAGTCTCCCACTGGGCGGCCCTGCTCCAAGAAGCTGCCTGTGGTCTGGTCCTGCCGCCTGGGCCGGTACCCTCGCCCAGTGGGAGAGACGCACCTGGAGGCTCTGAGTTGGTCCAGAGTCTCTGAATACCTCCTCTTCTTGAATCTTGAGTTCTGGAGCGACTGAGATGCAGTCACCCTCTAGTCCGCCATCTTGGTCTCCTCTTATGAAAGTATTTTGTCATCACATCTGATGCTAAGTTTTACTGGGTATAAGATTTTTGTTTGGCATTCATTTTCTTTCAGAGCTTGAAATATGTTGTTCCAGGCTCTTCTTTCTTTTAGGATCTAGGCTGAGAAATCTGGGGATATCCGTATTGGTTTCCCCCTATATGTTATCTGATGCTTTTCTCTCCACAACCTTTAAAATTCTATCTTTATTTTGTATGTTAGATATTTTCATTATAATGTGCCTTGGTGTGGATCTGTTGTAATTTTGTGCATTTGATATTCTGTATGCCTCTTATTCTTGATTTTCCAATTCATTCTTCAGATTTGGAAAATTTTCTGATATTCTTTCATTGAATAGATTATTCACTTTTTTGATTTATTTCTCTATGCCTTCCTCAATTCCAATAATTCTTAAATTTGGTCTTTTCATGACCAAATCCCATAATTCTTGTAGGTTCCATTCATGAATTCTTACCATCTTCTCTGTTTGATCAACTTTGTTTTCAAGATTAAATATTTTGTCTTCATTGTCTGAAGTTCTGTCTTCCAAGTTATCTATCCTGTTGGTTATGCTTTCTATTGAGTTTTTAATTTGGTTTATTGTTTCCTTCATTTCAGGGATTTCTGTTTTTTTTTTTTAATTTCAGAATCTCTATCACTTCGTTGAAATGCTCTGTTGCTTCCTGTATTTGCTTTTTTTAACTGTTTTATGATGCTATCATTCATTGCCTGTGTTTTCTCTCTTATCATTTGCTTCTCAGATCATTTTAATTATGTACATTTTGAACCCTCTTTCTGACATCTTCTGCCATGCTTTCATTGGATTCTATTGATATAGCATTTAGGTTTGTTGGGGACCCTTTATTCCCTTGTTTTCTCATGTTGTTCCTGTATCTTCCCCTCCAACAGTGCTAACCTGAGGTATTACTGGTTCCCTCCTATGGACTTCTATGTCCCTGCAGGTTTCCAATAACTCATCTTGAAGTGAGAAAGCAATATTAGCAGCACACCATACAAACAATATGCATCCTTAACCCAAATAGTCCCTATTAGATATTAACCATATTGTCTTAATAAGCACAGATAAAGAATTCAATTATTGTCTACAGCATAACCAATAGGTTTGCAATAAGACCCACAATTTCTAATGGCAGACAAAGAGGATGGGGAGGGGTGTAGGATATGAAGTTAATGAAATAAGAAGTGAGTCTATAGAGGTACTATATTGTAAGAATAGTGAAAATGGAATTAAAAGAAATAGGTTGTTAGCATGAGAAAAGGGAGAAAGATTCTCCAAGGAAAGAGACAGATAAGAGGAAAATAGAGGAAAAATATTAATAAAAGAAAAAAGTAGTAATAATAGTAGGTATAATAAGAATAATCATAATACCACTAATAAAAAATTCTACAATAAAACTATATTGTATTCTTCAAACCTCCTAATCTTCAGTAGCCTGATGCATGAGAGGAACTTGATAATACGTTATCATAAGAAGGGTGCTGTCCCACTATTGATGGTAGCCTCCAGGTCAGGAATAATCAGTGCTAGCAAGTAGAGGTGACCCCACATGTTGATAGATGGTCAGCTGCAGTGTGGGTGCTAGACCGTGAGGGGCATGGCATCTAGACTGTGACTGAGAAGAGGGTGCTGGAGATAGCAGCTGGGGCATGGTTCTTGGTACTTGGAGATGAGGGCACAGGCCAGGGCATAGGCCTGGCCTTAGTGTGAGAGATTTGTGCAGGTGCTGGGCCTGGTCCATCTAAATCTTATAAGATGGGAAGAATTATCTCTATTTGTATTTGCTAAAATTTACTTTGTGACATAAAATATGATTTAATTTAAAATATGTTCCATGTGCTGCTGAGAAAAAGTCAAATTCAGTCTCTAATTGATGATATATTCTATAGATATCTGTTAGGTCCATTTGGTTAATAGCATTTTTTAGATGTGAAGAATCTTTACTTATTTTGTGTCTGGATGATCTATCTAATAGGGAGAGAAGTTTGTTGAAGTCATCCAGTATTATTGCATTGTATTTAATTTCATTCTTTATATTGAGAAGAATTTGTCTTACGTATACAGATGCACCATGTTTGGGGCATAAATATTTACAATTATATCTTTTTGGATGATTCCCTTAACAAGTAGGAAGTGACTTTTTTTTTTATCTCTTGATTAATTTTGGCTTGAAGTCCACCTTTTCCAATATAAGAATGACTACCCCTGTTTATTTATGGGTACAATTTTCATGGAATATCTTTTCCCATATTTTCACCTTTAGTCTGTGGATGTCTTTACCTGTGAGTATGTTCTTTAATCCAGTCTGCCAATCTATGTCTTCTTATTGAAGAGTATAGACCATCTACATTCAGTATTATTATAGAGAGATAATTTTTTATTTCCTGCCATTTTCACTTATCTCTGATGGTTAATTCAGACTTGGTTGTCTTTTAATTGACTCTTCTTCTAGGGTAATCCATCCCTATCCTGGTGTTCATTTTTATTTTTCATTTCCTCTTCAAGAAATATTTCATTGAGTATGTTTTATGGTATAGGCCTTATAGTTATGAATTCTTTTAGTTTCTGTTTATCATGGAAAATTTTTATTTCATTTTTAATTCTGAAGCTTAATTTTGCTGGGTATAGTAATCCTGATTTGTACCCATTTTTTTTTTGGAGTGTGGTATATATTATTCCATGCCCTCCTGGCTTATAAGGTCTGGGTTGAGAAATCAGTTGAAGTCTGAATGGGAATTACCTCTAAGTGTGACTTGCCATTTTTCTCTTGCAGCTTTTAGAATTCCTTCCTTATTCTATAAATTAGGCATTTTAATTATAATGACTTGGAGTATATCTATTGTGATCTGTATTTTTGGAGTTCTATATTTCTGTTGTATTTGCATTTCCATTTCATTCCTAAGGTTTGGGGAGTTTTCTAATATTATTTCAATTGAAAAGACTCCACATCCTTTTAGTTTATATTTCAGAGTCTTCATCTTCCTCACAGATTCTTAAATTTGGTCTCTTGAGGTTATCCCAGTTTTCTTGAATATTCTAGTAATGGTCTCTTCAAATCTTTTTTTTTTTTTATGATGAACTTTACTTTCAAGATTATACACTTTGTCTTTGAGTTCTGAAAATCTATTTCAAAGTGATCTAAATGTATTGATGATGTTTTCCATTAAAATTTTAATTTGTTTTATTAAATCTTTCATTTCCAAGATTTCTGTTCTTTTTCAGAATCTCTCTCTTTATTGAAGTGGTCTTTCACTTCCTGTATTTTCTACTTAATATCATTCCTTATATCTTTTTATAGGTTGCCATTGAATATTTCAACTCTTAAATTTCTAATTTTTTTCTCTGACATTTTCTCCACTGTGGGTGTCAATGGATCCAGTTGTTGAGTGTTATGGGCTATCTGAGGTGGTTTATTCCCTTACTTTTTCATATTGCTTATATGTCTACCCATCTATTCGAAGGCTTTTGCTTTTTATTTTAACCAAGGGAATACTTTGTGAGCTTCTTTGTCTTATGAGCCCTGGGTTGAGTAAATATCCAGGTTTCCATTGATCCCAGTATCAGCACTGCTTTGAGAGATGCTGCTGAACTATTTATTGCAATGTCTTGAGAACCAAGCCATATACTATTAAACCTTATGAAAAGTGAAAAACTTGCTTCTCTAATCCAGGTATAAAGTTGTAGTAGGGTTCTGAAGCAGGTTGAAGAATTAGTTATTAAATAGAGTAAAATTACTATATTTATATGAGGGCCGAAAGGGAGAAGAAGAAAGCTTGGGCAAAGGAGCAAGAAAAAGAATCAAAGAAAAAACATAGACTATAACAATACAAAGATTAAAAAGAAAAAAGTCTGATGGGGGATATTTGAGGTAGTATCAGACAGTGTGAGGAGAATAGGGGGTATGAGAAGCAATAATAAACTAGGGCTAAAAGACAAAGATAGCGAGAATTACTCCAATTAATGCATTAAACCCTTAGAGGAAGTACATATAACCATGCCAGGGTGAAGGAAATTCTTGTTGAATCTTTATCTGGATTTCATTAGGAATTGGATGCTTAGAAGATGCCCCTCATTCTTTTGCTTTGGATCCCAGGAGCTATTTCCCTAGTTGCTATGGACCTACCACCAGCATGTTTTGGTGTGTCAGTTCAGAGTCCAGTGGCTAACTACTCAGATGGTGTGGTGTTGTGTCTGTTCATTATTTCTATTTTGTGCAGGCATCAGGATGCAGGATCTGGGCTATGGCTGTGTTTGTTGTTGGTCACCATGTACCTGCTGCCCTCTACAGAATCCTTCTCTTAGTATTGTAGAGTCTGGTGGTTGTCTATAAGCACAAGTCCTGTGGTTGTAGATTTGCCTCAGGTGACACGTAGTACAGAAAATTTCTCTCTGGCCTACACAACTCATTAGGCACTGTTCTTTCTACTGAGTCAAGGGACTCAGCTTGTTCATTTAGGTTCTGGTTTCCGCCGCCCAAGATTGTGAATGGCGGGTACTGATTGCCTCTGCTGGTTATAACTGAGACAGGATCCAACTAGTATCCACACAGAGTCATATCACTCTGCGGTGGTGATCAAGTGTTAGGCTGCAAGCCAGGACAGGTTGAGAGAAGAGTCAGACTGGAGACTGTTGTTCTCCATTCTCCACTACCTTGAACCTAGGCTATTTTCTGCCTTCACAGGCCACCTGATGGCTATGGTAATAATATGGACTTTTTTCCTTTAATCTTTCTGGGGATTTAGGCACCTTCTTGTCACAGATTTCTCACAGCTGCAGCCAAGATCTGGAGATCCCATTGCTGACATTCTGTCAGCTTCTCTCTGAGTCAGCCCCACACAAGCCTATGACCAGGGTGTCTCTAGGAGTGTTTCTTAGGGTTAATAACTTTCTACATGTCTACCCCAGTGTTGGCAGGCAAGAGCAGAGGTTCTAAAGTCTCACCTTTCATCTCTCCTCTGCTCAATAACCTTGCCGCTCAAATCTGAGCTCTGACTTCCAACACCCTAAATTGTTCCATCTTTGACTGTGTCTGTGTAGCAGCTGGCACAGCAGTGGACTGAACAAGCACTTCCCAAATAGGGCTGATCCACCCTGCTCCCCCTATTCAGGTTGAAGGGACAGGGTTTCGGTGACTTTCAGTTAATAGCAATTTCTCTACCAGTTCTTTCTAGCCGGTCAATTGTGGGCTCCCTCAGCAGGAACTTCTATTTATGATTTGGTTTTATATGGCTTATCTGCTGTAAGTACACCTCTGTTCCTGTCAAGTTTTAATTTTTTTTTTCTGTTTTTCTTTGAAATGTTATTAAGGGGGTGAGCTCACATGCTTTTCTACTCCCTTTTTCTCTCTCTGTTGTCCCTCCCCCTTTCTCTCCCCCTGGCTCTGGTCCACAGTTGGAGAACTTTGTGCTTACGTTCTACTCTGGTAACCAATCCTCAAGTCTCTCCAGATCTCAGACTGTAATATTGTGTCTTAGAGCATTTATTTTGTCTCCTATCTCTCAGATCCGTTGTCACCATCTTCTGCATCATGAGAGGATTGGGAATCACTGCCTATCTCCTTTTGGCCATCTTTCTCTTTTGACTATGTTGATTTTGAATGGTGAATTTTCTGTGTGGAAAATTGCTCATAGGTCCTACAACCCTCTATATGTTGCCACTTGAGGGCTGCCAGAACATTTCAGTCCTCAAATACTTTCTTACTGATTTAATTCAATGCCTAAGTGTCAATCTTAAACCCTTAACAATGACAGTTAAAATTCAAAGATGCTTTCTGGAATTGATGACATCATAAGCTATTATCAGTCACACATGAATTAAATTATTAATAAATGTACTATATTATTTATACAATGAAAGAGGATCATTGCATATAATGGATAAAACTTGCTCTTCCTTTTACCCTGGACTGTCTTTTGACTTTTGCAGTGTGTATCAAAATAGATAGCACCAAAATAGTAGTACATTGTCACTTATGTAGAGCAAGGCACTTCCAGCACAGTCAGAAAATACTTGAAGTATGAGGACACTTGTAGGACAAGCAGGTCAGGCAAACTTCATGGTGGGCACCTCCACCATTACTGCACAGAGCAGCAGGATACTGATCAGAACCAGATGCTTCAGAGGAGGAAGTAAACCAAAGTTGAAGATTATGCTAACTGAAGAATATAATTGGGTATGATAGTATGTGTTGGGACTAATGACACATTAACTAACTCAGACTGACTCCTTTCTCCCTGGTGAGTGAGCAAGATCAAGGCTCAAAGGTGGTTTCAAAGGTTAATGACGATAAATTGGACCACCGTCAGGGATTCGTTAACAACAGTTCCGCAAACGTGATCAGCTGGTGCTTGCCATATAGTCCTATGGGACTCTCACCTGCGTGAACCTCCCATGCCTTGCTGACCTTTAAACTGATTGGTTCCCGTATAGCCCCCACCCTACATAAAAGCTGTGTGATTTCCTCAGTAAACGAGTTCCTGCTGTGACTGGTCTCCCTGACACGTCTGATTGCCTCGGCCCGGAGGGCTGCGAGCGAGCTGTCAGTCTGCCCTACCTATCCCTGTCTGACCTTGTTGGGGAGTGTCCCCTTCCTTGTCGCTGGTCAAGAAGAGCAAGGTGGCTTAAGACCCTGACAAGTATGCTCTGTTCATATCCTAATTTTGTATAGGGAAAACCTTTATGGGATGCTAATGGATTTATAAATGGAAATACATCACACATAATAAAATATTTTAGAGATTTTTATCTCACTCAAATATTAAAATAATAATTCTGTCCAATTATACTATTTTTCCATAAGAACTTTTATTTATTTATTTATATATTTTTGGTACTGGGAACTGAACTCAGGGAGGCTTTACCAATGAGCAATATCCTAGCCCTTTTTATTTTTTTTGTTTTTGTTTTGAGACAAAGTCTTACTAAATTGCTTAGAACCTTCCTAAATTACTGAGATTAGCCTTGAATTTGTAATCCTCCTTCTCCAGTCTTCCAAATTGCTGGGATTATAGGCATATGTCACTGCACCAGGGATCTCCTGAGAATAATTTTTTAAAAAAGAATAATCCACAATTCTTTTTTCAGGCTAGAGACACTTTGGTAACAACATGACAGAGTAGATTTAAATATCTAGCAAATGAAAATAAAATGCAACTTAGCCTAGAAACGATTACTATACAAAATTATAGAAGGCATTAATTCAATACATTATGACCCTAAAAAATGTCAGTGTAGTCAGTAAAAAGAAATAAGTGCTCCATAATATTTATTCCGTTTAACATTGCAATGTCAGGCATCAGCTACATGGTGCAGTTATAGGCACCAAGAACTTAAAGAAATAAACAGAACCAGAACATCACTTACAAATGCAAAAATATTTAAATTATTTCAAATGTATACAATAAAATATGTGTATAATCTTATGCAATAATTTCAAAAGTGTGTTGAAACTTAATTTTATAATACCCAAATTAATAAAGAGGCATATTCTAACGCAGGAAATACAATATCATAAAAATGCTGATATACTCCAAATTCATCTGTAGATCTGATATAATCTCAATTGAACTCATAAGTAAGAGCTTCATGAAAATTGGCAAGTTAATAATAACATAAAGGTTCAATTGTCAAAAACAATTGAAACATCTGGAGAAGCATAAGAAATGGGAATTGGCCTTAATTGTTTCTTTGAATTATGAAATTGACATATTTAGGAAGGTATGTGATTGTGCCAGGAAAGAAAATGAGGTGAATGAATAGAATAGAGATCTAATAAAATCTCCACAAGTTTTCTGAAAGTCTTATTAATGAGATAGATAACATGCAAGGTCAGTGGGGAAAGTTGAGTACAAAGGTGTATCATCATGACCAGGCATGGACACATGACCAGTCACATGGACAGGTGTTAGGTTCTTGATGCTTAGTATATGGTGTGTGTGTGTGAGAAAAAGATCATTTTGCTATTCGCCATAGATTATTTTCTTCTTTGTCTTAGAAGAAAATAAAATAAAAAGGTTTGTGCCTTTCAAATTAACAGAAAATTAAGAATTAAATTAAAGTCATGTTTTTTTTTTTTTTTCTGCAATGGAACAAGAATAAAAGAAAGTAGCTCTGATTGTCTTCCACAAACTTTGCAATAATTCAAATGGTAGAGAAGGGGATGACAGTGAGAAAACAACTAGCATGTATGAAGTATTCGTGTGCCAGACACTGTTAGGTACTTAACATTAAAAGTCTTTCCTTTTCCACCATATCTTATTCAACAGGACTCAGGACAACATTTCACACCATCACACAGTATGGGCAAATGAATAGATTGTGTCAAGAACACTTAAAATCAACTCTCTTAGCATTTTTCAGTAATATAGTGTTATTAACTCTAGTTACCATACTGTACAAGAGCTATCCTGAACATATTCCTCCTAACTGAAATTGTCTGTCCTCTGAATATCTTCCTACAAAAGGAAGGGAAGAGAAAAAGAAAGGGAGAGGAAGGCAAGGGAGAAGGAAGGGGAGGGAAGGGTAGGCTTTACAGGGTTATCGAAAGGAGAATTTCCAGGCTCCCAATACCCTTGTTTTCCCAGATACAGCATGGTGGAGCTAGGACACCCTGTTTGCTGTACGATGTGCTTAAGCATTCTCTGAGGGAAACTTTTCCCTCCTTATTGCTCTATCTTGCAACAGGTAAGCTCATACCTGTCAGAGGAGTGATAAGTACATTTCTACTACCCAAGTAATCTGTGTTTCACTGCCCTAGCTTTAGAGGAGCTGTGATTTCAGCCCAACGGTCTAATTAGCATACATTATAGTAATTACATAATTATACTTAAAACCTTGCATTCTACTCCAGCAATCTGAATTCAGACACATTAATTGACATATCTAGACTCACACCTATAGCATATCTCATAATTATATTTACAGCTCCAAAGTTCATAGAATTCTACCATGCTATTTTGTTTGCTAATCAAAATATGTTAGAGGAAACTACAGAGCTCTATCAAATTCTATTTAACCCAAATTATTTCCATTTTCTCCATAAACCAAATATTTAGTTTAGAATAGCATAATTCACAAATGTACATATATGCACAGACACATATAAAATCTGTTGTAAGACACACTATAACTTCTGAAAACTTTAATAAATGATAGTTTCACTATAAAGTATAAGAAATTTTAAAATATTAAATCAGTGATTTCAAGTACCTCAGAAAGGAAGAAAGCACTTTATGATATTTCAAATCTGATTATTACAGATCAGTCAATAAAAGCTATATTCTAATTTGTTCTTTTTTCTAAATTTCTGTTTATTGTCCTTTGTAATAAAATGAGATAAAAATCAAGATACCCAATTTAGTTATGTAAAATCATGTGGGAGGAGTAAAGTCAGAAAATTATAGTTGAGTTGATTTTATTGTTGGAAGAAGGATCAATAAAATTGATTTTGAAAATGCAATGATATAGTAAATTTAGCAATGATTTAGGGAGTGAGATGGTCTGCAACTATTTGATCAAGTTGATTTACACTCTATTAATCAGGCCAATGTCAAAATTAATTCACTCTTCAAAACAGTTATTTTGACCTTATTTTACTGTAATGGACTGTAGTGCTCATTAGTAACATTTCAAATGTAAGCGTTTTGTTAGAAAGTATGATAGTGTCATAATGAATTTTTGTTACTAATTAATATGAGTTTAATAATATATCTTAAATATTACTGCTTTCCAAGAAAAAAGATTATGTTTAACCACAGAAACAAATTCAAATGGCAAAATATTTCTGTTTTATTATGAGAAACACATTTCTATCACAGAAATGGAAATTAAATATTAGGTGGAGACCACCTGATTATTGCTGATATACTTTGGGAGAATTAAGGTTTTAGACCAAAGATGATATTCATCTCTTTCCTTATTAAAACTATCTTAATATTCATTGAAGGATAATGGATAAGATTAAAACCTTCTGATAATATTAAATCATATAGCTATTAATTTTAAGTTCCCCACTAAGATTTCCATTGCAATATTTTGATAAAAGAAGATTGATTTATCAATATTAATTTCACTCCAAGTTCACACTTCAGAGGAACTCTAGGTAATCTGTTTCACATTATGCAATAAATGAAACTATATAAGTTGAAAAAAATCAAATACTTGTAATCGTAAATTTTTGTATCACTGTGTTAACTGCTAAGGGACTTTAATTTCTTTAAGGCTTTGAGACTTCAGGGATTCAAAAAAAGTTACTTCATAGAGGGCCAGAATTAAGACAGCAAATTTCATATGCTATCTTGTCCCTACACACTACACAGTCCATAAGAGGGTTTAAATTATAGCCAAAGAATCTGTAGTATAAATCTTTTGATTAAAATTATTGACTTGTGAGTGAGATAACACACATTATATCAGAAACAAAGTAGTACTTACTCCATAAGGATTTTGTAGGTTATTGGAAAATTTTGAACCCTCACTATATTTATTCTTATTTCCAAACAGAATGGAGTTTTAGTTTCCTTGATTTTCAAACCTGTCTTCATCTCCTGAAAGAGGCTTTTGTTTCAAAGTCCTAGACACTTATCTGTCAAGGTCCCCATATTTACAAATATTCCAGTCATTCCTTGAGAGAGGAAATTTATTATATTGCAAGCTAGTAAATCCGTGTGAGCGATATGATGATAAAGGAATCATTTAACCCAGTGTCAGTGGGCACCCTGTCATTTCTCTACTCAGACTCCTGCGACTTCCCTCCAGCCCCTAAAACAAGGCGTCTCTTCCACGACCTATTCTGGCTCTGCCACCTCTCTGATGGCACACCAGCTCTCCGTTGCTCATTCTGCTACAGATGCTCTGGCTCTTTGATGTTCTTAGAAAATGCCACCCATATTCTCTTTTTAGGACTTCTACAGTTGTTATTATTCTACTTTGAAAACTTTCCCCCTTATGCAGTATACATCCCATTCTATTTCTTCCAGTCTCTACTCACATGTCCCTTCCTCTGGCCTTCCTTGACTATATACAGCATTACACACATACTCATTCAGAGATATTTATCTTCTTTATATTATGTATATTTCTCCAAATCATGATTTATTTTTGTCTTCCTTTATAGTATAACTCCATGAGGACAGATACTTTCTCCATTGGGGTTCCTGATGTAGTTCAAGTGCCTGGAAAGTACTAAGTTCTTCACAACTGTTGTTGAATGTGTGAATGTTGTACTCTGGGGCTATTTCAGATGTGCTATTCCTTCCTTATCTAGCCCTATGGATTGAAATGACCATAATTTTGGGGCTAGTTTTCAATTCAGAAATAAAAGGAACACTACTAGGGTCAGTGAAACTAGCTACAAGTTCATAGGATTTTTTTAGGCCCAAAAATATATTTTGCTTTTAGTATTTGATTATCTTATTCTTACTTGTAACATTTATAGACTATAGGCATCAACAACAAAGTTATACACAGCACTCAGAAGGTGAAAAGAAACATGAAAACAGTGGAAACAGGCTCATTTTAAACCAAATAATGATGGAGAAGAGAACCACCAAGTAACGTAAAAGCAAAAATATTCCTAGAAGTTGGTTTTGTATAGGGAGCAGAAATTTTGACAATTATTAGAGTTCAATGCAATACAAGGTACCTGTTCAAGAAGAAATTTTCTGGAACATCTCATCAAAATACAAATCATAAATTATAATAATCCATTATATTATTATAAACTTGATATTAGATTGTTTTATATTTGCTGTATATTTAGAAATGTTCTGACATAGTAAGAAATTTTGTGCTATAATTTTTAAAGTATTTTAGTTAAAAAGTTACTTAAATAACTATTCACGATATGTTTATTTATGCAAAAGGACTTATCTTCTAAAACTTGTGAAGACCTTTAGGGATTATATGAGTAAATAATTTCAGCATTAAAATTTTGTCAGGAATATCATAATTTTGTTGAAATCACAATTATTATAGGTTACATTATATATACATAATATAGATTACATTATTGAATCATTACAGATAATAAGAGAAGAACAAATAATCTGGGCGGCAAGAGGAAACAACCTGGAGAACCCAGTAACTTTCTTCTGATCTATACTGTTTGGACTATTTTTTTTTTTTTTTTTTTTTTTTTTTGCAGTACAGGGGATTGAACTCAGGGCCTTGTGCTTGCAAGGCAAGCACTCTACCACCTGAGCTATCTCCCCATTGGACTGTTCTTGAACATAAGGTAAGTAAGCCAACACATGTAACTCTAACTGAAAATTCCTTACCTGTCCTCACATTGACACCGATTTTCTTGCTCAGATGCCGCCTCCATCTGGAGAGAAATTGCATCTATGAGTTACTTGCAAGTGTTGAAAAACGAGACTGTGACTTTTTTCCCCATTTGTGGCAGAAGCAAGTGAATATCTATAGTTAATGATCTCTTCAAATAAAATATCTGTGACTATAAAATCATCTTTATTTTATTCCTAAAAGTCTTTTTTTTCTGTCTAGCTTTAGCAATATAAATAGAAACTATTATGAGGTTTCCCTTTATTTCTTAAAATAATTTTCTTCCATTTAATAATTATGATTTTATTTCCTTAATGAATTCTTTATTTAATGACTATTTATGCATATAAATATGATTGCTACTGCACTTAGTTCTGGAGATACAATGGTGAACCAGGGAGAATGTTTCCTTGTGGTCACAGATATTAAATTCCAGTGAGAATTGTGTTAGCTAAGGTATTAAGGCTAAGATAATAATATTGTATATATTGCGGTAGCAGATAAATTAATTGATAAATTATTGGTAAACAGTGCAAACTGTGTGTAAACCTGAAATAAACTAATACTTATCTTCAGAAGATTTCATTTTGAATAAAATAAAATAATTCAAACTTACACATATTGTGAAAATTGTCAAAGATTTATTTCTTTTTGATATAATAAAGGAGGAAACAGCAATTTAAATTTCCATTGAAATCTACCCATGCTTTTAGAAATAATCGAAGAAATATAACCTTAGTCCTTTCTATAACCAAAGATTTTGCTATCTGTTGCCACTATCTTAGAATGATAGCGATGTTATAACACAATATTTTAAAACTGGGTTGTTTATAAGCAAGAGAAATTCATTTCTCACAGCTGTGGAGACTGGGAAGTGTCAGATCAGGGTGCTGGCTTACTTGTCCCTTGAACATCCTCTTTTCACTATCTTCACTGTGGCGGGCAGAACCGGGGCCCAGGGTTACAACCATGTGCATCCAAAGATGGTGGCTGGCAGAGAGCAAACGGCGTTCTGATTATGCATGGAGAAAGGCAGAACGTGTTTACAATTGGCTGTATTATAATCAGTTCAGCTGCCTAGCACGTGGACAGATATACTTTACATGTATGCTGGAGCGAGTGATTGCTTGATCTTTAACAGGATTGAATGGACATATCTGGTTACAATTGCTTATGCATGAGACTGCTTATATATTGAGGGTGATAGTTGAATAAAGGGGAAGCTGCTTCATGAACTTCTGAAGGGTACGTGTCTTTTGTCCCGCTGCTTGGGCCGAAAGAGCAAGAAGCGGCAGGTGAGCCGCTTGAAGCAAGCCAGGCAAAGAAGCTGTGGTTTTCCTCCATAACTGGAGCCGCTTGAAGCAGCCCGTGGGCAAGCAGCAGCGGTTCTCGGTATTCACAGTGCATAGAAATAACTCCAGTAAAAGGACACTGTTCCTATTCATGAAGTGCCACCCTCATGACCTACTTACCTTTCAAGGGCTTCATGATTCCATCACAATGGGGATTATGAATTAAACACAAATTTGAAAGGAACACAAACATTTAGATTACGGCACCTGCGAAATAAACAATACCCCGAATTTAGGAGCATTACATAATAGTAAGCATTCATTTTGTTAGTTTCTTTTTTTCTTTTCCTTTCTTTTTTTGTTTGTTCTATTTAGTTGTACATGACAACAGAAGGCATTTTAATTCATTGTACACAAATGGAGTACAACTTTTCATTTCTCTGGTTGTTCACAATGTAGAGTCACACCATTCCACCATTCATGCAATCATACATGTACAGAGGGTAATGATGTCTGTCTCATTCCACCATCTTTCCCACTCCTGCCACTCCCCTCTTCTCATTCACCTCTATGTAATCCAAAGTTATGTTACGGTTTGTATAGAAAGGAATTCTGAAGGATTTAGACAGTTCTGTCCCAAGGTCTCTGATGGAGTTACAATGGAAATGGCTACTGAGGATACAGTTGACTGAAGACTACCAGGGACTGTGTCCAAGGGGTTCCTATGGAAGGTGACAGTTCCTTTCATCATAGACTTTCCAGAGGGTTACATGACTGTCTACTGATTGGGCTGCGGGCTTCCTTCAGGGTGAGTAATACAAGAGAAAGTAAGTCAGAGGCTAGAATGTCTTTAGAAATGTATCTTCAGAAGTCTCATAGCTGCTTCTGTCCTATGCTATTGTTTGAGCAAGTTGTCCTTTTTCGGTTTGGGAGAGAATAAATAATTCTGTGGATGACGTGGCAAGAAGATTATTAGGGATCATCTTGGAGTCTGGCCACCACATCCAGGAGCATTTTATTATTTCTTTGAGGTCTTCTCCATTTATAATTTGTTTTACTTTTACTGAGTGGTTATCACACCCAGCACATTTTTAAGTCTGTGTAACAGATGCTATCTTGTCTGTGATTAGATAAGTTCATCTAAGCCCTAAGGCAAGGCCCTCAGAACTAAACACCTGTTTCACTGCTTTATAGCTTCTGTAACATAGATTGTGAAAAGTCAGTATCTATTTTGGAAATTCATAGCTTGTCCTTTGTCCCTGATGTTAGCATGTTTTCAGGCAATGCTTTTGAAGTTGAAAATAATATTTGTTATCTAAAGATGACTTTTTTCTGCACCTTTATCTTGCACATAAGGGCACTAGTATCTGAAGAGGTTGAGTGGTTAAGGTTGAAACATTGGGAATAGAATTCAGAATTTCTTACTCTTAATCCTTAGTCTTTCCTATAATTTGCTAGGAGTTGGACAGTTTTCAATTATAACATGTCAGTATCAGGCAGTATTCATAAATTTAGCATTAGAGATTTGTAGGCTGGCTATAATGGAACACTTCACAGTGCCAGCAGCTATAAACTTTTCCCTGTATGATTTTCTTCTTTTCATTATTCTGGAGTTTCAGCTCAACATTTCAAAGACCTAAGGTAATAAAATGCGAATCGGTCAAAGAGAAAACAAAAACAATACAAATTCCTGGGCAAATTGCAATTTTAGAAATGTGTTAATATTAAAGTTATGATTACAAAATAAAATTTTAGAAAAATTTATCTGTATAATTCCTGTTTTGGTTGGCACACTTTACTGAATAAATAACACATAGAGACTATGGAATCATTCAAATTAAAAACATGCACATACAAGTTTCCTTCAGCCCTTAATATCTGCTTGGCACATCTGTGTTTGCAAATGTATTTCATTCTCTTTCAAATAAAGAATGATTCTCTTCTTCCCAAACCAGCTTATTTCTGTTAGAAACAGTGTGCCCCAAGGGCTGGATTGCTTCAGGAGTTGTGAATCAACTACAAAATAAAAATTCATTTATTGGTGAACAAAAATACTGCATATAAAATGGGAGCTTGCCAGGCATTGAACTTGGCATGTTGATGTATGACCCAACATTTTGATTCTTTAACTGTTTGTCTGTTTCTGACTTTTAATTCTTCATAATAAGACTTTAAAATAGAAAAAATTACAAAGCTAAATGAAATAGAATTATGTAAAATGGTATCTTCAGCTTTGTTTTGAATTTATTGCTTCATCAAAATAACTACTCTTTAGTAGCACATCTGTAAAATAGTCACAATGGAAGAAAAAAGAAACACCTTATAAATACCATGTTAGTGATTTGTAAAGAGAAAGAGGACTTGGAGATTTTAGTCAGAATTTAGTATTAAACATTTAATAGTTCCTGACAAAAATAACATCTCATAATGCAGTACCAGTGTATTTAAAAATATTTTGTGCTTTATTCTGAGAGTTACCTATTATCTTTCAGTATTACAAAATGCTATAATTAGCCTAGTGTTCATACATGGCAAGTTTTGTAAAGTGCACTGCTCCCCAACTCAAACTTTCACTGCCCCAAATTCTAGTTTAAGTCCAGGAAGACAGACTTTTCATAGCATCTCCCTGATTCCCTTTGAAATCTTTATTTAGCTCTGGCTTATATTTTGGTCAAATTTTCAGGTTACGCACCTGGTGTAGTATGACAAAGATTAATGAAGTTACTAGATTTTCTCTTGGATCACTAGGGTCCACAATGCCATCATTACTGATGTACTCTGTAGGATTAAGGCATTGCCTTCTGTTATTATACTGGCTCTATGACTTCCCCAACGTATGACACATTTGCCTAAGGCACAGCCTGTTGGTTTTATTGTGTCGGCTTTCACCAGCTGTGATGGCCTAGGCTCCTGAGCTGCTTACCCGTGACTTATGTGGATGAGGGTTGTGAGTTGTTGTTATCTTGGTCCTGTCTCCTGGCCAGTTTGTTCTGCACAGCCAGACTACAGTTGACTGTCACAATAAGCCTCAGCTGGTTAGAGAAAAAAACTTTGCCTGTTACCAGCCAAGACACTGAAAGTCTTCTTCATGTCACTCTTTTCTATTCTACAATTAGTATTCAAATGACCAGAACATTTCTATCACTCTCCCTGCAATGCAAACCATCCTTTTGAGAAAATTACGTCTCAGATTTTTAATACATTAAAATCTAAATGACATAATTTGAAAGTAAATATATGTGAAAGTTTGTTTTACCTTGTGCAACTTCTGTCTATGGGAAAAGTTATTTGCCAATTGAATTTTTGTAAATGTAAATCTATTTTAAATCCTCCAAGGGAAGTTTTTACTTAATTGAACATACTAATGAGATTGCTAGAAAGAATACCAATACCTTTTAGGATACCAACAGTTACATATTAATCTGTTCTGTAGGTTTAGAATTTCTAGAATCTCTCTTTTGTAGAAATATTTATTTTAGCTGATTCATAAAATTATATATATTAATGTGCTACCATGTAATGTTTGATTCGTGTATACATTGTGTAGTATTTAAATCAGGTTAAGCATATTACCCCCTCAAACACTGATTTATTTTTATGGTGAAAACTTTCAAAGTCCTTTATTCTAGCTTTTTAAAGTGTATACTTCTTTATTTTTCTCTTTAAACACCTTACGTTGCAATAATCACACCAGGAATTCTTACTCCTATCAAACAGTAACTTAGCATCTGTTGGTCAACCTTTTCACATCACTCCCCAACTCCTACTGTCACTAGTCCCTGGTCACCATCATTCTCCTCTCAACTTCTATGAGAACGGCTTTTTATATTGCATATATGAGTGAGCTCCCATAGTAATTCTCTTTCACTTATATTATTATTAATATAATGATCTCTAGTTCAGTTGAAGTTATTGCGAACAACAGGGTTTAATATTTTTTAAGACTGAACAGTATTCCACTGTGCATATGTACCACATTTTCTATGTCCATTTTTCAATTGATTGACACTTAGGTTGTTTTCACTTTTTTGGCTATTATGAACAGTGTTGCAATGAACATGAGAGTCAAATGTCTCTTTGACATACTAATTTCATGTCTTTTAGATATATACCCAATTGCTAGATCTTATGGTAGTTATATTTTTAATTTCTTGAGGAACTTCCACAGTGTTTTCCACAGTGGCTGTACTAATTTATAATCCCACCATCAGCATCCTTACTAGCACTTTTTTTCTGCCTTTTTGATAATAGTCATTTTTATTGGGGTGAAGTGATATCTTACTGTGATTTTTTATATTTAAACATTTGATGAACTTATTATAAAAAAGTAAAAATCCCTTAGGAATAAGCAGCTTTGAGATTAGTGATATTTGTTTTAGGATATATTTTTGTTGTTAAAAGTGTTTATTCCATAAAATTGGGCTAGATAATCCACTTAGTTAAGGTTATTCTTAGTGAATTGTAATAGTCGTACATAGTAGTGGAGTTATTTTGAATTTTATTACATGCATGGAATATCATTAGCTCTATTTCATCCCCCAGGCTTTCCTCTCTCCCTCTTTTAATCCCTCCCCCTGCTCCCCTTCCTCCATGCCTCTAGTCTTTCTTCTATTTACTTATTTTTTTTTAATTGGAGGGAGATAGATATAAATAAAGAAGAAATTCCCTGTGGTATTTTACTATATGCATAATGCATAATTTGTTTAAAAATTTTTAGCAGTTCTTCCCTTTTCCCAACCTTCCTCCCTCCACCTCAGTCCCCTTTGTTCTACTCCACAGATCTCTCTTCCATTTTCATCAGTCCCCCTCTTTTTTCCCTTAATTTATTCTAGTTTTTACATTTAACCCTTGACTTTCTGAGTCTGGCTTGTTTTACTTAACCTGATGTCCTTCAGTTCCATCCATTTACTAGCAAATGCCTTAATGCCATCCTTTTCTACTGCTGAGTAAAACTCCATTGTGTATATATACCACATTTTCTTTACCCACTTATGTTGACAGGCACCTGGGCTGGTTTCCTAACTTGGCTATTGTAAGTCGTGCTGCCCTAAACATTGATGTGGCTCTATCCCTATAGTATGCTGATTTTAGTTCTTTCTGATGAAGTATCAAGGACCAGGATAGCTGGGTCATATGGTGGATACACATCTACCTAGTCTTTTGAAGATCTCTATATTCCTTTACAAAGTAATTGTACTAATTTGCAGCCCCTTCAACAATGTATAATTTTTTTCTCCCATCCTCTCCAGTCTTTTGTTCTTGATAATTGCCATTCTAACCAAAGTGAGATGAGATTTCAGTGTACTTTTGCTGTGGGGAGTCATTCATGCTTAGCAGAATCAGGTTTAGCTGAGCCATGGGATACTGAGATCTGACTCCCAGGAACTGGCAGTCATGGCAGTCATAACAGACTGAGAGTTGGAGAGTCGGTAGCCCTATACAGAGGTGGCTCACCCCTGAGGATATGCTAATTCTTTAAGCAAATAGCTTCCCTAACTCCACCCCATCCTGTTCATCACAGAAGTCTCTCTTTGTCTTGGCCCCCTTTACCTGTAGGACTATATAATAAAGGTGAAAGTGGGGCTTCTCCATCTTGTTGGAGGCCAGATCTGGTATGACCTAATCCATCACACCCCCTTCCATTGTAAAAGAGTATTGGCTCTTGTGTTTATTGATTAGATAAATTTATTAGTATTTATTTGATCACCAGCACCGTTGTCCTCCAACAGAAACTCTTCCCCTCATCCATGTAGGACATGGAAAACCCCCCACACTTTTGATTTGCATTTCCTTGATTACCAGGGATGTTGAACAATTTTTCACATATTTGTTGTCCATTTTTACTTCTTTTGGGAAATGTCAGTTTAGATTTTGCCCATTTATTGATAGGGTTATTTGTTTTTGTTTTTGTTTTGGTGTTAAGCTTTTTGGGTTCTTTATAGATTCTGGATATTAATCCTTTTGGAGGAGTTGCTGGAAAAGATTTTTCTCCCATTCTTTAGTCTCTTGCTTTATGCTCTTAATATACTTTTTGAACTGAAGAAGCTTTTTATTTGATGCCATCCCATTTATTGATTCTTGTTTTTATTTCATGAGTTTTAGGTGTTTTGTTAAGGAAGTCGGTGCCTGTTCCAATATGTTACAATGTTAAGCCTGTGTTTTTGTGGAGCAGTTGAAAAGTTTCTGATCTAATTTTTAATTCTTTGATCTTGATTTGATATTTGTGCAGAGTAAGTGATCTAGTTTCATTCTTCTACATAAGGATATCAAGTTTTCCTACCACCATTTGTTAAAAAGACTATCTTTTCTCCAATGTATATTTTTAACACCTTTATTCAGTACCAGATACCTGTACCTATGTAGACTTTTCTTTATGTCTATTCTGTTCCATTGGTCTTCATGTCTGCTTTGATGCCAATACCATGATACTTTTGTAACTATAGATCTGTAGTGTAATTTAAGATCTGGTATTCTAATGCCTTTAGCATTACTCTTCTTACTCAGTGTTGCTTTCCATTTTATAGGTCTTTTCTTCTTCCAAATAAATTTTAGGACTGTTTTTTTCTAGTTCTGTGAAAGATGTCATTGATATATTGATGGGGATTGCTCTGAGTCTGTATGATGTTTTTATAGTATGTTCATTTTGACATTATTAATTCTGCCTATCCAATAATATGAGAGGTATTTCCATCTTCTTCAATTTCTTTCTTCAGTTTTCTATAGTTTTCATTGTAGAGGTCCTTCACCTCCTTTGTTGAGTTTATTCCCCAAGTATTTCATTGTTTATCAAGCTTATTTTGAATAATAATAGAGGGTTTGTGATTTTCTTATCAGCAGATTCATTATTAGTGTATAGGAAAGCTGCTGATTTTTGTGTTGATCTTGTATCCTGCTATTTTGCTGAATTCGTTTATCAGCTCTAGAAATCTAATGTATGTTTTTGGGACTTACTGTGCTTTTGTTTTGTATGAAGATTAGTAATACTGAATTTTTTCCATATACTTGTTGATAATTTGTATGTCTTCTTTTAAGTAATGTTTGCTTATTTCTATTGGACTTTTTTGTTGTTTTGGGGTTTTTGTCACTCAGTTTATTTATTTATTTATCTATTTATTTATTTATTTATTTTTTATTTATTTATACAAGGAATTGAACCCAGGGGTGCTTAACCACTAAGCAATACCCCCAACCCATTTTAATATTTTATTTAGATACAAGGTCTCCATGAGTTGCTTAGAGCTTTGCTAAATTACTGAGGCTGGTTTTGAACTCAAGATCCTTCTGCCTCCACTCCTGAGCTACTGGGATTACCACAGCATTTTTTAAATGTGCTGAATTTTTGTTGCTTTTTTTTTTTTTTTGCTTTTGAGTTTTTCCAATTCCTTATAGGTAGTAAATATCAATCCCTTCTCAGTTATATAGTTTATAACGTTTTCTCCTATTCTATAGATTGCCTCTTCACTCTGTTAATTGTTTCCTTTGCTCTGCAGTAGCTTTTCAATTTGGTATAATCTTATTTATTCACCTTTGCTTTGGTTTCTTGTCCTAAAAAATAAAAATAAAAAAATGCTTGCCCACTTTAATGCTGTAAAGCATTTTCCCTATTTTCTTCTAGTATTTTCATAGTTTCAGGTCTTACATTTAAGTCTTTGATCCATCTTGAATTGACTTTTGTAGCTGTTGAGAGGTAGAGCTCTAGTTTCATTCTTCTGCAAGTAGATGCCCAATTTTCCCAGAAACATTTATTGAAGAAACTGTCTTTTCTCCAAAACATGTTTATATTATTTCATCAAAAAAACCATTGATTGGTGGCTTCACTTCTAGGCTCTCTAATCCATTCCCTTGGTCTACACTCTTTGGATCCAAATCCAGAGAGTCTTATTACTCAAGGGTGTGAGAATAACTTGATATTCTTGAGGTATCGATGCCACAGACAGATTTGACACAAAGTTTAAACTTTTATATATCAAAACATGTGAATTAAATATCTAAATGCCTTCATAAATTTTGGAACCAGAAGCTCTGAAAATTATAATCAACTTGATGACGGTTATACAAATGCTATCTCCATCTGTTCTGTAAATCTATATATATTTCATATTATTTTTTTCAACAAGAATAAATTTCCCCAATTAGATTCTCTATGAATTAGTTTAACAAACTCTTATTAATGGTATTTGTTTGAATTTTATAACTCCATTTGTAAGATTTTTCTCTCATACCAACTAAAATTTAATTTTAAGTTCAGAATTCATTAACTGTATTGTCTATTAATTTTGTATAATTATTCCGTAACTATTTTAGAAGACATATATATCAAATATATTAGTGTGTATATAAGCCAACTACTGTGGAAGTGCTAACTGCTAAATTAAACTGAAGAGCCTTTATAAAATGTAAAAAAAAATAATTCAAATATACTTAACATTATATTTTATCTGCCACATAATCTAAAACTAATTTAAGGTCTGAAATCACACTTTAATTTTTTTTGAAGCTGTAATCATCAGAATAATATTGTTAAACCCCAAATCAACTGTAACACGTTCTATCAGGGACCTATATACATAGTTGATGTAACAGTAAGGGTTACTGTTCCTTTTAGGGAGTCATCCAAAACATCCACTCCTTTTTTTTCTTCCCAGTCCTCTTTTGAGAAAATTAAGAATACCTAAACTTGGCACTGATGTTATTACTGCAGAGTTGAAACATGAGAGCTTGGTTTAAATATAGATGGAAGAGTACATCTCAAAGTAACTGGGAAATATTGTTAAATACAGATTTCTGAACTTCACACCTAGGAAGTTTGATTCAGTGGTCGAATTGGGTTTTGGATCAACCTTGTGTGGTATTGGTACTGTTGCTGTCTACTCCACATTTCAAGATCAAGTAGTTAGTGTAGGAGACATACTCTCATAAGAGTAAATGTTGAAGGGCATCTAGGTTAGATCCATATGTGAATTGAGCTGCTATAAACATTGATGTGGCTGCATCACTGTAGTTTGCTGATTTTAAGTCCTTTGTGTATAAACTGAGGAGTGGGATAGCTGGATCAAATGGTGGTTCCATTCCAAGTTTTCTGAGGAATCTCTACACTGCTTTCCATAATGGTTATACTAATTTGTTTTCCCACCAACAATGTATGAGTGTACCTTTATCCCCACATCGTTGCCAGGACTTATTGTTGTTTGTACTCTTGATAATTGCCATTCTGACCAAATGTGGTATATACACACAATGGAATATTTTTCAGCCTTAAAGAAGAATGAAATTATGGCATTTGCAGGTAAATGGATGGAACTGGAGAATATCATGCTAAGTTAAATAAGCCAATCCCAAAAAACCAAAAGCCAAATGTTTTCTCTGATATGCAGATGCTAATTCACAATCAGGGAGGTGGTTAGGGAAGAATAGAGTTATTTTGGATTGGGCAAAGGGAAGTGAAAGAAGGAGTATGTGGGTAGGAAGGATAGGAGAATGAATCAGACATTATTACCCTATGTGCATACATGTTTATACGACCCAGTGTGATTCTACATCATGTACAACCAGAAGAATAGGTTATACTCCATTTATGTATGATGTGTCAAAATGCAGTCTTCTGTCAGGTGTAACTAATAAGAACAAAATTTCAAAATTAATTAAAAAATGGAAAAAAAAAGAGTAAATGTCTTCCTTCAGGAAAAGTATTCTTGTGAACAAGTTAGATAAATTAATTGGGCGACAAATTTCAAGGGAAAATATTTAGTTAGTTCTGAAAGTTTACGTAATTGTCAAATAAAAATTAGATCTCTTTCCTTACCTTTACATAATACATTCTAAAATTCCAAAGGCATAATGGTTTTATATCTTGGTGACTCTAGAGAGATTTTGCAGTTTTTGAGAATATTTTACTTCATGAAGCTCACTCTGTTTTCTTTTTTATTTTGTAAACGATTTTCTGAGGATCACAAAAATTAGACAGAAAACTAAGATACAAATAATGAGGCTAATAAATGAATCTCTTGATCTTTCATTTTCTTGTTAGTTTTGTGTTATTGGAGTGACATAAAACTATTTTTCAACTGTGTGTAAAAGGAAGATTTCAATTATTTTCAATGAAACTGCTGATTCCTTTTGAAATTGTATTTTTGAACTAGTTTCCACATAATTAAACAATTATAGCATATCATTTCTAGAAAATTAAATAATAGTGGCATAAATATTTCAAAAATAAAATACCATAAGTTATTATATCAGTTTATTTCATGTGAAAGAATATAAAGGAAAAATTAATATTATTCTGTAATTTAGATATTTGCATTATGTTTATATTTCATATATATTGATATTATCTTCTGAATATTTAATTTGCAAGTCAGATAATGCCTATTTAAGCTAATAATACTAATATTATTTTAGCCTACAATCCCAATAGCAAATACCTAGTTTTAAATCATCACAAGTTTAGAAATAATATAATTAATACCACATCCACATGCCTAAATGAAGTCTTGGGACTATCTAAAATCAATTTACACCTCTCCACACTATACTCTATGGTTTTCACAAAAATAGTTACACTTGAAAGCCTGTTTATGTAAAATTTTCTTCACTGCTTTCTTGTAATTTTACCCGAAAGCATCTTTGACCAAAAAGGAGAGTTAATAGAAATGAATAAAACTGCTTTGAAATTTGACTTAGATATTTTCAAACTATGATTTCATTTTTTAAAAAGCATACCATGGGGAACTTTGTAGTTTCCTAATGTTTTTATTTCATATTCATTTTAGCTAAGGAAAAATTATAAATTAAATCAAGCTGTGGTGGGACAACAACCAAGATAAATGCTAAAATGCAATTTCCTGAGCTAAAGTCAATCCTTATTAGAACTACACAACATATATGTAGAAAATGTCTAGTGTGGTAAATGAAAAATAAATTCTAGAATAAATTATATTTTATGTTGTTGTAACTGCAAATCTATTTTACCATAAGTACTATTTTTTCATAAGTTATATGTATTGAAATTGTTGGTCCTTCCAAATTATTTTTATTTCAATACTAATGATTTGTTTTTAGAAATAGTTATAAATTAAGTTGAAAATGAATTCTAATTAGTTTGGGATTCTAGGTGTAGTGAAATGCTTGATATTGCAAAACAGTATCTTAATACATATCTTACTCTATTTTTTAGATGAAACATTTCAATCCTATTTAAAATCCTCTCACAGTCCCATTTCTGAAGAAATATAAAGCCTCTGGATGAATTTTAGAAATGAAACTTACCACACACATTTTTATTGAATATGCCTGAAAATTAAAAATTGTGAAAATTGTGAATAGGGATCATACTGATTGTTTCATAGACTGGTTGAGAAATATTAAAAATAACAAAATTGAAGACTGAGTTTCAAATGTGTGGATTGAAATCAGACACAATTTATAGATCTTTTTTGTTCTTTTAAGTTTTATTTTGCTATAAAGGAGTGAAAGAAATTATGGAAGTGGAAAGTATGAGAACAGGGACTTTCTTCTGGTGTTGCCAGGACAGGGGCTCAGAGAGTCAGCAATGGAGAGAGCGAGAGCATTGCCAGTCTTGCTGAAACTATCCAGCCTTTATAACTGACATCTACTCCACAAATTCCACCACTCTAAAGTGGTGGATCCATTAATCATATTCTCATTTTCTACCTTAGCAATTCTGATGCACTTCAGACATTTTTGTTGTTCTCCTGAGTCTATCCCTTAGATTTTTATACTAGATTATTCTGTAAAATAATACTAATGAAAAGGGGCCCAAAGAAGGAGATTCCATTCACCTTAAAATTGGATCTGAATAGTCCCCAAACAGAATAATCCTTTATGCATCTGGGAGTTGAGTAATATGACACACACACACACAAAAAAATAGCATGCTAAAATTAAATAAAATAAAAATAAAAATAGGTGCTTAGGAGGGGGTAATTTTCCTATGTATTTCCAGTTTGGAGCATGTACTTTTTTTGTTAGTGCAACCACCCCTAAATCACATGAACAATGTGAAATCACTTCAGATGCATGAATGACAACCAACTAGATTTTTCATACATCATCTTCAAGTTTATTAATTTTACTAAGAAATGTGGTTACTAGTCACTAACAAACAATATACAATTAGGGTCCTGGCAAGAAACTCAATTTAATATTTTTTGTTCAAATGAATAGACTTTCATATAAAAGTACTTAGATGCAAAGTCAGGATTAAAAAGTGAGGGATAGAAACAGATCAAGACACCAGCAAGAGCAGGGATTCATTACCTGTGTTACAGGGCAAGGGACTGCCACAGTGCCAAGACAACTGCAGAGGTCTCTCTCTCTTCCAGTTATTGCAACCTTGCTGGGAAGATTTCGGATGTCACTCAGAGCAGCAGACACAAGCTTATTATGAAGGAATAGGAAAAGGGAAAGGGGGACACTTTCAAGAGAAAGAGTGAATCCCCCTCCTTTCTGAGAGGATTCACTCTTTCTCTTGAAAGTGTTCCCCTTTCAAGAGACAAGAGAGAGAAACTGCTCTGCAGTTTGATGGGGGTCCGAGGGAAGGTTTCAGAGAGTTTTGCCCAGGCCCACCATTTGCCTTTTGACTGACTTCAGGATTGCTTCAGATTTCCAAGTCCCACTGCACATGTAAAGGTCCAAGGCAACTCTGGATCACTTTGGTCCATGCTGACCAGCTATAATTGAATTTTCTTAGAGATTTAATGATTATGAGAAACTATCCTTATTTCCTTGAGTTCTGGAATCTGGTCTTTGTGAGGATCATAAAATTTTCTCCTTTCAGGTAACTGTGTGTCCTCATTATCAGCAAAAAGGAGTCTTTCTTTGGGTCTGCTTTTCTCCTTCAGGTGACAGGTTTTTGCTGAGGATTGTAGCATATCCTGTTGACTTTAATCAGGCACCGTTGCAGGTTAATTGCTTTTTAAAAGAAAGTATGTGGTGTCAGCATGATAGGCCCATTTTGTAGAGTTATCCCCTTAGCCTCACGTTCCCACCACTCATGACTGTCTGTTGCCTATCACATCCAGGGCTAAAGAAGCAAGAGAAGAAAGTGTGTCACCAGTGCCAAGTGAGAAATGGAGCCTCTGGAGGAGTCTGTCAGGAGCTGTGGTTCTGAGAGGAACACAATTGGGATAAGAGGCATTGAAGTGCAGAGTCCAAAAGAAACATTGTGTCTTCCCCATCCTCTGATCTCTTAGCATTTCCTATCTGCCCAACCCAAAAGGTCAGCAAGAAAGTCTGGGAGAGATGTACACAGATGTCACCCCCAGGGATGCAGCAGAAGAGAGGGAAATAGATGTGAGGACAGACATCTATTACAGACATACATACTTCTAGATACAGACATATCTAGAAGTGCTTTGATGCGGTTAGGGAAAACACAAAGAACTCACAGCCCCCTGGGTGTCATCCTTCCTTCAGGGTTGTGCAGCCGTTCGGTGGGTGAGCTTTTGCTCCCTTGGGGGCTTTCTTTTGTCACTTTCCTCAAGAGCCCTATTTTAGAGTCCATCCTGAATCCACTTCAGTAGGGAAATTTAGCAACCAGGGAGTACAAGGAGTTGAAGGGGAGAAGGAAAAGAAAGGGAAAGGAAGGCAGAACACTTTTTTTCTTGATATGGTTAATGCTTCCTATCCTTCCTTGTTAATATTCCATTTGTGAGTATGATAGGATTAAATGCCCAAATAAATTGTCTTCTTTTTCTCATTTCTGAAGCTTCTTTTGCGTTACCTTTATCACAGAGCACCATTTTGACTGGGTGAGGAAGAAAAATATCTCGTGACATTCCTTAGAGCTTATTTTGACATCTGCTGGTATCTCTTCTTGATTACAGAAACTCTCGAGACAAGTTTCATTTCTTTGGAGAAGACCAATTAGCAATGCCTTTGCTTATGTAATGGGCACAGATTTATTTATCTCAAGTAAAATTCTTTCCTTCCCCTCTGCCATCTTTCACGCTCATGCTCATTTCATGTGTCTGAGATGGGAGGGAGGCCTTTGGGACTCATAACCATATTCCATGTAATAAAAAGGGAGAAATAGAAAGGAAAAATACTTTATTATAGGAATATATTTCACTTTTTAAGATTCGAAATGGGCACTTTGCCCAAGGACTCCCGAAACTGTTTCATATTATCCCGAACTGTATTACATGGACATCCTTTGCTGGAAGGCAGCTGGTAGAACACTTGAATTTAGGTTAATTAGCTAACCAACAGTAGGCCAAAGTCTCTTCCTATAAGTAAACGTTATCCACATTCACATTCTTCCCCTTTACATGTAGCATAATATCTTTCCTGGGCAAGACTTACTATCTTATCCATTTACTCCATCTGGCTTGAAATTTGGATCTTTCCATTGAATTTGGATGTTGTTTCTTAGGATCTCTTAACTTATAATCTAAAATATATTTTATCTTTAGCTCACTCACACAATATACAATGGTAGCAAAGAAAGAAGAAACAAAGCTTTCATTCAGGAGATCCTGAAGTCATCAATCACTCATTTCCAGCAAAATTGAACTGTAATGGATGTGAACGTAAGGAAATCCTGTTCTTTAAGCCAAGATGAAAGCTTTAGTTTTGCCTTTGCTAGAATTCTACTTAGGCATTATATTCATTGTCCCTTCTGAGTTTATCATTAGGAAAGATACTCTTCTGGTAGACTGCATAGATTTACCAATTCATTTTGAGTTGGTGGAAATTAGGGTGTTATAAATTGCATTAGGAACCAAGCAATTTTACAGGTGTTGCAGGTCATTCCTGGAATTTTATATTGGTAAAAGATTTGTCTCAAACTTCTAAAGGTTTATAATCCATTAACCTCTCATCATGTGTACTTGCTACACAATCAGGGATGTTACAATTAGCAGGGTCTCTAAGTCTGAAGATTCTCTATTTCACGCTCTGAGCATGGTGTTCTATTAATCTATAGGATAATGGCCTTGAACACACCATTCCATTTTTCTCCTGCAAAACTATATTTTCTCCCCATCATTTCGTTTGGCAGAATGAACTTAATGGATTGCTTAGAAAAGTTTGGAGACCCAGTTCTATATACTGTTAAAGCTGTCATTTGACATTCTCTCCTAAAAGAATCAGTATATAGAGAAACATGTGACTTCTTCAATCTGAAAAGGATCTGCACTAGGGAGTGTTCAGACAAGGGAGATTTCGGGCTGTAAATGGAGAATGCTTCTCTTAGCAAAGGTGATTTTATTTCTTGCCGTCTCCCCTGTCAGTCAGGTTAATTCTAGTTTCAGTTCATTCATCTCTTATACGACTTTGCTGATAGCTGCACAAATTTATCAAAAGTATAATAACATACCAAATTTTTGCTCGAATTTTTGTTTGTTTTTGTATGTGGTCTGCATCCTGATATACATGGAAGGTTATCTTGATCAAGTATTTTCCCAGTCACATAATAGTGCATTGGGCAACTTTCAACCTGTAGTCAGTAGATTTTCCTACTGCTTAAGGGAGTAAATCTGTTCCATTCCTTTGTCCCTCTGCCCACTACATTTTGAACATCTTTGTAAAGTTTGGGAAAATTTCCACCTTTTCTCCCCAAAGTAGAAACTAGAACATTTGTGCCTGCAGGCTTCTTTTCAGCCTGAGCGCTAGCAGATGATACAGATAATACCAATCACATGCCCTTAAGCTACATGAAGAAACAGAAACTGTATAGGAGGAAGGCAGAAACAGAAACACTCCAGATCTGGCAGCATCAGTGGTTGAAAGATTTGATTCATGATGCAGAAATGGCTTGATTATTTGTGGCAGTAGCAGCTGCTGAAGCTCATGTTCATGGCAGCGATGTAGACACTACTGGAGCTTCCTGGCCATGACACAGAGGCAGCGGCAAAGCCATTGGTGACCTCATGCCAATTATTCAAATAGATTCAGGCATGACTCCTAGAATCCTAGCAGCAAGCACATTTCTTCAGTCCTCCAAATTCAATCCTACAGGTTCAGTAAGTTATCGCCCTTTTCTTTCAGTGTGCTAGTTTTCTACTTTTCCTCTCTCTGTCAGCCTCAGCATAGCTTGAAATTAAGGACAGAAAGTGACAGGGGGACATTACATTTTGATGAGAAACATACTTGGAACTACCAGGCATAACTACATAAGAATATAAATGTGGCAATGACTTTATTAAGTGACTTTTAATGTACATACATGTTTCTCCCTGTGTGTGCTTGCCAGTGATTTCATTGCAAATGTCATTTCCTTCCTGTTTCACAGTATCCACACAGAGGTACACATGGTACATGTACACACACACCCATCAGAGGGAGATAAAGAAGTAACTATGAATTTGCAACTAAATAATCCTAGACGAATTTATTATAGGCATGGAAGCATATTTTTGTTTGTTGAGAGGGTGCCTTGTTAAAATGAATGCAAACTTTTGCCTTAGGCAAAAATCATTTTTTAATGACCTTTAATGGAAAATATTTTTAGAAACATAAGCTTTCTCTGTGCTCTATATTTATGTCCACATAAAACATAAATAATGATAAAGATTATTGATTTATTAATTAAAATAATAATAATTTCCTTTTAAATATCTCTCTACCATTTATTAGTGTTCCCATTTTTTATAAAGAGCATAACATATATACATATACACACACAAAAGCATGTGTATATGCATCTTGTATACAGAGATATACATACACAAATATGTGCATATAATTAAACTATTACATATAGAAGTCATATAAGTTTCTTCTTATGAACATATGTATACAAATTCATACATAATTGCATTATAGATACACAGATAAGTGTATGCATGTGTGTGTGGGTGTGTATATCAAAAGGAAATAGGAAACCTCTAGTGGTCTTCCATCTCATTATATTTTAGATTACTTGTATGTCAAATTTTTCAATCACCGTCTACTCACTCAAATAATAATGAAGTTAAGAAAATCTATAGGTTTTCAGAAGAATTTGTAGAAATTCTGAAGTTATTTCTTTTTAAGTAATATTTCAATTAAATTCACTTTTAATCATTAAGACTACACAAAATAATATAAATATTGGATTTTTTATACTATTGTGAAATGATTAATATAATCAATTAGGACTATTGAAGGTATGAGTGAATTACTTTACTTAATAAAGTAATTCACTCTTTACCCTTTTACCACTGCTGTACATCTCCACTTCAGTGAGCCTTATACATCTTACCATCAATGTACTCCAAAATGACCTCAGTATTTGTTTTTTGTCCTAACCTCCAGTTTTTTTCCACATTTTGGAGAAGTTTGTAGTTCATGTTTTCATTTGACTCCTGTGTCTGGAAATTATCTCCTGTTTCTTCTCTACCTCATATTTCACATTCTTTTCTTGGTGACAAATTGACAAGAATTTGCATTGTCTCCCTTTAATTTATTTCTGTAGATTCTGACATGATTGAGAGACATGATTCTACCACACTCCCTCCCTTTAAACCACTTGGATCTATGAAACTAAGCAATAAATGTCAGTGTTAAAATGTTTTTTCAGGAAAAAGAAAAGTTACTTACTCATATGTTTTATTCAATAAATAGAAGCATAATGTTCCATCCTCATTACTCAATCAGCAAGACTCAACTCTGCCCACTCAGTAACTTAGAAAGTTATAACGTTTTGAATAGGCTTTTTCTATAATGCTCTTGATTTTGTTGCTGTTGTTGTTGTTATTTTGTTTTGTGGTGGAGTCAGACCCAGAACCTTGTGTGTATCAGGCAGTTGTTTTACCATTGAGCCAAATCCTCAGCCCTGAATGGGCCTTAAAGTTCTGGAGTTAATAAAGAAATAGACAAAGGAGAAGGAGAAGAAGAAGAGGAGGAGGAAAATTGAATTAAAGATGTCTGATTCTATCATTGAAAATTAGTAGATATTCACAATCTGACAAATCTATTGCCGGTATAATTTCATCTTTTTGATGTTTTGTTTCCACATATTTTAACTTCAACCTGTATAATTCCTTAGGTGACTTGTATGTGTTTATTATTTCAACATGAAAAGAGTATTAGAATGCTTGCAAAAACAGAATTTTCAAGTAAAAGGCATTTTTATTTGAAAGAAACAATGCTAATTCAGATGTACTTGCTTATGTTATGTTAAGTTACTGATAACTACTAAAATGATTCCACTTTTGGGGGGGAGATACATTAAACATTGCTTGCTGTGCCGCCACTTCAGATTTAGGAACAGATACTTTGTCTGTCTTCTCTGTCAGTGACAGCCCTGCTTGGAAAGGGGCAATAGCCTCTGCTCTTCCCTGCTTGTTTCTCATGGAATGGAGATTTGTCTTTACCAGCACGTCAGAGTGAAGATAGTAGGGACTCCACGATGCTAGGCCTGCTCCTCCTGTGATAGGCCCTGGCCTCCAAGTCAGTGCAGACTGGAAAAAGATCTATTGCCATTTTGGCAACAATTAACTGAATTTTAATTTCAGCAAGCTGTGAATAGAACTGTGGTAGATGAGAAAATCGGTAGCCTTTCTTTTCTAAGATGTTTCATTCCTTAACTTGAAGCCATGAGCAGCTTTTTGGACCACGGTTTGTTGGATATTTCATCATGCCCAGCTGGAGGATGGAAGGGAAGCAGAGGGTTGTGTTGATCAGGTTCCACAGAGACTTGATATTCTTCCTGAAATATTCTTCCAGGTATTTGTCAATAAATATTTCTTCATTTGTTCTGTGTATTTAAGACATTTTCTAGGAATTAAATTTTTTAATAGATTTTATCAGTTATGATAGTCTCCTGGGAAAGGATTTGATGGATTTCTTTATACCACTATTCTGGAAATTATTGTCAACCTATTTTTATATTTTCTATTTATAGTTCTGCTTGAATAAATTATATAAAACAATCTTCAAGGTCAATTAATCTTTTCTTGGCTTTGCTGAATCTCTAGAAAAATTTCTCAGGAGGAATTTTTATTTTGCTTTCATTTATTATATTACTGATACATTGTTTATTATAGTTTCAATTTCTTTGCAGAAATCACCCATCTGATCCTACATGTGCTCCATCTTTTCCTTTAAAGGTGACCTTGCTGTAAAATTCCCTTTGAACTATTGCCAAATCCTTTCTTGTATTTGAGTCTGATTATTGCTTTTCTTGTTGGAGAATTATTGTCTCATTATTTTTGCATATACTTTGTATTTTTCTTTTACGCCAGATGCCTAGTGTCAGGCATTGGAAACTGAGGCAAATGCCTTTTATATTTGCTTATAACACACCTTTCCTTCTGTTAGCTCTTAAGGCAGGAGTTGATACACCTAGTTAGGAATCAGGGCTAAGTTCTGTTGTTGCTGGTTATCTTCATTGTACCATACACCAAGGATCCCTCTAATAATTCCCATTGTTTAGGTTTGTGGATTCATTGCCAAGACTTGTTTTTCACTGTTTTTCTGGCTTTCAGCTTGTGTCTTTGGACAATGAATACCACCTGGCATATGGTGGTGTTCAGTTGGTAGTTGTAGAGAGAGAAAAAGAAAGAGAGAGAACAAAGAAGCAAAGAATGGGAAAATTATTTTTCTGTTTAATGATATTGAATAAATTAGTTTAAAAAATCTAAAAATTTAGGAAATTTCTCCCCCCTCTTTCTCCTCCTTCTCACTCTTCCTTTTTCCTTGAATGTATAATGGTATAGATAACTCATATTGTCAAGTTAGTTCCCTATTTACATTTCTAAATATGGGGTTTTCTTGGTTTCCAACAGAATTACTTTGCTTTAACTTTTTATTCAAATTATTTTCAACTACTTGAAAAGTTTTAAAAATAGATGAAGATATGTTCTCACTCAGCTTCCCTAATTATTGACATTTTACCACATTCACTTTACCATTCCCTATTAATATAGAAATACACTTGTATCTATTTACCTATCTATATTCATGTATATACAGGTATAGACATACAAAACATGTTTCTAAGACATTTATTGCAAGTACAAGGTCAAATTACTGCTACAATTCCAGTATTATATTCCTAAGAAAAGCCAGTCTCTTACATCACAACAGATTAACTATCAAAATCAGAATGTATGATTGATGAAATTTTATCATGTATACCAGAGCTGTTCAAATTTTCCTGATGATCCTAGTATTTTATTTTATAAGCTCAGAATACATCTAGAATCATGTTTTCCATTCATTGAACAGGTTATGTTAGTGTCCTTCTGTCTGTAATAGTTTCTTATCTTCCTTTGTCATTCACTAATTTGTCTCTTTTGAAAATGGAAACAGACCAATGACTTTGTTGACTGTCTCTAAAGTTTTTCTGGTAATTTTTCCTGATTTTATTCAGTATATGCATACCACATTTTAATGCCCATTCCATATATATTTATCTTCTCTGCAAAAATCATCCTATTACTTTAAAGATATACAAAATGAAGGAAATAGGTAAAGAGACATCCACAGGAATGAGACATTCATTTCATACAAACTATTATTATTTATTGCGAAATGCTTATCAATCTTTTAAATTTGAACAACAAACTCTATTAGTAATGAATTGTCTGGCTTGCTCCACTTTGTTTAGCAATAACACTTTTTTCTTCTCAGTTTTCATGTACATCAGCAGAACAGGACCAGTTTATTTTCTAAAACTGAGAGAATAAAGTATCGAGTCTCACCATGCTGCTTTGTGGAGATTTCATCCCTGCCTGAACAGTATTTCTCTCCTCACGTATACTTTTCCTAATTGATCTAGATGAAATCTGCTTCTTTATATTTGGTAACCATTTAAAGGAAGCCCTTCAACCAAACTGCTCTCTTTTATGCAAGGGTTATAACAGTTGTAATTTCCTCTGTTGGGAACTTCGAGATCTTTAGGTTTCTTATAATCACCAAGCCAATTACTTTGCTATAATTAAAAATAATGAAACTTTGATAATAATGACTTTGCCACCTATGATACTCAAAGTAATAGCCTGGTAGAAAAATATCAATAGTTACACCGCAGTGTTCTGAATGGTAATCGATATTGCCGTGTCATGCTGATATGAGCATAGCAGCTGTCTACTTCTCCAAGTGTGTATGAACCCTAACCTGCGCCAGCTGTGCTGGGTAGAGATGCTGAACACTAGTTCGACTCAATTATAAAATTACTTCAAAACAGCTTGAGCCGTATGTGACCTAACCACTAAAATTGAGAAAGTATTTAATAACGGTATGATAAATCAGCTAACCGTATTTTCTTCTATAATCTGTAAGTACTTCCTAATTTTCTGTGTTTTAAAAAAGGAGACAGAATATAACTGTGGTTATAGGAATCATTTCCATATTACATTTTGAGTTTGTTTTCATTTACATGGATAAATGGTATTTTTAAAATGTTGTGCATATTGTAAAGCATCAATTACTTTTCAGAAGCTACCATTGGTTTTTAATTAAGGTAACAGCTATAATTCTAACAATATCACTGCATGAAGCAGAAATCCCACAAGATGTGTGTAGTTAATAATGAGGGTAGGAAGGAAGGTAAATCTTAAAAAAGACTCCAACATTTGGTGAAGAACAATTTAGAACCAGGAATCAATGATCTTGGAGATTATTTATTCCCTTGAATATTTAAATTTTCATAGACTATTACAAACCTCTCCTTTGACATGTGATGGCCACACTCTTCTTTCTCATATGTACATTTATTCTTGTCAAAGAAAAGTATTATTATTGGATCATCTCCTCTTCTTAAACATTCTATTTTATTGTCCTTTGAAAATATATTCTATCAATGAATTTAGCAATTACTTCCAGATAAGATTCACTATTTCTTTATCCTTTGTCTGGATGTGATATGCTTATTTTTCTGAAGCATATTTTTTATTAATTTTTTTATTTTTACAGACTGCATTTTGAATCATTGGACAAAAACGAGCTGTGTGTTTCTGTTCTACAGTTGTGCATGATGTAGATTCATACCATTCATGTAATCATACATGTAATGATGTCTGTCTCACTCCACCATTTTTATACCCCCCTCCTCCCTCTCATTTCCCTCTACATAATCTAAACTCTGAAGCATATTTTTAAATATCTTTTATGATCTTCTTTTCAATAACTTTTTCAAAATACAGAGGGACTAATAAATATCCTTTCGGTTTTTACCATTCATAGTATACTCTTGATTTCCTAGGATTTTCTTGTGGTGCACTTCATTTCTACTCTTCGTTCCTTAACTTGTCAGCCTCCGTCATCTGCACATGATGATATCAAGGTTGAAACCGTAACACCATTTTATGATTATAAATAAAAACACTAATCTTTGATTAGAAGTTGATTCTAAGAGTGAAATAGGAATATAAAGCATTTGTCTTATATTGATATAAATGTAATCCTCATGGTTATATCAGACTGCTGTTGTATATGATGAGCTATCACAAAATTTCAGTAGAGTACAAAAATAATAATTTCTTGCTCTAATCAACATGTTAACTGGAGTTCAATGGAAAAATAATGACATGTTAATCATACATAAATCTAAGAATCAACACTACACTTTCGTTGATTTAGATCATTCCAAACCTAAAAAAGTAGGAGACCCTAAGTGTATAGATGCTGGCAAATAAAATATCAAAAAGAACAATGTTGCCTTTTAGTTTGCAACTTATTGGATGCCATCTAGGAAAGACTTGCTGCATTTCTTACCAATCTGAACCTTTCACTCAGCAGTTTTCAATAATGAATAGAGGAAAAGCATTAGATTTTTAACATGCAGAATTTAAATGTGCCATTTTAAAAATTGATATATGGTTTTCAAGAATGTGACAATTAGGAACATAGCTTGCCAATAAAATCTTCCTCTCAAAGAGAGATTATTACACAAACATGTGAATAGGCAGAAATACTATTACACAGATAAAAATAAAAATATTTTTGTTATTAACAAAGGTACTTACAAAAGATTCCACTTTCATTAGAAAAGAATAATGACACAATGGACATGACTCCAGTATGAAAAATTTTAAGATAAAAGAAATTTGTAAAATTATTCCCTTAAAATATTCAGAATAATTTAAAACTCTGATGGCAAAGGAGATTGAACCTGGGTGTGCTTTACCACAGAACTACATTCCAATCCTTTTTATTTTGGGGTTTGAGACAGGGTTTTGCTAAGTCACTGAGGGTCTCCCTAATTTGATGAGGCTGGCCTCAAACTTGCAATCCTCCTGCCTCAGCCTCTTGAGTGGCTGGGATTATAGGAGCACACCACCAAACCTGGTTTCAAATTCTGATTGTTTTAAAGATGCACATTCTGCACAATGAAAATTGAATTGATACAGCAAACCATATGATTACTAATATTTTGATGGGAAAAATCAACAAAACTAAAGCTAAAAGACATAAATCAATGTTGTCTGTTTAAACATAAGGAACATATAGTGACTCCCACATAAGTTTATTTTCAGTCCATATTTAATAAAGCAGAATTCAACTACAGAAACTAAACAAGGCAAAAATTAAAGTTATTTTATTTATTGATTTATTTTTGAATTTTCTTTGAGAGAATTCTGATTATTAATTGGGTAACAGAGGAAGGAGAGCATATGATGCACTCTTACTTTTGCATTGCTTTTGTATAGATTTGTGTCTACACTGCATGCACTATGAGTTCCAGCTTCATTGCTTGTGGTGGAGGGCAGAAGCAAATGGAAGGTAACTAATTTAAAAGAGAATCACTCCTAATGTAGAATAAAAACAAATTCACTTTGAACAGGCTGAGTAATTAAAAGAACTCAATATCATCCAAGACAGGTAGACAACTATTAAAAGAAAAGCATTGTTAAGTGTTTAGTATGTTAATAATGAATACTATAAAAACTTAATACAGCAACAACTTTAATGTGAAGTTGAAATACAAAAATCTTATGAAATATTAGGATATATTTGTTAACCATTCCATTCTTTTACAAATTAATATGTAGAATTTTAAATTCCTCATCATAAATATTGAAATTGATGTATTTGCATAACAATTTTGACTTAGTTTTGATAACATTCATTCAGCATTCAATAAATACACCAGACATCTATACACAGTAATTTATTCTCTAAAAAAATCACAGAGTTTAATTTGAACTAAATTTAAATAAATATATATTGGGATTTATTTTCACCATGTTTTAATTCTTAAAATTAAAAAAGAAAGGAAGAAAAACTTATGAAGGCAGCTGTGATGGCTCATGCAATCCCTGCAACTCGGGAGACTGAGGCAGATGGATTGCAGTGTCCAAGTCAGCCTCAACAACTTAGTGACACCCTGGCTCAAAGTGAAAAAGAAAAGGATTTGGGATATATCTCAGTGGTAAAGCAACCCTGGTTTTAATCCCCAGTTCCAAACTAAATACATAATCTTGGAAAATTGTTTTTCATTTTGCTTAAATGGTTATGCCATATGCATTTATCTTACTTGTGCAAATATTAAAAATTTATTTTAAACTTTCTAAAACTATAAAATCATAACATCTAAAAGAATAAACCAACCAATATGGAACTTAATGCAGAAAAATGTAGGTAAGATTTTTCTATGCATACATTCAGAGGCAGATATCAGTAAAACTTAAAATTAAATTATACATGAAAGCCTATGTCTTATACCTTTGACAAAACTCAGAACCTCAGTCCAATAATGTGAAGATAACAGAGAAACCTTATTGGAGAGACTTTCAGCAAACTAACTAATCAAGTGTGCTTCAAAAGTGTCAAGATGATGGAAGATGACATACTTGAGAAATACAACATATTGGAGAAAAAAAAATCAGAGATACAATGAGGGATACTGAATAGAATCCTGGAGGAGGAAAAAAAGACAGTATTGGGGAACCTGGTGAACTTTGAGTAGAACTCAGAGTACCTACGATTTCCATAATTGTTCAAAATTACATAGAATATAAATTTTAGTGGATTCTGAGTAAAAAGTATATGGGTAAGAAGTATATGTATGTTCTCTGAATTTTCTTTATAACTTTTCTTTATTTGAAATACAGCCCAAAATACAAAATAGTATAGGAGGGGGCAGTATAGGAATAGAGATTTGATGTCATTTTTTACAGAAGTTGGTTTAGGGAATGGGATAGACCACCAAATAAGATCAGAAGGAATTCATTTTGATAATGGCACTAGTCTGTTCCTTGTTCCTGTACCTTTTCCTGGTGGTGGTGGTTACTTAACTGCATTTTCTAAAATGCATGAAAAAATAAACTAAAAACACTGCATTTTATTTTTTGCAAAACTTAAACAAACAAATGCAAAAAAAATTTCAAAAGAGCTAATAACCTGTGTGTGTTATTGGATAGGAAATGTTCACCCAAAGACTCATGTGTTAAAGGCTTATTCCCCAGACCAGCAATATTCAGAGGTGGGACTTTTGGGAAGTGATTGGAACCTAATGTCTCCGACTTCATCAGTGGGTTACTGCACTGGTGGATTAATCCAATGGCCTTATGGCAAAGTGGTAGAAACTAGGAGGTGGGGCTGGGTTGAAGGAAGAAGGTCACTGGGGGGAATGCCATGGGTGGATATTTCTTGTGCTCAGCCCCTTCCTCTCTTTCTTTCTGTTTCCTGGCTGCCAGGGGTTGAGCTGCTTTCCTCTGCCACATTCTTCCACCATGCTGTTCTGCCTTACCTCAGGTCCAGATCAGTGGAGCTCGGAGATCATGGATTAAACTTCTGAAACTATGAGCCAAAATAAACTTCTTCTCCTTTAAGTAGCTTGACAGATATTCAATGTTAGTCAACAATGAAAAATTGACTAACAGAGTTGGAAGATATTAAAACAAATAAAACAATAATAAAAAATAAGAGGATTTTCATTAAAAAGCACAGTACATGAAGAGCAATTCATTTCTTATCATTCTCTCAGAAAGAGTAGAAAAGTAGAAAATAAAGCTGAATTCTCAAACTCACATTACTAAAGTTTTATAAATCATTTTTTGAGCTAATTAATACATTGCCTTTGGTTCCAATGAAACTTTGGTGACCACTTTTGGTATTCCATTGACAATCTGCATAAGATCTGATACCTTGTGAATATGGAAATATCTCACCTAATTCTACACAATGCTTATTACAGGTTGGTAAGGCAATTAGATAGATAGGGAGTTTTAAGAATCTTCCAAAAGTAGATGGTCTTAGGCTAAAGTCAGAAAATATAAAATGTCAAATCGAAACAATGTTGGCACAAAGTAGAAATTTCCATATATAATGACAGAAAAAGACTCTTGTGCTGAGAAATAACTATGCTTCTTTCTCCTTACTATTAAGTCTTACTTGTTACTTTATTTAAATAAACCTTAGCAATTGCCCTAAAAGGGTTTTTCAAAATTATATTAATATATTCTATCATTACCACACTTTTAATTCTTCTTATTCTTTCTCTGTCATGTAAAGAGGTCATTAACCTGTGAATTTCTCTGAATTTTTATGATTATTGGATTTATCTGCTTCCACTTATGCTCCTGATAAATGCCTAATTAATGTTTCATTAAATATCACAGAGGGAAGACTCCCTTTAACTGGTCTCTTTTTGTGGTGGAATTATTCTCACACATTAACTCCAACTTTTAATCTTGTAAAAATTGGACACTCATCACAAATTACTAGAATGCTTCTATCTAAACCATTTTACCCCATGGACATAACTGAGCTCACTGGGGGAATGACTGATAGAGGAGCTATTCTCACCACAGTAGTCAGTCTGTTCTTTTCATTCTACAGCCTGCTTTTCAGGGAGTGTTCATTTCTATTAAGAGAATCTACTAATCCCAAAGGATGTGTAATTGGCTTATTCCTGATGTGATAAATTTCGTAATATGCTCCTCACTAGGATATTAATTATTAAGTAAAAAGCAGACTTTCCACTAACTTCTTCATATATCCTGTCTGTGTTTATGATATAATAAATATTCCTGCCTCATCAGGAGACCACAACTTTTTGGGAATTAAAAATAAGAAAAGAACAGACTACTCAGGATTGCTTCTTATAAGGACTATAGACTCTTCACATAAAACATTCAAGTAGCTGTCCCAATAGCAGGAATAGGAACAACAACAGAATTTAACATTGCATCTGGAAGAAGTAAAAACAAAAAAATTATCTATTTTATATAATTTATAAAATAGATAATTTTATATATATTAAATTATATATAATAGAGAGAGCAAGATATTAGATCTAGGGTTCAGGTTTACCTTCAGTAACCAGGGTCTAGGTGCCATTCTGGATTTATTTTTGCTGAGGAAAGAGACAAAATAAATACTTCATCAATGTAAATAAGTACTGGTCAGGTGAAACAATGTGCATGCAAATCTAAGGAAAGTTAAACTGAGTTCTAAAATTACATTTAACTGAATGTTAAGTCATGATATTATGGCCTAAGCTTAGCAATTTTGGTAGTATACTCATATTATTTTAGAAGGATTAATAATCACTTTGCTTCTGAATATTTCGGTTGGAAACTTGTTTTCTCCTGAGTCCTAAGTGCTAGTATTCATCCATTTAATAACAGATTACACATGAGTTCATGCTTCAGTAAAACACCAACAGAAAATATTAAATATGTGCTATAGTCCAAATAAAGACAATGATATCTAAATAACTTTTGACAGACTATGATTTACTACTGATATTTAAATCGTGTTCCATAAAATTAAGGCTTTTGAGTACAAATCAGTGCTTTAGTATGCTTACAAAGATGTATAACCATCACCAGTAATTTCAGACTATTTTTTGGTATATCCTTTTTAAAGAAATATCTGTATGAATTTTTATAATTTTTAAATTTGTTTCTCTCTTTATTTTGCATTTGCAGATGTTTCTGTATTCTGGACACTAGATCTTTTTCAGATATATGATTTCAATCTTTTTCCCATTCTTTGGAATGCCTTCATTATTATTTTAATCACAGTGTCTTTGAAGCACATTTTAAAAATTCATAAAGTCCAATTTACATATTTTCTTTCATTTCTTGTTTTTCTTTTTTTTTTTGCTTTTTGAACACAGTTAAGTTGCAATTTATAGCATTTTTAAGTAATTCCAATGTTTAATATTCCCATGGAGTGTTTCTACTGACTGTTTTATTGAGGATTTTTCCCTGGTGTATTGTATACACTTTGTTTCTTTGAATGACTTTTTTTTTTTTTTTTTAATTTGGAGTAAAAAACCTGAACATTATAATGAGAATTTATGGAATCAAATTTATATTGTGCATTTCTTTCATGATTTTCACATGAATTTTTACAGTTTGGGCCAGAATTATCATTGCAACAGTAGTAAAATGCCACTTTTAAAGATAAAATTTTTTAAATGCTTACCAATAAGAAGGTTAAATATTAGCATTGCAAAGGACATGGATAAAGGGAAGTTTTCTAATACCTTAAAAACCATCAAAAAAAGTAGCCCCCATAGCTCTAATAAACCTTATTATCCCTACTTTGTACTGAGTTGGAAGCTACATTCACAGCAAGAATATGGATCTGTACACACATGATGTAATTTGAAGGTTGCTGTACATTGTTCCTTAGTGAAGCTTACTTTGCAATGTTTGTCACACATAATTACATATACATTCATACATGCATGCATATACATGCATACCTTATGCTGGGTTCTTCCCATTGGTATCTTTTCTCGGTTATTTCTGAATGTTGTGGTGGATCTTGAGATTTATCCATAACTTTGTTCCACTGTCTACTGATCATGAAGCATATGGATTGACTTGTATGACTTCTTTCTCAGTTTTAGGTTTTAAACCATTTTGGATGATTCTATGCCTCTTGTTACCATCAATTGATTCACAGGGAATAGCACAAATATTGTGTGTGTGACATTGGCTTGGTCACAGAAAGTAATTCAGGTTTGATTCAATATATATAAATTTCAGAAAAAAATTACTGAGAACATTGTAAGAGATTTCTCTCTTCATGATGTAATATGTAACTCAAAGCCTGGATTCATTAGATTCTTTGTGGGAAGCTCTCTGAGGATGAAGGAAAAGAGAAAATGGACTATGCAAATAGAAAGCTAAAGATCAAGAATCCTCATTAAAGAAATAAATGACTGAAAGAAGTTTTTGATATTCTTTGATTTTTCATCTGGTTTTATTGAATTATTTCATCAATTTTAAAGGCTGCAGGTATATAAACCACATATTTTTTATCTTTAACATAAAGAAATATATGATCATTTAAGAATACATAATATTTCTACTTTCTTCATAATGTATTTTTTCTGATTGATGAAGTTTGTCTACATTAGGAAGAGAAGTTAAATATAACATTTACTGTTGAATTTTATTCCTTTAATTTCTAATAAAAACCCTGTTTCCATCAATAAAACATAAGTTTAATTATACTGTAAATAATTCAAAATTATATGAAACTCCTCAGGCTTCAAGGCTGTTAACCTCATTGAAGAAATATCTGATAGCTTTGTTCAAGAGTAAGTTTTCTTCATAATATAACTGTAATAAGGCCCAATATACAAGCCATTTTTCCTTATATATCAGTGCATGCTTATAATCCTATGCAAAAATTTTGTGATATATATTGATATGAATACTGTTATTAATAATATTAAAACACATACATATTTTACTGTAATTAAAATGTACACAAAATCACATGTTAATTTCTTATATTCTTTAAAATAAGACAAGTTATTATAATTATGATCTGGTTACAATGATTTAAATTGAACATTCTTCCTCTATTATGCATTCAGCAAATCTCATCTATATCCATATCTCTGAAGCTAAAGTAATGGGAAAATATAAACTATTTAGTGAGAGAACATTTCTGAAGAAAGCTACAAAGAAATCGAGTTTAAGCACTAGTTAGCTGAAATGATTTGAATATTTTTGTAGGACCACGGGTGATTGGCTGAATGGTTTATATTGTTTGGTTCATTTGTTTTCTTGACTATGAAATTGTTCAGAGTCATTTACATACTATTTTTAACAAAAATTATTTCACATTTATTATATATGTCAATGACATAGAAGCTGAAAGTATAGAGTGAAATAGGACTCAGTCTCTGTCCTCAAAGGACTGCACATTCTCCACTGTTAGAATGCTGTGAACTTTTCCTCAAGTGTATGATCATTAATCACCAAAATGCAGGTCTATGGATATATTCTGACTTTGCTTTCCATCCTCTGGGCCTTTCACCTGTGGTTAAACTGTCTACCATCCCTTTCTATTTATGTATTTCCTATTTCCTACTCTTTGAATGTTAGAACCATATCAATGGAGGTAAACATACTAAACTTTCAAAAAGTTAGAAATATGTGCTTTTATATTATAATTGCATGAAATATGGTTTTAGGTATGTGGTAGGAAAGGTATTAACCTTTCACTAATTCTGGAAGTCTTGCTAAATTTTTGACAGCGGCATTTATTAACATATTCATTAATATGGTAAATATTTATTAAACAACTAATATATTAAAGGGACTGTGTTAGCTACAGGCAAGGCAATTTACAGTTGATTTTCTTTAAAATCTAATCAAAAAGGAAAATGCATACTTTTGGAAATAAATATTAAATAGATAATGACTTGCCCTATGGAGAAATCAGTTTGCTTTTATAGAAATATTTCACACAGGGCTGGGAAGTCTTATCTTGGTAAAACCACATTCATTGTATATTTTCCCTCTGGCTTAAATATATTTTTGATACTTTATGAATAAGTTTAAGAGTTCTTTCAAATGATCCATTTTAGAAAACTTAAATTTCTCCCTCTGTAATTGCTAATTTTAAAAAAATAAATGGACTTTCTTTTTTAGAGTACTTTTAATTTCTCAGTAAAATAGAGCAGAAGGCACAGAGATTTCCCATATATTCCTTACCTCCAACCATCAATAGCCTCCACTATTATTAAATCCCCTGCCAGGAGTGGCACATATGTTATGATCAGTGAAGCTGCATGGAAATATCATTATCACCCAGTGTTCATAGTTTTCATTAGGGTTCACTTTAGGTGGTATACATTCTGTGGCCTAGACAAAAGTGCAATCACAAGTATCTACCATTATAAGTGTCATACAGAGTAATTTCACTGCCCTAAAATTCTTATATGCTCAACCTATTTATACTTAGCTTCCATCAACCCCTGAATATTGATCTTTTAACTGTTTCCAAAGTTTTGCTTCTTCTGGAATGTTATATAAAGTGGAGTTAAGGTAGGTTGTAACACTTTTGGATTGACGTCTTCCACAATAATACGAATTTAATTTCTTCAATTTTTTTCATCAATTGAAATTTCATTTCCTTTTAGTGCTGAATGGTAGTCCATTCTCTTGAAAATATTTATTTATCCATTTACCCACCAAAGGAATCTTGGTGGCTTACAAGTTTTGCCAATTATGCATAAAAATGATATAGTTATCTATGTGTATGTTTTTATACAGACATAAAATTTGTAGCTACTTTGTGTAAATGTCAAGGAACCCCATTGCTGAATCATATAAGAATATATTTATTTTTAAAGAAACTACCAAACTCTCTTCAAGGAGGCTTGCCATTTTGCATTTCCATCAGCAGTGAAAGAGTTCCTGTTTTGTTGCTGTTGATATTCTGAACTAAAATTTCACACAATGTTGAGTGGGTAAAAATAATTCATTAATGTTTTGGGGTTAATTTGTTTATTGTTCAAAAAACTTATTCCTGAATTTTGAATATTTGAAATTTTTATTTTAGTGCTATTGTAAGTATACTTCTCAATTTTTATTATTAGATTTTTCATGAATTAATATTTAGCCTGGTGTCTATCACTGAATTATTTTTATTTATTCTAAAATCAGAGCACTCAATCCTTTCCCATTTATATCCTTGATCTCCATCCTTGGCTTCAATTTTTTAAAGATATCTTTTTATTTTTTCAATGGTTTTATAAAAATAAAACACAACTTTATAACTAGCTTTAGATATTATATCAGAGCTCACTCATTCCCCATACTTTTGGTACTATGGTCAACCCAAATGAATATTAAAATACTTTAGCTTCCCCTGCAGTAAGTCTGTTATTTTATATAGTTTTTGTCAGCTTCTCTGAATTCACAGAATACATTTTTAGTCATATCAGAATAATTTCCAAGATTTCAACCTTATCATCTCCTTTATCTCATATTTAAATGTGTATTGAGAGAATAAAACACTCATTACAAACTTGCAGTTTACTACAGATGTTGAAATGGTGCATTTTATCTTAATTTTTTAAAATAAATATGTAGTGTTTCAAGTGTTGATATGTAGGGAAATATTCCTGGAAGAATTCTTTTTAGAGAACTTTCTATTTGGTCATGCAACCATAAGTCATCTTACAAGACATATTTACACACTGAAACTGACTCACAAACATACTCAGAAAACTATATATTAGAGTGGCAGTAGATCTGTTCCTCAAAACTTGGTGTTCCAGAGCATGTGGAATGATCATTCCAATCTCTGTCTCCATTGACAGATGGCCATCCTCTTCTTGTGTCTCTATCTTTGATTCTTCTTTTTTTATCATTGCACGAGTTTTATGAGATTAGGGTCCACTCTTGCTCAGTATTACTTCGTTTTAATTCATTATATCCATGATGAAACCACTTTCAGATGTCACATTCACAGGTACTAGGATTAGGATTTATATATATCTCTTGAGGGACAATTTAACTCCCTTCCTTCAATAGCAGGAATTCCTATTCTCCAAAGCAAAACACAAAGTTTGCCACATAATAAATGCTCAAAATACATCACTGAAGAAAACAACCATAAGAAATCAGAATTTAAATTAGACTTAATTTTTATTTCTTACCAAACTTGGAAAGCTCCCTATTATTGCATTTTAAGGTCAGGACTTCAATTTATAACCATATTTCATCCTTTCTAACTCTTTCAAGGATTTTTTCCCTAAAATTATTACCTTTATATCATGAATAACCCATTTATTTATTATTTAAATTTTTTTCCCACTGGGAGAACAACATATTCTATAATTAATTGTTATTTTAAAATATAGTTACCCTGAATCACTTTCATTATGATGTATGAAAGGCAGATTTTATGGATTATGTCTTAGAAAATAAAATATAGATAACTATCTTCTCATAGATATCTCATTTCCTTGGATAATATAAAGCACTTGGTTGCTGTTTTATAAGACAGAAAATTTTTGTCACTCATGTAGTGACGACTATTGGCTTCAGCGTATATTATACATATATATATGTGTAATGAACTTCTGCTGTAATACTAAATCTAAAGTGATATTTTTTTGTGGATTAAATGACAAAGCTAAAATTTTATTATCAACAATATACAGGTTAACTAAACTTACAAAGTTATGATAAGTATGATCAATTTGTGCACATACACAAGAAATGATAACTATATCAAGATCATCATTCAAGCAGTAATAAACTGTTAAGATGATATTACTAAGACAATTCATTTCCAGAGGCATTAAAATATGGAAATAATGCCTATTAGAACTGATGAAAACAGGCAAATAAAGATACACATAATCTAATAGATTTCTAGAGAGAAAAAAAGAATAGGGAAGAATTACATTCAAAACTCATGTTATGAAGATTTGCTTTATTTTAGAGAGATATTTTAATGTCCTCCAGCTAGTTATTCGGCTGTGGGGAAATTTAATGCACTGATAAACTAAAATGTACAAAAAAAATGCTTACAGTTGGAAGTATATTAAGATTGAGCCCAATAAGTAAACAAAAAAACTCGTAAGTTACAATTTGAAAGCTTAAAGGGTGAAAATAAAAAGAGAATAAAATGAAAGAAAAATCAAGAATAGTTCATTGAAAGGAAAATATAATGTGCAGTGGATAAAATTATAGTACATTTCAAGGTGTAAATGTCAAGATTTCTGGGCACTGAACACGTGAACGTCTGCCATTGTCACCTAAAAATTAGGTATATAATTCATTTTCCATCAGCAGGAATTCATAAAAGAGGATTGTAGTGTGATTGAATTTCTTTTAGAAGCAGCAATACAAAATTGACAGAGGGTGGCTCTTGATATAATTTTCTGACCTTTAAAAAGGTTTTTGTTACTCTAGTCTTATAAAGAACTATAATATAATGGAAGAAAGTATGGTGTTAAAGACAGTCATGTGAATCCATAAAATGATGCTTTCAGTATCAAGGAAAAATGGTGCTAATTGAAATGATTTGGAAGTGAATAGGTATTTAGTAACTTAAACTAATTTGATCCTAATAATTTCCTTGGTTTAATTGAATAATAATTTATATGAAATATCATGCAATAATGTAGGGAATGTGGGTTATTTATAAGACTGGCATATCAGGAAAAATGAAATCTAGTCATTCATAAAATGTTATAATGCATTAAAAATTAAATGATAATTGTGAATACATATATGAAGCCTCCATAATGAAATTTGCATTATATTTTGTAGAATTAAACACTTGCAATATATCATTACAAAAATGAACAAACTTTTTATTATTATGTACTAAATAATCAAGTTACAAGAAAAGTTTGAGCAAATATTTTGGAGATATAGCAGAAAGGGAATGCTTACATGATTCTGTAGTTCAACCACACTCAGGACTTAGCTCTATTTTTTTCATCCCTATCTTTAGTAATTTGTCATTGTGATATGTTCATCTTTTGAACTCTGAATTATAAATAAAATAACTCTGCAACTATTTTAAGCTTTGCGCCATTCCAAAAAGTATGTCACAAGATTCTTATTTGGGCAGAATGATGTACTAGATACTTTAAAAATTCATCTGCAGGAAACGTTAAGAGATGGTTAATAAAATTTTTTCAATTCATAACAGTGCTATCAAGAACAAGAAGAACACCAACAACTACCTGAGCAAAACAAAGAACGAAGTAGAAACCAATAAACCCAACTAAGCTACAGAAGTTGTTGGACTTAGTGTTCTATCAAATTACTTGTCTATTTTTTTCTAATTAATTGATTTAATTATTGTAGAATTTGCAGTAAAAATGAAAAAAAATACACGGATATGAAGTATACAGTTGTGGAATACAATGGATTTGAAAAACAGCTACAAATTGTCCCTCTCATTCTAAACAGGTCCTTTGCAAATACAGTCCTACACTAACTGTGCTGGCCTGGAATTTGATCTTGCAAAAGGAAATTGGAACATGAGATTCAAGCAGGGCCTTTAAAACATACTTTCACATGTGACTTACTTGCTTGCTTCTCTTGGGAATCCTAAAACTCACAAGGCTAGCCTATTGAGTGATGATCAACATAAGGTCAAGTCATCTCCAGTAGAGATGTAACCAAACGCTACATATGTGAACTCATCTTAGACATCCAATTCAAGCAAGGACCCAAGCCGAACTCAGATAATGGTCTGAACTGGCCCACACAAAATCCCCAAGATAACCCACAGAGAGGTGTGGCTTCATTAGCATGTAACTGTACAGCAACCTGAGACCAAAAGTTTAAGGTTTTTATGTTTCAGATTAAATATTCTGTGATCCTTTTCTGGAAATTCTTAATAATTTTACTTTCAAATTTGTGCTTTTCAAGTCCATGGGTCAATGGGGTATGCACAAAGGCTTGGGTCCTTGGTTCACATGAGGTACTGGTATCCATGCCTCTCTGAGACAGTCTCACCAGTCACATCACTTTTCTTGGGGACGTGGTGCTCTGTCTGATCTCTCCTTACTGCCTTTTCCCAGTGACCACTGCTGCCTTTATGGTTCTGAGTACAAGCTCTATCAGTGTCATATCTAGGGTGTACATGCCTCCTTGTGTGGAACCGGTGCATGGTGACATCTGTTCCTGCCTCAGAATGAAGTGTCAGGGAATTTTCTAAAGGAAATTCAGCTGGAGCAAACATCTGGTCCTTCTTTGATCCAGGTATAAACACAACCCTGCATGGGAGTTGTGATCCTTTAGGAGTCACCTATCTTCCATTGGTGGGGACAAGGAGCCCATGGGATGGAGAGATTGAGTTTCTTTTCTTTTGGGAAAATATGGTGCACATTTTCTGGCAGCTGGAAACTGGCAGGAGAAGGAATTTTGCAGTAAATGAGCCAAAGTCATCTGCCACATCAGGAGTCATTGTAAGGTTCATGCTTGTCAGTGAGTACCTATTGTCCAAGGAGGAGTGGCATTAAATAAGAAATGAAAAAAGATTGCAGATTGAGAGAAAGGAAGGGAATGTCCATGGAAAGAAAGAAAGAAATCATTGTTAGTACTTTTAATAACAATTTTCTGCAAAGGTATTGAAGGAGTTGTCATTTTTTATTTCACACAGGACATCTAAATTATGTAGATTAAATTAGATCTAAATTATGTAGGAAGACTATTTTTGTACATAGTCCTTGTGTTCTGAGATCTTGATCCACTAATTTATTAATTGTTATTTGCTTTCTGATTTTCTCTTGAATTTCTATGCCATGCCAAAATACATGTGCTTCATTTTTTCACTCAAAATTTTAAATCTTTTATAATACTATGAGTAAACACTGAGAACTTAAGATAATAAAACTCACACAACTAACATAAAAATCATACTTTGCATTGGACATTAATAAAATAATAAGGTTTAAAAAAAAAAAAACAATAGAATAAAGGCCAAACCTCATACTCACAAAGCAGCAAACTTAAGGGAAAATTCACAAATAAAATTTCTGAAAAGAAAGAAATGAAACGATTAAAATTAAAAATTTTTTTAAAATTTTTAAAAAAATAAAAAATAAATGATGGGCTAAATGGAACATAAAGCTTAATAAATTACTGAGAATTCAATATATCACAATGGTTATTGTTCACCTTTTATCTCTTGAAATTATTGAACTGTTAATAATTCTTAATTGTTAATGAAAACTACAGAACACTAAAATATGGAGATTCCTCAGAAAATTTGGAATGGATCCACTATTTGACCCAGCTATCCCACTCCTTGGTTTATACCCAAAGGACTTAAAATCAGCATACTACAGTGATGCAGCCACATCAATGCTAAGTGCTGCTCAGTTCACCATAGCTAGATTGTGGAACCAACCAAGATGCCCTTCAATTGATGAATGGAAAAAAGAAACTATGGTATATATACACAATGAAATATTACTCAGCTATAAAGAAGAATAAAATTATGGCATTTGCTGGTAAATGGATGGAGTTGGAGAATATCATGCTAAGTGAAATAAGCCAGGCCCCCAAAACCAAAGGCCAAATGTTTTCTATGATAAGTAGATGATGATACATCCTCTTTTCCCGTGGAGGGGATGGGGGAACAGAAGAATGGAGGAACTTTGGATGATGTAGAGAAAAATGGGGCAGGAGGGGTGGGGGAAGGAAAGAAAGTAGACTGAAACAGACAGTGTAACCCTATGTCTTTGTATGATTACATGAATGATGTGAATCTACATTGTGTACAACCATAGAAAAGAAAAGTTGTGCCCCATTTGTGTACAATGAATCAAAATGCAGTCTGTCAAATAAAAATTTAAAAAATTTAAAAAAAATTAGGAAAAATAATTTCTCAATTTTGAGATCTATTCATATTTAAATAAAATTAAGGATATTTCTTAATGCTATTACATGACAATTCGACTCACAAATGATACGTGTGCTCACTATGTGAGTATACAAGTTTTTTGTTGTTGCTGATTGGAGTAACAAGGCATTAAAAACATGTATAAACTTGTTCATCTCAACATTGCTCTTCATCCAACTTGGAAACAACCAACATGTCCATCAGCAGTGTAATTTGAAAAATAACTTGATATGCAATTTTTGAAATGAACATTTTTCTTCATCACCACATGCAATGTGAGAACTGTTCTGGAAGAAGCAACAACACAGGAATATTTCACAAACATGATGATGAACAAAGGAAGACAGTCATAAAATCACATGTTCTCTGTTACTTTGTTATTAATATTTTGAAAATTTAAATTCCTTTTAATCTAAGGAGTTAGAAGTCAGGTAAGACTTGGGGAAGTGGGAGGAAGAATATGTTACAGGGAAAAGAACATGTTTTTAGTTTCTGAATAATGCTATATTTCTCAACTTGATTTTTAGACACAGATGTTTTCACTTTGAGAGAATACAATAACCTGTACACCTATCACAAAACTACATTAAAGATATTAAATACAGCTCTACACCTAGAACTTCGAAAAATATCCAGTTTCCCAGCAAAGAAATTACATACCAAAACTTACTGTAGAACTAATTGAAACTCAATAGCATAATAAAAATTTAACTGTTAAACCTATCCAGTATCAACACCAAAAACTGATTGTTTTACAGAATTCTTCCCATGCCTCAAGAATCCAATAATCATGCTTACATTTGAACTAACTCTAGAGGAAAATAAGTGGAGAAAGGAGTTTAATGAGGAGTTGATGTATTCATAGTGCTTTTTTTTTTTTTTTCACTAAAATCAATTATCTACAGATAATATGTCAATGTAGTAATATTTGATATAGTTTTTCTGGGTAAACATGAGTATGTGAAAGTATTCTTTGCTTTGAAATATTTTATATACAGCACATAACAGCATATATAGATGTATATAGATTTGAATTAGTTTTGTGTTTTGTATTTTGTTTGTGTCTAGTTATAATTTATCTGTAAAAAATTAAACATTTCTATACTTATTTAGGGAAAGGGAATCTTCATGAACTTTCTTGGTACCTTTAGTTCCACTAGGTTAGAAGTCTCCTTGCCAATGGTATGTTTCTTTTCTTGTTGGTTTCAACTACTGTCCATAAACTCTTTGCTAAGTTATATGTTGTTCAAGACCAATAGTGTTAACATTACCAAGAGGCTGGCAACTGTGTAGAAATCCAGGCAATATCCTATATTTGCTATGAATATGTATTTTACCCTGAAACCAAGGTGATACATATGCCCATTAAAGTTTAAGGAAGATTGTATTAGATAAAATCTCCAAAACTAAATTTTATGAATATAAAATTTATAAATGTCATCCTTAGATTTTCTTGTCTTACCATAAGTCTGCCACTCATGAAAATCATTGCTCAATTGGCTTTCATTATTTTTGTTTCCTGCTCTCAGATAAGTTCTTTTATTGTCTTTCTAATCTTTGTGTCTAGATATACTAAATGTGTGCTTTTTCACTATAGATAAAGAATAACAGTAGATTCATTTTTTTTTCTGTTTCTTTTATAGTCTCCTCCACTTACCCAGGCATATTCTCTTACAAACAAAACAGAACAACAACCTAGCTATTTGCTTCATTCATTTTGTTCCTTTCTAGAGTAAATGTAAGAAAAATGACTAAATGACTATTCCATTCTCAATACTATTCAACTCCAACATAGATCTTATTCTCTTTATGTAATGATGTTCAACTTCATAGGATTTCAAAAGTATAGACGTCATATCACACATTTATCATCAAATAAATAGAATATTATCTGGTATTTTATAGAATCTTGTATTATAAGTCTACTAAGAAACAATATTAAGATTCGTTTTGCTCTGTTTTATAATTAGGACAAAGATCATTTTTGGTGATTGGAGAATTCAACCATTACTATTGATGTGAAATTAGACTTATTGTGGGAATTTCACCTTACAATTATGGGTGGATTACACTCCACTTATGTATGAGCTATCAAAATGTATAAGTGAATTTTACTGTTATGTAAAACTAATTAGAACAAATAAAGTAAAAAAAATAAATAAAAATTTTAACAAAAGAAAGTGAAGATCAGAAAGATGATAATCATGGTCAGCATCATCCATGACATGTTATGGAGATATGCTGCTTAAGATGTCTATGGGAAACTCTTGCTCTTTGACTGGAGGTGGGCCTGTAATTGAAATATGTCCTGTAGGCAGTTTGAAAAAATATCTGTACCTAAAATCAGGGAAAGCAAAAGAAATGGTGACCTTTGAGGACAGAGTAGATCCTGTGAGGACAAACTGACTACCACTCTTTCTCTTGTTTTCCACAGTGGAATTCCTGCTCCTGGGTTGTGGAACACTGTAAAAATCTGACCTGCATGCACAAATGCATATTCCTGGATATGAACAAAATTCTTCCCCATGGGTCAACATTGACAAATAAGAAAGCAGAAAACAGTAACTTAAGTGAGCCTTATAAATATGCCCTCTAAATAAAACAAACAAACAAAAAACTAAACCAGCCTTTGGGTTTCCAAAGGGCAGGGTCTCTTGATTTTTCATCTCTACCTGAGTACTTTAGATAACCATAATAATTGGCAAACTTTTTATTTTAACTTAGTTTTACATAACCAGCTTAGGGATACTGAAGCTTTTCAAGTACTGGAAGTGAAGTAGAATATTTTTATTGCTGATTTGGTTGTTATCAGTGTATTTGTTAGTATATTCTGGTAATGGCTACATCTCTGATTTTAGTACTTACCCAGATAATAGTCTACCTCTAATATCTTTTTATTTTTCCTTCTATATATATCCTATACTACCATTCATCTTTCAAACATCACTGTGCTAAGTCAACATCCCAATTTACTGACGTTTTTATTCCAGTATGAAGCCTTGCCAGTGTTGGGGAAATACACCCTGTCTCATGCTCTTGCAATGTTGTTCACAACCATTACTTTACCATATACAATCTATTATTCTAAATTTGACCTTCATCATTCTTTAACTTTCTCTACTGTGCTTTCTGTACTACTTTTTCTAAAACATCTTTATCTGTTTCCAAACCATACTCCATCTTCCCAGAAGTGTATTTATTTACCTGTACATTTAGTACAATATATGTTGCATAGGTAATCAGTATGTATTGGAGCAACTTTTATATACAGAACCAAATTTAGACTTGATGTACTATAAATGAATAATGCAGACAGAGGAATTGCTTTGTGTTACTTTATGCTTAGAATGTTCTCATCCAAGGGGCATGTTCTACCTGTCTGTATATAGCCAACATACAAATAGTATATCAGTATTTCATGTCTCAGGAGATGCTCCAAATAAAGCCTACAGCTCAGTGGTGTCTGGACATATTACCAGCAGATGGCAAATGGCATTCTAAGATCAAGACACAGTTAACATGATTATAAAAGTCATCATCTGTCTATCTGAGCAAATCCCAAATGCAAAGGGTAGGATGGATCTTGACTAGTGTCCAAAACCCAATAAGTGTATTTTCCAAGTTATGACTAATCAGACATTTATTTTAAAAATACAGTACTGAATTTAGTTTAATATGATATGGAAATGTTTATTATTATAAACATTTATATAAATAAATGTTTATTATTTCCTTATCATTAGGCGTTGAACCACATTCAAACTTGGGCATGATCTATAGTGACATTCTGGACATCATAACATACAAACAGAAATTGTAGGGAAAACTCCAAAAATTCTTATTAGATTTTTTTTTCATAAATAACAGCTGTTCAGGGAGGTGACTTGGTTAATATTACTCGGTGGAACACTGAACTGACTATAGTCAGTAATATATGAGGCAAACTTTTAAAGCCTACTTGCAATGAATTATTTGTAAGTTGTTAATGTATTTTTTCTTGCATATGTTATTAGGTACAGAGAGTGAAGTTTTAAATGCCATGTTGATACTTTCAGACTTAATGATTGCATTTAAAAATTATATCCCTTTCTTTTTCTTTCTGTTCAAATGGAGACAATTTATCTTTTAACCAGGGAGGGATGCTATATTCAGTGTATTTGAAATGCATTTAACACTTTTAAATTAATTTCTGGCATTATAAAAAGCATTAGAGCTGCTGTATATAAAGGTTTGGTATATTTCATGAAAGTGCATTGGCAAAAATACAATCATTTTACGATTTTTCCTTGTGGTCACAGATATATCAATGTAGTTCTAGAAATCACATGCAAGGCTTTAAATATGCCAGACTACCTAAAATAAGTGACATTTCATTTTATAATGTATTCATTGCACCTTATTGCAAATTTGTCATCACCTATATTCTGAAGACGTGTCACCGTGGTTGCTGACCGTGAAAAATCCCACTTAAATGGAAATCATGAATAACTATGGATGTTATAACTATGATTGTTTCTTGCTTAGTAGGTCATGAAATTCAAGACTAGTAAATGTTTTTCTAAAGAAAGTTGAAGAAGTGGGATATAATTTTTGAAAATCATTGCCTAAAGCATGACTAAATTGTGTCAAAATGGAAACAAAATAAAATAAAATAAGAACAGAACTCTCAACCACTACTAAATTCTCTCATGTGGCAAGGGAGGAGGCTACCAAAAATATCACCACCACCACCTCAGTCCAGACCATACATTAGAAGGGCATGCAAACTCTGGTGTGGGAAAAGCAAGTGCTTATTTGCATACCTGCAAATTTTCCATCTTTCCACTTGAGAACTAAGACATTGAAAGAGAATAGAACATATGAAGAGGGAATCACAGGTATTGTGATAAAACAATATTTCATTTTCTGTACTACAAATAAAGTTATAAGCATAATAGCTTTTTGACACACAATTTATCATCAAGTTCCAAAATATTGTGTCTAGCTACAGAGTTTGAATTCAACTGGGGATCTTATATGTGGTGCTGAGAGTCGAACCCAGTGCCTCACACATGCTAGGCAAGTGCTCTACCACTGAGCCACAACTCCAGCCTCAACTGCGGATCTTAGATAGAATATGAGATAAAGTTTGAAAATACCCAGACGAAAATATAAAGAATAACGAAGTATAACTGATATTAAAAAAAAAAAGTTTTAGAAAAGGAGAACATATTTATTATCTCAAAAACAAGTAAAAAACATTATTGGTGACAAAATTAGAGTAGAGAATATGGATAAAAATTAAACTTGAAATTTTAACAAGACTAAAATATGATTGCAGAAATGTTGACACTACTGGGAAGGTGCATAGCAAAGTAACAATGGAACTGTAAGTCAAGAATAGTACATATTGATACAGTCTCTAAAAAACTGAAAAGTATTACCTGCTTCTACTTGGATAACTATGGAAGGAGTGTGCTTACATCACCAGCTTAAGAAGAACATATTATGAAAGATACAAAACTACCACTAATAGAAAATATCAGAAGCAAATAAACTTTGAAGCATAGCTACACCAAAATCAAAATTTTTAAATTCTTTCTTATTTTATCATTCATCATTGCTCAAAATTACAAGTTTAACAAACCAAGGTGAATATTGGCTTTAATTGTTGCAAAGAGGACTAATGAACCAGAGAAAAGCACTAGAAATCTTGAAGTAAATTGACTACATTATATGTGAATTCATAATTTCAAATAAAAGAAATATTAAATAATAATGAATCAGTGATCAATTGGCTTTTTGAGTGTCAGTTATTTCCAAACATATTACTATATCATGCATATCCAAGTTTTTTATTTAAATATTTTTGTATTTTTGAATTCTGCAAGTGAAGAAACAAAGACAGACATTTAATTTGAATGGTAAAAAATTCAAACATCACAGTGTTGAAATATACAGTTTTTAAAATTTACTAACTTAACATACAATTTATGTTTGATTCATAAATTACTAATTAATGGCTAATCATCAAAGGCTGTAAAATTCCTTATGCTTTCTCACCCTCATAAAACACATCGGTATTCAATACTATGGTAATTATTTCTGAATCTCTCTTGATTCTCACAAGATATTAGCATAAAATGGACTCAGGTGTGAATTTTGGGTAAGAAAAGGCATTATTTGTATGTTGAATATCCAATCAGTTAGATGGAAAATTTGCCTTATGAGATAACTAGGTGAAATATCAATGCCTTTGAGGAAACTGTTAGGAGTTAATAGTTTAAATAGATTGAAATTCATCAGTTAGAAGAACATTGAAACATTTTCCCAGGCAAATTATTTCCTCCTAGAGAATTTTTCAATATAGATAGATAGATAGATAGATAGATAGATAGATATAATGATATATATATATATATATATATATATAAAACATTCAATTGACTTGTTATAATGTTGACATGCATTGTCTTGTGCAGAATGTGGGATAATTTTATTTCCTTTCAATGTGCTCAGCACCAATGAATTTAAAAAAGCTTAAACACAAGGGATATGTGTTGTGTCATATAAGAAAAACTTAATTGCCTAATTACAAAATTTGCCAAGCCATGCACCTAAACAAGTGATTAAGTCTCACATTTTTTTCCTACTTCAACTCTGGCATCTTCAGCATGCTGACAGTGCTCCTCTCATCTATATGGTGGCTATGCGATACTTAGGGATTACAACTACACACATCAATAAATAAAGCAGGAAAGTAAGATGATGTGTTTTATGTTTTTAAATATTTTATTTGAATATAATTTTAAATTCATAAAAATTTTCCAAATTTGTGCATTTTTTCATGAAATTTAAGAATTTGACTGATTGACCCTAAAAATGACATCAGCACAATCACCTTTGTTGTATAAATTGATATTTACAGATTCTGAAGTCATGGTGGGGAAGTACATGGAGGCCATCACTCTGCCTAGCACAATGGGCTTGCTCTTTGCTGTGGTTTGTGTTAGCAATTCTGAGACAACATATTCTAGCCATGAGAAAATGAGTCAATGTATTAATGAAAAAAAATCTAAACTTTTTTTTCTTATTGGGAGAGGAAATTACAGATATCAAAAGAGAGTGAGACAAGACTGAATTTTGTACTATTGTATTGGAATTGGAGGTATCAATATAAACTCATAACCATTTCTTAACTACAAATGTATTGGTTTACTTTTGCATTTAATAGGTACTCGTTTTGGAGATATTTTGATGTTGTCTAAAGAACTGTCTCATGTCAAATTTTCATCTACTAATTTTATTCAACACAAATTGTTTTTTAAGTCATTCATTATGCATTTGTCAATTTTCTGTTCAAAAAGCTTTAATTTTGTGTTTTTATTTACTTGCTTTCTTATTACTTAAACTGGTATGATACACTGGTTCTATGATATTTAATTAACTATTGTATTGCTATTTTTGGTGTTAAAATTCTATCTAAATCTTTCAGGAATCCCTTAGATCAAAGTACCCTTTCAACATATTCCAATAATTTTTGAGCATGTCCCTAATTTGTGGCATAAAAACAAAAAGATAAGGTTTTCCTTATCTTTTACCTTCTCTGCCCAAGACCTAAAGCCCACTTATTTGTTGTATATGTTTGTGAAGAATAATGTTTAGGAGCCAAAATCTGACATATGAATGCATAGTGTGTATACACATGCATGTTTATAACTTTATATACAAGTATAAATGTATACTTTATACATTTACATATACCAATATAGGTATATGTAAATGCTTGTATTTATGTATATAAATATATACATAGAGGTATATAGAGAGATATAATTATTTCTATAATTACATATACATATATAAAACCATGAGAATTCAGCTGTGAAGCCATCTAATTCTGAACTTTTCTTTAATGAGTTTTTATTACTGAATCAATCTCCTTACTCATTATTAGCCTATCATCATTTTTAACAGAAATAGAAAAAAATCCTAAAATTCATTTAGAACCACAAAATCTCCAAATAGCCATAGTGATCTTGAGTAAAAAGAAAAAAAATTAGAGGCATCACATTCCCCGATTTTTAAATATATTGTAGTGACATTGTAATCAAACAGCATGGTACTATTATAGGAATAGACATGTAGACCAATGAAATAAATAGAGAGCCCATAAATAAACCCATACATACACAGCCTACTGAGTTTTGAAAAAGTTGGTAAGAACATACATGGTGGAAAGGACAGTCTTCAAAAAATGGTAATATGAAAACTGGTTCTATGCTCAAAAGAATTAAGTTGCACTCTATCTCCCATCACACACAAAGGTCAACTCAAAGTGGATTAAAAGCTTAAATATAAGATCTGAAGCTGTAAAACTTCTAGAGGAAAACAGTCAAAAGGCTCCACACCATTGGTTGGGGCAAGGACTTTTTCACAAGAACCCAGAGCACAGGCAACAAAAGCAAACATAGAAAAATGATTAAACCAAGCTAGAAAGCTTCTACATAGCATGGAAAACAATTACCAGAGTGAAGAGATAACTGATGGAATGGGAGAAAATATTTGTAAGTCATAAATTGAATAAGGGTTTAGTATCCAAAATGTTTAAGGAACTCAATAGTAGGAAAAACAAATTATCAAACTGATTTGTTTTAAATGGGCAAAGGATCTGAATAGACATTTCTCAACAGAAGACATACAAATACCAACAGGTTTATGAAAAAATGTTCCATATCTCTAATCAGGAAAGAAATGCAAATCAGAATCACAATGAATTCATCTTACACCTATTTTTTTAAAAAAATTATTTTCTTAATTGTAAACAAATGGGGTACATCTTGTTTCTCTGTATACCTGTTTTAATGACTGTTTTCAAAAAGATGAAAAGTAACAAAGTATTGGCAAGGATGAAGAGGAAAAGGATCCTTAGCACACTGTTGGGAGGGAATGTAGTTTAGTACAGCCATTTTAGAAAACAACATGAGGTGCTTCCAAAAACTAAAATGAGAGCTACCATATGATGTAGCAATCATACTTCTGGGCATACGTCCAAAGGAATTGAAAACAATATGTGTAAGAGAAATCTGAACTTCCATGTATATTGCAGCATTAATCATAATAATAAAGATATGGAATCAATGGAAGTGTTCCTCAGTAGATGAGCAGTTTAAAAACATGGAATATACATAACAGAATTCCATTTAGCCGTTAAAAAGAAGGAAATCCTGTAATTTGCTGCAACATGGATGAACCTGGAAAACCTTATATCTGGTGAAACAAACCAGGCACAAATACTGCATGATTTCACAGATAGATTTTTAAAAAGTCAAACTCATGGAAATAAAAGTAGAATGATAGTATTAGGGACTGGGATGTGGTTGGGTGAGAAATTTGGGAGATGTTGGTCAAAAGGTAGAAATTTTCAGGTAAACAGGAATAATAAGTTTATAAACTCTATTAAACAGTAGGGAGACTATAATTAATAATCATGTATACTTCAAAATGACAGTAAATTTTGAATGACTCAGCACAAAAAAATAAAGGATGAGTATGTTAATTTGATTTAATCATTCCACACTGTATATCAAAATATTACCCATAGATATTAAACATAATAAAACCATAGTAATAAGAAATTAAAATAAGGTTTTAATAAAACCTATCAGTTGTTCCTGAATATATTGAGATAAATAAATTATGTTCTCCTTTTGATAATATGGCAAAAGATATGAACTAATTTTAAAATATCAAGTACATCTGTGGTAAACCCAACTTGTTCATAGTGTATTTGGGGGTACCTTGATGCATTCAACCTGCCAAAAATTTTATTAAGAATTTTATGATCCTATTCATGAGTGAGATTAATCTACCATTTCCTTTTCTTGCAAGTTTTTTTTTTTTTTTTTTTAACATTTGCCAACATGGTAATGCTACTGCTGGAAAAAGGAGTTGTGTTGTTCCCCCTTGTTCTCTTTTCCTCCCTCATCCTCTTTTTGTTAAAAGATTCTGTAAAATTCACATTATTTCTTCCTCACATAGCTAAGAGAATTCACTAATGAAATTTGATACCTTGAACATCCCTTCTGTGCTAGCTTGTAGTACTGATTGAATCACAATAACGTCTGGCTATTTATGTTTTCAATTCTTTGGTGTTAGCTTGCTAAATTCCGTCTTTCAAGAAATTTGTCTAGCTCATCTATATTGTCAAATTTATTGAAAGAAAGTTTTTGCGCCACTTTTTTATCATTTAAATAAGTGAGGAAACCCTGCATTTCTGTCTTAACACCGGCAAATTGTTTTCTCTTTCATCGTCACTATTGTCAAGATGTTGATTGCTTTATAAAATTTTCCAATGTACATTAATTTGCTCATAATTTTTTGCTTGATTCTCTTTCCTTCTATTTTTAATCTTTCTTTCTAGTAAGTATGATTTAATTATATATTTTTTAAAAAACTTGTGTGGAAAATTAGAGAATTTTATTGTAAATTATTCTTTTTCCAATCTGTTCATTTAATGCTGTAAATTTCATTCTAAGTACTCCTCGACAAATTTTAATTTTTTCACAAGCTTTTTGAATGTCCTTTATCATTTTTTTATTTGACTTGTAAGTTAATCAGAAGTATGCAGCTTTATTTTCAAATATATATGATCTCTAAAGCATCTTTCTGTTAATACTGCCTAATTTAGTTTAAAATGCAGGGTTGGGGTTGTGGCTTAGTGGTAAAATACTTGCACAGCATGTGTGAGACACTGGGTTCAATCCTCAGTACCAGCATAAAAATAAATAAATAAAATAAAGCTATTGTATCTATCTACAACCAAAAGTATTTTTTTTTTATTGTAAACAAATGGGATACATGTTGTTTCTCTGTTTGTACATGGCGTAAAGGCATACCATTTGTGTAATTATAAATTTACATAGAGTAATGTTGTTTGATTCATTCTGTTATTTTTTCCCTTCCCCCCACCCCTCCCACCCCTCTTTACCCTCTATACAGTACTTCCTTCCTCCATACTTGCCCCCCTCCCTAACCCAAGATAATATACTTTGTAGGACTAAACACTTCTTTTTGAATTCATTAGGGTTTTTATTTGTTTATTCGTTTGTTTGTTTTGCTGTGCTGGGAATTGAATCCAGGGCCCTAAGAATGCTAGACCAGCAGTCTGCCATTGAACTTCATCCCCAGTCTGATGTGGGTTTTTTTGTTTGTTTTGTTTTTAATTACTCTGCATGTAGAAGAACAAACTGGATAACTATTCACATGTCTAACTCTGAAAGTATTGTAGCACAGAGCATGGGGTTGGGTTCTTTGCCTCATGAATTTGAAGAATAAAACCTAGGGGCACAAGAGTGAGAGCAAAGTAACAGGATTTATTAGAGTAATAGAAATAAATTAGAGCCCCTATGAATGGGGGGGTTCCCAAGAGAGGGATACCTGAAGGTGGTTCATGTCCAGGGGTTCATATGCATCTACAGGGTTTGAGGAAGCTAGCTCCATATCCAATCCTGGGTAGGCACCCCGGTATCCATGAGCTCTCCACTTGCCCATTGGTCCAATCAGGTTACTGTACTTTTTATTTTTGGTGAGGGTTTGGGTAATAGGCAACAGGTGTCTCACTGTCTGTTTTTCTGCTTATACAGGAATCAGCCTGACTTTGATGAGCCCTGGCTTGTGTCTGTAGTTTCTTAGCCTTGCTACACAGCGACCTGACCTGGAGGGGCCCCACATTTTCTTTCTGCCTATTTTAACCTTTTCTCCTGCCTCAGTGTGCTCCAAATTATAGATTGTAGTGCTTCTGCAAAATGCTAAAATGGCCAAATGACTCATAGAATTGTTCATATTTTCTATATTCTTATTTCAACTATGGTCTACATGTTCAAACAGATACTAAAAGAGAAGTGTTAAAACCTCCTACAGTCTTTCTATTTAGTTTTGTTTGTTTTGTCTCATGTATTTTGATGCTGTTATCAGATGCACACACATTTTTGATTGCTGTAACTTGAGGATGAATTTTCTTATTAAACTTTCCACTTCATCTGGGTTATGCTAATATTACTAGAGCCTCATAATTTTCTGTTTTTGCATGTTTGTTCTTTCACATGGCATACATTTTCTTGTCCATTAAAACTTTTGACTGCCCTTTTTACTTTTAACTTCATTGTTTATGAAACCATATAGTCGTTCTTTTATTATTGTCTTTGTTTATGATGAAAACCTGCACTTTTAATTGAAGTGGTTCTCATTTTAGATGAAGTCATCTTGATGGGATCACCTCCTTTTTAAGAGCCACAAGATAATGCTTGGAGAGATTGATTTCTTTCTACCTCCACTCCACATGAGGACAGAGCAAGACAGCTACCATCTACAAATTGGAGATAGAGTCCTCATCAGAAGTGAACCAAGCTGCCATCTTCACCTTAGACAGTCAGCCTTTGGGACTATGGGAAAATATACTTCAATTATTTCAGCCATTCAGTCCATAATATTTTATTATGACATTCTGAGTAGACTAAAACACGTTTAAAGCAATGTGTTTCGTATGTGATTTAGTATAATCATTTTATAAGTTTTCCTTTTATTCCATATATTCGTATTTCTTATATCTCCTTTCCTCTGGCTTATTGTGGGTGTATATAATTTTTTAAATTTTATTTCCTTAGGTAGCTTTTAGCTATTTCACTTTATATTTTTGTTAATGTTCATCCTAAGGATTAAGTGCATATATTAAACCTATCACTGTAGTTAGTTACTCCTATACCAGATCACATAAAATCTAAGTACTCATTCACATTATATTTCCACTCAATAGTTTTAATGCTACTATTATTATCTATTTCATGTCTAATGAATTCATAATACAGTATTTTTAGGCTATAATTTATGTATTTTTAATAATTTAATTGAATATTTTAAAAGAAATAGCATCTTATATTTAGTCATATTTCTCACTTTTCATATTGATGAATCTAAAATCTTTCTACCGACATTTAATTTTAACCTCAAAATTTTTGGTTATTATTTCTGTTTGTAACAAATTTTCTCAAGTTTTACTTTTTGAAAATGTCTTCATCTCACCTCTAAATATGTTATTTCATTGTCTTATGTCACACACTATTTCTAAGGAAAAGTCAACTTTCATTTGTTTAGTTTATTTCCTTTATATGATAAGTTGATTTTTTTTCTGGTGATGTTCAAAACACAGTTTTTTTGGTTTATAATGGTTTGTCCACATCATTCATAAGTATGCTTTGTAATGACTTTGTTGAGTTTGTTGATCTTGGAATTATAAATTTAGACTTTTGATCAGTATTGAAGAATTTTATCCTGTCCATACTTCAATTGCTTCTGATTCAACCCTCCCCCCTTCCTGTTATGGCCTCAATGGCCCAGATCATTCATTGCTTAATATTTTTCCATAGATTACGAAAGATCTAATCATCTTATTACAATCTTTTATTTTTCTTGAATGTCATAGCAGATAATTTCTATTAATTTATCTTCTAGGCTTTCAACATTTTATTTTTGCAAGTATGTTGTTAAGCTCATGCAGTAAAATTTTCATTTTGGATGTTGTTTTCTCACTAAGACTTTTTATTTTTTACAGGTCTATTTTTCTTCCCTTAATCCATGCTGCTTCACCGTCTGTTACTCATTATGACCGTATTTTACTTTAGGTCCTTGAACATATTTACGATATTGCTTAAAAGACATATTCTGCTAATTCCATAATTTGTATCTTCCGGCAGCCAATTTCATCATTTTCTCTTGTCTCTGAGTTCACAAGTTCCTGTTTCTTCCTATATAGAGTATTTGTAATTGCACACTTTAAAATATTGATAATGTAGAGTAAGTTACCAAATTCTGTTATAATTTTTGAAGCATTTTTCTTATCATTTTAAAAAGTTGTTACTTTAGCTACTTTTAAATTAAAAACTCTATCCTCTTTGAGGGATGGAGAAATAGCAGGTTAAACTTCTGCTCACCCTGTTAAGCTGTTAAGTGCCTCCAGTCATTTTCTGCTAAGACCCTGCAGAACCTTCTGCTTATGTGCAATTCAGATGTCATGCAGGAACTTAAGCACAGTTTCTATGAATATTTTTTAAATTCCCATGCTTGTTCCCATCTGGGTCTCTCTACATTTCCACAAGCTATGAGAGCCCTGAAATGAAACTTGTAACTTCTGAATCCAATAAACTTTTGTATGAATTTTAGCCACATGAGGCTACTTTTTAGAATTATTACTACACCATGCTTCACAGATTAGAGAATACCCTCAGGTAAAAAACATAAATATGAATATCACTCAGTACAGTTTCTCAAGTTATTTGTTGTTGTTGTTTTGGTGTGTGTGTCTGTTTGATTTTATTAATCTAGGGTGTACACAATATACTTTGCTAGTGGGACTTGTGCTCCTGTTTATCTGACTTTCCTAGAAGATTCCTCATGTTTAATTTGCAGAAAGCCTTGCATGCTCACCCATGAATAAATTGAAAAGGAAGCTAAACCGTGGCCATGACAGGCTGCATTTAGGGCATGAAAGATTTCAGGCCCAGATAGCCGATTCCAAGAAGGCTACTAGATTAGGACTGGCCTTTGGCAAACAAGCAATCGGGAACTAACAAGCCAATGCCTAACATTCCAAACCATATATGTCAATATGTTAAGACCTGGGTACCCTAAGCCAATGGAAACATGCCAAACCTCACATGTTGGAAGATCAGCCAACTGTGTGCTTTGCTTTGTTCAAATTTCCCGCTCTACTGTGGCGCTCATAAAAATCCCACTGAATCCAGACTCGGGACTCTCAGCCAGTACCTGCTGTGTCAGTGAACGCTGTGAGTCTGAGCTCGAGCTTGCAATAAAGACCCTTTTGCTTTTGCATCGGAGACGGCTCCTTGTGGTCTTTGGGGATTCGCGATCTGGGCACAACAAAATCTGTCAGGGCAGAGAATGACATTACAAAATGGGTCTTCTCAAGTCAACTTCTTGCTCTTCATTCTGAGTTGAGGCTTGATTCTCCCCTTAGTTTTTGAATGGCAGGAAAGGGACAAAATCAAAAGCAGCATATGGGAGACACAAGATGGCAGACTAGAGGGAGGCTGCATTCCTTGTTGCTCCACACATAACGCCAGTTTCAAGGGGAGGATATCTGTTTCTTGGTGCCAGCAGACTGACCACAGACCACCAGTGGAGTGCCAGCTGTCTGCTGTTGCCTGGAAGTTCACTGTGACAGTACCTGCAGGTTTGCTTACACGTGGCTGCTGCCATTTTGAGACAACAGTCAGGCCCCATAGGACCCCTGGCCAGACTGACTGAGCCCTGTCTCCAGTACCCTTCAGCTTGACTTATCACTCCCTGCCTCCTGGGCCCTCACATTGATTGACTGCTCCCTGCCACCGGGAACCCAGACCAACTGATTGCACCCAGCCTCTAGGATCCCGCAACCATACCAAACACACCCAACCTACAGGAACCCTGCTGACCAACCACACCCCGCCTCCAGGACCTCCAGCTGACCATGTCCACACCCAAGCTGCAGCTCCCCATTTGCTAACACATTTGAAAGCCAGAGCAGCCATCTTGGATAATTCTGGAAGCCTTAGCTCTGACCTTTAGGTGGGGCAAATCCCATCCTGAGACGCCTGCTGGAGATTTGAAGCTCATTGTCAGGTACCTCTCATGCATCAGGCTACTGAAGACTGGGAGGTTTCATTACTATATGACTGTTATAGTGTAGATTTTCTTTCTTCTCCTTATTGAGAAATTTAAAGTTTTTATCTCTTTACTTTTTTTGGCTCTCCTTTCCTTTTGTTTAACTGTTCCCTCAGAGTCTCTTTCTCCCTTTTTGCATGCTAACATCCAATTTCTTTTGATTACACTCTTACCCTTTCTATTATCTAGAACTTCTGTGTATTCTTTTCTTATCCCATTAACAGCCATATTCTTCATCCCTCTGCATCCTCTTTGTCCTCCATTAAAAACTGCAGACATTATTGCAAATCTATTTGTTATACTGAAGATAATATTTGAACTCATTCTGTTTATTATGACAATTTTGTTATTGTCTTCATAGGGGCTATGTGGTCTAGGATTGCACAGTGTCTGAATTGGGCACTGCTAATATTGATCTCCCCTTAAAGAAGAGGTTTTGAAAACCTATAGGGCCGCTATGAGCCTATAGGGGGAAATGCAATAGCCCAGATCTGCACTGCTACAGGGGAAGATACACGAACCACATGAAAAAACAAGGGAAGAAAATGATCCAAACAAATCTAGATTCTATAGTAATAGAATCCAATGACAGTATGTTAGAAGAAATGTCAGAAAAGGACTTCATATTATACATGATTAAGATGATTCGCAAAGCAAAGGATGCGAAAAGACAACAAATGCAGGCAATGAATGATCATACAAATAAGCAGTTGAAACAGCAACTGCAGGAAGCAAAAGATCATTTCAACAAAGAGAAAGACATTCTCAAAAGGAACCAAATGGAAATCCTTGAAATGAAAGAGACAATAAACCAAATAAAAAACTCAATGGAAAGCATCACCAACAGACTACACCACTTGGAAGACAGAATCTCAAACAATGAAGACAAAAGATTTAATCTTGAAAATAAAGTTGCCCAAACAGAGAAAATGGTGAGAAATCATGAATAGAATCTCCAAGAACTATGGAACATCATGAAAGACCAAATTTAAGAATTATTGGGATTGAGGAAGGCACAGAGATACAAACCAAAGGAATGAACAACCTATTCAATGAAATAATATCAGAAAACTTTCCAAACCTGAAAAATGAAATGGAAAATCAAATACAAGAGTCTTACAGAACACCAAATGCACAAAATCACAACAGATCCGCACCAAGGCATATTATAATGAAAATGCCTAACATTCAAAATAAAGATAGGATTTTGAAGGCCATGAGAGAAAAGCATCACATTACATATAGGGGGAAACCAATACAGATAGCAGCAGACTTCTTAACCCAGACTCTAAAAGCTAGAAGGGCCTGGACCAACATATTTCAAGCTCTGAAAGAACATGGTTGCCAACCAGGAATGCTATACCCAGCAAAACTAACCTACAGATTTGAAGATGAAATAAAATCCTTCCTTGATAAACAAAAGTTAAAAGAATTTACAAATAGAAAGCCTGCACTACAGAATGTTCTCAACAAAATATTCCATGAGGAGAAAATGAAAAACAACAATGTAGGTCAGCAAAGGGTGGAACTACCTTAGAGAAAAACCATTTAGAGGAGAAACCAAGCCAACTTATAAATCAAAAATAAGCCAAAATGACTGGGAAATACAAATCATATCTCAATAATAACCCTGAACGTTAATGGCCTAAACTAAACAATCAAAAGACATAGACTGGCAGAATGGATTAAAAAGAAAGACCCAACAATATGCTGCCTGCAAGAGACTCATCTCATAGAAAAAGACATCCACAGACTAAAGGTGAAAGGATGGGAAAAAACCTACCACGCACATGGGCTCAGTAAAAAAGTGAGGGTTTCCATCCTTATATCACATAAAGTGGACTTCAAGCCAAAATTAGTCAGAAGGAATAAAGAAGGACATTTCACACTGCTTAAGGAACCATAAATCAGGAAGACCTAATGATAGTAAATATTTATGCCCCAAACAATGGTGCATCCTTGTACATCAAACAAATCCTTCTCAATTTCAGGAGTCAAATAGACCACAACACAATAATTCTGGGTGATCTTAACATACCACTGTAACCACTAGATAGATCTTCCAAACAAAATCCAACCAAAGAAACCATAGAACTTAATAACACGATCAATAACCTAGACTTAATAGACATATATAGACTATTCCATCCATCAATGAGAAGATTCACTTTCTTCTCAGCAGCGCATGGAACCTTCTTAAAAATAGACCATATGTTATGCCACAAAACAGTCCTTAGGAAATGTAAAAAAATAGATATACTGCCTTGTGTTCTATCAGATCATAATGGGCTGAGAGCAGCAATCAATGACAAAATAAAAAACAGAAATTACTCCAACACCTGGAGACTAAATAATATGCTATTGAATGAAACATGGATAACAAAAAACATAAGGGAGGAGATAAAAAAAATTCTTAAAGATCAATGAGAACGATGACATAACATATCAAAATCTCTGGGACATTATGAAAGTGGTACTAAGAGGAAAATTCATTGCATGGAGCGCATTCCAGAAAAGAATGAAAAGTCAACAACGAAATGACCTAACATTATAGCTCAAAGCCCTAGAAAAAGAAGAACAGAATAACAGCAAAAGTAGTCGAAGACAGGAAATAATTAAAATCAGAGCTGAAATCAATGAAATTGAAAGAAAAGAAACAATTCAAAAAATTGACAAAACAAAAATTGGTTCTTTGAAAAAGTAAACAAAATAGACAAACCCTTAGCCACACTAACAAAGAGAAGGAGAGAGAAAACTCAAATTACTAAAATTCATGATGAAAAAGGAAATACATGACAGACACCACTGAGATACAGAACATAATGAGAAGCTACTTTGAAAATCTGTATTCCAACATAATAGAAACTACTGAGCACATTGACAAATTTCTAGAGATATATACTCCTCCCAAACTGATCCAGGAGGACATACACAATTTAAACAGATCAATATCAAGCAATGAAATAGAAGAAGCCATTAAAAACCTACCATCTAAGAAAAGCCCAGTACCAGATGGATTCTCAGCCGAGTTCTACAAGACCTTCAAAGAAGAACTCATTCCAATACTTCTCAAAGTATTCCAGGAAATAGGAAAGTAGGGTACCCTACCAAACTCATTCTATGAAGCTAATATCACCCTCATACCCAAACCAGGCAAAGACATATCAAGGAAAGAAAATTTTAGACCAATATCCTTGATGAATATAGATGCAAAGATCCAAAACAAAATATTGGCACACCATATCCAAAAACATATTAAGAAAATTTTGCACCACAATCAAGTGGGGTTCATCCCAGGAATGCAAGGATGGTTTAACATCCGTAAATCAATAAACGTAATCCATCATGTCAGTAGACTTAATGATAAGAATCATATGGTTATTTCAATTGATGCAGAAAAACCATTTGACAAGATACAACACCCCTTCATGCTCAAAACACTAGAAAAATAGGAATAGTAGGAACATACCTGAACATTGTAAAGGCTATTTGTGCTAAGCCCAAGGCCAACATCACTCTTAATGGAGAAAAAGTGAAAGCATTCCCTTTAAAAACTGGAATAAGACAGGGATATCCTCTTTCACCACTTCTATTCAACATTGTCCTCGAAAATCTAGCCAGAGCAATTAGACAGACTAAAGAAATTAAAGGGATACCAATAGGAAAAGAGGAACTTAAGCTGTCACTATTTGCTGGTGACATGATTCTATATTTAGAGGATCCAAAAAACTCCTTCAGAAAACTTCTAGACCTCATCAATAAATTCAGCAAAATAGCAGGCTATAAAATCAACACACATAAATCTAAAGCATTTTTATATGCAAGCGATGAAACATCTGAAAGAAACATAAGAAAAACAACTCCATTTGCAATAGCCTCAAAAAAAATAAAATACTTGGGAATCAATCTAACCAAAGAGGTAAAAGATCTCTACAATGAAAACTACAAAACATTGAAGAAAGAAATTGAGGAAGACCTTAGAAGATGGAAAGATCTCCCATGTTCTTGGAAAGGCAGAATTAATATTGTCAAAATGGCTACACTACCAAAAGTGCTATACAAATTCAATGCAATTCCTATTAAAATCCCAATGATGCACCTTCAGAAATAGAGCAAGCAATCATGAAATTCATCTGGAAGAATAAGAAACCCAGAATAGCTTAAGCAATCCTTAGCAGGAAGATTGAAACAAGGGGTATCGCAATACCAGAACTTCAACTATACTACAAAGCAATAGTAACAAAAATGGCATGGTATTGGTACCAAAACAGACAGGTAGATCAATGGTACAGAATAGAGGACATGGAAACAAACACATATAAATATAATTTTCTAATACTAGACAAAGTGGCCAAAAATATGCAATGGAGAAAAGATAGTCTCTTCAATAAATGGTGCTGGGAAAACTGGAAATCCATATGCAACAGAATGAAACTAAACCCCTATCTCTCACCCGGCACAAAACTCAACTCAAAATGGACCATGGACCTCAGAATCAGACCAGAGACCCTGAAGATTATAAAAGAAAAAGTAGGTCCAAATCTTCAACATGTCAGCATAGGATCAGACTTCCTTAACAGGACTACCATAGCACAAGAAATAAAAGCAAGAATCAATAACTGGGATAGATTCAAACTAAATAGCTTTCTCTCAGCAAAGGAAACTGTCAGCAATGTGAAAAGAGAAGCTACAGAGTGGGAGAAAATCTTTGCCACTCATATTTCAGATAGAGCACTAATCTCCAGAATCTATAAAGAACCCAAAAAACTCCACACCAAGAATACAAATAACCCAATCAACAAATGGGCTCAGGAAATGAACAGACCCTTCACAGAAGAAGATCTACAAGAAATCAGCAGATATATGAAAAAGTGTTCAAAATTTCTAGTAATAAGAGAAATGCAAATCAAAACTACCCTAAGATTCCATCTCACCCCAATTAGACTGGCGATTATCAAGAATATAAGCAACAATAGGTGTTGGAGAGGATGTGGGGAAAAGGGTACACTCATACATTGCTGGTGGGGTTGCAAATTAGTGCAGCCACTCTGGAAAGCAGTGTGGAGATTCCTTATAAAGCTTGGAATGGACCCACCATTTGACCCAGCTATCCCCCTCCTCAGCCCATACCCAAAGGACTTAAAATCAGTATACTACAGAGATACAGCCACATCAATGTTCATAGCTGCTCAATTCACAATAGACAGATTGTGGAACCAACCTAGATGTCCTTCAATCAATGAATAGATAAAGAAACTGTGATATATATATATATATACACATATATATATATATGTGTATATATATATATATTTGTTTTAACGTAAAACAAGTGTTTCTTAGTAGTCTGATCTCTTTTAAATGTTTAAAACTATTTTATAGTGCATATATATCATATATCATATATATGTATATATATGATATATATATACAATGGAATATTACTCTGCTATAAAGAATAATAAAATTATGGCATTTGCAGGCAAATGGATGAAATTAGATAATATCATGCTAAGTGAGATAAGCCTGTCTCAAAAAACCAAAAAATTAATGATCTCGCTGATATGTGGATGATGACACATAATGGGAGGTGGGGGGGGGAAGAATGGAGGAAGGAGGGACTGTATAGAGGGAAAAGAGGGGAGGGAGGTGTTGGGGGGAAGGAAAAAATAACAGAATGAATCAAACATCATTACCCTATGTAAATGTATGATTATGCAAATATTATGCCGTTTCTCCATGTTCAAACAGAAACAACATGTATCCCATTTGTTTACAATAAAAATAAATTTTAAAAAATAGCAATAAGAAAAAAAAAAAAAAAAAACGCAGCATATGTACATCTTAAGAAGGGAGATTAAAAGACATTTTTTCTGGTAACCCTAATACTGAGAACTGAGTATAGAAGCCTTTACACAGAAATCTTTCCATTGTTTTTTTCCATCCAAACTAGATTTGAGTACATTCCAGGAAAGGTAGGTGGTTAAATCAGGAGATTTGAAATGCTGAGGATACATTTCTGAATCTAATTATACACAAAAAATAAAATATAATTTGAAATTAATCATTAGGATAGAATGAATACTGAATTACAATATTTTCCAATTAATTTCATGGAGTAATTATAACAGTCACATTTAAACACATTCATCCCTGCTATATACACATTTGAATAAAACATGATTGTCTATGCATTAAATAGCTACAATCTGTAGGTATAAACATCTGTGCTTTATCAAAAATAAAAACTGATTGATATTAACGTAAAACAAGTGTTTTCTTAGTAGTCTGATCTCTTTTAAATGTTTAAAACTATTTTATAGTGCATTGAATATTTTCCTCTGGACTTTTATTTATTTATTTCTTCTTTTTTTATATAGACGCACCTTCATCGATTTAAAGACAAGGTTCTTTATTCTATTTCACCTTTCCTTTTCAACCTGTCTGCTCCTAGTATTCTTTAATGGCACACATTATTAATACTGACAGGAACTTAGACAAATATAAATTTGATGCCCATGTGGAAGACAAATTTGTAAAGTTAAATCATCATTATTTCATAATTTATTACCTGGGTAAAAAGCTGTCACAAGACATCTGGTTCATCCTTTGTTACATAGCTTTAATAATCAGTATAAGTTACATGATTGACTTTTTTTGAATTATCAGTGAGCTATGTTGTTGATGTATAAAATTTAGAACACAGAAATAGTTTTAGTGTAACACATTTCTGGGCTACAGAAAAGTAAAGCAATTAATAATAACTTTTGCTGATTCATTGTCTTGTTTGGTCAAAAACCTAACTGTTGTGATATATTGAAGGAATGTACTAAAGGGAAAATACTTCCATTTTTCCCCTTGACAAACATCAGTTGTTGATATGGTAGCTGAAGTCACATTCATCAATTTCTGCTCTGCTGTGGGAAAATTTTATTGAATTATAAAGTATCAAGTATCAAGTATCACAGATTCACTAAAAGAGTCACAGTCATAGGATTTAAGTAAAATATAGAATGCATTTTTCAGTTTCCTATTAGCTGCTTTTTTTTTTTCTTAGTCTCTTTTTTTCATATATGGATCACTTGATAACAACCATAACTCTGCTTTCTTTCACCTTATGGTATGTGTCCTTACATAAAATAGAAATGCAGCGAGGTTTAGTCCATTTATTTAGGAATGTGTTTTATAGTTATTGGTTGTTCCTGATCAATTCTTGAGCATAATTTTTATTTTGTGCTAGGAGTTTTTACTTTTCACCACCGTCTATCTCTTTCACTTAACAAATCTCAGATAAGTCCCCACCCATTTCGTCAATCTTACTCATGGGATTTTATTTGTATATTTTCACCTCAAGTTCTGTCTTATTCAGGTTCATGGAAGTTATAAGTCCCTGTTTTCATCATTGTGTAACCATAAAGTTAATCCTGAAAAACTCAAATTATCCACTCAGTATGCTTTCGAAAAAGTTTCTTTGTTGCCACTATTGGTAGCAAAATATATAAACATAAATTTTACTATTTGTACTATTTTTAAGTGTGTTAGTGCCATTATGTGCTTTCACGTTGCTATGCAATCATCACCTTTAAGAAAATTTATTACTCCTTTCTCCCAGTCCCTACTAAAAACCACTATTCCTATGCATTTGACAATTCTATGTACCTTATGTAAGTGGAGAGAAGCAATATTAGTCCTTTTGTGACTGGTTTATGTCTCTTAGCAAAATGTCTTTAAGATTCACCCATGTTGTAAAATATCAGAATTTTATTTCTTTTCAATATGAACAATATTATATTATATATCACATTTGTATATCTCTCTGTGGACATTGGTTTGCTTCCACCTTTGTGCATTGTGAACAGTGCTGCTTTAAATTACTACTGTCTTCAAGTTCCTGCTTCCAGTTGGGTGCACCCACATACAAAGCAAATTGCTAGATGATATGTTAATTTTGTTCTTAATTTTTTTGAGGAAGCAAGATCATGTCTTTCACAGACTCTGTACCATTTTACATTCTCACAAGCTATGCACAGTGGTTTCAATTTCTCTGCTTTCTTGCCAACACTTGATATTATAATAGTCATTTTAATGAGTATAAATTGATATCTCATTGCAATTTTGATTTTCGTTCCCCAATGACGAATTTCATAGGTAGTTCTAATTATTATTTTCTTGACTTTAGTGTCTAATAGAACACTAGAGTTAAACCAAATCTAGTATTTTCAAACTTAAGTATTCTGCTTACATCATTTTCTGCACAAGTGATTGTTACCTTTTTAAAGATATATATTAAGTATATATGAAAAGCATATTAATATAAATAAGTCCAGAATACATACTTACTTTGTTGCATGAAAGGAAATACATTGAGATTATATCAAAGATTTTTCTAATTATTAGATAAATAAATATGCAATAGAATAAAAGAGTCTTTCTAGACCAAACACAATTTCTTGAAATATGCCTTTGATATTTCCTAGGTGTAAGATTTCCCCAAATCTTACAGAGTTTAAAGCAGAGCCTTTTAGGATAACTTGGATTATTTTCAGTAAATATTAACTTTCTTTGGGCAAAGTCTCCTTCTCTGCCTTAGTGATACAGGGCTTGGCAATGTGAAGCCTTTTGCCAGTGAATTTGTGGTGGTTGTTTTAAGCAAGGCTTTGCTTTGGTCACCCAGTTTGGTTTGCTTCTTGTAATCCTTTCATGTATTATGAGAAAAATGCACTGCAGGTCCAAGGGCACCAACATTCACAGAGGGTAAGCCTGGTCCTGGCCTACTGCCTTAAGTTAAGCCTAATTTGCTGCTTTAAGGGTAGTTTGAATTAGTTAAAGGGCAGTCAACCAGGAGACCAGTGTGAAAACCAATTTTTGTTTCATTTTGTAAGCCACTGAATTTGGATTGTTATGGAATTTAGGTACATCACTGGAAGATCTGGTAGCAGATATAATTGTTAATTTTTTTTTCCAATGACACACAGTTTAGTAATGCTCGTGGATTATTTTCAGGAAGGTAGCATTATATGTACTTCTTTATATATTAAACAATAAGATCTGAGTCTATTAATCGTCACAATTTTGAAAATGTGACAGAAAATTTGTTAGACATATACAACATCTATGATGTGACATGAAAATATATGTGACTCCTACTAATGAGAAACATACTAAAAGTGTTTCTACTACTTCATTGTCTGATATACATTTAGAATGAAAAAATACATTAAATTCAAGTGAGGAGCTTAGTGAAAATAAAGACCAAGTTTAACTTCCTTTCACATCAGTTTCTTGATCTTTGAGTTGATGTTTTTCATCATTAAAAGAAGTGAGAAGTGCTTACCTAATGCCTGGCACTAGAAGATATTCAGTAACTATTTATGTATGTAAACTAGTTATGGGCACAACCAAAACTTTGCATATATGTTTTGAAAATGTGACCCAGTGTAAGAATGATAGTATTTGAACTTCATCACAGCAGAACAAATAACATTGTGCCTTGAGAGTCTACAGACTAAGTAGAATTCTAGGGAGAATTTAATTCTAACTGGATTAATAATTTCTTCTTGATTATACTGCTTAAGTAGAATGAGGAGACAGCACAAACATAAACCAAGTGAAATAACAGTAGAGGGTATGCAAAGGAAAAGGTAAATAGAAGTTTGTGGTTACAGTACAGGCATATCACAGTATTTATAAGACTAGAAGCATAGCTATTTTCTTGATTGTGGTGAACAGTAAGATAGGTTTTATTGCTTTATTGTCAGTGATGAAGAATCATGGGCCAATCAAATTTGTATCTTTGGATAATAATTATTGTTGTTATTGCTATTGTTAGAGTTTAGATTCCAGTTTGAAGAACACTGGGTGTTTTCAGGAAAGGAATTTATAATACTACAATAATCAGGAGGAAGTGAGGACTTAAAGTACAACAATAAAGATGTGAAGGCAGTCACTAATGACAGACATGTTTAAATTCAATTTTCAACTATTACAATAGCAAGATTCAGTCTGATCTTGTAATTTTTTCACATGATGCTTTTGCCTCTGCAGAAGACTGTAATGAATTCATTAGTACAAGAGTACTTGGTTCAAAATTTCCTAACTTTCTTATACCTTAAATTATATTATGTAGGTCTCACTGAAGCCAGAACTGGGGACAGGGGGTTAGTGTAGAAATAGGGGATCAGGTCAGATCGAGGAAATGGGGGCCATGAAAGTCATCTGCCTCTGGAAGTCGGAGACCTTCCTGGGAGCATGGGATGTTAAGCACCTGCAGAGCCTATTGATCACCAAATTTACCTGCCCTTGTCAGGGACTATAGGCAAGGAGATGCTAATTAATGCCCCCTGGGCCCTTACTTGCCTGAATCACCTTGGCCCTCCCCCTGCCCATCACTTTGCACTTTATGCAAAACCCGGCCTAATCACATAGGCAGGAAGGAAAGAGATAAGGGGAAAGAACCGGAGAATAAAACCTATAAAAAGGACAAGATTTGCTCAATCCCATGGATTCCGCCTCTGGGTCCCCTTCTTCCACCTAGGAGAAGTCTGCTTTTACTTTTCTTTAATAAAGCTTACTTTCTACTCTACGCTTGCCTCGGCTTCTCTGGTGTTATATCAACATTATGGGATATAGTATCATAACAAGTTCTTTTTTAGTATTCTATTATTTATAAGGGTAAATAAGAAGCCACTTTTATTTAAATTCACACACTTGGATACTGAGATTAAATAATATTTGTCCTAGATTATTCAAATACTAAATAGAATTTTAAGTAACATCCTGAATTCCCAAATCAACACAACTCCAGCTGAAGTAAAATTTTCAACTTGAACTTTAACTGTCCAAAATCTATTTCTAGAAGAATACCATAGAGCACTTAATTGTATCTCAGATGAAAGCAAATGAGAAAGTTAAAAATTAAACAACTCACCAAATAATCTGAGGTATTGAATCAAAAGAAAATGAGTAATGATTTATAATTTTTTTTATTTGTACAGACTGCATTTTGATTCATTGTACACAAATGGGGTACATCATTTCATTTCTATGGTTGTACACAATGTAGATTCATACTACTCATGTATATAGGGTAATGATGTCTGTCTCATTCCACCATTTTTCATACTCCCCTCCCTATCATTTCCCTCTACATAAAGTTCCTCCATTCTTCTCTCATCTCCACCCCCCCCACCCTCATTATATATCATCATCCACTTATCAGGGAAAACATTCAGCCTTTGGTTTTTTTGGAATTGACTTATTTTACTTAGCATGATATTCTACAATTGCATCCATTCATCTGCAAATGTCATAATATTATTATTCTTTATGTCTGAAAATATTGCATTGTGCATGTAAACCACAGTTTTTTTTATCCATTCATCTGTTGAAGAGCATCTAGTTTGTTTCCACAATCTAGCTATTGTGAATTGAATTATGCTATAAACATTGATGTGGCTGCATTACTGTACTATGCTAATTTTAAGTCCTTTGGGTAATTGGGTCAAAAGGTGGGCCCATTCCAAGATTTCTGAGGAATCTCCACACTGCTTTCCAGATTGGCTGCACCAATTTGCAACTCCACCAGCATTGTAAAAGTGTGCCTTTTCCCCCACATCCATGCCAACATCCATTATTGTTTGTGTTTTGATAATAGCCATTCTAATTAGAGTAAGATGAAATCTTAGAGTTGTTTTAATTTGCATTTCTCTAATAACTAGAGATGTTGAACACTTTTTCATATATTTTTTAATTGCCTGTATATCTTCTTCTGTAAAGTGTCCAGTTCCTTGGTCCATTTATTGATTGGGTTCTTTGTAGTTTTGGTGTAAAGTTTTGTAAGTTCTTTATAAATTTTTTGGAGATTAGTGCTCTATCTGAAGTGCCTGTGGAAAAGATTTTCTCCCACTCTGTACATTCCTTTCCACATTAGTGATTGTATCCTTTGCTGAGAAAAAGTTTTTTAGGTTGGATCTTAGTAACAAAAATGGCATGGTATTGGCACCAAAATAGACAGGCAGACCAATGGTACAGAATAGAAGACATGGAGACAACCCACATAAATACAGTTACCTCAATCTAGACAAAGGAGCCAAAAAACATACAATAAAGAAAAGATAGCCTGTTCAACAAATGGGACTGGAAAAACTGAAAACCCATATGCAGTAAAATGAAACTAAACCCCTATCTCTCACCCTGCACAAAACTCAACTCAAAATGGATCAAGAATTTAGGAATTAGACGAGAGACCCTGCACCAAATAGAAGACAAAGTACGCCTGAATCTTCATCATATTGGCTTATGATCAGACTTCCTTAATGACTCCCAAAGCACAAGAAATCAAAGCAAGAATCAATACATGGGATGGATTTATGAATTTTGAAGACCTGGCTTAAATTTATTTTTTGGAGTTATCTGTGAAACTGAATCTTATCAAATATTCCCAGGCATAGCCACACCAAATCCATGCAAGTTATTTAGAACATTTTTACTGTACATATTTAGAGAAGTAAAATAAAAGAGAACTTCAAAGAAGAGACAAGAGAAAGAAGCAAACAAACATTGATCAGAAAGCCTTCCCTGAAAGTCTGCTCTGTATTAAAATAATAAAAAAAGTCTCTTGGAATACAGAGCAACACCACCAGAGAAGAGACTTAAAGATGCCTGAGGGATATGAGAAGACAGTCTTATAGTTACAGTGCTCTGAGGATAGAAGAGAAATAAAGAGACCTAAGGAAAATGAGGAGTGAAGAGGAAAATGACAACAATAAAGAGAAACTTAGGATGAAACATGACAAAAGAAAAATTTAAACAGAAAAATGCAAAATGCCTTCCCAAACTTTTCTCAAAACAAACATTCAATAAAGAAAGAGTACTTTGCTTTACTATAAGAAAGAATTGCTCTTGAACCAGTTAATCTGGTAACTCAATAAAAATGCCAACTCGGTTCACAGAAAGGCAAACTGTCTTTATTTGTATATAGAATTAAAAAAAAAAAGAAAAATAAGAACTCTAAAAATTCAGCAGATAAGCCCCCTATCAGTGACAAAGTAGAAGAGATGTATGACGCAGCATTTTATTATGAATGAAATTTGCTCTCTAGCCTCTGTATTAGGCCAGGATATGCAATTAGAGCATGAGTAGCAGACTGCTGGACGAGTTTAGGAGTCAGATCTGAAAACGGCACAAGTGGGTTCCATCTATGACCTACTGTCATCCACCAAATCCCAGAAAGCTGACAAATGTCTTGTCAATACACCAAAGAAAGAAGCAGTTCATGGACGTGATGAGAACTAGCAGTCTTTGTCATGGTGTATGAGATGAGTCATGATTTAGCCTTAGTGTTTAATCAGGGGAATGAGAGAAAATTTAACAAATGGGTAAAGGAAAGAGGAAGGGTGAAGTCCAGGATCAAAGAGAGATCTGATTTAGAATTTTTTCTTTTTCCTTTTTTTTTTTTTTGTTTTCGCTCTGATTGCAAAGATAAAGAGAGTCCCTGAGGGAGACAACTCATATGAACAAATAAGAGAACAAAACCTTGGAATGCTCCCAAATAGGGTGATGAAGGTAACTATCAGAAACCAACAAAAAGAAACAGTAAAAATAAAATATGGATAATGGAGACAAAAAACAGGAATACACGTAAAGAAACCTAAGGAAACAGTCTCTCCAAAAGGGCAATACTAAATTATGACAAATTCTACTGAGACAAATAAAGACTTGACCTAAAAATAATTGAATTATGGTACAATGACATCATTTTGTGACTTTCTTAGTGAACTCACTGGGGATACAAGACAACCAAAATCAATGAAAGTAAATGGGTGACAACGAAAGCACACTGTGATTCAGACTGTCCTTTAGGTTTTCCTTCATGAGCCATTACTGTGTAATCCACAATCATGTCGAACTGAACTTCCATTACTTACTGTGTTCCTGGCATCAGAGGAAGCAATAGGGAAGACAAATAAGACATAATTTAAATTTGTAAATGAATTTATAATTTAGTGGGTAGCCAATTCAGTCAGGTGAAATAATAAATCTAATTTAATGTTTCAGGCTTTATACTAGCTATAGAAAAAGAACATGGCTCACTGGGGACCCAAAGAAGGACATCATCAGTTTAATCTAATTAAGTATTCTATGGTCTCTGACCGTCAGTGGTGAATAAAGTATATGTTACCTGCTTTTATACTTAAAACGTATTACTGGCCCGACTTTTGTGTAGCTCTGTTACTCATTTATGTGTTTAATTTTCTTTTGAACACATTTTTGTCATTTGACTCTCTAACTGTTGCTACTGAAGAACTATTGGACTGTATTTACAATGGAATATTGCCTTTGATTTTTCTTAACTTCTATATTCTCTTACTTTTTCACTGAACTATATTTGTCAGTCTTAACAAATCAAATTATTTTCACAGATTTTGAGGGAGTTCATAAAAGATTATTTTGCTTTTAGTTTTATTTTAGGAATAGGATTATGTAAATATTTTTTAAATATATGATTCTAAAATGCATTTAATAAAAGCGAGCTTTTATCAGATGTTTGTGCTTGGGATTATTTTACAATTAATTATTTGTCTTTACCCTCAGTTCTGAAGAGGACAATCTTAATAACCAGCATTTTGTTTCTTGTTAAGACATTCGTAATTATGTATTGAGTCCCTTTCTAATTAATTAAGTTCTACACACAATATACTTGGTAACTATATCTAAACTTTGTGTTCCTTTTTTGAAAAATAGTATCAGTAATAAGATGAGGAAGGAAATTGATAAGAATGAATATTTCATGGTCACTAAAACACACATGCAGATCATTTAGCTCATATGGAAAATTCATAGAACTCATTTAAAATTTAATTATGCTTGTCAAACTAAATTAACAAAATATACTATTACACACACACATAAACATGGTTGTTCATTTGCCTAATTGAACTTTTCTTCCATATCAGCAACTTAAAGAATTTGCTCCCCATATTAATGTATATAAAAACATCATTCTTATATTTGTGATTATGTTTTATAGTTAATCCTATTATTTTCCCCAACATTATGTTTAGGGGTGTCCACAACTTTTTTTCAATATACTTATTAAAAAGTTTATTCTGTTATAGAACTGACTAACTTCAGTCTCTAATTCTTTCCCACTTGTATAAACAGTTTTTGCTCAGACTTTAAAGTTGATCAAACTTAATTGTTGACAAAAATGGTTAAGACTTTGGAAATAACTGCCTATAGCCTGGAATATTTTTAATGTCATGTTTTTGGCAAAAGTATTTTACATGAATATGTTTAAATACATCCTACATTTAGAATTTAGGATTATAAGTAAAATTATCCTAAACCTTAAGGACCTCACTACAGAATTATTGTTAAAGTCCTAGAGATTATCTGGACCAGCCCTTTATTTGTATCCCAAGAGGGTTTACAATGCCTATATATTGCATAGAACTGTGAGAATTTATATCTAGTATAAATTTAATGGAAAGACAGTATGAAACCAGCTCAGTGGCACATACCTGTAATCCCAGGAGCTGGGGAGGCTGAGGCTGAAGGATCACAAGTTCAAAGCCAGCCTCAGTAATGGTGAGGAGCTAAGCAACTCAATGAGACCCTGTCTCTAAATAAAACACAAAATGGGGCTGGGGATGTGGCTCAGTGGTTGAGTGATCCCTGGTACTTTAATCACTGGTACTTAGAAAAAAAAAACAAAGAAAGAAAGAAAGTATAGATTCAGTCAGAACCATTCAGAGAGTCATTAAATTCAAATTCAAATTTTGTAAATGCATGAGCAATTATTACACTTTGCTCTATAAATATTACTTAATCACTTGAAAAAAAAACAATGTGTGTTCTGTCTATATTTCTGATCACTGTGAAAATAAATGTCAACCAATGAGAACAAACAATGACTATTTATTCAGGGTTTAGTGTTACAAGGGAGTCAGCTATCAACCCTTGCATTTGGACCTGATTCAAAAGCAGGCAGAGGAATGGAAAACTTGATAGTGGAAAACAGGGGAAAGCATCAGATATGCCAGTTATAGACTATTGGTATGAAGAAAGTGTAGGTGGACTAGTTAGAAGCAGGAAATTCCATGTGTTTGGTCATGAATGCATATTTGACTCTCTGTGATTGGTCCCAACTTGGAAGCAAGAATAAAAGTCACACAAACTGTCAGTTTTCAAGTCTTCCCTTTTAGACTGATTGCTATGAGGGTTATTGTTTGACTTCCTGGCCCTATCGCTACAGACTGTGGCCTGACTCCTTGTAAGCCTGACCTATGGACTTCAGGCTTGCCTACTAGACTGGTTACTGGAAATTATGGGTTGGTTTCCTGGGTTGGTTGCTACTAATTGAACCAGAGATCTTTTCTTGTATATGCTCTGACCATTTGTCCATTTGTTTATTTTGTTTCTCATCATGTAACAAAAGACATGAGAAGCAGGTTTGAACCCCACCTAGAGACTAATATTCAGTGCCTAAGCCCAGTTTAACTTAGTTGAAGTCCAGCTGCTTTGCAGACATATGAACATGTGATTTTTTTAGTGATGTTTTAAGTCTTTAATTTTGGGAGATTTAACTCAAATTGTGACAACTGAACTAATTAAATGGTGACAGCTCAAAGATGCCTGCCTCTAACTGTTACCAAATGTGTAATAATCAAAGAGGAAAAAGAACAAGCAAAAAGAATATCATCTACTTGCATTTGACTATTGCACTGGTAAATAAAAAAAAAAAAAAATACAGGTTTTGAACTGAACTTGCTAGGCCTATCTTTTCTTTGTGGAGTCTGTTGTGTTCATGGCTTTAGTCTAAACATCAAAGACACACTCATGGTCAAAGCAGGCAATGTCACCATTTTTCAAGAGGCAAACAATTTTGCTTTAAGGCAATAATCTCGGTATCACTTGGATATATGCTGATAGGGGATATCAAAGGTAGGCATAATGTACATTCGGAAAGTACATGAAGTAAGAGAAAACAATTCAGAATATGTGTGTACATCAACAGGTGTTGAAGCTATCAATAATGATGAGGTGGGAAATTGTCAGATGAAAGCAAAAAGCTCCATGAGACAAAGATTGAGGCATAACCATTGGATTTAACAATTAAAAGATAATAATATTTGAAAGGATAACTTTAAGTAATGAAATACATGGGAGATTAAAGTGGGTTGAGATGTGATTCAGACAGGAAAAAGAAATGATGTAATTTACTCTTTAGGGAAGTTTGGGAATCCAAAGGTAAAATATAGGACAAATGACAAAGACATTAGGAATCAAGAAGAACTTTGTTTTTGTTAAGATGAGAGGGATTTGAGTACACTTGGGTGACGAAAGGCCATGAGCAGCCCAGCAATTGACTCTACATGCGTAATTAAGCATAGTTCCTGGGGAGCTCTGAGGAAATGAGTAAGCTTTGAGCTCACTGTGTCTAACTTCTCTGTGGGGAAGTGTCATGTGTAAAACATTAGCTCCTGCCTTCAAATATGAGTCCTTTTCCTTTCTGTCTTCACAAAGGCAAAAGAATATAAGAAGCCAGGTGGTCAGTCAGCTTTTTATTGCTGTGATCAAAAGACTTGACATGAACAACTTAGAGGAGGAAAAGTTTATTTTGGCTCATGGTTTTAGAAGTTCAGTCCATGGTTGGACAACTCCACTGCCTGGGCCCAAGGTAAGATAGAACATCACAGCGGGAGGGCATGACAGGAAAGCTGCTTCACCTCATGGCAGCTGGAGTTTGGGTGCAAGGAGCTAGTGCATGCCCCCATTGACCTACTTCCTCTAGCTACTCCCTACCTGCCCATAGTTATTACCCATCAGACAGATCCATCCACTATTTAGGTTACAGTTTTAATAATCTGATCATTTCATCTGTGAACCTTCCTTCATTATCTCACGCATGAGCTTTTGAGGGATATCACACATCCAAACCATAACACTGGGTGTGTTGGAGCACTCCTATAATCCCAGAGACTCGGGAGTCTGAGGCAGAAGTATCACAATTTTCAGATCAACCTTGACAATTTAGGGAGACTCTGTCTCGAAATAAAAAGTAAATAAAATAAAATAAATCATGTTTGGGTATATAGCTAAGTGCTAGAATACCCCTGAGTTTAATCCCCAATAATAGGAGAAAAAATATATACACATATGGAATATGAGATTCCTTTTCTAACCTATATCCATTGTAATTTACCACATCTTTGAGAGTCCTCATCAGGTGCTACTGTCAGATTCCCAAATTGCTTAAAAAAGACTCACAATCCCACTGTACATGGGCTGAGACTCATTTTGTTTCCAATCTTTTATTCCCTGTCTCTTCCCTACTGTGGAATGATTTGTGTCATTTTATCCACAAACTACTAAAAGCAGCATCCCTTCTTTTATTCCAAATCTATTGTATGATGTATTTACCTTCCTCAATGTAATAGCTGTTTGTCTCTGTGTTAGGCAGCTTTTTGTCACTGTGATCAAAATACCTGAGAAGAACAAGGGGAGGAAGTATTTATTTTGACTCAGGTTCAGAGGATTCAGTTCACGGTTGGCCAGATCCAAGGCAGAAACATCCTGGGAGAAGAGCATGGTGGAGGAAAGCTGGTCAGCTCTGGGCAGCCAGAAAGCAACCACAGAGAGAGAGCAGTCAGGGTCAAAATACACTCCCCAAGGGCACACCCCCAGAGACTTACTGCCTGCAGCCATGTCTTACTTGTCTACTGTTACCACCTAGTAGTTCATTCAAATGGATCAATCCACCCATGAGGGTACAGTTCTTATAATCCAATCTTTTCATCTTGTACACAGCTGCATTTCCTAATTTATGAACTTTTGGGGGAACATTAAAGATTCAAAGTATAATATTCTCCAGTGATTTTTATTTTGCTAATATGCTCTTATCCCAGCACTTATTTTTTTTAGAAACTTTAAGATTGAGGGTTAAGTTCAAATATTAAATAATAAATCATAATCAAGTATTTGTTTTTCTATGAAGTTGTCCTATTTTTATAAAACTCTGAAGCAGTGAGAATAAGCAACTCCATCAACTTCCAACATAATATGCAAAATAGTCTATATTCTTAGTGCTCAATCCTCTATGGCATGCTTACTTTGTACATTCCAATCTTTGGAAAAATGCCAACTTCAACTGTATTATCCAGAAGGTTGCTCTCATACAACTGTCTGTGAACTATAACGTATTAGGGACCTTATAAAGACTTTGCAATGGAGCAGAAGAAGTAATTTCTATATGATAACATGAAAAATTTCTCCTAATGCAGGCAGAAATAATTAACTTCATAAAGCAAGTTTCCTTTTAAAAATTTCCTTCATGATATAAAATCCACCAACTTTTTTGTTTGTCCTGTTTCAGTCTTCTATCCCACAAGTTACCACAAATCAAGGGTATGTTTGATTGATTTTGGAAGTTTGCTTTCAAGAAGATTACCTAACTCATGTCATAAGATAATTAGGGTATTTGCATAAAATTTTTGTTATTTTTTTGCATTCTTCTATAATATATTTTATTTGTAAATGACTCATAAATGTACACATTTATAGGTATATTGTAATTTTTCAATAACTGAATATAATATGCAATGATCATATCAGGGTAATTCATACATCTATCACCTCACACTGTCATTTATGTTAGGAATATTCAAAATCCTCTCTCCTATCTATTCTGAAATATACAACAAATTGTTGTCAACCATCGTTACCCTACAGATTATCAGAAGTTATTCCTCCTGAACAACCATACTCCCATACCTGTTAAATATCATCCTTTCACCCTTCCCTTCTCTCCTGACCCTTCTTAACCTCTTGTAACCACTATTCTGTGATCTATTTCTGTGAGATCAGCTCTTTATTTCCACATGTAAGTCACAACTTGCAGTATTTGTCCTAATTTCACTTAACAACTGCATACTCACCCATTCTACCACAAGTGACACAATTTAATTATAGTTTTATGATTGGGTAATATTCTACTGTGTATATTTACCAAATTTTCTTTATCCATGCATCTGTTGGAAGACACTCAAGTTACATCTATATCCTGGCTATTGCGAATCCTACTTCAATAAACATGAGTGCATATCTCTTTTTGAAATACTGATTTTAAAAGACTTTGAATTACATGAGTTTGCTCCATCAAGGATAGAACAGGAAAAAAGAAAAAAATCTAGACTGACACATCTGAGATTTTTGAAGAAAGAAAAAAAGAGGAAAGTTGAAAAGCCTCTAGAAAGAGAAATACGAATCTTTGTTAAAAAGAAACAAGAATAAGACTGGCTTAATGATTCTGAGTAGATATATTATGTGCAAGAAAAATACTGGAGCAAAACCTTTCAGCATATGGAATAAAAATTATTTTGGACCAGAAACTATGTACTCTAATTAAATTAGTATATAAACATGAGGCTCAATCTCCTGAACAAAAGTACAACATTATCAAGTACTCCACAATTTAAAAATTTATCAGTAATTGTACCCTTATGAAAAAAGCAAAACAAAACTGAAAATCAAGAAAATAGTGATTCCCAAATAAAATAAATCCAAAATTAAAATTATACAGCATATCTAAAAAATTCTTTTATTAAAAATTAAAGTTCTTCCTGGGAACCAATAGAAAAGTCTTCAAAATAAAAGGCATTCAGTACAATAAATGAAACAACTATCATGATGGATGATAATCTACGGGTTATAAAATAAAGCATTTTTTCCTTCATAAGAAAAATTGTAAAAACCCCACAAATTTAGAATACAAGCAAAAGCAATGCTCAATATATTTAACAAATTTTCAGTTTTAATATTTCATGGTTTTTGAATAATTGATGGCTCTTTAAAAAAGAAAATGTAATTTTATTTAGTTGTCAATAATAATTATATGACTTGGAACAGAGGCTATGACATTTTACCAATAAAGAAAAGTAAGTCTGGCTTATTGTTTTGAACCTTTATAAAAACTACATTCACTAGAAAAATACAGTGCAAGCATTATTTGTTTGTTTTCCAATATCTAGACTCAAATTTTACAGAATTTATATAAAAATTCAATATTTTACAGATTATAATGTAAATATTATCAATTTTGATAGCTGCCACTTGACATAAGAAGTGAAAAGAAGACATCAATAGAGTTATAAGCATCTTCAAAAAATTAAAGGGGCTTATTCTAACATACATGAAAGACATGTATAATTATTGGCGCAAAAAAAGAAAATATTTCATTTAGAGAAAGATTTTACAATATCAATTAATATTGAAAAGTTGGATATTTTTTGTTGATGAGGGGGTCCCCTGTGCATTCTTGCATCTTTAGAAGCATTAGTAGTTTCTTCCTGTTTATGAGAGTAGGATCCATTTTCCTAAGTCCTAGTGACTCAAAATTTTCCATTTATTGTCAAATTACTCCTGAAGACAAAAATATCCATCATTTGGGACCACAATTTAAAGGCATGTAATTTGTCTATATGATAGCTAAAATGATTGTCAAAAGTGAATAAGGAGGTTTCAGTTCAGTTTTTGCAGATGGAACACAATACCACAGTCTAGTAATTTATTTAAAAAAAAAAGAAATTTATTTCTCACAGTCTGTGAACTGGCAAGTCCAATACAAAGGTGCCAACAGCTGGTACTTTTTGCTGCATTGTAATATGGATGATGACATCACTTGTCAAGACAGCAAGTGGGTAAGACAGTGTAGGAGCAAGAGAACACAGACAAGTGCAAACTGGCATTCATAGCAAAGTCACAGTCACCGTAATGACATTAATCCATTCATGAGGATGACATCCAATCATCTCTTCTTAAAGGTGTCCTGTACCTTCACAGGGGCAATTAAATTTCAAAATGAGTTTTGGAAGGGATATCGAAACCATAGCAGGCAGGGAAGAATGAAATGGCATAAATAAGCTAAATCTTCTCCTTTCAATTCATCATATTAATGCATAATATTCTAAGTTAATATGTAAACTTGAAACTTGGCAGAGACATATTCAAACCACAGCATCACCCAACAGAAAGTCCTGGATCAGGTCATCAAAGCCTATCAAGATTCCTAATTCAACTCTTGTCCCTCTGAAGTTGAGATGTTGAAGTAAGAAAATTCTAAGAATTCTTCTGAAAACTACCTAAAAGTGAAAGTTAGTTTTTTTCAAGGAAATCACATTTCTCCTCTCAAGTTTCTCTAAAATCATGAACCATATAGACCCACATACTAAGTTGAGTGTTGCCTAAATCTAGGGAATGTCTCCAAATGAAATGCAGTTCACATTTTTAAAAAGACATGTAAACAGTGGGGTGTTGAAATTAAACCATGAATGTCTGCTCCCCATTCTGTTAGTAAGTGTGGGTAGTACTTGATCCTGGAATTGTACATTGCTACCAAGAGGAAACAAGCATTTCTTAGAAAAAGCAGTCAGTCATGCTCACAGTTCAAAGCAAAAAGACTACCTAAACAGTGTACTTTAAGCAAGAGAGCAGACTAAAATAAGCAGCATGTCAAGCGTGTGGACATGTTTAAATAGTAATTAAAATAGTTAAAAGGAAAGGAAGAAGGAAGCTAGTCAACATGAAAACCTAACTCAAGATAAGGAAGTTTGTGTGATGTTTTTACACAGGTAACCAAGCAGCAGTCATGCTTCAAGTCTGGTTGAAATCTCATTCAAGCCAGAAGCATAAAATTAATGATTATTATTAATACAATACTTAACGCCATTTCTGGAAATTCTAGATACTGCTCTTGGGAAAGAAAAGTGAAAACAAATTGTACAGATATTAATTAGGAGCAAAATATAAATATTTCTGAATGACTTGTTTCTGTAGTCAATTTAAACCATGCAATAAGTCAATACAACTATTCAGAAATGGTTAATACCAAAATATCTACACCAAAATTAGTAATATTCTTATCTTTTTAAATGTTGGTGGGTGAATCTCCATGGGTCTCTTGCATTTATGCTCATCTTGAATTTCTTTTTCAAAGATATTTGTATAGTAAACAGTTTTGGAATGTTGATAGGGTCTCCTTCTAGAAGACAGGTTATATTTGTTTACGTTCAAGATAATAAAGAAAATGTCTTCCTCTAACCAATTATAGAAGGTGGGGGATTTCCTAACCATGGACTTTGAAATGCAAACCCTTTCTGCATGCTCCCTGTCTACTTGAGCCTCTCCACTTCACCCAGTTGGGACTTGGTATAAGACACCTGGCAATCATGGAGCTCTGGCTGCTTTTAGGAATAAAGTCCATTTCTCTGTCCCAAGGACTGTGGAGTCTTCCACCAACATCCATGAGACTGTAGCAAGCTAATTTCTTACCTAGCAAGAAAGGTAAGTTTTCAGAATTTTCACAGTTCTTGACCTAAAATAGTTACTTAAAAGATACAGTAAGCCTGGTGAGGTGGCTCAAGCTTGTAATTCCAGATGCTGGGGAGGCTAAGGCAGGAGGATCACAAATCCAAAACCAGTCTCAGCAGAAGGGAGGCACTAAGCAACTTAGCGAGACCCTGTCTCTAAATAAAATAGGGATGGGGATGTTGTTTCAGTGGTCGAGTGCCCCCAAGTTCAATTCCTGGTAACCCCCTCCAAAAAAAAAGATACAGTAAATGAAACACAATTTTGAATGGAGATAAATTGCAGTATAGAGTATATGGAAATGTAATAGGTCATATAGGATGCATTTATATACTATGAGATAATTAAGTTCTTCAGTGAATGATGTGCTGGCACTGCTGAGCAGTAGGAATCAATCTAATTTGTTATTCCCAAACAGATATAATAAATTACTCATGAGCTTATGATTATATAAAACTAGAAAATATTTTATAGCAAAAAAAAGACAAAAACAGACCATAAACAAGTTTAGAATACACACACACACATACACACACGTGTGTATATATATATGTATATTATATATATATGTAAAACAATTTGAGAAAGTAGGGTCATTAACAGGTCAATAAAGATAAATACTCAGGTTTTAAAAATCATAGGACAAGAATGTTATACACAATACATAAATTAATGTATATAAATATCTGTGAATATACACACATAAAAACACACATATATGAGAGGGTACACGCAGTTGGATTTCAAACAGAAATAAAGCACTTCATTCAAAACTATGGTCATGTGTAAAGAAACAATCAAGAGATCAAGTCACCCAGACACGGCAACAATGGGAGATCTCCCCCACTTCTATGCCTGGAACACTGAAGGAATAACATGGTGCTCCTAGAGCCAGTGAAGGCTCAACCCAAGAGATGTCAACAAGGGTCGCAATCCATGTCAAGAGTTCTAGAAGCCAGCTTGCTGCAGACAGGTAAGGGCAGTGAAAATATCTGGGGGAAAGGGGAGGTGGCAAACAATGAGTAGCTAGAACTCTACTATTCAAAAGCATTCAAGCAAAACAAAGCAAACTATCACTTATCCTTTACCAGTAATTCTGTGTCCCCACATCTGTACAGAAATATATACTTAACTCTATAGGCCTGAAAGGCATTCCAAACATTTACATAAAAATATAGAGTATTTTTATTTCTTTAACTGGTTAGATAATATTTACCATATGAGTAAATTATACACAATATTATATACAATATTATACATAATATATCTTTATATTCATTTATCATTTATCTTTATGTCTTTATATGTATTTTACATTTATATCTTTCCATGTATATTTATATATCTTTATATATGTTTCCTTTTATTTATCTTCATATTATTTATAAATATATCTTTATATTGATTATTCCTAGAGATTTTTTACATGTATGTGCATGCTTATTTAGTGTAATTTGAGAATCTGGGTTTTTCACAAGTGAACTGATTTTATTTTTAAAAACAAAAAAAGCAAAACTAGTTGCTTCAAGAGAAAGAACTGAATAAAGCAATATTTCAAATTCTTTAATCTCAGATATAATATTAAATCCTCTCATATTAATACTTGTAATAATAAAATATTCCTAAATCTGGCTTTTTTATGCTTTCTTTTAAAACATTTATTTTCATACATGTACAATTTGATTTTGCTATATGGCTATAAAATTTCACGTTTTTTAGTTTCACTTCTAAGAGTTTTTTATCTCTGTGACTTACCTCTCATCCTGAGCATGACACTAATAGCTATGTAAATTTACAGTTTATTTAAGATGGTAAGAAGATTCTTAAGGTTTAAAATTCTTCCTGATGTTCTCTTCCTGATGTTATAAATTTTTATCTAATTTTATCTTTTTAAAAAATGTTTAACTTCACCAGATCAAGTACTATTATATCTGTGGATAAAAGATGCTGAGGATTACCCTCTCTTTAAAAGAGAAAAGTCTAGCTATTCATTGAAAGTGGCCAACTTTCTACTTTAGAATTTTTCTCTCCATTAATATTAATAAACCACAAGAATAACTTCTTAGAAATTTCAAATATGATATGAAACATGATATCTCCACCATGCAGAGTGAAGCAGAGCTCTAGGCAACTTGGGTAATCTTGAGCATGTCATATTTCATTTTATATGGAAGGCAGAAGGGTTCTGAAATATGTAATCTTTGTTTCTAAAGCGATACCATTCATTATTTAATCTGCCTTATGTGTTTTGCATTTTATTTTTCTTGACTTATGTCAGGGAGTTTTATATCATAACATTCCAAATATAAAAACGGTTACAATTTAGGTATAGTTTGCTGACTGATGTTAAGTAGTTGCTAGCTATGAGCAGGGGTTATGGAGAAGTTTACAAAGGGAGATAACCTTCAGGGAGGCCACCAAACATTAACATCAAAGCCAGTCTACAAGTCATAGGATCTGCAAATCACAAGCAACTTTGTGAATTCAGATATACATCTGGAAAATGGGAATTGGTACGTCAGACATTCCTCAGTCTAGTTTATTAGAATCCTTGAGGATCTCTTTTGACCAGGTCATTCAGACTCTCATAAAGAAAATTTCCTGAAGGATATACAAAAAAGAAATTTTAAGGGTAGTATACCAATTATCAATCCCAAAGAGGGATATGAGAAAATAAGTCAAGAACCCAGACTCTGAAAGAGCTACACAGTTGTCTCTGGAAAGTCTTGGCTCAGTGCCTATCATGTGCATCCTTATCTTCTCTATCTGTAATAAACTCCTGCTTGCTATTATTCTGTGTGACTCACTTGAAATCCTTTCTGCAGGATTGCAAGGACTGGTCACCGCACACTGCTGCAGTCAGTTTGGCTCCACAGAACCAGCTCTACAATAGCTGGTACTGTTCAAGTGCCAAGACTGGACCTTTCCTTCCTACAATACCACTGTCTCTAACTTTCAAGGTCTCTGACCCTCAGTCCTTTTACTTTAGGGTTAGTTAAGAGTCTTATTGGTATTTTTTTTCTGTGAATAATTCTGCATGACCCAGTGGAATTTCTTGTTTTTCTTGCATTCTAAGCAAAAAGAGGAAGAAGGAATGGCCTCTTCATCTAAGAAATGTATTGCTCAGGCTTCCCAACTGCTGCCCCAACTTCAACTGGCCTCTTTGACCTGACCTCAGGTGCTCAGTAGCAGTCTTTGCATATTCTCTCCTTTTCTGTTCTTTGTGTGGGAGGTCCAGATGTTATCTGTCTTCCAACTTATCTACCTCCATGCCACATCCACAGTTTGGAGTTTCTTTGTTTTTGCTTTTTTTTTTTTTTTTTTTAACTTGTATCTTTTTACTTTTTTGGTGATGAATAAACTATGTCCTACTTTTTACAGGTTTTCTCTATGTTCAATAAACCATTTTTGCATAAAGTTAAATATTAATAATATTTAATTCCTATCAGCTATCAATTCTGCTTAGTCTCTTGGCACCACAGGTTTTTGACTATTTTTGAACATGAAGAAATTTGTTGTTTATCTACAATATCCAAAGCCATATTTAAAATATCCATCAGTGTTACTGTTTAAACAGAACTCACTCTGCTTTAATGACATACGAATGTGTTGTATGGTAATATATAGTGATCACGACATTTTTCTAACCTTTATACTTTTTAGTTTGATTAAACCAAAACTTTTCACTTAGAATGTTGATACTGAGGTTTCAGTCAATGGACAGACCTAATTTTGTAAATGCAGCATGAATTTTATAGAGCTGAAAATTCAGTACACCTTCTCCTGCAGCTGGAATTGCCCTGATGCACATAGAGTATTGCAGTGATCAGCTCTTGAAGGCAAACGCAGCCAGCTGTGCAGACTTCCTGAATAAGAACTGAACTAAGAATCCAGGTAGGTACGCTTGAAAAACTTTTCCAATCTGCTGTCTTTGTGCAAGTAGGGACCTCTTTTACCATAGTGACAGAATGTTTTACATCATCCTTTTACATCTAAAATGCTGGTCTTTCCTTATCATTCGATGAATTTTTTTTCTCCTAATATTTGTTCTGCTGGATTTCTTTTTCACTTTCTTCAATTGGGACATTTCAGTCCTCTGATAGATTTGGTTTGGAGAAAATAGTAGAATAATGACTGTGACATGAGAAAAGATAAACTAATATTACAGATTTAAGAAAAAGACAAAAATACATTAAACTGAGAAAATCATTTCGGTGCTAAATGAATACAAACTTTTATAAAGGAATAGTGATAAATTATTATAGTTCAAAATGATATCTAATTTCCCATAAAAACTTATCTAATATTTTTTTATTGAAAGGGCCCCTTAATGATTAATTCTGAGCATTACCTAGTTATTTAAACTGATATCTTCTGAACAGAGGTGCATGGCTCAAATAATTGGGAGATGAATTAAAACACTTTTTCACTGGACAGAAATACACTTAATTTATGAATTTAATTTCCATAGGAGAGTCACCTTTGATGAGTTACCTGAACTTTGCAGTATTATACATCTCAGTCTATGAACCTACAACATTGTGAAAGTAGTCAATCTACCATGACAAATACTTAAAGTAGGTTTCTAATTAGTTTTACTGATTGAAATTAACACTTCAGAAGAAAGTCCCATGGTAATAGTGATTTTTTTCCTGTACTCTGACACATGGTTGCTCATGCTGAGTTAGTCTTACCTATTTAAAAAGCAAGTTTATTTAATGAACTCATATTTATTTTTTATTAAGTTATTTCATACTAGGAAACAATAATAATTTAATGAGGTTGAATGTGTTGTTTCCACTGTGAATTATATTTTGAAGGCAGAGGTGGAGGTAAGAGAGTTTTGTTCTACTTCTCATGATGGAACAACCTCAGAAAATACTGAAGCATCACTCCATTATCTGGATTAAAATTTAAATATCTTTTGAACTCACTTCCAGTTGCAAAAAATCCTCCCATTAATTATCTTATTATTTTGTTCAATCCCTTCTGTCATCAGGTTAGACAAGAAGACACAAGATTTGAATGGAATTGGAGAATATCATGCTAAGTGAAATAAGCCAAACCCAAAAATCCAAAGGCTGAATGTTTTCCCTGACAAGTGGATACTGATATATAATGGGGGTGGGGGAGTGGGGAGCGAAAGAAGAATGGAGGAACTTTAAATTATGTAGAAGGAAATGAGGGGGGTATGAAATATCATGGAATAAGACAGACATCACTACCCTATGTATAAGTATTATTACACAAATGGTATGAATCTACATCATGTACAACCATAGAAATGAAATTATCTACCCCATTTGTGTACAATGAATCAAAACATAGTCTGTAAAAATTTAAAAAAAAATTTTTTTAAATGGGTTGTACTTTTTCAACTAACCAAAGTTTCCATGAGAGCTAGCACTTAATTTACTGGGAAAAAATGCACAGTTTCAGAGAACATTCTTCACATACCTAAGTTTTTCTGTTTAATATCATGCTCTTTGTCATTTTATTTTTTAATTTACTAAGCAATTAAAAATAATTTTATTCCAAATCCCACCAAGAAGACACCACTGTATATATTTAAGTATATTTTATTAAAAATGTTCCCATTTAATATATCCAAATACTTACTTAGTACATTTATACTGACCCAAGTCCATATGCCTATTTCTATCACCAAAAAACTGAGAGAGCTTTCTGACATTTTCCTCTCTACCCTGACCTTGAAACAGCCTTTCTTCAGACTCTCAGTTGTTGTTAAAGAGGACTCATTCTAACCATGAGATACACAAATTAAGCTATTAAAATAGCTCCTGACATAAAGTAGATTGTAAAATGGAGCTCATGGAATGGTGTTTTCCAAAGAAATTAGTAAAACATAATTGTGTGCTTTTCATTTTATTCCCTGTGTTTTGTTGCAGGAGTTTGAAGATTTTTACTTGGACATTTCTTCATGGTGAGCTATTTCTATATTACCCCTCATATTCTAAAACCTTCAGTTTAAATATTAACTTTATCATCATTCTACTACAGAGAAAATAGAATGGCTTTTAAATTACTTTTTATTTTAAGAGAATTGTAAATTTTCAAGCAGGTTTTAAAAAATGTAGTAATGTAATACAGAGAAATTCTATGCACCCTTTATCCTGTTTACTTGAAATGTAAGATCTCACAGAAAAATAACAACAGATCACAATCAAGATATTTACATTTGATAATATCACCAAAGGTTCATCTCTGTTCCTGTTTATAGTTACACCAAAAATCTCTTTATTTTCTCTTTGCCTTCCATTCACTAAGGATATCTTTATTTCTCTTCATTTCTGAAAGATAGTTACAATGGATGTAAAATTCATGATTGACATTTGTCTTCCTCCTCCTCCTCCTCCTCCTCCTCCTCCTCCTCCTCCTCCTCCTCCTTCTTCTTCTTCTTCTTCTTTCTCTCTCTCTCTCGATCTCTCTCTCTCTCTCTGAAAAATGTTGGGGCACTTCCTCTGGCCTCCATTGTATCACATAAGAAATCTACTCTCATTTGATTTTCTGTTCCCTATTAGTAATTTATTTCTCTGTGTGACTGCTTTAAAAATTTTTTTCTTTGTCTTTACTATTTGGAATTTCAGTGATACATATTAGCATGGATTACCTTGATTTTATGTATTTGGGATTTACTTAGCTTTTGGAAATATAGTTTCCAAATTTGGGAAGTTTTCAGTCATATTTTTTCAGTCCCATTCTTTGTCTTATTCTGAGACGTCAGTCTTCTGAAAGTATTGCTTCACAGATCTCTAACACTATTTTTTTCAGTCTATTTTCTGTTTCTCATAAATTCTGTTCCTCTATACCAAAGTTTACTAATTTCATCCTCTTATCATATCCTTTGTACTATTTAGCATATTCAGTGATTTTGATTTCTGCTATTGTTTATTTCAGCTCTACAGTTCTGTATGGTTACTTTTTATTATCTCTCTGTTTTTTTCTATTTTTTATTTGTCTTAATATAATTCATAGTTGATTAGTAAATCCACTTTATAACAGAAGTTTGAAAATTCATGTCAGGTAATTCCAAAATCTTCTCCTTTGGTGTCTTCTCTCATCCTATTATGATCGTTCCGGTTTTTGGTATGATGAGTGACTTTGATAGTAGCCTAAGTATTTAGAATATTATTCTATGAGACTCAAGATCTTAATCTTCTTTCATTTTGGCACTTTATCTTCCTGTTGAGTTGTAGTAGGAAGGCAAGGGAGGTGAATATGTACATCATACTCCCTGGACCAAAGAAAAGTGGACTAAAGATTCAACCGTCTCACTGAAGATAAGCAGAGAGAAGCTCAGGCACTTCTTAGTGACAGCTTCCCAAAGACAACAAGTGCCCACATGTGCCACCTTGCTGACTCTTAGAGAAGGAGTGCGTTTCCTTCTAAACCCAAGCGACACTAGAGAAGAGGAAAGTAGTGAACGAGCTTACACGATTTTATTGCTACAGAGTTGAAGGCAGAAGGTGTGCTCCCAGCTGGGCCCTAGTGACACCAAGGAAAGCTCTTGTTAACTATCTCACCTCAAAATACTTCATTCTCTGCCTTTGATGGAAGTGGGAAGCTCAGCTCTTTGCTGGCTTCCTCTGACACCAGGAAAGGAAAACAGAGTGTCTTCTACTCCCCAGATTGTATCACTTCATTCTTTTTTGTATGCCAGATGGGGGTACAAGCTCAGGTTACCTTTCAGCCTTCCTGATACCTAGATGGAATTGTGAAGCCTAAAGAGACCTGGGCCGACCCCACAGGTGGTAGACATTGTGTTTTGCCTATATCACTAATATTGTGTCAATGTACTTCTTCCTCTGAATATGTTTCATTCCTATTTTAAATACACTTAGGTCTCTGTTGAAGTCAGACATAATAGTAATTCATAATCTCTGGGGTAAGAAAAACTAAGGGAAGTTTTTATCTTATATTGACAATGACAATGTCACAGCAAATTTTTTTAAATCATGCATTTACCGAATTTCATAAATCAAACCTTATTAATGTTCACCAATTTCTTCCTGTATTTATATAAAATAAGCTACTCCATTTTCCTTGATGGTAACTTTCAGTCTTGTTCTTGTTTCAAAGTATGTCTTACTTCCTCATATAAATGTCTGTTTTGGCAAATCTTTCATATACTTGTGGAAAAAAATTAATAATTCTCTTCCAATACCCATTTTCCCTCTATACTATATAGTTATAAGACATTAATGTTAAGTACACGGCTACCAAAAATAAGCCTGTATTATGTAGCATCCTCTGAAGCTAGGCCTCCATTGTGATTAATAATTGGTCAAAGAGAGCGGAATGTAGATGTTCAGAGACAGGTTTGCTGAGGGTGAGGACAGATGATGCCTACCCTACTTAGCCTTACCCAGCATGCTTACCCAGGCATCGGAGATCGAGCTCTGAAGGCACAGATCTAATTATATTTAGGGTTGCACAGGACATATATAGACACATTATCCAATCAGGTTAACACCTTGTTAAAGCATAACAGAGGCAGCCTGTAGGTGAACTATACGTCCAGGGTCCAGGTAGTGTAAACAAACCAAGCATGCCTAAGCAATTCTGCCCAGCAACAGGTCTGAGACAAAGGACTGGGGGAATGGCAAGCTCCTGCACACAGCACAAGGCAAGGTAGCGCAGGTGAGCTCACATCACAGCTTTCTGTGATGCACAACAGAACAAGGCCTCCCCTCAGTTCAAACTCAGCCTCAACAGCTGCAAAGACCTTCATTCCATGGCGAGTCTTTACCATGACCTCAGTTTCTCTGTCCAGACTGTTTGGCTTACTTAGACCATAGTGTCAGTGACTGCTGTCAGATAAGCTTGAGGAATGCTCCCTACATGGATGAAAACAGTTGTATGCAATATTTGATTCACATATTATAATAAAGGACATGATTCCCCCAATTCCTCTTCTTTCCTTTCCACAGGTAACCATGTGGATTTGAGGTGATTCATTTTCAAGCAGGTGGATGAAGGAGCGCCATAAGGATGAGAAAGCAAAGGTATGTTTTTTTTTGTAGAGTACAACTACAGTGACAGCCTCGAGTTTTTGTGTGAGATAGAAATGAACTTAATTAAGCTATTGTGCTTTTAGAATCCTCACAACAACCACAATCATGTCCTAACTAACCCAGTCCTCACCTATTTATGGAAGGAAACTTTCATTTTGTTGTTCTAAATGAAACCCAATTCAGGAAGAGGGAATGTGATACTTCTGTCTAGTGGCATTAAAGATGAATTATGTAAAGGTGGAAATAAAATTAAGAATTGAAAAAAAGGACTTTGAGAGACTGAGGAAAGAGAAAATATGGAGAATTTGCATTTTAAATTTGAACTAATATCTAAAATTAGAATAAAACTTTGAGAAAATGAATTGTAACAAATTAAATTTGCAGTTTATCCTTAAATTTAAAAATGTTCACTTTCAATCTCTGGTGGTTAATATCTTAGTCTACCACCAAACATTTTTATATTAAAATGAGACATTAAGAATGATCTACTCTGTTGGACTACAAGAATCCAAAAAAGAGACTGATGGATATCCAAAGTCATATAACAACATGAAGAATAAAAATTCATGGTGGTTGAACTGGATTTTATTTTACCTCTGATGTTTAAAGTGCATACATTGGGGGCAAGAATGGAGGAAGGAAGGACTGTATAGAGGGAAAAGAGGGGTGGGAGGGGTGGGGGGAAGGGAAAAAACAACAGAATAAATCAAACAACATTTCCCTATGTAAATTTATGATTACACAAATGGTATGCCTTTATGCCATGTACAAACAGAGAAACAACATGAATCCCATTTGTTTACAATAAAAATAAATAAATAAATAAATAAAGTGCACATATTTAAGCACTTGGGTATAAACCAAGGAGTGGGATAGCTGGGTCAAAAGGTGGGTCCATTCCAAGGTTTCTGAGGAATCTCCACACTGCTTTCCAGAGTGGCTGCACCAATTTGCAACTCCATCAGCAATGTAAGAGTGTGCCTTTTTCCCCATATCCACGCCAACACTTATTATTGCTTGTGTTCTTGATAATAGTCATTCTAATTAGAGTTAGATGAAATCTTAGAGTAGTTTTAGTTTGCATTTCTGTAATTACTAGGGATGATGAGCACTTTTTCAAATATTTGTTAACTACCTGTACATCTTCTTCTGTGAAGTGTCTGTCCATTTCCTTAGCCCATTTATTGATTGGGTTCTTTGTATTTTGGGTGTAAAGTTTTTTAAGTTCTTTATAAACTTTGGAGATGAGTGCTCTGTCTGAAGTGTGTGTGGAAAAGATTTTCTCCCACTCTGTAGGCTCACTTTTCACATTATTGATTGTTTCCTGTGCTGATACAAAGCTTTTTAGTTTGAGTCTATCACATTTAATGATTCTTGCATTTATTTCTTGCGCTATGGAGGTCTTGTTAAGGAAGTCTGGTCCTAAGCAAATGTGATGGAAATTCAGGTCTACTTTTTCTTCTATTTGGTGAAGGATCCTAGATCCTTAATCCATTTTGAGTTGAGTTTTATACAGGGTGAGAGATAGGGGTTTAATTTAATTTTACTGCAAATGGATTTCCAGTTTTGCTAGCACCATTTTTGAAGAGGTTGTCTTTTCTCTATTGTATGTTTTTGGCACATTTGTCTACAGTGATGCAACCACATCAATGTTCATACCTGCTCAATTCACAATAGATAAATTTTGGAACCAACCTAGATGCTCTTCAATTGATGAATGGATAAAGAAACTGTGGTATATATGCACAATGGAATATTATTTGGTCATAAAGAAGAATAAAATTATGGCATTTGCTGGTAAATGGATGAAGTTGGAAATTATGCTGAGTGAAATAGGCCAAGCCCAAAAAACCAAAGGCAGAATGTTTTCTCTGTTAAGTGCATGACAATATATAATGAAAGGGGATGGTGGCGGGAGGAGAAGATTAAAGGAATTTTCGATGGCGTAGAGTAAAATGGGGTGGGAGGGGGTGGGGGACAGAAAGATAGTAGAATGAAACAAACAGTATTACCCTATGTATATTTATGATTATATCAATGGTGTGAATCTACATTGTGTACAACCATAGAAATGAAAAGTTGTACCCCATTTATGTACAATGGATCAAAATGCAGCTTGTAAAAATAAAAAAAGATTTTAATAAAAAAAATAAAGTGCATATATTTTGCCATGTTAACAGAGTTTATTGACAATGACTACTATAAATTAAACTATCTTCATTTCCAGTAAGCATATGAATATATGTGTTAATTTAATTAATGTATTTGTAAAGTTCTACCTATTAAATAGTTAGTTCTAGCTTAGATAATGCAAATACAAAAATAGATATGGATTCGGTCTTTTTCTTTCATTTTCCTCATGAGGAAATTTAAAAACCTAAAGTATTATGGTAATTAAGATAGTGTGTTATTTCTTTACTTTTGTACTAATTTAATGAAAAATGATAATTGCCTACTATTTTGCAAATTATAAGGTTCTTTTAGATGGATCATGCCATACACTTAAGTCATTATCTGTAAAATCCTAGGATCTAAGTAGGAAGCTCATTGTCTAGAGAGGAAGAAATGAAGTGGGAGCAATGTTAGGAATCTCCAAAATTCAGCCTACTGTCTTTTTATATGGCCCACATGTTAAATATATGTTATATATCTACAATTTAATGAATTATAAATTTCAAAAATATTTCATGACAAATTAAATTTTTCCAATCTTCATATTTCAGTGTCCATACATGAATTTTAATGGAATATAGCCACTGTTTTAGTCAGCTTTGTTTGTTGCTGTGACTACAAGACCTGAAAAGAATAGTTTTGGAGAAGAAAAAGTTTATTCAGGGTCTCACGGTTCTATAGTTCTCATTTCATAGATAGCTGGCTCCATTCCTTGGGGCTCAAGGTGAGGCAGAACATCACTGCCAAAGAGTGTGGTGGAGGAAGGCAGTTCACCTGATGATCAGAAAACAGAGCAGAGACTCCACTTACCAGGTAAAAAATATATACCCCAAAGGCATGCCCCCAATGATCCACCTCCTCCAGCCACACCCTACCTACCTTCAGTTACCACTCAGTTAATCCTGTTAGGGGATTAATTCACTGACTGGGTTAAGGCTCTCATTACCCATTCATTTCACCTCTGAATGTTCTAGCTAACATGAGTTTTGGGGGGATACCTAATATCTAAACTGTAACAGCCACACTCCTTAATTTATGTCTATGACTATATTTATGAACATGTATACACTTCACATATTAATGGGATTCACTGGGATATTTCCATACATGCATGATGCATTCATCATGTATACTCATGTATATGCAACCGCCCTTTCCCCTTTCCTGTCTCTAGTAAGAGCAAATATGTGATACTATTTTTATGTGTTTGAATTATTTCCCTTAACATGATGCAATCCAGTTCCATCTATTCATTCTTCTCCATGATTAATACTACTCCATTGTGTATACACACCATATTTTCTATATTCATTCATCTGTTGATGATCTAGGCTGATTTTGTATCTTAGCTCTTGTGAACAGGTGTACGGTTTCTTTCACTCTACATCAGTGAACTTGAGTTGCTGTGATAGAGAACAATGTGGTCTGTAAAGGCTAAAATATTTACTATGTGATCCTTTTACAAAAATTGAGTTGACCCCTGATCCGGATAGTCTCTATAAAATATTGATTTGTGTCCTAAACTTTTATAAAATAATTTAAAACTGTGTTCTTTAGCTAGTTGCCTTTTTAAAATTTATCGTAATTATTTCTAAATCACCTTATTTCTAAATCACCTTATTTGTTTCTAAGTCAAGCATGATTGACAAACTAAAAGCTGTTCATATTTAGTATATACAATTTGATGAATTTGGAAATAAATATACACTGATAAAACTATTGTAGTAATCTATGATATACACCTTTCCATCCCCTCCAACAATTTCCTCCCACCTTTTATTTATTATTTCTATTTTTGTGTGTGTGATAGCAACACTTAAGATCTGCCTTCTTTTTTTTTTAAGACTGTTTTAAAATACATTTTATTTTTAATCGACATAGTAATCACATAATTATCAGGTATTGTGTGCTGTTTTAATACATGTATATGGTGTATGATGATTAGACCAATGTAATTGGCATATCTAGCACATTAGACATATTTTTCTTTGTGGTAAGAGCATTCAAAGTTCTCTGTACTGACTATTTTGAAATACTCATTTGTGGTTTGACCATCATTATCCTATGGAGCTGTAGAACATTGGCAGTTACTCTTACTATCCAGCTACATCCTTGTACCCATTAACCTTCTGAAGAAAACTTTTAAGTATTCAATACAGTTAGCACGATGGTACATAGAAAATCTAGGACCTGTTCATCTTGTGTAACTGGAACTTTGTACCTTTTGACTATACCTCTCCCTTTCCCCCACTCTCTCTGGATTTTGGCAACCACTATTCTTCTCTCTCTGTTTCTATGCATTTGACTAATTTAGACATCACATAAGTTGTATTATGTAATGCAGATGCCATTCCTGGCCAGCAAATAAAACCTGGCTTAGGTGAGCTATTAGACACCGAAATCTGGCTTCAGGAACTGACAATTATGAAATATTATTCCAGATTGCCTGGAATATGTGGTTTCCCTGCAGATTGGTTCACCGCTGGAATTTGCAGGCCTTAGATGTGCCAATGACCCGCTAGAGCCAAATGACTTACTTAGCTCCACCCCATCCTTTTTCTGACAGAAGCAGCTCCTACTTGTCCCACTTTGATCTATACCACTATATATAAAGTAAATGTGGGCTCCTCCGTTTTGTTAGAGCCAGACCCTTATGAATGGCTCAACCCGTCATGCCCTCTGATTCAAAAGATAATTGTCTCCTGTCTTTCTTGATGATGAATGAATTTCTTAGCGATTAGTTCACAGCCAGTCCAGCCCTCTGACAGGAACCCTTTTCCTCCCCCACGGGGGACACGCAGCGATAATGTAATATTAATCTTTGTCTGGCTTGCAGCTTATTGCTTTTTAAGACAACTTGAAAAATGCGGTAGTATATTCTTGGATTTCACATGAACCCTGTGATATCAGTATAATTCCATTTTCGTCTACAAGAAAACACATTGAGTGACATACCAAATGCCTGTAACTAGTTATAGGACGGACTTAGAAATTAGCCAAATGCCCCATCAGAACCATCCAATATATGTGATTATAAGACATCATCTTATTTTATGATCTGATTATGATCTGATTGTGTTGACCATAAAGTGAAAGAATAGGTCTCTCGCAGAAACATTTTACTGTGCAAATTAGCTTCTGCTTCAATAGGAGGAATTACAGGACAATCGAAATATTTTTCCTAAACATTAACCAGAACATGAAGTAACACCAGTTGGAGATTTTTAATTATCAGTCATTAAGTTTCAAATGATAAATGTTTCTGAATATTTATTACTCCTATGTGCTCACATCTCAGAATAAGTGGATCTAATCAAATTGTTTTTGTCAAACTTAAGCAAACTTTACTGAAAAAGTTTCAAGAAGAATGAGAGGAGAACTATCTGAAAATCTCAACAATGTATAGCATTTTCTGCCTAAGGAAAACTATCATTGCTTCTACTGATTGAAAAAGAGAGTGTAGAGGGAAGTCTCTTATATAGTAAATTATACCCTTCAATTATTTGTTTTGAGATAGATGAGACTATTATTTTTATTAACACTTCGCAGAGTTTCTCTAGCAGATGCCATTATAAAACAATGCAATTAGGAAAAAAGTAATTCACTATGCCAAAACTAAGCTAGCATTGTGATTCAATTTAACATTTTATAATTTATGCTTATCTGAAACAAGAAAAATATGTATCTATTAATGAAGTGTGTCAGACTTGAAAATGTAAATTATATTCCCATTCTAAATATCCAGTACTTAATAATTATTTTTTGAATGTCCTTGAAGTCAAGCATCTGGGTTAAGTATTGAACAAATTTATGTAAATCTCCAAGCCATAAAATAGCTATTTATTATCTTGATGAAAACTGTCCATATAAGAAAAACTGCAAAGCTTAAACTAGCATATAATTAGTATGCCATGTTTTTCTTTTCCCTAATTTTTTATTTTGACCTTTTCTGGTATTTTAAAAGCATACAAAAATGAAGACAAGCTCACTGTTTAATCATTTTATGAACTCAGGTTACTCATTAAGCCATTCAACTTTGATAATTTTGGATGCTGTAGAAAATATCTTCACTTGTTTCCTACAGAAATATTTACCACCAGAATTTTAGAAAATTAAAGTACATTAGACAATTCAATTTCTGTTTACATCCAATATGGGGGTATATATGTATATATACAGAATTTTAATGCATTTAAATACACTGAAATAGAGATGAAACTGTCAAGCTGTTCTCATTGACTTCCTGGATGCAATCTTATGTTTTATAAAAATTATAGAAATTTGTTAAATTCCTATAGACAGTAATCAATTGCAATCATTGAAAGATAAATGTGGAAATAGGGAAACAGTTCTATCATATAACTAGATTTCACAAGGAATGTCCTTTGTAGAAAAAGAAGGCAGCTTCAGTGGAAAACTGTACAGTCTATGACACATCCCTTCAGCTATACCATATTCTGAGTTTCTGATAACTATTTTACAAATCTGTAAATTAGTAATATCTGATAGTGATGGAGAATAAACTCTTTTTTTATGGATAAACTATTTTCTATGTAAAATCTGTCCTTTGAGATAGAGTTTCCATTGATTTATTTCTCCACTATAGAAGAATCGAATTCAGTCTCCATTGTCACATTTATTTTAATATTTCTGCTCCATAAATACATCTCTTTGAATTTTAGTTTGAAAATGTTAAAATATTTGCCTGGTTCCCTCTACATATGTTTGTTTGTGTGTCTGTTGTTTTAAAATTTCACTGACGTTATCTTAAGTTTTAGAGGTCTTCCACTGTGATACCTAACAGATTTACCTACCAGACCCACTTCATCAGCAGAAATGTGCATCTCGTAAATAGTTCGAACCCAAATGAATCTTTTCCTTCGGTCCTAGAGGGGAATCCAAAGGTTCAAGAGAATTTGATTGACTCTAATTTTGCTTTTCCTTCCTACTAATTTTGTATTTTATATTGAATTTTTAGTTTTAGATCTCGTGTGTTCAACTCTGACTATTGCAGTCAGCAGTAATTGATTTGATTTGATATGATCATTTGGTGGCCTCTGAAAATTAATTAATAGTTATGGGTGGGTATCTATATATACTCTGTTGAACAAAAAATGAGAGAGAATCTGGTTTGTAAGACTTTCTCTGTTTCTTTGTCCATTTTGAGCTCTAATCCATTAGTAGTTTTTGCCCACCAAAGAGAATTATTTTTGACATTAGGACAAGTGAGTTTGATTTTGTTTTTACTTGATCCTTGGCAGAAAGTATAGTAAGTGGTAAGCCTCTCTGAGTATATCTGTTTATCTACCTATAATTCAGCAAACTTCTGACTGTGTGAGTACATAAATTTTATTAGGTAGTTTCCTAAGTCAAGGAAACAGGCAGTGTGCTGTGGAGATAGCAGCAGTAGTAGAAGCACACCATTCCCAGGGCAGCTCCCGCCCCGACATCCATGGTAGCAACATGGTGCTCATGGTACTAGATCTGGCAGCAGTGAGAACAGCATAGTATTTTATTTACTACATATCTTCTATGGCATGATTTTGATCAAAACTTGATCTTTGATCCTTCTTTCATTTAGCAAAAGTCATTTATTTTCAAATCTTGCTTATAATCCTCTCAGCTACAAGTAACATTTTTAAAATACATTCCTTTATGCTTTATTTGGCAGATTCAATTACCGTTTGTCAAAACTAAGACCCACAACCAATATGAATATTGTCACCAGAGATAGCAGCAAAAATATTACAAATTATCAACAGGACAATGGTTAGAATTTAGCACATTTTGCTAGTTTGAGTTGAAAGCTGTGGAAATACAGATACTCTTAGGGATAGATTTGTGTGTGTATGACACATGGCATTACTGGCACTACCTCAAAAAAGTCTAATTCTATCATAAACCAGTTAATTTTTAAAACATTTCCTTGTCCTTAAGCTTTCAGCAATTTCTTCATGATCTGTCTAGTTACAGTTTTTTTCTTTGTATTTATCCTACTTGAAATTCCTTTATCTAAACTCAGTTAAAATAACAGATAAAACTGTTGGTTATTTCTCTTCAGAAGACAGTTTTGACATTTCAAGAAACGATTTTATTATAAGAGCTCAAATAATTATTGTAAAACTGTAAATTCAGAAGTAAGGGCTATGAGGATGCCAGGCAGGCAGAGTAGTAAGCTACAGTGATGGATAGCAGATATTCGGCTGCCTGGAAATGAAGAATGTTTTCCATTTCTGGAGATGAATATATTATAGGAATCTGGCAAAAAAAAAATTGGAGATGGTGGGAGACCAGAAAAACTCCTAGCTCTGAGGTTAACAAGGTCAAATAACCACTTTCTCCACAATTCACACTCCATTGTTCTCCCCACCTCCCCACCCCTCACAAACCACCTCTGTCTTTTCAACTACTATAAAAAAAGTGAAGACTTGGGGCTGTGGATCAGGAGTTATTGACATAAAGGAGATGAGAGCAGAAAATTATGAAGTCACAGTGGCACCTGTGACATAGCGTTTCCAAGGACAGTTCCAATGTCCAGTGTATATGTTGCTAAGGACATTATCCTCACAAAATGGTTCTAAAGACCTTACCTTTTGTTTGGTTGTTTTGGGCAGGGGTAGTGTCCTCTGGTCTTTGGCTTTCTCTTCTCTTGTGGAAACTCCACCCTATGAGCATGCTGTGATAAGGGTGTTCATGGCTCCAGAAGTCTCAACCTGCAGCCCCTGAGTTAGAGTACCCACCTTGCAATTGGGTTATATAAGAAAAGAGTGTGACCTCTGTGGCACTCACTTTGAAACTTCCCTCTGCAACACAGATCTGAAAGGAACAGGGAAGCCAGTGTGCTGCCCTTCCTGAGGAGATGCCTCAGGCCTTGACTGGTGTGTTCACTGGCCTCCTCTTTTTAACTTTTTCTCCACTTGCTTCCTTGTACATTATTTCATTCATTATAAATATGGTTAAGAATCAAACAGGCAGAGGCAAACTAAGGATTTGATGCAAGCAGAAGGGATGAATAGTTTAACATGGAAACTTTTTGTCTAGTAGAGATTTATCAACTTTTTAGCCTCCTGATAACTATCAGATATCAAATTTTTAAATGTTTTCCTCCCTAGAAACAGACATTTTTTCAATTCGCCATAAGCTTTCTGTCAACCTTTTGCTTTCTTTTATTGAGGAGTTTGCTCATCACAGACCCTACTTCAGAAGTTTTAACTGGTAACTTTTGATATATCTAGTAATAAAATGTTCATAATTTACATTAATTATCTTTTCTTTTAAATATATGTTATTGAAATGAGAGGAAAAGGGAGAATAATGTAGCCACAAGGGGATATTCTTGGTCAAATCCAAAGCATGAGCAACATCATTTCTAAACTCTAAATTTTAGGTTTTATGTCACATACATATTGTCAGTAAAATGCCCTGGTATAAATCTTACCTAATGTCTATTATGTAACATTGGAAGCTAATTCAAGAGCTTAATCTGGAAGAAAAGCTTATCAGAATACTGCAGCTTGTTCACCTCTTCCTATAAAGGGATTTAGGACTGTAATTATCATCCATTTAAGTTTCTCATGTAAGCCTTGATTCTCGGATCTGAGCTTTATTATATAACCTACTGAATCTCCTTAACCCATATTTATGACTCCTTTGGCTCTCATATTTGATTGATGCATAAATAAGATGAAATAGAGGGGTTTACTGAAATTTTAACATGTATTTTTCAAGATAAAATTAGCCCACACTTAGTTTTTTTTTAATTAGTTGGAAGATGTGTAGACAAAGCACTACTGTCCTTGTTGTCTATGCGAGTTACAAATTGAGGAGTTCCATAAAGAGTCCTCTCACTTCCCCTTGAGTTTTTTTCTCATTCAGTAAATTAATCCTGCATTGAAAGGTTGTTATTTATGTACTTACATCATTCAGTGTGGGCCCTGGGTACTCTCCTTAAACTGTGTCCTGTTACTTTCTTTTAGACTATTCACACTTGTGCTCTTTCAGTATCATGTCTTAACCCTGGTCCTGTGCCCTTTTCTTAGATTTCTGATGACTATCTACTGACAAGTTCCTGTATTCCTAGTTCAAAACCTACTTACTTTTAATGCCAAAACCAAGGCTATGTCTTTGTAAGATAGAATCACTGTGGTTCTACTGAACATATGTTTCGAATTTAGTCTAGAAGAGCTAACATACCCAAGACCACAGGCAACCAAATGCACTCAAATTTATTTTTCAAAAAATAACCATGTAGATATTGATAAAAAAAAAAAACAAAACTAATACAAAATGATGTAACCCTGTACTTGTAAATCATTTTGATTAGACAGTCAATATGGCTCCCAATGATATATCATGTCATAATATAAAATTCCATTATTATGTGCTACTGTTTCTACAATGTCTCTTTGGTTTTTAGTGATATTTCAAGAAATATTAAGGTTAACATTTGATGAACTCCCATCACTTTAGATTATTACTTCAATGTCTGTCATTGTGAAAAACAAACAATCCTGCTATCTTAGTTTCAGACTGCTATTATAAATACGGGATAAAGCTAAGGCTGCAACTCAAACCCTAAGATTTAGAGGAGTCTCATCCAAAATATAAGAGCCATGTATTTCAAGCTAAAAGAAAATTTATAAAGAGATAGGACAGGTCATCTTTCAAAAAGTTAATTTAAAAGCATGTTCTTATATCTATTTTCTAAACTGATTTTATGTGATTCTCAGTGTGTACCACAGACATCAGACAGCGAAGGTTTCTCACATATTGACCCTATTGATATTCATGAATATGAGTTCACAAGTGGTTCATTATTTCTTCATTTTCTTCTTCATTGTTATCTTCCACCTCCTTTTCCCTTTTTCTTCTCCTTCTTCTTGCTTTTACTGAGGTGAAATTAATGCAACAGTTTTAAAAGACACTAGCCAGTTGCTGTTAGTGCCTTTAAAATGTAATGCAACCACCACCTCTATCTAGCTCCATAACGTGTTCATCATCTCTAAAAGAGATCCTGAACCCATTGAACAGTTGCTCTGAATTTCTCTCTTCTCCCAACCCCTGTAAGTCACCAAACTGTGTTCTTTCTTTATGTATTTATCTACTCCAGATACTACATATACAGACTCTTATGATACATTATTTTTGTGGCTGGCTTCTTCATTTACTATTATGTTTTAGATGACATTGTAACATGTTTCAGTCCTTCATTCTTTCTCATGACTTTATAATACTTTCTATTATAAGATACAATGATTTCTTTATATCATCTTTGAGTATTGGATATTTAATCTGTTAGCACATTTGGGTATTTTGAATACTTCTGTGAAACTGTAAGTGAAATGCATTTATTTGAGTACATTTTTAAAGTTATTTTATGTAAAATAAGTAAGAGTAGAGTAATGTTTTATATAGTAATTCTATGTTTAATATTTTAGGAGTTGTGTATTAGGGCTCTCTAGAATACAGAACAAATAGGAGATAGACAGATGATAGATATATAGATAGACAGACATAAATAAATACATTCATTATGAGGAATTGCCTTACAAGCTTATGGAGATTGAGAAGTCCCATGATCTGACATTTGTAAGCTTGAGTTCCATAACAGTTGATAGTGAAGATCTAGGGAACTCAGTGTTGTCTTAGTCCTGTTTGAAAGTCAAGAACAAGAGTGAAGATATCTAAAGGAAGGAGAAGATAAATGGCCTAATTTGAGCAGTCAGAACAAATCGGGTATTCCTCTACATTTCTGTTTCCTTATGACCATCAATTGATTAGATGGTACCCAACCACACTGGGGAGTGTGGCTAATTTTCTGGAATGACCTTCACAGGCACACCCTGGAATAATATTTTACTAGCTATCTGGGAATCTCTTAATCAAATTGACTTTTAAATTTAACCATCGCAAAATGCCAATCTGTTTTTCACCACAGCTGAACCATTTTACAACCCCACCAGCAATGTATGAGGATTCCAATTTTTCTACATCCCTGCCAATATTTGTTATTTTCTGTTTATTTTTGTTTTAATTATTACCATCTGACTTAGTCCATTTAATGCTACTTTAACAAAACACCACAGACTGGATAATTTATAAAGAAAAGAAATTAATTTCAGAAGGTTAGGGATTTAGGGAAAATTAAGAGCATCATGCTGGCATCTGGTAAGGGCTTTCCATGGTAAAGATAGAAGGGCAGAAAGGACACATGAGAGAGACTGATAGAACAAGAAGGGACTACTTTTACAACAAATCCACTCTCATAATATCTAACCCATTCCCATCACAATGACATTAATTTGTTCATAAGAGCAGGGTCTTATAACCTAATCATCTCCTGTTAGATTCCATTTTCCAATACTGTGATAGTGGCAATTAAATTTCAACATGAATCTTGGAGGCTATATTCAACCCATTAGCAGCACCATTCTTGTATGTAGGAAATGGTACTTCATTATGGTTTTAATGTGTTACATGACTAGTGACCTTGAGCATCTTTGCATCGGTAGGTTTCATATTTGTATATATTTGGTGGAATGACAGCTCAAGCCTTTCAACCATTATTGATTGGGCTATTTTCATTTTCACTGTTTGAAGAATATTTTTTTATTTTTATATTTTGAATATTGTGCCCTAATTAGATATATGATTAACATACACTTTTTCTTTATTTATGATTTTATGAGTTTCTTTTCTTTTTTTTCATTGTTTGAGGTACTAGAGATTAAAACCAGAGGCATTCTATCACTAGACTCCATCCCCATCTCTTTTTATTTTTTATTTGGAGACCAGGTATCACTAAGTAGCCCATGCTGGCTCCAAATTTTCCATTCTTCTGCCTCAGCCACCTGAGTCATTGTGATTACAGGCTATGCCACCACACCTAAGATCTTCTTATATTATTGATAATATTCTAGAATAATCCAAAATTTTAAACTTTAGGAAATCAAATTTATGGGAATTTTTGTTGTTGCTCATGCTTTTGGTATTAATACATAGTCAAATGTTACAAGAGGAAGAATTACTCCTATTTTCATCAAATAAATTTATGGTTTTATTTTTTAAATCCAGAACATGAATTTTGATGTTTCATATTGCATAGAGTATTCGTTCAAATTCAGTCTTCTCTGGGTAGATATCCACTTGTCCTCACACTACTTAGTGAAATGACCTTTCTTTCCTTGTTGAATAGACTTGGAATCCTTGGCAAAAATCAATTGGCCAGCTGGGTTTGGTGGCACACACCTGCAATCCCAGTGCCTCCTGAGGTTGAGGCAGGAGGATCACAGTTTAAGCCCATCCTCAATTTAATGAGGCCCTCAGCAACTTAGCAAGACCCTGTCTCAAAATAAAAATAAAAAGAGATGGGGATGTGTCTCAGTGGCAAAGTGCCTCTGGGTTCAATTGCTGGTATAAAAAAATAATATGCAATAGATACAGGGTTATTACTGGACTGTCAATTTTATTCCATTAAACTATATAACTATCATGCCAAGTTTTTATTTTTTCTATTACATTTTATTTATTACAACCCTAATTTAAATTATTACCTTTCTTCTGGTAGCTCAAATTTATTTTGTAATATTTTCCTTTAAGTTAAGGTACATATGCTATTGATTTGAGATGACTCTTTTTTTTTAAATTTAGACATATGCTGCTATAAATCTCCTTCATGTCATTGTTCCATTTGCATTCTATAAGTTTTAGTGTTTTCCTTATCATTTGTCTTCACTTTCTAAGGAGTATGTTGTTTAATTGCTACATAACTGTGAATGCTCCAGTTTTTCTTCTTTATTGATTTCTAGTTTCATTCCACAGTGCCTCCACAGTTAATTTACATAATTTCAACACTTCCAAACTTAGTGGTACTTATGTGGTAGTCCAACATAGGGACTATCCTGGAGAAAATTCCTTGTGCATTTGAGATAAATGATTGTTCTGCTCTTTGGGTGAGGTTTTATATGTATCTTAGTTCAATTGATTTGTTGTTGTTCAAGTCCTCTGTTTTCTTCTTCTGTTTGGTTCTTTCATCACTTATTCAAACTGTGGTTATAAATTCTCCAATTATTATTGTCAAATTATTTTCTGTCCAATTCTATCAATGTTTGTTTTAAGATCTTGATTATCCTTTGTTTGGTATGTATGCACTTATATTTGGTATTTCTTCCTAATGCATTGATCTTATTCTCAATATATAATGCTCTAATTTGTCTCTTCTGATAGGTTTTCACTTAAGTCTATTTTTTTATGAGATGAGTATAGAAACAACTCCATTTTGTTTACTACATGCATATAATTCTTTCACCTCTAATGTATTTGTGTTCTGGATCTTTAGCTTCATCATGTTTCTTTGCTTTCTGATTTCAATCCATATTTTAATTTCTAATTTTCAGTTGAAGAGTTTAATTTATTTAATTTTTACAATTACTTTAAAGAAAGATTTATATTAGCCACTTTTCTATTTGATTTCTATGTGATTTATACTTTTTAAAAAATCCTGATTTCTAACAATACTGCATTCTTCTATGTTTGTTGTTCTTATTTGTATCATTTTTAAATTTTCTTTCCATTTTTAATCATTTTCTTTAAGTAGAGCTCTAACAATAATATTGTAAGTTTATAACAAGTTAATTTGAATTTACATCATCTTAGCCTTATTAATACACAGAAACTCTGCTCCTAACTTCCCTCCACTAAATTTCTTGTTTTCACAAGCTTTATTTTCATTGATTTATAATTTTAAGGTATTTTTTTATCATGTGGGAATTAAAAGAAATAGCTACAAACAAAAAAAAATCATCACTTTTTTTAATGTTTTACTATTTGATTATCTTTGTCAAAGTTCTAATTTCTGCATATGCCTTCAAGTTATTCTCTAGGGCCTTTTATTTAACCCTCCATTCAGCATTTTTTATACAGCAAGTCTCTTAGAAATAAGACCCTTCAGTTTATGTTTATTTGAAAAAATATCTTAATTTCTTTTCTTCTTATGAAGGGAGTATTTCAGAATTCAGAATTCTTTGTTGAAGAAATTTTTAAAATTTTCTTCTTTTCAGCATTTTCAAAACACCATCCCATTGCCTTTTGGTATTGACTTTCTTGTAAGAAATTCTGAAAAACCAGGTGTGGTGGCACATGTCTGTGATCCCAGTGGCTTTGGATGCTGAGACAGTAGGATTAAGAGTTCAAAGCCATCCTCAGCAAAAGTGAGGCGCTAAGCAACTCAATGAGACCCTGGGTCTAAATAAAATAGAAAATAGGGCTGGGGATGTGGCTCAGTGGCTTAGTGTCCCTGAGTTCAATCCCCTGTACCTCCCCCATCCCCCAAAAAGTAGAAAAAGATATTGCTGATAATCTTATCGAAAATTTCTTTTAAATGATGATGATCCACTTCTCTCTGTTGCTTCGAAGAGTCTTCGTTTTGCCCTTGGATTTTTGGAACTGGGAATTGAACCCAGGGTCACTTTACCACTGAACTATTCTAAGTTGCTGAAGGCTTCCCTATGGTGCTTGAAGGTAAATAGTTTCAACTGATCTATCTTCAGCTTAAGTTTTCTTCTGCCTGCTCAAAACTGCAACCAAAACTTTCTAGTGAAATTTTTATTTCAATTACTATAATTACAAACTATAGAATTTTTTATTCTTGTGGTTTCCTGTAGGTCTTTGTACATGCTTTCCTTTAGCTCTTTCAGTATCTTTGAGTTAGTTGATTTGGTGTCTTTGCACATTAAGTTCATGATGTGTGCTTCCTTGGGAAGTTTCTCTTAATTTCATCTGTAAAGGGTCATACTTTTCCTATTTGAATGCATTTTGACTTCATGGTCAATATTGATCTTTGCCATTCATGGGGTAGCAACCTTGGAATAATAGCTGACTTTGAAAGGCTAACCACTTTAACTGCCAAACTCATTCACTACAGAGATACACAGAACTTTTTTCATCATGGTTTCTTTCATGATATCTGGTCATAGACTGTTTGCTTTAAGAAAAATAAGTGTGTACAGAGATGGGACACACAATCACAATGAGTCATTTGTGAATCTCTTGCAATTTCATAAGAGGTGGTTATTCGTTCCTATTTTGTAGCCCTTCCTGAAAAAAAAAAAAAAAGAAGAAGAAGAGATAACAGTGACCTTTTTGAAAGAATAGTTAAAAAGAAGGGATACTAAGCAAAATAATTCACACAACAGTATATAATTAAACTGATCTTCAAAATCACCTACTTTGTAAAAGAGAATAATGTGGCAAACTATAATAAAATGAGATCACAGATTTAAAATATAGTCTTGTTCCCTTACTAAGATCATAAATTTCAATATATATCCTTACTCTCTTGGCCTCAGATTAAATAGTGTTCATATCTTAATTTTTGTCAACAGAGACAGTAACATCAAATTTATCCTAATACAAAATATTAAAAAAAAATGTGAGAAACAGGGTTATCATGAAAAATGGCATTTATAAATCACCTATGCTCCATTTCTGGCATGGCAGACCTATCACCTCATGATATTATGACACTGCAATAACACAGTATCACCGCATACGAATGAGACAGCTAAGCTTAGAGAAGTGCTAAGACATGGACAAAGCATCAAGTTGGTAAATTTAGAAGTGGAACTTTAGAAGTCGGTATTCATTTCATAACCCACGTTTCCATATATTATACAAGTATATGTGGATAGATGTATATATATATATATATATATAGCATGTATATTTATATGCATACATATTTTATATATATGTTCTTAGAAATAACAGGAAGCAGATATCAGATGACAATAGGAACAAGTCCACTTCTACATAGACCATATCCCTATGCGTCCTGGTACTTCTATGACATATATGAAATTGTGCTTGGAAAACAATAGGGAAGTTACTTCAGATGACATCTATATACAGATATATCTGAAAGTGAAAACTGGTCGGATAAATTTGAGTTTCTATTTTCTATTTCTTTCCTCAGTTAAAACAACTCTTAAATAAAAAAAGAAATTCTGGGCTGCTTCCAGTATAAATATATCATGAAATATGATTCAAATGAAAAATATTAATTTGGATTTAAAAAATACAATAAGTTGCATCTTCCGTGGTAATTCACTATGATTTTTATATAGTCTTTGATTTCTTTAAATTGTCTATAAACTTGTATTCAAGATACCCCTTGACTGGTAACTAAAATTATATTGATATTAATTTGATTATTTGTATGCAAAATTTGGATCTACCATTTAGTTACTCTTGAGATGAATAAAAAGAGCAGGCCTTTTTCCCATCCCTTTGCTTTAGGACAGTTAGTGGTAAACCGAAATAAATACACTTTAAAATCCAGTGCTTAAGGTAACAAAAGAGCAGCACTTCATCATTGTCTCAAGAAGAGGAGAGAAAAACAAAATGGATAACCTTTTCATGATCAATACCTTTGCAAAATACTATTTTTTCTTCAAAAACCATAAATCATGTAAACCAAACACATTATGCTGTTCTTACCATCCATCTACTTAATTTTATAGCCCTTTTCATGTGTGAGTTATTTCATTTTATTTATGATTTATCGCCACATATATTCAATAACACAAAAAAATTTCTATCATCTAGAACATATTAATTACTTCAATTTAGCAACAGATTTGAAACACACTGGCAGACAAAGCAAAGATGGGAAAGCATTCTGTTATACACTGATAATGGCATTCACCAAGAGAACTTTTCATACAAACATTATTTAAAACTGCCATTACAACCTGAGACAAATTTATAATGCAAAAAATCTTAGTTAAAAATTAACATAATTTTAATTAGAGGTTTATTTTTTTAATAGAAGCTTTCCTTATGGAGTTATTTCATTATTGAAATCTTTTGTAATTGTTACACAGAAACTTTAAGAATAATTTAATGCAGTCTAAATAGAAGTATACCTGTGTTAAGCTATCAATAAAATAATTTCCTAACAGATTTTAATATGTCTTGAAATTTACCTAATCCAATATTGAAGATCTGGTAAGAGCCTTTGAAACTGTCAGAGATTCTTGGTTTTGCTTATGCAGAGAAAATATGCTTTTAAAACTAGACCTAAAGAAAGATGAAATTAATTATATATGCAAATATTCTACATAATAAAAGTTAGCAACTGTTCTAAATAGTCACAAAATTGAGTTATCAACAAATGAAATCTATATTTTGTCTTAGGAAAAACCTTGATATTGCCTAAATATGCAACAAATAGTACAGAACAACCTAGAGGCAATTTTATTTTGAGAGACCTTCAGGGAGTATATGAAAATTTGTTTCTAAAAATGAATGTCAATGCACCTCTACATAGGTGTATTCACAAAGAAATGAAAATCATAAAATAAAACATCTTTCATCTGATCATTGCTAATGCCCCTGAAATATGTCTAAAGTTAGTTAATCTAACCTTTGGGCAATACTCATATAACTTTCCAGAGACCCTTAATTATTGTTTTTCTTTACAAGGCTACCCTGAAAAGAAACATTTAAAAACTTAACTTGTTTTATTGCAAACCTGGAACATATCTGGCTGTCTTCCTTTGTTGTAGTAATCTAATGATAATTTTAGTCTAACTTGGCGAAAACCTCCTCCCCACGGGAATATAAAACAAGCAATATCAACTATTCAATGGGCTATGAAAATCTGAGGGGAAAAAATTCTAACTGCAAATTGAGTCCTGTCTGGAGTCTCACTTTCAGTGTTTTTCTTTTTTTCATGCTTTATTATCTTAATTTGTAATTTTTTTTATGAGTGTCCCAAGTGCCAGGACTTGATTTTCTGAAAAACTGGTAAGCTATTTTTGTAAACTTTTTGTTAAAAAGAAAAAAAAAATATTATTCTTTAAAAGAAAGAAGATAGTCACTGATAATTAAAATTAAAATATAAGAATCAAAACTTGTGATGTGAACTCCATATATAAAATGATGACAAACAGAATTATAATGAATGAATGATTTCAGAGTTAGGTCTACCTTTTTCAAAAAAGAGAAATGAAAAGATTAAGTACTAATGTAGTATACCAGGATGACTTAGAATTGAACAGCCCTCCATTTGTTCTGCCTATATTAGATTATAAATAGTTGTCTACCCTAATATCTTTTCTAATATTAGATGCCTTAAATTATCATTGAAGAAGTAAATACAGTGTGAACATCAACCAACAAATATATAACTTTATAGGCTGTTTAGTGTTTCTTTATTACAAAGCAGATAAAACTAGTGATGTTCTTTCACCAGGAGAATCAAAGATTTATTACTACATTTTGTCACATATTAAGTAATAAGGAAACTATAAATTGTTGTATTTGATATAATGACAGAAGCTTCCTCTTAAGTTGATTTAACCAATAATAGCATATTATTGTTAATAGCATATTACTCAATATCAATTCTTCATGCATCCTTCTTTGATTTTTATTTGTGTGGTTCTTGCTTGCCCACATATTCACTATACTTGTACTGGTAATGCACTTGGTTCAATGACAGACATATAGGAACGCTCTGTAAGACTTAGACTACTCTATTGCCAGTTGTCAATAAAGTATGGCAACAGCGAATCTTGACTTTAGGAGATGATCACTACCTCATTGATGGACAGAAAAGAATAGAGTATATGTTTACAACATACGTATACTATATACTACATATGTGTTTTAAATTGTAAAATCACTAACTCAAAATGCTTGCACAAAATAAGTCTCGAAATAAATATTTTGGAAAAATTGACTATCCGGAAAAAAATATATTTTCATTTGTTACTTCAGAACATGTACTAAAATACACAATAGAAATATTTAAGAATATTTAAATGTGAACACAACTGTAAAACTGAGATGAGAAAATATAGGGGAGTAAATAGTATTTTTGAATTTTTTCTACAGACAATGAATATTTGATTTCTATAAAATTATAGATTTCATTACATAAAAATTTGAAAGACTAGACACAAAGAAAGAAAATGACACAGAAATTTTTAGTGTTAATGTAGATTTGAGATTATATGAAGAATAAAGTGTTGTAATCTCCAACATATAAAGTTCTTAAAAATCAGTTAGAAGCTAAACATGATGATGCATGTCTATAGTCTCACTTGATTCCATGTTTGAGACCAGCCTGAGAAACAGAGCAAGACCCCATCTCACACACACACAAAAGTAGTATAAACACCAATTTAAACAAATATATGTACATATATATAATATACATATATATAATATATAACATGAAATAATTTCACACAATTCAAATGCATACAATAAATATTAAAATATAGGGGGATGCTTAGTCTGTGCAAGAAAGTGTAGACCTATTTTTTGCTGTTCCTTATTGCTAAACACAGCTGTAAACCTTAGAGTTGGTGGAATAAACAACCAAAGAGAAACTCTGGAAGGTGCTAAGAAACAGGTTTGTGAACACAGGGTTGGTGGAGCAGCACCGCCTCAGGGTTTCTTGTGCTCCGCCTGCATTAGGCAGACAAAGGCCACCCAGACCCAGTATTTTCTCAACTCTGGCACTGCAACAGAAGTGAGTCAGATAGACTGATTCCGCCTCCAAATAAACAAAAGTCTCTCTGATGGCAAATGAAACCCTTGCTGGGAAAACCATGATGAGCCACACTAGAAATAAGTGGCTTTTTAAATTAGGCCTGAGACCCGTTTTATTCTGTGATAAACAGTGAAATATGCAAGAGTGACCCAGCTACAGCAAGCACCCTGATCCAGGAGACCTCCTGTTGGTGGGCTCAACACTCTCTTCCCTACCTGGATACCTCAGCAGTGGCTTCACCATGCCCTGTGAGACAGTCCATGCCTCACCAGAAGACACTGTCTCTGCCTCCTTCAAAAATAGCACGAGGGACCAGTGAGATCTCCAGGACCAGATTAACCAAAAAAACAAAAATAATACCATAAATGATCTGAAACTTCGACTCTTAGTCAAATCCCAGCCACCAAGGTAGAACTACATCTATATGCTAAACCTAAAAAGGTCACCAAGGCTAAAATAAATTACATAAATAAGATTCAGAATAACCCAACATAAAGTCCAGGATATAATAAAATATCATCTGTAATCACAAAAACCAGGAAATGAAAATTTAAATTAGAAAGGAGTACCAACTGATGTCAACACCAAGATGGATCAAACATAGGAATTATTTGGCAAGGATTTAAAGCTGCCATCCTTATAATGCTTTAACAATCAACTATAGATTTTGGATAAAAATAAAAATATAAAACAGCAGGAAATAAACAAAAATCAAAAAGGAAAACAGGGTACAAAATATAGAAATGAAAAATTCAATAATAGATTTTAGAAATGACTGAATGGTATCAATAGTAGAGTGGAATTCTTGAAAGATGGAGTAATTGAACCAAAGAATGGAACAAAGAATTCACTTGATGTGAAAAATGGAGATAAAATAAGTTTAAAAATAAATTAACAAATCCTAGAAACCTGTGAAACAATAACAAAAGACCAAACTTTGGTATTTTCAGGGATCCAAAAATATAATGAAAAGGTAATGGGACCAAAAAATTATTTGAAGAGATAAAGTTCAAAAACATCCACATGGCAAAAAAAAAAACAAAAAACAAAAAACAAAACAACAACAACAACAAAAACCCCATAAACATAAGAAGAAAAGCCCTAATGGGATATACAGTGAAAAAAAAAAAAAAAAAAAAAAGAAATATAAGACATAAACTGGTTTTCCTTGTTTGTTTGTTTTTGTACTGTTTATACTGGGAACTGACTCAGGAGTACTTTAACATTGAGCCACATCCCCATCCTTTTTATTTTTTATCCCATCCCTTTTAATCTTTTATTTTGAAATAGGTTCTAAATTGTTTAGACCCTCCCCAAATTGCTGAGACTAGCCTTGAACTTGTGATCCTCTTCTCTCAGCATCCTGAGCTGCTGGGATTACAGGTGTGAGCCACCACAACTGGCCATAATTAAATTTTCAAAAATTAATAACAATCAAAATATCTTGAAACAACCCAGAAAGAAACAACATATTATCTATAAAGGAATATTATTTCAAATAACAATGAATTTCTCATATGAAACCATCGAGCCATAGAGTGGAATGAGATTTTTCCTGTGCTGCAACTGAAGGGTTATGGAAAATAATATTCCTAGAAGACAACTCCCGGAGAAAGCAGAGGGACCATGTGGCTCAGGAGGGGCGAGGGGAAATTGGTCAAATATTAAGCCTCTCCCAGTGAGTTCTTTCCTGATAGCAATGGGCCCTAAAAGCAAAGGGCAATAGGAATGCCGGGCCCTAAACCTTGACCTTCCCCTTGGCAAATTACTCTTAAATGACAAGGGGCAGGATTTGAGTACTCATCCTCGGGATCTGGTTTTAACCTGTACAACTAGCCCCTGACCATCAAAACTGTACACGCATGGTTTCCAATGATTACATCATCCTCATTGTACCCTATGAAACCAAAATCCCCTGAGAGCCATTTTCCCATCCAGAAAATGGGCCCTGAGTCTTGAAGGAATAAAGGTTTCTCTGAATCTGTTGAGGTCTACTTCTATCCTTTTGCACTTACAGCAGCATAATGATTTTCAGCCATAAATTCTATATCTAGTAAGACCAAATGAGAAATAGATACCTTTTTAAGATGAAGTAAATCTTAAAACAATTTTTACCAACAATACTACCTTTGTGGTAGTTATTCGACTAGAAAGGAAATCCTCAAAAAAGAAATTGTAGAATGTTAGAGAGGAAGAAAAAGCAATGAAACGAGCAGAACTAGGGATATGTACAGTAGGCCCAGATTTTCATTGTGAGTTTTACGAAACATTTAATAATTGAAACAAAAATTAAAATATGATATACTCAAGAAAATAACATTTAAAGATAAAAAAGGTAAAGGGATCTAAATGAAAGTGAGGCACTCATACTTTATTCAAAGGGATGACAAAGAAGTAAGACTTTGAAAAATAATATAGGCATATTTTAATGCCCAGAAAAATCACTGCAAAAACTATCCAAAAAAGATATACTAAAAAAAATACTGCACACTTTTTCATGTATTTATTAATTGCCTGTGTCCTGTATGTCTTCTTCTGTAAAGTCTGTCCAGTTCCTTGGCCTATTTATTGATTAGGTTCTTTGTATTTCTGTTGTAAAGTTTTGTAAATTCTTTATAAATTTTGGAGATAATTGCTCAATCTGAATAGCATGTGGAAAAAATATTCTCCCACTCTGTAGAATCTCTTTTCACATTATTGATTGTATTCTTTGCTAAGAAAAAGCTTTTAAGTTTGAGTTCTTCCCATTTGTTGATTCTTGCTTTGATTTCTTGTGCTTTGGGAGTCTTGTTAAGGAAGTCTGATCTGAACCCAACATGATGAAGGTTCAAGCCTACTTTGTCTCCTATTTGGTGTAGTCTCTGGTCTAATTCTTATGTCCTTGATTCATTTTGAGTTGAGTTTTGTGCAGGGTGAGAGAATTTCAATTTCATTTTACTGCATATGGATTTCCAGTAGAAATGCAAATAAAAAAACTCTAAGATTTCATTTTACTCCAATTAGAAGAGCTATTATCAAGAACACAAACAATAATAGATGTTGGCATGGATGTGGGGAAAAAGGCACACTTTTACATTGCTAGTGAAGTTGCAAATTGGTGCAGCAACTCTGGGAAGCAGTGTGAAGAATCTTCAGAAAACTTAGAATGGACCCACCTTTTGACCCAGTTATCCCACTCCTTGGTTTATACCCAAAGGACTTAAAATTAGCATACTACAGTAACGCTGCCACATCAATGTTTATAGCAGCTCAATTTGCAATAGCTAGATTGTGGAAACAACCTAGATGCCCTTCAGTTGATGAATGGATAAAGAAGCTGTGGTATATATACACAATGGAATATTATTTAGCCATAAAGAAGAATAACATTACAGCATTTGCAGATAAGTGAATGGAATTGGAGAATATTATGCTAAGTAAAATAAGCCAATCCTCAAAACCCAAAGGCCAAATGTTTTCCCTGTTAAGTGGATGACGATATATAATGGGGGTGTGTGGGTGGAGAGTGAGAGAAGAAAGGAGGAACTTTAGATTACATAGAGGGAAATGAGAAGGAAGGGGGTATGAAAAGTGGTGGAATGAGACAGACATCATTACCTTATGTACATGCATGATTACACAAATGGTATGAATCTACATTGTGCACAACCATAGAAACAAAATGATGTACCCCCTTTGTGTACAATGAATCAAAATGCAGTCTGTAAAAAAATAAATACTGCACAAAAATCATAATAGAAATTTTAAAATGTCAAGAATCTCACAGGATGTCAAGAGAAGAATGAGAACCAGATAAAATATAATAATATAGCAGACTGAAGAATATCAACACAATCAGGCCTGGTAGTACACGCCTGTAATCCCAGCATCTCAGGAGGCTGAGGCAAGAGAATCTTGAGTTCAAAGCCATCCTCAGCAAAAGAAGACAGCAAGCAACTCAGTGAGATCATGTCTCTAAATAAAATACAAAATAGGACTAGGGATGTGTATCAGTGGTGGATTATCCGAGTTCAATCCCTGGGACCTCACACCCCCCAAAAAAAGAATATCAGCACATATATAACTACTTTGAATAGAGATAGTCTACGTAGCCCAGTCAGACTGAAAGAAAATCAGGACCAAATATAGTGCTAACAAACTCAAGTGAAACTAACTTCAAATTAAATGATATAGGGCAGTTTGAAAGTAGAGACTGAAAAAGATATACTATGTAAACATTAATGTAAAAACATAGGGCCAGCTATATTAATATCTGATAACATAGAATTCTGATCAAAATGTTTCTAGAGTTGAAGAAGTTCATTATGTAATGATGACTGCATAACATGAGTAAAAATATATAACAATCTTGACTATGTACAGCCAAATAATAAACCCTTAAGAAAACATAAAGCAAACATTGATGAAGATGAAAGGAACACACAAATTCACAAATATAACTGCAGATTCTGACAGCAACTGAAAGAAAAACCACAGAGAAATGCAGAAAGGATGTGTCAAATTTGATAAACACAAACAACAGGAATTAATTGACATTTACACAACATCCAACAATAGCAGGATATATGATCTTTAAATTGCCCATGAAGTGTTTTCCAGATAAACCATATAACAAATAATACGACATGGATTAGAGATTTCAGAGTAATTGAAATAATACCAAGTGCGTACCTTGAAAATAATGAACTCAAACTGGAAATAATAACAAAGACAACAGAAAAATTTATATAGATTTATATAGAAATTGTATAGAAATTAAATTTATATAAAAATTAAAGAGAACTCAAAGAATCTATAGATCAAATAATAAATTTCAAGGGAAATTTTAAAAATACATAGCATTGAATTAAAATAAAAACAGCCTACAAAACTATATTAAATGCTTTTAAGACACTGAGAGTAAAATTTACAGCACTATGTTTGATAATTCAGAAATAAGGAAGGCTCTCTCCAAATCAATAATCTAAGTTCTACTTCCAAAAAATGGAAAAAGAGGATAAGCATAAGTGTTAGGTCTGAATTTGGGTGACCATATGACAGAGAGCAGAGCAACTGAGGCAAAGGGCAGTGCAACACACAGTTATCAATCAAACAGGCAGGAAAACTCCACTGACCCTTACCTCTACCTGTCACCCAGCAGGACCCCCTGCCCATTCAGACCTATAAAGACCCTGGGTAGCCGGGGTCATGTGCAATTTTCTCTGGTTCCTACCCTGACCTGTACCCCAGGGGACTGGAAATTTGGCCTGAGAGACAAATTCCAATGAAGCTTGCTTGGGTTGCTTTCTGTTCCAATTTTATTTGGCCACTAGCTGTGCTCTGGAGCTTACAATCAGCATAAACAAAGCAGAAATAAGGAAAAAGGAAGAGAAAAAGTAAGTGAAACAAAATCCTGGATCTTTGAAAACTCAGTAAAGGCAACAAAAATCTAGGAATACTATGGTGGTGGAAGAGAAAAATAGAGAAGAAGGGAGAGGAACACATATCAACAATATCAGATAAAAATCAGGAATATTACTATAAAACGTACAGTCATTGAAAAAGATAGAGAATATCACACACTAATTTACTCTCTTCCAAGCTCAATGTCTTAAAAGAAATAAACCAATTCACTGAAAACTAATTTACCCAACTAACAATACTGGCCATGATGAAATAGACAATCAGTAAATTAAGAATCCTCAGAAAAATAAACTTTCATGTCCAGATGGTTTCACTGAAGAAATCTACCAAGCATTTAAAGTAGATCAACACAATTTTCCAGAATGTGGGAGAAAGAAAACTTTTAGCACATTGTGTGAGGCCAGTGAAACTTGGATATCAAAACCAAAGGATGTATAAAGAAGGAAAATTATAGGCCAATAGTATAAGGAAAAATGCAACTCCGCTAGGGACCCACGGTAGTTCCAGCCCCTCCCACGAAACTGGCGCTCTGTATGCCTGGTCTCAGTTGCAGCTCAACAGTAGCTCCCAGAAATCCACAACGGACACAGGACCTCAAGCAAGAGACTTTATTATGTGGACTAGTGCATCTGCTCCCGGGTTGAAAAAGAAGGGGAAAGAGAAAGAGGGCGTGGCCGCTTCTCCCAGATATTGGAATCTCCCAGGCTGGAAGGAACCAATAGCAGAGGAGAATACTTGCAAGCTGACTGATGAACCAATAGCTAGCTAGCATGTTCAGACTGACAAGCTAGGACATAATGTGGGAAGCAGGAAATGGCTATAGCGTAGGCCGAAAATTCCTGTAATGTAAGAGGCTGGCGGAGCAACTTTATCACAGATTGACAAGTGATTGGGAAGCGGGAAAAATGGCTGCACCTGGAAGGGTGGGGTATCGGCTTTGTATCACAAATAGCATAAATCAGTGATGGAACCTCATGGCTCTTCTGCTAAACTTTTAAAGAAATAACACCAGCTCTCCTCAAAACTATTTCAAAAAAATTAGAAGGGAATTCTTTCAAAATTATTCTATGAGTCCAACATTACCTTTTTTTCCTAAACAGACAGGAAAACCCCCCAACTGCTCCCCAACCCCCAATCCCCCACCCCTGCCAAGGAAAAAAAAAAAAAAAAAAGCTATAGGCCAATTGCTCTGAAGATAGATGCAAAAATTCCTAGCAAACCACAATCAGAACATTAAAAGACTATTCATCAAAATCAAGTTTGATTCATTCCAGTGAAGCAAGAACAAAGGACAGTATAGATAAATGATCCCAAAGGGTGGGGAAGATAGAAGCTGATTCAAAGGGAATGGAATGTTAATATCTTCATGACACATCCCTTTCTCCCTCACTGGTGGTCAAAGTCACCAGCCTCTGGGGAATTTTTTCTCCAGTAGGGAACTGTTAATGAGTATTCCCTGGGTGGCTCCCTTCCTGCTTTACTTGGCAGACAATGGAAAATGGGGGCAATACCCTCTATCCCAAACAGTAAGACAACTTAGAGGCTTCTTAGGGATAAGTGGACACCGCAGACTTTGGATTCCTGGGTATGAGGAATTAGCTAAGTCTCTTTACCACCTCCTTAAAGAAGCTCTGCACCAAGCAACTGTCCTGATGTTGGAACCGGAGCATACTAAAGACTTAAAGGTATTAAAAGGGGCCTTACTTCAGGTCCCTGCCCTCAGATACCTGCAGAGCAAAAATTTAACCTGTTTGTCACTGAAAGAGGAGGACTAGCCATGGGAGTGGTCACACAGAAGATTGGAACAGCTCAACCAGTCAGTGTGTTTTAGTCAGCTGTGACTAAAAGATCTGACCAGAGCAATTTTGCAGGAGGAAAGGTTTATTTGAGGGCTCACAGTTTCAGAGGTCTCAATCCATAGACAGCAGGCTCCATTCCTCAGGGTACAAGATGAGGCTAAACATCATGGCAGAAGAGTGTGGCAGGGAGAAGCAGCTCACATGGCAATCAGGAAGTAGAGAGAGAAACTCTTTTCTCCAGATACAAAATACATATAGCTACGCGCCAATAAACCACTTCCATCAGCCACATCAAACCTGCCTCCACTTACCACTCAGCTAATCCCATTAGGCTCTGATTAGGTTAAGGCTGTGAATCGATCATTTCTTCCCCAAACTTCCTTGCATTGTCTTACACGTGAGCTTTTGGGGAACACCACATCTAAACCATAACATACTTCAATACACCCAGAGGGAGACACACCAGGCCTTATCTAGGGCATTATCTTATCTTCTGGGTGGCTTCAGGTGGAAGATAATAAACTTTACTTACCTGCTAACTCTCAATGGAAGATTTTACACATCCTACATCAATCTTCCCATTTGAGAGAAGAAAACACCCTCATATTAATTTAAGAGACTAATTTAAGAGATATTTGAGAGAAAATATATACCAAAGACAATCCATCAAACAGCCAAAGCCTGTGAGACATACCAGAGAAAGAACCCATAACCCACTTAACTCCACCAAAAAGCCTCCAGGATTACAAATGATAGGACAATTTCCTAGGGAGGACTGGCAACTTGATTTTACCTGAATGCCTAAGAGTGGTGGATTCCAATTTTTATTGGTTATGATAAATACTTTTACTGGATGGACTGAGGCCTGCCCCTCCTGAACTGAACAGGCAGGAGAAGTAGTAAAAGCTTTATTACAGAAAATAATTCCCCAATTTGGACTGGCTTTCAGTCTCCAAAGCGACAATGGAGCAGCTTTCAAGGCAGCTGTCACTCAGGGAATATCCAAAGTCCTGGACATAAAATATCATCTCATTGTACATGGAGACCTCAATCCTCAGGAAAGGTAGAAAAGGCTAATGATATCTTAAAGACACATCTGAGAAAACTCACTCAAGAAATCCACTAGGGCTCAGCCCATTTGAGCTCTTATATGGGAGGACATTCCTAAGGAATAATACTCTTAAAGATCAGGAAACAGCATATCTGGTGGCTCACATCACCAAGCTGGCCAAGTTTCAAGCTGAAATCTGTAGATATCCCATATCTGAGCCACTCACCTCTGTATGGACCCATGGATATAGTTACGGTCAAGACCGTACCTTCAAATTCCCCAAATTTAGACTCTCTTTGGAAGGGATCTTTCCCTGCAATTTTATCTATCCCCTCTGCAGTGAAAGTGCTTGATAGGAGAATGGGATCCACCATTCTTGGGTAAAGTCTTTCCATCCTGAATCACCTTCCAGGGAACCTTCTCCTTCCCAAGGAACTGCACTCCCAGAGAAGACTTGGAATCTCTTCTGCAAAGATCACCCACCTCTCAAATGACTTTATGACCTATTGCTTCCAAACCAGACATTTACCTTGGACCCTTTGACTGTAAGGCCCCCAAAAAGGAAACCCCAACTCTGTCCCATGGATGGATGGCAACCCCAATCAACCGCAGGAGGCGTCACTTGATGCAAACCGCAAGAGGTGTTTATTCCAGCGCGCTGGGACCCAACTCCAGGAGTCGAGTCCCTAGCAGAAAATCTTGTAGGTTTATAAAGGCAGAAACCACACATCGGGAGGGGTCACACATGAAAGGGGGAAAAGGGGGAACAAAGCTGCCAGGAAATTTCAAAGGGGGTCTGGGTTTGCTGACAACATGTTTCACAATGTTTTACAACAGGCTGTAGATTCTGGTCAATAGTTTCTGGTAATCCTACTGTTTGAGCACTATCTGGCTATCAGGCTCAATTTACTCTTTTACTCTCTGTTTGGGAACAGAGAACAGCTTTAAGGGCTTTGTTCCCATTACTGGGAGGGAAACCTTAGGGAGTTGAGATAAAACAGACAACTTAAAAAAATGTCCATTCTTTCATTTCCCCATTTTCTTTTCTGGTAAGTTCTAATCATGGAACTTCTGTCTCTATATACTCTTCTCCAAAGCTATTTCCTTGGCGGAGGGACTGGTATTGTTGCCTAAGCATTAGTACCTATACAGCACTTACTCTTTCCCTGATGAAGGTGACTAGGCGATTTCAGGCAGGCAAGAGCCCAGGGGGCGGGCCACCAATTAGCAGCCCCTTGTTTGCAGTCCTTGATAAACAGTCCTTGATAAAGGCAAGTAAATTTGGTAATCAATGGGCTCCGGAGATCCTTGACATTCCATTCTTCCAGGGGCAGTCTCCAACTTCCAGAGGCAGATGATTTTATGGCCATTTCCTCAATTTGACCTGATCCCCTATTTCTACACTAACTACCTGTTCCCAATTCTGGCTTCATTCCCCCCTCTAATCTCAGGAACTCCATGCTGCTGAGGAAGGAGGTCGATGACCGCTCTAGCTTCTTCGAGCTGGAAGTGGGTGGCGTGGGGCAAGCAGCTTGGAGTTCCTTTTCTAAAAATCGGGTCAATCAAGGGGTCCCAGGAAGAAGCCTGGTTGGGGAAGAGCAGTTTGTAAAGTCATCTGGGGGCGGCTGCTTCTATGATAGAAGAACAAAAAGACATGAGTACTGAAATGAGATTAGCACAAAGTAAATGTTGCAGCATCTGAAACATGCCACTGAGTATCATGAAAATGACAGAAGTTAATCTCTCACCAGGATGTGGAAGAACTGAGAAATTGTTCCCATAACTAGGCCTAGCAAAGGCTGGAGAGAACAAGGCCTTTATTTGGGGACTTTAACATTGTCATAGATGTCCCCAGAAAATATAGTTAAGCTACTTAATGTCATCTGATTTTGTAAAATATCCCTTTATTGGTATAACCTGTGTTTACTAGAGATCTCTATACTTCTGTTACTTAGGAATAGATAATCATACTAGCAAACATAGATTAAGTCTACCTGTGTAGCTTAGGAAGGTCTTAAACTGACTAAAAACTTCTGACTCTGGCAGTTTCTCTTGATAGTTATCAGGCACATTTGCTGAAGAATCTTTCTTTCATTTGTAGCTTCCAGCCTTTATTCTAGTGGGCTAATACAAGTGTACATCTTAAGTTACATTTAATTATTATTTCCTTTAAATGCCCAAGAATGGCTATATTTTGGTTTTAACTGTTTTGCTGGGTATCTAAGATCAAGCTGGTCAAATTGACCTGGTTCCTGTCTTGTTAAAGAGTCAGCTGAGTCCCACAGGGGTCACTCGTACAGAACTTAAGAGCGGCTCCTTAGCTCCACCAGTGACTTTGGTTAGGCAGGGTCTCTTGATGGGGTGACTTCCTTTAGAAACATCAAGGGATGTTTCCCCTTTTCCATGACCCTCCTCTGCAGCAGATGCACTGGATGATTTTTCATCCTTTAGTCTCAACAATCTCCTTGATCAGGAGGTTGTGTGACCCAGAGTTGCAACGCTCCTTAGAGAAGTTCTCTTATTCCCTGGGTTCAGGCTAACGTTGAGGGCAAGACCCAAATATGGACTTTTCTTGACCTCTGTATTTAACTCCAATTTCTAAGTTTGATCTTAATTATCCAGCAAGCCAGTCTCACCAGTCATAAATTAAGAGTAATGGGCTTTAACTTTAATGTCCATAACTTTACAGTTTTTTACCCTTTTATCTAACTGGAGTCTGCATTAGTACTGGAAGTTACCACTATCTATTCTATAGGTGATGGCTTATTATCACAAGTTACCTAGGTTGTTTGTTCTTGGAGCAGCTACTTCTGCAAAACATTAACAGGTAACAGTTTTACAAAATGAAATTAGCAAGAGTAAAAATATATTCAGCTTGTATAATAGCTATCTTGAATTTTGACTGAGAACCACATTATATCCCCTATTTGAGATCACAGTACTTTTACAACAAAAACCAATCTTTTGACTATAACTTTAAATAAGCTGAAGTCTGACTTATTTTGGAGTCACTCTAACATGCAGTAAGGTGGGAGGCAGAGCCTTATCTCAGGTAAGGCAGGGCTCTTTACAGATCTTAAGTGTTCTAATTCTGATGTTGATCTTTGCTTCTTCCTTAAATATCATTAAGTAGTTTACATATACTCTTTCCTGAGTTTATATAAACTTTATAATTAACACAATTTAACATAGTATCTAAAACATGAACCAAAGAAAGGCTGAGAGAGCTTTTAACTTTCCTTTTGTGTGATTAAGTGGCAAAATGTTTTCATGTTTCTTTCATGTTTCACAATATTAACCTTTAAACAAATCAGACTCTAATGTTTAGAAATACATTTACATTTGAAATTCTTTATCTCAGTGTAAAAAGTAACAAATTTTACATATACCCTATTGATAGCAGGTCCTATAATAGAACATTAAATGATAGAAATAAATCCCCAATAAAATTTACTCTTTATAAGTTTAAGATTACCATTACTGACAAGTTTAATCTGGAGGATAGCAGAGCTTAATAAATTTCTTGCTTTAAAAACTTGTGGTCCTGAAAAATATGAACACATTTAATATACAACTAGTGACCATTTCACAAATACTTTGACACTTTTATCTTACCAAATTGAGTTTTTAAAGAAAATGTATACTCTGTAACAAAGTACAATACTCTATAATAGTTGTTTAACCATAATTGTATACACCCCAATTTTTAAGACTAATCGTTCTAAAGAATAAAACTTAATAGACACAAAGTTAAGAGTAAATTAGTGTTTCAAATCCTTGTCATTTTACCATGTCATTCTACCATATAGATTAAACTTTGGTTTATATCAGAACGTTAGTATTTCACCTTAGGAAAAACCTTCAATAGTTTTAGCTGTCTCACATACATATAACCAACTTAGTTACACACAAACTTATTGAAACTTGCCCTTTACTTACACCTACTTTCTTAACACTTACTTAGACCCTCATGTATTTCATCAAACAAGCACTTTCTTACCCAGAAACATTTCCTTTTTCCTTTTACTAAATATATTTCCATACCCAGAACCTTTTATTTTCTCTTTCCTACTCGTTGACCCTTTTTGTTCACATTCTGCAACAACTCTTATGAAATTTCTGAATTTAGATAAATTACTCTATTTTAATAAGATTAAATATTCTGTTGTTTATAGTACTCCAATTGAAATACAGTTGAAACTTTTGGGACCCTTTGTATATAGAATTGCACTTGTTAGGACATAACTCTTAGTAACCTTGTTTTTAGTTTAGTGATGACACAAAGCAAGTTTAAACCCTTTTATTTACCAACCTATGAAAACACCAATAATGTTTAAGTATGATACCCCATGGAATTTAATGAGTTAAAAGTACTCGATGTTATTTAACAATTAGCATTTTAACTTTGTAAATTAATCAGATGTCTCTACAAACACATTAGAGTAATCCCATACATGTTGACTCTAATTCACTTATTCTGTAAAAACCAAGATATCAGACAAGTGTCCTGTACAGTATTTGCTGTCTCTTTCCTGTTGAAGAAAAGTCCTAGAAACAATTGATATTAGACATTTTATTAACATCAATATTTTATTAGCTTGACCACCTAGAGACTTGCAAGTTATTTTCAAAGACATTTTACTTTTATTAGTTTACCCAATTTGAACCCTTTTTAAATCACGTGAATTAAAAGTATCTGGATCCATTTTTAAATCTTAATTTTAGGAGCGCTCAGTTTTGATACAGACAAAACATGACATCAGACAGCACAACATACAAATAACACAAAATCAAGCCCTTGTAACTTTATAGGTGAATCTCCATTGCAGTGTAACAGATGTTCAAAAACTCTAGTTGAATAAAAAATAGAACTGATGAAAAAATCATGAGCTCAAAAAAACATATAATTAAAAATATAGCATTTACTTTGCTGGAGTTTTAAAGACTCTTTTTACCTTTTCTTTCCCTGGGTTTGAGACTGGTCTCCTACTGAGCCTTTAGGCTTCTTTTATTTATATTTCAATGTAAGCCTGGACTGAGATCTGGAAGGATCTAACAGGTTTTAACAGAAACTCTGTGTCTAAGGCGTTTTAGCCATCTCATCCGGACAGGTTGGATGTTAAAATTATGAGACCTTATTTTTCATTACTTTTGAGACTGAAGCTACTTTGCTAAGTTACCCTTCAGGGCTGTCGGGAGGGGGAGTCCAGAGAAGGAACCTTTGGGGTCCACCCGAGAGTAGCCCGGGCCGAGAACCCCCCAGTTGTTCCAACCCTTCCTCCACCTCCGCCACAAACACACAACAGAACCAGAACCAGATACAGACGGGCGCCAATCTCTGATCCACCAATTGAACCCCATCAGCGCCCTTACCGACAGAGACTACCAGGCGTCCCTGGCTCTCCTTCCACCCTTAGGGCGTCCCCCAGGGCTGCAACCTGTGGCCCCCCAGGCACGTCTGCCGGCCACTGTTCGGCCACTCTCACGAGTCACCGAACGGCTGCCACCGAAACCGAAAGCGCGCTCACAGAACCAGACCAACTAACAAAACACAAGACAAAGACAGACAATTTCGGGGTACCCCTTCTTACCTCCAAGGTCGACTCCGCGGATGAGGGGGGGCCATCTTATCCCGGAGGAGCCCCCAAATGTAAGGCCCCCAAAAAGGAAACCCCAACTCTGTCCCATGGATGGATGGCAACCCCAATCAACCGCAGGAGGCGTCACTTGATGCAAACCGCAAGAGGTGTTTATTCCAGCGCGCTGGGACCCAACTCCAGGAGTCGAGTCCCTAGCAGAAAATCTTGTAGGTTTATAAAGGCAGAAACCACACATCGGGAGGGGTCACACATGAAAGGGGGAAAAGGGGGAACAAAGCTGCCAGGAAATTTCAAAGGGGGTCTGGGTTTGCTGACAACATGTTTCACAATGTTTTACAACAGGCTGTAGATTCTGGTCAATAGTTTCTGGTAATCCTACTGTTTGAGCACTATCTGGCTATCAGGCTCAATTTACTCTTTTACTCTCTGTTTGGGAACAGAGAACAGCTTTAAGGGCTTTGTTCCCATTACTGGGAGGGAAACCTTAGGGAGTTGAGATAAAACAGACAACTTAAAAAAATGTCCATTCTTTCATGACCAACCCAATTCCTAAAAAGGAAACCCAAATTGCTTGCCCCACTTGGTAAAGGAAAAAAAAGTGTTTTCTTTACTTGGAAAGAAAAAAGTTAAACCCTTCCTGTTTGCAGATGTGATGACATTCATGACTTTGTACATAGTAAAAAAATTTATAGTTGCCACTACAAAAAAATAAATAAATAAAAGTAAAACCTGTTATATCTAATGAATAAATTCATTAAAGTTGCAGGATAAAATAAATCAGCATATAAATAGCATTTCTATACACTTAATAGAAAACTGTATTAAAGGGAAATCAAGAAAACAATGTCATTTATAATAGTAAATAAATAAAATATTCAGAAATAAATTTAACCAAGGAGGTAAAAGATTACTACAATCACAACTGTGAAGCATTGATAAAAAAGAAACTGAACAAGATACAAATATATCCCAGGTCCAAAGCAACGTATGGATTCAACAGAATACTCATAAAATAACAATGATGTTTTTCTTGTACACAGAGAAAAAAAAAACAAACCCTTAAATTTCAAGTGGAATTACAAAAGACCCAAATGACCAAAGCAATCTTGAGAAAATAAAATAAGTTAAAATACAATAAAACTAGGGACTCCACACTACCTAACTTTAAAGTATTCCACAAACTATGTTTATACGTATTTGTAATGAAAACTCATGGTAGTGGCATAAAAAAGAGAAGTATAAACTAACGAAATAGAATAGAGAACCCATACATAAATCCTTGCATTTATAATCAACTGATTTTCATCGGACAAAAGTGTCAAGAACACACAATGAGGAAAGAACAGTCTCTTCAATAAATGGTGTTGTGAGAACGGGATAGCTACATAAGGAAGATTGAACCCTTACTCCAACCATATACTTATATCAACACAAAATAAAATAAATCCTTAAATGTAAGACCCAAACTGATGATACTATTAGAAGAAAACATAAGCAAAAGGTTTACCATATTGCCATTGGCAATCTTTCTTTAGATATGATTTCAAAAACATAGGCAACAAAGAAAAAATAGACAAGTGAGATTAAATTAAACTAAAAAACTTCTGCACAGCAAAGGAAATATGCAACAAAGTGAGAAAATAGCATACAGATGGAAAAAAATACCTGCATATTCTACATCTGATAAGAGGTTACCATTCAGAATATGTAAAACATCACAGAACTAAAGGGCAGAAAACAAATAAGTGAATTTTGAAATAGAACAAAGACCTAAATAGACATTTCTCAAAAGGGGACGTACAAATGGTCACAGGTATAGGATAAAACAAATAAGCAACATTACTAATTATCAGGGAAATTCAAATCAAAACCACATTGAGATATCACTTTAATCCAGTTAAGAACATCTACCATCAAAATAAAATATGATCATCTCCATGGATGCAGGAAAAGTACCTGTTGAAATCCAATATTCATTCTTGATGAAATATTAACTGATTTGGGAATTTTCCATCTTGTTAAAGGTAACCTATGAAAAATCTACCATAGTTTGATCGAGTGAAAGTTGAAATGCTTTCTCCTCAGAGACAAAGGACAGAGCAAAGTATAGCTTTTACCACTTCCATTCAGCATCACAATGTAACTGTTAGCTGGTGAAAGAAAGGAAAGAAGGAAGGCAGACAGACAGACTAAAACATCCAGGTGTAAAAGAAAAAGAAAGCCTGTATTTATTAATTGACTATATTCTTGACTATTTAGAAAATATAATAAGAAGGATCTATAAAAATATTTACTGTAAATAAATGAATTTCCCATGGATACTGGATATGAAATCAATCTCAATAAATGAATATTTCACATCTAATAGATGTTGACTATAAAATTTATATCAGTAATTACTTCTACATACTAGCATCCAATAATAAAACATTTACTTTCTAAAATATTAGAATTTGAAATAATTTCAAAAACATGAAATGGGGAAAAATATATAAGATGTATACAAGTCCTGTAATATCAAAAAACAAATGTTTTTATGACTAATAAGTAACATATCAATCAATTGGTATCTATAGCTATTTTCAGAATATAAAATGTTTAAAATAATCCAAAATGATATCTCTAGAGTCAATGAATTGCAATCAAGATCCCAGCAGGCTATTTTTTGCAGAAATTGAAAAGCCACTTTTAAAATTCCTGTGGAAGTTTAAAGAGCCTACAATAGCCAAAACTACATTGAAAAAGAATATAGTTGAAATTACCTAATTTTCAGAATCATAATGACTCAAAAACCATGTAGTATACTATTTGTGGCAAAAGAGAAAAATAGATTAATAAAATAGAATACAAAGTACAGAAGGAAACATATATATACAATCGATTTTTGGCAAAATTGCTAAGGCAATTTAATAGAGAAAGGGTAGTCTTTTGAAAAGTGCTGCTGGAAAGATTGTGTACTTTAGAAACAAAATAAACTTTTGTAAATTATGCTATAAACAAAATTAATTAAAAATGGACCATATACCTAAAAGTAAAATCAAAGATTACAAAACAGGTACCCAAAACAAACAAAACAGGAAAGATTTGTGATTTTGTATTGGGTAAAATTTTTTAGATTTATAATAATAATGAAAGCACTATCCATTAAAAAAAAAAACTTGGTAAAAACAATTTAAAGGTTTCATAAAAATTAAGGACTTCTATTTTTTAAGGAATAAAAAGACAATACATATCCTGGAAGAAAATATTTGCAAATCAGACACATGGCAAAGAACATTTAAAAACACAGCAGTAAAAAAACACTATAAAGTAGATTTGACAAGTTGCTTCATCATAGAAGAAATGAAACAGATGAGTAAGTACATTAATAGTTCAACATCATTAGTCACTGAAGAAATGAAAATTAAACACAATGGCATATCACTGCACATCTATTGATATATTCATAACATTTAAATTATGACCATTCCAAGTTTTGGCAAGGATATGGAGGAAGAGAAATTCTTATGTGCTGCTAGTAGGATATAAAATAATACAATCACTTTGTAAGACTTTGTTTGTGGTTTCTTGAAAAGTTAAACATTTACAGCAATATGATTCAATTGTTCCATAGCAAGAAAAGCATCTATCCACACAGAAACTTGTATACAAATGCCCATACCTGCTTTAGGGTAATACTCAAGACTGGAAACAGCACAAATGTCCATAAATAGGTGGTTGGGTAAAAAAGAAAGTTTCAGTGTGTCCATATGTGGAACCCTATTAAGAAATAAAATTAATGAATTATTGGGATGTCTATATAGTGCAGTGGTAGAGGTCTACCTAGTAAGCATGAGACCCTAGGTTCAATCCCCAACAGTACTAAAAATCAAATAATAATAATGATGATGATGATGATGAACTATTATGTACCCAATCACATGGAGAAATCTTGGAATAATTACACTGAATGAATAAAGACAGACAAAAATAGTGCATACTGTAGAACGATATTTATACAGAATTCATCAAATTCATCTTTAATGACAGAAATAGATGATTGCATGCATCTGAATGGGGCTGGGTAGAGGGCAGTAGGAAACGGCCTGGCAAAAGGATTATAAAGTGTCAGGAAGAAACTTTCAGAAGCAATAAGTGTATTCATGTCCTTAATTGTAATGATGGTTTTATTAGTGTATACATAGGCTAAAACTACTTTGTAAAATCAAAGCATATATAGCTTATTCTATGCTATGTATGTCTCAAGAAAACTATTGCGCTGAGATGGTCTCTAAATTAGGTCTTATGGGAAAGGAAAAGCCAGTCCCTATGTGGGAGTAAATAGTGTCCTAGGGCTGATTGGCATCTTTCGAAAATGTATTAAATCATGTTTTAAAGACATACTGAATTTAGGCAGGATTTAGTGGACTTATACTAAAAATTACCTCAAATTTGTTTCTTTAAACCTAAATATAATGCAAATCAATTAGTTATCAATCTGGCAAAAAAAAATATTTCTATTCTTCTCTTGGTAATGCTGCCATCTGAGAGAAGAATCTGGAGAGCTGTGATTTAGATTTTTTTTTTTTATTTTCAATGCTTTAAAGAAATAATGACAAATAATATCAATTAGAATTTTTTATTTGGGGAAATTTGGTAGCTTTAGTACTTTGACTATAATGGTGAAAAGCCTCTGAGAATTTATAAGTTGATAGGGGATCAAGGGGTCTAACTTTATTCTTATTTCTACCTCATTATAAAGCAGTTTTACAGAGTACATTTGCCAAAGTGTACCTGGATATACATTAGCAAATAAAGCTACAGATAGGGTATATAGAATGGACCTGACTAGCAGCTCTTAATTTTTTTTTTTTTTTTTTTTTTACCATTTTCCAATGAAGTTTCCATGAAGAAATATCATAAGATGAGAATTCAAAACTAAAACTGACAGTTAAGGCTATTGTCTGTACTATATCCCTAACTTGTTGCTCTTTTGTAAGTAGTGCAAAATTATCAGGCTTAAAAACAGTGAAAGATGCTATCTCAGAGTCTCTAGTGTGGTTCAAAAATACAAAGAATATACAAATAAGAAAACCAATTCTTCCATGATAGAGAGTGAATTATTATTTTCTCTTGAAAAAGCAAGACTGCTTTCCTAGCTCCCATGAACAATGCCTCTTTTTATTTATATATCTTTCAACAGATTTTATAGGCTAAAAAATTATCAACAGGTTTACTTTCTAGAAAATGTTTATTTTGGTAGCCCTGCTTCTATAAGTAGCACACTATTAATAAAAAGCATATTAAAGAAAAAGTCTTAACATTATCAGAAATTTGGGATTGCAGACACCTAATCAAATTACTTCCAGCTAACCAGGAAATATGAAAAGAACATCTTTTCTTTCCAGTGAAGCAGCAACCTGGTTTCAAGGCTGCATTGTTGATAGAGAGTTCTCCATGGAACACTCATTTTTGTGCACCTTGTTAACAAGGACACTGGCATTCATTTGCTCCAGTCTGCCTTTCCAAGGCTGTTTGAAAAACAGCCAGCCTTGGAAGACTTTCTCTTTGCTCATACAAAGGATAGGTTCCTTTACTGTCCTGCACAATAAAATACTTTCTTCCAGAGCAAATGTCAGGTGGGTTTGTTTGCATTCCATGACAGAGGCTGAAATTTCCTAAGTGGTCCCTCTTCTGTGTCACAAACCAACTGTGTGCTTACAATCCACATCCCGCCTTACAGAGACTCAGGGGCCATAAGAAATCTCCATGAGTGTGCACTTGCTGCCTGCTCTGTGTGGGTAATTAAGCACTTTGTCTCTGGCCCAAATGTCTTTTTTTTTTTTTTTTTTTTTAATGTTTCTGGGAATGAAACCCAGTGCCTCACACATGCTAGACAAGTGCTCTACCACTGAGCTGTATCCCCAATCTGTCTCAGGAGTCTTGTCTCCCTTCAGCAAACGAGTGTGCTGGCTTACAAATAAGGTGAATTTCAGACCCTTCTCAGCTCTTGACATGCTTAACACCAGGAAGTCTATTGGAACCTCTTCCATATTGATGAGGACATGAAAGTGGACTTAATCCTCAGATTAAAAGAGTAAAACAAGGAGGTAAAAGAAATAAACACAATCCAGGGCTTATTGTTATTAATTCTTTTTTCCAAGGGAAAAAGAAAAAGCATGCACTTATAATCTATAATGTTTATAAAATACTTCAGAATGCAGTAACATGAAGTATCTTAAAATATTAAAATACTGATTTCTGAAAATACTATTGCAAGAAAGTTCTAGAGAGTTATTTTCGTAACTTTTACTTAAGATAATGAAAAGATATTTTATGTACTCAAATACTTTAAAGGTTATTACTCACACAGACATGTATTCACTAAATTTGTTTACTATATATAATTGAAGACATATATATTCCTGGAGAATGAAAAATAAGAATAAAAGAATAAAATTTTCATTGTATAATAGTAGATACGTCAATAAAGTTGTACCTGACATGTCAGCAAATTTGCTAGCCATGCTCAAAAGACAGAATAAGATTACACAAATGGTATGCCTTTGCGCCATGTACAAACAGAGAAACAACATGTATCCCATTTGTTTACAATAAAAAAAAAAAAAAGAATGCATTGGAGCCCTTGGATTAAATATTTCAGAAATTAGCTGGTGTCACTGAAGGCTACAACTCAGCAAAATAGCATGCAGGGCAGCATAACCTATGAAGAAGTAGCTGATAAAGACTGTCTACACAAGCATATTTATAAGGAGAAACTTCAAGTTTTTAAATGACCTGCTCATTCAAATGAGTTCATTTTTCAGTGAAATGCTGAACTGGTGAAGAAATGTCATCCTCTTTAATACAACATGAGTCAAGATCATCTGTTTATAAGAAAAATGTATGAGAAATTCAAAGAAGAAGGTAGTAACAACCAATAAAGAACTGTAAATGAAAGGAACATCAAGCATTTCAAGTGTATACTGGCGGATGTAAGTTCTCTTCAATGGAGTATCAACTCAAAGATAGTGGCCAGTAGCAAGTACAGTAGCATGTGGGGCAGAATATTCCAAGGCCAGTGACAGATATTGCAATTAAAGTGAAACAATGGAATTTCAGGGGGAGATGGAGGACTATTAATTAACTGATAATGAGATCATGGTGATGAGTGTATTCAGAGGAAATTAATGGACTAAGTGAAGTAGGATGTTTCAATTGATTAGAACTGGTAACTCTGAAAGTCTAGCTATGGAAGGAATAGGGCACTCTTAGTAAGTATGACATTGAAAGTAGAACAGTTACCTGTAATGATAGCATTAAGTTTGTGCCACACAAATAGATAACAATTATTTTTAATTGATACATAAAACATAAAAGTTATATATTAATGGTGTATCATATAATGTTCAATACATGTCTGCATTGCATAATGTTTAAATCAGGTTAAATATACTTATTTCCATAAATACTTATGTATTTTTAAGGTGAAATTTTTCAAAATCTTTTCTCCAAATGAGATCATGGTGATGGGAGTAATCAAAGGAAACTAGCTTGTTGCCTATAGTCTCCATACTGTGCAATAGCACACCAGAGCTCCTCGCTCCTATTTAGCTGTAACAAGTGTACACTGATCAACATTTCCCCATCCCCCACACCTCTCTGCTCAGCCTCTAGTAACTGTGGTTCTATTCAATTTCTATGAGATTCAGTTTCTTTTTGGATTCTGTATATGAGTGGGATCATGCAGTGCTTGTCTTTTATCTTTGACTTATTTTACTTAAAATAATGATCTCCAGTTCAATCCATATTACAACTGACAGTATTTCACACTTTTTACAGATGAATAATATTCTATTGTGTATACATACCAAGTTTTCTTTTGGATAGCAATTTTTAGGTCAAGAACTCTAAAGTACTAAGATATAGACCAATTGCTATGGCTATTTAACTAGTCTTAAGTGAAACCAAATTTAACATCTACATTTACTTACTGATTTTATAAAGTAGTTATTGGATGGGTGTGCTAAAAAGCAGTAAATAAAAACCTGCATATGCATCATGAAATGAATGTGGCATCAGTGCTTCTTAGATCATAGCTGGCTTCACTACCTTGTATGAAATGTCTTACATTTATCTTCTGTACAAGAATAGTTTTCTCACTAAATATCCAGTTTTGTGTTTTCTATTTTCAGTTTTCTGTTGACTGCATTTTGGAGGATGATTTGCTTATCATCATCTATAGATATTTATAAAATGCTATCAAATAAGAATACTGAGAGAATAATTATGTGTCCAAAATATATTTAGAATATTTGAGATAATTTTTTGCAAGAACTATTTTTTCTTTAAATTATTAAACACATAATATGAATGTATATGCCTACAATTTTTATGTTAATTTTTAAGAGAAATTAATTCCTGATTCTATAAAATAACCTGAGGCTTTTAATACTAACAAGACAAGTACTACTCCTATATTACTTGAATTTGCTTCTCATTTAGGACTTAATCATTTAGATATACAACAAGATAACCAAAACCTTGTGTATTAGTTTATCTGCCTAACTGGAACTAAAAGTGAGACATAGGTGAGGAGAAATACCAAATTCAAGTGCATTAAACCTGTTTTTACAAGCTGAGTCTCCAGTTCAGGAAAAGGTGGTACAGGACCACTGCCTGTTATGCTTATTCAGAAGGAACACTACCTGTAGATCATAGTAGTAATCCAAATTAGATGGCACTAATAACAGAATTTTTATGGTACTTTATCATATTTTCATATTAATTTAGACTGACAGTTTAGACTGTTTTTCTCTCCATCTACTGAATGACTTTGGCACCCAAATACATAAAATTTCATTTTTTTACGAAGTTATTGTAAAATTTCTTCATATTCTTAAATGATTATTTGGGACTTCAAATTTGTTTTCAGTTTTTTTTTATAAGCCTGATAGTTAATTATTACAAAGTTGTAGATTAGTAAATTACCACAGCTTATTTCCTCCTAAAAGCTGTTATGACCTCCAACAACTAGTTCCAATCTATACAGTCTTCTTTTACACTGAAGTAGCCCACATTATAAATTGTTGAACCAACTTATAGTTTTATGTTTGTTTTCCAGAAGATATGAATTACTGTGAAGGGCTAAGGTCGAAGAGTAAGCTTTAGTAAGTGGGTATTGAGGTACCTCACTTGTCAATACAATCTCATATTTTAACTGTTATCCCAACATTCTGTGTATTAATATGGCCTTTCATTTTGAAAAGTGTCTTAGTTTGGATGATAAATTACATGGTCACTACACTTATAAACCCTATACCTTTAACAACTACCAGAAAATTAGGTACATGGTTGTCACTCAAAAATAATTTGTGTGATTAAGAAATAAATGAACAATGAAAGAACTGGCCATAATTATCCTTAATTCTGCTTTTAAAAGTATTTTGAAATTCTTGTTAAGAACCTTAATCATTCATGTCCCATAACAGGAAGTAGTGAATAATAGGTTCAAATATCTTATTTCAAAATCACCAACATTTTTCATACATAACTGTGAGGAAACTATTCCTGTAGTTTACATGAACAGTTACTCTGTTTTTTGTTTATTCCTTTATATATTCTATTTCCTCTCTGTCTTTTTTTTTGATTCTTAGTAGCTTGTTATTTTTCATAGTTCTTCATGGTATTGGTGCAGGCAAAACTTAAAAGATCTTTATGCAGTGTCTCTGTTAAGTATAAAAATATTTCATTTATAGCTTTCAGGACTTCTTATCTATTTCTTTTTGAAGAATTTGATCATGAATTATACATACCAGCACAGCATGAAATATTCAACTCAAGTTCTTTCATTCCAGATCAACCTACCAAACAAAGAGTGGTTTGAACAGAGAGAGGGTCTGTGGCAAGCAATATGCTAGTGCTATTTAATAGTATTTTTCTCCCAACAGAGTTCAGGTAAGAAGTCTATCAAAACAAGATTCTGTACACTTAGAATAACTCTTTGTTGTCATTCAATTAGCTGAGATAGCAACTTTATTTTAGGCACACAAATTGTTTCTCAAAATACAATAGTTGTTTTTCAAAAGTCAGAAATAACATTTCTATAAAACTGAATTATCATCATGCAAATCACATTTAGCCACATTTTAGAACACTGACTTATTTAGGAAACTGACATATTAGGACTATTACTACTACTTGAATAGTAACAAAGACATTTATCATTAATTTGAAATTCTAAGAGCTCAAGTATTCCTTTCATTTGATTAGTTACAATTAGTTACAATTAGTTACAATTAGTTTCCTATAACAAATCTTTCTAAATCTTGAAAAAGTGAAGTCTTCTTCATTAACTAACAAATTCTAAGGTGTATCTGAGGAGAGTACATAGGCAGAGACCTGAGGGTAATTACTCTTGTTTTACAAAGAGAAGCTGTCTTTGATTTTGGTGTGCAAAGTATCGGCGCATCACTTTATCACAGCACAGAGCTAACCGAGTTGGGTTTCATTCATTGAAAACTCATATGTTACCAGTGCCACTTACTCCAGGGACAGCTTTTCACAAGATCTCAACGGAATTCTCTGCTTTGTTAAAGGTCCTGAAATCCTCTTGCTTTCTCCATTGCTCAAGAAGAGAAAACTACTTAGTTCCTCAGTCCTGCTCTGCTTCCAAGAAAAGAAGGGGAAAAAAATAAAATTAAAAAGAATAGATGAAAAAAAAAAGTAAAAGTGAAAAAGAATTTTTTTTTTTAAAGAAAATAAATGACTCAAGAATGAGAGCAATGTCCAATCTTTATTCTTCTTGACTTTTACTTTCTGTGGGTTTTTTAATTTTTGTATGCTGGCTGCTTTGGAAATTCTGATCTTCTTTTTGGCTTTGTTAGGTATATGAATCTTAATTCATCTTCCAAATCATTCATTTGAAATACTTTCTGATTGCTTTTTGGCTATCACAGACTGCTCACCAGTTGACAAAAACTTTGAGGGCCAAAATGGGAAAATGTTTAGTTCACCAAAATACATTTTCTATAGCACCTTGGCCAATGAGGATGAATTTCCTCAGTGACTCTACAATAACTCCAAACAAGTGACTTCTGCATTTCATCTAACTCTCCAAATGTAATTGGGAGAAGAGTTGTTCTTGTAGGAGCTACTCTGTCATAGCAAAATGAACGCCTTACACTCTTCATTTACTTGAAATCCTATTCACATTTAATTATACCATTTTCCTTTATCCTCAAAGCATTTATCTCTTGTAAGTTTGCTTTATTCATGAAATTGCAAGTTTATGAGTAAAGAAACAGGTTTTCTTTTTTTTTTTTTTAAATTCACCAAAAAATTCTAAACAGCTAGTCCAGGAAGACTTGAGTGAATTATACTTATGAAAGAAAAAAAATGCAAAAAATATACTGCACCACCTCCGATAAGTTATGATATTATACAAAATAGGAACTGCTCTTATGTGAAGGCTTTTACTTCCTTGATCACTGTTGTTCTATTTGACTATAGGACTTGCTTTGGTTAAAGAAAATTAAACAGAAAGGATTAAATTTCTCCTAGAAGAATTAAGAGGGATTATGGGTTTCTTCTTTATTCTCCTGTTTTCCCCTGCCTAGCAATGTATCACAGACCATTCCTTCAACCTGGGCAGTGAGTGAAGACCTAGAAAAGTGAACTGAAGCCAGTCAGTAACACATAATGTGAGAGAGAAATACATATTTATTCTTGTAAGCTGCTGACATTTTAGAATCATTCTTAGTGATGCATAACTTGGGTAAATTGACCGATATAGAAATTACTACCAGGAATGGGGGACATCATATTGAAAAAAAAAATTTTGTGCTAGTTTTGATGCTAAGTAGAAGGAGTGAGAAAACTTCAGTGGATATTAGAAAAATATCATGTTATATAGTGTAAAGACTTTGTTACAACTGCAGCTGTAATCATTTGGAAAGTATAAAATGTATTCACTAAACTTTTATTTTAAGTAAGGAAACTGAAGCTACATGGTATTTGTTACATTTGAAAGGATATTTAAAAAAACAAAGTCAGAACTGGCTCTTTTTCTTTTCTTTTTTGTTTGAAAGCAGGGATGAAAGGAAATAACAGATTTTCAAAAGAAAATTAGGATTAAAGTAATTTTTATCTTGAATTTATAAAAGATAAATTTAACTATACTTAGAGTGATATGGGCCAATTAAAACCTAGGCCTGTGCCAAGCATCAGATGAAAGATATGGCCCCATTCCCTCCCAAAGACTCTTAATTGAATCAGATGATATCAAGTGAATCATTTACTTAAATGGTTCAGCAAGAAAAACTAAATGCTAAAAACACAAAACAATATCAAAAGTATCTCTCTCATGAAAGCCTAATGGGCTGAAGATGTGTAATTCAGTCTGAAAAAAAAAAAAAAGGAATGTAATTGACTGTCAGTACAGTGGCTGTCTGAGGGAAAAAAAATAGAAAAATGTGTTTAAATTCTTGGGAGAGGCAGTCTACTAAAAGGCTTAACAAATGAAACAACCACTTAACTCTCAGCCTTTCATAGAGGGAAAGGAAAGCTGCTCCTTCCAAGAATGCATTGCTTTCATCTTCTCTCAGCTGTGGTCAAAGTGTCTAACAGAGAAAAAAAAAAATCCTCTCTGTGGGTAGTTTTTAGAGGACAGACAGATGAGGGTGGTAAGAACACAAGGTTAAAAGAATAATTCCATAAAATGGGCCCACTATATTATGTGCTGACCCTCACATGCTTTCTTTGCTAAAAAGCAATTTACCTGGCCCTGTCTGGCCTAAGTGGACAGGATACAGGATATGTCACATTCTCAGCAAACTACCTGTAATCTGCAAGGAAATGCAAGCAGGAAATAATGTTGATAAGAGGAACCCAAGTTACTTTGAAGGGAGAGACATTTGTGACCCTTTTCACAGACCAGATTTTGGAAGATTAGGATAATTCCTCCTAACCACAAAACCTGTAAAAATGACTAAGAATTCAATTAGAACAAGTCAGCATGGGCTAAAGTGATAGAGTTGTCATGGTGATGGGGATTTGAAAGCCTGTCACCCTGCTGTCAGTCAAAAGTCAAATGGTGGACTTGGTTGGACTCTGGAAACTTCCCTGGGATCATCCATGCAGGACAGGCAAATTGTACCTCTCTTCTCTGAGAGGACCTGCTCTCTTCCTCTAGAGTGTCCCCTTTCTCTGTCCCTGTCCCTTACTCATTCCTGCTACCCTGAGCATGTCTGAAATCTTTCTGACTTGATCACAAGAAGGGGGAATTGAAGAGGGGGTCTCTGCACTGCCTCAGTTTCTCAGAAAGCCCCAGCTCTATAATAGTAGAAGGCACAAAAGAAGTCTGAGGTTCACTACAAGCTAGTCCCTGTGGCTCAGGGAAGTTTCTGGGGCAGACACAATGCTTCTTGTGCCTGCTGCACTGGCACAATTAAGCAATACAAGAAGACAATCTAACCTGAGTTTCATGCTTCAGGGACCATGTGACCAACTTGGTGAAGACTTGAAGAACAGCCTGCTTCCAGGGGAAAGCAGGACAAAGTTCAGATGTCCTGGGCAATTTCTTCCTAACTCAAGATGTTACCTTTGCTAGAAGAGACCAGAACAAGGCCCAGGTTGTTTCCGCTGATCCACCCTATCTCTAGATATTGCATTCCCTGAACATTCTGTATTCTTATGGACTACATGCAAGAAAAGTGATAGAAATGTGTCAGTCCAAGACTACCTGGAGAACTGTTGTACAACAGGCCTTATTGTTTTCTCTGTATCATAACTCGGAATACTGAAGTCAGTGTTGGTGCAACTGGGCACTCATCTGGAAGGAGGTCATGGGGAAAATGCTGCATTCAGGTTCATTCAACATTTTGGTAGAATCTAGTCCTTATGAGTCTAAGAGCACCAATTCTTTGTGGATAATCAGCTGGAATTGTTTTCAGTCTTGAGAAGCAGCTTACATTCTTCCTTATTGAGCTGTTATTTCCTATCTGGCAATGGAATACCAAACCTTTCTCATGTCTGACGTTCTATTCTGATACCAACCAAATAAAATTCTTCTTTTAGAGGCATAAAATTATATAAGACCCACCCAGATAGTCTTTCTACACTCAAAGTCAACTGATTAGTAACCTTTATAATATCTGCAAAATCTTTTTTGTCATAAAATGTAACATAATTTTAGTAAGATGTTGCTTACATTTTCAATCATGGGGATTAGGAAAAACTAATGGCGCAGTTTGGGAGAGCATTCGTTCATAATATTCAAGAAGATGTTACTTGACATGGACACTATCCTTGCTTTTTCATTGAGTTCCACTTTCTAGAGGCACTATTTTAATGGTACTTTCTATAATGGAATTGTCCCCACCTCAGAATCTATTGAAATTTGGTATCTGCCATGTAGGCTTCTGCAGACATATTTAATGACTTAAAAAAAAAAATTCTACCTAGAACTCTGGCTTGAATGATTCTTTGTTGCTTCCCTGGACAAGTGTACAGGGCACTTCAAGTGTTCTTTTAGTAAAAGGCAGACTTTCCAAAGTCCTTACTACAAATAAGCATCTAAATTTACCTTGTGCAGAAAAGGATCTTTTCTAACTCTGCTTATACACTGAACTCCAACCTCATTTCCATTCATTTGTAGGACCAAAGTACACCTAAACAAAACACTTATGAAGGCAGAGTCATTGATTTTCCCTGAAGATTCTGTGAGTGAATAAATGAATTTACACATTTGCACATTGGTGGGAAGGCCCTGGTCATGGACACTGAGTTCTTAAGACTCCTCAAATGAAGAAGTTAATGAAGCTCCTTTCCTGACAGCAATATGCTATGATATACACAAATTGAGCTTAGTTAAGATTAAGACAATCTTTGTCAACAGCCATTTGCCATGTGTTCTATAAAAGTTTCTCCCAGGTTTGTTTCTTCTCTTTGCTTTCTTGTATTCAAATTACAGTGCTGCCTGGATCAAGGCATATTTGTATGCACATCATGATCTGACATTTCACTGTGTTAGTGCTATTACTGAAGTAATACAGTTAACACTTTACTAGAGAAACTCCAGAGTATGATTATGTATTCAATTGTTCTAAGAGAACTTGAAAAATAACATAGCTTTATGTGTTCTCATATGTCCTGTTATTTCAAGAACAGGAAAAACTTATTGATGGTGGTAGAAATCAAGTAAAGGTTTCAAACAAGGAGGCAGAAGTGGATCTTGACTAAACCTGAGTATGAAGGAACATTCTTGGGTAAAATATTCTATACAGTGATCTGGGTAGTTGCAAATGTCAACAAGCTTCAAGCAGTGAGTTAAGATTTGTACCCTTTACTGACCGAATGTACCTTACACTCTATTAAAAATCATAACAAGATAAAATGTGAAATAAGACTAAAATGGTACCTTTCATTTAATACTATTAGTTAGGTATGCAATAAGTTGATATGGCTTATTGCTTTTCCACATTGCATGTATAAATGTCCACTTTAACATTTTATTCCTATTATTGTATTCCCTAATTTTTGTTGAAATTACTATACAAAAGAAAGAAATCTTTTAAGACATGGTTTTGTAAAATTCATATTTAGTTCCTGGCAAATTATTTACTATTTAACAATAAATATTAATTCAGAACATGGTGGGAAAACACAAAGCCATTCATTATTTGGAGTAAGGATAAAATTCATTCTTTCAGATTTTAAAGAAGAAATAGTTAAGTATAGAAAAACTTATAAGGCACAAAATGAGTTTCTCAAGAAAGGTTCATGCAAAGGTACCTACCTTTGATTCTGATCTCAACTAAATTACGTTTCCTTCTTCTTTCTGTTAGTACAGACTAAAGAATCAAATTTTAAAACAATATACTGCAGAAATTTATTTTTAAATTTATGAACTTCCTTCTGTCAATATTTAAAATTATCCTATAGCTACACTATGTCACTTTCAAATAAAATCAACAGGTACTCAGTCATTCTGAAGCTAGAGGCAAAAATTCAAATAGAAAATAACTAACTTTAGTTTTCTCATTTTAAGAAGTTAGATGTTCTCATAAGGAAAGTAGTTTGATATCTCTATAAATTTTTACAGGTTCATTTGGATGAACATTTTCTATATGACCTAGATATTGTAGTAATCCTTGACTTTTAGTCAAATTCTCTCAAGAAGCAAATCGCTATTAATGCATCACCCTCAACAATGAACATTTTTTAAAACTTTCACAGGATAGGAAAAAATTATTGGTAAAATAATACAAATTTCTAATTATAAGAGCTTTGAATAATTTTCTGTGGATACACCATATCTTAGGTAGAAATATCTGGTTTGCCAGAATTACAACTAATCAGAAATCTCCACTGACAGAAAATTTTAAAGTTTAGAAGTAAGATCTTCCTGATTATCAAAGGAATGCCAAAAGCAGAGTCTGAGAAGACAAAAATAAATTAGTCACTCTGCCGTCACAGTTAACATATGTAGGAGGGAAAGCAAGGTGTCAGGAAATATTGTTTAGAAAGAGGAAACCAAACGAAGAAAACCACCTTTTGTAATTTAAGGAATGCTGTAGTGACGTTGTTGTTTTATTCCTGCTCTCCTAATTACTCCAATAGCTCTTTTCAGACCTGAGTTTTGGTTTACAAACACCAAAGCATGTGGATATCAATATGATGGCATAACTGTGAGGAACAATGAGCAGTCATAACCTGCACTGCAGCAATTGAGAATGGGACATGAGAGTGAAGAGCAAGCTTTGTAAGTTTCCTTTTGTCTCTGCTTTATTTTGAATTATCTTAATCTTTAAAGTTTACCTAGTTTGTAAATAGGACAAGCAAAGATGAAATCTTCATGTGTTTTACTAAAGTATTCTTGAAAATTCTATCAGCATCTCAACACGTATTTATGGATGATGATAGATGAGTTATTATTCCTTGAAAAACTGAATTTTAAAAACCTATTGCATGAGGAACTGGTTAAAACAGGAATATCTGACGCCAAGAAATTTGAGTCTCTCATTAATCCTCTATCTTTTAATAAATGATAGAAACACCAGGGGGCCCCAGAAGGCACCCTCCCTTCCCCGCTGCTCTTACAGTTCGGTGGAATTGTTCCCTGTGGTGGTGTTCCACAAAACACAGAATAATTCATCCTCCTGTGCTGACTGTGAGCTCCTCATTTTAAAGAAATGCATTGATTTTTTCTTAAATTTCTTTGAAGCTGATTGAATTATCCCTTAATCAGCATTTTTTTCACCCTTAACATAATTACTACCCATCTATGTGCAAGAAACTTCATTCTTAATTACTTGGGAAGAAAACTGTAGCAAAAGGCATACTTATGATGGGCTGAATGACAGAAAACGAAATGATGCAAAGCTTAGAATCTATCATATTTTGAGGGAAGTTGGGTTATATAGTTAAGACTTCATTCCCCTGAAATATGTTATTTTATGGAACTCATAATTGTCAGGATGTAATTATATATATCTTTACATGGACCCATGTATAATCAGATAGTACCTCAGAAGAGTTTATAAAGGAGTCAGAATTATGTTGGATTAAATATCCATACAAATTTCCTCTGTGAATGTTGACCTCCACTTTATTACTTCTAAAACTAAATATTTGAAAAATTTTTTCCCAGTGTTTATAGATTCTGTCACTGATTCTATTACCAAACTAATTCTGTGTGTTTGCAGGGACTGCTGTAACAAAATAGCACAAACTGAGCAGCTTAAACTACTTCAATTCGCCATCTTATATTTTTATAGGCTAGAAGTTTGAGAATAAAATTTTAGCAAGACCATTCCCCTCTGAAGGCTCTAGGAGGACCTGGTTCATCCCTTTCTCCTGACTTGAGAGTTTGGTTCTTTGATGCCTATTTGCTTGTGGTGGCACAATTTCCATCTTTGCACGGCATGATCCTTGTGTGATTGTCCAAATTTGTCCTCTCTACGAGGTCAACAGTCATAACAGAATTGCAGTTTCTCCTATACCAGTATGGTGTCATCTTACTAATTACAATGACCCTATTGACAACTAAAAATAGATTACATATGCGAAGCTGAAGAATAGATTACATAAATTTGAGAAGACTCAATTCACTCATAATAGTACTATACATGTTACTTCCTTATTTCCTTCAGCATCTTACAAAATATTTTTTTATTTGAAACTAAGGAAACAAAACAAAACAATAACAACAACAAAAACTTGCCATCAAATTTGAAGACATGTTTCTTTGTAAATTGTGTGTGAATCCTGTGTGACTTAAGATATTATCATATTATACAAACAAAATTGAATTTAAAGTGGCTGTTACTGCTGGGCAAGGTGGTGCATGCCTGTAATCCCAGTGGTTCGGGAGGCTGAGGCAGGAGGATCACGAGTTCAAAGCCAGCCTCAGCAAAAGTGAGACTCTAAGCAACTCAGTGAGACTCTGTGTCTAAATAAAAATACAAAAGAGGACTGGGGATGTGGTTCTGAGGTTGAGTGCCCCTAAGTTCAATCTCTGGTAGCCCCCAAAATAAAAAAAATAATAAAATAAAATAAAATAAAGCGGCTATTACTTTTAACTGATTGATGATGGGATAATGCAATTAAGAGCTTTAAACATTACCTAAAATCCATAAAAATCACTATAAAATGAACACAAAGCTAAATGTTTCATCTTCAGGTAAACTTCTGCAAAACTCTATCATTCACTTCAAAGAGAAAGCATTATTTCTGATAATAGAGATGATGAATAGATCTTCAATTGTGCATTCCTGACTTGATGCTTTTCATTCTCAAGATATATGTTTTATTGTATTTTTTTCTGCTAAAACTCACCTCACCAGGGTATTTCCTTTGACAAACAAAGAGCAAACTTTCACACAGAGGAAAAACTATTTTTTTTTTTTCTTTTTACCCACAACAAAAAGTTAGATCCTGCTGAGTTTCTCCTCAGGCTTCTATAAAAATTCACAGGTGAAGTTCTGCCACCTTAATAAGAAAACTAAAACAGCTTTGATCAGCTAAGCAGAAATAAGTTTTATTCCAAGCACATTAAAATATACAAAGAAATCACAGTATAAGCACTGCTTTTGGCCTTTGCTTCCTTGTATATTGTTACAACAAAACTTTGAAATAAACTTAAAAATACTTTCTAACTTAAAAGTATCATTTAAAACAGTTTCACGCTAGGTATGGGAATTAGTTTGATTTCCTGCTATGTAATCACCCTGACCTCTATTTCTTTATTTGAGAAATTATTGAGAAGTAATAGCATGTTTAATCAAAAAATCATGTCTATAATTTAAAAATAGATAGTCATGAATTATATAATGTAAAGACATATTTAAGTTGTTCAAATTGGTATAGTAGTCATAAAAATATTTCCAACTTTTAAAATGTCTCTGGCTGTAATCTCTTCCTTTTCCTAAAATTGCAATTTTTTTTTAAAGAAAATCTAATAGCTGTTACTATTCTGATTAAAAATGTGATACTTCAGTTAATATCATTTGGAATCTGGAGAAATTTGGAAAGAATTTAGAGGTGCATATGTAATTCCATAAATAAGGCCCACAACTAAGTTACCAAATATAAAGTTAATCCTGTATGCATATATGCATTGCATATATATTCAAAATTAAGATCTCATTTTCTAAATAGTATCTGTTGCTTTACTCCTGTGTTTAGTCTGTTTTGAACAGTTGCCGACTTTAGGATATGACTACATGATTTTAGAAATGACATGACTACATGTAAATGCAAAACAAGTGGTTAAAACATTGTTTTTTTTCTATTGGACTGCTTCATGTTTTAAAATTTTCTCTGGATCATGACTAAATCTATTAAAATAGTCTTGCTATATGTTTGAATAAATTTGAATTTCACCAAAATTTGGCCTCTAAATTAGCAAAATTCTAATCAATTTTTCAAACTCTTAATGCATTTAGAAGTTATTACATAATCTTTAAGCATCCAAGTCAATTTTCTCTTCCAAAATAATGTTGTATATAAGAATTATATATGAGACTTTAGAAAAAATGCAAAATGGATGATTCATCTTGGTTTAATTGTGAAATATTTCCACAACATCTGAGATTAACAGTAAGATAGTTATTAATTATATCTACTTATTCTTATGTAAATTATCTGCAGCTGTTATTATCTTTATTTTTCTATTGAAATATTTTTATCACTCTGTAAAGACATCACTGTCAAGTTATGGCTTTTACAAATATGTTCCTCTTATGTCAGTCTTCTTTTTCTTTTGTGGGGAGGCAAATTCAGGAGCAAGGTATTGTTACATCTTATGTAATAAAACATGTCAGTATGATCTCACTAAGTTTTCAATGTTTTATGTTAAAATATTCCCCTGTTGAAATTGCTAGTTAAATATTCCCGTATTTTCAATTATCATTTTTGTCCCCAGTACTGGGGCATTTTACCCTGACCTACATCCCCAGTTCTTTTTAGTGTTCACTTTAAAATAGGGTCTCTAAATTGCTTAGGGTCTCCTAAAGTTGCTGATGCTGGCTTTGAATTTGTAATTCTCCTGCTTCAGTCTCTTGAGCTACTGGATCATAGATATGCTCCACTGTGCCCAACTAAATTAAAACTGATGTTCCACAGAAATTATTTTTTGTAAATGTTGTTTTGTGGCTATTTTTATTAATTATGTTTTCTTTTGGAAGAATGGTGTCATTTCATACTTTAGGAAGTATGTGACTTATTAACTTATTAAGATATTTTTACTTTCATGGGTGTGAGTTTATGTGCATTTATATTTTTTAAAAATGGTTGATGCATTTTACTAAATGTATGTTACTGTTTATTAAGAAAACACTTTCTTAACACATCTTTCCAAGCAGTCTTATAAAACGTTTTAATAAAATTCTGCTTTTATCAAAGCATATGTACATCTGTTCCATTTATGAACTATTATATAACTAATATTTCATGGAATACAGTATTGTAAAACAATCCTTTCAGATCACGTGATTCAGAAATTTGTCTGGGTACACCAGGTATTGTTTGCCTTTGCTCCACAACATCTGGGACCTCAATTGGTAAACTTAAAAACGGAGAGAGACTCAATGTGTTGAAGACATACTCTCTCCATATGTCCTGAGTTTTCTCTAAGATGTGACAACTTCTTTAAAAGGTGAGCATCCCAAGAGAGAAGGCTTAGTAGAAGTCCCATCAAATTACAATGTTGCCTCATAAATCAGTCCTGTCAGCCACAAAGTTACTAAGGTCGTGTTAAGGAGAGGATCATAGGATTCCATCTTTATATTGGAGGAATTTCAAGTAATGTATATATACGCATCTTTAAAACTGCCACAATTATCAAGGTACTTTCTATAGTATACCTTTTTGTCAACCAATATCATGATGATAACTGTTCATTACAGGAAGTTCTTGAACAGGATGTCTGAAAAATCAAGTGGCTTCACCTTTGCTTCAGGAGATACTTGTAAATCAATTTATATGGGCAAACACCCTATTTATCTGAACATATTAGATGACATATTAAGAAAGTAGTCTTCACATCAGGACAGACAGCCAGCTTATCAGTATCCTACTTTTTCTTATGAATACTTATCCATTAGCCTTATTTCACCAGTCTTAAATTTATATTACTATCTCAGAAACTTTACCCAGTTGCAATCAGTATTCTCATTTCAAAAGACCCTTTGTAAGCAACTTGTTTTCAGAACCCAAATCTGTTAAGTATCATCCATAAAATTTCCCTCATTAGTCACTAATAAGATAGTGTGTAGTTATCCTTGGTAGATTAAGTTTAATACATTTAGTTTATTGGACCAACAGGTTATTCTCATCATCTTTGTGACCAGGTCAATAGTTGACAATCCTGAAAGATGAACAGAAATTCTTTGGAGAATCCTTATCACACAGCTAAAGAAAATTAACTCTGATTCGCTGGTCTACTTTAAGGATTCTTGAGTTTCTAGTTTGGAAGAGTTTCCAGAACAATGATGAGGAAGCTCCATATTAGGTGTAATTATGATTTCATTCCACCAAGTTTACTTTTTGTCTTAGGAATAAGGATTCCTATTTTTAAGAATCATTTTTCACTTTGCATTTTAATAATACTACTCTTTGTCTCATTGATGGTCCTTATAATATAAGGAGACATTCAGAAAAAGAAGACAGTTTCACATTTAATTATTCTTTCTTTTAATTTGATTTGAAAGGTAAAAAAAAGTAAGATTTTATTGGATTGCTGTCACTTGCCAGATTTGTTTTGGGTCATTTATAAAAAAATTTTTGAGAATTCCCACAATTTTGTTTTGTGTCCCTGGGAACTGAATTATTTAATTTCACCTAGAAGATCTGTAGGTTTCAGCTGGTTGTCAGTTGAAGATTATGTGTGACTAGATTCTGGAAATCCAAGGTGAGGCAAACATTCTTCTTATGGCATTGACTGTTCTGATGAAATTCTCCGAATGTGTGTGTCTTCTAAGCCAGAGATCTATGTCTTTGAGATTTTAATCCATGTATATATCTGACTAATTAGAATAATAACTTTTTTTTTGGAACCAGGTTTTTAACTCAATGGTACTTAAATGCATCCTCAGCCTGTGTTTATTCTATTTTATGTTATATTTTATTTTATTTCGAGATAGCATCTCTGCAAGCTTAGGGTCTCCCTCAGTTGCTGAGACTGGCTTTGAACTTGTGATCCTCCTGACTCAGCCTTCTCAGATGCTGGGATTACAGGCATTCACCACTGTAACCTGCTCATTTTGGTAAATTTTGGACATGAAAAAAAATATTAATCATGTGAGAATTTATTTCAGTCAAACAAAAAGACACATTAAAGAGGTATTTTTTTTTTCTGTCTAAATGAAAGATCACTTGCTTTATCTAGTAGACTTTCATTTATTTTTGTACCACTCAGATTATTTGTTACAATTATTGTATGGCTTGAAGGAATTCCCAGTGTCCCAAGTTATCTTTTAAAGTGATTTATCATTTCTTTCTCTTGTGTGTGTTTCTATTTCAAAATGTATTTTCCTGCATCAACACTTCCTCCCCTGCTTGCAGAAGTGATATAATTAGTCTTTTGTAATTTAGTACTTACTGGTTGCACTCTTCCTCAACTTCTCCTTTATGTTCTCCTCCCATTTCTTTTCTCCTCTGGGAACATTTGCATACAAACTAAGAAAACACAAAACACGTTCTATTACTATGTATATGTAGTACCACGTGCTTATGCTGGATAAACAGTATATAATTCCAAAAGGAAATTAAAAAAATAAACAGGGAATGGTTATTTTCTCTTACAAATATTTTTTATTTGTTTGTTTGTGTGTTCTTTTCCTCCCCATTTGCCAAAATTAAAATTCAGGAAAAGAAAAGGAACTAAATTCAACTGTGAGTTGGAGTAATGGTCTTGATTTCTAAGTTTAGGATAAAAAGCAGACAGATTGACATGTTTTTCATTCTTTAAAATTGTGTGCATATATATACACTTTTCTAAGTTATTCTAAGAAGTTTTCTATATTATTCTTGTAAGTAAGTGGGTCACTGGGAACATATAGAGATTTCGTTGAATTTTTAAACCAAAACTGTATTTCTCCCAAATATTACCACTACTTAAATATAATGCATGTACATTGGTTTTAATTCAAGATTTTAGTTTATCTTCTTACAATTTGAAAATTTAAAAATTTTGCTAAACGTCTCCTATAGACTAGGATTTTGTCATTATTCTACAAATTACTATATAAAAATGTATAAAATATGATTAAATAAACTATAATCATGTGGGATTTTTTAAATTAATTTTGTGAATTCTACAATACCACAAAACATTTCTGGAACTTGAGTCAACTTTACAATCTTAATAAATATTAAAACAAATGATTAATAATAACAGATGAATGACTGAAGATTTTCTTTTGCTCTAAAAACAAATATTTTTAACACAGAATTTTTTTAGAGTTGGAAACCATGTACCAGAATGGATAAAAATAAAGATATATGCAGACTTTCAAAATCTGATTATTTATTTTTAATAATGGTATCTTATTTGTAAAAAAAAGAATGTTCATCACAACCATAAGGAAAGAAAAAAAATATTAAAGAGATAATTCCTAACATCTATTTAAGTTGTTGCAAACTGTAAATGATGTCTTTCTTAAACATAAAGAAGCAAAACCACTAAGGAGGCTAACCATTAAACTTTAAGGGAAAAAAAAAAAATAGGAAAGGAAAAAGAAAGAACACCCAATCAGTTATATTCATATGGTAGACAACTAAAAGGAAACAACACAGTGGCAAGTAGAAAAATATAACATTAAAAGAGCTATAGAATTAAAAAAAAAGAGCTATAGCAGAATTGTCATAAAAAAAAGTACAGGGAAAAACTACTAACTTTAAAACTGGGTAAGAAATGAAAACTAACACTGACCAAAAACAAAGAAACAAGCAAACAAAAACCCCTGAGAGTTCATTAACAGTAGTCCTATGTTATGAACAAACTGAAAAGTAGTATTACTGTCTAGGTTTGCTGCAAAGAGTTGAAGAAAAGGACACAAAGATAGCAAGCAAGAAGTAGGTTTATTGCAAAAGCAACAGAGATACAGAGATAGACTTCTCCAAAGAGATGGGGCCCCAGAGATGAGAATCCATTGAGGAAGTTTTGACTTATTCTTTGTGTGTGTGTGTGTGTGTGTGTGTGTGTGTGTGTGTGCGTGTGTTAAATATATTTTTATTGAGTGAATGAAATTAATAAATGACTTAAAGTTCTTTTAATGGTTCCTGGAATTCCTTCTTTTCCTTATATCCTCCTCTGTCCATGCTCTCCTCACTATGATTGATTGGTGCCCTCTCTGTCCACACGTCTGTTTTTATTTTTCTATTAGGATTCCCCTGCTTAGGAGCACAAGTACAGAAGTGTCTCTCTGATTGGGTTTCCGTGCTTGTCCACCAGCACTTTTGTCAGGCAGGACGTTGACCTCATCAGAAGACCCTCTCCGCATTCCTTTGTCCTGGCTCTGCTCAGGACCTCCTCAAATGCCATCTTGCCATGGTGGCCTAAGCCCTTCTACATCTCCCTCAGTAGTTTCTAACATGGGCTCATAAATCCTTTGTGAATTTCCTGGGTTGTGGAAACATCTTTTACTCTCAAGAAACAACTTTCTTTTTAGGCTTCTGCAAGAGAAGGTGGACGTTTTAGCCTCAGGCACTGATGTCTAGGAAAGGGGAGTTGCTGAGGGTAGAATTGCTCACAAAGGAACAGTGACTTACTCTATCGCTTGTATGTACTAAAGTGTCCATGAACATTCAAATGAACAGGGTTCAGAAAGCTTCCAAATTGCTGAACAAACAGCGGCACCTGAAAGGTAGTTCACATGGAGAGGGGATGGAATCGTCATGTCCCTTCCCATACTCCATGCTCTATGTCCTCATTGGGCTGATTATCTGCATTATCTATAAAATCCCATATTAATGTAATAAACTAATAAATGTTTTTCACCAAGTTCTGTGAGCCATCCTACCAAATAAATGCAACCCAAGGAGGAAGTAGTAGGAACTCTAATTCACAGAGTCAGTAAGTAATGTGAGTAACAACCCGTGACTGACATCTAAAGTGGTGGTAGTTTTAAGGGACTAAGCCCTTAACCTGTGAGATTGATGCTATATCCAGGTAGATAGTGTCAGAATTGGACTGAATTAGAAGATATGCAACTGATGTCTGCTTATTACTTGGTATGTGAGGGAACTCCCTCCTGCCCCCACTCCTATCTGTACCCCCTGCTCCTATAACTAGTGTCAGAAGTGAGTGGTGCAAGAGTGGGAAAAACAGTTGACTTTTCTGAATCAATTACATAAAGCAAAAATTTTATCAAAATAAAGAGAGATATGGATAGCTTCCACAACTGCACTTGGATATTTTAATTCTCTCCTCTCAATAAGGAATACAATAGATATACAGAAAATCAGGAAGGATATAGAATACCTGAATATCATTATTAACCTACTTAGCTGCATAAGTGATTTTAGAATATTTAACACATTACCAGCATAATGCACATTATTTTATGTGCACAAGATATATTTACCAAGATAGATCATATTCTGACCAATAAAACAAAAAATAATACATTGAAAGTATTAAAATCTTACAAAATATGCTCAAAGACAAAAATTGGATTAAATCATAAATTAATAACAGAAAAGTCAGTGGAAAATTTCCAACAATTTGGAAAGTAAGCCATACATTTTTCAAAGTATATATATATAAAGTATATATTTATATATATATATAAAGTATATATATATACTTTACTATTTATAAGGAAAAATGTAAAGTATACTTTAATACTAAAGTATATATATATACTTTATATATATATATTATATATATATACTTTACTATTTATAAGGAAAAATGACATCTTTATGAAACAGTGGAAGTAGTCTTTTTCCATTGGAGAAAAAAGTGTTAAGTGGACAGCTGGCCTAAATATGTAATAATAAATCCCACCATTATGTACAATTATACTGCACCAATAAACAGTTATGGAAAATAATAATAACAAAATTTTCCATCAAAAAGTTTACATTAAAATAAGAAACAAAGTTTTAAAACCAAAATTTTTAGAAAGAAAGGTCAATCTACTTGACACATCATAAATTTAAAAGTTTGCATGAACTTAGCAATAAGAAGGCATCTGGTCTTTTGATAACAGAAAGATTATTCATTAGAAATTCCAAAAAGTAAGTTCTAGACAAAATATCAATTGCTTATTTGAAATCCATCAAAAACATTTCAAATTCTTAATCTGTTTTGCTTGTTACACAAAAAACATTTTTATCCTGAAAATTACTAGATGGATAGGTTAGTAATATGAGTTGGTTCATGTTTATGAAATCACAATATATTAAATGTTTTTGTCATGTACAATTGGTTGCCCCTGTAATAATCCTATGCCTTTTAAGCAAATGTCCTATTTTATCTCTAAGTGTATTAAGGGAGAATAAAAATTGATTATACATTCAGACTCCTTTGCATTGCTGCTTAACTATACAACTGAAATCTGATAAATAACATATAAGCAAAATTATCCTGGATGGAACTTCTTAGATAGTTTTCTTTTTTCATATTAAAGTGCATGTGCACTCGGGCACAGACACACAGTTAACAAATAAGTCTTAAGTAACTTGCTCTTCCATTTCCTACCTGCCTGGTATCTATGTGAGGTGTAGCACCTATCTTACTGGCTAAAAGAAAAAGCCACTGAAGATTGCAAAAAAATAGAAAAGTAAAATGAACATCATTTGCTGAGAACAATATGGAACCCATCAGTTATGCATGGAACTTTCCAGGTGTGCTATTATGGTTACAGAAAAAAGAAAGAAAAGAAAAGAAAAGGGAAGGGAAGGGAAGGGGAAAGGAAAGGAAAGGAAAGGAAAGGGAAAGAAAAGAAAAGAAAAGAAAAGAAAAGAAAAGAAAAGGAAAAGAAAAAAAAAAAAAAAACCTTAGGTATTTAGCTCAGATTTACATTGGAATACGTCAAAATACAGTCCTAATGAGTAAAAATGTTTTTAAAGAACAAATTTAGAATTGGTTTATATTTAAAGCATCTGGAACTTAATCATAGACAGATAAGAGATTCTTGACCTTTATCATGAAAACCAATGGTACTGATGATCAATCTATCACTTTATGTATAAAATTGGAATCTTGTGGTAGGATATATTTTAAAGGGAGCTATGTTTCACATTTTGAAACTAGGAATTTGTTTCAGTTAACTTTTATGTCACTGTAACCAAAAGATCCAACAAGAACAACATAAAGAAGGAAAAATTTATTCTGGCTCATGGTTTCAGAGTTTCAATCCATGGTCAGTCAATTCCGTAGTTATGGGCCCAAAGTAAGGTAGAACATCATGGCAGAAGTCATGGCAACAGAAAGCAGCTCAGGAAGTGGTGACCAAAAAACAGAGAGAGTGGTAGAGAGAAAGAGCTCTGCTCACCATGGACAAAATATAAAGCCAAAGGCATATCCCTTGATCTACATCCTCCAGCCCCACCCTACCTGCCTACTTACCATCAGGTTAATCCACTGATTAAGTAATACCTCTCATAATCTAATCATTTTACCTCTGGTAATTTTGGCATTGTCTCACACATAAATTTTGGGAAACCTTATATCTAAACCATAACATTCTGCCCTCATCCCCAAAAGCTCATGCCCATCTCACAACAAAAAATATTTAGTCCATTCTCAAAAGTCCCCCAAATCTAATAATTCCAGCATTATTCAAAAGTCCAAGTCCAAAATTTCATCTGAAACTCAAGGCAAACTCTTAACTGTGAAAATAAGGATCAAAAGCCAGTTATATATATCCAATATATAATGGCACAGATTAAATATTTCCATTCCAAAAAGGAGGAAAAGAGATATGGAAATATGGAATGAAAACAAAACTAAACTAAAATCCAACTGGATAAACAAGTTCTGTAGCTTCAGGTCCAGCATCTTAGACATGCGACATCATGTTGTTCTCTCCAAACGCCTTCTGTAGCTCCACCCTACAGCCTTGATGACTGCAGCCAACATGGCCTCTCTCTTGACTTGGGTCTGCTCAATTCCTGCGGCTTTCCTCAGTAAATCTCTTAATCTCTAGGATTTCCACTGCAGCTTTAACTTCCTTCTAACATCTTCATGCACCACCCTTGAGGGGCAAACTTCAGGGCCTCCACCCCTGGTATATGTTGCCTAGTCTCCCAAGCCTTCTTTGGAAATGTCAGTGGAAGCGTCCATGACACCCCAATTCTGGCATTCTGCATTCCTGCAGAATCAGCTCCACGTGGTTGATGCCAAGTTCTGATGCCATCTTAAGCAGCAGGTAGGGCTCCTGGAACCCAATTGCAGCAGCCTCTGAGAGCCTGGACAGCTGAGCACACGGAAACAACTTGCTAGGCCTGTATAAGCATGTTGCCCTCATGGGCTCTTCTTAAAGGAATTTTTACTTTTACACACTTGAGACTGAGATGGGCGTGGTCTTGCCAATTCCTAAGATATCCTCAAACTATCTTTCCTATTGTCTTTATGCAAGTTTCTTTTAATTTAATTATATATATTATATATATATATATATATATAATATATATAATTTTTTGTACTGGGAATTGAACTGAACCCAGGGATGCTTAACCACCGAGCCATATCCCCAGCCCTTTTTGTATTTTATTTGGAAACAACGTGCTGAGTTGCTTAGGTCCTCACTGAGTTGCTGAAGGGCTTTGAACTCATGATCCTCCTACCTTGCCCTACCAATCTGCTGGAATTCAGGCATGCACCACCATGCCAAGCTGTGCAATGCACTTAATACCTTTACTGTGGCTGCAATGTCTTTAACAACCATAATTTCCTTAGTCCCTGTTTTACTCACAATAATTTTTTTCTGGACAAAGTACACATTTTTCAAATCTTTCAATCTTGTTTTCTGATCCTGATTATCATAGTAAACTTGTTTTAAAAGTTCCTGGCAATATCCCCGCCACTGGCTGAAAGTGTTGCTGCCCCAAATGGATTAATTAGTCCATCACCTTTAAATTTATCTTCACAAAATGTCTAAGAACCTAGGTAAAATCTACAAAATGTCTTTGCCAGAACACAACACAAATGGCCTCTAGTGCACTTTCCAATCAAGACCTCCTTTTCCTTAGAAACCTCATGATCACTGTCTTTACTGCCCACAAGCCTATCAGCATTCTGGGTTTCTGAGTTCCCAAAAAAATCCTTCATTAAGTACCACTTAAAACACTGTAAAACTTTTCCCACTTCCATCTCTAAACTTTAAAAAATTTATTCTACATATCAGCTCCAAAGGCTTTAGAACCACAACAATGACTGCATTTCAATTTCTTTTTTAGAAGGCTCTTTCATCAGTGCCACCAAAAGACCCTAGAAGAACAGCAGAGTGGAGGAGAAATTTATTTTGGCTCATAATTTCAGAGGTTCAGTCCATGATTGACTATCTTCAGAGCTCTGTACCCAAGATAAGGTAGAACATCAATGTGGAAGGTGTGATAGAGAAAAGCAGCTCAAGAGATGGTGGCTAGGAAGCAGAGGGAGAGAAAGTAGTATTAAAAAAAAACTGATTTTATAGAGGATAAAATAAAATGTTGTTGGGGTCTTTAGCCCCCTTGCTCTTCTCGACCAGCGGCAAGGAAGGAAGCACTCCCCAACAAGGCCAGACTGGGAAAGGTAGGGCCGACTGACTAAACGCACCCAGCCCTCCGGGTGGAGGACAATCAGAAGCCTCAGGGAGACCAGTCACAGCAGGAACTCATTTATTGAGGAAGTTACACATCTTTTATGTAGGGTGAAGTCTAGGCGGGAACCAATCAGCTTAAAGGTGAGAGTCCCATAGGACTATATGGCAAACACAAGCTGATAACATTTGCGGAACTGTTGTTGACCAATCCCTGAGGTGGATTGATTTATCTTCATTAACCTTTTTTTTTTTTTTTAATTTATTTTTATTGTAAACAAATGGGATATATGTTGTTTCTGTTTAGACATGGAGTAACAGCATACCATTTGCATATTCATACATTTACATAGAGTAATGATATCTGATTCATTCCTTTATTTATTTCCTCCCCCCACCACTCCCACCTCTAATTTCCCCGTATACAGACCCTCCTTCCTCCATTTGTGCCCCCCTCCCACCCCCCATTATGTGTCATCATCTGATTATCAGTGAGATCATTCACCTTTTGGATTTTTGAGATTGGCTTATCTCACTTAACATGATATTCTCCAATTTCATCCATTTGCCTGCAAATGCCATAATTTTATTATTCTTTATAGGTGAGTAATATTCCATTGTATATGTGTACCACAGTTTCTTTATCCATTCATCAATTGAAGGACATCTAGGTTGGTTCCACAGTCTGGCTATTGTGAATTGAGCAGCTATGAACATTGATGTGGCTGTATCTCTGTAGTATGCTGATTTTAAGTCCTTTGAGTATAGGCCGAGGAGTGGGACAGCTGGGTCAAATGATAGGTCCATTCCAAGTTTACTAAGGAATCTCCACACTGCTTTCCAGAGTGGCTGCACTAATTTGCAGCCCTACCAGCAATGTATGAGTGTACATTTTTCCCCACATCCTCGGAGACACCTATTGTTGCTTGTATTCTTGATAATCGCCATTCTAATTGGGGTGAGATGGAATCTTAGTGTAGTTTTGATTTGTATTTCTCTTATTACTAGAGATGTTGAACATTTTTTCATTTGTTTGTTGATTGCTTGTAGATCTTCTTTTGTGAAGTGTCTATTCATATGCTTAGCCCATTTGTTGACTGGGTTATTTGTATTCTTCATGTTGAGTTTTTTGAGTTATTTATATATTCTGGAAATTAGTGCTCTATCTGAAGTATGAGTGGCAAAGATATTTTCCCACTCTATAGGCTCTCTCTTCGCATTGCTGATAGTTTCCTTTGCTGAGAGAAAGCTATTTAGTTTGAATCTATCCCAGTTATTGATTCTTGCTTTTATTTCTTGTGCTATGGGAGTTCTGTTAAGGAAGTCTGATCCTAAGTCAACAAGGTGAAGATTTGGACCTACTTTTTCTTCTACAAGATGCAGGGTTTCTGGTCTGATTTCAAGGTACTTGATCCATTGTGAGTGGAGTTTTGTGCAGGGTGAGAGATGGGGGTTTAGTTTCATTCTGCTGCATTTCCAGTTTTCCCAGCACCATTTGTTGAAGAGGCTATCTTTTCTCCATTGCATATTTTTGGCACCTTTGTCTAGTATGAGAAAATTGTATTTATTTGGGCTTGTATCCATATGTTCTATTCTGTACCATTAATCTACCTATTTTGGTGCCAATACCATGCTGTTTTTGTTACTATTGCTTTGTAGTATAGTTGAAGATCTGGTATTGCGATACCCCCTGCTTCGTTCTTTCTGCTAAGGATTGCTTTAGCTATTCTGGGTTTCTTATTCTTCCAGATGAATTTCATGATTGCTTGCTCTATTTCTGTAAGGTATGTCATTGGGATTTTAATTGGGAATTGCATTGAATCTGTATAGCACTTTTGATAGTATGGCCATTTTGACAATATTAATTCTGCCTTTTCAAGAATATGGGAGATCTTTCCATCTTCTAAGGTCTTCCTCAATTTCTTTCTTCAATGTTTTGTAGATTTCATTGTAGACATCTTTTACCTCTTTGGTTAGATTGATTCCCAAGTATTTTTTTTTTTTTTGAGGCTATTGCAAATGGAGTTGTTTCCCTCATTTCCCTTTCAGCTGTTTCGTCGCTTGCATATAAAAATGCTTTAGATTTATGCGTGTTGATTTTATAGTCTGCTATTTTGAATTCATTGATGAAGTCTAGAAGTTTTATGAAGGAGGTATTTGAATCCTCTAAATATAGAATCATATCATCTACAAATAGTGACAGCTTAAGTTCCTCTTTTCCTATTTGTATCCCTTTAATTTCTTTAGTCTGCCTAATTGCTCTGGCTAGAGTATCGAGGACAGTATTGAATAGAATTGGTGAAAGAGGACATCCCTATCTCATTCCCATTTTTAAAGGGAATGGTTTCAGTTTTTCTCCATTAAGAATGATGTTGGCATTGGGCTTAGCATAAATAGCCTTTACAATGTTCAGGTATGTTCCTACTATCCCTATTTTTTCTAGTGTTTTGAGCATGAAGGGGTGTTGTATTTTGTCAAACACTTTTTCTGCGTCAATTGAAATAACCATATGATTCTTATCCATAAGTCTATTGACATGATGGATTATGTTTATTGATTAACGAATGTTGAACCATCCTTGCATTCCAGGAATGAACCCCACTTGATCGTGGTGCACAATTTTCTTAATATGTTTTTGGATACGGTTTGCAAATATTTTGTTAAGGATCTTTGCATCTATATTCATCAAGGATACTGGTCTAAAATTTTCTTTCCTTGATGTGTCTTTTCCTGGTTTGGGTATGAGGGTGATATTGGCTTCATAAAATGAGTTCGGTAGGATACCCTCCTTTTCTATTTCCTGGAATACTTTGAGAAGTATTGGAATGAGTTCTTCTTTGAAGGTCTTGTAGAACTCGGGTGAGAATCCATCTGGTCCTGGGCTTTTCTTGGATGGTGGATTTTTAATGGCTTCTTCTATTTCATTGCTTGATATTGATCTGTTTAAATTGTCTATGTCCTCCTGGTTCAATTTGGGAGGAGCATATGTCTCTAGAAATTTGTCAATGTCTTTGGTAGTTTCTATTATGTTGGAATACAGATTTGCAAAGTAGCTTCTCATTATGTTCTGTATCTCAGTGGTGTCTGTCATGATATTTCCTTTTGCACCATGTATTTTAGTAATTTGAGTCTTCTCTCTCCTTCTCTTTGTTAGTGTGGCTAAGGGTTTGTCTATTTTGTTTACTTTCTCAAAGAACCAACTTTTTGTTTTGTCAATTTTTTGAATAGTTTCTTTTGTTTCAATTTCATTGATTTCAGCTCTGATTTTAATTATTTCCTGTCTTCAACTACTTTTGCTGTTCTTCTGTTCTTTCTCTAGGGCTTTGAGCTGTAATGTTAGGTCATTTCGTTGTTGACTTTTCATTCTTTTCTGGAATGCACTCCATGCAATGAATTTTCCTCTTAGTACCGCTTTCATAGTGTTTCAGAGATTTTGATATACTGTATCGTCGTTCTCATTGACCTCTAAGAATTTTTTAATCTCCTCCCTGATGTTTTTTGTTATCCATGTTTCATTCAATAGCATATTATTTAGTCTCCAGGTGTTGGAGTAATTTATGTTTTTTATTTTGTCATTGATTTCTACTCTCATTCCATTATGATCTGATGGAACACAAGGCAGTATCTCTATTTTTTGAATTTACTAAGGGTTGCTTTGTGGCATAACATATGGTCTATTTTTGAGAAGGTTCCATGTGCTGCTGAGAAGAATGTGAATCCACTCATTGATAGATGGAATATTCTATATATGTCTATTAAGTCTATTGTGTTATTGAGTTCTATGGTTTCTTTGGTTGGATTTTGTTTGGAAGATCTATCTAGTGGTGACAGCGGTGCATTAAAGTCACTCAGAATTATTGTGTTGTGGTCTATGTGATTCCTAAAATTGAGAAGGATTTGTTTGATGTACAGGGATGCACCATTGTTTGGGCCATAAATATTTACTATCGTTATGTCTTCCTGATTTATGGTTCCCTTAAACAGTATGAAATGTCCTTCTTTACCCTTTCTGACTTACTTTGGCCTGAAGTCCACTTTATCTGATATAAGGGTGGAAACTCCTGCTTTTTTACTGAGTCCATGTGCGTGGTAGGCTTTTTCCCATCCTTTCACCTTTACTCTGTGGCTGTCTTTTTCTATGAGATGAGTCTCTTGCAGGCAGCATATTGTTGGGTCTTTCTTTTTAATCCATTCTGCCAGTCTATGTCTTTGGATTGATGAGTTTAGGCCATTATTGTTCAGGGTTATTATTGAGATATGATTTGTATTCCCAGTCATTTGACTTATTTTTGGTTTTTAAATTGGCTTGGTTTCTCCTTTGAGTGGGGTTTTCTCTAAGGTAGTTCCTTCCTTTGCTGACCTACATTGTTGTTTTTCATTTCCTCCTCATGGAATATTTTGTTGAGAACATTCTGTAGTGCAGGCTTTCTATTTGTAATTTCTTTTAACTTTTGTTTATCATGGAAGGATTTTATTTCATCTTCAAATCTGAAGGTTAGTTTTGCTGGGTATATGATTCTTGGTTGGCAAACATGTTCTTTCAGAGCTTGAAATATGTTGGTCCAGGCCCTTCTAGCTTTTAGAGTCTGGGTTGAGTAGTCGGCTGCTATCCGTATTGGTCTCCCCCTATATGTAATCTGATGCTTTTCTCTTGCGGCCTTCAAAATCCTATCTTTATTTTGAATGATAGGCATTTTCATATAATGTGCCTTGGTGTGGATCTGTTGTGATTCTTTGCATTTGGTGTTCTGTAAGCCTCTTGTATTTGATTTTCCATTTCATTCTTTAGGTCTAGGAAATTTTCTGATATTATTTCATTGAATAGGTTGTTCATTCCTTTGGTTTGTATCTCTGTGCCTTCCTCAATCCCAATAATTCTTAAATTCGGTCTTTTCATGATGTCCTATAGTTCATGAAGATTCTGTTCATGATTTCTTACCATCTTCTCTGTTTGGGCAACTTTATTTTCAAGATTAAATCTTTTGTCTTCATTGTCTGAGATTCTGTCTTCCAAGTGGTGTAGTCTGTTGGTGATGCTTTCCATTGAGTTTTTTATTTGGTTTATTGTCTCCTTCATTTCAAGGATTTCTGTTTGTTTGTTTTTTTTTTTTTTTTTGAGAATCTCTATCTCTTTGTTGAAATGATCTTTTGCTTCCTACAGGTGCTCTTTCAGCTTATTGGTATTATCATTCATTGCCTGCATTTACTTTCTCATCTCATCCTTTGCTTCGCGAATCATCTTAATCATGTATAATCTGAAGTCTTTTCTGACATTTCTTCTAACATACTGCATTGGATTCTATTACTATAGAATCTAGATTTGTTTGGATCATTTTCTTCCCTTGTTTTTTCATGTTGTTCATGCATCTTCCCCTCTAGTAGTGTAGATCTGGGATATTGCAGATTTCCCTCTATAGGCTTATAGTGGCCCTATAGGTTTCCAAAACCCTTTCTTTAAGGGGAGATCAATATTAGCAGTGCCCAAATCAGACACTATGCCATCCTAGACCAAATAGCCTCTATGGGGACAATAACAAAATTGTCATAGTAAACAAAATGAGTTCAAATATTATCTTCGGTAAAACAAACAGGTTTGCAATAAGGTCTGCAGTTTCTAATGGAGGACAAAGAGGATGCAGACGGATGTATAATGTGACTGTTCATGGGATAAGAAAAGAATATACAGAAGTTCTAGAAAATAGAAAGTGTGAGAGTGTAATCAAAAGAAATTGGATGTTAGCGTGCAAAAAAGGGAGAAAGAGACTCTGAGGGAACAGGTAAACAAAAGGAAAAGAGAGCAAGAAAAGTAAAGAAATAAAAGCTTAAATTTTTGAAAAGGAGAAAAAAGAAAATCTACAGTATAACAGTCATATACTAATGAAACCTCTCAGTGTTCAATAGCCTGGTGCATGAGAGGTACCTGACAATGAGCTTCAAGCCTCCAGCAGGCATCGCAGGATGGGATTTGCTCCACCCAAAGATGGGAGCTAAGGCTTCCAGTATTATCCAAGATTATCACTCTGGCTTTGAAATGTGTTGGCAAATGCAGAGCTGCCGCTCAGGGGTGGACGTGGCCAGCTGGAGGTCCTGGAGACAGGATGCGGTTGGTCCGGCAGGGGTCCTGGAGGTCTGGTGTGTTTGGTGTGATTGTGGGATGCTGGAGGCCGGGTGCAGTCGGTCTGGGGTCCCGGTGATAGGTCGCAGTCAGTTGGTCTGGGGATCCTGGCGGCAGGGAGCAGTCAGTCAATGTGAGGGCCCCAGAGGCAGGGAGTGATCGGTTGGGCTGAGGTATCCTGGAGACGGAGCTCAGTCAGTCCGGCCAGGGGTCCCACGGAGCCTGACTGTTGTCTCAAAATGGCGGCAGCCACGTGTAATCAAACCTGCAGGTACTATAACAGTGAACTTCCAGGCAACAGCAGGCAGCTGGTGCTCCACTGGTGGTTGGAGATCAGTTTGCTGACTGTTGTCGGACGATTGGGAGGTGAACCTCGTGTGTTGAGTGATGGATAGGTGTAAGGCAGGCGATGGACAGGTGAAAGGCAGGCAAATGGTGGATGATAGATGCCTGACAGTGAGCAATCTGCACTCAAAAAAGGCGTCGATATGCTGGCAGACTGCAGGTGATCACAGTAGACAAATGGGGTAAACACCAGGGTATTGATAAGCAGCAAAAACTGCCTCACCGAGAAACAGATATCCTCTGCTTGAAACCAGTGTTATGGAGCAACAAGGAATGCAGCCTCCTTCTAGTCCGCCATCTTGGATCTCCCTCCATCATTAACTTTTGAAACCACCTTTGAGTGCTCGCCCACCAGGAAGTAAAGAGTTAGCCTGAGTTAGTTAAAGTGTCATTCGTCCCAACAAAATGTCAATCCAGAGTCAATTGCTTGACACTATCTGTAAATATTTTACCGTAATGTTACTGATACTTCCATGTAAAGTGAACAGATTAAACATTTCAGCAGTGAAATCTAAAAAATATACATTTAATTAATACTCCTAAATCTCATATTTACATGCTAATATGCAAGCGTATGATTTTTTCAAATTAATGAATATAAAATTTACTGTTGTGTCCTGTCATTTTCCATTGATCATTATTTTACACTTTTATATTTCCTGAGTAGGCACACCATTCTCCATCTGACCAAGAAGGTGGGACTAGTTTTCCCTTTTTCAACGTTTTTTTTTTAAATTTATTTTATTTTATTCTATTCTATTTTTTAATTGTGGTAAAATACACATAACATACAACTTACACATTAACCAGTTTTAAGTTACAGTTTCTAAGTTCAGTTTAAGTTCAATTTTAAGTTCAGTAGAGTATATTCACACTAACAAGCAACCAATCTCCAGAACTTCAATTGTAAAATTGAAACTCTATACCCATCATGTGGAGATTTTTTAAAATTTATTTTTATTGTAAACAAATGGGATACATGTTGTTTCAGTTTATACATGGAGTAACAGCATACCATTTGCATATTCATATATTTACATAGAGTAATGATGTTTGATTCCGTTATTTTTTCCTTCCCCCCCACCCCTCCCACCTCTCTTTTCCCTCTATACAGTCCCTCCTTCCTCCATTCTTATCCCCCTTCCACCCCCCCCCCCATTAAGTGTCATCATCTGCTTATCAGTGAGATCATTCCTTTTTTGGATTTTTGAGATTGGCTTATCTCACTTAACATGATATTCTCCAATTTCATCCATTTGCCTTGCAAATGCCATAATTTTATTATTCTTTATAGTTGAGTAATATTCCATTGTATATATATACCACAGTTTCTTTATCCATTCGTCAATTGAAGGATATCTAGGTTGGTTCCACAGTCTGGCTATTGTGAATTGAGCAGCAATGAACATTGATGTGGCTGTATCTCTGTAGTATGCTGATTTTAAGTCCTTTGGGTATAGGCCAAGGAGTGGGATATCTGGGTCAAATGGTCAACTGTTATTTAATAATATTTATTTTTTAAAAATTCTGCTAATCAGACAAAACATAACCCCAAAGTCACACATCCAGTGACCTACTTTCCCCAGTCACAATTTACCTGCCCACAATCAGGTTATAACTGTCATAATCTAATCACTTCACTTTTGAAATTCTGCCATTCTTTCATACATAAACTTTTGGGTGACACCTCCTATCTAAGCCCAAATGGATGTTAACCTGAAATAAAGTACTTAAATGAAAGAATAAAGTTTTTAGCCTATCCTTGTGATTATACTGATATCCCCTAGAGAATTAGTATTTGGTCTCAAGAGGAGGAGGGTCAGAAATTGGTGATACTTCTAATCTATTTTCAATACAATACTAAATTGTTTTTGATTTCGTCCCAGGGATTGAACCCAGAGATGCCTAACTACTAAGTCATATCCCTAGTCTGTTTTATAAAATGTTTTATTTAGAAACAGGGTCTCCTCACTAGGTTGCTGTGACTAGCTTTGAACTTGATTTCCCCCTGCCTCAGCCTCCTTCACTGCTGAGATTGCAGGCATATGCCAGTGTGACCAGCACATGTATTCCCTTTTGATAAAAATTAAAAGAGAAAGCATAGCACATTCATTTACAGCTGCCATGAAAATATACCACAGAATGGGTGCCTTAACAACATAAATTAATAAATAATTAATTTTCTCATATTAAAGAGACTTGAAGTCAAAGATGGAGATGTCAGCATAGTGAATTTCACTCTATGGCCTCTCTCTTGGCTCCTAGATTCCTTCTCCTTTTGTCTTCACATGGAATTTTCTGTTTCTGTTTGAATCCTAATCTCTTCTTTTTATCAGGCAATGAGTCATATTAGATAAGGACCCATCCATAAGATCTTATTTTGCTTTCATTACCTCTCTAAAAGTTTTACCTCCAAATACAGTCACATTCTAAGGTACTGGGAGCCACTGGGGGGTAAGGTAGCAGGATGAGTGGGGTGGAAAGGACTTGAAACTATCGATTTGATGGGTGATCAATTCAACCCATAACATAAGGTATAATATATCCTTAAAAATAAAATTCCAGTACTTTGGTGGATTTTAAGTCTTTTATTTGGAGGATACAACATATTTTCTGAACTGTCAATGTTCACTAATGAATAGTTAAGATATATCTTCATATAAAACTTTATTGTTTTTTTTTTGTAATTTCCAAAAGATTTCTAATAATATTTTAGGTATATGACAGAAACTGTTAATACATAAACATGAAGAGATTCTTTATACCACACTTAATACCTGTCAAAAATTTTAATGAATTCATCAAGAATGTTTAGTTTCCATGTTGAACGTGTGAAATCAGGTCTTTCCCCCTTACTAGGAATTCTAAAAGAAGTGAGGAAATTAGGCTGGGTACATAAAATAAATTTTCTGTTGTAGGATTTTACTTTTTAACTTTAGAATCCATACTCATACCCACAGATGAATGAACTACATCTTAAAGATTCAGGCAAGTTATACTCTATAAAAAAGAAATGGGAAAGAGAATGTTTTAGTCGGCTTTCTCGCTGCTGTGACTCGATCTGACCAGAACAATTTTAAAGGAGGGAAAGTTTATTTGAGGGATCCTGGTTTCAGAGGTCTTAGTCCATAGAAGGCCATATTTATTCCTTCAGACTTGAGATGAGGTAGATCATCATGGTGGAAGAGTGTGGCAGAGGGAAGCAACTGCCTTGGTGATCAAGAAGCAGAAAGAGAGGTTTCATGCGACAGATACAAAATATATGCCCCATACCAAGACCCCAATGAACCACTTCCTTCATCCACACCCCACCTGCCTCCAGCTACCACTCAGTTAATCCCATCAGGAATTAATTCACTCATAAGGTTAAGGGTATAACTCAATCGTTTCTCCTCCAAACCTTCATGCATTGTCTCACATGTGAGCTTTTGGGGTCACCTCATAGCCAAACCATAACAGACAGCAAAGGGGAAAAAAAAGTCATGAAATTAACATAGTTTCATTCACTTTCAAGACAAAAAGTGAAAAACAAGCTTACATTGGGAATGACAGAGTTTAAATTGCACCAAACTTGAGCAGGCAAGGAAAACCAAGGAGAGAACAGCCAGAATTCAGTATAAGTTCATAGCTCACCAAATATGATTAAAAAGCTCCAAAGATTTTAAACAGCTGCTAAGGGAGAGATCTTAGACCATCTGTTTGTTAACTGGCTTTACCCAAAGGAAAAATAAATTTTCTTCTATATGCAGGACAGGAGATTGTTTTGCAACTTGGAAAAAGGTTCCTCCCTCAGAAACTAGAGTCGAGTATTATCTTCCCTGTTGATAATTTTTCAAAGGGATGGTTCCCAGGTCTTTGAAAAAGGTAGTCTTGAGTTATAAAACTGGCAAGAAGCTTTTCAAAAGATTTATATGTCATGGAGGAATAAAAATGATTTGTAATTACAGATTTTCTAAGTAAACACACTAAAGAGGTCAGGGGTCAAAAATAAGAAAGAGGCTTGCTTAAAATTTATTCTAGTAGGGAAAATTTGGACCATTTTGATCAGGACCTTAGTAGAACTTTTTTAAAAAAAACTATTATCTTTACTAGAGTGCTTTCCTAATTTGTGTCCTGCCAGTTATTTATGGAGTGCTTCTGAGAGATGGGAGATATGATTCCTGAAACTTCCTACATGTCTTGCCTCTGGACAGAACAGGATCTGTCAGTCAGAGAAAGCCTAAGGACAAAGAGGGACAGTTGGAGATCAAGAAACATAGTCCTAAATTGTAAAGGTCAGGAGATTGTGGGAAAGGCACCCCCAGCATCTACCAGAAGTGCCTCTAATATGTCACGGACAATCAAGAGTTTTAAAGGTATTCACCTCCTTGTAAAAGTCCAAGTAGATATTGACCAGTATATGTTCAGAGTATGCTTAAATAATTGATTCAGTCTTATCTTTCGAGTTATCAGGAAAATCGTTCTCTAGCAATAACAATTTTATGGTTAATTAAAATGTACTTTAACATACAGTAATACTTTGCTAATAAACAAATGGTGATTTTTATTGTATTCACTCAAAATTGCCTATTAAATAGAAAGTTTAAACTTTTGCTAAAATAGAGTTCACATATGTATTAAATCGGTATTTCCTATGAGTCTTGGTTAGAATTTTCTGCATCTTAAAATGTAATAGAATCTCAAGTGCAGTTATATTCTATCACTTGAATTTTTCACTATAGCATTCACATATCAAAAACAAAGTACAGAGTAAATGAATCCATAGTCCTTGATGTTCTTGTCTCAAAGAGAATAAAGAAAATAAATCTCAATCATATTTGTTTGGATAAAATATTCAGCATTCTTCACCTCAGGGGTGTTTTAGGAAACTTTTTAAATGTTCAGTTTCCTACTGAGTATCAGCTAATAGCCTTTTATTGGATAGTTGTTTGGATGGCAAGCTATTGGATTAAAGGATGCCCTAAAGCTAGCCTTTGGCAAAAAAATTAAAACTCACTGTTTCTGTTGGTAAATTATACTAGCTTTATTAATTAGAGATTCCAAAGTGTCTGTGTTTTTAAAGTCTGCTATCTATTAATTTTTGCTCTAGCAGGTTATTTGTTGTAGGATCAGAATTGATTTTTTTTTTTTGCATTAAAGATATCAAATTTTAGTGATTAGAAGTGGAGAAAACTGATGCATAAATAATGTTTAATTAAAGAACGTATTAGAAGTTTCAAGTGTACATCATTTTGACAATAGCACATAGAAAATTGCAGGCATTTTAAAATATAATGCCATTATCCATCTTGAGGAATGGTCAAAGTTCATTTCATTTCATTTTATTTTTAACAAAGACTTCTGTCAACTAATAAGGCAAAACTTTCAGATACTAAAGGCACACAATCACAATTGAATCAAATATGGGACGATTTTATGAATAAACAAATTTGATGAACAAATACGAATGTTTTTGGTGCTGAAAAAATATAGATTTAGCTTCTTAGTAACATTATTAGAAATAGAGTATATTTCAAATTCATTGCATTGCCCTTAAACAAATTAGATTTTAAATTAAACATTGTTGAACACTTCTAAAAGAAGGAAGAGAAAAAGCTCTATCTAGATGGGTGGGTGCCTATTAAATAATAGAATACCAAGTTGACTCTAAAAAGTATAGAAAATTATTGTAAGTTTGAGGAGCAAACCACCAATACAAGAGATTTGGAGGTCATTTTGTTAAGTGAAAGAAGTCAGGCATAGAAAGAGAAGTATGGTATGATCTCCTTCCTATGTGGAATCTAAATAATGTTGATCTCACAGAAGTTCAGAGCAGAAAGGTGGTAACCAGAGCTGGGGGAGAGGAGGGTAAAGAGGGATGAGGAGAGGCTGGTCAATGCTGGGTTACAGTTAGATAGGAGGAAGTGGTTCTGGTGTTCTATCACACTGCAGGGTGACTGCAGGTCATAATAATGTACTGTGCATTTCAAAAAGCTTAGAATTTAATTTGAATTTCCCTGTAAAGAAATTATTAATGTTTGAGGAGATAGGCATGTTTAATTCCATTTCAGCATTACATGATTTATACATGTATTAAGACATCATATGGTGCCCCATAAATATGTATAACTTTTGTTTCTATATATCAGTTAAAAATAAATTTAAAGAATCAAAAAGAATTTTAAATTAATGTAACATTTAAAATGTGACATTTAAGTTTTTCAATTACATATGTTAACAGCAATACTTTCTTCTATTACAGGAAGTATAGATATTACATTTATTATTATAAAAATAAATTAATATTTTGTTCCATTTGTTAAAGTTTAGTAGAATTTGAATGCCATAATATATCAGTTTATATTTTAAAAAACTCACTAAGATTAACAAGGCAGGTGTTGGGTATACAACCCCAGCTCTTAAGGAGACTAGGGCAGGAGGAACCCAAGTTCAAGGCCAACTTGGGCAATTTATGAGACCCCCATCTCAATACATTAAAATAAAAAAAGGACTTGGGATATATAGCTCAGTGATACAGGACCCCTGGGTTAATTACCCTGTACTACAAGAAAAAAAAAAAAGAATAAACCTTCACTACAATGTTAAACATAATATGAAAGTTAAAAAAATTTATAGAGCAATAAAGGTAAATTAATAGAAAAAATGCTTAATATTCATTACCTTCCACTTCCTGTAGATTCAAAGCCTATTGCTAAATTATAGGATAATTGTAATAATAGTTTAATTATATTAAACCATATTAAATTATAGTTTGATATGCATTTTGCACATCTAAATCACTGTGCTATTTTTGCATCTGGGCAAATCAATTAAGCTCTCTGGTGCATTAGTTTGTCTCCTATTGAATAGATATTATGAGAATTTTAACTTCATACTTAAGAAGCATTTAGAATAGCACCTGACACATATTAAATGCCATACAGATGCTAGTTAAATAAATAAGTAAAGCATTAATGTCTATGAAGATAGATAAGTTAGCAGTAATTCTCTATTATGAAAGGCTGTGTTGAAAGAGCCAGTACTAGTGATTAAAACATTCTGTGCCATGTACAAAAATGTATCGGCACTCAGGAATTTTCATTGCCTTTTTAATTTCATCTACGTTTTCAAATAATGACTTAAATAGATAAAAATTTCAAATAATCTCACCTCATTCACCATTAATGCAGAATACAAGATCAAAAACATATGACACAAAATAAAGAATATGAAATCTCATTCAAGGAAAGCACATGCACTGTATGTTATTGTGTTTCTTAGTCATTTATAATGTCATTATAATGTCATTTACACTCAAGTGGTTAACATGGAAGTTTGATGGTCATCTAGTTGATGAAAGGCAGAGACTATATGATATGGAAATAAAATATTATAATCATCACCATACATTTCCTGAATAATAACATTTCTTATTTTCTCTCTTTATACAATACCCTAAATTGTATTTCTTATCAGATCATATAAAAACCATGACTTTGGACAATAAAACACAGCAAATCTGAAGTACGTGGTCAGATTTGTCTGTTTTGCGATGCCTATTGTCCTAGATAATAAATTTTTCATCAGTTACAGTGCATTCTTAGTGTAACATCAAAGCTACAATAAATATTTCACAGGAAAATAAAACGGAAAATATTCCCATCTAAAGACATAAGTAGACAATCAGACTTAGTTCCATAAATCTAGAAATTTTTCTGTACACTTAAAAATTTGTAACATCTCTTACTTTCTAAACATAGGTTAAATTTATTTTGAAAATTACACTGTTTCCTCATATCAATGAATATTTAAATGAAGAATGAAGCTTTAAAAGCTATACACATCTGAAGTAAAAGCTGCTTATTATTCAAAAAGATATTATATTCAATGCAGTCTACACTAAGCATTCTTTTTCTAAATTTAATTCAATTTTATTTTTAACTGATAAAACAATAAGCATTGTACATACTGGTGGGGTTCTACATCATGTTTCAATATATGTATATACATTGTGGAATATTTTAAATCACATATCTATCTCAAACATTGATCATTTCTTTATAGTTAAAACATTTAAAGTACTTTCTTCTACCTTTTGAAATATAAAGCATATTATTGTCTCCCTATTGTGTAATAGTACACCAAAACTTCTTACTATTATACAAATATAACTTACTCCCTGTCAACTTCTCACTACTCTCTTTGCCTCTGGATACCATCATTGTATTCTCAACTTTTATGAGATCAACTTTACTGATTGTCAACATTCGAGTGAGCTCATGCCATATTTGTCTTTCTGTGTCTGGCTTACTTTTACTTAACATTATGTCCTCATTATATTTTATGGTTGACTAGTATTCCAGTGTGTATTTGTACCATATTCTCTTTATCTATTCACCAGTTTATAGAATCATACTATTTTTATTTCTCACCTATTGTGAACACTGCTGATGAAAATGAGAGTACATATGTCTCTTCAGAATATCAATATACTTTTTGGATACATGGCCAGTATTACCCAATCATAAGATAGTTCTATTTTTAAATTTTTTTGAGGAAACTACTGTTTTCCATAATGGCTGTACTGATTTACATTCTATCCAACAGTGTTCAGGTTTCCCTTTACTTCACATCCTTGCCAGCACTAATTACCTTTTGTCTTTTGGATAATATGCATACTAACTGGAATGAAATAATATCTCATCATGGTTTTGATTTATATTTCTCTGATAATTAATAATGTTTACCATTTTTCCATTCACATGTTGTTCTTTGGTATATCTTCTTTTGCAAAACATATATTTAGATCTATTGCCCATTTTTAAATCCAGTTATTTGGTTTTTTTTTTCTTTCTTTTTGGTTTTTGAGATTTCTGACATTTTTATATATTATAGATATCATCACTTGTCAGCTGTACAGTTCCAAAATGTTTTCTCACCTTCTAAAAGTTCCTTCTTCATTCTGTTCATTGTGTTCTTTGACATGTAGGAGGTTTTTAGCCTGGTATAGTTGACTAGGTATTTCCTGAAATGACTATTTTGCTTTTAGTGAAGTGTTCCTTTTATGGATGACCCCCTAGTATATATAATGTACTACCACTGAACAAATTTGCATCCGTGATTTTGTTTTCCATTAGGAAGTTTAATAGATCAAAGGAAAAATGTGAAGCAAGTTTGGTCAATCAAATGCTCTGTCCAAGAAACTTTTAATTTGAGAAAAAGAAACAAAATCTAGGAGTCCTTGCATCTGAATCTATTAAGAGCTTTCTAAGGAGGATATCCATAAACATCCATGTTGCTGATGTTCCAGAGTTTTTCCTGGTACAAGTCATTATGAAAGTTTAATTTTCAACTACCCTTTTGATTCTGTGAATTGTCTCATTTTTTCCTCAAAAAATTATGTCTTCATATTTAGATTTTCTGTTTACAACTAAAATAAATTTACTTAACATACATTTAAAGGAAATAGCTAATATCTATGAGAAAAAAAATCCTAATTGATAAGAAACTGCTATATGAATACTAATAGGTATTTACAAACAATACCTAATCATAAATAAAATCATAAATAAACAATGTTAAACTACCCATAATGAATAATTCAAAACCAAAATATATGTAAATTAATGGATCAGATGATATAAATATATCATGACCTTTCTATGTCTAGCCACATGGGCGTCCCCACTTGATACCTGCTTCTTTTTTTTCTATGTCTATTGGCAAATTACTTAAATTTCTTTTATCTTCATCATCAAAATATAGACAATTTATTCCCAATGTCATTTTAGGATTACAAATCATAATTCAATAAAATACTTATTTCAATATCTGATCACATAAAAGATCCTAAATAATATATGTTCCATTCGTGTGCAGTGAATATTTGTACATTTAGAGGTTTGCAGGAAACAAATACGTACAATTTTTCCTCTCTCCAGGTTCAGAGGAAATCATAAAACAAAATTGTGTTGGTAGAAGTCAAAGATCAACTCAGAGAAAAGGGAAAAGGAATTCTCTCCATGGAACAAGTGGCTCTCCAGTTGCTGAAGTTGATCAGACAGACATTTCTCTGGACTCACAGGCCCCCCTGGAATTTCCCAGGTCCATCCTGCATAGACAGGATCTAGCTGATGTTAAGATGACATCCGAGAGGACCAGGTAAGCTAGTTCTCTACAGGTAAACTAGTTCCAGAATGAGGAAGAAATACAGAGGACAGGCTGCCCATGTGTTGGGTTTATCCTTCCAACCTTGTGAATCTGGACTGACTGACCGAGGCGGGTTTTTTGTTTGTTATTTTTTTCCTCCCCCCCACTCCTCCCACCCCTCTTTTCCCTCTATAGAGTCCCTCCTTACTCCAGTCTTGCCCCCCTCCCACTCCCCATTATGACTGACTAGGGAGTATTAAGAAACGTGAAGACTTGGAAAAAGCGCCATGAATGGGGAGGACAGTTCTATATATCACAATATGTCATGGAGTGAGTTGGATAAAACTTGCAATCCTATTATTTTTAAATAGCAATATTTAGTTAGCGTTTCTGAATAAACTAGTGAAATTGTGCATACTCCAATACAGTCACCAGAACTGAATGGAATGTGTAAAATTGATGAATGGGGACATAGGCAAAGGTTAAGAAGACAAAGTCAGATGCTAGGAAAATATAGGTAAAGGTAAGAAGAAACTCTCAGAGGAGGGCAGAGCACGATGGATGATCAAGAGTCTCAAGAATAATAAAACGATCAGTAAGAAAATAAAACCAGGAAATGGGTTTGACATAATATTAACAGGAATTTTCTAAACATTGAAAATTTTAGCTGGAATACTTTAAAAATGTCCTTATAGTATAGACTGATTTCTAAAATTGACTTGCTGGAGTAACACATAAAGTAAAAGCTAGATGAATTAGAAAAATAAGGATTAATAACAAGTAGTGATATCCACAGACATGTGTCTGTGGGTGTTTTAGTGTATGATCTTTTTTATTTCCACCTTTAAATATTTAAATTTTTTCTCGATGATAGTTTTTGAGGTAACATAAAAGCCTCCAGCAAATATCCATGGATTTTGTGATCGTGTTACATTACACGGCAAAAGAAAATTTGAAAATATGATTAAAGTTATGAACCTTGAGGCAGAGAGATGACCCCATATTTTCTGCATTAGTCCAATTTAAGTGTTTTCACCTTAAAAACGCAGAGACATTTATCAGCTTAGAAAAAGAAAAGAAATGAATTACAAAGGAAGAACAGAGAGATTTGAAGTATGAGGACTCAGATTGAGGTTACTGGCTTGAAGATAGGGAAGGAACCACAAGAAAAGGAATTTGGTGGTGGCTAGAAGTTGAAAATTACATGATCAATGGCCAGCAAATAAATGTGGACCTTAATTCTACAAGTGATGGTACTGAATTCTGACAGCAATCAGATTGAGTCTGGAAGCAGATACAAGCCCAGAGGCTCCAGAAAGAAATTCATCCTTGCCAGTATCTTGATCTCAGCTTAGTGAAACCTGAAGCTGAGAATCAGCTGAGTCGAACTGTACTTTTGACCTACAGAAAGCTATGAGATAATAAGTTTATCTTGTTATAAATGACTAAATTCGTAGTAATTTTTATAGTAACCATAGGAAACATGTACAATATTGATCAGCTATTTGTAATATTGTGTACTGGTTATTTTTCTAAATGGTGTTTGGAGAGAAACTCTATAGATTCATAAAGTAGGAGTCCCAGGCTGCAGGTGGAGATTAGGAAAAGGGGGATTTGTTTGTGTTCTTTTTTTTTTTTTTTTTTTTTTTGGTGTGTGTGTGTTACTGGAGATTGAATTCGGGGGTGCTCTATCACTGAGCTACATCCCAATCCCTTTTTAAAATGTTTATTTTGATACAGGGTCTAAGTTGCTGAGGTTGGCCTCAAGTTTGGAATACTCCTTCTGAAGACTTTGAAGTAGCTGGGATTATAGGCAGGCAACACAGTGCCTGGCTGGGCATTCAATTTTAAAACTATGCTTGCATAAAAATACAATAAAAATGTGTGAGACAAATGAATCACACAGTTATGTCTTTTGGTTAATGTATGTAAAGTATGATAACTAGAAAGTTTTGACATAACAGAATAATGAGAATTAAATGCTCTACCAGAGAGTCATCATTTATTGGTCAGTAGAAGAGAGCAAAATATATTTATTGTGGTTGTTATGTGATGAAGTCAAAAGAACTGAGATGTTCAAATCTGTTTCTGTAAAGTTGTTCTTTTATCTGTTAGGATTCTTAGAGTTTCCTAAACTATATTACGCCATGTAAAAATGTGCTAATCAAAGAAGGAATGTTAATAATAGTGACAGAAAGATTTTCTGAAATTAAGAACTATTAGTGTAAAGCAGAGACTAAAATATCCATTTTTCTATTTAAACTAAATGATAATGAATTAAAATATGTTGGAATAAAAGGACAAAAATAATGGGGATAATAACATCAAAGTTCAACTCAGATGATTTAAAGAGTAGCCATATTATATCTGTGATGCTGAACACAGTGATAGGGTTAAATTACTCCTTTTGGATATAGTACCATTAGTGAAAACAGGCATATTACTATATCAGCAAAAAGAAAAAGTAGCAATTCAAATTGTTTTGCATATAAAAATTTTTTAAAAATATTTTTAGTATCATTCAGTGTTTCAAAAGATACCTTGAGGTCTTCCTTTTAGTTAATTACTTTATAATTGCATTATATATATATATATATATATATTATTGCTACACTGTTTAACATCCCTTAGTGCCTATCAATACACAAGGAAAAGAACAAAATCTGCCAGGAAAGATGAATGGCAGACACATTTTGCTTGATGTTCTGATGAGGTATTGTTTTTGTCCTTTAGAGGAATTAAAAAGTTAGTACGATTTACTTTTACATTATTTGCATTTTCAAAGACCAGATGGTCCAAAAAGCAGGCATGATTGACTATACATTAAATCTTTCAATCTCTTCTTGAGTTTAAGCTTCTTGTTCTTGTTCTTATTCACACATTCCCCATCTGAGGGAATACTTCATTGGAGAAAAGAAAAGAAAATGTGATTAACATATTTCATAATCCTATTAAAATCATCTTGGTGCTGTTATCACCTTAGGATGGTAAAGGAGGCACTACCCTGTGCACCAGCTAGTCACCAGCCTTCATGTGGTCCCAGCATGGAGCCAGGCTGCCTGCAGAGAGAGGCCTGAGGATGAGCTAATGCTCCCAAAGTCAGCAGCAGTTCATTTGCTTTGTCAAAGGATTACATGATTTAGACACAGGATTGTGTCCTCCTATGTTGATGCCTAAATATTCACAACCACATCATGGTAAGACTCCATTCCACTAACCAACATGTATGTAAAGTTGTAAAGAGGGTGTGCACTATGCTGAGTAATAAGTCTCACCCATTTACTTTAAACCTTTGAAAAAAGAGAACATAAATTTAGATGACAAAAAACTCAGCTAGCAGAACTGACTGAGGATACTAACTGGTTATGTAAATAAGTGAGAAAGACATCCAAGTGATTCATCACTGTCTGTGTTTTATACACATTGAAAACAGAAAAAAAAAGTGATTTTATATAGGATAAAATCAAACATCAATTCAGAGTCAATTGCTTTGTACTAGATGTAAAACTTTTACTATCATGTTACCAATGCTTCCATTAAAGTAAACAGATTTGAAATTTCAGCAGAGTGAAATCTAAAATACCCACATTTAATTAATACTCCTAAATCTCATTATATTTACACGCCAATATGTAAGTGTATGTTTTTCAAAGTTAAGGAAAATGAAATTTACTGTTGCATCCTACCATTTTCCATTGACCACATACTTTATGCCTTTATATTTCTTGAATAGGTACACCATTCTCCACCTAATCAAGAAGGTGGGAGTAGCTTTGTCTGTTTCATCAGTTTTTTAATAAAAAAATAAACTAATATTTAGTTTTAAAAAAATTCAGCAGAATGACCTTGATTGAGTGGACTTATTCCTAACATCAATTTAGAATGAATCCCCTTGGGAATATTCAGTTAACCTTGAATATTGAACTTAAATTCATTTAAAAATCATCATATATAATGTATTACTTTATATTCCACCAGTGTTTATAAGAAGCAAAATGTATATGTTGTTTTCTAATATTTATGTACAAACATTAGAGGTTTTATTCATTCTAGTGGAGTTTCACAGTATAGAATCTCAAAAATAATTTAAGAAGCTAATAAATAACATAGAAACTACTATTCCCTAGTTCATTTTGAATAAAACTTGCCTGTATTCTTTAATCAATACTCCTAAATCTCATGATATTTATATGTCAACATGTAAGTGTATTAAAGAATTATTCATATTAAGACAGTCTTGATACAGTTATTGGTATGCTTGTTGATAACTCATTGCTACATCTGTGAATTTACAAGGGGTTCATTGAGATATACCCTTCAATTCAAAGGTTCATTGGATTATACTCAATTAAAGAAAGTGCAATTTTATTTTACAGAGGCTAATGCAAAAATTGTTAATGTTAGTTCTGGAAATAATAAAATGTTACGTTTTGTCTGAATTTCACAGAATATTGAAAATATAGAGTTAAAAAGTTATATATTAGATATATAGAATATAGAGTTCAAAAGTTATATATTATTTACTTCCAGGAGAAACTAATGGGGAGATGATTATATTAGTGAGGGCAAGTGTTTATTTTGTATCTATCAGAGTTACAGATATTTTAAAAAAATTGTTACACAATATCATGTTCTTGCTACAAAATGGTGATACTTAGATGTAAATTTTGTAGACAAAATAATAGATTTGCATGCATATGTTAATTATTTTGATAATTATTCCAATATTTTCCTCCAAAACTTCTGTGCCTCATTACACCTCAATTGACAAAGATTAAATGTGCTAAACATAGATGTTAAAATTATGCATTTTCCAATATTAAATATTATTTAATGCAATTTTATTAACGTAAGTATTGTTGAGATCTCCAGTTCATTTACACTCTTCACGTAATTCTCCTTTTAAATCGTGAACATGAATAACAAATCTGTAACGCTTGCACCAGCATAGATCTCAGAGTCCAAAAACTGTCCCTGAGGAATAGAGCAAAAAAAAGTAAATAATAAAATATGGATATATTCCTTCTGCTATTCAAAAATACTCCCTTGACTTAAAATATTAAAATTGCAAGGAAAAAATAATAATAGCCCTTAACTAAAATTACCAAACTATTTTGGTAACATCTAAAATTTGGTGTTAAAGTGTGAAGGTGGTAAAAGGTTTTCTGGAGTTGAGGGGTAATTGACTTAAGAGCTTTGTGAACCTTGTCCTGTTCTGAGGGGAAGCAAGGAAACCTTGAGCACTTTGGTTTTAAGATAGAGATAATGTACTTAGACATAGTGAAAACCTATCAACTGATTGTTAGTACTGGGAATATGAAAAAAGAGCCCTTGACAAATAGAAATACTTAATGGAACTTACAAGCTACCTGGAACAAAGTGAGAATGAATGAAACTGAAACTGGCAAAATTCATCAGAAGTTTAGAAAGCAGCAATGGAAACATACTTTAAAATATCAAAACTCCAGTGATATTCCTTGAAGACTATTAAAAAAACAGTCTGAAAATTCAGATGGAGGACCAACAACAAAAATCCCAGCAAAGCCAATGTAACCTTGATAAAGAAGGAAAACAAAAGGTATCATGTTTCATGATCTCAAAATACATTTCAAAGCTACAGTAATTAAGAGTATGCTACTGGCATAAAGACAGAAATATAGACCAATTAAATAGAATAGAAAACTCAGAAATAAAGCCAAGAATATACAGCCAACTAATGTTTAAAAAGAACACCAAAAACTACAAAGGAGAAAAGATATGCTCTCCAACACATGATGTTGGGAAAACTAGGGATCACATGTAAAAAAAATTGGACCTATCTCTAACACCCTGAACTTTCCATTTGCATTATGTAAATGGAAAGTGTATTTTATTTAAAAAAAAGATAATTAAAAAATTAGTCCTTAACAGTGAAAAGTCAAGTAGGTACAAAGATAACACAGATATTCAATACCTCCTCAACACAATTAGTAAATGCAAGATAAGCAAAGTTTCCTGTGTTTCAAAAAGTTCTTGATTATAAGAACTATTACAGGATTATAAGAATGATGGAAATTAAAATTATTCAATGCTTTGCTAACATTTAAACTGTTTTTTTCTACCTTTATTGAAATACTTTTATTTTGTTGTGATAATATTTCATCAACACCACTGTGGTGCATGAGTAAGTATGAAAGCAACATGGATCATTAAGTTCCTTCTAACATATTCCCACTTTTGGTCCTTTGATATCCTTTTAAATTTTGCACAATATTACTTATAAAATCTGTCATATGTCATCTCATATTAAGCATTAATGCATCTAATGTGATTATAAAAAAAACAATATTGTATCAAGATTCATCAAATCAACAACTATAACTTAATTGAATATATGACTTTCTAATTATGAAGTAGGATCCTAATTCTTAAGAGTAATCATTGATGAATGTAGTTTCAGTATTTTTTAGGTTTTAAAATTTTAATTTAATAAGAATATTTCAAATGAGTTCATTCCTCTGAATAAATGTGTATTAGTATACGATACATAATTGTTGACTCTAGGTACAATGTTTTATCATGTTACACTGAAATGTTTATACTCATGATTAGAAACCATTTCCCCCTCTCCCCAGGACCTGGAAACCACCATTCTATTCTTTGACAGCATAAATTTGATTATTGTAAACATCTCATTTACATGGAACCATGCAGTATTTGTATTTCTATGACTGACATTTCCTATAATACACTGTCTCTAGATTTACTCATGTTATTGCATAATTTTTGGGGGGGAATCTGAATATCATTATCTATATATACTACATTTTCTTTATCCATTCATCTCTTGATAGACATTTAAGGTGTTCAGTGTTTTGGCTTTTGTGAAGAATGTGATAATGAATATAGATCTGCATTTTTTGAGATCCTGATTTCAATTCTTTTCAATAACTACCCACAAGTAGGATTGGGGGGGGGCAATATGGTAATTATATTTGTAACTTTTTGAGGTACTTCATGTAGTTTTCCATGCCAGTTGTACCATTTTACATCCCTACCAACAGTGTGCAAGAGTTCCAATTTCTCCACATCTGACCAGCACATGTCTTATCCTGAAGATTGTAAGGTTATATTTCATTGTGGTTTTAATTTACATTTCCTTGATAAATATTGGGCATTTTTTCATGGATTTCTTTGCAATTTGTGTTTTCTTTTTGTGGAGAAATATTTCTTCAAGTACTTTGCCCATTTTCAATTACTATTGAGTCAAAGGGGTTCCTTTCCTATTTTGAATATTGCATCTTATTGAATATATGGTTTGCAAATATCTTTTCTCATTCTTTAGGTTACTTTTTCACTATGTTGATTTTTTCCTTTGCTGTGAAAAAGCAAACAAAAACAAAAACTTATCTTTGTGTAGGTAGTCCCACTTATCTATTTTTATTTTTTGCTTTTGGTGTACTATCTAAGAAAACAGGCAAAATCAGTGCCATGTAGCTTTTACAATTTTGTTTTATTCTATGAGTGTAAACAGTGCTCTGACTTACATTTAGTTCTTTAATCCATTTTGAGATGAATTGAATTGTGTAAGATGTAAGAGAAGGGTCTAATTTTATTCCTTTGTATGAGGCTGTCTAGATTTCGCAGCAACTGTTGAAGACTATCCTTTCTTCATGAGGTATTCTTGGTGATTGCTCTAAAAATCATCCAACTATAAATATGTAGATTTATTTATCAGCTTTTTTTTCTTTTCTATTAGTCTACATATCAGTCTTTATATTACTATTGTGCTGTTTTATTATCATAGTTTTATAATATATTTTTAAATCAAGAAGTATGATACCTCCAACTTTGTTCTTTCATAAAATTGACTTGGTTATTTGGGTTTTTCTGTGATTCTGTATTAATTTTAGAATTTATTTCTACTTTGTAAAAAAATCATAAAGATTTTGATAGAGATTGCATTAACTCTGTAGATTGTTTTGAGAATTTTAGACATTTTAGCAATATTATGTGTTCTAAACCATGAACACCAGAGGTCATTCAATTTCATTGTGTCTTGCTTAATCTTTCTCATCACTATATTCCAGATTTAGTACATAAAAATTTTACTACTTTGATTATATTCATTCTTAAGTGCTGTACCTTCTTTGGTAAAGATTACCTTTACCAAGAAATTACCTAGTTTCTATTTCAAATCTTTTGCTTTTAGGGTATGCAGATGCATTTGAATTTTGAATGATGATATTATATGCTTCAACTTTATTAAATTCACTTATTTGTTGTAGTAGTTTGTGTGTGTGTGTGTGTCAAAGTAGTAGTAGTCTCTAAGGTTTTATAGACATCAGATCATTTCTTCAACAAACAGTATATTTTCCTTCTTTCTGAGTTAGATGTATTTATGTATTTATCTTAACTAATTGATTAGGATTTTTAGTACTAGTGAGAAAAATAGAAGTGATGACAGTGAACAGTTCTCTCTTCTCTTTTGTGTTTACTACTGCATGGAATATCTTTTTTCCATCCCTTCATTTTAGCTTATGTGTGTCCATAAATGTAAAGTAAATTTCTTAGAGACAGCGTGTAGTCTAGTCTTTCTCATTTATTTTTGTCTATGCAACCATTCTATGTCTTTTAATTGAGAAGTTTAATCCATTTGCATTTAAAGTAATCATAGAGAAGAATTCACTATTGTAGTTATGCTGTTTTCTGTTAGTCTTGTAGACCTTCTATCTCTTCCTTTCTTCCTTAGTGTGTTATTAATTTTTTATAATGTTAGGAATTTATTTCTCTTTTTTGTTTTATATTACTTCTATAGGTATTTTATGCTGTGGTTATCTTGGGGATTATATAAATTCAAATCTAGTGTTTTTAGAAGATTAAGTTTATAACAATTTAAGTTCAATTAAATACAGAAACACTACACTTTATCTTCTCCACTAAACGCTTCATTGAATTGTCACAATTTAGATCTACTCATACTGTGAATTTTTAAAAATTATTTTTCAGTCATTTATTTTAAATATTTTTGTCTTTTGGCACTCATACGGAAATTGAAAGTGATTTAGTAATTTACTTACTACCATTATAGTAGCATATGTTTCATATCCATCTATATATTTACCTTTACCAATGACTTTGATGTGTTCTGTTATTGTATTGCTGTTCACCATCCTTTCATGTTCACTTAAAGAATTCCTATAACATTTTCTTGTAAAGCAGGTCTAATCATGATAAACTCCCTGATTTTGTTTTTTTGGGAAAGTTTTAATCTCTTCTTCATTTTTGATGAATAGTACCACTGGATTTTATTTTCTTGGTTGGCAGTTTATTTCTTTCAGTAATTTGAATACATTATCCTACTTCCTTCTGCTTGTGATGTTTCTGCTAAAAAAAGCTATTAATAGTTCAATGGGAATGGTTGGTTTCCCTTGTGTGTGCAAACATGACTTTCTCTTGCTGCTTTTAAAATTGTTTTGTTTTTGACTTTTGATAATTTGAATACTGTGTTTCTCAGTGTCTGTATGCCTGTAAGGTAGGTTTCACATTATTTAATAGCCTTTGCACTTCTTGGAACTACATAACCATTTCCTACCACAAATTTGAGAAAGTTTCAACCATTATTTCTGTGCATAGCCTTCTGTCCCTTTCCTTTCTCTTTTCCTTCTTTAGCTTCATTAAATAAGTTAAATAAGTTTCATATGTTCTTTGTACTTTTTATCTTTGTTGGAATTCTAACTTTATCAAGCGTTATTCTCTTCACTTCAGTGAGCATATTTATGAGAGTTAGGTTTAATTCTTTGTCAATTAAGTCACATGACTGTTTCATTAGGTTTGGTTTCTGGAGATTTATGTTGAAGTCAGTCATCAGTTAAGGAGGTTCTGATTCTGACTTCTCTTCACAAATACATAAGTTCAGCATGAATGTATTTCCTTTGTGAGTGACCAGAAAATAATTGAAGGCCTTCTTCCCTTCTTCCCTCTATTAGAATATGGAAACAGATTCAATGAAGACATAGTGTATTAAGTACATCCTCTCCCTGAGTCCTTGTGTCTGGCACAGCACATAACAATCAAGAAATGATCCCCCAGCTGCCAGCTTCTTCCAAAGTAGGAAAATATTTGGCTTCTGTGTCCAGAGCTCCAACTTTGCTGAAGGATATTTCAAAAGGATTTGTTCTTATCTTTCAAGTGTTGGAGCTCTGACATATTCAGCCTTCTTGCTGAGAGAAGAAAGAAGAGACATTGTGGACTTGTAAACATCATCAGTCCTCCTCCCTGTTGATCACATTAGTGAGTAAAAATAAGCAGTTTGCCTATTTCTCTCTAGTGAAGGAAAGTGTTGATAGAGTACCCCAGACACTGACTGGACTGAGAGGGGTATCCTGGATAAGGACAGTCCTGAAGACTCAGAGGGAAGGTGCCTGCATTTTCTAATGCAGACATACAGAGTCTTGGAAATTGAAGAATCAGAAAAAAATTTTTTCAAATAAACAGTGTCTTGACTTTTATGTTTTTTTTTTATTCTTGAGACAGGGTCTCACTATGTTAGCCAGGATTGTCTCCAACTCCTGGGCTCAGATGACCCTCTTGCCCCATGCTCTTAAGTAGCTAAACTACAGGTGGAGGACATTGCAGTGGGCTAGCATCTTCTAGCATCTTAAAATTTAGATCAAATGGTGTAATAGGAATGTTGTTTGCTTTTCCAAAAGGAGCATTTTATAACTACTTTTATAAGAATAATTTTTCTTTTTCCCATCTTACTTATGAACTTAATAATGTAAACAAGAATGTGCTGTAAGGGAATTTAACCAGACCCTATTAAAATTTTTTTTTTAGAAAGGGCTAATGAAGTAATTCATTTGCAGTGTGTTTGACTAGCTTGTGTCAATCCTGTGTTGAACAGAAAGGTAATATTTTTTTAAAGAAGTAGTATCTATTGAGGTAAATACAGTAACAGCTTAAAATGTTAAAAGCATATACTTTCATAAATGACTTTTGTGCACTAAAATTATCCACTTACAATGTACTTCAAATTTAATTTCTGCTTATGTCTTTGATTTGCCTATGTTTACACCATTTGTTCACATGATTTGAGAATCATTTCAGTGATTTACATACCTATTTTACGTCTTTTCTTGTTTTATTTTTAATAGAAAGTTATCTATTTTTCTTGTCTGATGACTGCATTAGTACTCAAAACAAAACAAAAAAGTTATGAGTGGAATCATTCTCTGACTCACAAGGGATTTTTAAAATATGCATGAAGAGTATTTTATCAAAAATGTTTTCATTGTTTCATGAATATTTTACCTTTTTTCTCTGGTCCTTACCTGCCAGCATATTTTTATTTCACTTATAGTCAACATTTGGTGTCTACTATGTGATAATTTTATTATACTATCAAAAATATAAGAACAGAATAAAACATTTTAAAATATTATCAACTTTTAAAATGAAATATAAATAAATTACAGGTAAAAACAGTGGACTTTTTAACTTTCATATAATTAATTAAACTTTTGCCATTTTCTTAACTGTATCATGCTAATAGCATTCTTATTTTAAATGTATTGAAAATGTTTAGTTAATTATATATTTCATATGCCATTTGCCTTATAAAGTATGCATTGATTGATATTTAATAAATTGACTATGGAAGAGATGCAATTCATTCTGTGCTTTTGTTCTTTCTTCCTTATCTTCAAGGTCAGAATTATTCTTTAAAAAATGCACATTCCAGGCAGGAAGAAGGAGCGTTCCAAATAGCGGGGAGACATGTTTCCTTCATTTAAGAATATAAACCAGAATAGCACACAGCTCTCTGAACCAATGTTCCATTTGCCATCATTTAGTCATACAGCTCACCAGGATGTGCAAGGGTGCTGAAGTACAGTCTCAGCAGATGGTCATGTGAGCAAAGTGAATAATATAGTGGGGCATCCGGCTGTCTTGCCCAAATCATCTTATTTTGTGCCTGTTGTGGAATTCATCATTCCTTTTAAAAGTGTATAAAAGTAATGGGTTTTTTTCATCTATGAATTTCTTTAAATATTTTTTCTTCCTATTTTGCCTCCAAATTTTCAGGAAAGAATCATAATTATTTTTTAAAATACTCTAATATAATGTGACATGTGAACATGAAATGGTCTATAAATTAAAAATAATGCTCTATCATTTAAATAATTCTTTTCAATTTCTTTTTTATTGATGCATTATGATTACACCTAATAGTGGGATTCATTGTAAGGTATTCTTACATGCCCACACCATAATTTGATCAATTTAATTCTCCAAGTACATCCCCTTTGACTTCCTTGTTCCTTTCCTGGATCCTCTTCTTCAACTCAACTGATTTGCCTTCTATTTTTATGAGTTTTTATTTTTCCCTTTAACCCTCTAGCTTCCTCATATGAGAATGAACATATGACCCTTGACCTTCTGAGTCTGGTTTATTTCATTTATTACTTTGCCCTTTATTTCCATGTATTTTCTTGCAAGTGACTTAATTTTGTTCTTTTTATGGCTGAATGAAATTCCATTGTATATATGTACCACATTTTCTTTTTCTAGTCATCTGTTGATAGACAAATAGGTTGGTTCCATAGCTTGGCTATTGTGAATTGTGCTGCTATATATATTAATTCCATTTTTCATTTCTCTGCTATATTTGAGCTTCTTAATTGTATTAAACATACTCCACTGCTCAAAATGTATCCCTCTTTTCAGAATACTTTCCTTCTAAATTTAGTATACACAAATTGAAAACTATGCAATATATTGTTTGCTATCATTTACTTATAGGAAAATTTTACCCTTATCTTAATTAATTAATTAATTAATTAATTTTGTTCTAGAGATTGAACCCAAGGTCTCATGCCTGTTAAGCATATGTTCTAACACTGAGCTGCATCTCCAGTACCTTCATCTCATGTTTTTTAGTGACAAAAACTATTTTAGACTTGTTTAGTCCCTTAGTTAGAACTAAATATTTTTCAGTACATATACTCTTCAACATTGTGCCAGTATTTATTAAATATCAAATAAGAAATAAAGACATGCAATTACAGTAAACATCAAGATAACAATTTTAAAATTGTCCAGTCTACTAAGATACACACATACACACACAATTGACACAATATACATACATGTATCTATAATACATATATGTGTGTATATATATATATATATATTTATACATGCACATCAAATATGGGGAGAGTCTTGGGCTCAGTCAATTTAATATACATTAACAAATGATACCAAGAATCTCAGAGACACAGAGAGCCAACAGTTGAGGCAGATTATTTCAGAAAGAACATTTATGGATTCAACATAATGAATAAACTGATACAAATTCTGCTCATACAGATTTTTCATACTAAGTAGTACAAATTGAAGAATATGATTGTTTTCTTATAAAGCAAGCTATGTTTTTTTCTAAAACTGCTCCACGAGAATAAAGTTGTGAAAATTCTAAGACATTCCAATGTGGATATATTTTCTTCTGCCAACTTAATAGGGAGAGTAACAAGGAAATTCTCTCAGAAAGCAGAACAAAGGCCAGGGGCCTTAGAATCTCCCAAAACATTATAATGGAGAAGATTGTGCATCATACAGAGATATAAACCTGGATGCAGAAACTGACATTTCAGGCTTGACTGAATACATTCTTCTAAAAAGAAGATGACATAGATATCTATGTATGAAAGGGATGAACTGTGGGAAGAAATATTGTATATTCAAGCATATGGTCTCATTGTACTTCTTAGTAAAAGAACCTCAATTTTATTTAAGGAAGAACTACATCCAGAAAAAACAATATAGTCTCTTGTGTTAAAGAAATCTTCTGTTACTTACTCTTATAAATTCCTTTACTTTATCATAATGATTTTTAAATGAATTGACATAGGAAGAATGGATAAAAGGAAGAAAAAAATAAATGAGACTGGAAGGTCAGAAAGAAATTTTAAGTAGAACATACATAAAAATCAGAATACTAATGACAACTAATATCCAGGCACCTATGATGTACTAGAAAGTATGCTCAGGTCTTTAAAAACATTTCCATTGAAGTGTGAGTTATTACTTGCTGGGAATTGGCCAGAAATATGAGGATCAAACTTTGGAAGCCCTTGAAATGTTTGGGCATAGTCAGAGAGGGATCTCTTTGCAATAGTTACTTAATAAACAATATGTGCAGTGTTGAATGAAAGATGGTGCTAGTGGCAGAGCTGCAAATTATACCTGCACTCAGATTTTACATTAAGAAGAAGAGACGTATTCAAGGAACTTTTAATTTTCTGGAAGTTTTGTGTAATGTGCTTGGGGTATAAGAGCCCTGGCAGGACATCATACTGACAATCACTAATGAGCAAACATCCCCAGTTAAGGACTGCAGGAACATTAGAAGCCAGCTCCCCAGAAATGCTTCAACTTGATGTATTCTGGCATGCTCTGCCAAGAATAAAGTTTTTATATTCATTATAGCTGCTCCTAAATATTGTAAGAATTGTGCTGCTTGGTATTTATTTTCCCTGTGCCTCCGACTCATTTCATTGTAAAATTTCTTAAAGTTAATACCTTCATTTTATAGATAAAGTGTTTTAAAAGTTAAGTAAGTTGGTTTTTGCCATTTACAGGATAAGATCTGTGGTTGATTTGAAGGCTCTATAGTGTGACTCAAAACAATGTAACTGATCATTATCCCAGTCCCTTAGCACTGAGTTGTAAAAATGTTTTGGACGATGATAGATCATTCTAGAGAAACTGGATGAATACTTAGGCCTCTATGTTTGATTTTACTGTTAAGTGCGGTACCATTAATTATATTGTTTTGTTTGAATACAATATGTCTTAAGTTCAGAATAATTCTAATCTGTTGTATTATTATATGAAATTGTTTTATTAAGCTCAGAGTTTGTTTTATGGTCGGTGATATTAGAAAGATTCACAATTACCATTAAGTGAGAAATTAATAAAATCATCATTGTGTCACATTAGAAAAAATAATTAGGATCTGTTTTCTCTCTCTTTTCCTCTTTGCCATTTTCTCCATTGAAATACTCATTAAATCACACAAAATAATACTAAGTGATCATATAAAAGGAAATAGGTATCAATGAACAATTTCTAGAAATATAAAGAAATTACCACCCATTAAAGACTGAATAGATTTTTAGAACCACACAGTGGGAATCAGATAGAAAAAAGGTTGATAATCAAACTGTTACTCACACATGATGTGCACTGAAGTTGCCTATTCCAGAGAAATAATTAGGCAAAAATTCATCATTGCTACTACACAAAAAATGTAGCTCTTACTGTTGTATTTAGGGAAATGAAGTATTGAAGAAGAAGGAATTTTGATAAAAACACAGGCGTGAGTCTTGGGATACTGTGTTTACTATCATGGGGAAGAAGAAAGAAGATCTAATGAGCAATGTTTTTCATTTTTGTTCTTGTTACTGCTGCTGTTTTCTATTGATTTTATTTTTATATTCTCCCTATATTGTGATAAATATAACTGAACACTCCTCCTAGAAATATATGCTAACCCATATATTCAGTTACAAGAAAGGCAAAATAAAATAAAATCTCGCTTCCACTGGAAAAGACTCACAAGATGAATACCTGAAAGATTTTCTCAGGAGTGATGCCTGATTGAGATAAAAGATTTTCACTATACCCAAATGTACACTAAAAATGAGGAGAGGGAATCCTCTTCCCTCTCTACTAGAAAATCCCAGGATAAAAGTTTTCTCATTTACATATGTTCTTTGAAAATATTTTGCAGTATGAGAAAAATAGAAAAATTGCCAGAAAAAATTTTACTTTTATAAGTGATTTATCACAAGAGAATAAAGCAAACTTTAGAAAGCAACTATTTTTGTCTTCTCAAATTACTTCATCTTTTAAAATCTGTGCTGTTGTTTTATGATTACAATATATCTAAAAATATTCCCAGCAATGTTTTCTTCACTCTATTGGTTTATGTACATAAAATATTTATTAGATGAATTATTTTTGACTAATTCTCAAAAATAAAATGAGTAAGTAGCTTGGTCTACAAGTAAAACAGACAATTCTTTGATAATTGTTTTTAAAGTTTCTTATTTTCTTGCCTTTTACATTATTTAAATCAATGAAAGTGAGATCAAATATAAAGACCGAATCGAGATGTCCATAGTATCTACAACTAAGATCTCAAGGAACGACAGGCAGGGTGTTTTGAGGAAAAAATATCAAAACTATGATAAAAACAAGAAAGATGGTATCTGGAGACCCAAATTTTGAGAAATTCAACATATAAAAATATTGTGAACTTTACAATGAAATAATTAACTGAAAGCCAAAGATATGTTAATACAATGCTATTCATAAAAATGAACTGATGGTAAATTTCTCTCTTCTAAGAAAGCCAAACACGAGGGACAAGAACAGGCAATGACTACAAATAGTGAAGGGCAAATGTCTGGAAAATGACAAAAAGTTACACTGAGTTACACATCACTCCTATGCAACTGTCAACACCCTGGCTTCCCCTGGAGAGGTTTTTCTTTTCTTTCTCTTTCTCTTTCTCTTTCTCCTTCCTTCCTTCCTTCCTTCCTTCCTTCCTTCCTTCCTTCCTTCCTTCCTTCCTTCCTTCCTTCCTTCCTTCCTTCCTTCCTTTTCTTGGCATATAAACATTGTAATTATACTTAGTAGTTGAGTTCATTTTGACAAAATCATAAATGCAGGAAATTTGATTTCAATCCCTATTTCCCTCCTTTTTACTCCTTTCCTGACTCCCACATTTCTCCCTCTTCTGTTCTACTGACCTTCCTTTCACTCTTTTATTTATTTATTTTTGATTGGTGCTTTCTACATATACACAAAGGTGAAATTCCTTTGGTACATTTATATATGCATATGACATGATTTTGTGAAATTCATCCTATATTTCCTGCCCTTTCCCTTCCTTCCTCTCTTCCCTTCCTTCTCCTTGTATTCTACTTCACCGCTCTTCCCTACAGTTTTTTGATTTGTGACCGCCCCTCCACTTGCCTTCTTTTCCTTATTTTGGTCCGACTTCCACATCTGAAAGAATACATTGGACTCTTAATGTTCTGAGTCTGGGTTATGTCACTTAGCATCATGTTCTCCATTTTCATCCATTTACCCTCAAATGCCATTTCATTCTTCTCTAAGGCTGAGTAAAATCCCCTGGAGAATTTTAAATCACCATAATATCCTAATCACATTCCTAAAAATCTAATGATATATTTAGCTTGGAAGCCTATTAGAAAGATGTTTTAAAATTCTTTTATTGATTGCAATAAGAGATGAGAGTTGAAAACTATGACTTACAACTAGGGTTAGCAAATTATAGTTCTAGAGTCAAATCTGACCACCTGTTTTATATGGCCCACAGGCTATATTGACTTTATATTTAAGTCATTCAGGAAAAAAATTAAAAATAGGAAGTAACATTCTAGGATGTGAAATTTACTTAAAATTCAGATATCAATGCCAATAAGTAAATTCTTATTGAAATACAGCCTTTCTTGAACTTATTGTCTAAGGTTGCTTTTTCACTAACTGACAGAGTTGTGTAGTTGTGATAGGCAGTAAGTTTGTCAAGCCAAGTTACTTACTACTTACTCTTTATAGATAAAGATTGATCTGATTTAGAAGGGAAAACTATTTCCAAATGTTCCAGATCTTCTTCTTGAAACAAACAGAAAATAAAAAAAGAATAACTCAGAGTATAGAAGAAATAGAATTCCAAAGAAAAGACCTCAGGCTCTGGTTATATACTAAGCATTAAGATGATACTTTTAGCATTGTGAGAGTTAGTAAAATTCTGGGATCACCTTGGAATGCATGTACAGAAACTAGAATTATCTGATTTAAAAAAAGAAAGACTTTAACAAAGCATTATGAAACTGTGGCACCTATAACGAAGAATTAATTTAAAATCTTAAAAAAGTTCTATTTTTGAAAATAAATGGAGAAATATACAACTAAGAAGAAATGAATTATTTGAGAAATTCTTTCAAACTACTCTGTAAGAGAGAGACATAGAGAAAAAGAATTGAAAGTTGAAAGTAAAGCTAATATATTCAGAGTTCACATCACTGATTTTCAAAAAGAAAACCAGATTTATTGATTAACAGATAACAAAATTAGAGAAATTTTTAATAACCAAAGAAAACAGAAACCATCAGATTGAAAGAGCTTATTAAATTGACGAGTAGAATGAGTAAAAATAAACCAAGAAATAGATAAACAAGTGAATGGATCATCACCTAATAATCATGTGAATTCTCTACAATGACTAAGGAAGACTTGGAAGTTTCTGGAAAAATGTGCACACTTGCTGGTTCTCCACAAATAAATTCCCTGGGTTTGATAGCAGACCCAGTCTGCAGCACTTTCTTATGACAACCCAGAAGCTACCTCCTATACTTATTTGTTAAATCCATGTTTAGTCAGGAAAGAGAGCATCTTTCCAAGCACCAGCTAATCAAGTATCAACATTAGCACTGCAACCATTGTGCTCAGGAACAAGCAGGCACATTCTGTTCTCGATAGGCTGTCCACAGAGATGAAACACCATGTGACAAAGGATTATGTCTCCTCCTTCAACAGTGGTCCACAGCCTAGCTGTAGAGTCTGATCATACTTTTTCTTAACAGGAAATATTAATGAAGTTTAGGAATTCCCCTCAGCATACGGTGACTAAAATTCCCTTCAACTCATCTATATAGTTTTATGGAGTTTTTTTCTCATTTATACATATGTTAAAATAATACTTCTCTGAATTCTAATGGTACCAGAAGATTTTTATGAATTAAATATTCCAGGTTATTTTACTGAGTATTTGAGAGATAAGACACATCATAATTGTGCCTTCCTATCACAAGTTTTGGAGCTTACTTTAAACTATCTTTAAAATGAAACTTACTAAATTATTAAATCAAAAGTTTTATTTTAAATATTAAATTAAATTCGATTTTTAATATGAATGATTAAATTCAACTTATTAAATTATTTAAAATATAAAATTAAATTAAATCTCAACTGAAAAATTTTAAATGTGTATATGTCTTTTATACTAAGAAAGAGCATTAAATGTAAAGTTAAGCACTCAAAGTAGAGAGTCTGACCCTATTTCTGAAGATTGTTGAACATTGTTGACTCCTACTTAAGCCTCAGCCATCCTTCCCTCTTCAGTCCCACACATGAATAGGTGAGTAAGAGCCCTCGTGTGTCTCCTCCTTTGGTGCAAGCTATGAATTTAAAACTCCTGTCCACTGCAAGTTTTTTTTCCCAGTCCCACTACCCCACCACTAAAAAGGACCTACACAGTCTACATTGCCCAAGCCAGCCTGGCTCTACTTGTGTCTCCTCTGTTTCCCCTGGGGAGTGTTCTATGTAAGTAACATACTTTGTGTCAAATTATTGTGATGTATAGACCTACCTAAGTCAAAATATCCAAGCTGAATTTTACATGATGGTTCATCCTATTTCTACTTAGTGAAAAAACCATTATGAGACTCCTTTAAAAATTCTCAATATATAAACTGTATAAAAAAGTCAACTGTTTCACCATTTCTTAGTATTCTGTGCACACAGAAAGCAAACTTAAAATCTCTATAGATGTGATTCACTTCCCATTTCTTCCCTTAAGAGTTTTTATCAACTGGGATAAGTACAAAAGTGCAAAAGTTTGATTAAACAGTAGAAAGCGTTCATGTTGACCAAGAACTAAAGTCAGAAGTATCAACTTGAATTGCTAACTTAGTAATTTCAGTTTTTGTCATTAATTGACCTATGTAAATATCACTAACTGCAGTGAACATATGAAGTATTCATATCCATCTAAATCTTTTACTCCCAACAATATTCTACATGCTACCATATGATTGCATAAATTATCAATTAATAAAGAAGTTTCTCTATCATTGCTTTAAAACAGAACAAATCTTGATATACATAAATATATATATGAAAATGTTCTTTATTCAAAATGATTCACTAACCTACCTAAATAGGGTTTTTATCTGAAATACGAAGACACTGATCTTTAATTGTTTGTGTTAATATACAAATATACATGTGAGAAATTAAAATAATTTGATTTATATTTTATTTGCAATTGATTCCTTATATTATATCTGATAGTTCAGACTGTAATAAAACCCCTCAGCCAGGAGTTTGAGACTTTCTTAGTTGGTGGTTTTCACTGTCCCATACCCTTCCCAGTCTTCTAATCCAGCACCTCTGCTGTCATCAATCCTGATTACATCAGTCTTCTAATCTGTATGTAACTAAAATCACCTCCTAAAGGTCTCTCAAATCTCTTCCTTTTGGCTTTCTTCCTTCTAAGCAGCTCATAAATGCACTATAGTCAGCTCTGTTTGAAAGATTTTTCTTAGTTTTTTATCTTCTTGAATAAACATTCCCTATTATCTTCACACTCCTAATTTCTTCTCATTGTTTGGGATCTAGCAATTACTATTTTTTCACAAATGTTCATTCCAAATTCCAATACCATATGTTGAAATTTGTTAAATATTGTGACTTGCATTATTCATTTTATCCACTGCTTTAAAATATACTTTGTTGCTTTATTGTGTATGTCTGTATATTAAATGAAATGTTAGCCTGTGTAGGCAAGGATTTTAAATTTATATCTCCATGTATTTGTTAAAGAGATAAATACACAATTAGAAGAACATGAGTGATTACAGTTATTTGTCTTTGTGTTTAAAAAATCTACTTTTATCTTTGTATATCCCTTCTCTATTACTGCTTGTAACAGAGAGCCTAGCCAAATATTTTGAGACAATTCTATCAAGATACCTATTTGTGATTTTGACTTCTTTAATAGGACAAAACTTGCAATCAAAAGTTCAAATTATGGGAAGTCTTTATAGGCAAAAATGATGTGTTTAGAGAATGACACCTCATTAGCTCAAGTTACTTTTGAAGAAAATAGCACACAATCAAAATGAACTAAAATAATTTTGCTAGAAATAGGAGAAAACACAGAGACCAAACATGGAAACTCAGCTGTCATGAAACAAAGGAAGAATTTCTAAGAGCTGAGGTGACAGGCTTATAAGAAATCTGTTTTCTAATTGTCTTTAAGGAAAAATACACCCTCTTATCTTCACGTGGGAACTAATTTTATATTGTCAAACAAGGTGCCCACCCAAGTAGAGACTGAAAGATGGGATATGATCTTTCCTGATTATTACATTTCAGAGGGATAATTCTCAGATCCTTGAGACACAGTCTTTTCAGAAGATTTACACCTCAAAAGAGCAGAAAGACCTTATAATTACAAGTTTTCTAAAGGAAATGCAATAAGAAAAAGAGACCTAGAGTCAGAAAGAGCATGTATATATTTTAGTAGAGGGCATTATGAAAACTGTTTTAGAATCACCTTAAATAAAGGACAATATATTTCCTTTAGGAGTCTGTGAAGTCTACAAACATGATGTTGACTGAAGATTCCTTCTCTGCTCCACACATGGTATCTTGTTGCTGCAGCCTCACATGGCAGAAGGGTTGTAAAGAACAAATTAATTACCCTCAAGTTCTTTATTAATTTTATCCATGAGATCAGAGCCCTCATGAACTACCCTTCTTCCAAAACCCCACCTCTTAATTCCATCACTTTGGGAATTAAGTTTCAACATTAGAATTTTGAAGGACACCAATGCTCAGAGCATAGCACTTGGTTTTCAACTAGTCTTAATTATTTACATTAACTCAAATGGCCCTGTAATGTTTTATCAATTCCACTGATGTCCAAGTGTCATATTGCCTGAATGTCTCTCCCATTACACAGTAAATTAAAAATTAATAACAATGCATGTGCACCCCACACATACTTATATGTATAAAGAAAATGAATGCTTTCTAAAAGCTGAATAAGAGTGAGGATGTAGTGGTTCTAAAGAAATTTATTGGTGATAGTCTTTCTTAAAGGACTAAAAATTCCATATATAAATGGTTATATATATATATATATGTATATATATAAATAAATAAATATATAAATATATATATATTTATTTATTTTTTGGTGATGGTGCTGGGGATTGAACCCAGAGCCTTCTGCATGCAAAGCAAGCACTCCACCAACTGAGCTATATCTTCAGCCCCTGGTTATATATTTTTAAGTGAAGTATTTGGCTTAAAGTTATTCTTTTTCTTATATTAGTGAATGTATTTTTGCTATAAATCTTTTCAGAATAAAATGTACTCAAAGTCATTATTTTAGAATAATTTTTGAGGTGCTAGGAATAGAACCCAGGTCCTCAAGTATGTTGGTCAAGCACTCTATCTGTTAAGCTATATGCCCAGCTTCTCGATATTTCTAATTTAAAAAAACAAATAAAAGGTGGGGAGTAATAGAAACTCACCAGCAAAAAGCTATATTAACAAGTGAATACACATTAATAATACAAAATGAAAGTAATGATTGTTAAATTTTCTTCTAGTTTCCAAGGATAACTAATCAATGGTAATTTTCTTATTTCATTAGGAATTTGGTGTTTTCTTTTTAAAAAGAAAATGGGTGGTTGTAAAACTGAAGTTTTAACATGAAACACATTACCCACTTCTGCTGGAAGGTAAGACGAGTTTTTCTGTTTCTGCTACCCGGTGAGTTCTGTGTAAGGACGCAGGCCTCTGAGGCTGAGAAGTGTTGCAGCTCTAAATGGTGGATCATGCCCTCCAGTGTTGCTGCAGACTCCAGCAGCTCACCATCAATTTCTTTCTTCCAGGTTCTTGTCCATGAATTCAAGGAATGAAATCCACAGACCATAATGAGTTAGCAGAAGAGTTGGATTTATCAAAGAATAGAAACATGAACTTATAGCACAAGAAGGTATCCAATAGCAGATTTTCTCCATTCTAGAGTACTGTCTAGGGGTTTTTGTAGTATTCAGGTCAATGCTATTGGTTTAAACTTATGCTAATCAGGTTTTAGAAAAGTACTAATGCTGTTGGTGAGCCCTGAATTCCATTCAGGTTTTCCTTACTTCCATTTTCTTCCCCACTTCAATGAATTGCCCAAACTGGGTGGGGATGGGGGTCTGGAGCTACAGTGCTATGTGGAGTCGGTGTCTGCACTGTGCCTGGCTAAGCTGTGGGGGATGACAGTTTAGTACACCTTGACTCCCCTGCACACACAGCCATGGCTCCTGTTTGTCACTTGCTCAAACCTTCCCACTCCCACCATGGCTGCTGCTCTGCTGCTACACTGCTCCTGTCAAGAAGTGGCAGGGACCAGTGGGCTGGCCATAGACATGGATATATCCTGTTGATATACATAATGAATGTGTTAATTGTTATAGTTTGGATATGTGGTGTCCTTCAAAAGCTCCAGTGTGAGACAGTGCAAGAAAGTACAGATGAAATGATTAGTTTGTGAGAGTTGTGATCTGATCGGTGGATTAATTCTCTGATGGGGATTAACTGGGTGATAATTCCAGGCAAGTAGGATATGGCTAGAGGAGGTAGGTCTATGACAGTGTGACTTGGGGTTGATATTTTGTCCAGTGAGTGGAGGTTTTCTGCTTCCTGGTGCAATGTCCTGCTTTCCTCCTCCACAGCCTTCGCCATGATATTCTGCCTCAACTCTGGCCCAGAACTATGGAGTCAGCCATCTATGGATTTAGATCTCTGCAACCATGAACCAAATCAACTTTTCTCCTCTAATCATTCTTCTCAGTCCTTTTTGTCACAGCAATGAGAAAAAACTGATAAAAATACTAATCGAAAATAAGTCACTGCAATATAAGAGTTATAAAGTACTACCTAAGGAACATTACTGACTTCATAGTTGGAATAATTGAGAAACTCGATTTTACTAATGCCTAATATGTCTGGACAATTTTATTACCTACATTTAATTTCATGAACAGAAGTTCACAGTGTATTAGAATTTTTCCTTAAGGTTTTATCAAGATACGTTAATTATTCACCAATTTCTCTGTGATAAACTCATTGACTTTTGGTTATTTTGTATTTGAATGTAACTAATTTTTTATGAAAATCTCCAATAATGTGTGGCTAATTTTTCTTTGTATTGAAACATACATTCCATATGTGTTAATATTCTTCAATAAGTTGTGGAGCCTAAATTTAGAGAGAAAAAGGAAAAAATTGTCCAGTAGGTTGAAGTTTTAAAATATGAAATAATTTTATTTTAAAACTTTCAGATAGTACTTATTAAAGACAGTGGATTAAGCATTTTAATATCAACTTGAGAATGAATTAAGTTATATGAACCTCATTATTTTTTTTCCTCAGAGACTTTAAGTTCAGTGTTCCATGTATAGCCCATTAAGGATAAACGTTTTACACATCTTCTTCAGTAACTGTGTTGGTAGCTGAAGCATGTAAAAATTTTACTACTGGGAGTTTTAAAAGAAATAGAAAAAGACATCCACCAGGAAATATTTGCAAGGAAACTTCCTTCAAACTGGACATTTCTACTACCATAACATTCTTTTGACCTCATCGAAATGTATATGTATAAAAATTATAATCTTGGAAATATTCAAGCCATAACTGAGAAAATAACAAAATAGTTATATCTTAAATAGTAAATAAGTTACTAAACACCCTAAGTAAAATTCAGCTCTTTTTGATACTTTGAAAATACCAAGATTTTAAATTAAATTTATATTTCAGAATATTTCTCACTATATTTACCTTTTCAGTTTGTTCATTTTTGTCAGAACTTCCCAGTGCTCATTTTCTGAGAGCCTTCAATTTTTACATAAGCTAGTTATGATAATATAATTTTTTCATTAGTCAAATTAAATCCTAAAAAATATCAGCAGGTGAAACTTATAGAGATAAATATGTATTTCATTAATACATTAAATATTACAGTATGTGTTTCTTGATAGTCTATGGTTGTATTTCAAATAGTTTCATTTGCATATTTTTTTGAAATGCTTTCATTCTTTATGGATATTTGTTAGTGACAAATTGGGAAAGCAACAGTTAAAACAAAAAATATCTTAATATTTTAGAATACAGAATGCAAACAATATTTCTACCAACTCATCATGATAAAATTGTAGGAATTTCAAATATTTGTATATGACACAAGAACATTTTGAAAGCATGACTGGAAGGAAAAATTTAGGAATTAGGTACATGGAACTAAGAGAATAATTACCAAACAAATTGCATAGAATATTAATTATCAGTCAGTGAAGGTCAGTGCTTATAAAAGAAGATCAAGAAAAGATAGCAGAGTGACAGTGAGGAAAACCAAGAAGCATCAAACACTTGAAAAAGTGCTATAAGGGAGAGGGTCTAAGTTCTTTCTTAAGTTCAAGAAAATGCTAGATGTAAGTAAGAAAATGATAGGTGTAAGTATGAAAATAAAATCAGTATAGGTTTAATATCTAGGATCTAAAAGATACTTGAAAAAAATGAGTGCGTTCTACTACTATACTTTCTAAATTATAAAGAATTATTTTTATTTTTATTTTTTTTAGTTTGAGAAAGGAAATTTATTATTAGACTTCATCTCCATTTTTTTCATGATTTCCTTAATTTTAAAAATTTTAATTGTACAAATTTATGGGGTATATGTGATAATTTCATACATGGTCTTGAAACATAGAGTTTCTGTGAGTAAAAGTATTTTATAGTCTATTTCAATTCTATATTAAAAAATTAAACACAATTTTTGATATGTAGAAATTGGGTTTTAATATGCAAATATGATATTGTAAACCTAAAAAGAGGGATATTGTAGTCAGTAGATCAAAATTATTTGACCTGAAATCATCTATGGTTCAGGAGCACCATGCATAATTATTCTCTGTAGCATATAATGCTCCATCTTTTAAATTAAATATATATATGTTTTTGTGTGCTTGTATTGGTCAGTTTTTCATTAATTAATAAATAGGAAAGGTTTATGTTGGCTCACAGTTTTGAAGCTTTCAGTCCATTATCTGTTGTTCCTGTGCTCAGTTACTTTGGGTCTATGGTGGGGTAGTACATAAAGATAGAATCATGTGGTAGAGGGAAACTTCTCACCTTATGGCCAGGAAATAAAAAAGAAAGCAGTGGGGTCTTGCAATCCCTTTGAAGGGCAAGGCCCTAGCCAAAGACAATTCACTAAGGACTACCTCTTAAACTGTTGTCACTTTCCAATGGTACTGTGGGCTAGGCACCAACTCTATAACACATTGATTTTGGAGGAACATTTCAGATCTAATCTATAGAACTGTGTTTTATTGGAGCAGGTAAAATCTGTTACAGATAAAATGATGATTGATATATGGTATTTAAATTATTTATCAAGTAATTTGACTATTACATAAGACACAAATATTCTCTAATTTTAGATTCAGACAAGGCCCATTTAAAGCATAAGTTTATAATATAATAACTGAAAAGGTCAAGTAAATTCTTAATTTATGACAGACACTAAAATATTTTATTTTTCTTTATGTTGTTTTTATATCTTTTTCTTTTCATATCAGTCTTTTGTTCATTGTTTATCATAGTAAATGTATTTTATACAAAATATTGTTTCTTAAGATTGTTTTAAATCACATATCTTGTTAACAGTTCATGAACATCTTCAACCGTAAAAGCAATTATCATTTGTCTCATTTGAAATATAAAGAAATAAATAGATACAGGGTAATTACAAATATAATCAAGAAAGCAATATAATCAAGGACTATTCTGTATATTTTATTAAGGACTTCTTTTGGAACACTTAGGTTATGCAGTTATTTAAATATCCTTCAAAGATACTCTATTCATTAATTGGCAGGTATCATATTTACACTTTCTTGTCCCGACCCGCAGGACTTCAAAGGGAACCTGGAGTGGGGAGTGGGGATTGGGAGAGACAAAAGACACGAGAAATGGAGACAAGACAAAAGCCTGATCAAGTCTCGTTTATTAGGGGAATAAACACAGTTAATATAAAGTACAAAAACCAATCAGGGGAAAGCGCGCGAAGGCAAGACTAGTCGCTCACCAGAACTCGAATAAGGAAGTGTAGTTGGCCAATCATGAAGCACCACGCAATCTAGTCTGATGCACCTGGTATAGTCTGACAGTTGTGTGTGCAGGTAGAGGCACAACCCGCCAGCATCCGGCAGGCGCCATCTTAGCTCAGCATGAGGTGAGGCAGGGGGCATGACCATGAGGCAAGGCAGGGCGTGTGACCTGCCGGCTCCGGACACTTTCTTTTCTGTTACTGACAAATAGTTGACTTTTAATTTAAAGGCATTTTATTTTTAAAAATTAAAACTTATTTTCTGTAATCCCAGCAGCTCAGGAGTCTAAGGCAGGAGGATAGAGAGTTCAAAGCCAGCCTCAGTAATGGTGAGGAGCTAAGTAACTCAGTGAGACCCTGTCTCTAAATAAAATACAAAATTGGGTTGAAGGTGTGGCTCAGTGGTTGAGTTCCCCTGAGTTCTATTCCCCCTACCTCCCCATGCAAAAAATTAAAACTTCTTCAACGTAGTGCATTACAATAAATGTAAAAAGAAATATTTATTTCTCCAAGTAGTTATTTGTGTTCAATACAATAAATATTATCCACAATATTATGAGTATTACAAAGACACTTTGACAAAGAGACTGTCTAGCTCAGTTCCCTCATTGTAGGGGAACCCAAACAGTGTCAGATAGCCCAGATAATCACCTCTGATTTCTTCTCCCACATTCTAATGCTAAACCTTACCAATATTTAATTTTTAATTTCTTTTGAAAGTTTATGATATACTCTTTATTTAACAACTTTACTATTCACTGAAAGTTTTGAATTAGCAAATGATCGCTTAAATAAACAGGTGAAGTGAATATGAAATATAGACCTATTTGGATTTTTTAAATGCCTCTTTTTTTATTAACAAATTGGAGTTTTATCTTCATTTCTCATCCTTATGGTAGCACTACAAAAATTTAAAGATACCATTCATTAGAAAAACCCTGTAATTAGAGCAAATGTACAGGATCTTTTAGGAAGTCCAGAGCACACACCTGTAATCTCAATGAATCAAGAGACTGTGACAAGAGGATCCCAAGGTCAAGTCAGCTTCAGCAATTTAGCAAGGCCCTATTCTCAAAATAAAAATTAAGAAAGGGCTGGGGATGTGGCTCAGTTGTTAAGTGTCCCTGGGTTCAGTATCTATTACCCCAAAAAAAAATATTTTGGGAAAATGTTTTCCTGTTTTCAGAGCATAACCGTACAAATTATGAAATAGTCATTGAGGCAAAGTAATAGTGAAATTAAAAATAATAGATTAGAAAATGGAATTGTTTTACCCTGATATTCTATAAGAAAAAAAGTCACAGAATTTTATGAAATTGCTTAGATATAAATTATGTTTAAATCATTGTAATACATTGATATACAGGAACTACTATGGATATAAAGGAATAAAATAGAATATTTTTAAATCATCTAATTAAATAATAAGAACATATTTCTAGTACAATTATAATTTAGTCTATGTATATTATAATTACCTTCAAGAAATACAACTCTAAAATTAAGTTTCAGGAATAAAGTAGAACTATATTCAGCTATAAATTTCTCAGCATTATTTGCACTCTTAAAACTGCTTTTTAGTTGTACAATTATGTTGATGTTACAAATTTCTAGTAGATTTAACTACAACTTTAATTCTCCCATAAGTAAAAAAGTGTGATGTCATTCCTTCTGGCTCAAGCTGGCATCCTTCCATTATTCAGGAACATAATCACAGATTTTTCCATATGCGGGTAGACATTTTGTCTGCTTAAAAGACTTGTGGATACAAAAATAAAGTAAGATTAATCATTGTATAAATAGGTTCTTTATAGCATCATGGATTTCACATAACTTAAGGACTAAAAAAGAGATACAGCTCAATTTACTGACAAGCAAATTCTCTGTATGCACACAAGTAACCACAGTATGTTTTCTGAATTGTATTCCAAACTGATACACATATACTTGATTTCAGGTGAACACTTGACTTCTCTATACTAAAACTTCTTAAACAATTCATTTAGTAACTTTCACAGCTAAACCCAATTTAATCAAACTGTCACATTTAAATCAAAATATATGTCAGTCCAACCCTTGTTCCTTTTCCTCTCCTTATTTGGAATTCATATTTTTTGTCTCTGCTTGTTTTTCTCTCTCATCTCTGCCTTTCATTACTCTGTGTTCTCAATATTTTTATTGGAATTCTCTATAATTATTTGTATTAATGTCTCTTTTATGAAATAAAGTTGTAGGACTCCATCTCTGATCTTTTACCAAGTCATCTTTCATTTTCAAAAGACATCAGATAATATGCAAGGCATATCGTAACAGATTAAAAATGTAATATTAAATGTATAATGTCTTAAATTTAATTAGTGCTATTTTCTGCATTTCTAATCCACATCAATGTCACCATAATTTTTTCACTCACCCGTCATTGACACCTTTGGGGCAATAACCCTCTTTTACTCCCTACATCTCATGAGTTTCAAAAACCTTCTAATCTAACTTTATTTTTTTTTCAGTTCTAATCATCTCTGTTTCAATTTCCTTATATTTTCTTCTAGACAAAGCCTGTGTCTTTCTAGTCAATCTTTACAATATTGGCGTTTGGCTAATCATTGTATTCCATGCTCTGTTGTTAAGTTCAAAGAGACAATTTTGAGCATATTACTTCATCAAAAAACCTTACCTTGAAATTTTTTTCTGCAGATGATATACATCTTTTTATAATATCACAGTTTTCTTCAGAGTGTGTTGTAATTTTTAAAAGGGATGGAAATGTAACATGCTATTGAACATACTATATTAAAGTCGAAAAATGAAACAAACATTTTAAAATGATTTTTCCAGGAGAGAAAATAAATGAAAATAGAAACTAAACTTCTTATAATATGCTTTATTTTGCATATCTCTTCTCAGAATTAGACCAAGAATTTTTAATAATTCTAAGATGAATTTAATAGTTCAAGAGTTCTAAATCTGAAAAGTGCAATGACTCTTATTGACCAAAATCTGAATCTAGATGGTGGTAGAGCATCATGGGATTTGACTCCTTCAAGTAGATGTAGAATAAAGTAATTTACTTTATATTAAATGAGATATTCTCTAAGAATAAAAGTCAAACAAAAAGTAAAATAACAACAAAAAAACACAAACATCAAAAACAATAAAAAATCATCCTAAACTTTATTAATGGTGGTGTTTGTATTTTAATTATGAGACTATATGTATAAATATATTATAAATATATATTATGAGGCTATACACACACACATTGTGGGTTAATTTGGATAGAGTACTGATAACATTTTTTACTAATCAGCAAGCTTTTCAGGGTGGTTTAGAGAAACTATACATATAACATCAGTGATGTTAAAACCCTACAATTATGAAAGTAATAAAAGTATGAAATAATGGTGCATTTTAGTCCTTTTTTTTCCCTGGGGCTGAGAATTGAGCTCAGGAAAATTCTACCTTTGAGCTATATACCCATCCATTTTCATATTTATTTTGAGACTGGGTCTCAAACAATTGCTCAGGTTTACCCTGAACTTGTGATACTCCTTCCTCAGCCTCCTGAGTAACATGAATTACAAGCCTATGCCATCAAGCCCAGCTGCATTTTTATCTTAAAAACACATATTACTTACATGTTTCAATTTAAAATTATCCAAAAAAAAAAAAAATGCCAAACCAGTAGAAGGAAGCAGTTATTATACCAGAATTTGATTGTTACATCCAGCTAAAAAACCCCAGGTCTTCTTAAGAATGTCAGATTCCAGGTTTTCAAACCAAAGTTGTCTTAATCATTTGAGAATGATACCAACAAAGGAAAATAAAAATAATTAAGAAAGTCAGGTCTAAATAACTCAAAATTCAAACAGGAGTGAGGGGTGGAATTCCATGAAAATAGAACAGAAATTAGTTAAGGAGAAGGGGATTGAGGGGGACAGTGAAATGATGGGAAAAGGAAAGAACAGTAGAATGTCTGACCAAACTTTCCCATTTACACATATGAACATACTACAGTGAATTTCACTTTCATGCATATCCATAATGCACTAATTTAAAACAAACTATAAATAAACAAGAAAGAGAAATAGAAGAAAGGGAAGGTGGGGAGGGATAAGGAGAGGGAAAGGGCAAGTACCGGGGACTGAATTGAAACGAATGACATTCCCTGTTTGTATAATTATGTCAAAATGAATGCCAACATTATGTGTAATGATAATATTTTATTTTTTAAAAAACCCTAAAATTCAAACTGAATAGTTTTTATTGGCTGAAGAAGAGATGCAGCATCAGTAAAGATATTAACTGCAATAGTTTGAAAATCAGCAAATATTTTTATGTTATATATATATATTAATGAAAATGAGGTTATCAGTGATGACAACTGTGATTGAGCATTTTTTAAATGTACCTGAAAACTACTTAAATATTTGAAAAACTAGAAAATGAATTAAAAGACTCAAGTTTTATTATTTCACAATTTCAATATGTACAAAGCCTAGTATAAATACATTGTTGCTCAGATAAAGTTTCCAGTAATAGCAATGTTCCAAAAATAAATTAAGAATTAAAACATTAGCATATTCAATCTTAATTAAATAGAAGTTATTTTTATAGTAGCTCTATCAATAATTTTGTTTCACACATTATTTTATTTGCACCTTATAGTTGTATATAATGATGGGATTTGTTGTTATATACTTCTACACGCACACAATATAACAAAATCATTTGGTCAGTATCATTACCCAGCACCTTTCCTCCCTTCCCACCTCTTGGTCCCTTTCCGCTACTGATTTTCCTTTGATTTTTAGGAGATCCACCCCCATCTGTCTTTTCTTTCTTTTTCTCTCTCTTCTGCAAATGAAAGAAAATATAAGATTCTTGACCTGAGTTTGACTTATTCACTCAACATGATTGTCTCTTTCAAGAATGTCCAACTGTGAACCTTTGTATTTTATCAGTATTTGAACTGACTAGATGAGACACAAGAACATGAGGCAGGGCAATTTGCTTTACCCAGTCTACTGATTCAAATGTTAATCTCACCTAAAAACACTCTCCCAGATATGCCCAGAATGCTGCTAGACCAAATATGTGAGCACACTGTGGCCTAGTGAAAATCACATAAAATTAACCATCACAATGTTGAATGTAAATACAAAGATTTTGATATGAAATAGTCTTCACAAAAATTTTCGAATGTGAATAGGATTATAACTTATAATAAATCAAACTTCTAACTCATGAAATTACTTTATGGCCGCAATTATCAGAGTCTAGACTATGATACTTTATAATACTTAGGAATTGTTTTATTTAATAAAGCATCAAGAAAATAAAATGGGATGGACTGGAATTTTAAACATTAAACAATAACTGATAGTTATTTCTCCAAATACAATGTATAACTGTGTCTTTAATTTAACAAAGAAAAAATTTTAAATTTATTTTGGTGGTGCTGGGACAAACCCAGCATATCCTGCATTCTAAGCACACACTCTACCACTGAAGTACAGTATCTCCGGCCCTTTCCAAGATTTTATGAATATGATTCAAATTGTTATAAACATGGATATTTGATTTTAAAAAGTTCTGGAGATTGACCATGGTTCATGTTTGCACAATAACATGAATGTACTTAATTTCACATAGGCATGTTTAAAATGGTAAAGTTCATTATTCCCATTATCATAATTGTGAAAATTTTAAAAATAAAAAAAAGAAACGTGAAAAACTTGGCTTTAATTTTTTAATTTATGATAGTGTTTTGGCTTATTGTATGAAAAAATCTTTATTGATTTATTATTTTATTTTTAGTGCATTACAATTATACATAATAGTTGAGTTGATTTTGATATAAGTGAATATAACATAGTTTCCTCCATTTCAATGCTTAATGCTACCCCATTTTTGTCTCCCACCTCTTTCCTCCTGATTCTTTTCCTCTAGTCTGTTGGTCTTCGTTATATTTATTTATTCTTAATTGATCCATGATAGTTATATGTAAAATTGAAAAGTCATACTGGAAGTTTGCATACTTTGGTCAGCTTCATTTCCCACTTCTTCTGTTTTACATCTCCTTGTCCTTCCCCTCTGGGATCCTGCTTCCACTATACTGATCTCACTTAGATTTTCATGAGATTCCCTTTTTTCTATCTAGCTTCCATATCTGAGAAAAATATTTGACCCTTGTCTTTCACAATCTGATTTATTTCACTTGGCATGATGTTCTCCAGTTCCATCCATTTACTACGAGGGAATGACATAATTTTATTCTTTATACAAAATGAAACTCCATTTTGTATATATACACCACATTTTCTTTATATGTTTATCTATTGATGGGCATATAGGATGGTTACGTTCACTTGATACTGTGGCTTGTACAGCTATAAATATTCATATACATGTATCACTATAGTATGCTTTTTTATTTCATTTGGATAAATACCAAGGTGTGCAATAGCTGGGCCATATGGGGATTTCATTTGTGAACTTTTGAGGAATTTACATGCTAAAGTGGCTGTACTAATTTGCAGTCTCACCAACAATATATAAGTTATATTTTACCCCCTATCCTTACCAGGAATTACTGTTATTTGCATTCTTGATATTTGTCATTGTGACTAGAGTGAGTGTAGTTTTGATTTGCATTTCTCTGATTGCTAAAGAATTTAAATATGTTTTCATATATTTGTATGCCATTTGCATTTCTTCTTTTTGATAAACATCTCTTTGGATTTTTTCACACTTATTGAGTGGGTTATTAGCTTTTCTGGTGTGAATTCTTTATGTATTCTGGTTATTAATCCCCTGCTGGAAGAGTAATTGACAAAGATTTTTTTTTTTTCCCATTCTGTAGGATTGCCTCACACTCTTAGTTGTTTCCTTAGTTGTGCAGAAGCTTTAAATTTAATGCTATACCACTATTGATTCTTGGTTTTATTTCTTGAGCTTCAGGTGTCTTATTAAAATTTTCAACATCTCTAGTAATTAGGGATATGCAAATCAAAACTACTATAAGATTTCATCTCATTCCAGTCAGGGTGGCAATTATCAAGAATACAAGCTACACTAAATTTTGGTGAGGATTTGGGGGTCGGGAAATGGTACACTCATACATTGCTATCAGGATAATGAACCGGTGCAACCATTATGGAAAGCAGTATGGAGATTCCTCAGAAAACTTGAAATGGAACCACCATTTGACCCAGCTATCCCACTACTCTGTTTATACCCAAAGGACTTAAAATTAGCATATTACAGTGACACAGCCACATCAGTGTTTATAGCAGCTCAGTGCACAATAGCTAAAGTATGGAACTAACCTAGATGCCCTTCAACAGATGAATGAACAAAGAAACTGTGGTACATATATGTAGAGACATGTTTAAGTGGCTCTAAGATGGCGGCTGGCCTTAGGCCAAGAGGTGGCGCATAATTAGTGTTAACATGGCGTGATCTCTCATGACCTTTTGCCTGATTAGTTGATGTCTCTTCAGAACTCATGGTCAACACATGTTCCTCGTTCTTTCTTGATTGGTTCTGTGGCGTGTGCTCCAATCCTGCTACTTAATCCTAAACTGATTGGCTGCCTTACTGTATATAAGACATTCGCTTCACCTGGGAGGAGGACTAAGTCCGCACCTATAGGAAGCACCTCTGATAAGCAGCACCTCTGATAGGACGTAGGGCCACCACTAAGATACACCTCTAGAATGCACCTCTGGACGCACCTCTAAGAAGAAGCAGCAGACCTCTAAGAAGTAGCACCTCTGAAAGTGTAGCCTCTCTGAAAGCGTAGCACCTCTAAAAGCAAGCAAGCCTCTCTTCCTCTAAAAGCAAGCAAGCCTCTTTTCCTCTATAAACTAGCTAGCAAGCAAGCAAGCAAGGAAGTAGCCCAGAATAGAAGTAGTTCATTCCCAGTCCGCCTCCGATTCTTTCCCGTGGGATTGTTGCTGCAGGCGGCAACACATATACACAGTGGAATATTACTTATCTTCAAAGAAGAATGAAATTATAGCATTTGCTGGTAAATGGATGGAGCGGGAGAATATCATGCTAAGCAATAAGCTGATCCCAAAACACGAAAGGGTGAATGTTTTCTCTGATAAGCAGACACTGATCCATAATGGGGGGGGGGGGGCGCTAAGGAAGAATGGAGGAACTTTGGATAGGGCAGAAGGGAGTAGGGGGAAGAGAGGAGGTGTGGGGGTGAAAAGGATAGTGGAATGAGATGGATATTATTACCCTATATACATGTATGATTGCAGGACCACTGTGACTTTGCATTATATACAGCCAAAGGAATGAGAAGTTGTGCTTCATTTGTGTACAATGTGTCAAAATGCATTCTACTATCATATATATGTTATTAGGACAAATTAAATATTTTTCAGGGGCTGGGGATATAGCACAGTGGGTAGAGTGCTTGCCTTGCAAGCATAAGGCCCTGGGTTCAATCCCCAGCACCAAAAAAAAAAAAAAAAAAAAAAAAAAAGTTCTTCAAAAAAGAAAAGGAAGTTGGTGCACACACTGATGTGTTAAAGTGTTGTCCCTTTGATTTCTTTTAGCAGTTTCACTCTTTCTTGTATAGTTCCTTGGTCTTCAATCCACTTGGATTTGATTTTTTGTAGGGTGAAAGGCAAGGATCTAGTTTTATTCATCTACTTATGAGTATTCAGTTTTCCTAACAACATTTGTTAAAAAGGCTACTTTTTCTCCAGCATATATTTTTGTCACTGCTGTCAATTATAAGTTTACTGTATTTATGAGGGTTTATGTCTGAGTCATTTAGTCTATTCCATTGGTCTTATATTTGTTTTTATGCCAATAACATATTGTTTTATTACTATAGTTCTAGTATAATCAGAGGTCTGTTACTATGATGCCTCCAGCATCACACTCAATGCTAAATGTTTCTTTGACTATTTTGGATCTTTTATTTTTCCATACTGAGGACTGTTTTTTTTTTTTTTTTTTTTTTTCTCATTCTGTAAAGAATGTGTTTTGATGTGGCTTGCACTGAATATACAGATTATTTTTGGTAATATGACCATTTTGATGATACTCACTCTACATATCCATGAACATAGTAAGTCTTTTCACCTTCTAATATCTTTTTCAATTTCTTTCTTCAGTGCTTTATGATTTTCATAGTAGGGGTATTCACCTACTTAGATTTCTTCTTTTTTGTTTGCTTATTGTGAATGGGGTAGTTTTCTTGATTTATTATCTGCAAAGTTATTGCTGCTGGAGTATACGAAAGCTATGAATTTTTGTATGTTGATCTAGTATACAGTTACTTTGATGAATTTGTTTATCAGGTCTAGAAGTCTTCTGGTCAAGCTTTTGGGTCCTTTTATTAAAGAGTCATGTCATCAGCAGAGATATTTTGAACTTTTAAAAATTTGAATCCCTTTTAATTTCCCTCTCATATGACTAGTGTTGTAAGAACTATGTTGAATAGAAGTTATGAGAGTGAATATCCCTGTTGCTGATTTTAGAGAAAATTCTTTCAAATTTTCTTCCTTCAGTATGATGCTGACTTTGAATTTTTCATACATAGCCTTTGTGATGTTGAGGTGATTTCCTTCTATATCTATTTCCTCTAGTTCTTTTGACATGAATGGGTACTGAATTTTTTCAAAAGTCTTTTTTGCATCTATTGAGATGATCATGTGATTTTTGTCCATGATTCTATATATGTGATTAATCGTATTTTTAAATTCATGTACATTGAGCCATCCTTGCATCCTGGGATGAAAAATCTTGATCATCGTGTACAATCATCTTAATGTGCTTTTTAATGCAAGTTTATTAATATTTTATTAAGAAATTTTGCATCTATATTCTTTGGGGATGTTGATGTGTAGTTCTCTTTACATGATGTTTCTTTTCTGGCTCTAGCATCAGGTTGATATTGACTATTTCAGACTGCTGGTTTGCTTCTATGACTAAAAGACCTGACAAGAACAATTGTAGAGGAGGAAAAGTTTATCTGGGGGCTCATAGTTTCAGAGGTCTCAGGCAACAGATGGTTGGCTCCATTCCTCAGGGTCTGAGACAAGGCAGAATATCATTATGGAAGAGTAAGGCAGAGGAAAGTGGCTTTTGACATGAAGATTAGAAAGGAGAGATAGAGATTTCACTCACCAGATACAAAATACATACCCCAAAAGCATGCCCCCAATGACCCACCTCCTCCAGCCACATTCTACCTGCCTCCAGCTACCAGTTCATCTCTATCAGACAATTAATGAATTGATTATATTAAACCTCTTACAACTCAATCATTTCATCTAAACTTTCTTGCACTGTCTCACACATGAGCTTGTGGGGGGCATCTCACTTCCCAACCATAACATTGACCTCATTAAATGAGTTGGATGTATTCCTTCCCTTTTTATTTCATGTAACAATTAGAGGGGCATTGTGTTAATTTTTTATAGGTCTGGTAGAAGTCAATTGAGAATCCATATGATCCTGGGGTTTACTTTTTTGGAAGGTATTTTATTATAGCTTCAATATCATTGCTCGATATTGGTCAGTTTAGGGTTTCTATATCCTATTGGTTCAATCTGGATAGATCATATGTGTCTAGAAATTGTTAATATCTCCTCTATATCCTGTTTTTCCAAGTATATTGGAATATAAGTTTTCAAAAAAGTCCTTAATTATTCTCTGGATTTCAGAGATATCCACATTTTTATCTTTAATTTCATTGACTTGGAACTTGTCTCTCATTCTTTTGGCTAGTTTGGCTAGGGTTTATCAATTTTGTTTATCTTTTCAAAAAATTGTTTTTGCACTGGTCTTTTGTATTGTTTCCTTCTACTGTACTTAATTGATAATAACTCTGTTCTTAATTATTTTCCAGGCTTCTACTGGTTTTGGGATTAGTTTCTGCCTGCATTTCTAGGGTCTTGAGATACCATATTAGAATGTTTGGCATCTTCTTGTTTGTTTATATGAACACTTTATGCTATAAAATTTCCTCTTTGAACCACCTTCACAATGTTCCAGAGATGTGGTATGTTGTATCACTCTCCTCATTTGATTTTATATTTCCTCTCATTTTTTCAATGATTTGTTCTCATTTAAATGTGTTCAATATATGTGTTTATGTGATTTTTTTATAAGTTTTCTTGATATCTATTTCTAATATCAATCCATTTTGATCTAAGATACACAGAGTAATATCAGGTTTTTTTTATATGTGTATATTTTCTAAGACTTGCTTTGCATTCTAAAGAATCTATTTTGAAAAAGGTCCCATGATCTACTGAAAGGAAAGTATATTGAACTGTTGTTAGATGAAATATTCTATAGATATCTATTTGTCAATTAGGTCCATGGATTTATAGTATCATTTAGGTCAGAAGTAACTTTATTAATGTTATGTCTTGATAACCATTTTTTTTTGAAAGGGGAGTGTTGAAACCTTCAAGTATTTTTCTATTGGGATCTAGTTGAGATTTATGTCAAGAAATGCCTTTATATAATTAGTTGCACTGACATATGGAGCATAAATATTCACTTCATATCTTCTTGGATTGTTCCCTTTAACAGTATGTAGTAGCCTTTCTTGTCTCTTCTGATTAATGTTTACTTAAAATATGCTTTGTCAGATATGAAGGTACCTACTCCTGTTTGTTTTCTATCTCAATTTGTATGGAACATCTTTTTTCTTACTTTTACTTTGTCTATAAGGTATCTTTACCTATCAGATGTGTATCTTTCAAATAACACATGATTGGATCTTATTTCAGAATCCATTCTGCCAGTCTTTTCCTTTTATTTAGAGAATTGAGACCATTTATATTCAGACTTATTAAGGAGGGGTGATTATTATTTTCAGTTATTTTGGTTTATTTCAGAGATTTATTTTTTCTTAATTTTCATTTGTTTAATTCCTATTATAGAAAGTTTCCTATAGTAGAGATTTCTGGATTTTTTTTTTTTTTTGCGTTCTTTTGTTATTTCTTACAGTAATTTCTGTAGTATAGGTTTAGTGGTCATAATTTCTTTTAGTTTATCCTTATCATGGAAAGTTTTTAATTTCACCTTTGATTCTGAGTGATAGTTTGCTTCATAAAGCAACCTTGATTTCAATTGTTTTCTTTCAGAGCTGAGATTATTTCATCCCAAAGCCACCTGATCTTTAGAATCTGTGTTAAGAAATCTGTAGTTGGTTTTAACTCTAAATGTAATCTGACCTTTTATTCTAGTGGCTTTTAGTATTCTATCCTTCTCTTTGTTAGGATTTTCAGTATGTTGTGACTTGGAAAGGTTCTTTTTGATCTTGTCTATTTGGGGTTTTATATGCATCCTGAATGTGACGTCCATCTCATTTCTAAGGTATGAAAAATTTTCTGCTATTATTTCAATGAAAAAGTTTCTTAATGTCAATAGCCTGTATTTCTATGCTGTATTCATTCTTGATGACTCTTAAGTTTAATCTCTTAAAGTTGTCCCAGAGTTCTTGTACATTATGATCAGGGTCTTTTTTTTTTTTTTTTTTCCTTTACTGATCTACTGATGTCCCAACACAAATACATTGTCTTCAGTGCCTGAGGTTGTGTTTTCTATGTAATCTAGTCCATTGGTGATACTGTCAAGTAACTTTTAAATTTCATTTATATTGTCTTTCACTTCCAGGAGCTCTGACTGGTTTCAGAATCTCTCTCTCTATTGAAATGATCTTTCACCTCCAATAATTGCTGTTTTAGTTCTTTCTTAATTCATCTCTTATATCTTCTTTAAGTCATTCATAATTTATGTAAGTCTTTCATGGAAATTTCATCCCTTCCATTTTGTATTTTCCTTTGTTGGGGAATTGTAAATTTTGGGGGGAGACTTGTTTGTCTCTTTTTTCATGTTTTCAGAGGTCTTGGTCTTGCACATCTGTTGGGGTGGAAATCCTCTTCCTCTTTTGTGAGGATGTTCTTTGGTGTTTGATTATTTCTTTTGTAATAATTCTTGTGTTTTTAGTATCACTTAGCTTCAACATATAAATTCAGGGAAAGTGTTAGTTTCAACTACTAATGCCTCCATTTGCTACTGCTGAGCTGCTGAATTAATTCACTCTTGTAGAAATGCTATAATGCTGTGGGTTTTTCTGAACCTTCTTTTGGGAATCATTCTCTGATTTTTCCATAGGAGTAGATGTCTAAGAGTGGAACCTGATGTCCCCTTTTAGTCATTCCTACATGGGGCCTAGTCATTGGTTTGAGATTTTTCTCTCTTTATGTATTATTTTTGAAATTTGAGTGGGATTGGTTTCTGTGAGGAGAAACACGTGACTTTGCTGAGTGGTGGTTGTAGTTCACCCACAGAGTCTCTATCCTGTGAATTCATATTGCAACAGTTCCTTCCCAGTCCCTCTGAGAAAAAGGGGAGAAATGCAACAGCAACAAACATAGTGATCAATATATAGATATATACACACACAGAGACACTACCTCCACAATTCCCTCCATGTCCACCTTAGTCTTCCAGCCAGGAAAACTGGAGATTAGGCTAAGGCTTGTTAGGAGCTCCTGGCTCTGGCCACAGAAAGCCGTTGCTGAAAGCCTGGGCCATGTGGGGTGCACACTGGCTCTTCTCTTTTCAACCTGGAAGCTAGTGATCCCAACCGCCCCAACCCCTGAGCTTCCTTTGGGTCACCCCAGTGCAGTTCACCTGGCTGTTCCATGATTCCACAAAATCTGTGCTTCTTTCTGCTTGGATGGCCCTCTGCTGGATAATAATTACAGAAGTATTAATGCAGTGCCTGCTGGCATGCCTCAATATTCCTCTCTCCCTTTATTAGTTCATGAAATATTTCTGATCCCTGGATAGATAATTTTTCTGAATGCTTTTAGTTCCAGCTTTCATTTGTGAAAAAGCTGATTTTTCTCTAAAACTGCAGTAGCAATTGGATAGATATTTTACAAAAAGTTGTAAAATACCTCAAAAAAGAAGTGAAGAGTTTTATATGTATCTTTCAGTCTCTGTGCACTTAATTACATTGAAAATGCTTAAATTCCCTTCATTATTTCCAATATTGTACAAAGTTTGGTGTAATCCTTAATCATCTCTTTGTTCAAAATGGCCTAGTCTCAGTCAACAGAACTTCATTTATCCCACAACACTTTCTAAGTCTTCACAAGAACTACAACTTTAGTCATCAAGAGACCATCCCTTGTCCTTTTTGGAACTCACAAATCTGGTTCTTCTAATGAATTTAGCAGAAGTGCAATGTCCTTAGGTAAATGACTGAATGATAAAACATATTCAAAATCACTTTTTTATTTTAAAATGATATGAAGTAGATAAAAAACAATGATTTTGAAGAAAATTCAAGAAAGTAATAAGGAATTTGGGAATAATAATCATGCTATTTCAGACACAGTGAATTCTAGCATTTTAGTAGTGTGAACTTTGCTTCTTTTTCAAGTGCAGATAAGCTCTAAATGATCTAGGGCATGAAAGATGAGAAAGGTTTATATTAAGGAATTTTTTTCTATGTTGCCATTGCATGTGACCTAAGCTACATTAGGGAGCAGGCAAGAGCATGAGATGGCTTTATTTATCCAACAAAAATTTACTGAGATAAATAGTGTTGCTCTGAAATCAGAAAAAGATGCAGATGCTACCTTGAACAATCTTGTTTAATGAGCCTTGGGCAAGGATAACCAGTTGAAGGGATGTCGATATTCATGTTGCACCATGAAATATAAAATGAAGTGAAAACAAAGGGAGAAAAAGTGACCAGTTTATCAACAATACCAAATGTCAATGATGAAGATGAAACCAGGAGACGTGTGCATTAATGGGCAGAATTCTCTAGTATTTTATAGCAATTCTTTTCTGATTAAAAAAATTTGTTTTATAAGTATAAAGAATATATGTATAAAAACAAAAGTACAAGGCATGTGTAATCATGTAATCAACATGATTATTCATGAGCAATAATAAGGTACATTTGCAAATATGTTCTATAAAAATTTTCTATTAATAATAAAGGAACCAAATAATTGAAAACTTTTTAAATGAACTGGATATGGCATCTGAAAAAAGTTTCAGACATTGTCTTAAATGGGTTAAGTGACTAAGCTTTCTGTAGTGACTTTAATTTTCTCTCTTCTGTTATTCAAATAGCTTTTTGTACTACTCACAGTATTTTCTTACATTTAGTGTTTATTGTATTCTGAAATGATTACAAACTCTAAGATTTTAAAAATTCAGAGTCAAGAAGTCTTGATTCCATGTTAGGAAGATTTTTTTCTTTTATGAATCATAGTATATTTAGTTGTGGTTGTTGCTTTATGAATTTCACCTATTGATTTAATCAATATTTTACTTTGAATTACACCTAATTATAATTTAAAGGATTTTCTAATTTTCAACTCAGAAATAAGTCAAATTTTGTTTATTCCGTCTTGTTAAGCACAATCAATCAGTATGTTTTTAATTTGTCTACAACTTCTACATTCCTTCTTCATATTGACAAATAAGACATAACATTTAAATTTAGTATATTATTCTATAATGTATGTATTTCTTTCAAAAGTATTATATAATTTAGTGCTTTGTTGACATTTTTTGCTTTTATAGCATTTTTAAAATTCATTCTTTCTAGATTTGTATGACACTAGAGTGTATTTTGACATATTATACATAGAGTGTAATTTATTCTAATTAGGATCTCACTCATGTGGTTTTACATGATGTGGAGTTTCACTGGTCAAGTGTTCATATATGAACATAGGAAAGTTATGTCCTATTCATTCTACTATCTTTCCTATTCCCATCCCTTACTCCCTTCCCTTCATTTGCCTTTGTCTAATCCAATGAACTTCTGTTCTTCCCTCCTGCCCCAACATTATTGTGTGTTAGTACCCACATATTGGAGGGAACATTTGGTCTTTGTTTTGTTGGGATTGTTGCAATATTTTAAATGTTGTGAAAATATACTTCTAAAATTTGTTTGCTTCCTCCACAGTAATATTTCTAGGGAACAAATTCCCTGTGTACTAACTTTTAATATTTATCTTTTCTTCTAAGTGTTTTTTTTTTTTTTAATGTCTTCTCTTAAAATTAAAGATAAAGGTGAATAAAGAATGCAGAATGTTTCAAAAGAATATAATATATGTTTGGCTAAACATACAGTTTCTGCTTTATTTTTACTAAAGTCAATATACCCCACAGTCAATTGGCAATGGCTTCCATTTTTTTTTTTTTTTTTTTTTTTTTATTACAGGTTAAAACTTCTCAGCTAGAACTTGGAAAATAAAATAACTCCCTTTTAAAATTCTTCTCAGAACTGCTACAATTTTCCCAAACTTTGTAGTTTACTGTATGGTATAGTCACATATGCCACCGAGGGCTGGGAAATCACTGGGGCAGCACCTTAGAATCTGTTCATCACAATGACCCTTATACAAATGTAAATTTCTCATGTATCAAAGACTTCATTTGATTCATTAATTAGTCAGGGAACAGTAAGCAAGACATTTGACTGGTATTGCATAGAATTCAAATTAGAGCACTTGTATTGTCAAATAAAGAAGGCTGAAATGAATTTACAAACATGTAAAAATGCATGAAATTTGACAAGATCCACAAGGCAATAATCAAGTGCATTTTATTTCTATGGAAAACTAAGTTAAATAAGCCATTTGTAATATTCTCAGTCTTCTACCAATAGAAACACTTGAGAGTGGAATAGCTCAAAAGCAAAAACAACGTAAAATAAAATAATATAGACACAGAAACTCCATTGAATCTGATGACTCAAAAGAGAAGAAACCAAGATAGGAATTCTGTTGTTCATTTCAAGTTCTTTTTTTTTTTTTTTCCCACTCTGCAGTAATACTTCTAAGATTATAATAATGTCAGATAATTTTCACCACAAAATTAGGTTCATTTGATTTGAGTTGGACTCATTATTTTTGTTAAGTATAGTGATTGTGTTGATTTCTCTTATAGCCCTCCTTGAGAATGTGTTTCTAATTTAGTAACTGAGCAATTTAAAGACCCCAAAACTGGCTTATATCTAGAAATTTTCATAAGAATTCTTAGATTTGAGTTATAAAAATTATTTATAAAACAACCAGAAAATAATTATAATCTGATTTATGCATATTCTATGATTATAAGGCAACATTCAATGATCCCATAAGAAAGATCTTTCTGATTTACAAACATATACAGGCACACAGGCAATGTCAATCATACAATTTTCATCATAGATCAAAAGAAATAGATAACAAAACACATTGGTTCTGATATTGAGTTCTATTTCCTAATGTGTACTTAAAATAGTCAAATGAACAAATAAACATTTACTATCCAAAAAAATAGTAAAACAAATTCCTATCATTTTCACTCAATAGAGAATAAACCTCTTTAATATATTAATCATTTAAAGATAGAGATCACCTATGGTCAAACCATAAAAATAAATTAATAATCAATATTACTACTACTGAAGGATGACTTACCAGATATAAACAAAGCAAAAACAAAATAGAAAAAATCAGTAGGTGAAGAGAGAAGCAAAACAAAGAAAGAGAATCATCGAAGTAATGTTCTACTAGTACTTGAATCTCATCTGTGGAATCCAAGAAGAGTCATTTTTTACATAAGTTGCACATGGTACAAAATTCTAGCAAGGAAATTTACCTGTATTTTCATGTGAATCCTTTGGGTGTCTCAATTAATAACACCCAAAACTGTTATAGAATATTGTATACAGGAAATATGACTCACAGAAAAATAAATCGCTCCCATGCCAAGGATTGTATTTAAACCATTAATGCATGAGGAAGACTAAAATTTTACAATGAGTTTGAGGACATTTTTGTGGAGAATTTTAGTTTTATATGAAATATTGAAATGAATTTTAAAATAGAGGCAAAAATCAATGAAATATTTAATAACCATAGGCAATAATTAATTATATTACAACATGAACAATTTACAACATCTATGAAGGTATAATTTACAGTACTGTAAGTTATCTACAATTTACAGAATTGTAAAATAAAGTTAATAAAAAGTACAAAACTCCTGTAGAAAAAAATAACTAAGAAATTAAGATACTAGGTAAATTCCATCAAGTCTTTCACAATTTCTCTTTATAACAGTAATTAAAATATCTTCAAATGGAAATTTCTGTTGGTACCCAAGTACAGCCAAGCACTGAGTTTTAATATGGGATTACCCCCAGAAATTTACTGAAGGTTTTGCTTTTCTGTTGACCAGAAGAGATTTTAAATTTCTGAGAGATTTTCATAAATCTTATACTGTGTACTCATATGAATGAGAAATCTGTGAAAGTTCTTACAATTTAAACTCTTCTTCCCCTAGCTTCCAGTTATAATGTAATATTATCACTTTTGCTCATTCTTGCTATAAATTAATGATGAAATTTTTCATCTTCTATCTTATATAAACAAATGAACTATACACACACAATTGAATCTTAGGGTAGTTTTGATTTGCATTTCTCTTATTACTAGAGATGTTGAACATTTTTTCATATATCTATTGATTGCTTATAGATCTTCTTCTGTGAAGTGTCTGTTCATTTCCTTAGCCCATTTTTTTAATTTGAATTCTTGGAGTAAAGTTTTTTGAGTTCTTTATATATTCTGGAGATTAGTGCTCTATCTGAAGTATGAGGGGCAAAGATTTTCTCCCATTCTGCAGGCTCTCTCTTTACATTGCTGATAGTTTACTTTGCTGACAGAAAACTTTTCAGTTTGAATCTATCCCAGTTTTTGATTCTTGCTTTTATTTCTTATGCTTTGGGAGTCATGTTAAGGAAGTCTGATCCTAAGCTGACATGATGAAGATTTGGACCTACTTTTTCTTCTATAAGGTGCAGGGTCTCTGGTCTAATTCCATATCCTTGATCCATTTTTAGTTTATTTTTGTGCAGGGTGAGAGATAGGGGTTTAGTTTCATTCTGCAGCATATGGATTTCCAGTTTTGCCAGCACCATTTGTTGAAGAGGCTATCTTTTCTCCATTGCATGTTTTTGACCCCTTTGTCTAGAATGAGAAAACTGTATTTATTTGGGTTTGTGTCCATGTCCTCTATTCTGTACCATTGATTTACCTGTCTATTTTTGGTACCAATACTATGCCGTTTTTGTTATTATTGCTCTGTAGTATAGTTGAAGTTCTGGTATTGTGATACCCCCTGTTTCATTCTTCCTGCTAAGGATTCCTTCATCTATTCTGGGTCTCTTATTCTTCCAGATGAATTTCATGATTGCTTGCTCTATTTTTGTAAGGTATGTCGTTGGGATTTTAATTGGAATTGCTTTGAATCTGTATAGCACTTCTGGTAGTATGGCCATTTGGACAATATTAATTCTGCTTATCCAAGAAAATGGGAGATCATTCCATTGTCTAAGGTTTTCTATAATTTCTTTCTTTAGCGTTCTGTAGTTCTCATTGTAGAGGTCTTTCGCTTCTTTTGTTAGATTGAGTCCCAAGTATTTTAATTTTTCAAGGATATTGTGAATGGGGTAGTTTTCCTAACTTCTCTTTCTGAGGATTCATCACTTAGGAATAAAAATGCATTAGATTTATGAGCATTGATCTTATATCTTGCTACTTTACTGAATTCATTTATGAGTTCTAGAAGTTTTCTGGTGGAAATTTTTTGGTTCCTCTAAATATATAATATGTCATTGGCAAATGGGGATAGTTTGTGTTGTTCTTTTCCTATTCATATGCCTTTAATTTTTTTGGTCTGTCTAATTGCTCTGGCTAGAGTTTCAATGACCTATATATTCTAACATATTAACTGGGTCATTTATTGGTGTAGACTACAAGACACATTTTCTTTTACTTTTTTTTTATACATTCATATTTTAAAGAGTATCTAAAATTAAGATAGTACTTTTTAAAATAAGAACAAAATCTTAAACCTTATTAAATAAACCACAAATATTCTCAAATAAGTTATTTCTAAATTTTTATAAATAATCATTACTACTTTACTTGTCTTGTTTTCTATTTTTATTATTATTGAATGTAAATATTTATACTATAAGTTTAAGAAAAAAAGCCTGCCAGGCCTTTACTTTCTCAAAGACTTTTTTGTGTGAAGATTTTTATGTAAATATCTTCTTTAATAGGAATAACCTAGGAATCTGTAAAATATACATGATGACTTGGAGAATTACTGGCTTTATTTTCCATCTCAATAGTTAAAAATACAACAGTACAAAATTTGCATATAATAAATGTACTCTTCTATCTTTCTTCTATTCATTTCTTATTCCACTTGCATCTTAAATTTTATCATTACATTTAAAAATAAATTTCCATATTGAATTGAAATTTCCAAATCAATCCACTATTTTTATCTCTATTTTTTTGTTCAAAGTCAGACTCATCTATGATATTCAATAAATCTACTCAGTAAAGAGACGTTATTCCTTATATCTAAAAATACCCTGAAGTTTATGTGATGTTAATACTAATGAAATTAATCATAATTGCTTTCTTAAAAGATGTTCTTCATATCACAGATTCTTTGACACACTATCATGTTCTCAAATGTGTCCAGAGTGACAACAAATTTGACATTCCTTTGTAGCATTTAGCAAAATCTATGAAGGAAATGAAAGGCTGATTTGAATTTCTTTTTAATACAATGTGCTGGGTAAGCATAATTTATATTATAAACATAGTTTCCAATTGCATTTTGGATTTCTATGATGTTTAAACTTTGAGAAAATATGTATCCTCTGATATTAGTAAGGGTGTTTTAAGTAGAGTTCTGTACTGTTTTATAAGGTGGAGGCTTAACATATTTTCACTTATTGTCTAATTGCGTTTAAAGTTTGGCTCTTTCCTAAATACTAATATATATTTTAAATAAAAAAGTAGTCAGTCCTGAAAAGAGGTAATTTTTGTGGTAAGTTAATAAAGACAGCAAATTTATATTTCAGTTATCCTTTTTCAACAAGGAAGAGGAAAGAAAAATATTTGGTAAAAATAGTTTTAAACAACAACAAAAAAATCTGAATATACTTCAATTATAATATCATATTGACAATTTTCAAATTTCATTCCTTGATGCAAAAGTCTTAATGACTTAGGCAAATTCATTTTAACAAATCAATACTGACAAACAATATTACCCTACTGAAATAAACATTCTCCATTTAAAATAATATAAATTTACTTTAAAGTGTATAAACATGATCTTTTGCTTTAGCACTATAATTTAAAAAGAAAAAATAAACTATGCAAAAATATTAATAAATATACAGAAAATATTTAATAGATATAGAAACGTAGATTAATTCATTTTAGAAGGAAAAGAATGAGAGTACCTTGAGATTACAAGGCATTTAAACAATACAATATAGATAAATAAATCATTTCAACCATAGAGCAATTTAAAGATATTTCCCCCAAAATTTGCACTGATAAAAAATTGATATTATAATACATAAAAACATTCAAAATAATGTTACTGGTACTATGTAATAAATATCAACATTTTATTCATAAATTAAAGTTTATAAGCTTCTTGAACAATTTATCAATAATGTTAACATATATTCTTATTAATTTATTTAACAAAAAAAGTTTTAGTAACCAAAGAAACTTACTTATTTAATTAAATAATAAACAATAACTTGTTACATTAGATTAATATATCTTAAGCTGGAATTACTAAAAATTTAATTGAAGAGTGAAATAATAGAAGCAATTTCAGTAGAATGGTCATAAATCAAGAGTGTAAATTGCAAAAATCACAAATTGACTGTAGATGAAAACATTTAACCAACTGATGAATATTTACAATTTCACATGAATATCAAAATAAATGAGCATTATTCTGGAAAATAAAAATTGATCCTCAGATGAATCTAGAATAAAACAGACAAAACAATGAAAAATAGATGTTACACATTACACAGTAACAAAATTGTGTAATATTACACTTACATAACACTCAGTGCATAAGTATTTTTTTTTTTTTTACTTACTTACAAACAAATATGGTCTGTGCTATTTAAATCATTCTAGACCAAAATTTTGGATAGATATTTTTTATTGAGTTTGCTAATCTAGCCAAGTACTAATAAAACTGTGTAAGAAAGTAGAATGAGAATTACATTATAGAACCCAAATAAATTAAATATATATTAATCATATGAATGTAAAAATTTGGTCATATATTCTAAGAGAAAAATCAATTCACATAAAGTTAAAAACAAAATTAAAATATTTTTTAGGATATTACAGACAGCTGGTAAACCACGAAGAAAATCAGAAAACTTAATTAGAAAAGTGAGAGAAAGAGAGTTTGTTTTTAAAGTAGCAGGCTACTTCAGTGCTATAAAATTCAAGTAATTAACCTGTATTATTTTCATGATATTAAATACAAATATGCACATACATACATACATATACATGTGTGTATGCGTATATGGATATATGGCATTTACAGTATGAACATTTCTACCTGTCTTTCACATTGCACAATAAAATATTGAGAGAGAGACTAGTTATGAAGTTATTTTCTCTAAGATTCCCACGCTAATCAATTAGGAAATGTTCCTCTTCTAATTGTGACCTTCCCTTTATAGCCACATTTCATTATCAAACCTAATAATTAGTAGAGCAAGGTGACTATGATCATTCACATTTATTTTTATGAAGTGCAAGAGAGTAGATAAATAAATAAATAGCAAATAATCCTTTCATAAAACAAGGATAAAATAATAAGAGCTCTGAAGCCATACTGAGTGGATTCAAATCTTGGCTTCACTTCTGACTAATCATGTCTAGAAAATTACTTAACCTATAAGTGCCTCCTTTTTCCTATTTTTAAGAAGAGAACACTTAAAATACCTAACTCATAGGTTCATTTTGTGGATTCTAAAGAAGTTCTAGACAGGCACCGTGGCACACCTGTAATCCCAGTGTCTCCAGAGGCTCAGGTAGGAGGATCAAGGGTTCAAAGCCAAACTCAGCAATTTAGCTAGGCCCTTAGCAACTCAGGGAGAACCTGTCTAAATAAAATACCAAAACAGGGCTGGGTTTGTGGCTCAATGGCTAAGTGCCCCTGGGTTCAATCCCCAGTACCCTCCCCAAAAAGTTCTGAAAGCACTTTCCAGCTCAAAAAATTGCTGTCCATGGCTATTCAATGGAAATGTTTGTTTACTCATAAAAATTACAAAAGGAAAAAAAATCCTGAAATTCAGGGCTATAAACATATTTTTTTAATTATTATTTTCACATTTCAGGAAATGTAGGTATGTTACCTCTTTTGAAAGCATTCAAAATAGTGGATGAAATATCAAAGATAATTGTTATGCAGAGAGGAAATGAGTATAGATTTTACCAAAGAAAGGTACCCATTGTTTCATATATTTTACAATGCCTTAAGAGAATTGAATGTCTATTAAAGATATTTATTGATTTTTGACCCTAAGTAATTATTATAAGGTGATAAAACATTCCTTCTTGGTTGTACTTAGACAACTTTGACGAAACCGTCTGTAAACAGTACTGTTATCTAAAACTGCAGGTCAAATTCTCTATGAAGAAATAATCTCTGTCACTGGTGACATATGACTTATTAAACCTTGTAATTGTTATAAAAAGCAATGAAGAGTCATTTCAAATATAGCTTTTCACAGACTATGCGTCTAAGCTATATTCATTTAATATTCTTTGATGTAGAAGTTTATCATTACCAATTTAAGAATGTTATAAAACATTGAAAACCAGACTCGAGAAAATAACAGAAAAAGTTCATGGTATAGTTTGGATCTGGAATGTCTCCCAAAGGTTCAAGTGTTCAACCCCAGCTGGTGGTGCTATTGGCAGGTGGTAGAAGCTTTAAGAGACAGTGCCTAGTCAGAAAATGATGGTCACCGAGGGCATGTCCTTGATATTTATGCCTTGCCCCTTGCCGTGACCCCACCCTCTCTTTTTCTCTGCTTCCCAGGCACCATGAAATAAATGAGCAGCTTTATACTACTGAGTACTTCCTACCATGGTGTTCTCCTTCACCACGAGCTCAGAAAAAAGAGTCAGGCAACTGTTAACTTAATATTTGGCCTGGACTCTGAAATCATGAGTCCAAATAAAGATTTCCTCCTTTAAGTTAATTTTCTCAAGTATTTTATCACAACAACTGAAAGCTGACTAACACAATGCCTAATACTAACGGCCTCTTATTCACTTTGGCCACAATTTATTCAACACTATTCAATAAGATCTTACATTGCAGTGTTGAATAAACAATGTATAAACACTGCAGAACCTATGCACCAGAGCTGCTTGATATGCAAACCAAGGCAACATTTTTCTAGAAAGCTAGGACTAACCAAATATGGAGATTGGCACATTAAAATGTTCCCTTACTCACAGCATTTTAATTAAAGCAAGTTCAGAGGAGAAATCTCATTTTCACAGGCATCAGTCATCTGTAAAATCCCTAGCTTTTGCTGTATGCAAATTCATTCTAAAATACACAGGCAAAAAGATAGATAAAATATAAGAATTTTCCCAGTAGTTATAGAATTCTCTGCTGGTTCATGGATGAGCAATTTTAATTTTTAAATGTATTTTTCTAAATTACTAATTTTTCATTCATTTTAATCTAATTTCTGAATTATTAGTATACAAGGTTATTCTGTGAATCTCTTCTTCAGTTGCTCAGGAAAAGAAATCTATGATAGTGTAGTAAAGAAATGCTATCTTGTGATTGCAAAGAATTATAGGAAAAATTTGAGAGAAACAAAAATAAACATCAAAATAAATACAATTCAGGCATTTGTCTTTTTATTGAATACAAAGAGAATATCTTTCATTCAAATGATTTCTATTCATTAAGGAAAAAGGAATCCTTTACAGAAACTTTAAGTACAGAGTGAAACATAAATGTAAACACATACCTAAGTAAAAAGAAAATTTTGTCCTATGGCTGAATGTAAGGTTTAAACTTTCCAGGCTTTAGCAACATCAATCTTGGGCAGTTGACCAAATAATAGAAATATGCATATATTGGTGCCTTTATTCCCTTACTAAAACTATACATTTTATCCTGCAAAATTTTCTTCCTTTTTCCTTATGTCAATCTTAATGAATTTCTATTCACACATGAAGGTGATGGCTAACCTGTAGTAAGTTCTCAAGGACTGACTCCATTTCTGAGACCATGTAAACATGGCACTCAGCACACTGCTTCTAATATTTTATGCATTTGATGTGTGTTGGTGGATGAATGTCCAAGTCAAATTTCATCTTCATTTCTGTGTAACAGATCTTACTCCCATCAGCAGATGACTCCCAGTTTTCATAAACAGACATAACTGATTGTGTCTGTTCCTAAAACCACTGGACTACTCATCAGATTATACATGGTGGAAAAACGAAAGCTACCCTTCCTCCTTCTGCACATGTGTGTGTACACTAGGTCTTAAATTGCCTGAGAACAAAATGGACTTTAATCTACTTCTAATTCCTAACACTATCAGAGTACAGTAAAATGAGAGATTTCCAATAAATTTCAAATTAGAACTCAAAAATAACTGAAAAGTCTTTCTTGCAATCAATAAAGAATTATATTCCATAGAAATATATATATTTCTAGATATACACAGAAAGAAAGTATACACACATATATATGTATATATATATGCTTGCATGAGGAAGTATATTTCCAAGCACCTCAGAATAATTTAATGGATTTTTTTAAAGTGAGTGTTTGAAAAAAAAAATGAGTGTTTTGTGCATTTTTATCATCCTAAATTCATGGAAAAGATATTGCATTGTATACATAATCATTAAATAATTATTAATAGGCTAATCAAATATGCTAATCAAATAGGCTAATCAAATATACCACAGTTTCTTAATCCATTCATCAAGATATTGTATCTGTACTTTTAAAAATGCATAGCATATAACTAAAAACAATTTCCTCTTAAAATGGCCCATAAAATGCGATTTGCAAAAGGTATCTCTGTTGTGTGCATTTATTAACAGCATGGTTTGATATTAAACACACACTCAATCTAAAACATTAAGTAAGAATTAAATGAGAAATTATTTTGATGTTATGAGGATTCTTATATTTATTCTTATAAATATAATCAATATAAGTAACATCAAGTAATACTTGCTATGCTGTCCCTTCTCCCTCCCTTTTTTTGCTCCACTGATTATCACTATATCTTTATGAAATCTACCTTTTCCCCTATTTTGCTTTACATTCCACATATGAGAGAATGTATTCAACGCTTGATTTTCCGATCCTGGAATATTTCACTTAGTATGACATTCTCCAATTACTTCCATTTACCAGCAAATGTCATAATTTCATTCACCTTTATGGCTCAGTAAAACTCCATTGTGTATGTACTACATTTTCTTAATCCATCTATTGATAAGCATCTGGGTTCATTCCATAATCTGGCCTTTGTGACTGTACTGTTAGCAACATTGATGTGGGTGCATCACTATAATATGAATACTTTAGTTCTTTGGATAAAAGAAAAGGAGTAGAATAGCTGGGTCATATGGTGGTTCTATTCCTAATTTTTAAGAAATCTCCATACTTGTTTCTAGAGTGGTTGTCCTAATTTGCAGTCCCAGCAACAATGCATGAATGTACCTTTTTCCTACATCTTCACCAGCATTGTTATCATTTGTGTTCTTGGTAAATGCCATTCTGATTGAATTAAGATGAAATCTGAGTGTAGTTTTAATTTGCATTTTTCTAATTGCTAGAGATGTTGAACTTTTATATATATTTGTTGACCATTTTTGTTTCTTCTTTTGAGAACAAGATGTTCTTTTCCTTTTTTATTGATCTATTGATTATTGCTATTGTATTTAGGATTCTTGGTTTTATTTTATTTTTATTTTTTTTTAACTTCAGGAATCCTGTTAGGAAAGCCAGCTCCTGTTCCAATATGTTGAAGTGTTGAGCCTACATTGTTTTTTAACAATTGTGAGTTTCTGATTGAATACCTTGGTCTTTGGTTCACTTCAAGTTGTCTTTTTTTTTGTAGGGTGACAGATAGGAAGCATGTTTCATTCTTCTACACATGGTTGTCCAGTTTTCCACACACAATGTATTACAAAGGCTAACTGTTGTTCACTTAGGTTTTTGGTACCTTTGTTGAGTATCAGATGATTTATCTACGTAGAATTGTCTCTGTGTCTTCTATTCTATTTCATTGGCCTTATGTCTGTTTGGATGCCTTATCAGGCTACTTTTTTGTTTATAAAACTCTGTAGTATAATTTGAGATCCAGTGTTGTGATACGTCCTACAATGCTCTTTTTGATCAGGATCGCATTGGATATTTTGGGTCTTTTATTCTTCCAAATAAATTTTAGGACTGCTTTTGTTTTTAATTAATTTATTTTATTTTATTTTTATTTTTATTTTTTTATTGTAAACAAATGGGGTACATCTTGTTTCTCTGTACATGAAGTAGAGGCATATAATTTCTGTAATCATTCATTTACATAGGGTATGGTGTTTGATTCATTCTGTTATTTTTTTCCTTCCCCCACCCCTCCCACCCCTCTTTTCCCTCTATAAAGTCCCTCCTTCCTTCATTCTTGCCTCCCTCCCACCCCCCATTATGTATCATCATTCTCTTATCAAGAAGATCATTCGTCCTTTGATTTTTGAGATTGGCTTATCTCACTTAGCATGATATTCTCCAATTTCATCCATTTGCTTGAAAATGCCATAAATTTATTATTCTTTATGGTTGAATAATATTCCATTGCATATATATACCACAGTTTCTTTATCCATTCATCAATTGAAGGGCATCTAGGTTGGTTCCACAATCTGGCAATTGTGAATTGAGCAGCTATAAACATTGATATGGCTACATCACTGTAGTATGCTGACTTTAAGTTCTTTGGGTATAGGCCAAGGAGTGGGATAGCTGGGTCAAATGGTGGATCCATTCCAAGTTTTCTAAGGAATCTCCACACTGCTTTCCAGAGTGGCTGCACTAATTTTCAACCCCACCATCAATGTATGAGTGTACCTTTTTCCCCACATCCTTGCCAACAACTATTGTTGCTTGTATTCTTGATAATCACCATTCTAATTGGGGTGAGATGGAATCTTAGGGTAGTTTTGATTTGCATTTCTCTTATTACTAGTGATGTTGAACATTTTTTCATATATCTGTTGTTGATTGCTTGTAGATCTTCTTCTGTGAAGTATCTGTTCATTTCCTTGGCCCATTTGTTGACTGGGTTATTTGTATTCTTGGTGTAGAGTTTTTTTAGTTCTTTATAGAATCTGGAGATTAGTGCTCTATCTGAAGTATGAGTGGCAAAGATATTCTCCCACTCTGTAGGCTCTCTCTTCACATTGCTGATAGTTTCCTTTGCTGAGAAAAAACTTTTTAGTTTGAATCTATCCCAGTTATTGATTCTTGCTTTTATTTCTTGTGCTATGGGACTCCTGTTAAGGAAGTCTGATCCTATGCTGACATGTTGAAGATTTGGACCTACTTTTTCTTCTATAAGATGAAGGGTCTCTGGTCTGATTCCAAGGTCCTTGATTCATTTTGAGTTGAGTTTTGTGCAGGGTGAGATAGGGGTTTAGTTTCATTCTGCTGCATATGGATTTCCAGTTTTCCCAGCACCATTTGTTCAAGAGGCTATCTTTTCTCCATTGCATAATTTTGGCACCTTTGTCTAGGATGAGAAAACTGTATTTATTTGGGTTTGTGTCTGTGTCCTCTATTCTGTACCATTGATCTACTTGTCTATTTTGGTACCAATACCATGCCGTTTTTGTTACTATTGCTTTGTAGTACAGTTGAAGTTCTGGTATTGTGATACCCCCTGCTTTGCTCTTTCTACTGAGGATTGCTTTAGCTATTCTGGGTTTCTTATTCTTCCAGATGAATTTCATGTTTGCTTGCTCTATTTCTGTAAGGTACGTCATTGGGATTTTAATTGGAATTGCTTTGAATCTCTATAGTACTTTTGGTAGTATGGCCATTTGGACAATATTAATTCTGCTTATCCCAGAACATGGGAAATCTTTCCATCTTCTAAGGTTTTCTTTAATTTATTTCTTTAGTGTTCTGCTGTTCTCATTGTGGAGGTCTTTCACCTCTTTTGTTAGACTGATTCCCAAGTTTTTTTTTTTTTTTTTTTTTTGAGGCTATTGTGAATGGGGTAGTTTTCCTAACTTCTCTTTCTAAGGATTCATCACTTATGTATAAAAATGCATTAGATTTATGAGCATTGATCTTATATCTTGCTACTTTACTGAATTCATTTATGAGTTCTAGAAGTTTTCTGATGAAATTTCCTGGTTCCTCTAAATATGTAATCATGTCATCAGCAAATAAGGACAGATTGAGTTTTCTTCTTTTCCTTTTCATATCCCTTTAATTTCTTTGGTCTGTCTAATTGCTCTGGCTAGAGTTTCAAGGACAATGTTGAATAGAAGTAGTGAAGAGGGCATCCCTGCCTTGTTCCAGTTTTTAGGGGGAATGCTTTCAGTTTTTCACCATTTAGAATGATATTGGCCATGGGCTTATCATAGAGGGCTATTATAATGTTTAGGAATGTTCCCACTATCCCTATTTTTTCTAGTGTTTTGAGCATGAAGGGATGCTCTATTTTATCAAATGCTTCTTTTGCATCAATCCCAATAATCATGTGATTCTTGACTTTAAGCCTGTTGATATGATGAATAACATTTATTGATTCCCGGATGTTGAACCAACCTTGCTTCCCTGGGATAAAACCCACTTGATTATGGTGCACTATCTTTTTACTATATTTTTGTATGCGATTTGCTAAACTTTTGTTGAGAATTTTTGTGTCGATGTTCAGTAAGGATATTGGTCTGAAATTTTCTTTCCTCGATGTATCTCTGTCTGGTTTAAGTATCAGCGTAATATTGGCTTCATAGGATGAGTTTGGAAGGGTTCTCTCCTTTTCTATTTCATGAAATACTTTGAGGAGTATTGGAATGAGCTCTTCTTTAAAGGTTCTATAGAACTCAGCTGAGAACCCATCTGGTCCCGGACTTTTCTTCATTGGTAGGCTTTTGTTGACTTCTTCTATTTCATTACTTGAAATTGATCTATTTAAATTGCATATATCCTCCTGGTTCAGTTTAGGTAATTCATATATCTCTACAAATCTATTGGTGTCTTTGAGATTTTCTGTTTTGTTGGAGTAGAGATTTTCAAAATAGCTTCTAATTATGTTTTGTATTTAAATCGTGTGTGTCGTGATATTTCCTTGTTCATTCCAAATTTTAGTAATTTGTGTTTTCTCTCTCCTCTTTGTTAGTGTGGCTAAGGGTTTATCCATTTTGTTTATTTTTTCAAAGAACCAACTTTTAATTTTGTCAATTTTTCGATTGTTTCTTTTCTTTCAATTTCATTGATTTCAGCTCTGATTTTAACTATTTCCTGTCTTCTACTAGTTTTGGTGTTGCTCTATTCTTTTTAGGTTTTTGAGCTAAAGTGTTAGATTGTTTATTTGTTGATTTTTTCTTTTTATTGAATGTGCTCCATGAAATAAATCTTCATCTAAGTACTGCATTCATAGTGTCCCAGAGATTTTGATATGTTGTTTCTTTGTTCTCATTTACCTCTAAGAATTTTTTTATTTCCCCTCTGATGTTTTCTGTTATCCATTCATCATTCAATAGCATATTATGTAATCTCTAGGTGTTGGAGTAGTTTCTGATTTTTATTCTGTAATTTATTTTTAATTTCAATTCATTATGATCTGATTGAATACAAGGTAGTATCTCTCTCTTCTTGTATTTGATAACAGTAGCTTTATGGCATAATATATGCTCTATTTTAGAGAAGGATCCATGTGCTGCTCAGAAGAACATGTATTCACTTTTTGTTGGATGGTATATTCTATATATGTCCATTATGTCTAAATTATTGATTGTGTTATTAAGAGCTATGGTTTCTTTATTCAATTTTTATTTGGAAGATCTGTCCAGTGGGGAGAGAGTTGTGTTAAAGTCACCTACTTTTATTGTGTTGTGATCAATTTGATTCCTGGAATAGAGAAGGATTTGTTTGACTTACATGGATGAGCCACTGTTTAGGACATAGATATTTATGATTGTTATGTCTTGCTGGTTTATGCTTCCCTTAAGCAGTATGAAATGTCCTTCTTTATCCATTCTGACTAACTTTGGCTCAAAGTCCACATTATCTGATATGAGAATGGATACTCTGGCTTTTTTGTTGAGTCCATGTGCATGGTATGTTTTCCCCCAACCATTCACCTTTAGTCTGTGGGAATCTCTTTCTATGAGATGAGTTTCTTGCAGGCAGCATATTGTTGGATCTTTCTTTTTAATCTAACCTGCCAGTTTATGTCTTTTGATTGATTAGTTCAGGCCATTAACATTCAGGGTTATTATTGATATATGATTTGTATTCATGGTCATTTGGCTCATTTTTGTTTTTTGACATGGCTTGGTTTCTCCTTTATTTGGTCATTCCTTTAGGGTAGTTCCTCCCTTTGCTGATTTACTTCATTGTTTTTCATCTCTTCCTTATAGAATATTTTGCTGAGAATGTTCTGTAGTTCCAGCTTTCTTTTTGTAAATTCTTTTAGCTTTTGTTTTTCATGGAAGCATTTTATTTCATCATCAAATCTGAAGGTAAGTTTTGCTGGGTATAAGATTCTTTTTTTTTTTTTTCTGTTGAGTGACATGTTTTATTCACCATAAAGATTTTGCTCTTCATCTTTGTAATACAAATTGTCATTTTTATATCTGAGCAATATTCCATTGTATGGGTATACCACATTTAAAGAAATTCATTCACATTTTGATGACCATGTATGTTGTTTTCAGTTCATGGCTACTATAGATAAAACTACTATGAATATTTTTGTGCAAGTATTTGTATATACATACATTTTTATTTCTCTTTTTTTTATTGTAAACAAATGGGGTACATGTTGTTTGTCTGTTTGTACATGGGTTAAAGGCATACCATTTGTATAATCATAAATTTATATATGGTAATGTTGTTTGATTCATTCTATTATTTTTTCCCTTCCCCCCACCCCTCCCACCCTTCTTTTCCCTCTAAGCAGTCCTTTCTTCCTCCATTCGTGGGTATAAGATTCTTGGTTGGCATCCATTTTCTTTCAGAGCTTGAAAAATGTTGTTCCAGGCCCTTCTAGCTTTTAGGGTCTGGGTTGAAAAATCTGCTGATATCTGTATTGGTTTACTCCTGAATGTAATTTGATTCTTTTTTCTCGCAGCCTTTAAAATTCTGTCTTTATTTGTATGTTAGGTATTTTCATTATAGTGTGCCTTGGTGTGTGTCTGTTGTAATTTTGTATATTTGGTGTCCTATAAGCCTCTTGTACTTGATTTTCCACTTCATTCTTCGGATATGGGAAATTTTCTGATATTCTTTCATTGAATAGATTGTTCATTCCTTTGGTTTGTTTCTCTAAGCCTTCCTCAATCCCAATAATTCTTAAATTTGGCATTTTCATGATATCCCACAATTCTTGTAGATTCTGGTCATGATTTCTCACCATCTTCTCTGTTCGGTCAACTTTGTTTTCAAGATTAATATTTTGTCTTCAATGTCTGAGATTTTGTCTTCCAGGTGTTCTATCCTATTGGTTATGCTTTCTATCGAGTTTTTAATTTGGTTTATTGTTTCCTTCATTTCAAGGATTTCTGTTTAGTTTTTTTTCAGTATCTCTAACTCTTTATTGAAATGATCTTTTGATTCCCGCATTTGCTCTTTTAACTGTTCGTTGGTACAATCATTCAAAGCCTGCATCTGCTCTTTCATCTCATCATTTTCTTCTCTGATCATTTTAATTATGTACATTCTGAACTCCTTTTCTGACATTTCTTCTGCCATGCTGTCATTGGATTTTATTGCTCTAGCATGTAGGTGTGTTTGGGACATTTTCTTCCCTTGTCTTCTCATATTGGTCAGGTATCTACCCCTCTAGTAGTGATATTCTGAGATATTACAGATTTCCTCTATTCACTTATAGTGTCCCTGTAGATTTCCAATAACTCACCTCCTAGCCTTCAGTAGCCTGAAGTCTTGGACGAACTTGATAATGCAGTGTCCACAAGGAAGCTTCCCCTCTAGGGGTGGTGGCCTTCAGGTGTGGTAAAATACCTACTAGTGGGCAGAGGTTCCTCCACTTGTTGACTGATTGTTAGCCAAAGGGGGACTAGACTGCAGGCTGGGGCACGTCTGGTCTGGGCCTGTGTCTCTGGCTCTACTGCCCTGGTGGGAAAGCCTCACCCAGCAGGGAAAACTTACCCAGTGGGGAAGTCTCGCTGGGAAGCTCTCCTCCAAGAAGTTCCCTTTGGTCCAGAACTACTGCCTGGGTTTGGCAGCCCTCTTCTGTGATATTCCCAGGGGTCCAGACTTACCTTCTGGACCAGGGAGCCTCACTCTGCAAGTGAGTCTCTTGCTGGGCAGTCCACCTCTGCAACGTTCGCTGGGGTCCAGAACTACCATCTGGGTCAGGGACCCTGGCCCTGCAAGGGACTAACTTGCTGATTGGCTCTCCTCTGAGAAGTTGCCTGCAATCTGGTCTTGCTGCCGAGTCTGATACCCTTGCTCTGCGCTGAAGCCTCTCGCTGAGCTGTCCTCCTCTACAATGCTCCTGGTTGACCGGGTTCACCGCTTCAAAAGGGATATCTCACTGGGCAATTCTACTCCACAATGTTCCCTATGTTCTGGGACTACCACCCTGTCCAGGGAGCCTCGCCCAGTGGGAGAGACTCACCTGGCGGCTCTGAGTTGGTCCCGAGTCTCTCAATACCTCCTCTTCTTGAATCCCGAGTCCTGGAGTGACATGAAATGCAGTCATCCTCTAGTCTGCCATATTGAAAACCCCCAGGACTGCTTTTTTTAGTTCTGTCAATAATGTCATTGGTATTTGCATGGAAATTGTATTGAATATATTTAATGCTTATGATAGTATGATCATTTTGACAATATTAGTTTTTCCTATCTAAGAACCTGGGAGATCTTTCCATCTTCTAAGAGCTTAATAAACTTTATTTTACTCTTAAAAATTTTACATTTCAAATAAAAACCCTTTGAAATATATTACTATAAATTTTGGTATATAATGTATTGATTATTTAATAGCAAATGTCTTATCTCAATGATATGAACTTAATTAAATTTGTGCTGTATTTTTTTAAGAAAATGGCATATAATTTGAGAAAGAATTTAACAGATAAAAATGATAAATGAAATAAAACAAATCTTCAAACTGTATCTTCCCACAAAATATTGTGAGAATTTGTATTGTAGAGAAACGTGTTAATTTTAAAGATAAACAGAACATTTATAGTGCAATGTTAATAGCAGAAATAGAACTGAAATTAACATTTTATCAACATTGTTTATATGAAATTAAAAAGCATAGCAGAATGACTTTTAAAATACCTTGACATTTTATTAGCATCCCATCATGACCCCTATCTACAACCATGGTAGCCATTATCCATTGATTGTCTGATTTAATAAAACCCCATCTCCGAATATTCCCTGACAACCACTAGGTTCTCTATTCTTTTTCCAAATCTGCTCCCATACAAACATATCATCAAATTATTCTCTCTATGATCCTAACTTGACACTTACATTGAAATGCAGTACTACTTCTATTAGAAACTGATTCCTTAGAGGTCTAGATTATAGAATTGTAATTTTATCCCTATTGCCATTTCAATGGTAGCATAGTAGGTGTTCAATAAATGTGGTACAAACTGAAGTCATACATTTCATAAGTAGAAATTTGAACAAAATTATACATTTTACAGAAGTTTCATATACATTTTAGGTAGGATGCCTCAAATAGAATAGGATGAATCATTTGAAGACACTGTAGATATAATTTTTATCATAATTTAGAAACTGAAATATTCCTATCATAAGAATTTATCTTCTTCAGATTCTATTTTAACTAAGATATTTCATAAAACAGCTAATCAGCCATATACTTATAAGTAAAGAATATAAATAACTGTTTTAAAGCTACTAATAAGAAAATTAAAAGAAACATTATTTTTGGTGGATCATCTTCATTGGCATCTTCCTCCTGAGTTTTTAAGGTTGTCCTCTGTCCTTGGTGCCAGGGCACCAGCAGCATCTTAGTGAGCTTTTGGTTTTCGTGGCAAATATGCCTGACAAGAATAATTTAGAACAGGAAAAGTGTACTTTGGTTTACAATTTCAGAGGTCTCACTCCATGTTTGGACAACTCCATTGTTCTTGATCTTAGGCAAGGCAGAACAACATGGTGGAAGGGTATGGCAGAGGAAACTTCTAAGCTCATGGCAGCCAGAAGACAGAGAAAGAAACCAGTGACACGGTATAGACCTCAAGGCCATAACTCCAGTGACCTACTTTTTCTAGTCCTGCCACCCCACAGGCCTATAGCTCCAACACGGTTGTCCACTTAATAGGTCAGAATCCTAATCATTGCCGAGAAATCCCACCACCTTTAACTTGTAGCATTGGGAATCAGGCTTTCCACACATGAACTTTAGGGTGAACATTCCATATCCAAATCATAGCAAGCAGTGAAACCAAGGTTGACTCCAGTCAAACATGAGGAACTGCATTCCTCTGATATTGAATGGCTGCCTATTATTTAAATTGGTAATGTCACGTGTTTGCAGGTTGCAAGGGTAGGTTTCTATCCAAGTTTTTTCTGGCTGGCATTATGATAATATTTTGCTAACTGCTTTTTACTGTTTCAAGAATTGTACCAAAACTGCTCTTAGAGGGCAACTCCGGATATAAAATTGGAAGGAACATTTGTGGTTTGTGTTGAACTTAGGAAAATGAATTGAAGGTCAAATGTGACCAATTTTCCACAGTTGTGCAATGACATATGTTCAAAGTCTATTTTACCTAAAGCAGAAGCTTATGAATATGAACTCACATTGTCATAAACATCATGACAGAAGATATACCTCTGAACTAGGAGATATGTGAAACTTTATATCTGAGGTTTAATACTAATATAACTACCAATCTTGCCCCTCCTCTCTTATGTAAATCTTGCATAAAATCATTTGCCTTTTTCTTATTCTTTGAAATATGAGCTTAAAATTTGTGCAATGACCCTAAAATACATTTAAGAGCATTATAAAATGAAACATAAATATTACAGGAGTATGTTTAGTTGATATTTGTAGTTTACATTTTATCCTACAGCAAAAAGAAAACCATGAGTAATTATGCAACAAAAGAGCATATTCATCTGTATTTAGTAGTTTAAAAGTATTTATGAAAGTTAGAATAAATTCAAACATGGACTTATTGGTAGATCACTTTTGAGCTCTGTCTTCTGTAGCTATCATCAGATACATAACTGAATTTATCTGTACATATTACAAAAAATAGTACTTGGAAAATGTTATGTCTTGTAAACAGAAATAAAAACCTAAATTTTAAAATATAATTGTTCAAAGCACAGGTAAAATTGATCATTTTGTTTTTGTTTTTATTTTTGCGGTGCTGGGGATCGAACCCAGGGCCTTGTGCTTGCAAGGCAAGCACTCTACCAACTGAGCTATCTCCCCAGCCCCTGAACATTTTTAATAGATAAATACACAAACCTAAGTGGGAATTTCTCAATAGATTGAACATAAATAATCTCAATATGACAGATTTTCTTTACAATATTTGTTCTAATATTAGAAGACATAGCATAAGTAAAAATAAAACTCTTGAAATAATCTGTGATATTAGCATTTTAATCTCATAATAGTAGTTTTAGGTTAGTTAACTATTAAAATATCAATTAACAAATTAAAATATGCAATTTGAATAAAACTTTTCTGTTAGTGTTTTTAGTGATTATCTATCAAATGACTTCTGTGATACTATTTCTAGATACTATGAATTCATCTTGAAAGGGCCATTATCCCTCTGGATCTGCTGGAAGGCAAAGTATCAGCTCCACTGAGGCTTAAATATCACATGAGGATTTATCTTTGCATGTAATTCTGATGCACTTTGGTTTTACCAATGGCTCACTCAATCCCAGGTTCTCTTGAGCAGAGATTATGGCAAGTAGATGCTTCTGTTGGTTGATAAAATCCACTAAAGACCTCAAATATGATAGTAGATTTGAGGCAACAGATGCATGCTCATGCAAATGTGCACAAAAGCATGTGTGCTATAGTACACATATACACAAATATATATATATATATATATATGCACACATGTGCACATAACATATACAAAAATCTTTAAGTACACTCTTTTGTTTCTCCACTGGTTTTAAAGACTCTTTTGTTAATTTTAGAGGACTAACTATAGTCAGGTAATCATGTATAGCTAAACCATAATAGAAAAATAAACAAATAAAATGCATAATACTTAAGAAAACAAGTATAAGTGAAAGTTTCAGGTGACTATATTTGTTGGACTAGATTTTAAATAAAAAATGTGTCATGATTTCAATTATTTGTAATAAAGTAGAAGAATATCAACCACATTCACATTGATGTTCACTATATTTATGAAATCAAAAACATTAAAAACTGTTATTATACATTACTTTTATAAATTTAAGTGAATATCATTGTTCATATTGGTTCATATCTATGATAGACAACTTTTCATCACTGCAACACCTTAAGGAACAAGTTAGAAAAGGAAAATTTTATTTTGAGTTCGTGGTTTCAGAAGCTCAGTCCATGATTAGCTGACACCATTGCTCTGGGCCTGAGGTAAGACAGGACATTACAGCAGAAAGGCAGGGTAGAGGAAAAGTGCTTAGCTCAGGGCAGTCTGGAAGCAAAGAAAGACAAAGAATCTGGGACAAGATATAGTCCAAGGTCATGCCCCTAGTGTTCTACTTCCTGCATCTATACCCTAGAGCTACTACACAGTATTCCATTTAAATTACTAACCCATCAGTGGATTAATCCACTGATCAGGTTACAGACCCCATGATCTAATCATTGCCTAAAAGCCCACCTCTGAACCATGCTGTATTGGGGGAAATGCTTTCAAAATATGAGCTTTGGTGAGGACATTATAGATCCAAACCATAACAATATCTTACATGGTTTCCTGAGAAGGGTTCTGCATAAATACTTACTCAACAGAAACTGGCCCTTTTTGCTGTCTTTCTATGTCTGTTGCTATAGCAAAAGGGTTTCAGAGTTAGCTTTGGTAATTTAAAACAGCATATTTCATTTTCCCTGGTCCATCTACACATTTAGTTTAACTTAGAACTCTGTTCACAAGCACTTAAAAATCAAAAGAAGCTAATTAATGTGCTGTTGCACACTCAAAAGTAATTTGAGTCGGACAAACAATACCAGTCTATCTCTAGTTCTGGATAATATCCATGCACTGCACCTCCTTAACCAGCTGCACACCAGACACAGAAGTTATTAGAATTTGAGGAAGGCCGATGAGTTTATTCCTGTTTCTGGAAAGTCCCATTTTTCTTCATTTTACCTTACTACCATAATACTATAAGAACTACTTTATATCTACCCCAAGGGACTGGTAACAAGAAAGAAACTATAAGAATTTATCTTACACTTGCCTTCATAAAGTGACCAAAAGTAATCACATTCTACTATATAAAACCTTTAACCTCAATGATATACTAGAAATCTAAATCATTTCAACAAAGGGAACAGCTAAATGAGGAACAGTTAAATAATTTTGTTATATTAAATAAACTGATGAAAATTAACACCTGGTTAAGATGTTTTTAATACTTCCCTGTGTTAGCTCCATAGGTCGGTAGTGCTGATAAACACTAACGGAAAAAGAAAACTTTTATTTGAATAAATAAAAGATACTAAATTTGGAATTCTCTAACATTCTCTAACACAGTACATGTACTACCCTATTAGATACTAAATTTGGGAATTCTCTAACAGGGTAACACATGTAATGAATGTAACACATGTAATTAATGAAATAGCATCACAAGTAATGAATATTAATAGCCTTGATCTATGAACTTCTATTACACTACAACTTGACAAAGTATAGAAACAGGAAATTCATGAGAGATTAAGAGAATGTACATATGTGAAACTATTATGTCTGTTCTGTATCATTGCATATAACGAAATGAAATGCTATTTCTTTATCTATCAAAATTCCAAGGACTTCAAAAATTTTTAAAAATACGCTGAGAAAATATAGACAAGTAGATTTTCATAGTCTATTTCCCTTTACATTTATATTTGTATGTATAAATTCATCCATGTTTATGAATTTTAGTATTAATTTATAATATAAATTTACTGTTAATGTTTTTCCTTTTGGAGGTAGAGTTATATATACCTCCCTTTACATAGAAAATATAATTTTTGAAGTTTTCCTTTCTTTAATATTCATTCTCAGAAAAACTTAGTGTATCTTTAGTTTTATGATTTATTTATATTGTTTTCTTTTTTCTTCCTGTTAAAATGTATAATTTCATTAATTCATTCAACTTCCTTAGTCTTTATTGAAGAAAATGTATTATTTCTCTGGTAGTTTACCATGACATGGATTTATCTATTTGCTCCCTTTCTGTGTGGTTTAACATGTTTCTCTATCTTATTTATTTCTTGTAAATTGGGAAGTACAACCAAGGCTTTGAACAGATTTAGATTCCATCTTTCTTCTCTCTGTGAGACTCCAATTGATAATCTTGAGTACTTTTATGAGCAGATCTGTAATGTCTTGAAGTCCTTCTCTTTTCACATTCCTGTCTTCTCTTTATAAACCTGCACAGACATGTCAAATCATTGAGTATTGATATAGCAATGTTGTAGATCTATTGCTTTCTTCTTTTTTTTTTTTTCTTTTTTTTATTGTAAACAAATGGGACACATGCTGTTTCTCTGCTTGTACATGGCGCAAAGGCATACCATTTGTGTAATCATAAATTTACATAGAGTAATGTTGTTTGATTCATTCTGTTATTTTTTCCCTTCCCCCCACAACTCCCACCCCTCTTTACCCTCTATACAGTGCTTCCTTCCTCCATACTTGCCCCCCTCGCTAACCCTAACTCTAACCCTAACACTAACCCTTCCCTCCCCCCTATTATGTGTCATCCTCCACATATTAGCGATATCATTCGTCCTTTGGCTTTTTGAGATTGGCTTATCTCACTTAGCATGATATTCTCCAATTTCATCCATTTGCCTGCAAATGCCATAATTTTATCATTCTTTATGGCTGAGTAATATTCCATTGTATATATATACCACAGTTTCTTTATCCACTCATCAATTGAAGGGCATCTAGGTTGGTTCCACAGTCTGGCTATTGTGAATTGAGCAGCTATGAACATTGATGTGGCTGTATCTCTGTAGTATGCTGATTTTAAGTCCTTTGGGTATAGGCCAAGGAGTGGGATAGCTGGGTCAAATGGAGGGTCCATTCCGAGTTTTCTAAGGAATCTCCACACTGCTTTCCAGAGTGGCTGCACTAATTTGCAGCCCCACCAGCAATGTATGAGTGTACCTTTCTCCCCCACATCCTCGCCAACACCTGTTGTTGCTCGTATTCTTGATAATCGCCATTCTAATTGGGGTGAGATGGAATCTTAGGGTGGTTTTGATTTGCATTTCTCTTATTACTAGAGATGTTGAACATTTTTCCACATGTTTGTTGATTGCTTGTAGATCTTCTTCTGTGAAGTATCTATTCATTTCCTTAGCCCATTTGTCGACTGGATTATTTGAATTCTTGGAGTAGAGTTTTTGAGTTCTTTATAGATTCTGGAGATTAGTGCTCTATCTGAAGTATGATTGGCAAAGATATTCTCCCACTCTGTAGGCTCTTTCTTCGCATTGCTGATAGTTTCCTTTGCTGAGAGAAAGCTTTTTAGTTTGAATCTATCCCAGTGGTTGATTCTAGCTTTTATTTCTTGTGTTATGGGAGTCCTGTTAAGGAAGTCTGATCCTAGACCAACAAGGTGAAGATTTGGACCTACTTTTTCTTCTATAATCTGCAGGGTCTCTGGTCTGATTCCGAGGTCCTTAATCCATTTTGAATTTAGTTTCGTGCATGGTGAGAGATATGGGTTTAGTTTCATTCTATTGCATATGGATTTCCAATTCTCCCAGCACCATTTGTTGAAGAGGCTATCTTTTCTCCATTGCATATTTTTGGCACCTTTGTCTAGTATGAGAAAATTGTATTTATTTGGGTTTGTGTCCGTGTCCTCTATTCTGTACCATTGATCTACCTTTCTATTTTGGTACCAATACCATGCCGTTTTTGTTACTATTGCTTTGTAGTAGAGTTGAAGATCTGGTATTGCAATACCCCCTGTTTCACTCTTCCTGCTAAGGATTGCTTTAGCTATTCTGGGTTTCTTATTCTTCCAGATGAATTTCATAATTGCCTGCTCTATTTCTGTAAGGTACGTCATTGGGATTTTAATTGGAATTGCATTGAATTTGTATAGCACTTTAGGTAGTATGGCCATTTTGACAATATTAATTCTTCCTATCCAAGAACATGGAAGATCTTTCCATCTTCTAAGGTTTTCTTTAATTTCTTTCTTTAGTGTTGTATAGTTCTCATTGTAGAGGTCTTTCACCTCTTTTGTGAGATTGATCCCCAAGTATTTTATTTTTTTTGAGGCTATTTTGAATGGAGTAGTTTTCCTAATTTCTCTTTCTGAAGATTCATCACTTATGTATAAAAATGTGTTGGATTTATGGGCATTGATCTTGTAACCTGCTACTTTACAGAATTCACTTATGAGTTCTAAGAGTTTTCTGGTGGAATTTCCAGGTTCCTCTAAAGATATAATCATGTCATCAGCGAACAGGGATAGTTTGAGTTCTTCTTTTCCAATTCATATCCCTTTAATTTCTTTGGTTTGTCTAATTGCTCTGGCCAGAGTCTCAAGAATGATGTTGAATAGAAGTGGTGAAAGAGGGCATCCCTGCCTTGTTCCAGTTTTTAGGGGGAATGTTTTCAGTTTTTCACGATTTAGAATGATATTAGCCATGGGCTTAGCATAAATGGCCTTTACAATGTTAAGGAATGTTCCCACTATCCCTATTTTTTCTAGTGTTTTGAGCATGAAGGGGTGCTGTATTTTATCAAATGCTTTTTCTGCATCTATTGAAATAATCATGTGATTCTTGACTTTAAGTCTATTAATATGGTGAATTACGTTTATTGATTTCCTGATGTTGAACCAACCTTGCATACCTGGGATGAAGTCCACTTGATCATGGTGCACTATCTTTTTAATATGTTTTTGTATGCGATTTGCTAAAATTTTGTTGAGAATTTTTGCGTCGATGTTCATTAAGGATATTGGTCTGAAATTTTCTTTCCTTGATAAGTCTCTGTCTGGTTTAGGTATCAGTGTGATATTGGCTTCATAGATGAGTTTGGGAGGGTTCCCTCCTCTTCTATTTTATGGAATACTTTGAGAAGTATTGGAATGAGCTCTTCTTTAAAGGTTTTGTAGAACTCGGCTGAGAACCCATCTGGTCCCGGACTTTTCTTTGTTGGTAGGCTTTTGATGACTTCTTCTATTTCAGTACTTGAAATTGGTCTATTTAAATTGTTTGTGTCCTCCTCGTTCAGTTTAGGCAATTCATATGTCTCTAGAAACCTGTTGATGTCTTCGAAATTTTCTATTTTGTTGGAGTATAGATTTTCAAAATAGCTTCTAATTATGTTTTGTATTTCAGTCGTGTCTGTTGTGATATTTCCTTGTTCATTCCGAATTTTAGTGATTTGGGTTTTCTCTCGTCTTCTCTTTGTTAGTGTGGCTAAAGGTTTATCGATTTTGTTTATTTTTTCGAAGAACCAATTATTTATTTTGTCAATTTTTTGTATTGTTTCTTTTGTTTCAATTTCATTGATTTCAGCTCTGAGTTTAACTATTTCCTGTCTTCTACTACTTTTGGTGCTGTTCTGTTCTTCTTTTTCTAGGGCTTTGAGTTGTAGTGTTAGGTCGTTTATTTGTTGAGTTTTACTTCTTTTATTAAATGCGCTCCATGAAATAAATTTCCCTCTAAGTACTGCTTTCATAGTGTCCCAGAGATTTTGATATGATGTTTCTTTGTTCTCATTTACCTCTAAGAATTTTTTAATTTCCTTCCTAATATCTTCTGTTATCCATTCATCATATAATAGCATATTGTTTAATCTCCAGATGTTGGAATAGTTTCTGTGTTTTACTCTTTCATTTATTTCTAACTTCAATCCATTATGATCTGATAGAATACATGCTAGTGTCTCTATCTTCTTGTATTTGCTAACATTAGCTTTGTGGCATAAAACATGGTCTATTTTAGAGAAGGATCCATGTGCCTCTGAGGAGAAAGTGTATTCGCTCTTGGTTGGATGGTATATTCTATAAATGTCCGTTAAGTCTAAATTATTGATTGTGTTATTGAGATCTATGGTTTCTTTGTTCAATTTTTGTCTGGAAGATCTGTCCAGTGGTGAGAGAGGCATGTTAAAATCACCTAGTATTATTGTGTTATGGTCTATTTGGTTTCTGAAATTGAGAAGGATTTGTTTGACATACATGGATGAGCCACTGTTTGGGGCATAGATGTTTATGATTGTTATATCTTGCTGCTTTATGCTTCCCTTAAGCAGTATGAAATGACCTTCTTTATCCCTTCTGACTAACTTTGGCTTGAAGTCCACATTATCGGAAATGAGGATGGATACTCCAGCTTTTTTGCTGAGTCCATGCGCATGGTATGTTTTTCCCCATCCTTTCACCTTTAGTCTATGGGTATCTTTTTCTATGAGGTGAGTCTCTTGTAGGCAACATATTGTTGGGTCTTTCTTTTTAATCCAATCTGCCAGTCTATGTGTTTTGATTGATGAATTCAGGCCATTAACATTCAGGGTTATTATAGAGATATGATTTGGTTTCCCGGTCATTTGGTTCATTTTTTAAATTTTATTTATTTATTTGTTTGACACAACTTGTTTCCTCATTTATTTGACGATTCCTTTACGATAATTCCTCCCTTTGCTGATTTGCTTCTTTGTTTTTCATCTCTTCCTCATGGAATATTTTGCTGAGAATGTTCTGTAATGCTGGCTTTCTTTTTGTAATTCTTTTAGCTTTTGTTTATCATGGAAGGATTTTATTTCATCGTCAAATTTGAAGGTAAGTTTTGCTGGGTATAAGATTCTTGGTTGGCATCCATTTTCTTTCAGGGCTTGAAAAATGTTGTTCCAGGCCCTTCTAGCTTTTAGGGTCTGGATTGAAAAGTCTGCTGATATTCGTATTGGTTTCCCCCTGAATGTAATTTGGTTCTTTTCTCTCACAGCCTTTAAAATTCTGTCTTTATTTTGTATGTTAGGTATTTTCATTATAATGTGCCTTGGTGTGGGTCTGTTGTAATTTTGTATATTTGGAGTCTTATGAGCCTCTTGAACTTGATTTTCCATTTCATTCTTCAGATTTGGGAAATTTTCTGATATTATTTCATTGAATAAATTGTTCATTCCTTTGGCTTGTTTCTCTAGGCCTTCCTCAATCCCAATAATTCTTAAATTTGGCCTTTTCATGATATCCCATAGTTCTTGTAGATTCTGTTCATGATTTCTTACCATCTTCTCTGTTTGTTCAACTTTGTTTTCAAGGTTAAATATTTTGTCTTCAATGTCTGAGGTTCTGTCTTCCAGGTGTTCTATCCTATTGGATATGCTTTCTATGGAGTTCTTAATTTGGTTTATTGTTTCCTTCATGTCCAGGATTTCTGTTTGGTTTTTTTTCAATATCTCTAACTCTTTATTGATATGTTCTTTTGCTTCCTGTATTTGCTCTTTTAACTGTCGATTGGTGCGATCATTCAATGCTTGCATTTGCTCTTTCATCTCATCATTTGCTTCTCTGATCATTTTAATTATGTACATTCTGAACTCCTTTTCTGTCATTTTTTCTGCCATGCTGTCATTGGGTTTTATTGATGTAACATCTAGATTTGTTTGCAGCATTTTCTTTCCTTGTTTTCTCATATTGTTCAGGTATCAGTGGACCGCTGAGATATTGCAGATTTCCTCTATTGACTTACAATGTCCCTGAAGATTTCTATATATATCCCCCCTTAGCCTTCAGTAGCTTGAAGTCTTGGAGGAAGTTGATGCAGTGCTCCACAAGGAAGCTGCCTCTCTAGGAGTGGTGACCTTCTGGTGGGGTATATTCCCTGCTAGTGGGCAGAGGTGCCCCCACTTGTTGATCAATGGTCATCCAAAGGGGACCTAGGCTGCGGGCTGAGGCAAGGCCTGTTTGGGCCTGAGTCTCTAGTTTTACCGTCCTTGTGGGGAAACCTCACCCGGCAGGGAAGACTCACCCGGTGGGGAGTCTCGCTGGTCAGTTCCCTCCTAGAGGTTCCCCTCAATTTACAGCTACCACCTGGTCTGGGCTTCCTTTCTCTGCAAAGTTCCCAGGGGCCCGGCCCTACCTCCTGGGCCTGGGAGCCTCATCCTTCGCAGATGAATCTCCTTAGGCTGCCCCTCCTCAGAGAATCTGCCCGCAGGCCTGGAACCTTCGCTCCGCCCTAAGCCTGTCTCTGTGCGGCTCTTCCACCAAGAAGCCTCCTAGATCCTGGGACCCTGCTCTGCACCTAATCGCCTGGCTATGCGGCCCCTCCTCTGAGCAGCCACCTGGGGCCCCGTACAATTGCTCTGAGACCCAGAGACCCGCCACACGCCTCTTCCTCCAGACAGCCACCCAGTATTCCGGTGCGGTCACTAGGAGTCCAAGAAACTCACTGCGTGCCTCCACCTCCCACCAACCACCCGTAGCCCTGGGCAATCAATCACTCCGAGTCGAAGTGACCCTCCCCGTTCCTCCTCCTTCTCCAGATAACCCCCCAAGTGTTCAGGAGCGGTCACTCTGAATGGCTCTGAATCCACGTGACCCGCAGCACGGGTCCTCTGGGCAACCGCCCGGAGCTCTGGTGCGGCCACTCAAGATCAAGCGACCCACCACGCTTCTCCTCCAGGCAGCCCCCCTGTGTTCAGGCGCTGTCACTTTAAGTCCAAACAACTCACCACTCGCCTTCTCCTCTGAGCAGCCGCCTGGAGCGCTAGTGCAGTCACTGCGAGTCCAAACGACCCGCCGTGCTCCTCCTCCTCCTCCTCCTCCTCCTCCTCCTCCGGGCAGGCCCCGGTGCTCAGAAGTGGTCCGAGTCCAAACAGCTCGCCGCGCGGCTTCTCCTCTGGCAACCGCCTGTAGCTCTGGTGCAGTCTCTCCGAATCCAAGCGGCCACGCTCCTCCTCCTCCTCTTCGGGGCAGGCCCCGGTGTCCTGAGTCCACACAGCTCTCCTCGCCTCTCCTCCCCTGGGCAGCCGCCGGAGCCCCAGTGGTGGCTCCGAGTCCCAGCGCTGTGCCGAGCGGCCTCCTTTACAGCGCTCCCAGTTGTAGGAGTTCACTGCTCCAGCGGGGGGAGGGGCGTCTCGCCGGCAGCTCTACTTCACAAAGTTTCCTGCTTTCCGGGACCACCGTCCCATCCGGGATGGCTTCCCAAAGGGTGAGAGTCACCCGGCTGCTTTGAGTTGGTCCCAAGTGTCTCAATATCTCCTCTTTTGAATCCTGAGTCCTGGAGCAACATGAAATGCAGCCACCCTCTAGGCCGCCATCTTGAAACCCCTATTGCTTTCTTCTTTATTTGCTCAAATACTTTCATAAAAGAAACTTCTTACTAACTTCTTAAATTCAGGTGCAAATTGATAGAAAAGGTAGGAAAATGTTTGTTTTATCCCTTTTGTCAACTGGTTCCAAAATTGTTTAGTGTCCCTAAAAAATCACAATGATCTTTCCTTCCTGTCATTTTGTTCTTGCTCTCAGTGTCATTATTAAATCACAGATTTAAACATTTTACGAGTTTCAACTATTTCAATTTTATATTGATAGATACAGATACATATAGATATAGGTATGTACATTTAAGTATGTAGATTTATACAAACATATATAGAAATATATCTATATTCAGACTACTTGTTTTATTGTCCTCCCCTTTTTGTTTTTCATAGATTCTATTTTTTTTTTTTTTAATTTAAGGTTTAAGGGTTATGGCAGCCCTCTTTCAATCAAGTCTGTCAGCACTATTTCTCCAAAATCACATGCTCACTTCATGTCTGTATGTACATTTTGGTAATTTTCTTAATATTTGAAATATTTTCGTTACTATTATATTTGTGATGATGGTCTATGATTGGTGATCTTTTATATTACCATTATAATTGCTCTAGGGCACCACAAACTGTACCCATATGAAATAGCAAACTTAAAATCAGTCAGTGTTGTGTGTGTTTTTCAACTACTTAACCAATTTGTGATCCTTCATCTCTCTTCCTTCTATTCAGTTCTATCTATTTTCTGAGACAAAAAATATTGAAATTAGACCTATTAAAAGACCTATAGTGTCCTCTAAGTGTTCAAAGGAAAGGAATAGTCACATGTTTTCCACATTAAAAAAAAAAAAAAAAAAAAAAAAAAAAAAAACTAAAAATGATTCAACTTGCTGAGAAAGCCATGAGAAAATCTCAGGAAAATCAGAAGTTGAGTCTCTTGTGGTGAACTGCCAAGTGGTAAATGCAAAGGAAAAGGTATTAATGGAAATTAAAGGTGCTTATATGAATGATAGAAAAGCAAAAACAGCCTTATTGCTAATATGAAGAAAGTGTTACTGAACTGGATATAATACAAAACTCTCTACAACGTTCTCTAAAAACAAAGAACAACCCAGAGCAAGACCCTAACTTCAACTCTATGAAGGCTGAGAAAGGTGAGAAAACTGCAGAAGAAAATTTTGTTCATGAGGTTTAAAGAAAGAGACTGTCTCAAAATAAAAGTGCAAATATAAGTAGCAAGAGCCAACATTTGAAACAGAAATTGTTATCTAGAAGATCTAGATAAGGTAAAAAGTGACTACACTAAATAATAGATTTTAAATGTAAAATGGTCATATCTTATTCCAGTTTTTTGAAAGAATGTTTTCAATTTTCCTACATTTAGAATGATGTTGGTCTTGGGTTTAACATATATACCTTTTACAATGTTGAGGTATCCTTAGCTTTTCTAGTGTTTATATCCGAAGGACTTAAAATCAGCATATTTCAGTGATGCAGTCACATCAATGTTTATAGCAGCTCAACTCAATATGGCTAACCTGTGGAACCAAGGTGCCATTCAACAGATGAATGGATAAAGAAAATGTTTTTTTATGTATATGTATACACACACATACACACACACACACACACATATGTGAATACATACAATGGAATATTAGCCTTAAAAATAATGAAATTATTTTTCATGAATGGAGTTGGAAAACATCATGCTAAGTGAAATAATCCAATCTCCCCCCCAAAAAAGACCGAATGTTTTCTCTGATATGTGGATGCTAACTCACAATGTGGAGGGCAGGCTAGGAAAGGAAAGAGGTACTTTGTAATCAGCAGAGGGAAGTGAAGGGAAGGTAGGAGGTATGGGGATGGGAAGGATGGTAGAATGAGTCAAACATTAATACCCTGTGTGCATATATAGCTACACAACCTGTATGATTCTACATCATGTACAACCAGAAGAATGAGAAGTTATATTCCATTTATGTTTGATGTGTCAGAATGTATTCTACTGTCATGTATAACTAACTAGAACAAATTTTAAAAAGAACTATTTTGGCAAAAGATGTCATGTAAGACTCTCAGACCTGGAGAGAAGAAGTCAATGTCTGGCTACAAAAGCACAGGCTGACTCTTTTGTTAGAGGCCAATGTAGCTGGTGACTTGAAGCCAATGCTCATTCATTATACCATAAATCCAAGGACCTACAAGAGTTCTACTAAATCTACTCAATCTGTGTTTTATTAAATAGAACAACAGAAGCTATATAACGGCATATATGACTACAATATGATTTACTAAGTACTTTTGGCCCACTGTTGAGATCTACTGATCAAAAAAAAAAAAAAAAAAAGTAGATAAATTAAATCCTTTCAAAATTCATTGATGATGCATTTCCCCCAAGAGCTTTGGCATTGTAAAACAGGACAAATAGTTTTATGCCTTCTAGCACAGTATCCATTCTGCATCCCATAATTTTTACTTTCCAAGCCTTCTAATTTAAAAACTACATTTTTAAGGCCAGAAAGTAATTGCAGAAGTGGTGGAAATATCAAGAGAACTAGAATGAGAATTGGAGCCTGGAGATGTGATGGGATTGCTATGATCTCATGATTTAACTGTAATGAATGAAGTATTGCTTCTTATGAATGAGCAAAGGTAGTGGTTTCTTGGAATGAGATCTCCTGGTGAAGATATTATTTAAATACTACTCCTGGGAACAGTGCTGGAATGGCAACATAGGATGAAGAATATTACATAAACTTAGTTGATATAGCAGCAGCTGGGTTTGAAAAGATTGAGTCCAATTTCGACAGAAGATCTGCAGTGAGTAAAATGTTATCAGACAGTATTGCATTTTACAGAGAAAACTTTTGTGAAAGGAAGAGTTAATCAATGCCGCAAACCTCACTGTTGTCTATTTTAAGAAGTTACCATAACTACTCCAAACTTTAGCACTCATCATTCCTGTTGTCAGCACCCATCAAGAAGGAGGCAGACCACTCACCAACAAAAGTTCTATGACTCACTGAAGCCTCAGAAAATAATGAGCATTTCTTAGCAATAACGTATTTTTAATTGAGGTGCCTACATGATGTATAATGAAATTGTGCATCCAATAGAATACAGTATAGTACAAATATAAATTATATATACACAGAGAAGCCAAAATACTTGTGACTTGCTTTATTGTTATGTTTACTTTAATATGATGATCTGGAATCAAAATCTCAATATCTCCAAGGTATGCCTATACATTGAACACTTATGTATATATTTGTATATGTGCATTTAAGATGATTCCCAGGTAAAATTAATATATATATGTATACACACATATGTTCATATATGTACACATGTATGTACATATATATGTTGAATATATGTACATATATAACATTAAGTTATCTAATTTTTACCTAATAATTTCCTAAATCCTTTGACATGAGTCTATTTTTCATGGATTTTTGACATGATATTATTTTCTCAGTTCTTATGTATTTCTCATCCCAAACCTGGAATTAGCAATTTATTCAAGAGCTTTTTTCCTTGGTAACTAGTTTTAGAGACCCTGTGCTGATTACTCAATACTATCAGCTTCATTGTTGTTTCTAAGTTTTGGAGAGATATATGACATAATTTCATTACTAGTAATTCATTACTAATAATAATCATTACCTTCTTTTGAGACTTAAAATACACAAGCAAGAGTATATTAAAGTGTTTAATTTCATTGATCTTGACTAGATAGATATCCTTTCAACAATGTTAAAAATCCTGTTGTTAATAACACCAACTTAATTGCCTATTTGTTTTAGCCTAAAGCACATATACTAGAGCCACAATGTGGCAATATTAATAATCTAGCAAACAAAAAATATTAAATTTAAAGTCTTTTTTTTGACTGTATAAAAATGGGGTATGACTTTTCATTTCTATGGTTGTACACAAAGTAGAGTCATACCATTTGTGTGACCTACATGTACATAGGGTAATGATGTTTGTCTCATTCCATTATGTTTCTTCCCCACACCCTCTCCCTATCCCTTATTTTCCTCTACACAATCCATCACCCCCATTATGTATCATCCTCCACTTATCAGAGAAAACACTTGACCTTTGGTTTTTTGGGATTGGCTTATCTCACTTAGCATGATATTCTCCAACTCCATCCATTTACCTGCAAATGTCATAATTTTTATTCTTCTTTATGATTGAATAATATTACATTGTGTATATGTACCACAGTTTCTTTATCCATTCACCAACTGAAGGACATCTAGGTTGGTTCCATAATCTGACTATGGTGAATTGAGCAGCGATAAACATTGATGTGGCTGTATCTCTGTAGTATGCTGATTTTAAGTCCTTTGTGTATAGGCCAAGGAGTGGGATAGCTGGGTCAAATGGTGGATCCATCCCAAGTTTTCTAAGGAATCTCCATACTACTTTCCAGAGTGGCTGCACCAATTTACAATCCCACCAGCAATGTATGAGAGTACCCTTCAGCAAAAGAAGCAATCGACAATGTGAAAAGGGAGCCTACAGAGTGGGAGAAAATCTACCACATGCACTTCAAATACAGCACTGATCTCCAGAATTTATAAAGAACTCAAAAAACTTTACATCAAGAATACAAATAACCCAATCAATAAATGGACTAAGGGTCTGAGCAGACACTTCACAGATTTACAAGCAATCAACAGATATATGAAAAATGTTCAACAGTTCTAGTAATAAGAGAAATGCAAATGAAAACTACCTTAAGATTTCATCTTACTTCAATTAGAATGGCTTTTATCAAGAATACAAGCAACAAATCTATGATTTTTAATCTAAATTTTTAGATTTTTCACTTTTTTATATTCTAGTGGATATCCCATTAAGAGTTGTGTTCAGTTAATTAGAATATTTTAACTCTTTTGTACTCATGTTTTCCCAAATTATTTTGTCTTTGATTCAGTAGAAAGTAAGTTTCTCTCTTTCCCTTTACTCTCAACTCTTAGAGATTCAAAAATTGATTTAACTTAACCCTGTTTAAAATATTTATATCATTTCAAATTTCATATACAAACCCAAATGTTTTCATTGAAGCTTACTTCAGAACTCTCAAACCTCCACTGTACAAATAAATACAAAACATGTATGAATAACATTGGTTTTGGATAATAAAATCTAACAAAATTCACCCAAGAGTTAATAGAAAAATCAAAATGGAATAATTCTGTTTGAAACCTGGACTAAGTTGCCAAAATTATATCCTCTCCAAAAATTACATTAATTTACTTTGTTTTTATTTGTTATTAGTTATACATGACAGCAGAATGTATTTTGACATATTTTACATATATTGAGTATAACTTCCCTTTTTTCTGGTTGTACATGATGTAGAATTATGTTGGTCATGTAATCACATATGCACATAGGAAAGTAATGACAGATTCATTCTATTATCTTTCCTATTCCCATCCCTTTCCCTTCATTCCCCTTTTTCTAATCCAAAGTACTTTTTTCTTCTCTACCCCTCCTCCTTGTTGCAACTTAGCATCCACATATTAGAGAGAACATTTGGCCTTTGGTTTTGTTAATTTAGTTTTAAAAAAGTTTTTATAAGCAAGTAACCCCAATGCTATTTAAGCATTAAAAAAGAATACTATGAAATCTTTGTACATAAAATACTACAGCATTTATTTTGAAGACTAATTAGCAATTGTACCAAAATAAATGTAGAGACTAAATCCATTCATGACATTTATTGAAATAAGATATAGAATACCAATAGACCCATAAAATAATGCTCAACATGACTATTTAAATGGGAATTATAACTAAAAGCCACCATAAGCTCCCTCATCATGCCTAGAAGGATAGCTATAATAAATAAAATTACACAACAAACCAACAAACAAAATCCCCAAATAACAAATATTGGCAAAGAAAAGCTTGTGGCAAAAAAAAAAAAAAAAGCTTCTTACATCATTAGTGGGAATAAAAAGTGGTGAAGTGACTGTGAAAATAATTCAATGATTACCTCAAAAATTGAACACGGAATTATCAAGTGACCTATCAAATCACTCCTCAGTATATATTCAAAAGTAGAGACTTGAACATATATTGGTACACCAATGTTTATAGCAGCATTATTTAGTGGCCAAAAGATAGAAGTAACCCAAATGTGCACTGAAGTCTGAGCAAACAAAATGTGGTATATTCACACAAGAGAATATTACATATGTAGTCCTAAAAAGTAATGATATTTTGATGCACCTTACAATATGGTTGAACCTTAAAGACATTGTGCTAAGTAAAATAAGTCAGATATAAAAGGTCAAATATTGTATGATTCCACTTACATTTAATATATAGAATAGGAAAATCCGTTAAGACATAAAGCTTATTAAAGGATATCAGTGCCAGAAAAAGAAAAGATAAGAAGTCATTGCTTAGTTTGTACAGAATTTCTTTGGAAGTGATACACTTCTTTATAAATAAATAATGGTGATGTGACATTGTCAGTGTACTTAATGTCACTGGACTCTATTGTTAAAATCATCACAATGCAGGGTGGGAGTATGGGATGTAGTATCATTCTTCTGCATATGGATATCCAGTTTTACCAACATCATTTGTTAAAAAAGTTTCATTTTCTTCAACACATGTTTTGACTGTCTTTGTGAAGGGGAGTCAGATGACTGTATCTATGTGGAATTATCTCCTCTTCCCATTGGTCTTCATGTCTGTTCTTATACAAATAACATGCTGTTTTTTTAGTATAGCTCTTCAGTATGATTTGAAATCAGTAATTGTGATGCCTCCAGTATCACTCTTAATGCTCAGTATTGTTTTAGTTATTCTGGGTCTTTTATTCTTCCATATAAATTTTAGGGCTCTTTTTTTTATTATTCTATGAAAAATTTCATTGGTTTTTTTTGTGGGGATCTCATTCAATCTGTAGATCACTTTTGGTAAAATGGTATTTTGATAATGTTAATTCTACCTATCTAAGAACAGGGAATGGCTTCCTGATTTCTAAGATCTTCAATTCCTGCTTTCAGTATTCTATAGTTTTCATCGTGGTGGGTTTTTACCTCATTGGTTCGACTTACTGCCATGTGTTTGGTTTTTCTTTTATTTTAAGTTTTTTGAGGCTATTGTGAGTGGAACAGGTTTCCTTACTTCTTTCTCAGCAGATTCATAGTTGGAGTAGAAGAAAGCAACAGATTCTTGTAAGTTGATCTTATATCCTTCTTCTTTGTTGAGTTTATCAAATCTACAAGTCTTCTTGTAGAGTTTTTTGTGTCTTCTACATATAGAGTCATGTCATAAGCAATAAGGATACTTTGACTTCTTTTTCTATTTCAATCCCGTGAATTTCCCTCTGTTGCCTGGTTTCTCTAGCTAGAGTTTCAAGAACTATATTGAATAAAAGTGGAGATGCTTTTAGTTTTCCTCCATTCAGTATAATGTTGGTTTTTGGTGTTTCAAATGTAGCCTTTACAATGTTGAGGTAAGTTCCTTCTATCCCTAATTTCTTCAGTGTTTTTAACAGGAATAGGTACTGAATTTTGTCAAAAACTTTTGTTGTAATCATTGAGATTATCATGTGATTTTTGTCTTAATTCTACTAATGTGGTTAATTACACTTACTGATTTGCATATGTTGAACAAACCTTGCATCTCTGGAATGAAAGAAACATGAGGATGGAGTAGTCTTCTTAATGTGTTTTTGAATGAATTGCTAATATTTTGGTATTTTTACATCTCTGTTCATCAAGGATATTTGCTTGCTGTTTGCTCTTTTCTAAATTTTTATCAGGGTGATACTAGTTTCTTAAAATGAGTTTGGAAGCCTTCCCTCCCTTAATATTTCATGGAATAATTTGAGGAAGTTTGGCATTAATTTTTTTTTTTTTTTTTTTGGTACCATGAATTGAACTCGGGGAAACTTTACCACTGAGCCACATCCTGAACCCTTTTTTATATTTTATTTAGAGACAGGGTCTTGCTGAGTTGCTTAAAGCCTCGCTAAGTGTGAGTTCAAAGGCAGGCTCCTGAGTCATTGAGATTACAGGCATGTGACACCTCACCCAACTGGCATTAATCTTGTGTGATATATATATATATTATTAGATATATAATATCTAATAATTATTATTATTAGATATATAATCTATATTTATATATCTAATTCTTTTTAGATATACATGACTGTAGAGTGTATTTTGACATATGGGTGGGAGAATAGAAGTTCATTGGATTATTCTTTTTTAAAGGTCTGTTAAAACTCAGCTGAGAATCTATTCAGTCCCAGGTTTTTCATGTTAGAAGACTTTTAATTGCTGCTTCAATCTCATTGGTTGATATAGGTCTGTTTAAGTCAATTCAAAGTAGGACTTGGGCCAGAAATGAAGCAACCGCTAAATGGAAACATAAGGTCAAAATGCTAACATATCCGTGCAGGCACCAAGTTCCTGAGACTCCCAAAGCTCAAGAAATAAAACCAAGAACCAACAAATTGTATGGCTTCAAATTTTAAAACCTTCTGCACAACCAAGGAAACAAATGAGGGGAAAGGCATCCTACAGTAGGGAGAAAATCTTTGCCAGCTACTCTTCCAACGGGGGGTTGGGGGTGGGAGGGGCTAATATATAAAGAACGCAAAAAACTTAACACCAAAAACCAAATAACAGAACCAATAAATAGTAAAATGAGCTTAATAGACATTTCCCAAAAAAGAAATGCAAATGGCCAAAAATATATTAGAAAAAATGTTCAATATCCTTAACAATACGGAAATGCAAATCAAACTACACTTTTGTAGTTCGGATGTTAGGTGTCCCCTGAAAGATCATGTGCTGAGGCAATACAAGAATGTTTAGAGGTGAAATGATTAGATTAAGTGATCTATAACCTAAGCCTTGGTTTAATCCACTTGAATAGATTAACTGGGGGGCAACTGTAGGCAGGTAGTGTGTCACTGGACTATGTAAATCACTGGGGGCATGCCTTTGAGGGTTATATTTCGTTCCAGGTAAGCAGAACTCTTTCTGCTTCCTGTAAAGTCTGTCACTAATTGAGAAGTTTTCTTCCACTATAACACTTCCACCATGATGTTCTGCCTGATCTTAGTTCTGTAGCTATGGAGACAGGTGGCCATGGATTGAAAGTCCTCCTCTAAGTTTTTCTTGTCAGGCCTTCTGGTCACAACAATAAAAAAAAAAATCACTAAAATGTACACTGAGATTTCATCTCACTCCAGTTTAGAATGGCAATCATTGATAGTACAAATAATAACAAATGCAAATGAGAGTATAAGGGAAATATCCACTAATAAATTGTTGTTGGTGCTGAAAATTAGCACAACTACTTTAGAAAGTAGTACAGAGATTCCTCAAATGACCAGGAATGAAACCACCATATGAAACAGCTAGTCCACTCCTTGGTATTTACCCAAAATAAATAAAATGAGCCTACTCTAGTGGTACATGCATACTAATGTTTATAGCAGTGCAATTCATAATAACTATTTTGAAACCAGTTCAGATGCCCATCAACAAATGAATGGATAAAGAAAATGTGGTTACATTCACAATAGAATCTTAGCCATAAAGAATTAAATTGTGGCATTTATTGGTAAATAGAACTAAAGAACTTCATGCTATGTGAAATTAGACAGATGCACCAAGTCAAGGGTCAAATGTTTTCCTCATATATGGAAGCTAGACAGAAATAAGAAATTAAAAAATGGGCTGTATGCTCCGTGAAAATAGAAGAGAATAAAGTAAAGTAGAAAAAGGGATGGAAGAAGAAGGAGAAAATGAGAAAGGTGATAAACTAAAGCATGAAATCTACCAAATTATGCTTTGTGCATGTCTGAACATATCACAATAAATTTCACTTTTATGCATATATACCAATTAATAAAATAAATTAAGAGAAGTGAGACCAATGGAGTAAATGAATGGGAGGAGAGGAGGGAAAAGGGAAATACTAGGGATTGAAATGGAGCAAATTATAACAAATGCAAGAATAAATATGTCAAAATGAACCCCACTATGATATATAACTCTCATGCATGAATAAAAATATTAAAAATAGCTAAAATTCAAATTTTGCTATATGTCTGATGGTAGAAGGAGAGTGCATGTTATCCTCGGGACCATAGGATAACATGATAGACTTGCAAGTAAATTGAAAATTTGACTCTGAGGAAAGACTATAAACCTGCACATACATGGCTAATGAAAATTTTCTAGGAGAGATGGATTAGGAGAAATTTTTGTTAATTTAGTTCACACTTATGTATATTTTCCTTGGGTAATCAATGTTGTTTTATAAAAATAAAAATTATAAATTATAATTAGAATACATTAAAATTTCAAATAATTATCTTATTTTCATTTCCTTCACAGTACCTTTCCATTTTCCAACAAAGAATAAGCTTCAATTTTATGCAAAAAAAAAACCCCAATTTGAATATTTAGAAAATGGATACTTTTTTCTTTATAGAATGTTTTAGGACAGCATAATAAAAAAATCTTATTGCATTATCTATTTACTTTATGAAATCGTTCTTATGTCTATTTCAAAGACATATTTAATTTAATTTTCAATGCATCTTGAAAACAGTCTATATAAATTCCAAAACTGTGCTTTGTTTATTCTCTAGGTTTTTCTTCAACTTTAATTTCAATTTCATCAAATTCAATTCAGGAATGCTGAAAGCAAAAAACAAAGGTAATGTTATATTAATGTTTATTTCCCTTCCATATTTTGTGCTCTGAATTTAAGTAAATTTTCTATTTAATAATAGGATGGATTTATGTAGATATGTTAAAGCAAAGATTTCACATGAAATATTATGGTAATTTGAAGGTCATTTTGCAATTGAAATTATCTAAAGAAGATACAAGCTTTTAATACAGAGTTTAGTTTTACTTGGTTGATAGCAAGACTTTTGTAATTATCAAATACCAAGGAATCTGTATTCTATAAACATTTCCTCTGTACCAGCTCAGTTTAACTCCTGTAGTGAGTGTTTCTTGACTTATCCTCTTCCTAGGTGATGGCTTACAGTCCTGTAAAGCATTTAACTTCTAAATTCATCAGTAATAAAGCTCTACTTATTATTTTGTTATTTCATTTAAAGATTTCCAGCAGCTTTAAGGTGAGTCTATAATTGTTATGATTTGGATGTTATATGTTCCCAAGAAGCTCATGTGTGAAACAACATAACAAAGAGCAGAAATAATTAGGTTATGAGAACCTTAACCCAATCAGTCAATTAGTCCGATGAGAGGGATTAACTAAGTGGTAACTGAAGGCAAATATGATATGGTTAAAAGAGGTGGGCTTTAGGGGCAGGCCTTTGGGGTGTTTATTCTGTATCTGGTGAGTGGAGTCTTTCTTTGCTTCCTGATCATCATGTGAGCCACTTCCCTCCACCACACTCTTCTGCAATGATGTTCTGCTTCACTTCAAGCCCTGAGGAATGGAGCTGGCTCTCTGTGGACTGAGACCTCTAAAACTGTGAGCCTCCAAATAAACTTTCTTCCTCTACAATTGTTCTGGTCAGGTTTTTTAGTCAGAGCACCAAAAAAAAAAAAACAGCTGACAAAAAGAAAAATGGTGCAAATGCTTCCAGAGCTTACATGTACAGGCATTTTCAAAGGTTTCATGATCATTGCTTCCTAGGAAAATCCTGGTGTCCCTCTCTCAGAGCCTATAGTAAAGATACTAGGAATGTCCTTACTATTTGGTCTCTGTTAATACCTCCATAAGATATAAAGTTGCTACTCGAGTTCTGCAAAAACAGTTTAATAAAATAAGGTAAAACATTATGAATATAGCCATTTCTCAGGGTGAGAATCAGCACAGTAAAGAGAAATCAGGATTTTCTTAATGTTCTTAAGGATTATTATTTGTACTTGTATTTTTGTTACAGCAATAACACTTATTCCCAATAGAACTACTGAAAATTTTTATTTTCTTCAATTTTGTCTCGACATGAAGCAGTAAAATTTATTAATAGCATTAGTTTAATTTTCAGTGATTAATGGAGTTGTCCTTACTTTTATTTTAAAAATCATAGTAGTAAAATTTATTTTCAGAAATGTTACTGCAGTTGTATGTATCCATAAAATGCACCATTAATGATAAATACAATAACACAAGTTTATAACTATATGTCATTCTCAGCAAAAGTTTGTTTTTATTATGTGAGACCCAGAGGCATGCTATATTTTCAATGGTAGAATCAATTTCTTTTGATATTCTCTTTGTATAAGCATAGTACTTTATCTCTTGAGGCATTTAACACAGTTTCCCTGAATTGTGGTTATCTCCATATGATTTCCTACCATATTAGATTTTAGCCTCCTGTAGGATGCTATTTATTTTTAGAACTCTATTATAAGCAGAACACAATGAAGGCAACAAACATGTGTAGTTAGAGGGACTAATTAAAGCCAAGTCTCTATCCTGCATAAAATAGTCCTCAGCGAATCATTTCAACTAATTTGTATTAAGGGCAAAATTGACCACTGAGTGCTATAAAAAATAGTGTGCAATGCTGAAAGCCTCATAGATAAAAATCCGTCCTGCAGATATTATTATTATAAACGGAGTATTATACATACATTTAGATATTATTATTCTGGAGCTCGATCCTATTGAAAACCTGGCCCATATCATTACCTTACTGTTGTATAAATATTTTTGCTGTATTATTTAGGGTCCACCTTCCCAACTGTTTAACTACTACAAGAACACCCAATGTTTTCCATCTGAATGTGACTTGATAATTTAGAGACTGCAGAAATACATCATCTCTAATAATGGTCATCAACTGGTCCCTTTGGTAATGTGAAATAATAAAAACATGAGTTTCAATACCCTGAAATGTCTGCACATTCTTTATACAAAGAGAGCTTTATTAAAAGTTTTTAATTCTCATTTCCTAAATAAAAGTACCTATTGCATTAGGTATTCATCTTTGTGATAGCGTTTGGAAGGATGCCCCTGGCTGGTCATTTCACTTTTGTGCTGGTAGTACCAGCATTACCATCACGAGACTCCCAAAGCCAGGAGTTTGATACTCTCAAAGTAAGTCGACTTGGCTGTGTTCCATTTGGAAATCACCACCAATTAGATACCTCCTGGTTCTGCATACCGACAGGAAAAGCAGGGTAACAATCATAAGTTAAGGATGATTTTTAGGAAAAGGACATTGCTCAAGATCAACTTATGGCTTGTAGACAATCCATTGTGTCAGAACTGTACAATAAAGTAGCCTGTGCTTCCAACTACGATAATGAGAGTGAAAGATTTTCATTCTGCATTGACTCTTCTACCTAATAGTTAAAAATGTGAACAGCAAAGAACAGTTTTTATTTGTCCTTTTCCTACTCATGTTTACATAAGATCTAAAGTATGCTATTTAACATAATCATCCAACATCCCAAAATTTTCATATTGTTTAAAAAAATAACCTAGCAAATTGTATTTGGCAGAGACTGTTTTAGGTTTTGAATAGACAAAAATGTAAAAAACAGACAAAAACCTCATGGGCCTTGCATTCCAGTGAGAGAGAACCAAGAATTAGAAGCAAAAAAAAAAAAAAAAATTAATTCATTTATGATAAATCAGATGACAAATCCTGTAAAGGACAGATAGTGATGAGTCTATTTTTATTAAAAATAAGGTAACAGGCTTAGCTAGATAGTGAAATTTAAAGGAGTTGAAGAAGCATGCCTTGAAGATAAGAGAGCAAGGGACTACCAAAACAGAAGTACGAAGTTCTTGTGTGCTTAAGAAAAGAAGCAGCACAGAAGACCTGGAGAATTATGAGATAGAAGGAAATGGGAGAGATGAGGGGTGCCAGGTGTTGAAATCCTGTAGGGTCTTTTCATATTAGTTTGAGATATAATTCACTTTTAAAGTTCACCCATTTAAAGTATAAAATTCAGTGGAATTTATTTGTTGCATATTTGTTGAATTCCACAATACTACCACAACCTAATTTTATAATGTTGCCTTTACCTTAAAAATAACTCTGTACTCTTTGGCAGTCATTTACCACCCCCCCACTTATCTTCTACAAGCTCCAGGGAACCTCTGATCTATTATGATTTGCCTATTCTGTAAATTTAACATAAATGAAATCCTATAATTTCTTGTCTTTCATGATTAGATTCATTCATTTAGCATAAAATTTAAAGGTCTATTCTTTTTTTCCATCCTCTTTGTTTTTTTTTTTTTTTAATTTATTTAATGGTCTATTCTTATTGTGGCATGCCTCAGTATCTCATTCTATTTTATTGAAAAATTTTGTTCAATTATTTGCTTTAAGTACTTTATTTATATTCTGGGTATATCCTCTTAACTAACTATATGAATTATGAACATTTCTCCCATTATGTTATCTTTTCACTTTCACTGAATTAATGCATCAATTGTCATTATTTGCAGCCCCAAAGTTGTCTTTGTTTTTAATTTTGATAAAATCAATATTTTAAATTTTTTTGGTCACTTGTGCTTTAGATGTTCCATGTAAGAAATCACTATCTATCCTGCAAGGTACAAAGATTTACTACCTTTTTTTGTTTGTTTGTTTTTAATAAGACTGCTATAGTTTAAGATTTTACATTTAGGTCTATGATTTGTGTGTGTGTGTGTGTGTGTGTGTGTGTGTGTATGTGTTGTGTGAAATAGGACTCAAACAGCATTCTTTTGCATGTGGATATTTAGCTTATTCAGCATTATTTACTAAGACCACTACCTTTCCCCCAATTTAAATGCCTCAGCACTATTTGACCATCAATTGACCATCAAAATATGGGTTTTTTTCCTAAACTCTGAGCTTGATTTCAGTGATCTATCTTTACGCCAACTGATCTATCTTTACTGTATTATAGATTTATAGAGTAGGGAAGGCAAAAAATTATCTCTGGCCTTTTAAGAATTTTAGGATGGTCCTGAGAATTAAATTGAGATAAAGCAGATTAACAGGGGCAAAGCATACAAATGCATATATTTTACCTAATGAAAGTAATAAGGAAATGAAGATTCTAAGAAGTGGTGATGCTGAAATGCTTTTACTCCACCTCATACAACTTTGGAAAAGTAAATTATGTGAGGACGCTGAGGAAAAATGAGAATTATTTTAACAAGGTCGTCTGTTTGTTAAAGTTCTCTGGACTATGAAGAATGTCTCTTTTCTACTAGTCTGTGGAGGGTATCTTTCACATGGCAGTTTCTAATCTCCTATGTTAGAGAAGAAAGGAGAAATTAAAGTGCTTTTTCTACTTCTGCTGTTTGTCAAGTGATTCTACATCAGAACAATCCCTATGCAAAACTGGCATACTTTGGAGGGGGGTATATATTCAGCCAGCCTTTCATAGTAATTGTAATGGTTGATTTGAATTGTCAACTTGATTGGATTAAGATATGACAATGATTAATAGGTTTCTGTGTGTGTCAATGAGGCATGTCTAGGAATGACTGGAATGTGGAATAGGAACTGAAGTGGAAAACCTTCATAAGCATGGGTAGCACGGCCCATTAGGAATAAAGTTGGAAGAACAAGGAAGCAGATGTAGATGTAAACTTGGCTCTTCTTGAGTGGGTTCTTGATTTCTGCTTGGATCATCTGAGGATACTGAACTCTCACTTCTTCACTCTTCCAAAGCAGACTCTGCCAGTATTTCTCCAGATAGATTCCAAAAGCCTTGGTCTGGGCCTAGGGTAGCACTGCTGATCCTTCTTGTTCTGGGACTTCTGCCTTTTGGACTGTGCAGTTGCTTGTTCTTCCAGCTTTCTTGCCTGCAGACGGCTATTGTGGAAGATCCAGCTTCTGGTCGTGAAAGCCAATCTAATAAATCTGCTTTTTATAATCATACTTCCTGTTGATTCTGTTCTTCTAGAGAACCCTGATAGAGTAATTTTGAAATGAAGATAAATTTTATTCCTCCAATTTGTTCTTTGTCAAGATTATTTGCCTATTCTGAGTTCAATGTACAAGTTTTTTGGTTATCACATCTGTGAGTTTTATGATCAGTATGTCAATTTGTGGCAAAACTTGTGATTTTAATAGAAATTTCATTGAAATCTGGGGAAACATAGGGAATAGTGCTATCTTAATGATGTTAAGTGTTTTAATCCATTTTCAAGGATGTTTTTCCATTTATTTAAGGTTTCTTAAATTATTTTGAACAGATTTTTAGGTATGTATATCTCTTGCTCTTTTTGTTCATTACTGATATCTAGAAATACAACTGATATTTTAATGTACATGTCATTTAAGCACACTTTAGTCACATCCTCTAAGTCTTAGAATACTATATTTTTCATTTTTATTCATCTCAGAGTACATTATTATATCATTTGTTTTTTCTTCTTTGACCCGTTAGATATTTAGGAGTGTGTTATTTTTAATTTCCACAAATTTGTTAGTTATCCAAATCTTTCATAATGGGTTTTCAGTTTAATTTCTTGTGGTCATGGGAAATATTTTATGAGTTAAATTACTTATATTTATTAAAATTTATATTAGTAAATGTTCTACCCTGGAGAATGATTTCTGGACCTTTGATAAGAATATATATTCATCTATTATTGGATAGAGTATTCTACAATGTCTTCTAGGTCTAATTACTTTATACTTTTGCTCAAATTTTCAAATTCTTTATTGATATTCTTCGTTTGTGGTTCTATGGTGAAATGTGTAATAGTGAAGCTTCCAATTATTATTATTGAATTATCTATTTCTCCATTCATTTTTATGAGTGTCTGCTCCATGAATTTTCAAACTTGGTTGGTTGTTAAGTAAATATATAGAGAGAGAGAGACATATGTCTATATATGTCTCTATACACATATGTATATATATTTATCATATTTATTTTGTCATTGTAAAATTCCCTGATAATGGTCTTTCTATTAAAGTATACTTTAGGAGATATTCCTGTGTTTTTGTTTAGTCTTTGCAAGGAATACATTTTCACAGGCTTTTAATCTTATCCTATTTGTTACTAAATCTATAGTATCTGAATTTTTCTTAAGACAAAATAGAAAGACATCGAAGGGTTATGAAGAGAGCTTTGACATGATTTGTTTTAAACTTAAAGAGACCCTCTGAGTGTTGTGTTGAGTGGTACAGTTGTATAGTGGTACATACATGGCATTATATATGGCAAAACCTATATAATACACAGCACAAGTGAACCTTGACATGAACTACAGACTTTAAATAATGACAATGTATCAAATTGACTCTGCAATTATAATGAATATATCATACCAATTCCAGATATCAATGAAAAGGGAAACTGATGGTGGAGGCAGGAATATGTGAAAACTCAGTATTTTCTACCTTTTTTATGTAAACCTAAAACTTGCTCTAAAAAAGTTGTCTGTTAACTAAAAACTGGATTGTTCTATAATTTCTTTATTTAGACTATTATCAGTTAATTCTTCTTAAGAATTTCTTAAGTCATTAGGTCTATACTGAAAGATTTGAAGAATTATGTAATTTATAATAGTCATTTCTAGTTAATGATTCCCTTCAAATCAATAGTGATTAAGATGTTCTTGAAATTCATCATTCAGTTATGGTCATTAAGTGGAAATATATTGATATAAATAAATACATATCTCCAAGTTGAATTAAAATATACAGTTTAAGTTGACAATAAGTAAAGACCCACAAAGGTTTATAATTCAACTTACCTAAGAAATTTTATAGGATTTGATCCTACTTCAATATAGAGATATATCCAAATAGACTAAAAAGCAACTTATAGTAAACATAGTAGATATATTCCATACTTTTAAACATTAAAATGTTATCAGAATACATAATGTATTATCTATTTTACATGCAAGAAGCCATTTATTGCATAATTTACTTGTAAACCTAAAACCTAAAACAGTTATTTCATGGCATAAGGTGTCTCTTCTTTACTATTAAAATTTTTAACTTTTTCCTAAAGTGTTTTCCAAAGGACATTGACCCCCACTGCATTTTATTTAATTTTATGCAAAAAGAAAGTGTTAAAATAGGTTGGTAAAATGAGTTGGAGAATCACTGAATAGTAAAATTCTTCCCTAACAGAGACTTAGTGCACATTAGCATTTTAAAGACTCTAAGCTATCTTGCACTAGAGAAAGCTCTTTTACTTTGTTTAACTCAGCATTTTCAAACTTATTTGACCAGAGAACACTTTTTTCTTCCCTTAAAGAACACTATTACCATCTCAAAGAGATTATGTGTTTCACAGAAACTATTAGAGATATATAATCTTATTCAATTTTTTCATTTTATAGTTGGGAAGACTGAGGACCTAAAAATGTTAGATAATAACCCAAAGTAAGTTAATTACCCTAAATCATGTATCAAAATAGTAACAAAAATGAAATCATTCAAATTAGATTTTTTTGTTTCAATTTCTTTTATCCTACACTGTGTTTTCAGAATTGTATGAATGTTCTATTCTCCCCAATGTATAAGTTTGAAGGGTGCCTAAATTTTGTTGTTTATTTTTAAAGACAATCTGTGTGTGCATATTCACTCACACATAGCAAATCTCATGTGTTCATCTATGTTTCTTTATTTCTCTGAGTATTACATATGCATGTGTACCTGAATATTTAAGTTTATTTATATGCACCCTAATAAGAACTGAGAAAGAGCAGTATATAAATTACCCTAAGTAAGAGGATCATTTTAAACATACTGCATTAGAACATTACTTAGCAGGGAAAATGCATAGCACCACAGAGTACAGAAATTGCTTCTCTGCAATGCACTGAGTTACATCATGAAAACATCGAAGTCAAGGCTCTGTTCAACAGACTTGTTTCATTCAATATGTCAGATGTTAATTCTGCAAAATACAAATATGAAGATAGGGAGATGGAATGAAGACGGACACACATGGCTAAGAAAATGGCATTCTTTTCAGTTTAGTTACCCAGGGCAGCATTCTCAGCAAGTGGTTTTGGATATCAGACAACTTACATTGGTCCATTCTCAAATTGTTTTTGCTTTTTGATTGTCTCTATTTTCCTAGCAAATATAATGCAACTCATATAATTACAGGCAAGGAGAAGTCTAGCTCCCAAAAGGAAAATTTTAGTCTCATTCCTTATTCTCCTTTCGGTAGAACAATTTGGTAATGATTCAAAATACATTTTTTTCTAATATGAAATATGAAACTGGTTTAATATTAAGTAATTTTCTATCTAATTAAATGAGTATATTTTTACCCACTCTTTTAGCATAGACTATTTGAATAAGAAAATCTTGAGTTACTAAAATGTCTGAGCATTTAACTAGCATTTCACATGAATTATAATAGGATCAATGATTCTATGCAAAGGGTAAATTCCATTTTTAGCTTAGCCTGCAATGTATGAGTTATTTTCATCAGAGAAATACATCTATAAAGACTCCTACCACCAAATGAATGTGCTTGAATGCTGAACAAAATCATCTGGACATGAGACTCACAAACAGAAATGCTAACTAATTAAGTCCATTAAAGGGAAAGGAATGTTCCTTGCATAATAACTACTGCAGGAAGTATTTTCAGAATTTCACTGGAGAAAACAATTATTAATAAAAAAAAAACTAATGAAGATAAAATGTTTAAAATTTGAACTTTGGCATATGGCACGCGGAGAATTAAAAATCTTTCTGCTGTATAAATATTACCAGATACATTGGTTTTTTATTGCTGCATAGAAATCATCATGCATTTAGTGGCTTAAAACAGCACAAATGAATTGTTTCATCGTGTTAGAACATGGGTTACTTAAGTTCTCTCTTCAGGATCTCATGAGATTGAAAGCAAATATCTGCAGGGCTTGGTCTTATGTAAGGATCATTGTTCTCTTCTAAGATCATCACTTGTGATCAGAATTCAGTTTGTTGTGATTATAGGACTAAGGCCCCTGTTTTCTTTCTGGTCTTTGGCCAAGGGTAGCCTTCAATTACAAAAGAATTACCTTAGTAAATATTCTTTGTGTCTGACAGTACTATATATTGCACTGTTATCTACATAATCTTAACTAAAACAAACATTTACAAAACAGCATTTACGAAGAAGCATCACTTCCTTATTAGGCAGTCTGCCAAGAGTTTCAGACTAGATCACAAAAGAACTTGTTTCCAGGAAAAGTTATAATCTTTAAGGTTTGCTTCGGTTTTCACAATAAGCTTAAAAATTCCCACTCTAGGTAGTTTTCTTTACTGTAAATTTACTTCTTTTCATCTCTACAAATTCTAATTATGTAATGAATTGTAAACATAATTTGTGTTAATGAAAACAATCATAATGTTTTATTCTGATAATGATACATTAGTAAGATAAAAGGTTGAAACATAAAAAAAAATCTTTAATGCTTTGTCATAAGTTTTCTCAACATTAGCACTTTTGGAATTTTAGGCAGGAGAAATGATTGTTTTAGCAGATATCCTGTGTTACAGTATCTTTAGCGGCATCCGTGATCTATCTAATCTAACCACTTGGTGATAGTAACATATTACCCTGAATTATGACAACTAAAATATCTTCATATATTGACGAGTATCTCCAGGTTGAAGACAGGTGAATAAAACTGCTCCTTGGTTGACAACCACTATTTTGCTGAAGATTAGCAGATCAAGTCATGGATGTCAAAATAATATTTTGTAATTTATTAGAGCTTTAATATATAAACCAGCTAACTCTCTTCCTTACTTTAGACATTGCAATAAAAGTAGAAAATCATTATTTGGTCTCTATTTGCCAATTGATCACTAGCCATGCCTTTTCTAAGGTGAGAACATTTGAATTGCTTTCAAAAGTAGCCTAAACCTGCTGTTGGTTGGTTCTCTTGGATGTGTGTGACTTTAAGAAGAACAGAAAAGATAACTTGTCGGATTATACTCTGGGTGCAGCAAATCAAACCATAATATCTCAAAAAAAAAAAAAAAAAAAAAAGGAAACAGGTTCAGAATTTGAGAACTGAGACGAACAGAGATAAAGTTACATGGATAAGGAGTAGGCTCTGAAATTAGTCCATGTTCCATGAACTGCATGTTAACACTGAGAAGCAGAATCCACCAGGGGGCAACAGTGCCTTATTACAGCACACCACAGGAGACAAGGCACCTTTCCCTCCAGAGTGACAGAAATATCTAGACTAGAGTAATAATATGTTGATGCTTCATTTGTACTATATGCAAAAGGTGTAAGTTGAATTAAAATAGCATGCCATTCTTCAGAATTCATCCGGTGTCATTCCTCCAGGAAGGATTCTATAATCTAAAACATGGATCCTCAGGCCAACTTCTTACTATGACAAAACTCTGCATTCTTCAGTCATAGCACCTACCATCACACTGGAAGGACTAAATTTTCATTGCTGTTTATTACACTGGAAACATCTTTCAGATCCAGGACTGTGACTTATTTGGATTTTGATTTCCTAATAACATAGACTGATGCCTGGTATGAGGTTACTGATTACAGAATGAAAACGTTAGTTAAATAAAGAGAATCAAAAGTAGACTGTTACCAAATTAATAAACTGTACAGCATATGGGGAAGTTAAAATTTAATATTAATTGGGAAAAACCTAATAAATCAAAACATTCAGTCAGATTTGAAGATTGGCATTTACTAATTCTTTCCCATCATTTTGTTTTATTAAAGTGAAGCCTCAAATTCCCTTTCCCTGACACCAATCTCTCAATTTCTCTTTAGACCCAAAGAAACAAAGTCGGAGTATAAAATGTTATTGTTCTTTCCTTTTGCTTCAGACTCCACAGTCTTATTTCCAAAATAACATATGTAAATAAACCCTATCTAAGTATTTCACAAGTCCTGTGTCACCGACCTGGATTACTGTTGATCATTAGTAGTCATGAATAAGGCTCTGTGAAGCAGTAGTTATAATGTTTCTTCAAAGTGCAGTGTACAGGTCATTATTTTTTCCCCTCTCTTTTGTTTTTAATCGTTGAAAAATTAACTTTAAAATTCAAATGTTCGTAGTAATCTTTTCAAATATAAAATATATGACTACAAGAGATTTGTTGAATGAGTGATTTAACAATCTCACTAACAGAGAAGTTACTGTATAATTCGGCGCCAGATAATGTGAATATGTATTGATGCAAACCTCTGCTCATGAACTTAGAAATGTGAGACACAAACTCATAATTTATTAAAAACCATCATGTTCCAGGAAATGTGATGAATAATCCACTCACCAATGCATGTGAATTATATGCAGCCCTTTCCAGTAGACAGAGACTTCTGCTGAATCCACTTGAATGCTCCTTATGTATATTTAATAGAAAAGCAGGTCGTTTCCTGTAGATATGCTCTGAACAGAGATAAAATGAATAGAGCAATAGCAGAATGAAAGATAGCTGTCCCACAGAGTTGACTACAAAGAGATCTAAAAGGATAAGAGAAAAATAGGAAACAATGAGGGAATCTAATCAAGGCAGAAGCAATCCAAGAGTGCATTTAAAAAGTTGGACAGGTATTTAAGATAAAACGAAGCACAACTTCTGACTTATTGAAACAGTAAAGTTAGAAAAACATATTTATAGTACCATAGACTGACTAGGAAATATTTGCCAGAGCTTAAAGATGCTACCTCTGGAACAGTCAGCTGATATGTCTTCTGCCAAATACTAGCGGGCTCAGAGAAAGGTATCTAGCCTTGGGCTGAAAGACAAATGTGGAAAGAATAGACACCAGTCCCAAAGAAATGCGTAGTTCTCCAGTATGGTAACATTTACAAGCTTGCTAATTACTTTTTGAAATTATTTTTGTAGTAGTTATATCCTCAATGGATTTTCAGTTATATGAGACTTTTTATAGAGAAAGAAGCTATTGAGGTACTAAGGTCAGGGCTGGCAAAATTCTAGCAAGGCAGTCTCCTATAAATCCCTTGAAAGGGACCAGCAAGTATGACCAAATTTGACCTATTCTCTGACATGGTTATTATAGGCAATGTTATCACATGAAAAACATATCAGAAGGAAATCAGAGTGATTATCACTCAATCCCACATTTCCTTAGTTATCTCACTTAATAGAACTATTTTGAGGCCATATATCGCTATAGGGCGAAGAATTACATGTTGGTGTTCAGAAATGTTGGGACCATACCTACTAGGGTTATTCAAAAGCTTCAGTGTCTTAAGCAATCTTAACTATTCAGAGAAGATATTCTGGCCTTACACCACCCTAGCCACAGCTGTTATGCCCGTTTTCAAAATGCAAGTGTTTGCTGGGAAGGTTGGTCGCTTAACAGATCAGGTATCATTTGCTTGGGTGTAGCCTGAAGCCTTCCTAGCCAAATCTTGTGGACATTGCTGTTTTCAGTACTTCTGCTTCCATAGCATCAGGCATAAGGGAGGACACTTTCTATGATTCTGAAAAGATGAAATCTAAAATTCTTTTTCCTGAGGTTAGGAAAAAAAAAAAATCAAAGTGACACTAGTAAGATTTTTATTATTTCTTGGTAAACACCTATGCAAAACAAACAAATATTTTGGCAGCTTTTATTTGGCTATCCATTTCCATACAGCAATCTAAAACTAAAGCAAAACAATTCTTAAGAGTTTACTAAGCTTAGACTCACTCATAACACAAGGTTTAACTCCCTTTTGAGATGAGGGAAATAAGAGTTCTCTTGTTTTCCCATGAAAACAATGAGAACAAACTCACTTAAATAATATATATTTTATCCTAGCCTATCTGTGATTAAGTACAATAGCACATGTTCCATACTTGAGATTTTTGATATATATTGATGCATCATGTGAAATTTTTAGGTATTTTTATACAGAAATTAATTCCTAATATTATGAAATTTAATGTATAAAAGACATATTCTTTTGCACTAGCACATCTAAGCAAAAGAAGAAACCTTGTAACAGTAGTTAACGGAATGCTGATAATAATGCAAATGTATTTAGAAACCAATTCAATTTACATAATTTTATGCAAAACTAAATATTATGCTCCTGTAATGGCAAAAGTTTGAAATCATATAATCTTCTAAAATCTTTGAAAAGTTAAATATATTATTAGAACTTGTGTTTTAAAATATTTAGACATTTAAGATCATGTTATAATCCAGTTAAATTCTCTCACCAAGAAAGACCTGTGGTTGTATTTTAAGAGAAATAAGAGCAGTATATGTGGTATGATTTTTGTTTTCTATGGTAGTATATAGAGTTTCCATTTTTAAAATAAATATATTTTATGTATATATGAAACAAAATAGCAATAAAGTTCATCTACAATAAAAACAATCTACCGAATGCAATTTGAAACAAATGAGATTAAATGCAAAATAAATATGTGGCCAGAAATCAACAACCACAACACATAAAATGTAGGCTGGGAAGTAGAAGAGCAAAACTAGAAAACAGAAGTTTAAAAATTAATTTAGAAAATGAATGTTATTAACATGATTTATTTTAGTAATAGGTAAGTCTTTTTTTTTTTTTTTTTGGTACCAGGGATTGAACCCAGTAGTGCTTTTACCAATGGGTCACATCTGCAACCCTTTCTAATATTTTATTTACAGTCAGGGTCTCACTGAGTTGCTTAGGGTCTCACTAAGTTGCTGAGGCTGGCTTTGACCTACTGGGGTTACAGGCACGCACCACCATATCCCACATTAATAGGCAATTCTTATACAAGAAGCAGCAACTGGAATTTAGCATGAAGAAAATATGAACTATAATATCATTAATAACTAAAGAGGTTAAATAAAATAGAAGTAAAAGTAAAATGCATGTATATCACAGAAATAACAAGTGAACTTATACAGTAAACGAAACAAACAGTAATATCAGGTTCACATTGTCATGCTAATATAAAGGCCATGGTAAGTTTCATCTTAACACCAGATGTGCTTAGGAAAGCACACAGGATAGGGAACTCAGTCTCTGTAGCACCAGCATCTTACTACTATGTGTGAAGTAGAATCAGAGTTTAAAATTTAAAAATGATCTGGAAGCTAGGGATGTAACTCAGTGGCAGACCACTTGCCTATTATGCATTAGTCTTTTCATTCAATGCATGGGTTCAATCCCCAGTATCACACACACACACACACACACATACACACACACACACACACACACACAAATATATCTTAACTAGGAGTCTCAGCACCACCTCCAGTGTGGCACAGTGAGTCCTGAGGTGCCCTCACTTATAAAAAGCAAGGCATGTTAGCAGGGAGCACCTTGGCAAAAGGAAGCTGTGCCTGCCTGTTGCAAGGACTCCTGATTAAATTTCAGATGTGATTTGAATCCAGTGCTTGTTAAAGTAGATACAAAAATAGGATGCAAATTAGTATGCTAAATTTCATTTATTAGGCAGATAAAACAAAAGGTGACTAACTTGAAGGCAGGGTTAGCCCCATGTAATCACAGTCAAGGCACCCTGTCCTGGTTAAAGATGAGAGACTCAGAGAAGTTTACCAGTGCCTATAACTAGCTGTATGGACTTCTACCTTACAGAATTGTAAGATTATAAAGCTACACTATTTCCTTTAGGTCATTAAATTGGTGATGATTCATTATAGTGGCTATAGAAAATTAATAATTCCCATTTGAGTTGTTTAAGACAGGGGTTTGGTTGCATTTTCTCAGGTTCGAAATGTTTTATTGGTTGGACTTCTATCCCCTTAACAGACTTCAAAATTATTTGAGGCTTTGACTAGAGGGAAAAAAATCGTGTGAAATCCTTGTTATTTTCCAAAAGAGGAGTATTTGTTTTTATATTTACAGTATTTTACTTCTTAATTTGGTCCCATGTGTATTGCTCTAAATTGAAATCATCATCCGAGTTTACTGTAATTCCACTTTCTCCCGACATACACTTAAATCTAGAAAAATCACAGTAAGCACATACCTAGTTAATTCAAATTTCAGCTCCATTTTCGAGAGTTTTTTTCTCCTCTTCTGAGAGATTACACCTGCACATGAAGGAAATTTTAGTTGTTAAGACTGCTTGGAGATAAGCCTTTTGGTATTATGCTGACTTTGAAGTCAGGTTTTGTCCTAAACTGAAGAAAGTTTGTTTTGTTTAGTCTTTTCATTCGATGCGTCCTAATGTCTGCTGTTGTTGTCCAGAACTAGTTAATGGTATATTTTCTTACTAGTTCTAGGTGACTGTATCTTGCTTTTCTCTGCTCTTCAGATCCTTTCCTACCCCAGAATGTGGCAGAAATTTACATTCAATCCCTGGTCCTAGACATGGATCCAGATTTTGTGGCTTCATCAGACTGTGCAATTTTATGTACTCTTTTTAAAATACAGTAAAACAATTTTGAATGAAAAGTTAGGTATAGAATTTTTGAAGGATCCCATACATGTGGAAGTTCATCACACATAAAAAAGAAACAGAAATTCTTTGTGATAAACTTCCACATGCAGAGAGGGTGAGCATAATGACAATGGAAAAATGGTGTTTAATGATACTAGAATGAGGAAGAATGATTAAATGAATAAATCAAAGGAAATCAGAAAAATTCCACCTCCTCCTGTCCCACTAATGAGGGGAGCATATGAGATGGTGAAGATCAGTTGGCAGGAGGGACATGGGTGGGGGAGGGCAGAAAAATGGAGGCATTTTAAGATTGATGGGTTATGTTTTCTCTGTCCCTCCAAAGGATTAGATATTATTTTTAGAGGGAATGCATTTGTCTTAAAAAAAAAAAAAAACATTTAACTGTGTTCAATTTGATTGTAAAAAATATGAAAGTTACATTTTTCAGACTTTGACATTTCTTAGAAATTGCAATAGAAGGAATGGAAGACAGGGAGAATTACAATGCTTGTCATACTTGCTCAAGTGATGGTAAAAGCATGCAGGTTGGATAAGGAAGAAAGTAAATTCTGACTTGACTGATACAAATAGTGTTTTCCAAGTCTAAATGAGGTCAGAGCTGAGATTTTATGGAAGCCACACAGCTGCATATAGAAAAAGTAACTGTCGTTGTGGTATTAGAATATTAGTATATTTCACCCGAGTATCATAATACCTGGTTATAAACTAAAAATGTGTTGTCCAGGGCCAGTGCAATGAAACTGAAGGTCAAAATCAAAGGTCATCTTAATTGAGGCAGTCTGAATAAATATAGTGATTTGATTTTGGTTAATCTTGATGATTTGAAGAGCCTATCTTGGTGATGTTAGTTTTCTACCTCTATTGCTAAGTAGCAAATTAGCACAAACTCGTCCATTTAAAAACAAGGGCTATCACACTTTTGTAGGTCAAAAGTCCAGGTGGGCTCAGATGAGTTCCTGTTCGGAGTCTCACATTAAGTTGTTGACCAGGCTGGGCTCTTACATGGAGATTTTTGGAAGAGAGTCTACTTCCAGTATCATGTAGGTATTGACTGAATTTAGTTTATTATGCCTGTAGGTCCTTATTACCTTGCTTACTGTCATCTGGGGACTACTCTTAGCTCCTAAATGTTATCCATATCCTCTAGTACACACCTCCCTCTGTATTCATATTTTGGAGCAGTACACTGAATCCTACTCCTGCTTTGAATCACTGACACCTCTTCTTCTAACAGACAAAGCAAGCACTGTTATGAAGGGCTCATTTCATAAGATGATACCCACAGATAGTCTCCATTTTCTAAGGGTAAGTGTGCCACACAGAAATTATATCATACTTATGGGTGGCAAGGATTTGGTGGGACACATGTGAGAGACCATTTTAGACAGTCTGTCTACCACAAGTGATGAGGACCTGAATAATTACATCGAGTTCTCAATAATGTGAAGGTCAGTAGATAAGAGCAACCTCAAGAATCATTTATCTGTGTGCTGTGAAATTTAATGACATTTTTAAAAATATGAATGTAAGGATTTCAGAAGTGGTACTGTGTAGCTTCTCTCATTTCCCCAACATAGGAACATGGCTGGGTGAGGTCTGCATGTATCTGAGAGATCTGCAGTGATATTGGTGATCAGAGAAGGGTTTTGGCTAAGGGAGTGTGAACAACAGAAATTTTGAGTAATAAAATGGATATTTGTTGACAATCAAATGAAATATTTAAAATGCTCAACAGAAAACTATAGAAATAGGATGGTGAGTTGCCAGAGAAAACTAATAATAAATGAGAATTATAACGTAACAGGAATAAACAAGAAATAACATTCAGAATTTTGATGAAGAAGTCAGAGTGATGTATAGAACCAATCAGTTGAAATGAAACTTTGGGTCAAATATGTTTAAAGTCAGCACAGGTGAGGTTCTTGGCTTCACTCAGAGCTCAGAGACAGCATGAGCCCATCAGAATTAAGAATAAGATGAGCCAATCAGACAAAACTATCATGCAGCAGAAAGTATGCAAAATACTCAACAGTGTGGGAGTTGAAATCAGGAACAGTATTAGGTAAAATGTGGATACTATCAGTAATCAAAACAAAGAATTAGTCAGGAATCTTTCTGAGATTATTTGTGAATGAAACAAATTTCTTTTTTTAAAATAAATTAAATAATCCAAGAACTAAGTGTTATTTTGGACAAGAGAAAATGAAAAAGCAACTACTACAAAGTGACTGTTGTTAAAAAAGACTCATTTAGTCACCTCTCCTTAGGTTCCAGATGATACTGTCATATATCCCAAGGCTCAGGAAAGTAAGAAGTATAATTTAATAGTTCTAGGTCACCTCTAAGTAAAATTTAAAGATTATTGTTTTTTTAAAGTTCCAAGTTCGACCCAAACACAATAATAAGCTATATGACAAAATGAGACAGGAAAAAAATGTGACAATTTTTTGAAAGTTGCTTTTATCATTGGTGAGTTGCATGTTAAGTCTCCTGACAAAATTGGCAGATAACACCTTGAATATCTACTTCTATAACTATACATGCCATGCCACAGAACTCCTTGTTGGAGATTAATTTGGGAAGAAGGAATCTTCTTTATCATATCATATATAAAATATTTTTAATAACCCTCACCAGCCCTTGACCTATGCATAATTTCAAGGACAAATAAAATCAAAAGCAAGATTATGCCATATTTTTAGTTTCTGGGATCCATGTTCTTGTTTAGCTACATCACAGATATGAGATTTTAGCATGCTTCTGCATAGAATACTTACACAATTAGTCTGTGGGTCTGGCTATGATACTTTTTGAATGTTGTAGGATAAATTATATGTTATTCACAATAACAGAATTTGTAAAACAGATATATTATCTGCAGTACATAAATTTGGCATAGAGTCAAACAGTATTCTTATTGTTTTTCCATCTTATTGTTATATACTAGATTTTAACCATTCCAGCAGCCACAGAGATATTTCTTTTTTTAAAGGACCATAAATAATTTGCTATCTGTAAAAGTAAAATGGAAATCACTAAGGAAATGCCATTTTATTTGAATTATATGATTATACCCGTTCATGTATCATATTTCAAGATGACATTTAGTTGACATGTGAAATTATTTAACACCCAATTTTGCTCACGTGTCCATTTCTTTATCTAAACAAACAATACTACCACACAAATACTCTGTCACAGTGTCACATTAGTCACCAGCAACCTCTGCCTCAATAGTTTCATGTCCACAGTAACCTGAGGTCTGTGCATTCTACCTCACCCTCAGTTACACTCCAATGCAGACTCTGATGCTGGCATGCAGGATTATGAATTCTAACTTTGTCCTTACTAGTTGTGTGACCAGAGCAAGTTGGTTAGCCTTTCTGTGCTTCAGTTTTCTCCTCCATAAAATGAGGATTACTGTATTATTTACCTCCTAAGATTTTGGATAATTTAAGAACTTAAAGGTAAATAACTTATTGACTAGCAATATAATCTTTAGATAATGATTACTTTTTTAGAATAATTATCATTTTAATTTTAATAATCCTTCTTATGATTCTCCAGAGCTTATTATTTCAAATCATTTCCACCTAAATTCATAGTAAAATTCTTTCATGACTTATTTCACCTCCTTCTGTCCCCAGAAGTGATTAGAGATCACTTCTAATCTCAATTCCACACTGTTTATAGAGTTAGTGTTCTAAAAAGTAACTATAATAGTGCCATAGCCTGCTAAAGCACATTTAGTGAGTTAGCAGAGCCTTTAAAAGCATCATGTGGTCCCACCCATTTGCTGAAACCACACAAATATATAAGCGATTCAAACTGCCAGCTCTTTCACATTACCCATACGTAATAAAATTTGACTTTCTTGATTAGTACACTCTTCCATTCTTCTACCATTAATTCCTTTAGGTCCTGAAATATGCAGTCCAGGTACAACCCTATATGAATATTTCTGATCCCTACCTTTATCCTGAGTAAGAGGCCCCTTTTCACAATTTTTAAATATATGCAAGTTCCTGAACATATCTGTTGTTGCTTCTCCTGTACATGGATTTAATTATTTCATGGTATCTTTGATGTCAGGAGCAACATTTTATCTTCAGTGCATATTACGATGGATAAAATGTGACTAATGCACAATAAATAGCCAAAGAATAAATGCATGGTTGGTTAAGTGGAAAAGTTTTTAAGATACACTGGTGCTCATGCACAATTTTAATCCTTTCTGGGTTGTTTTCTCTTCTATCCTTACAGACCTCAGTGAGTACTCACTATGGTTTTTGGGAAGCCTTACCTAACCACCTCAGAGTTCCTGTATACTCACCTCAGGAAATGCTCAAAATACACCACAGAGAGCCTTTACAACAATTCAGAGAGCCATTTAAACACACAACAGAAGCCTTCTCATTACAATCAAAATACTAATCTGGATCCTAATACCAACACTGAACTGAACTTAACCCTCTAACTCTAACACTAACCCCCTAATTCTTATACTAACTCTAAATATAATCCTAATCCAAGCCCTAACCTCAAAAATGTTGGAGAATAGGGAACTCAGTCCTTGACACCCTAACATTTTCTTTTTATTTGTCTCAACCAAATTACAGATATAAGTATTTTCTGTAGTCTGAATGGACAACTCCACATTTGATCTTTCTTAATAAGTTCTAATTCCCTTCTCTATATCTCCACTAGCATATCTATTAGACAACTCAAAGATATTTTCCATAACTGGATTCTTTGTTCACTTTCCCTCAACCTCCTCATTCTATCTCAAAAACAAAAAAATCTGTTTTTCAGTCTAATACTTCAGTCCAGGATTCTTGTCATTATTTCACCACTGCCCCCTCTCCCTATCCAGTCCCCGAAAAAACATTTTTGAATCCTTTTCTGAAAATTAGATCATGTGTCACATTACTTACTAATATACTCCTTTCCAAACTGCCATGATTCTTTCAAGAATTATTGCACATAGCTGCTGAATGGACTCCCCAATTGCACTCTCTTTGATCCACATTCATTTTCTACACCCAGAATGAGTTTTTTAAATGTAAACTAGATCATGTTACTTCCTTTCTTAAAACTGTTGAGTGACTTACAATTATACTTTTAATACCCCAAATTTCCAACTTTCATCTCTGTGGGAAACTCTAGAAGATAGTACAGAAGATGATTCAAAGCTACCTCACCTGAGGGATAACCAACCTGGGTTTTTATCTAGGTAAACTTTTTGTACATGATTGATTTCTCTTATAAGGATTATTTCTCTAGAATTTCTGTTCCATGTGAAAGTAAGGAAAATCTCTTGACTAGACTAAAAACACCCTCAGGTAGAGTATCAGGTATAGTTGTAAATATGCCAAGGATGGGGTGAACCACAAATAGCGTTTTCTTTGCTGTGGTTTACAAAGTCCCAAATGACTGGGCTCCCACCTACATGTTCAGCCTCAGTCCCTACCACTTTTCTTCCTCTTCACTCCTCTCTGTTTATTCTGCTGATCCTTTGACACTTCCCAGGTCTTTGCTTCTAAACTTCAGTGTGTATTACCCTCTTAGTCTAATGATATCTCTTATCATATTTTCAAGCCTACGTTTAACTCCTCATTCAGTTATACGGTCTGTATCACTTCCTCAAAGATGCCTGGACTCCATCTAAAATACTATCCATAATATAGAGTGTTACACACCAGAAAAGATAGATAGATAGATAGATACCAGAAGAGTTAGTATTGGAGGATCTTCCCTGTATTCAAATTTAAACCAAAAGTATCAAAGGGTTACCAACTAACACCCATATTACCAAAAAATATATAATATATTTAATCCATAGATTGGCAACATAGAAAAGTAATACACAACGGTAACTTACTATACACACACACACACATATATACACTTGGATTTTTTTTCACATATGACAGAATGAAGAAAGATGAAGGTAAGAGCATACAAGGAGAGTTAGGCCTGGACTATCTTTAAAGGTCTTGGATTTTCTCTGAATTTAAATATAATCCTTTCCTTGTATGAGTCACAAAAATAAGAAAAGTAACAAATACATTATCTAATGGATAAGGTAGAATAAATTGTAAAGTGGCCCTCATTAATAATTAATGTAATTTTTAAAAATAAATAATAAATTAATAATTGATCATAACTGAGAAAAACAGACTTACTCATAGAAGAAATAGATTTTACTCATAGAAGAAATAGATTCAAAAACACAAAGAGTGGAAAAATATTGGTAGGTCAGAATAATGCAAATTATTTTGTTACAAAAAGAGAAAAGAGTTTTTCTTTATTTTGGAGAAAATGCACTATGTTTTTTTAGTTATTCACAAAAATAATACTGGAAAAGTAGTTTAAGGAGGCAGTCTAATTTATACATTATAACAAGTATCATTTTTCAAAGAGACACTCAAGATTTATATGGGTATAAAAGTTAGCAACATTGAGGAATGCCACAGAAAAATTGGTCCAGAATAACTTGACAGGAGTACAACATAGAAGTTTAAAGTCAAAAGGTGGAATAAATAAAGATGATTTTAAAAAGCTATAAAATCAATCATTATGCTTGAGATTGTGTATATTGCTACACTGTGTTCCATTAACCCAGTATATATTGTTCAAAACTGCAGGGCAGAGTTAATCCATATCCCATACTTCCAATGATTCCCCTGTAAAGGCCATTCTTCCACTGAGTCTGTGAGATGAGTTTACACTGACCACCAGGGAAAGATGAGAGTGCTGGGCATGGAAGAAAAGAAAAAGTGGAGAGAGAGTTATCAGGACTTACCTGTAAATTAGCATATACCTTCATTATTTTCTCACATTGAAAAAGTAAAGCTAATTGATGATGTAGACTTTTGGGGATGCAGCGAAATTAAAAATTGACTGAAACAAAATGTAATTTAACAATTAGTTCAGTCTATTTCTTTCAACCATATTTCCTATCAGTACAAAAGCAGATATATAGATTCTTATTCATAGAAATTTAAATGCCTGAATCTAAAAACAATTTGTGCATAATGTAACATTTTGGGTTTTATTTTTAAAAGATCAAAGTGAGTCAAATCAACGGATCTTGAGGAATATATGTTACATGTATGTATTTTATAATTTCTGTTCACATCTTCCCATCCCTTATAATATTAAAGTTTTTTCTTGCTTTTTTCTATATGTATAATCAAACATAATGAACACAAGATGATTAAACTATTACCATAAGAAAAAAATACAAAAAATAAAACAACATCCAAAATTCCCAACAAAGGGAACATACTTCCAAAATAAAATATAAATAATTTAGATTATTTTGACTTTAACTTATGTATTCCAATAAGAAAAATAAATAAAATGAGTTAGCTGAGATTTAACCATAATATGTATTGGTTGTTCAAACCATTAATGACTTTTATATATTTAACCACAAGTTGAAAACCATTAAAGTTTAATACTATTTAGGGATTAATACTGCAGCTTAATTTCATGCTACAAATTTGCAACTGCTTAGCAATTGATTCATCCACAAAATGAAAGTAATATGCTAAGTCATATTTCTACTTGCATTTTTCCAGAAAGCATTTTGTGTGTAATAACTATAAATACACATGTGCTTTGTTCAAAGATGCCTTATTTTAAATAAACAAAAGTACTTCTTATGTTTTACAGTTAAAAATAATCAGAAAGACCTCATGTGAGGTTGAATTATTCCAAATTTGATTGGAATAAACAACCTGCAAAAGCTTCTGTAAATGTGTAGTCACAAGAGAGCCATCTGGCTCCATGTAATTATACCCATCTTTCATCCAATTCTGCATGCTAAATGTAAAAGCAGGTCCAGGAATATCACACAGATTTGTGATATACACTTGGAGACTGCCAATCCATAAACCAATTAACAGGTCTTATTCATATGGGTGTGTTGCTGTCTTTATTTATATTCTATATCTAAATAGAGTACAGATTCAGAGATTGCTGAATGAATTGGTTAGTATGAATGTATTTCTATTGAAGTAATTCAGAGTGACATAGAATAGAAATTAAGACACAACAGACAAAATATTACAATTTATCTTAATTTTTTTTCAAAAAAATCATTTGAATCAAGTTGGAAGGTGCCTTGTAATTATAGAAAAATATTTGTGGTCTACTATTGTATAAGATCACTGAATTCTGCAAACTTGCTGCATAGGTTTGGGTTTGTTGTTGGCATATTATAGATAATTTGAATTTATTAATTTGTATTTTGTCTGGGTTCTTTTTCTATAATAGTGCATTTCTAGGGTACAGTGGATACTTCTCACAAAAATTTAACCCTAACAGAGTGTTATGGTTTAGATACAAAGTGTCCCTCAAAAGTTCATGTGTGAGACAATGAAAGAATGTTCAGAGGTGAAAAATTAGATTATGAGAAGTCTATCCTAATCAGTGGATTAATCCACTGATATGGATTAACTGGGTGATAACTGTAAGCAGGTACGGTGTGACTGGAAGAGATAGGTCACTGAAAGTATGCCTTTGGGGTTTATATTTTGTTTCTGGTGAGCCAAGTTCTCATTCTCTGCTTCCTGGTTGGCATGTTCTTAACTACTTCTCTACCACCCACTTCCACCATGATGTTCTGCCTCACTTGGGACCAGAGTAATGGAGTCAGCCAACCTTGGACTGAGACCTCTGAAACTGTGAGCCAATATATACGTTTCCTCCAGTTTGTGTCAGGTCTTTTGATCACAACATTGAAAGAGCTAATTAAAACAGAGTAAGAATACAGTCATAAAAGCTTTGGAAAGATTACATACTCTATTCTTACATGAATGGCATTGTCAGTTGATCTAGCTTGTGCCTCTATTTGTTGTACTACAACTCCTTTATTTTCATAGATCCTACTTCATAGCATCAATTCAAGTTGATGTTGTAAATATATTATTGTAAAACAGATTACATTATAGCAATTTGTGGGTGCCTTAACAACTTTATGGCAAATATAACACCACCTTTAATAACTTTTGGTTCACATTAGTAAAATATGGAGAATGTTCCACTAGTAAGTTGGTGAAATAAAGGTATTTTCATCCTTACTAATTATATTAGCAGTGCCATAGTTGAAATTTATGTCAATTCATTTAACATAAATATATCCTTAAGGAATAATTTGAAACACAGAAAATATATAAATAAATACATTTATGTTCTTTCATACAGATCTATATTTTACAGAAAACTAAAACTGACTTAAATGTACAATAATTTTGTGTAAACTACAATAAATTCAGAATCAGGAAGTGGATAATACACTTTCATTAAAATCATTTTGACATTAAATGTATTGGCATTAAGAAATAATGTTGAGTAAAAAGCACATAATGAAATGTATGTATAAAATGTTTAAAGTTCTTCTGCATGTTTTAATACAGAATTATATGTCATTTTTTATATGTGAACATATGTATACACATACATATTTGTAGGGTACAGTATGCAGAAATTTAAATCAAGTAAAAAGTATTTTTAAACAGTGAGTTACAAAATATAACTACAACTCAAAGGCTTTAAAACCTCAATATGAATTGATGTTTGTCTCAGTGATGTCAAAAATTAATTGCTTCCTTAATAATTTTCAACAACAAAACATTTTCTGCTAACTAGTAGTGGGATTTTATTATAATATAAAAATACAGAGTGAGGAACAGTCATAGAAGAATAATGTAAGATAAGAACTAGAGGAAAGAAAAAGATAATTAAAAGTAGAATTGGATTGACAGAAGAATTAAGAATTAGGAGGGAAAACGAAAACATGTGTCTACTTTTCCTTCCCAGAGACACAACATGAGAAAGGCAATTGAATATATTCATGTGGGTTCTTCACTGAAGACTTTTTTCGGTGTGATAGTAACATATTGAAACTGTAGGAGGCAGCAAATCCCTTTCTGGGACTGAAAAAAAAGAGAGAAAATCCTTGTGAAATATAAGTCTATCAAGTTGTGCTTCTGGAATTTCCCATTGCAGAACAGCCCATTCTTTTCCAGCCTCAGTTCACTGGAAATGAGAAAGGAAGACTATTACCTTTTTTGTTTTCTTCAAATTTTGCAAATGACCTGTGCTTCCCAGAAAATACATTTATCAATATAAGGATTGTTAGAAAGGAGGAAAAGTGGCAACCAAGGGGACTGTCCAAGAATACAAGACAACTGTGATTAAACTGGTGATGATTGGAGGTGGATAAAGGTAAATGAAGGCAAGTCCTGGGTGGCCAGGAAGAGGAATTTGTTGTGTTTAATGAATGCTTTGGGACATTTCATTGGTGAAATATTATGCTAACTCTCTCAGCATCTTGATTCAAATTGGAAAATGCAATTTTAAATTTCAATGAAAAGCTATCTGCACCATTGTTAAAGACAAAAATATCAATTGATATAAAAAAATATCTAATATCAGAAATAAACTTTTTAAAAATATTAAATTTATTTACATTTTTATCTTGTATTGTTTAAAATTTTAATTTAAGTAAATATTCATTTATTTGTTTATTAACAATACAGATAAATATCTCCACTTTGTAATGACAAACTAGGTTATTTTAATCTTCTTATCTAGACAAAAGAACAACAATTATCGAAAAAATGTTAAAATCACTCACTCAAAAGCTATTAAATACTTACGTTTTAAGCACTGATGCAGGTACATGGTATGAAAATTAAAGACCCCTAATCTTGCAGATCTTATAATCTAGCGGGAATAGATAGGCTATAGGCAATACATATGGCAAAATAAGTAAATAACAAAAATATGAAAAGTACTATGGATGAAGACAAATGTCGAGTAGCATAAAAATAATCTGGACAGCAATAATTTTAATATGGACTTGCAATTTCAAACAAAAGAGTCAGGATAACTTTATAGTAGGGGGCATGAAATGCTATAATTTGGTTTTCTATTTTGAAGGGCTCATTCTCTTTATCTTCCAAAACAATGGACCTCTAAAAATTCCAAGGAGAAGGGAGGTCCATGAATCCCCTTGAGGAATTTTCTCATCTCAGGAGTGCATATGTGGCCATAATAAAGTACACCAAAGGTCTCCTGCTGGACATGTGTGATTATCATTATATTATCAGTGTGATTTTCTGTGGGATATTTAGATGATCCATTTCTTCAGAGTAGCTTATATCAGAGAGAAGGAGATAAAACATATCTCTGAGGGGAAAAAGGTAAATAAATATTCTTAATAATCTAGAACAAGCTATTCTGATAATCTTTCTTGTGGGAATAGAAAAAATAAAATCATTAGAACAATGGCCATATTTTTGTATCTAAGGCCATATTAATCTACTCCAACAATAATACCAAGTACAACACAGCTTCTACCTCAAATCTACTGTCCTCTGAATCTGTGAGGGTTTTTAGTCATTCTTCCAGATCCATCCAGTTTCTGCAGAGGTATGAATGGTGAATTAAAAGGATATGTAAGAGGAAACTTCATCTCTACATTTTTCAATTTATTAAAGGCAAAAGTAATTTCTAAGATCCACCCCCGGGAATAAATTTTAGTTTTAATTTGCCATTTTGGCTAGTGGGTAGAAGGAAGCAGAGTCAGAAGTTGTGTATCATGTAACAGAATGTGCCGCAATAACAAAAGAATTAACATCATGGTTAGAATCTGATCAGATCCAGTGGAGGAAACAAAAATGCTACTTTTGGGTGAGAGGAATGTACATTATGTTATTAAAAATGTCCTGAATCATGTGAAATATTTTCTACCATTATGAAGCATATAATCTGCCACAAAAAGTCATTGATTCATCATTTACAACTACTTATGTCTTTATCTAATAAGTCAATCAAGTACAACTAGTTCCATAATACCATGGATGACTTCAATGGATACTTAAAATTTTACCTTAAAGCAAAATGGATTATTATCATGTGTAGTGCAAAAAAGCTGAGTTCTAATTCACATGGAGAATGTATTTAGGCAAAAATATTCTGAGTTTTACTTTACATATTTCAAATTTGAGGTGTCTTGCAACAGTCCTCCAGAGAAGAGTGGATAGCCAAGCTTTTATCTTAGTAAAAAGGTTGAGAGTATAGATTTAAATAGGTTAGGCAATTGGGAGTGTTTGAAGCTGTAATGAGATTATGTCATTCAGGAAGAGATCACAGAATGAGAAGAGTATAATGAGAAAAAAATTTTCATATTATTTAAATATCTGCAGGTTAGAACAAATCTACAAGGTTTGTTTTGTTTTCACAGACCCACCTGATTTATGTTAGTGTTAATATTATAATAACTATAATACAACTACTGAAATTAATTAATAAAATATAAGAAACTTTGTCTATAATCAAAAAATCCTGAAATATGTATTCCTAGAGCGTACTTTAAGAATGTCAGTGTTGTACTAAGGCCGTTAACAGATTGTTGAAAAATGAATGCCAAAACTCCCCAAATTTTAAATCCTGAAGCATACTTTAAATAAAAGCTAAATAATATCTATCTAAATCTGAATGTCTTTCCTATCATAAACATAAAAACCTCTAAATGACATCCTGAAAAGCTTTTAAAAACAGGTAGGAGACATTTGTTTCTATTATTGCTATTTAGATATCTCTAGAAAATTTTCAGTAAGGTAAATTTCTTTGTATTTTACAAATTTTTTTAGAAGTCACTATTTTGGGAAGTAAGATAAAGAATATACTTTTTAATTTATTGGTTCTTTTAAGTTATACATGACAACAGAATCCATTTTGATATAATTATACAAGAATGGAGTACATCTTATTCTATTTAGGACCCCATTCTTATGGATGCACATGATTGTGGGATTCACTGTGTTGTTTCCATATACATACATGGGAAAATTATGCCAGATTCATTCCACAGTCTTTCCTTTTCCTATCCCCCTTCCTTCCCTCCATTCTTAATTGTCTATTCTACTGAATTTTGAATCTTCCTCTCTTCCCGTTATTGTGGGTTATTTCCACATATCAGAGAAAACAGTTGACCTTTGGCTTTTGGAAACTTTCTTATTTCACTTTAGCATGATAGAGAATAATTTTAAAGTGTCATAAACTGTGAACTTTGGACAGCTTTGTTACAACTTTAATTGAAACATTTTCTCAAAGTTAGAGTGATTTTTATTGATTGAAACAAAATTATTATCTTGATTAATAATTAATTATTATCTTGATTAATGACATTATTATTAGTGTATGTTTTCTTAGATTTCTAAATTATAAACTTTTAGTTAACTATAAGTCATTGGATTATCAAACACAACTACTAATATCTTTATCTAATGAGTCAAGTACAACTAGCTCCACAAAACTATGGATGACTTCAGTGCATGCTTTAATTTGTACCTTAAAGCAGAATGGCTTATTAGGATTCTTTAAATTTAAAGTTAGGTTATTTGGATAAACTCGGGGGAAATAGGCATGTAAATGTAAGAAATATGTATGAGATAGGAGACAGAAAGAAATGAATTCGCATTTTTGCTCATGTACTGGAGAGATTTGGGTTATTGCTAATGAGATAATGAACATTTGAGATTATAAATTATTGCTAGTATTCTTGATGTTTTCAAGAGTAAATAATGTTTATTAATTCTGATATGTTGTGGAGAGAAAACAAAAGGCAGGAAGCTTGGTTTTTGCATCTGACTGAGCTGCTGATTGCATCTGTGGCCAACAGCTATCTTATGAAGATCAGATCCATAGAATAATCACCTAAATAGAACCTACCAGTCACTGTAGGATTTCAAAGTTTCTTCCATTCATTTTTCCAGTATCCTCTTAAATTTGAAGCCAGGGTACTAATAATATTTATGTTATTTGAACATTTTTAGTGTCTTGCATGCTTTTATGCTTACCTGGTAAATGCTGAACTCTGTGAGAACAAGGAGTTTCTTTATCCTGGTAAACATTCTTTAGCCAGACCTTGGCAAACATAGCACATGAGTGACACTGCATAGCTATGAAAGATTTGATGATTATTCTAACATGAGGTTTTAAAAATTGTGATTCTTTATTGCACCTGCTTTCTTTCTTCTGACTCCTCCCTTCTGTTTTCCTCTTCTTACTCAATGTTTTATTTTTTCATAATTAATTTGATTTCTTATTTTCATGTTTTTCTGAACTGAACCTTAATAGTAGAGTATCCATCTTTGCTGCAATGTCGCCAAGCTATCCATACCTTACCACTGTAATATTTTCTCATGTATAAATTTAAATTCTCACTCACTATTCTTATTGGTGTGACTCTTCCTATAATGCTTTGTTGAAAACCAGTTCCTCAGATACAAAAAAAATCTATCATCAAGAGAAAGTGAATTTACTGTTTATAACAGAAAGGGAAAACCACCACCTTACAAACTTGGGAAGAGTCTCGGGAAAGGAAAGATGAGGTCAGATTTATTGAAGATTGAAAATTTGGTTTAAACAGGTATTTCAATAAGAATACTTGATTTTAAAAAATGGGTAGTAATCACAGTATATTTCAGGATTTGTGGAGACAGCAAGGTGAAGATCTTTAGTTGGTAATTCAAAGTTAAAGTTTCAGTGTCATTCCTGATTCTCAAAGCCTTGCCCATATGTGTGTGCATAATTGTCAGAATTTGGTGCTACAAATGACAGAGTCTGAAAATAAACAAGTTTTTTTAAAGTTTTTTTTAATTATATAATTAAAACTCTGGAGTTGTAGATGACTTAATTAAGGCACAGTTAATTCATTCTTCCAGTAATATTACCTTCACATAGTCTCTCTTGTCACTTTCATCTCTTTCTTCTTCTATGTTGATTGCTCTTCTGATCAGATCTCTCATTATTAAGAACTGTAAGTAGCTCAGATTTAGTGTCCTCTCAATTTCTGGTCCAAAGGAGGAATGGATTTTCACTTCTTATGATGTTAACATCAATCAAAGAGTGTGTCAGTGGTTTACCCTGACCATTGTGGTCAGAGAATGAAATGTTCTAACAGACCAAGTATGATTTGAATGTTTATACCTGGTGTTGAAGAATAGGCATGCTAGCTTTCAAACCTTATGGACTGAATATACCAAAGTGGTAGTACCCCCAACAAAGTAAGGTTCTGTTGCTCAAGAAACAGAAATGGACACTTTAAGTCACCAAAACATGAAAGTGATTTTCAGTATAGTACTATTGGTTAATTTCTTATTGAGTGCCTGAACAATATCCTCTATTCCTGTTATAATGTTATAATTGTTACAAATGGGCCCAACTTCAAATTTTTCATTATTGTTATCCAATCATATCAAAGCTACAGAAATATAAAATCCATGTTCTGAAATTAAGAGTTTGCTGAATGAATAATGAATAATTAGATAGGGAAAGTAATTGTACCTCTTTTCCAGATGAATTTTTGTCTTTTATATGTATATTATTAATAGTAAAATACCAACTAGGACAGTTGCATTACCAACTTAAATAAATGCAATTATTAATATCACTATAATAATGCCCCCAACCAACAGTAAGCACTAGCTAAATATTAAATGTTCTAAGTAGCTATTTTCAACCAACTGGAAGGATTCTGGAAGATCTATGTGATTTAATAAAGATATAAATTTGTATGAATCTACATTAGTAGTTTGATAATTGATTGATAATGCTAAGATAAATGTTTTTAAATGTCAGGAGTTTTGCTTCTGATGAAATTTCTTTCTAAAGTTGTTTTCACACTATTTCTCCAGAGAAAATAACATGATGTTTTGTTCTAAATCCATACAGGATAAATGATCTGGAGTCATTAGAATATGGTATTATGCACAAACAACTAGACAGGAATTATATTACAGATGATTAGTCAACCGTGAATTCAGCACCCAGCAGATGGACAGCTCCAATGTATCACATGAATTATGTGTTTTACAGCTGCAGCTCTGGTAAAAACTAAAATGCTCTTGATGAACAGCTGCAGCTTTCTTAGGATTCTAGACAAGGAATACCAGTTAAGTTTTTTATTGCCCTAGCACATGGCATAGGAAGAACTGATTACCTTGAAGAAGGTTGTGTATAAAAGCATTTATAGTCTGTGGTGTTAGCTTTATATTTGAGGGTCTTCCATATTTACATTTTGAACACCTGCACTGCTCAAAATGTGTATTTTATGTGCCTATAACTCAGGATGAACAATAGTAAAATTGTTCAGGCTATTAGCTAATGATAGGAGAATGTGTTTTACACAGGTCTATAAAAAGACAAAAATTAAAATGCTGAGATATTGGGATTTAAAATGGTCAATTGCTTATATTCAGCAGCTGAAAAAAGTTTGCATATTTACTCTTGATTACTGATATTTCTTATTTTAAAGGTAATTTCAAGAACCAGGGTTGTATCATTTCTACCTCAATAAGAGGACTTCTGAGTTCTATTACATCTGAGTTCTGAATTAAGACAGAACTTAATAACTAAATACATATGAGAATGATTTTAAAAATTCATAGAACTAGACTTAAACATGTACCTTGTGCTAATATTTAAATGCCTACCTACCTTGAGAATAGATTACTTTCATTGTATGCAACTTTATTACACATGAAACTTATTGGGATCATGTCTACATTTGGGGTTATGGAATTTCTTACAATTTCTAAAATGATTGATTATTTTGTGTGAGTGGTTACTTCATAGATACAGCTTTCTATATAAATCTACTAATGAGTATGTTTTCATCTGTAGAAGTTACTTAGATTCATGTATGATGAACATCCTTATTATACATAATTTTGAAATATTACAGGAGTATTTTATCTATTTACTTTTTTATTTAAAAAAGCATTTATTTGGTGGAATAAAAGAACTTCTCTTAGAATATAGTCTAGTAAAACCTTATTAACTTGCACTATAGTAAATCTCATAAGTAATATGAAAATGTTTCAAAAATACTAAGAAACAATAAGAATGCATTTTACATATATTTAATATTTTTTGTTAATCATATTTTAGGTTTGTCTTCCAAATTAGTGATTTTTGTGAAGCTGAAACAATATAGATTTTTCTTATACCTGTATGTTGAATACATTCATGTATATATCATTTGAACACTGAATATGTGATTATTACATATATGCACCAAACATGACTTCCAATCTTAGTATTGAATGTGGAGAGTGGAAAAAGAAGTGTTATACTCCAGGAATGTATTATCCAAAAAAGAAAATAGGTAATATAACAACAAAATAAAAACTACCATGCTAAGTAAAATATAACAAACAGAAATAGGAGTAATCAACTCTTCCTGTGAATATGAATAGGAATATTTGATCAATAACTATTTTGTCAAATAGAGAAATTGCACTAGGTAACGGAAACAAAGATCACAATCAGAAAATTGCATCATGTGTTGTCAGTAATGGGGTCACATAATAAAGAACACTAGGAAATGGATTTAGAAATATAAATTGAACTTTGAAAATATTCTGCTTAGGTTTTTATCATTGAGGGATTAGGAAACCATCCATTCTTTCACAAAGTGAAAGTCCTTAACATTTGTTTGGTGCTGCTATTTACTTTGCTATGTATTTTACTTTAATTTTCACAAGAATCCTATGAGGGCATATTGTAGTCTTCTTGATGCAGTTGAGGAACAATATAAAGATAAAAGCAGGAAAATAAATAGACATTATCTTTTAGCATGTCTTTTCTCAATACCACATAAAATCATACATAAAATATGGGAATATATACAGGTATGGATATCAAATCAAATACATTTAAAAAAGATCTTCCCTTATTAGTCAGCATTTTAATAGATGTTCATTGGCATATCTATCTTGGCATATGAAGGCTCAAAGTATTTGGCTGCACTTTAAGATTAGCTTTAGTAAAACAAATATAAGGCAGTGTTATGGTTTGAAGTTTTCACCAAGTCAAATTATACAATGATCCATAAAGGAATTCAGAAAGTTCAGTCACATGGGGTAATCAGCAAAATGGTTTGGAATTATAGAAACGAAACAATGCTTTGTCCAAATAATTCTGTTAGCAGAAAACAACAAAAAAAATATTTTTGTTATGTAGGTCAAGCTGCCCCTTAAAAATGAATTTATCTTTAAATAAAACTAACCAGTTTCAGTAAAATCATTATGCCACATCATATAAGACATGTGCTCTTTCAAAGCAGGTGTTAAGTAAATAAAGATGAACAATATTATTCAGTACATAACAGGGTAAAAAATGAACCAATGACAATTCACTTATAATCATCTTAAGGACACATAACATAAATGCAAATTTCCTTTACTCAGAGCTAGACATACAAACAAATGTAACATACACAAATATATACATATACACATAACATACACACCCCACACATGTATGTACTCACCTAAATCTGAAAAGAGATCAATGGTATATTATATAACATATGATCAAAGTTTAATATACAAATGCTGAGTTCTAACTTCATTCCCTGGTTTATTTATGGGAAAGCAAATGCTACTTTTACTCTGTATGAATAAAATTTACAATACTAATTTTCTACAACTTAAAATAACACAGTGCAATAAAATGCCACTTAAGGACACTTGGGTTGGGGATAAAATTTGTAATCTTCCATTTCAAGCATAGTTGTATACCCTGCCTACTATTCCAGTTTTTGTCAATAGTATTCTTTCTAGTTATAAACTCCATTTACTATGGGGATTTTAATTTCTCACCTTTTTATTTGTTATCCATTTGGCACTTCTGCTTAGCATTTTCTTTCTACTCATGATTACCTGGATACTTCCTTATCTATAAACCATCCCCACATCTCATGCAGAGAATATACCTAATGGAAATTGCTAATTTAAGAATATACTAAAGAGCTAATATTTCTTACAGCAAATTTACCAACTAATATACAAATATCATTCTCTGGGGTGATTTTTTTTTCACTTTCTTTAAACTTCATTGGATATCTTGAGTTCAAAATTTGAACATATACTTTGTTTTGTTTTAATATTCCTCAGATAAAGAACACACTGCATTTAATAAATATGAAAACTTGAAAAATTGAGAACTGTACATTTTTAACATGATAAAAATTATCTGAGTAAAACAAAGTCCTAGGCATGATATGTGCTTGTATGGAAATATCACAATGAAATCCATTACTTTCTACAGTTATTATGTGTTAATAATTTTAATAAAGTAAATAAAATCCTACAGTATGAAATACTCTCTTTATTTTCTTTAATAGCTCCATAATAACTGAAGAGAAAAAAATACATACTGAAACTCTAGATTTATTATTAGAATTTGTATATTCCAATATCCAAAGAAGGATTTTATGAACTTCTTCAAGAGTGTGAAAATATTTAGAAATAGAGTAGAGTTATGAATTTTAGACTATATCTTTGACCGAAAATGCATAACTGGTATGGAACTACAAAATCAGTGAACTTCTCTGACTTGGAGAAATTTATCAATTAAGATGATGTGAAAGAGCAGCACAAGGCAACAGGACATGATGGAAAAGTGAGCTAAATCACTCTTAAATCTAGTCTAGGAAAATTCAATTTGTGAATGGCAATTCAGAGAAATCCAAATTGCTAAATAGCAAATTGAATTCATTTACTTGTGACTTGTAACTATTTATAGTGTCCTACAACTTACATCAATTGTAAGGTATGCAATAGTTAATTAATATAGAAATTCAATGGAATATTGGAAGTTTCCGTGAAGTGTTACTTATTTTTTGTATTTTAATGTTCTTTTATAGGACTGTCCTTTATTTTTGCCTCAACTTACTATTGCTGCAACTGGCTCAGTTTCAGAGTAGAAAAGGGCTATATGAAAATAGAATTAGCAGTTTGTCTAGCCTGGGTATTGATTCCAGAGACACAGTAGACCAACTGGCGGTGAAAGGAGAAACTGGGGGGTATCATTTATCCAAGATGCCATATGAAAGGCAAATAGTATAGTTTTCATAAATCCATAAGTTATGTAATTTCACAAATTGGTTTTATTAAAGAAGCATTCAGGGAATTGACTTTGAAAGATGAATTTTGAGAAATTGGCCTCTGTTTTAGCATTGTCATTGAGAACTGATCACCACCTACTCATATAGGACCAATTTCTGCTTATAAGACCAGGTTCTTCAGAGCAAATACCCCCATAAATAGGAAGAGTTGTATTCAGCAGAGGATGAGGTATTTAAAAAATTTGCTTTAATTTGTCAATAACATTTAGTTTACTTCGATCTTTGTCTAGAAGTCAAATAAAAATGAAACTTTACCCGTAAAATTCAGGGTATTCCTGTAATTTTCTTGGGAAAATTTAAATGGATTCCATCCTTATACAAACAGAAGTTTTTTTTTCTGCCTTAACTACTGCTAGAGACCTAAAACTGAATTGGACATTTTATCTGTCAATATGGGAACAGATTCTAGAAAAACCAGCAAGTATTTGAATGCAATTAAAATGGAGAGATGGTTATTCAAGTTTTGAAAAAGTTTTCTGAAAAATGCAGAATATTTAAATAAAGATAATAATAAAAGTAAAAGTAAAGGAAATCTTTCTGTACTGGACAATTGTGATTTCAAATGATGAAATCTTACATCTCACCCTGTTTTAGTCAGCATTTTTGCTGCTGTGACTAAAGATCTGGCCAAAACATTTTAGGGAAGGAAAAATTTATTTGGGGGCTCACAGTTTCCGAGGTCTCATTTCTTAGACTGCAGTCTCCATTCTTCAGGGCACAAGGTGAGGATGAAAACCATGGTAGAAGAGTGTGGCAGAGGAAAGCGGCTCACATGGATGATAAGAAAACAGAGAGAGAGGGAGAGAGAGAAAGAGAGACCTCTACTCTCCAGGTACAAAATATATACACCATAGCCACGCCCGGAATTAAACCCTTCCTCCAATCTCACGCCACCACCCTCCAGTTACCACTCAGTCAACCCAGCAGGGATTAATTCACTGATTGTGTTAAGTATATAACCCAAGCATTTTTCCTCCAAACCTTCTTGTGTTGTCTCACACTCGAGCTTTTGGGGGACACCACATCTAAACCATAACACTTCCCAAAATGTACATGTATGACACAAAAACAGAATCAATGACTTCAGAATTTCTGTCAGCATCATCAAATTCCAGAAGCTATTCAAAATGTATCATCAATAACTGTGGTGTCTACAATTGAAATGTAATGTGCCAAAGATTTTATATCTACATAAATTGTTGTAAGAAAACAAAGGAAAAATAATGTCAGAGATACAAGATTTTAAATACTGATGAGTATTTTCACCAAAATAAAATATAGTATTATTCAGTGAACAAAAGGATTAATCAAATCAAAATTAAGATTAGAAGTACCTGTGTCTGAGTTAATGTTGTGGAAGATTAGTGTTTGTTAGAATTCTCTAGAGAATCAACAGGAGGTATAATTATAAAAGGGGATTTATTAGATTGGCTTACCCAACCAGAAGCTGGACAGTTCACATGGTTGTCCGCAGGCTGGAGAGCTGGAGGAACCAGTAGCTGCTCAGACCAAGAAGCTGAAGCTCCAAAACAAAAGGGATAAATAATACTACCCCAGTTCTAGACCAAAGGCTTCTGGAAACTCCCAGGAGAATCACTAACAGTTCGCTCTGAGTGAAGGGTCAAGAGTCTGATTTCCCCAGGTGATCGCAGCAGCAATCAAGAACCCAGTTCAAGGAGAATTATCTTCCATCAGCTGCTGCTGCATCCTTGTTCTTCCAGCTTTTATTCTACCGAATCCTCCAACCTATCGGACAGCACTGCACATACTTAGGGAGGGTCTCATATTCAGTTTGCTGTCCTGCATGCCAATCATTCCTACACACACCCTCACCTGAAAACCCCCAGAAACCTCTTAATCTTCAGGAATCTTAATCCAATCAAGTTGACATTCAGATTGATCATTACAAAGTCTTGTGCAGATATTTCTGTGTGATAGGGAGTGAAAAGTTGGAACAAATGGTGCTATTACACACTGAACGGAGAGTTTGTTGAAGCTACGTAACAAATACAGGGAGATAGCTAAGGATCATTTCCTTAGGTATACAGCAATAAACTAATATAGAAATTCACTGAAGGTTTTGTGAAGTTTTAGTTTTAGGGTTTTTTCTTTTAATTGTATTTTTAAGGGACAATCTCTATTTCTGCCTCAACCTTCTTGATGCTGCACTGGCTCTGTTCCACAGTAGAGAAGGGATATAAGGTTGCCTATAGTCTACCACTAAGGTTAATATCCAGGTACACTTAAGTCATAGATTTCTTTTTTTAATTTTATTTTTATTTTTTTGCATTTTTTTATTAAAAATCATAAAGTTACATAGGACAATGTTGTTTAGAGTCTTCTGTTATTTTTTCCCTGCCCCCACCCCTCCCACCCTCTTTTCTCCTTCATACAGTCCTTCCTTCCTCCATACTTACCACCCTCCTTATCCCGAACCATAACCCTAAACCTAACAACCCTAGCCCTAACGCTAACTCCCGTCCGTACACCCCATAGTATATGTCCTCATCCGCTTATCAGTCGCGTATCATTTGTCCTTTAGTTTTGGAGATGGACTTATCTCACTTAGCATGATATCCTCCAAGTTTCATCCCATTTGCCGGCAAATGCCATAATTTTATCATTCTTCAGGTGGAGTAATATGCCATTGTATAGCATAGGCCACAGTTTTCTTATCCATAAATCAACTGAGGGCTCTAGGTTGGTTCCACAATCGGCTATGGTGAATTGAGCAGCTATGAACATTGATGAGGCTGTATCGCTGTAGTATGCTGATTTTAAGTCCTTTAGGTATAGGCCAAGGATTCGGATAGCTGGTCAAATGGTGGTTCCATTCCAAGCTTTTGTGAGGGAATCTCCATACATGGCTTTCCAGAGTGGCTGCACTAATTTGCAACCCCACCAGCAGATGTATGAGTGTGACCTTTTTCCGCACATCCGCGCCAACACCTATTGTTGCTTATGTTCTTGATAATCGCCATTCTAATTGGGGTGAGATGAAATCTTAGAGTAGTTTTGATTTGCATTTCTCTTATTACTAGAGAGGTTGAACATTTTTTCATATATCTGTTGATTGCTTGTACATATCTTCTTCTGTGAAGTGTCTGTTCATTTCCTTAGCCCATTGTTGATTGGATTATTTGTATTCTTGGTTGTAGAGTTTTTTGAGTTCTTATAGATTCTGGAAATTAGCCGTCTATCTGAAGTATGAGTGGCAAAGATATTCCTCCCACACTGTAGACTCCTGTCTTCACATTACTGATAGTTTCCTTTGCTGAGAGAAAGCTTTTTAGTTTGAATCTATCCCAGTTGTTGATTTCTTGCTTTTATTTCTTGTGCTATTGGGAGTCCTGTTAAGGAAGTCTGCTCCTAAGACACAGTTGAAGGTTTGGACCTACTTTTTCTTCTATAAGATGCAGGTCTCTGGTCTGATTCCAATTTCCTTGATCCATTTTGAGTTGAGTTTTGTGCAGGGTGAGAGATAGGGTTTAATTTCATTCTATGGCATATGGTTTTCCAGTTTTCCCAGCCCATTTGTTCAAGAGGCTATCTTTCTCCATTGCCTATTTTTGGCCCCTTTGTCTAGTATGAGAAAATTGTATTTATTTGGGTTGTGTCCGTGTCCTCTATTCTGTACCATTGAACTACCTGTCTATTTGGGGGTACCAATATCATGCCGTTTTTGTTAAGTATTGCTTTGTAATAGAGTTGAAGGTCTGGTATTGTGATACCCCCTGCTTCACTCTTTCTACTGAGGATTGCTTTACCTATTCTGGGGTCTTATTCTTCACAGATGAATTCATAATTGCTTGCTCTATTTCTGCTAAGGTACACCATTGGGATTTTAATTGGAATTGCACTGAGTCTCTATAGCACTTTAGGTAGTATGGCCATTTGACAATCTTAACTCTGCCTATCCAAGAACATGGGAGATCTTTCCATCTTCTAAGGTTTTCTTTAATTTCTTTCTTTAGTGTTCTGTAGTTCTCATTGTAGAGGTCTTTCACCTCGTTTGTGAGATTGATTTCCAAGTATTTTTTTTTTTTTTGAGGCTATTGTCAATGGGGTAGTTTTCCTAATTTCTCTTTCTGAAGATTCATCACTTACGTGTAAAAATGCATTGGATTTGTGAGCACTGATCTTGTAACCTGCTATTTTACTGAATTCACTTATGAGTTCTAAGAGTTTTCTGGTGGAATTTCCAGGTTCCTCTAAATATATAATCATGTCATCAGCGAACAGGGATAGTTTGGAGTTCCTCTTTTCCAATTCATAGCCCTTTAATTTCTTTGGTCTCTCTACTTGCTCTGGCTAGAGTTTCAAGAACAATGTTGGATAGAAGTGGTGAAAGAGGGCATCCCTGCCTTGTTCGAGTTTTAGGGGGAATGCTTTCAGATTTTTCACCATTTAGAATGATATTGGTCCATGGGCTTAGCATATATGGGCCTTCACAATGTAAAGGAATGATCCCACTACCCCATGTTTTCTAGCGTTTTGAGCATGATGGGATGCTGTATTTTATCGAATGCTTTTTCTGATCTATTGAAATAATCATGTGATTCTTAACTTTAAGTCTGTTGATATGGTGAATGACATTTATTGATTTCTGGATGTTGAACCAACCTTGCATCACTGGGATAAAACCCACTTGATCGTGGTGCACTATCTTTTAATATATTTTTGTATGCGATTTGCTAAAATTTGTTGAGAATTTTTGTGTCGATGTTCAGTAAGGATATTGGTCCTGAAATTTTCTTTCCTTGATTTGTCTCTGTCTGGTTTAGGTATCAGGGTGATATTGGCTTCTTAGAATGAGTTGGGAGGGTTCCCTCCTCTTCTATTTTATGGAATACTTTGAGAAGTATTGGAATGAGCTCTTCCTTAAAGGTTTTGTAGAACTCGGCTGAGAACCCATCTGGTCCCAGACTTTTCTTTGTGGTAGGCTTTTGATGACCTCTTCTATTTCATTGCTTGAAATTGATTTATTTTAAGTTGTGTATGTCCTCCTTGTTCAGTTTAGGTAATTCATATGTCTCTAGAAACTTGTTGATGTCTTTGAGGTTTTCTGTTTTGTTGGAGTATAGATTTCAAAAGCCTTCTAATTATGTTTTGTATTTCACTCGTGTCTGTTGTGATATTTCCTTGTTCATTCCGAATTTTAGTAATTTGAGTTTTCTCCCTTCCTTTCTCTTGTTAGTCTGGCTAAGGGTTTATCAATTTTGTTTATTTTTTCAAAGAACCAACTATTTATTTTGTTAATTTTTCAATTGTTTCTTTTGTTTCAATTCATTGATTTTGGCCCTGATTTTAACTATTTCCTGTCTTCTACTACTTTGGTGTTGGTCTGCTCTTCTTTTTCTAGGGCTTTGAGCTGTAGTGTTAAGTCGTTTATTTGTTGATTTCTACTTCTTTTGTTGAATAGGCCCATGAAATAAATCTTCCTTTAGTACTGTTTTCATAGTGTCCAGAGATTTTGATATGATGTGTCTTGTTCTCATTTACTTCTAAGAATTTTTTAATTTCCTCTTGATGTCTTCTATTAGCCATTCATCGTATAACAGTGTATTATTTAATCGCCAAGTACTGGAGAGTTTCTGTTTTTTCTGTCATTTATTTCTAATTTCAGTCCATTATGAGCTGATAGAGTGCAAGGTAGTATCTCTATCTTCTTGTATTTGCTAACAGTTACCTTTGTTGGCTAAACATGGTCTATTTTAGAGAAGGATCCATGTGCTGCTGAGAAGAAAGTGTATTCGTTCTTTGTTGGAATGGTATATTCTATATAAGTTGGTTAAGTTTAAATTGTTGATTGTGTTATTGAGATCTATAGTTTCTTTATTCAATTTTTGTTTAGACGATCTATCCAGCAGTGAGAGAGGTGTGTTAAAATCACCTAGTATTATTGTGTTGTGGTCTATTTGATTTCTGGAATTGACAAGGATTTGATTGACGTACATGGATGAGCCAATGTTCGGAGCATAGATATTTATGATTGTTATGTCTTTCTGATTTATGCTTCCCCTAAGCAGTATGTAATGTCCTTCTTTATCCCTTCTGACTAGTTTTGGCTTGAAGTCCACATTATCTGAAATGAGAATGGATACTCCAGCTTTTTTGCTGTGTCCGTGTGCATGGTATGTTTTTTCCCATCCTGTTACCTTTAGTCTATGGTATCTCTTTCTATGAGATCAGTCTCTTGCAGGCAGCAAATTGATGGATTTTTCTTTTTAATCCAATCTGCCAGTCTATGTCTTTTGATTGATGAGTTCAGGCCATTAACATTCAGGGTTATTATTGTGATAGGATTTGTATTCCTAGTCATTGGACTCATTTTTCTTTTTTGACACGATTTGTTTTCTCCTTTATTTGGCTATTCCTTTAGGCTAGTTCCTCCCGTTGCTGACTTACATCCTTTTTTTTCATCTCTTCCTCATGGAATATTTTGCTGAGAATGTTTCTGTAATGCTGGCTTTCTTTTTGTAAATTCCTTTAGCTTTGTTTATCATGGAAGGATCTTATCTCATTGTCAAATCTGAAAGTAATTTTGCTGGGTATAAAAATCTTGGTTGGCATCCATTTTCTTTCAGGGCTTGGTAAATGTTGTTCCAGTCCCTTCTAGCTTTTAGGGTCTGGGTTGAAAAATCTGGTGATATTCTTATTGGTTTCCCCCTGAATGTAATCTGATTCTTTTCTCTCACAGCCTTTAAAATTCTGTCTTTATTTTGTATGTTAGGTATTTTCATAATATGTGCCTTGGTGTGGGTCTGTTGTAATTTTGTATATTTGGAGTCCTATAAGCCTCTTGTACTTGGTTTTCCATTTCATTCTTCAGATTTGGGAAATTTTCTGATATTATTTCATTGAATAGATTGTTCATTCCTTTGGTTTGTTTCTCTAAGCCTTCCTCAATCTCAATAATTCTTAAGTTTGGCCTCTTCATGATATCCCATAATTCTTGTAGATTCTGTTCATGATTTCTTACCATCTTTTCTGTTTGGTCAACCTTGTTTTCAAGATTAAATATTTTGTCTTCAATATCTGAGGTTCTGTCTTCCAGGTGATCTATCCTATTGGTTATGCTTTCTATGGAATTTTTAACTTGGTTTATTGTTTCCTTCATTGAAGATTTCTGGTTTTTTTTTTTTTTCAATATCTGTAACTCTTTATTGAAATGCTCTTTTGCTTCCTGTATTTACTCTTTTAACTGTTGATTGGTCCGTTCATTTAATGCCTGCATTTGTTCTTTCATCTCCTCGTTTGCTTCTCTGATTGTTTTAATTATGTACATTCTGAACTCCCTTTCTGACATTTCTTCTGCTGTGCTGTCATTGGGTTTTATTGATATAGTATCTAGGTTTGTTTTGGACATGTTCTTCCCTTGTTTTCTCATATTGGTCAGATATCAGTGGGACTCTGTGATATTGGAGATTTCCTCTATTGGCTTATAGTGTCCCTGTAGATTTCCAGTGTATCACCTACCGGCCTTCAGTAGCCCTGAAGTCTGTGGATTAACTTGATAATGTAGTGCTTCTGAAGAACGCTGCCCCTAGCCCGCTACTGGTTCCAGGGAGAGAGACCTGGAGAGGTCTCTTGCTGCCCAGCCCTGGGTCCCCAGAGGCTGCTTGCAGGTCGAAGGTCTCCACTGGCTTGGGGACTTGTAGCTGGCTCTGTGTAGACAGGCTCTCACTGGGCGGTCTGTCCCCGAGTAGTTAGCCCAGAAAGGCGCTTCCCCGCTGGAGGGGGGCTGGGCTGCTTTGCGGGAAGTCCCCTGGCACCCTGTGCTGGTCTCTGAAGCAACTGTGGGTGGGCTGGAGCTGGCAACGGTCGGGCCAGAGCTGGCCGCGCTGCTTCTCTGCAGAAAGGCTCTCACTGGGGGGCCTGCTCCGCGAGCCTGGAGGATCTGTCCCTGTGGGAGGGGCCCACTGCCAGAGTGCTCACAGCTGCCTGGGGGAGACTCTATCTGCCCTGTCCTACTCTAATAAGCCACTGGAATCCAGGCCTGCCGCCCAGCTGAGCTTCACTGGGTGGGGGAGACTCACCCTGTGGTTCTATTTTAGTCTGAGTCTCTCAATGCCTCCCCTTCTTGAATCCTGGGTTCTGGAGCAACTGGAGATGCAGTCACCCTCTAGTCCGCCATCTTGGATGCCCCATGGAAAAAAGCCTGCAGCTGGAGGGGGGCAAGGCTGCCTGGAGAGGTCTCTGGCTGCCCAGCCCTGGTCCCAGAAGCTGCTTGCAGGTCGGAGGTCTCCGCTGGCTTGGGAACTTGTGGCTAGCTCTGCGTGGAAAGGCTCTCACTGGGTGGTCTGCCCCCGAGAAGCTAGCCTAGAGAGGCGCTTCCCGCCGGAGGGGGCTGGGCTGCTTGGGGCAGTCATAGATTTCTTGAACAAAGGCACAATAAGTTGTATAAATATTGCATGTGAATTTGGTTACTAGAGTCCAACTCAAGAAACATCTATAGCTCACACTTGTTCCTTTGATTTTAAACTGTGAGATCATCTAGATGGTATTCTCCTAAGACTTTAATACTGAACATGGCATGCCTTCTTTTAGTCTAGCTTATGAAAAGCTTCTGTGTTTTTATAATGATCACAAAAGTACAGTTGTTTTTCATCCAGTTAACATAAAACTAAAAAAAAAAAAAAAAAAAAAAAAAAGAAAAAAAAATTCCGGACAGTAAAAAGGGTACTGTTCTTGTTCTTTACATTGATCTACATAAACCAGTTGACAAAAGTGTTGGAAAAGTTGACAGAGTACCACATTTTTTGTTGATTATTTTTCAAAGAGAGAACAATGATTGTTTTTATCTTCAATTACAATAAAGGTGAATAAATGAGATGATAATAAATTTCTTATGAATCATATCAAAGGGAAACCTTTTAGTAATGGGTCATATAAATGGCAAATATTGTCATTAGAGGATTTTTGATGCTAATAAGAGCACACATACACATGCTTCCATAATGCCATGAGTATGGTCCTAGATTTGGCTTTATCAACATGAAGAACCCATCAGTCCAGTGTCTACTGTGAATTTATACTCTCAGAGTGGGCAAGAAAATTGCGAAGTAAGAGGAGAGATGATCTACCACTGAGGCAGTACTATTGATCGTCTCCTAGTCTAATTTGCAGATTTATTACTACATCTTATACAAACAGTGAAAGACAGTAATATGATTTTTAGAATTAGTACAATAAATAAGTTTTGACAGAATACCAGAATTTTTTTTTTTTTTTCTTTCCAGAAGGATGACTAGTTATATACAAAGAGATGCAAAGGAAAAAAATGTACAAAATTATTTTAGTCTGATCAAACCAAGCTTTAAAAGTGATTGGTTGCCAATGTACTTTCTATGCAATAATGAAGTAACAGGAAGAAATGGAAATTGAGCTTGAATTCATATGAAACTAGGACACATAGGAAAGAACACAAGAGTCTAACCCTTCTGTAGGACATAGGTTAATATGCTTCATGAAAATGATAACACATCCCAGGTTTCTGTAATATTGAAAAATATTTAAAACTCATTCTTATTCCAGCTAGTAACATTATCACTTCAAAGTGTGAATGTTAACAGATGATTCTCATGCACATTAAAAAAATGAAAAGTGTTGGAGGGAACTGTGACTTTATGGAAAGTTACAACAATAACAAATCACTAGCTGTGTGTTTCTCTGAATATGGTGGTTACTTCCAGTTCATTTTGGGGGAAAAGTCACAAATATGATGTTAAGAGGCATATGAGCTTAAAAATATACATTCAGTCAATTAGCGGAAAAAAAAAAAAAGGAAATTTGCTTTGGGGAAAACAGTATCTAAGTATTTTCTTGGAGCTATTGAAAATGACTTTTTTTGCTTTTTTAATATACTCAGTTGAGATGGGGTAAAAAATTAAATATTAGAGATATAGAATATGATACTAAGTCAGAGAATATTGCTACAATATCCCTGGCATTCAAAGATCCAAAAAACTTGATCTTTATGTCATACACATAAACATCAATTTTAATTCTATTTATGCCCCCAAATAAAGGATAAAGATGGAAAAATAAAGAACTAAAAGATAGGAAAATAAAAGTATTACAAGGGTTGAATAGAACATGGAATACATTAATATATAGAAATAAAACAAATTGGTAACAATTATTATATATTAACAAAAGCAAAAGGTATTTTAAAAATATATTGGTGGCAAATATCATGACATGTCAAAATATCTAACCATCAATCTCATTTTAATTTAATGAATCCTGAATGTAGGTTACAGAAAAATGTCATGCCAGATTTTGTGCTGATATGAGGAAACATCCATTGATATAATTTTGTTCTATCCTTTGAATATATATAAACCTCATCCTTGCTTCAGGATATATGTAATATAAATGCATATTGAGGTTAACTTAAAACAATAAGTTGCAACTGCATGTGGATTGTCATACTCAAAATGACTCAAGTTTCTAAAAAATGACACATATATGTGAGATAAATTCATCCCAAAATTAAACAGAAACAGCAACATTATTTGCTACCAAAATATCCAAGGCAGAATGTTCTGTTTCATATTATTCTGAGCACAGAAACAATTTCGTGTTTTTAATTTTTCCACCCAATAGTTTTGTAATTCTTCATTGATTAGAAACTTAGGTTCATGACCTAATCTAATTAAAAATAAAGTTCTCTATAAACCTTCTCATAACACTTCAATCCCTAGCAAACCTCCCAGATTCACCAACACCAAAAATTGAACATACTCTCAGTTGCATCATCATTTTCTACATTATCTATTAAAGTTCTTATCACTCTGTACAGTATCTATTTATCTAACAATTTGTCCAAATAAATTGGGAGTTCTTTAAGTTTAAAGCACTATGTCATTCATCTTTGTGGTGGGGACTAACTAGTCATTTAGCAATCCTTCTCTTTCTATTTCTGAGCATCCAAAGACATAGTATTCTCTTATTGTAGTTGGGTTAAGTTGTAACAATGTAATGAGACATAACATGCATATTTTCAAAGTCGTTTTTGTGCGAAGTTTCTACCTTTCCTCTATGCTATTTCCCCTTTCCCTTACTCAATGTATAAGACAACGGTGATTTAAATGCTGGAAGAAAGTAGTTCCCTAAGTGAGGGATATATCTCTTGCATAGTTTCGTTCTTTTCACCAGAAAAAAAAAAATAGAAATTAAAGTAAACTTCTAACTGGGTGTGGTGGCACACACCTGTTTTTCCCAGTGGCTTTGGCGGCTGAGGCAGGAGGATTATGAGGGCAAAGCCAGCCCCAGCAATTAAGCAAGGCCTTAAGCAAAAAACCAAGAACCTGTCTCAAAATTTAAAAAATATATATATATTAAGAAAAAAAAAATGACTGGTGATGTAGCTCATTGGTTAAGTGCCCCTGGATTCAATCCCTGTCCCTCGCCACACACACAAAAATTAGACATCTATTGTGTTAAACCAATGAGATTTTCGAAGTTAACTTCTCATTGCTAATGTTACACAGTTATATGCTATTTTTGCACACTCAGTATCTAGCACTTTGCAATATCTCAATAATGTTTGCTAAGTGAGTAAGTAATATCTACCACTCTCTTATATCCCCTCTTATATCCTCTCTTATATCTCTTATATCTTTATTTTGATACAGGGTCTCACTGAATTGGCCAGGCTGACCTTAAATTTGTAATTCTCCTGCCTCAAACTCCTGAGTCACTGGGATTACAGAGGTGTTCAACCACACCAGACCATAAGATAGCTCTTTTCAATGAGCTAACATATCTGCTTTTTTCCTAATAATCTGAAATATAATGAATACTTAGTTCCTAAGCCAACTAGAATCCCAGAATATTTTCATTGAATCTGAAATCTATCTAAACTTAATTTTTCTCTTAGTATTTATCCAGAAGAATTAAAGTTAGCATACTGTAGCAATACATGCAGATCCATGTTTGTAACACAATTCACAATAGCCAAGTCATGGCATCAAGCCCAAGTGTCTATAAAAGATGAATGAATAAAGAAAATATGATATATATACACAATGGAGTGGTATTCATTTATAAAGAAGAATGAAACTAAGGCATTTGCAGAAAAATGGATGGAAATGGAGAGCTCTTGTTAAGCAAAATAAGTCAAATTCAGAAAATCAAGGGTCATGTTTTGTCTTATGTGGAAGCTAGAGAGAAAAAAAGATAGGGAAAGGGAGCTCATGAAAGTAGAAGAAGAGGATCAGGGGTGGGGGGCAGAGAAGGAGGGGGGCTAGGTAGGTACTAAGTGTCTATGCAAATATATATTACAAATTCTACTATTATGTATAATTATTATTTATCAATAAAAAGAAAGAAATCATAGGAATTTGGAATCACAGCCACTTGCACATAAAGCACTGTTGTAACCCTCTATGTTGCTTTTAATTATGAATAATTAACTATGAGCAGTACGTTGATTTAATTTTCTTAACAAAATATTTTATTTTCATAAAAATTGGAATAATTATAACATGATGAATTATAAATCTTTATTGAATATGAATTTCAATAAGAATCCCTGCAAATATCTCTGCCTTTTGAAGCTAGAATGTAATTTGTTATTGATTTAAAAGAACACTTACTAAGTTTTATAGTACTTATAATTCCTTTCACCATAAGGGAATATATGGAATCATTGCTGAACCCAAATTGCTTTCCCCTGCATAGCAATATTTAGTTGCCAAAGTAGAACAGAATATTTATTAAAGAGATATTTTAATGGTAACACACGTGTTGCTAGGAATCATGTTCATTGTAGGTTTTGAAGTTTATAAAAGTAGAATATACAAGAACAAAAATCTCCATATTAGTTGTTCTTGCAATACATTATCTAATTAAACTGTTATGTTCTCTACATTAAAAGGCTATATGTAAATACAAAGTTATTTGAATGCAGAAAAAGTAAATGGATCTTCCATTAAGTAGGAAATTAAATTTAGAAAAAAGTGGAAGGGGCAACAATAAAAATTCAATCACACAAAGACAGAAATGCAAACAATTCAAAGTAAATTTTAAGAAAGAATGGAAGAATACATCATGAAGGAACTATGCAGTTGTCAGTGGTCAGATTCTCAATTAGCCAATAAGATATAATTGAATTGAAGCTAATGATGTACCAATATCATTTGGGGGTAGCATACAGTTAGGTACTAATTAATCACATATTTTACTGAAGCAAAAATGATGAAGAAGATGTTATGCTTAAAAACATTTTAATCAATTTAAACACTTTCTATCTTGAGAAATACCCATATTCCTGTGTGATCTACTAAATATTTTCATAGTGTGATGGAATAGCATAGATTGGCAGGTGACATTCTTTGTTATCTAATAAGAAGGGATGCAAACTGAATGTGGTTCTTAGATTCAAGAAGATACTATGAAATGGAAAGGGTGTTTTTACACATATATAAGATAAATAATCAAAAGACAAAATGTCTCATTATTTTAATGCTAAACCTCAGACATGTTTTAAGAATATACATATGTTTTAATATATATATTAAAATTATCTGCAATAATATCAAATGTTGGCAGATCAGAACCAGCATTGTAACAATGATGTTAAAAAGATTAAGAGCACCCTAGCTTAGAGAATTATATCCCGTCTTAGAGGTAAATTTTACTAAAATGAATTATTGCTGAAATGCAGGCCAATGACTTAACTTGTGAAGTGGTTCTGCATTTACAATATCAACGAGGAGGCAAGACCTCAAAAATTTACTCATATATTAAAGGAAAATATAGCTCTATATAAGACCAGAATAGAGAGGTAGTCAGAATGGAAGATGATAGCAACCCTCTGCCTACCTCTACAGTCATTGGATGTTGCTTTTTCTAAGAAGAGAAGAAGTAGATCAGATAGAGACAAAGTAGAAAAGAAGATGTGGGTAAGGTAATTTTAATAATGCAATTAAGAAGTAAGTACACAGTATGTATGACAGCTTTTATTAGTATAATGTTTGCTGTACCCTCCCTGTAGAAGAACTCTATCCCTGTACACTAACACTAGGCTTAATCGTTTGTCTTTGATTTTGGAGAAAAAAAAAAGACAGAAGTGATGCATGAAAGCCACCTCAGGATTCTACTCTGAAGATGATGTGGGGCAGGACACATTTAACATGAGCAAGAAATTGACCTTTTTTTCCTTTAAGTCACTGAGATTTGGAGATTACAGTGACATAATTTAGCCTAAAAGATACTGACAATTGTTTTTTGATAAATGACACTGAAAAAGACTACACACACATCTACAGTTCCCCTTACGATAAGAGAAAAGAACTTGAGATAAAGCAATAACCAGTACCCTATTTTTTATCAAATTATGAAGAAATTTCCAGGGAAGCATAATGTATAAGATGAAAGGAAATGAAAACCAAAAAATGTAACCCTTACCAGATGGCAAAAAAGGAAGACTGGAATGCTGGAAATCATACACTATCACAATTAAAAATTAAATGGAAATGACCAGGTATCTGAGAAGAGAAATAATTCTATCATTTCTATGTGCTCTTGTTTGTGATTCATTTGTCAATAAAGTCTATATTCAGTTATATTTTTTCTATCTTTTTTCATTGTGTGTATTTTATGTATTTTTTTTCTTTCCTACTCTATATGTCCTTTTGACAACACACACTGTTCACTATGGGTGAATGGTTCCCAATATTTGATCCCAGCTCAAATTTCTCTCATATTTCAGAATCATAAAAGTAACCACTAAATATCTCTATATTCCAAAGTAACTTCCCATCTTTCACTTTAGTAGCAATAACATCTAGGAGTTGTCTAGGGACCTCTTTTATTCAATTAACTGTTAATAAATCCATTGGCTTCCATTGCTTAATTATTTGATTACAGCCTCCCTTGACCATGATCCCCATTATTTCACCTATATTGTAACAATTATTTCTTAGTTTTTTGACTCTAAGCTCACTACATGGATATCAGCCCTCAACACTGTCATCTGAGAGATCTGCCAAAATATGTAAATTTGACCATATGAGTGTCCCTGATATTTTAAAATTTTTCAGTGAACTTTCATTTGCTGAAAAATGAAATAAAGCATTCTAATACATAATTCCAATTTTTCATGACCCTCTGTTTTGTGTCTGAAATAATTTTCTACGACTTCCTTTATAGAACCTATGGTACAAAACTTCCTGAACATTTTCACATACAGAGTATTTTTTCATCATGAAACACATACTGTGTCCATGAATATCAGACGTGGTAAAATACTACACACTAAAAGACATTACTGCTTCCATTTTATCTGATAAAGATTATCTCGAATCCTCAGCAAATCTACTTCATTTATTTGTTTTGTAATGCCGCTAATATATGTATTAGTGCTTTATTAATGTTTTCATTATGTTGTCATGCCATTAATATGCATATTTGTGTATAACATAAATATATAGATATATATCAGGATCAAGAAGTTAAGTACTGAGTGCCTGACATGATCCAAAATCATCCTAACAGAAATAATCAATCTTTCCCCATTGCACTTCCAAACTTATTTCACAAGTACATTTTCTCATAAATGTCCATTCAAAATAACTTCTTGTTTCATGGCACGTGCACATAAAACTTGTGGAAGTCAATGTTCTTAAAACTGACTATGCGTATATCAAGAAATGATTCAGACTAAAAAAAAGTGTTAAAAGAATTAGTGAAGTTTTGAACAAATAAAAAATTTAGGACAAGTAGTTTGCACATGTGCCTCAAGCCTAAAAAACAGCTCCCTATTCTCATTGTTTGTCACAACAGGAGGCTTCAACAGATGAATGATTTTGAGATCACATTAAATTCCTTACAGCTTAATCCGATGTTAGAATAAAAATGTAGAAAACAAATTCCACACTTATGGAAATCAGCTCTTCACAAATCTAGGTGTAAAGATCCACTGTAGGATATAAAAGGTAAAATAAAATACCCAGGGTCACTAGAGTACGCAATGATGCTCACTCTTCTAGTCATAATTTCAGTCATCTTAAAACTATGAAAACAGCTAGAATTCAAACAGTAAAGACATATAAATAAATGCACTTTATCATGTTCATGAGGTACCATGTGACATTTTGATTCATGTATACATTGACCAAATTAAGGTAATTAGTATATCTGTCATCTAAAGCTGTTATCATTACTTTATAGTGAGTACATCCAAAATGCTTTCTTGTATTTTCAGATATGTAGTACATTGTTGTTAACTATAGTCACCCCAAGGGGCCACAAAAATATTTAGAACTTCCCAAATTCAGATGAACCTCTTGTTATATGTCTTACATTAATAATTTTTAAATTTGAATATTATTTTTAATGTAAGGCTAATTTTACTTGATTTCCAACATTTACTGGATATGTATTGTATGTGGAAATATTTTATACTTGACTTTCTAAATAATTCTAAAACAAATATAATTTATTTTTACTCTTCCCTTACTTTAATTAATTGAAACTATGTCCAGATAACAATCTATGAATCTATGCAAATCTGTGCAAATCTAACTTTGAAGAGTAACCATTTCATTGTGTACCCTCATAAACACAGGCCAAAAGCAACATACTTTTTCTTACCTGCACTAACTCTTCCTTTCCAATCAGTTGGATAATCAAGATTACCCCAACTTACAAAGAGGTCACTGACTCTCTGAACACCCAAATGGTATCATACATGATAATCATGGATATACTAAGAAAGAAAACTAAAAAAAGAACAATACAAACAAAAATAAAACAGAGGAGAATAGTCTATATATCTAGTTAGGTAGGAATGGAAAGGAAAGATGAAAACTATATCCACATGAATTTCTGCAAAGAGTAGCTTATACTATTTTCTTTTAGGTTCTCTTTCTTTGTTTCATACCAATTACAACTCTATTTATCTCCTTTATAAATATTTTGGAGTAAAGTAATAAAATATAAAATCCCTCATATTTCTCAACACCTAGGAATTTACTTAAGTCCACATCCAGAAAGAATTCTACTCTATCATTCAATCTTCTTCTAATCATATAATACCTATGGAGCCTCCTATACCTTTCAATAGCTTTGACCTCAGTGTTAATTAGTTCTTTCTCTAGACACTAATAATATGCTTCATGTTTCAAAGAAAAAGGAAATCCAAAAGTAGAAGTACTTTATGGAATTTAATTCTCTGCAAATGGTGCAGTTAATTAAAAGAAAGAAAAAGAACAAAAAAAAAAAAAAGAAATGGAAAATATCTATCCAGATATCTATCAATTTTTGTAAATCTGCAAAATGTGTTTAACTTCAAAAACTGAGAATCAAAACAATGAGAAAATGATGCTGGGTTGAAACAGAAAACCAGAGAAAACCCTCATCCCTATCTGAATCAAATTCCCAGAATGCATACTATGGAGATTATAAAATCTCTAAATATGTCAAGGTAACCCAATTAGATGGAGGTCTATCTGTCAAGGACTATTGAAACTGGCTGGTGGGAAACCAAGGAAGCAGATAGTGAGTCTGATTCACTATGAAGGAAATAAAATCTTGTCAAGACAACCCAATTCCTAGGTATATGATATATAAAACCTAAGCATGTGGTGTCTACCAATAAACTAAAAAAAAAAAAAAAAAGAAAAGAAAAAAAAAAATTAACCCAGTAAAAGGAGAGAGCAGCAGCCAAGTAACCTAAGAAAGCCTGCACATAATTTCATTAAGCAAACTCCTCCTCTCATCTCACTTTTTTCTTTAGCTACAAAAATGTCATAGAACACAAAATTCCTAGCCCTCACAATGTACTAGAGGGAGAATCAAATTGTTCTGACAAACAATGGAAAGGGAATGAGAAGATTATGGAAAAAGATAGATGGATTAAAACATTCAAGCATGAGCAAGATGAAAGAACATAAAATGAAAACACATAAAACACTGCAGCATAAAGAAAAGAGACAAAAGATGTACATAAACTCACAAAAAGAAAAAGTTCTAAGAAATACAAGAAAATTCTCTAAATCAGTGAAGCAAAAGCAAGATTTTTAAAAATGAGATGATGCAAAAAAAGTAACATGACAAGTTAGACTTAAGTAAGCACACCAAGAACCAAATCATGTCACCAAAAGTTATTAGAAACAGCAAGGATGATTTCAATAGTACAAAAAACAGTATTGCTAAAAGAACTTTAAAAAGCTTACTGAATACAAATTGAAAATGACAAAGTGGTTAACCAGTTGCAATTTATATCAATAATTATATGTGATAAACAAGGGAAATTCAACATGAGATATAATCAATATTTCTGAAACAGAAAAGTCAAAAGATGGTTAAAAAAAAAAAAAAAAAAGACTAATTCAACACTATATTTCCAAAGAAGAATATGCATGTAATGGAAGAAAATGAAAACTGAGTCTGGATACTATAAAGGTTACCCAGGTGTATTTAGTAATGTTCATTGAAAGATACATCATGCATACTTTGTTATTCCTTGAGTATAAAGGAATCGGAGAACAAAACAGAAAAAAAACAAACAAAAAAAACCTTGTTTTACAGAGCTTTTATTCTTTTGGAAATATGTCATGAAATGTGCCAAGCCAGCAGCAGAGTTAATCCTAGATGATTTGAACGAGGCAATTTCTATGTTCTTCTCTGACCTTCTCTGTTTTTCTAAAGTTTCTGAAAAAATTCCATGAGTTGGCATTCTTTTTTGTTAATTCCCTTATCAGTCAAACGTTTGTTTCTCCCAAGGTTAGTCTTTTATTTACTGTAAAACATCCTGGAATGATTTGTTAAACCTTTGTATAAAATTCCCAAAATTCTACAGATGGAAAAATTAACACTTCAAAAATAAACACTTTTAAAATAATATAAAGAAACAATTTGTACAGTAAAATGATGACATGGCTTCAGATATATTGGAGGAGCAATTTTAGTAATGAAGTCAGAAAAATTGTTTTGAGTTTAGCCTGTGCTATGGAATAACTGGATGCACTTAAGAAATTTACTTAAACACCCTATGCTTTGGTTTCTTTTACTATACAACTTGGATAATAATGTCTACCTCACGGGATAGTCATTACGCCAAATGTGCTTGATTTCATTTCCTTCCTATAAAAACCATAGCAAAAACATCATTTCTTAATATTATTTTTGTTTCCTGTTTATTTTTCTTTTGTTTTATAAGTCAAAAGTACATCTGGAGAATGATTTAGACAACAGTGGTATTCAATACTGTGTGCACATTAGAATCACTAGGGAACCTTTTCAAAAATACAGATGCCTGAATCCTATCACCAGGGATTCTTATATAACTGTTCCTGGGAGAGAATGAAGCCTCAATTTTTTTTTTTTTATTCTCCCTAGGTGATTTTTTTGTGCACCCAGGTTTGAGACCCACTTATTTAGAAACATTTCAAATCTTATTGTCTGACTGACAACATTACCTTTACTTAAATCCCTTTGTTTACATTTCACTGCATGTGTCTGTCCTATGAAACATCCGCAATCAAACACATATGCTAGTTGATTTTATCTCTCAAGTATTTATCCAGCCCGTCTTCTACTCACCATCCTTCATATTAGCTACTTGGCATTCATCACCTCCCACTGAAATTATTATACTATCCAAACTTTTCTCTCTTTCCAGGCTTGCTCTTCAATTTCTTTTTTGGTCCGGAAAGAAAATATTATTTATCTAGTAAATATATTCAATGCTTACTTATCATGCAAGATGGGACACAAGGCCTGTGCCTTAGTTTTCAATGTCCTACATCCCTTTTATTCTGTTTAACAATGAGTATCATCTCCTGCCATTCCCACCAAACTGTTAAAGTGTCACCAAGTGAATCAGTGCTGTGGCATTGTAGGAAGTGGTGTGTCTTTGCCTGTGACTATGCTTCTTGTTCTATGTGAAATGCCCTTCCTCCTAAGCTCTCCTGGATCTTCCTTTGAAATTTGTATCAGAAATGCAATCTTTTGGAAAAACTTCTATGCTACCCATGAGAGACAAAGAGTATGGTCCCTAGACTCATCAATTGATTATTGCACTCATTTCTTTATTAAAATTCTTTTAGACTGTAAGCTTCTCAGTGAAGTTTCACTGTGTATCCTCTTGTGTACCCAAAGGTTGATAAGTTACCTGTGGCAATCAGTAATGTGAATTGATTAAACAGATCCAAAGAGAAGAAAAATATCATATTAATAGAGACTGTACTTCTAAAGAGGAAAATCCCTTAAAGACAAGTAAGGATATTTTAATATGATTTTAAGAATCTTTTAGTATCTGTTTCTCTTTTTCTTTTTATTGGTGCATATTGAATATATGAAAGGTAGATTTCATTATGATATGTTTATATATCCGTAAGAACATAATTTGATCAATTCACTCCCCAGTATCTCCTCCCCAGATCCTTCTTCTCCCTGAACTTGTCTCCCTTTGGATTCATAGCAGCCCTTTTTATTCCTGTATTTTCCCTTCAAGTTTCCACGTATGGGAGAAAACATAGAAAAATTATCTTTCTGAATCTGACTTATTTTTACTCAAAATTATAATCTTCAGTTCCATTCCTTTTCCTGAAAATGACAAAATTTAATTTTTCCTAATGGCTGAATAAAACTCCAATGTGTTTTCTTCTATTGATAGACACCTCAGCTGATCCCAAAATTTGCCTATTGCGAATTGTGTTGTGATAAAGATGAATATTCATGTATCTCTAAAGCATTCTGATTTTAATTCTTTTGTATAAATACCTATGATGCATGGTTGCATCATAGGGTAGTTCCAGGAATTTTAGTACTTTGAGGAACTTTCATATAGATTTCCACTGTGACTGTAATAATTCATATTCCCACCAACAGTATATTAGCAGTATTTCCCCTGCACTCTCACCAGCATTTATTGTTAATAGTCTTCTTGATAACTATCATTTGAACTGGAGTATATAGCACCTTAATATAGTTTTTATTTGCATTTCCCTGATGAATAAAGACATTGAATTTTTTTGTATAATTATTAGCAAGTTGTACTTCTTCTTTTGAGAAGTGTCTGTTCAGTTCATTTCCCCATTTATTGATTGGTTTTTATTTTAATGTTTATTTTAGTTTTTTTGAGTTCTTTATAAAATGTAGATATTAATCTCCTGTCAAAAGAATAGCTGTTAAAGATATATATCCATTCTGTCCATTGTCTCTTTACTGTTGTGTCCTTCGCTGTGCGGAAGTTTTTTAAGTTGGTTCCATCTCATTTACTAATTTTTTATCTTATTTCCTGATCTATAGGAGTCCTATTGAGGAAGTCTTTGCATGTGCCTATAAGATGAAGTATTTCCCCTAATTTTTCTTCTCACGGTAACAAAGTTTCTAGTTTTAGATTCAATATTTTAGCAACACATTAAAAAGATCATATACCATGATCAAATTGATTTCATCCCAGGGATACAAGGATGGTCAACGTCATGTACAAATTAATAAATGTAATATACCACATAAATAGAAGCAAGGACAAAAATCATATGACCATCTCAGAAAGTTCAGGAAAAGCATTCAATTAAATTCAAAACCCCCTTCGTGATAAGAATCCTCAAGAAACTAGAGATAGAAGAAATTTACTCAAATATAATAAAGGCTATAAAAGATGAACTCAAATACAACATCCAACTAAATTGGAAAAACTGAAATTGTTTCATCTAAAATCTAGAAAAAGACAAGGATGCCCACTCTCACTCTTACCTCATGAGCATTTTATTTAAGATCCACGCTTTGTTGAGACTGCTTAGATTGAGTTATAAATAACGAATCCTTTGAAAGTCTGTGCAGTTAAACCAGTGTCCATGACCACGTGGTGAAAGGCACCTCTCCTCTGTGTATATTAATGAGCATTACAATTGGGAAATATTTGTAGTTTTTTTTCTTTGCAGCTGCCAAATAAGTCATGTTAAATATTTGCTTAAATATGAGTTTCCAAGAACATGAATCCACAGTGTTTTTTATAACAATATCTTTAACTCTCACAAAGAAGCGGCCTGTAATTTACCAAGTTTTCAATTGAAAATGTAAAACTAAAAACAGAAAAACAGAAAAAAAAAATCTATGCTAAATAAGCCCAACATCAGAACAGATGTTATCCTGCTTGTTTTCCAAGAAGTTGACATAATTTAAGTGATATATAGCTTCAACAAACATATTTTCATAAACATAAATTCTTTTTTTCTCAAGAGCAAACATTTACTATTCCTTGATATGTGCTGCAAATTCAGCTAGAAATTACAATGCAAAGTTACAGCCCCTGGCCCCTGTTCTCCAATTGCATAGTGGGAAAAGAAAGAGCTTGGACAATCAGATGGTTGGGTGGCCACATAAATAGGAAATCACCACTAGGTATTTAAGTAAATAGACCCGTTTTTGTTGAATATATATAGACAAGAATAACTTTCTTAATTCCATAAAGCCTGCCCTGGTACATTTATAAAATGAGGATAAATTGGAATGAAATGGTAAGTGTAAAACATACCATGGGACAGTAATTACTAAACAATCAAGGGCAAATATACTGTATGAGGAGACAGGTAAAATGATTTTGGATTCACTGTTGTATTCAATGAAGTGTGGGTCTTGATTAATTAGTGGCTTGTTGCATGTTTATGATAAATGTGGGTTTTATTTATTTATTTATTTATTTTTTAATTGGAAACAAATGGGGTACAACTTGTTTCTCTGGTTGTACATGAAGTGGAGGCATACCATTTGTGCAATCATACATTTACATAGAGTAATGATGTTTGAGTCATTATGTTATTTTTCCTTCTACCCATCCCTCCCACTCCTCTTTTCCCTCTATAAAGTCCCTCCTTCCTCCATTCTTGCCTCCCTTCCACCCCCATTATGCATCATCATCCGCTTATCAGCGAGATCATTCATCCTTTGGTTTTTTGAGATTGGCTTATCTCACTTAACATGATATTCTCCAACTTCATCCATTCAAATGCCATAATTTTATTCTTCTTTACGGTTGAGTAATGTTCTATTGTATCACAGTTTCTTTATCCATTATCAGTTGAAGGACATCTAGGTTGGTTTCACAATCTGGCTATTGTGAATTGAGCAGCTATGAACATTGATGTGGCTGTATCACTGTAGGATGCTGATTTTAAGTCCTTTGGGTACAGGCCAAGGAGTGGGATAGCTGGGTCAAATAGTGGTTCCATTCCAAGCTTTCTAAGGAATCTCCACACTGCTTTCCAGAGTGGCTGCACTAATTTGCAACCCCACCAGCAATGTATGAGTGTATCTTTTTCCCCACATCCTTGCCAACACCTATCGTTGCTTGTATTCTTGATAATCGCCATTCTAATTGGGATGAGATGGAATCTTAGGATAGTTTTGATTTGCATTTCTCTTATTACTAGAGATGTTGAACATTTTTTCATATATCTGTTTTAGAAAGAAGGCAAGATAAAGCAATTGTTTCAGAAAATCATGAATGCTATCAAGTATTGGGAAAACTTTTCCAACAGGGTATAACTTGAGCTGATAGTGGGGAAATTTTGCACATTACATAACTATTAGTAAAATAAAAGATAATCCAGAGAATGCCAATTTGGGAAACAATCACATAACAGTTGAAACCTGAAAATCAAATATATAAGCTTATTTAATTGAATAGAAATGTATAGGGAAGTTCAATTTGAGAATTTTCTACAGTGTTAAAATTACAAAAATTGTTAGAATCACACAAAAACAGAAAATTTGTACCAATAAAATATAAAGTTGCCATTTTAACAAGTGGATGGAAGGATAATGCATATAAAAAGAGTACTTAAGAAATACAAATTAGAGTGAAACAGATATTATTACCTCATGTACATGTATGACTGCATGACCAATGTGATCCTAAAATATGTATAATCAAAAAAAATGAAAGATTACACTCTTTGTGTGATCTATCAGAATGTATAAATGCATTCTACTGTCATGTACAACTAATTAGAACAAATAAAATTTTAAAAAATGTTAAGAAAGAAATTAACACTGAATAATAAAAAAATACAAATTAAGGAAACAAAAAAACAGGATTGGTGAGAAAATACTGAAAGAAAAAAATTAACTACCTCAAAGATACAGAGAATAAGCTGGGTTAGGTGGGGCGCACCTATAGATACAGAAACTCAGAAGACTGAGGCAGGAGGATTCTAGTTAGAGGTCAACCTCGGTAACATACTGAGACCTTGTCTTTAAATTAAAAAATAACTGGGGATATAGCTCAGAGGTACAGTGGCCCAGGTTCAATCTCCAGTAATACAAACACACACACACACACATACACACACACACACAAACACACACACACGCACATGCCCAAAAAAGATACAGAGAATACTGTGTTTTTAAATTTTCTCATTCAGGTGACTGATAAAAAAAATTCAAATATGGAAGGAAATCATTAATAAAATTTAAGAGCTATAGTTAAGAATTGGTTAAGAATTAAAAGTGATGAATAAGATGAAATATAAGCAAAAAAGACAAGATAAAATGTAGAAAAAAAAAAACAAAGAAGCACCGAAAAGTATAATTCATACAAAAATTAAAATCAGCATTAAATTCAACAAATAACTGATTAATGAAATGATATGTAAATTTTATAAGTTCTCAAAAATTAGGGAATATACAAATAAAAAAAAACAATGGCAAAGATTTTGACTAAGGACAATGAAGAGAGAGAGAACTAAGATGAGAGTAGAGTCGTACAGAGGAACATGAAGGAAAGAAGGGGTGTGGGAAGAGAAAGAAAGAAAGAAGGAAGGGGGGAGGGAGGAAGGGAGGAAGTAAGGAAGGAAGGAGAGAGAGAAAGAAATAGAGAGAGGGAGGGAGAAAGGGAGGGAGGGAGGGAGGAAGGAAGGGAGGAAGTAAGGAAGGAAGGAAGGAAGGAGAGAAAGAGAAATAGAGAGAGGAGGAGATACAGGGAGGGAGGGCGGGGAAGGAAAGAAAGGAAGGAAAGAGAGAGGGAAAGGAAGAAAAGAAAGAAATTCAAAGAAAGAAAGAAGAAAGAAAGAAGAAAGAAAGAAAGAAAGAAAGAAAGAAAAAAAAAAAAGAAGGAAGGAGGAGATAGAGGGAAGAGAGAGGAAGCAGGGAGGAGGAAGGAAGGAAGGAAGGAAGCGAAGAAGGAAGGAAGGAAGGAGAGGGAGAAAAGAGGAAAGAAGGAAAGAAAGAAAGAAAGAAGAAAGAACGAAAAGAAAGAAAGAAAGAAGAAGGAAGGAAGGAAGGAAGGAAGGGGGAAGGAAGGAAGGAGAGAGAGAAAAGAGGAAGGAAGGAAGAAGGAAGGAAGGAAGGAAGAAGGAAGGAAGGAAGGAAGGAGGAAGGAGAGGGAGAAAAAAGAGTAAAAAAAAGGAAAGAAAGAAAGAACGGAAAGAAAGAAAGAAAGAAAGAAAGGGAAGGAAGGAGGAGAGAAAAAGAGGAAGGAAGAAAGAAGGAAGGAAGGAAGAAGGAAGGAAGGAAGGTAAGGAAGGAGGAAGGAAGGAAGGAAGGAAGGAAGGAAGGAAGAAAGAAGGAAGGAAGGAAGGAAGGAAGGAAGGAAAAGGAAGGGACCCAATGTTTTATAGTTAGGATCTTGAATGTCCACCAAAGGCATAAGTTGAAGGAGTGGTCCCCCAGGGCACAGCACTGTTGGGAGGTGTGGAATATTTAGTAGGTGGGGATTAGTGAAAGAAAGTTAAATCATTGGAGTCATGCCCTTGAAGTGTATATTGAGATCCCAGTGCCTCCTTTCCTCTCTCTTTGCTTCCTGACTGCCTTGAGGGGAACAGTCCTCTTCTGCTGTGTACTCCCACCATGACATACTGTGCCATGTCAGGACAAAAATAGAATTCTTACAAATTCAATTCTAGAATCTTTGTTAGTTTACCATATCTAATACATTATGAGTTTGATGCCAGAGCATAAGACAGATCTCTGGTGAATGAAAATTTTGTGTAACAATTATTATGTGAATAGTGACAGTTCATTATTTTTTTGTGAAGCAAGAGAAACCTCAGTTGCTCAATGATCTTATGAATTAAGCCTACATGTAATGTTTTATCATTTAGAAATCATGCTTCCTTTAAGAAAGGATTATGAAAAATTAACATATCAATATATTTTTTAATCTACAAGAATACTTTTAATTATCTAAGGGTAAAAGAAGAGTCTGTAATTTGAAGAAACTTCAGGTACTATTTTTGTGGAAATGTTTAGTTATGTACAGGACAATAAGTTACATGTCTTGAAACATGACATTGTTTCCCATAAATACATATGATTCCATAAATACATAATACAATATGATTATTTTATCAATTAAAATGTAAAAAGAATGCATACATGTGTTTAGCAATGGCGTAAACAGAATTTCATAGAGCATCTTGTGTGATATCAAAAGTAAGAAATTTAAAGTAACAGAGTCTCTCAGTAACAGAATCTACCTTACCAAGAGACACTGGAAACGTTTGGAACTACTTTTAGTTTTCATAATTGAGTTTGTTCTACTAGGCAATAGTGAACAAAAGCCAGTGGTGGTAGCCATCCCACAGAATGGTCTATTCAAAGGGGAAGTTAGCTAAAATGATAATAGCTCTAGCTTAAATGACAATAAGTCTAGCTTAAAATGACAATAGCACTACTCTTGACAAAACCTGACTTAGAAATTAAAATACTAGAGAAGCACTCCAGCTCTCACCTTTACAACAATGACACAAATCTCACATCTACTCCAGAACATAATCTTCAAAATTATAACTTAATTGACCCAGTCACAGTTGGCAACCAAATCATCTGAAATGGAAAGGAGGAGGGGAGCTTCCAATAAAGGCAGACATGATCACTTGCTTACATGGCTTTTAGTTGCCTGTGTCTCTGTGATATCAAATAACCACAGCTTGCGGATTTATACCATCAAGTGCATTCTCTCCTATTTCCTGAAGCTGGAACTCTGAAATCAGTTCCAATGGGCTAAACAAAATGCTGATAAGGTGGAACTCCCTCTGGAGATTCCAAGCTCTACTGTTTGAGGCATGCCCCACCCTTGACAATCTTAAGTCATAGTACTTGCGGAGGTTTGAGACTGAGCCAGAACAAGTGACAACCCTACCCACCAACAATTCTTATTTAGTCTATAGCTAGACGAGAGCAAGAGAATAGAAAATACCCTCAGCAGTGCAAATGAAAAGGGAAGATCCAAAACGGAGGGCAGAGCACATGTTTAGAGAAATCTTCCGGCATAGCAGCCACAATCTAAACACAAGGTAAAGCAGGTAGAATTTGAAGTCTGTTACTCTAGGGTAACCATAGCAACAATATTCGGAAACCATCTCAACTCTTGATGAGACTGATTTAGTTCCCCATACTAAAGACCTAGAAAAGACAAACCAGTTAACACCTTTCCTTTATTAAAGATCATAAATCCATGTTATTAACAGTTAACTTCCCTTATACTGATGATTATGTTATGATTTAAGAATAATTTTTAAACAAAATGTAACCAATCATAATTAATTCATAAAATGTGTTGTATTATAAATTGAAATGCAAAAAAAAAAAGAATTTGGAAGAAGGGAATCTCTAACTGAAATATATTACTGATGTCTAACAGGTTAAGGGGAAAAAAATCTTATACCTAAGTACAGAAGTAGCCTATTATCATATTCTATATATTTTCTACGTTTTCAAAAATCACTAGATGAAATAGTAAAAAGAAAAACTGACGTTATATCTTATGAAAGGAAGACTTATAAAAATGTAAATCTGTGCCTGTATATTCTAGCATTTTCATGTCAGTGTAATACTGATCTTGTAAACACAGGAAGTAAGCTCCAATTAATTATATCACAGTGCCGGGAAAGAGACAAATCATTTTAGGTGAAAAGTTGAATTTCGTTCTCTTATTGTGAAAGCAATAAATGTCCCTGTAAAAGGTAATAAAAGCTTAAAGAAAACAACAGATTATTCACAAATAATTGAAGCACTGGTCTCAAAACCAAATACCTGTGTGAAAACCTCTAATTAATGTCAAGCAAGAATGAACTGAAATGAAATGTGCTAGGTATCTGGCACTGAAGAGCTGAATGCCCAAATTAAGGAAAGTTTCTCAGTTATATAAGGGGTATATCAGGAGAAAAAGTAAAATAGAATTTGCTTTTCTAATAGTATTACGTTGCAGCAAAAACAATCACATATACTTAAGATAAAACCTTGTTGAATTCAGCCATATAATTTTAAAGAAATCACAGATGTACAAAAGAGGAAAGAACTCAATGATCATAATAATAATGCCTCTGGATATCTTGATAAAACAATTTTCAAAGCTGCACTTAAATCTAAATGAAAATAAGTAAAAAAAAAATTTCTCCTACTGCCCAATTTTTGAAAAACTGATTTTAATCTCTACTATAGCAAAATTAACTGACATCTAAAATGAGCTTCTATATGAAGAAGATAAGTATCAATTAAATAAGAACACTAATGTACTTCTAGTGTTTGGACTAATGAGTCTTTTCCCCATGAAATGTTCCTAGTATCTGAATAGCTCTAAAAAGGTTTTGACTTTTAGATTAAATTTTAAAATACACAATGTTGTTAGTAAATCTTCCAAACACACTTTTAAAAAAAATATCTTGGAGATACTCACTTTTTACAATTGACAACAAGACTTACATACCTAGAATTTAATTATAGCTAACATCTGACAAGCCTTGAAAATGACTCTTTACTGTGTTATGGAATGGCTAGAAGTTAAATTCCCTAACTGGAGGTCCTATAATGTCAAGGCTATTTTATTTTTAGTAAAACTGAAAATTCAAGTAATGATTTCAGCATTTTATTTTCATAATTATGTGAAGGAAATCAATTTTTATAAATCATCACAGGAATGATTTGAATAATAATGTTTTAGTAATTTTTTTAAAATTATCTTGGCCAATCCTTCATCTGCAGATGAAGCAAATGAAACAGAAAAATATGATAATTTGCCTAATGATGCAGCCAAGCTTGAAGACCATTGAAACCATTTTATGCCAGATGAAGAGTAATAAAGCACATTTCCAAATTTCGCAAGATGAAAATACTTCTTTTACTTGGAAAACTAGTTATTGGTAATCAATCTTTTACAAACATGTCTCTCAGTTGGGAGAGAGCAAGGAATGTCAGTTGTCACTCTCAAAGTAGAGATTTTTGCCTACATTTATGACTTCCTACCCTCTTGAAGTTTTTGTTGTTCAAAACCAACATTAGTGACTGCCATTAAAACAAAGTTTTCATAAGTGATTGTCAAATGCATGAATATCAAAACAACCTTTGACTTTAATTGGTGATGAGAAGTGTAAGCATAAAACAGAGACGGGTGCAGACCTCACAAATTCAGCAAAGAGTCAGGCACTGGAGTGGTCACTCTGGTAGAAAATGATCCCACTTACAGGGGAGGTATGGGTTAATACAGGTTACAAGCTGAGGGATGACTTAGTCATTGAAGGCTTTATCAGAACATGTCAGTTTGGGCACTCAGCAAACAGTTTGTGAGAATTTGAAATTCGTTTTTACTGGGCAAGGACGGAGGGTCCAGAGTTCAGCATTCAGTGCTTGTCTCTTTCCATCCAGGGTCTGTTGCACTTGTAAGCTATGGCCCATAAAGGATGGAGGCAGGAGAAAGGAAGCAAACCTCAGATGAGCGAACTTTCCTTCATTCTTCAAAGAAGTCAATCAATCAGGCATGGGAGGGCCCACTTTCTGGGTATGGAGCTGGTCCCCAGGTTACAGAAGGAATCTGGGTTTTTATAGTTTCATTGGAGACTGTGGTGTGCAGTTTGGACAGTCAGGGGCTAGCTGTACAGGTTAGAACTTGAACTTAGGAAAGTAACTGTAAAAAGGTTGAAACTCATTATTTTTTTTTTCATTTATTTTTTTTTATTTTAATTAAAAATCATAAATTTACATAGGGCAATGTTGTTTGATTCATTCTGTTATTTTTCCCTTCCCCCCCAACCCCTTCCACCCCTCTTTTCCCTCTATACAGTCCTTCCTTCCTCCATTCTTACCACCCTCCTTATCCCTAACCCTAAACCTAACCCTAACCCTAACACTAACCCCTCCTACACCCTCTTATATATCCTCATCTGCTTATCAGCGAGATCATTCATCCTTTAGTTTTTTGAGATTGGCTTATCTCACTTAGCATGATATCCTCCAATTTCATCCATTTGCCTGCAAATGCCATAATTTTATCATTCTTCATGGTGGAGTAATATTCCATTGTATATACATGCCACAGTTTCTTTATCCATTCATCAACTGAAGGGCATCTAGGTTGGTTCCACAATCTGGCTATAGTGAATTGAGCAACTATGAACATTGATGTGACTGTATCTCTATAGTATGCTGATTTTAAGTCCTTTGGGTATAGGCCAAGGAGTGGGATAGCTGTGTCAAATGGTGGTTCCATTCCAAGCTTTCTGAGGAATCTCCATACTGCTTTCCAGAGTGGCTGCACTAATGTGCAACCCCACCAGCAATGTATGAGTGTACCTTTTTCCCCACATCCTCGTCAACACCTATTGTTGCTTGTACATAAGTGATGAATCTTCAGAAAGAGAAATTAGGAAAACTACCCCATTCACAATAGCCTCGAAAAAAATAAAATACTTGGGAATCAATCTCACAAAAGAGGTGGAAGACCTCTACAATGAGAACTACAGAACACTAAAGAAAGAAATTAAAGAAAACCTTAGAAGATGGAAATATCTCCCATGTTCTTGGATAGGCAGAATTAATATTGTCAAAATGGCCATACTACCAAAAGTTCTATACAGATTCAATGCAATTCCAATTAAAATCCCAATGATGTACCTTACAGAAATAGAGCAAGCAATTATGAAATTCATCTGGAAGAATAAGAAACCCAGAATAGCTAAAGCAATCCTCAGTAGAAAGAGTGAAGCAGGGGGTATCGCAATACCAGATCTTCAACTCTATTACAAAACAATAGTAATAAAAATGGCATGGTATTGGTACCAAAATAGACAGGTAGATCAATGGTACAGAATAGAAGACACAGACACAAACCCAAATAAATACAATTTTCTCATACTAGACAAAGGGGCCAAAAATATGCAATGGAGAAAAGATAGGCTCTTCAACAAATGGTGCTGGGAAAACTGGAAATCCATATGCAACAGAATGAAATTAAACCCTTATCTCTCACCCTGCACAAAACTCAACTTAAAATGGATCAAGGACCTCGGAATCAAACCAGAGACCCTGCATCTTATAGAAGAAAAAGTAGGTCCAAACCTTCAACTTGTTGGCTTAGGATCAGACTTCCTTAACAGGACTCCCATAGCACAAGAAATAAAAGCTAGAATCAACCACTGGGGTAGATTCAAACTAAAAAGCTTTCTTTCAGCAAAGGAAACTATCAGTAATGTGAAGAGAGAGCCTACAGAGTGGGCGAATATCTTTGCCACTCATACTTCAGATAGAGCGCTAATTTCCAGAATCTATAAAGAACTCAAAAAACTCTACACCAAGAATACAAATAATCCAATCAACAAATGGGCTAAGGAAATGAACAGACACTTCACAGAAGAAGATGTACAAGCAATCAACAGATATATGAAAAAATGTTCAACATCTCTAGTAATAAGAGAAATGCAAATCAAAACTACCCTAAGATTTCATCTCACCCCAATTAGAATGGCGATTATCAAGAACACAAGAAACTTATTATTATCTGGGGAGATAGGAGTCCAGATCCTGAGGGATGAGTACTCAAATCTTGTCCATTGCTTTTCTTTCTCTGGGATTCATTGTTTCCCAGAGTTTCAATACTTGCTGTGCCTCTATTAGGGCTAATTTGCAATGGGGGAAAGTCAAAATTCAGGGCCCAACATTCAGTATTTGCCTCCTTCAGGAAGCCCTGGGGTTGGGAAGGAGCAACTGGTTGCTTTTGGTGGAGATGCTGGGGATGAACCTGGGAAGGGATGAAAGTTTGCTTTATCCCCTCAGCGCCCATTATTATTGGGAAATGATGTATTGGGAGAGGTTTAATGTTTGGCTAATTTCCCCTCCCTTCTCCTGAGCCACACTGTCTTTTCATTTTCCTTGGGAAACTGTTTTGTAGGAATATTATTTTTCATAATCCTTCAGTACTGTCACTGGGAAAGGATTTGGGGAAGGATCAGTGTTCTGACTTCTTCCCAGAGAGTGTCATTTTTAGGTTATATGGCTATCTCCTTCCCAGGGATTGTCTTTTTACTGGATGATATTTGCTTCCTTTCCAGGGATTGTTTTGTAACTGGGAAAAGATGTATTGGAAAAGGATAACGTTATCAATGTGTTGCCTTCTTCCTCCTTCCCTCTTCCCAGACCACATTGTTTTGGGGGTTGTCATTTTCATGTACTTCAAGAAGCAGATAGGAGGTCTCTGACAGAATTGATGGTGGAAAAAGGGGAACGAGTTATTTTGTCACATATAAATTGTGCATGCAGGAATAGTGTTCTGTATAGTGTTCAAACCTTAATTTAACAAATTAACATGTAAATACAGATGATTTAACAAGTCAACATGTAAATCCAGGATTATTTCTACAAAACTCAGAAATAATCACGTGATTTCCTTATTTATTTTTCTGTAGTTTTACATTGTTTATTTCAGTTAGGAATCCCTTAGTTTCAAGAATCATTTTTAGAAAATAAAAATATTACAAAACATCTTTTGATTTGAAGAGCTGAACATGGGTGTCCTTAGAAGTGTAGAAATCCAGTTATGTCCAAGTAACCCAACAGCAGTCTCTCAAATATGCTTGCTGTACATCATAGTTTTCTTTCTTTAACTTCGATGTGTAATTTACTTCCTTCTATTTTATCCAATCCAACCTCTTAATGTTCTAATTCTATACTTTTCAGAAATATTTAGCTCAGCACAGGCTAGGGATTGACTATTCTGTTCAGACATGTGTCTCCCTCAATCCAAATTTTAGCTGTCATGTATCATAGTTATATCCATTGCAGCCCTCCCTCTTTGTAGGGGGGTTTTAATTCAAGAAGGGAAATGTTAGTAGAGGTAGAAAAATTGATTAACAAAAAATCTGAACACCACAGGATGTTTTCTAAGTCATTGTTAGGATTTAGATATTTGGTGTCCCCCAAATCTCATGTTTGAGACAATTCAAGAAAGTTTGGAGGTAAAATGATTGGCTTATGGATGTCTTACCCTAAGCAGTGCATTAATTCCCTGATAGGGACTAACTGGGTGGTAACTGTTGGCATGTAAGGTATAGCTAGAGGAGGTGGGCTATTGGGGCATGCCTTTGGGGTATATATTTTGTCATTGGTGAGAGGAAAACTCTCTCTGTTTCCTGACACCATGTTCCCAGCTGCTTTCCTCTACTACTCTCTTCTGCCATGATGTCCCGCCTCTGCTCAAGCCTACAGGAATGGAATTAGCTGTCCATGGACTGAGACCTCTGAAACCATGAGCCCCCCAATAAACTTTTCCTCTTCTGATTGTTTTTCTCAGGTCTTTTGGCCACACCAGTAAGAAAACACTGACTAAAACAGTAGCCTCAATTTACTGTATATTTATTTCTCATCTCTAGTTTCTTTTCCTAGCCCTCCACTCACACGTACTTTGCATTTGAGCTTTAATCCTGTGCTTGGATCTGTTTCCCTCTTCCTGAAATGCTCATTCTTCCACTTGGAAAAGTCACACCGAACCTCAGACCCTTTTCTGAACCGTAAAATCTTCTAAGTCAGCAAGCAAATTATCACCTCCACTATAATCTTTGTATTTATTTATACTATTCAAGCTGTACTCCTGCATCATCCTGAGATGTCTTTGCCATGATCCCCATGACAGATCCATCCATGTCTGCTTTTACATCTTTCCCATTCCTACTTAAAATTTCACTTTAAAAACCTCTTTCTTACTTCCATCTTGTTTCTCCATTTTTCTCCTCTTGATTGATGTATATTTCTTCTTGAAAGGTTAATTCCTAACATTATTTCAAAGAACTGACATTATTGAGATTGTTGAAAATAGAAACAGAATGCAAGCTGGTCCCCATAAAATATTACAACAGAATTTCTAACTGAAGAGAAATAATTGTGCATGTTCAATCAACAGAATTAGACAACCTGGGCCCCAACTACATCATCTTCCACAATCACAATACAGATTAAATTAGATGGTGTAATTGCATGAATAGTTTACTGTTCTTTCTATTCAAAACAACATTTTAAAATAAGATTTTTCTAATATAAATTTGTGTTTTATCTGATACACAAAACATAAGAATTACATATGTTTATGGGTTACTATGTGATCAATGCTCATGATAGGAATCAATCAAGGCCAAGTTCAATTTTTCCAGATGTGAAGGCTGATTACCCTAGAAGCACTGGGGCAAGTGTAGAAAGCAAGTTTTATTTAAAGAATAGAACAGAAATAGACTTCTCTACAGAGAAGGGGATCAGAGCTGGTATCCAAGGAAGTGGGGGTGTCCTGCCTCTTTTATACTTTTTAGAATTCCTTTGTTCTTATGGCCTCTCCTCCTTCATCCTGTGTACATGACCAGTGGTCAAAAGGTGGACCAAAAGGTGAAAGTGGAGTGATCCAAGGGCAGAAATGAACCAGCTCAGGTGTACAGGCAGGAAGGGAGCAGCTCAGGAGGCCTTCAACAGCCCCTTGCAGAAAGGAACAATTCATATAATTTTTCAGTCAGGTTAATCCATCTCTTCAAATATTTATTATTTCTTTAGAGCAAAACCATTCAAAATCCTTTATTCTGTTTTTTGAAATATACAATGCATTATCATTATCTCTAGTCACCCTACTGTGCCAAAACACACCAGAAATTTTTACTCCTAATTATAACCTAGAAAGAAATTTTATTTCAAGGACTTTTTTCCCTGAGGAGTAATGTTCATGTACGATTATTTAATATGTTATTTAAAGAATTATAATTATCCCAATATCCCAGGTAAATGAAATCGCAGATGGGCTCTCATGTTAAATAAAACCATATACTATTTTACCATGAAGAATGCTTTCCACAAACTTTTAGAATCACAAAAACATCTGGAAGGAGAAAAATGGGAAATAAATCTGTTCAAAATGTAGAGATCAACAAGAAAAATAAATGGGGTTACACAGGGTGAAGATGCCACTGATCCCCTAAAATCCGGAGACCAATTCCCTTGGCCCTTACACAGCAGGATGGAAAGCTGACACGTTTATGTTAAGCTAGGAGTCCTTCTTGATGGAGAGATAACTCTTTCTCTTAAGATTATTTCCTTTTTTTCAACAGACTTAAAAACATTCTCTCTTGAATAAAATATCCACATCATAGGACCTCTGAATTGTCAGAGATTACATCAAAGAAATAAAAATGTTCTAAAACCACAAGGAAATTTTCAATTTTTAATAGTAGACATAAAGAAGAATCAACAAATCTAGTACCAACTCTGGACACTGAAGATGTTGTAGTAGTTAGATACAGAGGAGGTAATGATTATGTATAAAGATAGAACAATGAAGTAGAAATCTGCAAAAAGGATGAAAACATAATCATCAGCCTCATAATTTAGAAAATGAAATAAATAGAACATTAACATATAAAAACACAATGACTGACAGTAAAAAGCCACAGGACCTACTGTCCACAGAGAATTTTAATGAAAAGAAAAACAATTCTACCACTAGTGCTAAAGATAGAAAATTCAGAAAAGAAATTGAAAACAAACAAATGCTTAAGGAACATAAGAATGGAAATATTCTAGTGAAGGGTGCCGGAGCCAGTTATGACATACCTGGCATAAGTCCAGTTTGGTGGGCAGCATTTAGCTGTGAGTACTAGCCGATGCGGAAAAGAGTAGCTGGAGGTGGGCTGCCTTTCATAGGCCGGAGTCATATTCTAGAAACTATGGACCAGACTTATCATGTACTGCTACAAGTATTCATGTGGCCTAGAAAATTCAAATCTTTGACAATTCGTAACAAGTAAACACTTGTGAGTTAAATTTTTATCTACATACTTTGAATGACAGTTTGAAAATACTGTTTTTTACATGTTAATTATAATAGCAAAAATTATTAAATTAGGAACAAGTATCATAAACAATTTGAATTTGTTCTAGATATACTACAGATTTAATACTAAAATTACATAGAAAAGGAAAAAAGTTGGTAATTTCAATACATAAAGAATAAGTACATTTGGTAAAACTACTTTACTATGCAAACAGAAGAGATGTTCCTTGATGTTTAATATCTATGAAAGGCTTACTACAAACAACATCCGTAACTGATTTATTGAATAATTTTCCTTTGATATTTGTAATAAGTCAAGAATAGCTGATAAAAATAATTCTATGCAAACCAGGACTGGAAGTACTAGTCACCATAATAATCAAAAAAATAAAGGAAGGAAGGAATAAAAATTTCAAGAACTGGAAATTTTTTGAAACATAATATTTGGAAAAGACATTATTGTGATGTAGAAAATTTAAAGCACATCTATAAACAATCTATTGGAATTAATACAATTGACAGATTCACTGGATGCATGGTCACTGAACAAATATGAATTTTATTTTTCTATGCCAGTAGCAATAGAAAGTATACTTTAGCCTGGGAGAAATTTTTAGCAGCATAATCAATTAGATAACTAAGAATAACTGCAGAAAATGATACATAAAATATCTACATACAAATCTAAAATATATGTTGGAGAGAAATTAAGGACTTAGTTAACAAAAAATAAATAAAAATGTTCAAGAATCATAAGATGTGGATTCCCTTTAAATTTTTCTACAGGTCCATTTGATATCCCAAATGAAGTTTCAAGAACTTTTGGGAGGTGTTGGATATTTTAATTTAAAATGTGTAAGACCCAAATGGATAGAGAACAGCTGTGTTAATCTTAAAGAAAAGGGAGAAAAAAACCAGTAGGACAAGTATAAACAGAACTGAAGACCTATTACAGCAAAAGTTAGTAAGAAGGTATGGTACTGGCTTCAAAATAAATCAAAGTGCCAGAACATATTAAAAACTATTGTGTACAATTAGAGAAAGTCAGATGGCCCAATAAAACATAAGCAATAAATATGAACAGACAATCCTCAAAAAAGAGTCACTAAAAACACATGACCAATAAAAATTAAGAGGTACTCATCTTTATAAGTCATTATCAGTATGTTTTCATCCAAAAGAGCTAACAAATAAAAGACAGACGATTCCTAATTGTTGGTAAAGAAGTAGAGCTTGTGGATTGTCAGTGACTTTTCTTTTTCTTATTACTATTTCTTCCTCTACTGGTTGGGAAATGCGTGCCTTATTTCTGTTATTTTAGTGATGTACCTATGGTTCAGGAAGGGTCAAAGTGCTCCTCAAGAAGAGTAAACTGAAGAAACTTTTTTTAGGAAATAGTAAAATTTAATAAAAGATGCAGTAATTAGATCAATGTGATATTTACACAATAATGGGTAAATGGAACAGAATAAAATGTACAGAAATGAGCTCACTTCTGTTTGAAACATTATCTGTGAAAGATCTGTAATTCAATATAATTGTAAATGGAAAGACAATGTTGAACTTACAGTGGAATAGTATTCAGTCATTAAAAGAATGAAACTGTCATCTTTAACAACATGGATGGAACTGGAGGTCATTACGTTAAGAGAATTAAGTCAATCACAGATAAACAAGGTCAGGATGATCTCATTTATGTCAAATCTAAAAACATTGATCTCATAAAAGTTGAGTTTAGAATGGCAATTGTCTGAGGTCAGGAAAGCAAATGGGGAAGGATGGGAAAATGTTGATCAATGAGTATCAAGTTACAGTTAATGAAATCAAGAAACTTTGGGGTGCTATTGCACAGTATGTTGATTATACAAAGTTGTAATGTACTGTACATGTCAAAAAACTAGAAGAAAGGATTTTGAAAATTTTGACCCTAAAGAAATTAATGTGTGAGGAGAAATATATGTTTAAAAAGACTTAAACACTGTACAATCATACATGTATCAAACATTACATGGCACCTCCAATAGTGTGTTCAGCTTTTATGTTTTATGTGTTGATTAAAAATAATTTTAAAAGAATCTATTCGATAAATATTTGTGGATTAAAGGGTTATTTGTAGAGAAAATAAGAAATGTGATTCTTAATCAATATTACATTCCCTAAAGTAAATGAAAAAGACTTAAATCTGGAAGGCAAATATTTTAAAACTTTAGAACTATAGAAGAATAGCTTCAGAATCTCAGGAAAAGAAAGGGCATTCTGAATGAGTTTTAAAACATTTTGAACATCATAGTAAGAAATACTAAATTTGATTTTATTAAAAACTTCTGTTATAAGGGCGAATGATATTGGCTAGATTATATTGTTATACTTTGTACATGTACACATAGGTAACAATAAATCTCACAATTATGCATAATTATAATTATAATGCACCAATAATAATATGGAAAAATATAAGAACTAAAAAAGAAACTGTAAGGAAACAGCATACAAAAGCAAAACTGCAAGCCACACACAAGTAACTGACAATAGCAATATCCTAATTATGTAAAGATCTCCTACAAATACACAGGCAAAAGACATAGGCTGAAAGAGAAAAATAACTTCATTGAAGAAAAAAATGTTAAAAACTGGCAAATATACAAAAAGATGTTCAATCAACATAGGAAAGTAAATTATCACCACCTAAAATGCCATACTACAATGCATAAATTTGACAAAAATGTAGAATATTGATAATATGTAATGTTGGTGAGAATTTTCAAAGAAATGAGGCTCTTGCCTTTATTCAAGGTATAAAATTGAACTGCTCTTTTAGAAACCATATATCATCACCACATACGACTCCATGTCATTGCATGGTAGTTCATTTGGTGCACTATACAATCTCTCCCACACATGAGCTAGAATATTGTCAGCAGCATAGTTCTTAAAAAGGAAAAAAAAAAGTAGAAAATACCCTATTATTTATAGATAGGTGAATTAATAAATAAATTGTTAAAAAATTATTAGGTGGCAGTAGAAAAAATGAATGAGATGCAGCTGAGAAAAAGGATACTTAATGAAGAATATCAATAATAGAAAATATAAGCAGGAATAGCTCACCTATAAATAAACTTAAAACTATTTACCTGGACTTTTAATTTCTTTGTATTCTGGTTCCATCTGATAGTCTGCTTCTGTAAAATTGATTGATGGATTTGTTTACATTTCTGTCTTCCCCCATTAAAATTGACACACCCTGAAAAATAGAAGAGTACTGATATTGATGAGTCAATGTATTATTTGACTTATATTATAGCTGAGTGTCATATTATTGTAATCTATTTACCGCATTTGTATCTTTGGAATTGGTGATTACAGTTAATTTTGGTACAAACTGAATTAGATGATATTATACAATTTTGTTGGTTTATCTTATATCTAGTCTCCTTCCTCTTTATTAATAGAAAATTATTTTTTAGTTTTTATTAGTTATTTTACCTATATATGACAATAGAAATTATTCTGCCATAATTATAAAAGTGTTTGTTCTAATTCAGTCCTAGTACTTCCTCTTTCCCTTTCCCTCCCTCCTCCTTCCCTGTTCCCTTCCCTCTATTCTACAGAGTTTTCTGCTATTCATTTATAGTTCTTTTTTTTTAATTAGAGCTTTTTGGATGTACATGATAATGAGATTCATTGCGGTATATTCATATATGTACATAGGAATATTAAGTCAGATTTATTTCACTGTCTTTCTGCTTTGTCTACTCCACTTATCTTTCTTCTATTTTTTCCCCCCATTTTGGATTAGCTTCCACATATCAGAGAAAACATCCTACCTTTGATTTTTTTTTTTTTTTTTTTGAGACTGACATGCAATGATAGTCTTCAGTTCCATCCATTTACTGGAAATTGCCATAAAGTCATTCTTCTTTATGACTGAGTAATACTCTACTATGTATATATGCCATATTTTCTTTATACATTCATCTGTTGGAAATTAATTTTCTTTAGGGTTCTCATGTATGCAGGAAAACATAAAAACATATCACCTCCTTTGCCAAGCTATTAACAAATGTCACACTTTGGCCAATGATATGGGCAGAATCTCAGATAAGCATTTTAAAGATAGCATGTGACTATTTCCTATTCTCTGTATCCTTTTTCTGCCATATAGGTAGGAGGACAGGGATGTTGAAACTGTGAGATGGTTAGTTTGAGAACACAGCCACTCCCTAAGGATGTCTGAACTAGAAAGAGAGAAATATTCTTGTCTCTGGTGCCAAGTCAAAGGTGGGGCCCCTATGTTTTTGCAATATGAGACAATTTAACTACTAAGATGAGAAGAAAAGTTATCCTTGGAAAATAAGGTGTCAAAATTGAAAAAACAATCAATAAAATTTTAAGAGATAAATTTATAAAATCTAAAAAAAGAATAAAAAGACACAGGGATAAAGACTAAAAATGAAAAATAAAAGACAGCAGTGGATGATCAAGCTAAGAAATTTGATCTATGACTATTTGATTTCCATAAGAAATCATAGAGGTATGCCAATAACCAGAAGAATTATACATTTCCTAGATTTAAAGGATTTAGGTTTTTCAGTTATAAATGAAGTGATACCTCCACCAATGCACATATTTTTAAACTTCAGAATACTGGGGTCACATCATTGTGAATTTTGATGAGTGAGCTCACATTCAGCCAACTTCATTCACCATGTTCTTCTATCCTTTATTTGCCTGGTCATGAATCTGACTGAATCACAGTCCAAATAAATATAATGTTCTAAATATTTTTTTTTTATAATTGTGAGGCTTCATCAACAATATTGCAAATTTTTCATCTGGTTTCAAAACTTTTTAACTTATTTATTAATTTTGTTACTGAGGATTGAATCCAGGAATGCTTAACCACTAAGCCACATACTAAGCTCCTTTATTTTTTTATTTTTTTATTTTGAGAAAGGGTCTTACTAATTTGCTTAGGGCCTCAGTAAATTGTTGAGACTAGTTTTGAACTCTTGATCCCCTTACTGTATATATATATATATATATATATATATATATATGTGTGTGTGTGTGTGTGTGTCTGTGTGTGTGTGTGTGTACACACCTACATAAATATGTAGATGTGAGTACACATATTCGAATATAACTTTTGGATGGATATTTAATGTGTGAATATTTTTTGAATATTTCCAGTATAAAATAATTTCATTTTTAGCACTATATACCTTTGGTTTTTGAAATAACTATTTCATTTCATTTTCTAAATGAGAAAAAAATGTTAAAATTTATTTTTTTCAGAAAAATCTCCCATTATATGAAACCTCAATAAAGAGTATATTGTAGGGACCTTACTTTCTGAGTGAAATTTAAAAATATACTTACCAGAAACTTCTGGTTGCTTGACAATTTAATAGTTAATGCAGTCTTCCTGAAGTTAGTCCTGTGTCTCTCAATTTTGACACTCTAGTACAATAACCTGGGAACTCTTAAAAATCCTGATACCCAGATGAACTGCAGACCATTTAAGTATGAATCTCTGGGAGTGGGAAGCATGCATCAATATTTATTAACCATCTTCAGGTGATTCCAATGTGCCACCAAGATTGTGAACTGAAAGGACTAAGAGGGATGGGACTCAGTCTTTAAAAGAGGAAGTTTGTGCTTAACTCAGTAGCCAATAGTTGGTTATTTAGCTCCATCCACTGTAAGACTACAAAATCCCTATAAATGAACAAATGGGCAAAGATGCAAACATACTTGGCTTACTTTGAATGAAAATAAAATAATTGCTCCAATTTCTAAAATTCCAACTCATTATGTAGTGTGATATTAGTAATTGAGAAGTAATTTTTAAAGACTGGCTGTTCCTTCCAGTTGTACAATAAATAGTTGAAATGCTGACATTCCTGTACTTCCAATTATCAATGCTAACGAAGAATTAAGCAGATTATATATTTCCATTAACATAAACTGTCAATGACAAAATGGACCTAAAAGAACAAAACGGTGCTAAATAGCATTGATTCAGAACATAAAAATGAGAAGATTTTTATTAATATAAGAATGCAAATTAATACAAATATCTAAAATATTCAAATAACTTTGAATCAATAACTTTTTAGCAACCAATGATTCTGTGCAATTTAGTTTTCATCTTGGGCTATATTAATATAGAAATAAAAGACATAAAAACATAAAATATGCTCTGTTAGTGTAACGGTTCATCAATCAATTTCCTGGTGCAAGTATATAAAGGATAATTTTGTTTATATAACAGCTGAGGCTAAAAAGTTCAAATAAGAGACATAGCTATTTTATTCCTTAATTTTTTTTTCAAATCAGGCAGTTTATTTAGAGTACATGAATAATAAAATGTGTAGCCCTGATCCTAAGTATTGGTTGTGTACTGGAATCACCTGGTGAGCTTTAAAATAATGTATCAGTGCCTTTGTCTATACCCAGAAATTCTAACAGAATAGTTTGGGCTTTGGGAATTTAAAAAATTCCCCAGTTTATTCTCATCTTTACTCTAAAGTTAGTGCACAGAGCTTTCTTAGGGTACAATTCAAATAATTGTTAGCCAACAATTTCATTTAAAAACACATTTCCTTTGATTTTAGAGAAGATATTTTTCTATATTTGCCTTAGAGTTGTTAAGAGAAACCCTTAGAGGGTAGCATTTCTAGAAACTGACATCCACTGAAGTCAAGAAATTTGATGACTGTTTAGTACATGATCTTTTCCTGCAGTCTGGAAAATCCCAGGTGCAGCAAGACTACCTCCTCAGCTCAGTAGTTCTAGCTGTATGAGGCACTTTCACTGTGGGGTAGAATTTGCTGTACAGTAGGAAAAAGAGAAAGAAAATTTTCACCATATGCCAAGAATTAACATCTCCAATTCCTTTTACAAAATAGCCCACAGGTAACATTCTTTCTTTTTTTTTTTTCTACTCATGTTTTATTAGTTCTTTATAGTTTTACATAATTGTGTGGTTTATATTGACATATTCACAAATGCATTTAATGTAATCTACTCCATTTCATTCTCCAGTACTACATTCTTTCCCTTTCATCTTCCTTCTAGACCCTGACTCTCTACATCTAATCTATTGGTCTTCCATTAATTTATTTTATAATTGATGCATTGTAGCTAAACATAAAAGTAGAATTCAATGTAATAATTGCATACATGCATATAGCATAATTTGGTCAATTTCAAGCGTGTGCTAGAATAATCTCATTGCCTGTCTCAACTCCGCAACTCCCAGCAATTTACTAAAATATTCAGGAAAGAAAAAAAAGAACAGAACAAAGAGAAAGAGAAGAAGAAAATGGAGAAATCACAGCGTTTAGGAAAAGCAAATTTGTTCCACGCTGGCATACTGGCAAGAAAAAAGTCTGAAATCGCCCTCTGCTTCTCCAATATTTCCATCAATGAGATATTCAACCCCATTTTAGTGAATGCAGTGAAAACTATAAGACCTGAGTAGATAAGTCAATGGAGCATCCTGATTCATGGTGTATTATTCACATGACTAATTATGGAAGCTTATGCGGAAACCCTGAATACCCATTTTCAAACTTTCAGAAGCTGAGTTTCTGGAAAGTTCTTCCAGTATGCTGTCAACTCAAGAGGGAAGTGACAGGAACTTTACTAGCCAGCCACTGGTAAAAACTGTTTTATTTTAAAATGCATAAATATGAACATGATATCTTAATAAATAATAATGCAGGTAACATTGATAGCTATGTTCCAGGCACTGTTCTAGTTGATTTACAGTGTTTGTTTTATTTTTCAAGAGGCAGTAAAGAAAATCTAATGCTTATATACAAGTCACACCAAGAAGCAAGAAAAAAGAAGAGGGGGAGAAGAAGAATGGTGAAGAAGATGAAGATGAAGGAGGGAGAAGAGGAGGAGGAGCTGTTCTAGAAACTTGAAGGTTCTTCAATACTGGGGCATATAACATTGCCCAGTAAACCCCTTAGATAATTGATGGATAATGTATGATATCTCACTAGCTGGTACTATTCTGGCCACTATTCTAGGATGCATCTCACTGTACCATTCTGATTCCTTCAAACCTCCATCCATGCAAAAAAGAACGTTTCTATTAGGTTGGAAGTTTGAGAAAAACAATCCGACAAAGCCACAGACTGAATAATATTGAATTAAAGAGGTCAAGAGAACAGGTGGTCCTTGGCTCTTGATCAGGTTACCTAATGTTTCTTATTTATGCCTCAGTTTTGATCAGATAATACTGAGTTAGGAGAATAGGAGATATTTTGTTCCTCAACTGAATTTTCAAAAACCATCTATTATGCATAATGAACCACAATGAACATTTTAAATACCTTATAATTGGCATAAATGGCAATAATAATGACCGTGGAAGATAACAATAAGAGTAACTGTCTAAGACTTTGGAAGGTGTTAACTCATTTAAACATAGTAACCCTAAGAAGTGTTATATTACCCATTTTACACATGAAGACTCTGAGGCACTAAGAAGTGAAATAACTTACCTAATACTTTCCACAGTTACCCAATTCAGGGTCTGAACTGACCCAATTTGTGAGATACTACATGCTTCAATTATTTTAGTTATCTAATCAAAATGATATTTGCCTAAAAATTTCAGACTATTAAGTGTTTAAAGTAGTCAGTATTCATAGAACTCAAAGTATAAACTGTATAAAGTTACCATTCTGGATATCATATTAAAAAAATACTGACTCTTTAAAGATCCATGGGCAATCTTTTCCAAATGATAATGTGTGCTCTTAAAATATAAATACCATATTTTATTTCTCCTTTAATCAACAAGATTTATAAGTAAACACCTCTAAAATTCACACTGAAAACTATCATCTCTGGAAGAAAAATCTTACAATGATGGTTCCCAAATCTACATCCATATTATTAAAACATAAAAATTTTACCAGAAATAAAGATTCTTGAGACCCATCACAAACCTAACAAATCTGAAGCTACAAGTTTAAGGACTAAGAATTTGTATCTTAAATAATCTCTTTAAATGATTGTAAGCCAGATGTATATATATATTGATCTTCTTACTGACTGAAGAGAAGCCAATGCTATAATGGTTATCAAAACAGGGTCTCTAGACCAGCAGTATCAGCATTATCTAGGAACCTGGGCTTTAATCTATAAATATTGAATCAGAAATCCAGGAATGGAGCCCAAAAGTCTCCATCCCAAAAAGCCTTCGTGTGATTCTGATACATGCTAAATAAAGCCTTACAGGCATTTCTGTGACTGGTACTTCTCCAATATTAACGTGTACATGGGTCAGCTGGAGATGCTAAGATACAACCTCAGACACTGTAGGATTGGGGCGGACCCTGAGATTCTTCATTCTTAACAGGCTGTCTGGTGATGATAAGAAATAGCTCATATTCTACATACATCTATTTAAAGTAATTTACAGAAGACAAAAATAAAATTTCAGTTCTTCAACCACCCAGGGGTTGTTGCTACCACATTAGACAGTGCTTATCTAGAACATTCACATCATTGCTGAAAGTCTGCTCAATAACACTATTCTGGAGCAACTTGAATATGCTTAAGGAGTGGAAGTGATACTGTATATATATTCGGGTTATAGGTATCTCTATCTTCCTTGTGTTTTTCTCACCAAAAATATGAGGAAAATGTCTCTGTTAAGGAATTCACAGAAGAAGCTGCTAAAAATGATTCCTTTAAAATGATTCATAAGTCATTAGAGAAAGCTGGGAGTCTGGGCATAGTTCACATTCAATATACAATGAGTAAAAAGCACTATTTTTAATCTTTCTTTTCACTTTTCAGGTATTAGTGGATGTCCAAATCAAAACAATGTGGGTTGAATTTTGAAAAACCTATTTGGGACAGTTTCTGGAACAAACTCATAGGGTTAGGGTATTTGAACATTTCTAGTTCTGTTTATAAGTAGACTTCTACATGCAATCATTTGATAGGAAAGATGTCAAGATGTTCTGTTAAGGTTTATTGGGTATGATACTGAGAAAACACTCGAAGATATAAACTTGACCCCAATCAACACAGTCACCTTCATTATCTCTCTTGTAGAAGAGAAGCCAACCAAACTCCATCAGCTCAAGTCTTTAATAAAAGATTACCAATAAGAACAGCCTAAGAGATGACAGATAGGAAGCAAGAAGATGAAAGAAATTATGGGAGACAGACACCAAAATTCACCTTGTTCTGAGACTTGTTCACTGATCAAGTTCTCAGAAATTATGAGGACACCGAAGATATATCAGTAATGAGATGGGAAGAAGAGGCAGAAAGAATGGAGTTTGGTTTAGAAGCTGCCTGTGGGGCAATTTTGCTATAGCAAGAAAGATATCAGAAAACAGTTGAAGTTCTTATCTGTGCCAGTGAAAAACATTTTATCTTTAGTGTTTTTTGCCCTACAATCCTGAATTCTATATACTCTAAAAATTCAATCTTAATAATACTATATCCCAGACACTAATAAACATCAACACTCAAAACACTTGTTTTTGATTCAATTTGTTAAAAAGTAGATGGATTTTGTCTTTTAAACTACTTTGAACTTTTGAATATCATGTCCCGTGTTGTCTTTGCTGCCATATCTTCTTCTCTTCCTTCTAGTAACACAAAATACCCTCTTAAATAGGACCCATAAAGAAGAAAAGTATTAACTTTCCCATGGGAATGTGATTTTATACATCCATTCATTTATTCCACATATCAAATATTCAAATATTTATTCAACACCCATTGAATATTAATCATATCATAATATTAATCTTAAGAATAATATTAATCATATGTCTCTTGTTCAAGATACTAACATTGCCACAGTAAATAAGGCAGGAAGATTTTTGACCTACTGGTGGTTTTGTTAATAGAAACTCTATTAAGTAAAAAGAGACAATAGCTCACAAGAGAAAACTCACAGTAATTGGTGCTATGATATTTAAAGGAGTCAGCATGAGTAACACTCAATATCATTCACACCAGCTCTACATGGACATGCGATTTAGTCTCCTGAGCCAAATATTTAGGTAACTGCACATTTTTCTGGTTTTATGTCTAGTCATTTGGCATGTTTTGTTACATTTCTGTTGATTGGACCCAACTATCAATAACTGTTGACCATACTACAGTGTCACTGAGTAACCAATGCCTCCTATTTCTCTACAACCATTATTGCATGTCCCAAGTATTCCTCTGAGATGATACCTAGAGTCTACAGTCTATCTCTGTCATGAAGTTATTTTTTTTATTGTTGCTGATTTTTTGTTTTTGTTTTTGCATTTTGTTTTGTTTTGTTGGTAAGGGAACTGGATAACTTGAATGATGTCAAATGATCAACTAATTTAAATGATTATATTACTTGAAGATGTACGTATGTATATATATATCTCCTAACCTCCTTGTACCTTTTGGATGTTATTTAGAGGTATTAAGCAGGCTTACCTTGCCTGTGGGATATTGGTTTTCTCTGATATTTGCAGTTTAAGAACTTAGACTCTTTTCATTTTCCAAAAGACAAATCTGACTTGTGCCATATGCTATCAATAAGTCATCTATATTTGTCCCCAGGATGTTTTCTGGTGTTTCTACCATCACTTCATTTATCCTTGATTTCTCTTTCTCATTGACTGATGCACACTGTCTCTTTTCTATCTATCCATCCTTGAAGTAGCTCAAGTATTTAGAAGAAGCCTGATGGCATATTGCTTGAATTTAAATATTCTCTTCAGCATTGATTCCCTCAAGGTTCTCTTAAGTGAAAATTCTTCCATTTTCCCTTTCTATGAACTCCATATATAGTAGAATAGACAATATAGCAATCAGAACTATACCTTTTTCCACCATGTAGTAAGGGGTATAGCATCAGGCCTGATGTGATAGTGTTTCTCCAGTGCAGTAGTGTTCTATGACAATTTAAGATTCAGACTCAGATTTCAGTTTTAGTGACTAAGCAAAAAATTTAAACAGATTGCTTACAGTTTGGAGAGGAAATCCTCCATGGGCCTGACTCCCTGCACATTTTTGCTGAGTTTGCCCAATCACAAAACTTGTTCTGATTTTGAGTAGTTTTTGTAATTAGTTCTACAGGCAAGTGAGTAGGTCCTGACCCCAAGAAATGATGACAATTCACCCTCCCTAGAAGTTGGAATACTGGCTTGTTTGCTGATTGCTACAAAGTGAGCCACTGTGCCCTTACTCCTAAAATTTTTGTATGGCAACCCACTGCATGTGTAACTGTAATTTGTCTCCCATGTCACTCAGTGGGAGTTGGGAGTCAGAAAGTAAGCAAAAATTTGCTGACACCAGTACTGCTTTTGCTGTCTGTATTTCAGGAGTCTCATGTCTTCTGTCACTATCTACACATTGTGGGAGGCTATATTGTTAGCTTGCAAGTAGAGTGAAATTTCAAGCTCTTCTCAGCCAGTGACACTCACTACTTCTTACCTTCTAAACCTGCTTCTCTGTGTTCTCTTTTGTAAAAAAATAAGATATTATTTATCCTACAAAGAAAAATCTTTCTCCAATATTTAAGAGTACCAATTGACGTCCAGTGTAGTATATAAAGAAATCAATTATCTTAAACATTCTTTTTCCTTAAGGAGAAAACACTGTTTTAATCAACATTAGGTAACTACCTACTATTCACTGAAGACTGTTCCTATAGGATTTAATGAAACATCATTCATGTTCAGGTTATAGTTAGGAGAATAATATTCATGCATTTAAAAATTATATGTGTTTGAATATAACATCAGTTAATGAGCTGCCTTTTCATTCCAATGGTTTCATTTCAATCCTGCAATTTAGTTTAATTAAGCATTTGGGCCAAATTATCATTTAAAGGGTTTGCACAAACCCAATTACACTGTTCGGCTTTTGAGTATGTTTTCGTTTGAGCATAGAATCTTGGATATGTGTGCATTAAATCCTATACAATAACTTTACAAAGCTAAGAACATTATTTATTATTTCCACTGGCATTTGGCTCATCTTTGTTAAGCATCTAAGTATTCAGATGTTTCACAAAATGCTCAGATAACTAGAAATAACATATAAAAATATCTGGGCCAAATGAATATTAATGTTTCTTCCAGACTCTAAGGAACAGTTTTGTTAATAATTGTGCAATAGAACATAATTCTGAAACAGAAAATAAAAATATTGGAGAGGTAGAATTTTGACCTAGTTATATAAATTTATTAAGCCAAAGCTTTAGTATTTAAAATACTGTTTTGCACAGCATAAAAATATTAGATTTTTTTGAGTAATTACTTCTATTTTACTTTTATTTTACCTTCAGTTTAAACATACTAGGAAGTAATGAAATGTATCATGCTTATATTAATAATAAAAATAATTTAGTAATAGTATTCTTCATGGCATTCAACCACATGCCTTACATGACTTCACATTCAGGAGAAATGATTCCTGCTTTTAGAACTCAAAATTTGTTTGGAGGATGGGGTAAAGAAGGTAAAATTGACTGACATATTTTATATTTTCCTTTATTTTTGACCTTACCATGCAAATATTTGACTCATAAAATCCTAAAGCATTGCATTTTTTGGTACCTAGCAAAATGGAGCCTTAAAGCGTTTTTGTTTTTGTTTCTGTTAATATTTACAAGCAAAGTCTCCATTATCCCAATATTCAAATTACTCAAAAACAATGAGGAAATTTTCTGAATGTGACTGAATTTATTAGTTGACTGTTTTAAGATTTTCAAAATAGAAATCATGAGTTTAATAACATATTTGTCAGTTTGTTGGCTATGCCTCATTTTGTAAATAGCATCCTAGTTTTGTTGAAATGATTTCTGATTTTCACTATTCCCATTCCTGATTATGTGTTTTTGGTATTGGCACACTTCACATTGTATAAAACGTGGCTCTGAAAATTACAATTAAAGCTTATCATTTCAAATTCAAATGGGCCATCAAACATTCAACTGACTTTTAAAATTCCAAATTTGTTTCTGAAAAATACTTGCGTCCTATTTCTCTTTTTCATTTTGAAGTGAGTAGACAATAAATTCCTGGATAGAAGCCTAAAATAGTTCGAAGGAAAAGCCAAGAATATCTGGGAAGGGAGACTATCTTTTCTTCAAAGTTGTTTTCTAGGTAACAGACCTGAGATAAACTGTGGGGTGTAGCCACAAAGAAGTACCGTGGACTTTGGACTGAAGTACCGAAGACTGTGGACTTTGAGTGCTCTTGATCTGAAGCACAAAAAAATGAGCCCTATTCTTCTGGGCACCATCCCCAAAAATATGACCTGATATCAGAAATTGCAGCAGATGCCAGCTTAGGCAAGCAAGGATGGGATGAGAAATGCTGCACTAGTGTGGCTCACGGGAAACCCCAAGAAGAAACATACAACCTTTTCTGCTGCCACGAAAATACATCAACTGATACCTTGTGTGTAGATGTCCATGAGGGGGTGGTAAAGGAATAAAGAGGAATGAAGCTTTCTGAGTTTTAGTACACAGTTTTATAGTAATTATGCATTTAAATAAAAATAAAACATTCATTATCATTAGCATAATTATTTCACAGCACTCATGCTTTTAATAATTGTATCTTATCTGTATATGTATATAATTAGGGGACCACACACACTAGTTTATGTAAGACATTTCTGGTTTATGTCTGTCATCTCAACATAAATAATGAATTAATAGTCCCATTTTATGCTCAAAGTATCCCAGTTTGTATTATACATTGTATCATCTCTTTACTGATTGTTTAATTATATTTTCATTTTGTTGTCCCTTTCCACTGCTTATTTATATAACACGCATAGAGTTGAGACATATAATTTGCACTGTTTTGGGTTTTAAATTTTATGATAATAAAAATATATTTTCTATCTAATGCATGATGACTATATCAGACATGTCACCCTTGACCTTGAAAATATGTCACTTTTTTGTTCATATTCATTAATAATTTTACTAGAAGCCATTGCCTCTACCAGTTTTTGAATTAAACCTGTTAATGTCTCCATGCACAGGAGAATTCTAACGTAATTACTACAGAGTAAAGTAGTCTTCTGAAGATTAAACAAAGGGTTCTAATCCATTACACACTGACACACTTGTATTCCCATTTCTCCCAAAGTATTTCTACCACTGGAGAATAAAACACCAAGCAAGCTACAGATTACATTTTTGGCAGTGCTGAAACTTAAGGTATCCACCTATACTCCTGTAAATCAATTCCTTTGTCCAGCTATTTTCCATTTCAGTGAATAACAATAAACAGATTCTACTACACAGAAGAATTTTATTGCAAGGCAATTAGAACAGAGTGAACAAAGTATTTTAATAACCTGAATCATGATATCAAATCTCACTTGTTGGGTCTCAAAATGAATCTCTTGCCTTATATGAATGTCCAAAATTGAAAGCAAAGTAGAGACAACTTAAACTATCCATGCAGCTTGGCATCTGTGAAGATGCCATTTGCCAGTAATTTTTCAAGGGAATATAATGGATATTGTCATATGGAACCAAATTCTGTCAGCTGCAGTGTTCCTGATAATTAAAAAGATTGGTCACAGGTATAAATTGGAGTACACATGGAAAAAAGTAAGAATCAGGTTTTTAATCACTAAAACAATGGTGCAAAGGATAAAACATTACAAAGGAAAACCAGCTGCATACCAGCTTCACACTTTATGAGCATCATGAGTATATTTGATGCTCAATTAAATCATCATAATTATAATTTACAGTGCCACCCTCAAGAAAGGATAACTTAACTTTAATTATTTGTCCATGAGTTACTACTGTTTTGCATAGATATGAGCAATAGTGTTTAGTCATAACACCACAAACCAAATTTAAAACTGCCTTGAAGATGTTTTCTAAAATAAATGAAATGGGACTTCAAGCAATGCAGTGTTCATCTACTTTAATTTTATAGAAAACTCATATTGATTATATAGACATTTATAGTCACATAAGGTAAAATTATCATAGAGGTAAGTAATGAATGGAAAGGGGTCACCATCATAAAATTCATTTACTTAAAAAGGGAATTTAAATAGTGTAGTTTTGAAGTCTGTTACCAAAACTATTCTACAGTTTACTAGAGGTAATGAATGATTTACTTAACATGCTTATTTACTATTTCTCCTAAAAGCAAGTGTTCTTCTTTCTCTAGAACTTCACCATATAACAGTTTTGCAACCCTGACTAAGTTACAAAACCTCTCTGACCTGAATTTTTCACTTATAAAATGGGGATGATAATGACATCTATTAGGGTAGATTTCTGGAGTTAAACTGGATAATAAATGTAAATTTCTTAAAGGAATGCTTAGCACATAGTAAGAAATGAACACATGTATTCATAGTTTGGAAAATAAAAACAGCTTATGAAAAAGTTAAATTAATTATCCAAGATAATACTTGCATACTAACCAAGATAGTTTAAAAGTAACATTCAAATTAATGTTCATACTGTACAGAATAATATTTTAAAACTGATACTACAATTCTGTGCTTTTGCTATCTTTAGTTATTTGATTTTATAGGAATAGCTCTTTGGGCACTATGCTCCTCACATAGATTGTGGAAAGAGGAAAGGATGATCCAGAAGTGTTAGTAATTTGCCCAAAGTCTTCCTAATTGTGATACTAATGTTCTATCCTCTTAATGACAGAGTTTCCTATGATCTAATACCACACTCCCACAAATGTCCCAATAAAGATACACCACACACACACACACACACACACACACACACACTCCTACTAAAATATGGAGCATAGATAACATTCAAGTTGGTAATCAAATCAACATGAAAATGAAACATCTGTGATTTTGAAGCAATTGCTTGCAGTTTTTAATCCCATAAATTAGTCCAAACCAAGTTCAATAATAATAATACATTATTTCACATGACATGGACAAGTGCTTATTTATTCTTATTCAAAATGAGAACTCCTTCCTCAATCCAAAATGTTTAATTCTGTACATTATAGACCCTCTTTAATTTTACAAAGGCTTATCAAATCAAAAGCTAGAGCAAAATTGTTCTTTTTTTCTCAGATTATCTCCCTCTCTCCATTATGCAATTGTACCCCTGCTCTGCCCAATATTTGTTTATACCAAACTATTTAGGTTGCAATGCATTTATTTGTCTGATATGTCCCTCATTCCTGGATAGTCATATCATCGGGTGCATTGTCTGGCTTTTTATATCTGTGACATGCAGTACAGGGTGTAGAGCACTGAAGATGTGTGTGAAGGAAGAAATAAATGCATGAAAATATAAATATGACCTCAAGAAACTGATATCAAAAGTGTATGTTTGGAAACATGTACTTGAAGACATTACATAACTACTTAACCTTTCATTTCTTCACAAGATACAAAGAGAAGAATAATGCATTGAGTGTTTTGATTCCATCATGCTCATTTACATTTTTTCTTAGGTAATATAATATTCAGGATATATTATATCCCTTTTGCTTTTTCCACTTAGATCATTAAATAAATGTATGATCAATACCCCTGGATTAGTTTCCTAGAGCTGCTGTAACAAATAACCACAAACTGGATGGCTTAAAACTAAAATATATATCTCATAGTCTGGAAATGAATAGTCTAAAATCCAGGTGTTGGCAGGCATGATTCCTCCCTCAGTTCAAGAACCTATTCCAGGCCTTGTTAGTAGCTTCTGGTGAAGGCAGGCAACACTTGACTTCCCTGGCTTACGGCTGCATCAATCTTTGTCTCCATCTTCACATGACATTCTCTCTGGGTATGTCTGTGTCTCTTCTTACAAAAAATAATTACATTGAATTAAGAGCTTACTATACCCCAGAATGAGCTCATCCTAATGGATGGCATGGGTAATGACCCTATTTCCAAAGTATTGACTGTTAGAACCTCAGCTCCCACAACAATACCCAACAATGTGGTTGCAAGTCAAGGGTCAAAAAGAATGTTTTACAAAATTTCTGCATTTATTATGCACATCATAGTTTCTTCTGATTTTGGGAAAAGAAGCAGTCAGCCAGAAAGGAGGAAAGTAGATCAAGACCCTTCCTGTTTCCTCACAGAACTAAGAGGGAGAAAGTCAAATGTTCCCAGGATGCATTTTGGGAGTAGGTTTTCTTGTGGCTTCTTGAAAATGACAGAAAAGCATGTGAGACATTCTTTAAACTATTGGTAAGAAAAATGCAGTGGTAGCGGACCTATTTTTCCTCCTGACAACAACTTCGGTTATTTAAATGATCGGAAGCATAAATGAGATTAGTTAGGGGAAAAAAAGTCCCATAGTAAATCGGCATGTACTGGGTCCTGAAGAAACTGTCCTAAGAGGGACTTAGCCAACATAATGGAGAAAAAGATGATAAAAAACAATTAAAAGATTAAATTTCCTGACCATAAAAGAATAAAAATATATTTTGGGGTCAGAAAAGGCCAGAACTTCAATGGCAATTAATTTTCTTGAATTTGGGACTTATTCATATATGTTGAGAAAGAAAGAAAAATAATGGATCTGGAATAATCTCTGGAGAATTTGCCCACCCCTGGCTTTTCTGTTGTTACAGAACACAGCACATGCTGGAAATTGTTATTTGCAAATGCCGTCCTCTTCTCCAGTCACTTTTCATTTGTCTGTGTAGTCTATGAGTGATAATAAATGATTGATCATAAAAATAACTGCACATGAGTAGTCAGTGAGAGTCAGATGATTCTGTTCTATGTTAGTGGAGTTGGGAATATCAGAAATTCTGGACCACAAAGCTCTTTCTCATTGGAAATGTTCTGAATTACTTTTACTTCTAAACTCTGCCTTACTTTTATACTACCTCATACAGGAGTCCATCATCACCTAATGAATACCTTAGGTGCCAAATTCCCTTAATTTTTATTTATGAAGACCTTGCTACTGGGAAAAAAACAAAACAAAACTGATACTCTTTTAAAAATCAAAAGAGTACTTTAAAAAATCAACAATTACCTTATCTTCTCTTCTTTCTTCATTTAAACTCCTCCCCACATGGGAGCTCCCTAAACTTTCTAGGGAGATTTTATACTTGGCAACACCAAAGCTATCCCCTTGAGGCCTGTCATTGGAATGATGAAATCTGGGGAAAGTCTTCCAAAGGGAGATGGACATTTGTTTCTATAATATTATCCTCTTTCTCTCCAAAACCCCAGGAATACTTAAAAGAATATACTACTGTCTCACCTCTCACCTCTCAAATGCAGTAATTAGGACTGGGGGTGTGCTAACAGTAGTAGAGTACTTGTTTAGAATATGAATTAATCAAATTTGTAAGAGTAGATTTGAGGATAATAACTACATTTAAATTAATATTGATTTTTATCATTTTACCCCAGGAGTTTACATGGGCACATAAGATATTTAGCAGCAATGCGGAAGATCAAAATAATTATTTTATTTGATTTTCTAATGAAATTGTATTTTATTTTAAAGAAAAATAATTTTAATATATTTATTTGAAATTACATACACACATATATACATATAGATAGATATAATAATTGCTAGAAGTCACTATAACTCCTTTGGGCATTAAATAGATGATTTATTAAAAGTGTTTTTACATGCTCATTAAACAAGAAATAAAAATATTCAAGAGCTTAAAAATAGACTGAAAGAAAATTGCAAAAATAGGCATTTCTATTTGGGGAACAAAGATCAAACAAAAGGTCTTAGGAGGTGGTTGGTGTAATTTATCTGTAGGTAAAACTGATTTAGCGCCTCAGGCTTTAATACTTACCCTGAGGCAAAATTCTCATTAGGGAGGGAGAAAATAGTGTCCTATATCTCAAGTACATACTTTGAAATATGAGCACCTCAGAGCAGAGTTCAAGAATTTCAGATCATTTTGGTTCATAGATAGAAAAGAACAAATGAAATTTTATACTCAAAGTTCGATTTTCATTCAAACATTTTTGAATTTGTCAATATCTTCAATCAAATGAGACTGGACATGAAGTATTGTCATAGTTCTGATATAAATTAGTAGTGTGAATATTATTAAAGATTATAGAAAATCTGTGCCTGAACTTCTGAATATAAATGAATTCTGGATAGATCTAAATTTACAGTTAACTACAAACTTCTTATTATATTTCAGTAACTTAGAATTGTAGTTCATATAGTTTTGTAAATTCACGAGTCAAAATACAAGAATATTTTGACATTTGATTGCTTTGTGTAACATCAGCTGCAAAAAATTAATAACACCCTGACAGATTCCTAATTTCTTATATGGTGATGCTTAAACACATTTTCAAAAGATGAAATATGAAGGCCTCTCTTTCTTTGAAATCAAAGCCCAGTTGAGTTGAAAAATCTTTCACTTTTCTTTTTAGGCTTATGAAAATCTGTCCTTTATCTCTTTACTTTTCTCCTTCCACACAACCCTAAAAAACAGAGATAATCACCTACAAAATATTTAGAAAAGTAAGTTTTAGCTCTCACAATATAAACTTAATCATATTCATGAAAATTTCAATAGCCATAAGGTAACATATAATGAATGTTCAGCTCCAGGCATTGTATGAACTGCTAAAGATTTATCATGAAATCTTGAGTTAAATATTATTATCCCTATTTTACAAATAAGAATAGGAGGCTTAGAGAAGTTGAGTAACGTGCTGGGAGTTACTAATTAACAGATTTGATATTCAAAACTGATTCTAAAAATCAGGGTACTATAGTGATATAGGCACATCAGTGTTTATGTGCAATTCACAATAGCCAAATTATGGAACCAGCCAGGTGCCCATAAACAGAATGGATAAAGAAAATGTTGTATATACACACAATGGAGTTTAACTTGACCATGTAAAACAATGAAATTATGGCATTTGCTGGTAAATGAATGACACGAGAGAACATCAAGATAAATGAAATAAGTCAGACTCAGAAAATAAAAAGTCGAATGGTTTTCTCTCATATGCAGAAGTAAGACCAAAATAAGAGGAAATGGAGAGAAGGAAGTTTCATGAAAATAGAAGGGAAAATCAGTGGAGTGGAGGAAGGAGATCAAAGGGGAGGGAGAAGGGAAGGGAAAGGGAGGAAAGAAGGAATGAAATTGACCAAATCATGGTATGTACATATCTGAATATACCACAGTGAATTTAAACTTTAAAAATGTTCATAAATCACCAATTAAAAAACAATAAATGGAAAGAAAGCAAGTAGAGGAAGAGGAACAGGGGAGGGAGGAGAAAGGATAAGAGGAAGTACTTGAGAATGAAATGGAGCAAGTTATATTCCATGCATGATTATATCAAATTGAACCCCATTATTATTTCCACAATCACCCACTTTGCTTAAATGTTTACCTCTCCGTCTAGTATTGTCTCTTCCTCTAGAAACCAAGAAACTGTGTCTTCTGTTTGAGGCAACTCGTTCCATCAGTGTTCCTGACACAAGTGTTGTGCATTACAGATACACGCTCCCAAGGCTACCCAAATTGCTTTCGTTTGCTTATTTAACTTTTCCCCTTCAATTCACTTATTCCCAGTGGAATAACTACCCATATCACAGATTCTCTACAGCTCCACAGTAACTCCATCAGTTCTACCATCTACTCTACTCCTTAGCATCTCTTCTCCTTTTACAGGCAACCTCCTTCACCATCTCCAACATATCACCTGTCAATTCTACAGACTCAAACAAAGCTTCTGATTTTTATAAAACCTATAGTTAAGTCATTCCAATTTATCTGTATTTCTCTACTTCCACATATAATCCATTATTAGGTGTTTATCAAGAAATATCCCTGATATATTGATATCTTGATATTTCACTTCATGACAGCTGAAATGATACTATTCACAAATTTCTCTATTTCTTTCTTCTCTCATACAAGCATCACTGTCAAAAATGTTAGCCAAAAATGTTATTTTATAATTGTCTTATCATTATTATCTAATTTTATATACATTCTTTGTTTGTAAAACATTTACTGTGTAAACTCTTATCTAAATTATAATGACTTCTATGTTCATATTCTTGGATTAATTCTCTCAAGTTTTTAGGAGAATATTTTGTTTATTTGATGATGAATTAAAGCCTATATTTGCTGGATTACTTTGCATTAGTGATAGGGAGAAATTAGAAAAAAATGGGAAATGGATGTTGTCTTTCTGAGCAGATTGAGCTAGCAAAATTATTTGACAGCTAATGAAAAATCGAGTGTTTTCTGAAAAAAGATATTGACTTTATGGATAATGCATTTTGGGAAAAATAATATGTCACTTTAGGGTAGCTAAATTAGAAAAGAGAAAAGAGATGAGAAACATTGGGCCAGAAATTAGCATTTGGAATTGAAGACCAACACAGTAGGATGTCAAGGAACAGAGAAACGTAAAGGGAGAAGATTATATGCAGACTATAAAAGACAATATGCAGTGAGTCATAAAAAGTGGAGTATGAGTATTTTAGTTAGCTTTTTTGCCAGTCTGACCAAAAGAACTGACAATAACAATTTTAGAAGAGGGGAAGTTTATTTAGTGCTCACAGTTGCAGAAGTCTCAGTTCATAGACTGCTGTCTCCTTTGCTTTGAGTTAGAGGTGAGGCAAAACACCAGGGCAGAAAGGTGTGGCAGAGAAAAACAGCTCAGGACATGGCACCAGGAAGCAGAGAGAGCTCCTCTCACTAGGGACAAAATATACACCCTAAAGACACACCCTCTCCGACCCACCTCCTCCAGCTCCCAACCTACCTACAATTACTGCTAAGTTAATCCCCATCAGTGGATTAATGCACTGATTGGGTTAAGACTATCATAACCCTATCATTTACCTCTGAAATTTCTCACATTGTTTCACATATGCAGTGTCATGGAACACCTCATATCTAAACCATAACAGTGAGAAAAAGAAATTACATATGATGTCTAAATATCCACTTGGGCTGCATAGGCAAAGAATATGCCATTAAGAAAAAGGATTATTTCATTTTAACACATTTAAGATATTAATTAGATATTTTTGTGAAAAAATATGCAGGCAATTATAAGAGCAGTTCTCATATTTCAATGGAAAAGTCATGCTAGCGACGAGGATTAGCCAGTTGCTAAAATCAATGATGGATGGTCCATAAATGAAAAGGTCCTCTAGAGAAAATGTTTTAGATAAAGTGCATTGAATACGGATTCCTGGAAAGTGACTACATTTGTCATTGATTAAAAATACAGCAGTGATCCCAGAAAAAGAACATAGCATTAGGCAAACTAAGGGAAGAGAGTGCTCAGAAAGGCAATTCAGAAAGGAAGAGAGTGTTAAAAGATAAAGATTTCAGAACAATCAACATGTAAGATATGAAAAAGGGAATTTGGATATTTGTGGTCTCAGCAAAGTGAAATACCATACAGTTCATAAATTTTTCATATTGATTGAATATATCCATTAACGGTCCATGAGAAAAGAAGAGCAGAACCCAATTATAAGTTAGCAACATGGCATGCAATCAGTACTATGACTTCTATATGAAGGATATGGTGCATATTGTAATAAACTAAATTTATTGACTTGAATGTTCTCAGTCAGGTTTAAACAGCTCTATGGATTCAGCTTCACATCATGTCAGTCATCTTGAGTTTTAACTGCCTTGGTTGTCCCAGAGTAACCCTAATCAGTTTTCCCTACATAGTTTCCCAGCATTTTTTAAATAGACAAAATTGTTAGTGTGGTATCTATAGCTTTAAACCAGATGCTGGCAATAGGGCTATAACTGACTTTTTAATATTAATGAGATAAACCATATGATCATTTCAGCTGGTAACAAATCATTTTTGTCCTAGTCAATACTCATAACCTTCTTCTGGCCCAAACTGTGGTGATTCACTGGGTCTTGCTGCTAGTCAAGACCATGTTTCTGCCAATCTTCCAGTAAATCTCTCTCTACGCAATCCTGAATCTGTCTGCCTCTCTTTTGATGTCAGCACACCTTGAGACTGATTCTCCTACACTGGGACTGACTTGTTCCAGAACAATTGACAAGTAAACCAGGAGACCAAGGATATATGAAAGAAGAAGGAATAATCCACAGTTGTCCATCTAACTCTAGGTGGACAGGGGCAGCCTACACATCAAATGCTTGCAACCCACTGTCTAATTATGAGGAACTTCTAAAATTTCCAGGTTTGGAGCAACTGTTTGATGAATGCCACTTATCCACTGAGGCAAAGAACAGTGAAGTGGGATGGTTTTGTTTTTGGCAATTTGACCATCGATGACCATCTGGCTGTGAATGAGATGATAAAGAAGAAAAAGAGTAGCAGCTTAAAAGAAATATGCATCTCTCTCTTAGCCTTTCACTAGTCTGAGAAAGTGGAAGATCAAGAGGCCAAGTTAGAAAACCTAGCTTGTCATTTTGTGTTGCTGGGTGGAAAGAATGGGAAGAGAAAGAGCTATGAGCTTGGGAAGCAGAGAGGGAGGAGGAACCTGAGATTGAAGTGACAGTGGATAGCAGAACACCTACCCATGGTCTTTATTTGTTTGCATTACATTAATGCAGTGTAACACCTATTCAGATAGAGAAAGGAGGGCCTGCCATTCAAGAAACTGTGACTATTTGGAATTAGAACTGTTACAGATTGCTAGATATTGTAAAAAAAAAAAATTTAAACAACTACCTTGTGAGACTGTGAATGCCTGGATAGGGGAACTCTTAGACACAAGAAGAGATGGTGTTTCTCTGGTGAAGAATAAAGATGAGGAAATTAGTGCCACTGCCCAGGGTATTCTGTGGGAACTTGGCATATGACAAGCCATTTTTACCCAGGTATTGCAAGAATTTTATAAAATTATTTTTAATGCTGCAATGAAAATTGTTACAAAATGTTCTTTTGGAATGGTATGACCCTTTTCTCCTTCTCCTCAGCCACAGACAATTTTCATAATGTATGCAAGGTTACTGCTACCCTAGGAAGGAATGCACGTAATTGGGGCAGAGTGTACCTTGTCATAAACATAACAAGAAAAACAGACAAATAAAAATGGGAGAGAAAAAAAAATGGGGCTGGTTAAGATAGCAAAAAGGAAATGTAGTATGATCTTCTTCATGCTGACACTTCAGCAAAAAGATAGATAATTGTCTGAAATTTTGGTGACTTTGTGGAAGCACCTTCAGACCAAACAAGAGTTCCACCCTTTCCAAAGGAGAGGAAATTTTGCATGGTCAGCAAAGCCAGATAGATTTCCCCATCTGATTTGATTAAAGATGGGACCAAGTTCGCCCTGAGGTGAGGGCAATAGGAAGTATCCAGAGGCATCATAAGCAACTCACTATTTACAGGTCCTCCAGGAACAAAGAATAGATCACTGCTCTGGCAGACATCAAGAGCGCATATATGCTGATCCAGGGCAAAATTATAGGTTCTCTGGGGTCCTGAGAAGTTACTGGTGGATATTAGGGGTCAGACCATAAGAACATACTGTTGCATTTAGGAATTGAAAGAGTGCCCCAGCTCCATATTTGGTGTTAATATCCCTGGCCCCTGAAATAGTTCTAGGATGGATATTCTATTAGGAAAGACATACGGACCCCTGTAAAAGAATTTAGACTCAAAGACCAGGTAGTAAAGGTGGTATTGATGGAGGAAGCAAAATGGGACCCTGCTAGCCTTCCTGACCCTAGGCAGGTAGTAAATAGCAGGCAGCACAACAACAAGGTTGATATGCTGAGATTGGTGAGACCATAAAAGAATTAGAACTGGTTGGAATTTTATGACCTGCCCACAGTGACTTCAGTAACCCAATCTGGCCAATAAAAAAGTCAAAAACAACTTGAAGAATGATTGTCAAGTATAGGAAGTTAAATAAGGTGATACCTCCTGTCTATGCCACAGTGCCAAACATTACTCAGGCACTAGAAGAAAATCACATCCTCCCTTGGCTCTGCGCAGGCTGTTCTCCTGTTCTGGAATTAGCTAATGCTTTTTTCAGCATTCCTTAGCAACTAGATTTGCAAAGCTGTTTGGCCTTTGCTTGGAAGAGGAAGCTATGGCACCTCCAGTATGCCTAAGTGATATCTGTTCAGTCCTACTATCTATCATGAAATGGAGACTCAGGACCTCATTCCACTTTTATTCACCACTGATCTTGTCTGGTTCCACAAATTGATGATATGCTAACTGGTGAAGATCATACTGCTATAGTACACAATAGAAAGATGATGTCCTCACCCCTGCACCAGGAGATGGACTGTCAACCCTAAGAGGATGCAAGGCCCTGGACTGTTCATGAAGTTCCTAAGTGTGGTCTGGTTGGGTAAGACCTATTTGATTCTAAACACAGTATGAGATAAAATGTAAACATTTGGCACTCCCCACACACTAAATGATGAATGGGTTTTTATAGGGCTCCTGGGATATTGGTGGGCTTTTATTACTCAGCTAGCTCAATGCCTATACCCACTATATTGGCTGATTAAGAAGGGACCCAAATGGAGCTGGAATGTTCAGCAATAGCTGTTGATAAAAGCAAACCCTTTGTTCAACTAGGCACAGGCATTACCACCTGTATCAACACAGTTAGATGTCACCCGTACAATATGAATCCTCCAGATGGCTTATGAACTCTCGAGTTGTGGATGCTATTGGGCTCACTTATTTGTCAAACCACTTTATCACCTTCAGTGGCTCGCTTGGTGGTTGTGATCTTACAAACACAAGAGCAAGTGTCCACCATACTTAAAAATGCTTGATGTGTAAGTGGGCCCAGTGGGGGAGCCCATGGGTCTGGACTGTTTTTACCGTAGAAACTGCCACTGATGCTATGTGGCTTGAGGCAGAAGAAATCAGAGCAGGCGAGGGGCAGAAATATGGGCAGTTTAATGACTGATAGTAAATCTTGTTATGAGCTTGTTGTTTGTACTGACAATTGGCAAAGCACTGAGGACTTACTGTGAATGGCACATGACAAGAGGAAAAGTGGTTTATACTGAGATGACCTTTCTGAGGAGCCATGATGTGGCAACAAATGTGGGAACAGCTACAGTGAATGAGGGGCACAGTTGACTGTATATCATATACCTACTCAAATTAAGAACTCTACCCCTGGAACTACGAAGGCAGATGCTGCCACAAAGGTGAGGTGTCCCTGGCTCCAACCCAGGCAGCAGGACTGACACGGTGGGTACAGAAAGAGTGGAGATAAAAAATGCTGCAGTGGGTCAGAATATAGTTGAGAGGGAAGGATTTTCCCTAAAATATCATAGCTAGTTGGTGGTAGCAATGTCAGGTACTCCATTGCCTCAAGCCCCATCATTTGTTGACTCACAGGAATGCATAAACCAAGGTTTCCCACTGATACAGGACTGGCAGATTGATCATATTAACCCTTTGCCAAACAGTAAAGGACATATTTATCCTAAGTATACACAGTTACTTGATTTATTCATGTTTTTCTGCACAATATACTTAATTAAACTGCCACTTGAGCTCTTGACAACCTAAGTGGATAGGTCACTGACAGTTTCACTGTTTCACTGACAGTGACCAAGGCACCCATTTTACAGGACATTTTGTCCATGATTGGGTTCATAATGCCTTCACCTGCCATATAATCTTCAGGTCACAGCATTGGTGGAAAAAAAAGAACAGTTTATTAAAGCAACCCATCCAGGCCCTACTAGGCAAATTCCACCTTGGTCAGCTTACCTAAAGTGTTTGAAGAGGTACTAATAAACATACAACTGGAATTGCTGATGTCACACACCTCATGTCATGAGCACCTGGGATCTCTGGGCCCAGCCCTAAAGAGACCCCAGGCTGTTCATCCAGATGTTTTACTGCCTGAGTCGATGCACAAAGAGCATTGCTGTGTCATCCAGCACAAGCTTCAAACAGAGTAGGAGAAAATTCAGTGTGGGTTTATTTCCCTCAATGGGTTGGTTATTTCTTATCATAATGAATGAATCTTGAGTCGTCCTAACTTTGTTTCCATTGATGCTGTTGGATTTTGGACCCATGGTCAGGTCTTATGCCCAGAGTGGGCCAAAGTGAACACTGTCAGGCACTGCAGCTGGCCTCTTGTTCCTGCAGATCATTTTGCCATTAGTTTTGAGAATCCCTCATGGACCTGGTCCTGCTGGCCATGTGCAGGATACTTTAGCACATCAGCCTCCAGCTGCCACCACCATATTCTCTCACAGACCTGATGCCAGCAGAATTGACTTGCTGAATGGTGAGGATTTACCTCTACCAGTAAACATTTATCTCTCAGCTGTAGCTACAGTCTTCTGTTTTTGTTGTTTTGCTTGGAACCTATGCTGTTGTCAATATAAAATGTTGTGTGTATGTTCATGATGTCACACACCTTGTGTCATACATAAAAACCCAAACCAGTGCCTGTTCATTCTTTAGGAGACATGCTAAACTAAAGGTTTTGTTCCTGGGGACCCTGGTTGGAAAAACCCTGATTATTATTATTTGCATAATTGTTCCCTGTCTCTTTTCATGCATTTTCCTCTAACTGCTGCAGCAGATTTTGCATACGAGTCATACAAATAGCCTTTCGGCACCCTTCTAGCACAATGCTAGACAGAGCAGAATACTAGAACAGTGGCTGTACAGAGAGCTGTTACACCCTTTTAGCATAATGCTAAAACTCTTCTCAGGCTCTGAGTACATTGTAGAATAGGAGGCACAGGAGATTGTTTAAGTGCTAGTTGTAAAGGAACAATAAATGAGTTCAGTTTGACATGTCTGCAGCCATCTTGAGTTACAACTGCCATGCTTATCCCAGAGTAATACCAGTCAGTTTCTCTTTCATAGTTTCCCAACATGCCATAAATAGATAAGACCATTTGAGTGGTAAGTAAAGTCAGACCCTGTCAACATGAATGTTCCCTCACAAGATACAGAGCTTAGATGAAATCACTTTTGTTCTAATCAATATGCACACCCCTCCTTCTGATCCAGATTGCGGGAATTCACTTGGTCTTGTTACAAGGACCATGCTTCTGTCAATAAGTCCTCTAATAAATTGCTCTCTGTACAAACCTGAATCTGTCTGCATCTTTCTTCAGTGTCACAGCACCTTAGTGCTGGGTCTCACACACTGGGGCCACTCCTACTATAGGTAGAAATAGCCGTGGGACCAAATCAATGCACTGGAGTATACAGGGACTATGACCAAGGCAGGGCTTTCTTGTAGGAAAAAAATCTTCATTGAGACAATGACATTAGATCTGAGTCTCAAAAATGAATAGAGTGGAACTTAGGAACACTTTAGGGACAGGGAGATACTGTATGGTAAGTAGGTTGGAGTCAGTTCATGAAGTCTTGTACACACTGCATTTCAGGATAGTGTGGTATGTTAAGAAGGGGATCATATTGCAAGGAACTATTTTAAAATGTTAAGTTTTACTATATTGTTTTCTTCCATTTGCTTGCCCCCATTCAAGTAGAAAGCTATTCTGTACACATTGTTAAAGTAATGGAGGGGACCTCACTCCCAAAATAGAAAATGAAGAAAGCAGCAATATTCCAGAAACAAAGAAACCAACAAATGGAAAAACACTACTTGATGTGTTTACAGCGTAGGGCCTCAGATAACCTTACTGAGAATCTCTGTCTCTGCATGATACAGAGCAGCTAAATGGTTTCTGTGTGTCTTAGTTTCCTTTGGTTTGCTTAGAACACAATGCCACAAACTGGGGAAGTTATAAATAACAGGTTTATTTTAGCTTATGGTTTTGGTACAAGGTTGAGGGGACACATGTGGTGATGATCTTGCTGGCAGAGTCCTTAAGTCAACACAGGGCCTCACACTGTAACAGATGAGTGTTTACATGCATGGGTTTGTGTGTCTGGTCTTCCACCTTATAGGGCCACCAGGATTCAATTACATAGCTGTACCCTAATGAATTTATCTAACTTAGTTACCTCCCAAAGGTCCCACTTCTAAAAATTTGGTCAGATTGTTTCCATCCTCTTAATATTTCACACTGAGGATTCCATTTGGACACATGGAGGCCTAGGGAACACATTCAAGTTGAAACCATGGCAAATAGTATTAAGGACAGAGCAGAATACTAGAACAGTGGCTGTACAGAGAGCTGTTACACCTAAAAGGACCATGTATCCAGGTGCCTGAAGCATCTCTAATGTCACCTCTCTGTATAGAAGACACAGAAGACACAGTTACCCCACATCTAGTAGTTTAGCACATAAGTAATGTCAATTCTACTTCTAAACTTACTATTTTCATTCAGTTACCAAAAAAATTCACTTCTATCAAATAGCAAAAATAGAGTGATCGAATCCTTCCTCTGACATCAGATTTTCTTGGAAGAATTTCAGAATCAGGGTCATAATTACCGACAATTTCAACTGTTATATTTACATCACACCATTCATTCTGCTCATTAATGTGGTACCTAGGTATTACTCAATATTAGAAACAAGAAGGAAATATTCTTAAAAAAAAAACATATTTCAGCAGAAGTTAGCTGTATGATGAAGCAACATTATCTTGAATTATTGAAGAATGAATACTAAAATATCTGTAAGTTGATCATACAGTATTTATATCCTTCTACAGTATTTCTCAGTGCAATGACAAAGTACCGATGTGAGAAATTAAATATTACAATATTTCACTGAATAAAAGCCAAATTATATTTCAAAGTTAATGGTGAAGTGACACTCTGTAAAAGATGGCCTTATATTGAAATGAAAATGTCTTTGACACACTAGGAAAACTTTTGATCCCTCTTTTCCTTTTTATGTCTCCTTTCACATCTGAAGATATACTGTAAGTTGATAATACATTATACAGTGACCTTCACAAATTTGTAATAATGACTGTCGAGAACAGATCATGGTATTATGGATTACCCAATGAATAATGATCAGTTTTAATGAAAAGGAATAGTGAAGCTTTTTAGTACTGCCTCTCCTCTATGTCATTCCAGAGAATCACAGTACTATCTCTGTCCACTCATTTCCCATAAATAAATGGCATCTGATTTAAGCATCTTCATATCTGTGTGGGGCAGGGGACCTATTGGAGTTAAGTTTAAGTTAAACAGTAAGGCAAAGTAGTAAGAATTCAGTAACAATATTTGAGTTAGAACATGATTTACAAGCAATACCAACTGCACACTAAAACATAGAAGCATGTCTCTATACTATTCCAACAACAACAACCAAAAAAGTAAAGGGAAAAAATACCTCTTTACCAAAAAAATTAAAGTAAGTTTCCCTGGAAAAACATTCTTTAAAATGTAATTTAAACAGAAAGAAGCTGAAATATATAGACAAAATTAATTGTGCTTGAGAGAAAACTATTCATAGACCAAGATAATCACAGGAGTCCATTTCAATTTACTAAAACATCTATTTAAGTGTATTAACTATATTTTGAGATGGGGGATTCATGTGGGTTTGTTGTAGTCAAAGATATTAGCAGACTTTAAAGCTGTAGCAATTATATCATCAAACTAGAAATTGATAAATCGGGTTCAGCAAATTGCACATTGATATCTTTTATACATTAACAAATTGTAACAAACTGTACCAGACAAATTCCATGTCTTTGATTTGTCTGAATAAAAGTACTGAAGTAGACTGAGGCTAACTTTCCTTTCTGAAAGGGCTTGATATTTTTTCATTTTCACCACAATAAAGACTGATTCATATTTTAGCTTTCAGTGTCATATTGCCAATACCCAATTTTTATTGTCTCCTCTACTATAAAGCATGTCCTCTTCTTGTCAAGCTCAAAAGGGCAGTGTGATGAACCTTGCATTGCAACAGCACATGATCATTTTTCTGTCAACATCTATCACAATACCCTGCAAAGAGTATCTTTCTTACAGTTACCTCAATGAGGCTATTATATAATCAGCAATTACTATGCCTGAGCAGTACTGCTCAAAATGACCATTTAGCAGGAAAATAAAAGAGAGATACTTGCATGATCTGATTAGTGAAATGAAATTGTGTGTGTGTGTGTATGTGTTTGAAGAAATTACTTCTCAAAAGAATCTCACATTTTAAAACATATTTGCTAAATTACCCCAAAGTATCAATAAATAGTGAATTTGAAACAAATGTGAGTCAACTTCAAACCTGAATTTAAACATTTCTTTATGGTTTCTTAAAGCCATTTGTGGAATTTTATGTTGAGAAGCTGAGATTTTGAATAAGTTAATGGGGGAAATTGATAGAGAAAAATCAACCAGGTTATGAACTTTAGATTGACCAGAGGAACAAACTTCATATGTTGGAAATATTAAGACATTACATACACTCTAAGGAAACTAAATGACAAGCCCAAGAAACATAGTCAACGTGCCATGTGAATATTCTGTGGCAGAGATAAGGGAAATCAGGGTCATTCTCTCTCCACCTCTCATTTTTTAGGTGACCTGAAAATGTTCAGTCTTGAAATTAGACTGCCCTGGGTTCAGTTTTGTGCTCTGCCGCTCTGACTAGCTATGTGACAGTGCAACTAGAATTCATATTGCTTGTCCTTAAGTTTCTTCATTCTTCAAATGATCTAATCTTAGCAGGTAGATCATGGCTATTTTTACAAGTATAAGGAGACTAATATGCCTAATGCTTTTTAATATTATTATGATAATAATAATAATGAAGCTAGAGGTAGTTAAAATCATAGTATTGAAGCTAGTTTAGAAATACTGGCTTCATATCAGAGATTTTTTTGTTTTAAATTTATATTAAAACAAAGAACCACTTATGAGATTATCCTGAGAGCCTTTTAAATGGCTTACTTGAAAACTATTTCTTAAAAATTAGATTTTAAAAATTACTCTTATGTATATGTAATGAAGAATTGTTCTTTTTGTGCTTATGTAGATGTTTTACTCACATGTCAGAAAAAGTTCAGCCTCAGAGAGACATAAATAAGTAAAAAGCAACCAAACAGCCAACAGAGAAACAATTCCAACTACAGTAACAGAAAGTCATATTTTATTTTATTGCAGTGTTTTTCCTTTTAAAATCATTTTGATGGCAATATTTGCACATATTGATGAGGGACAATGTAATGTTTTCATTTGTGTATACACTGTGCAGTGATCAACTCAGTATGATTAGCACACCCATCTCCTGAAAGTTTTATCATTTCTTTATGGTGAGTACATTGAAATCTCTCTCTTCCATTTCAAGATATGTAATGCATTATTGTTATTTATGTTCATCCAGTGGGACCATAAAACAAAAACACTTTCTCCTATCAGTATTATAGTACCCACTGTCTGACCCATCCCCTCTTGCTTTCCCTCTTTTTTTTCCCTGGTCTTTGGTAAGCCTATTCTACTCTCCACTTCTATGAGATCAGCTTTTTTAGATTCCACATATGAGAAAGATGAAGCAGTGTTCTCTCTGTGCCTGACTTATTTCACTTAACATCCTCCAGGCCTATTCATGTTGTCACTAAGTGACAGGATTTTGTGCTTTTAATGGATGAAGTGTATTCCACTGTGTACCTCCAACACATAGTCTATCCTTTTGTTCATTGATGAGCATTTAGGTTGATTCTGTATCCTAACTATAGGGAATAGTGCTACAGTAAAATTGGGGCTACATATGACACTTGTACATACCCAGTGGTGGGATTGCAATTTTTGGTTTTCTGAGGAAATTTTATATTATTTTTCATAATGGTTGTGCTAATTTATGTTTCTATCAATCACTTATTTAAGAGTTCCTCTCTCTCTACCTCCTCACCAAAGTGTTATTTTCTGTTTTTATTTTTGATAATAGCTGCTCTTTTTTTGTATTTTCTTTTTTTTTAATTGTAAACAAATGGGATACATGTTCTTTTTCTGTATATGAAGTAAAAGCATACCATTTGTGTAATCATAAATTTACATAGGGTAATGTTGTTTGATTCATTCTGTTATTTATCCCTTCTCCCCCACCCTTCCCACCCATCTTTTCCCTCTATACAGTCCTTCCTTCCTCCATTCTTGTCCCCCTCCATACCCTAACCCTAAACATAACCCTAACACTAACCCCTCCCACCCCCCATTATGTATCATCATTCGCGTATCAGCGAGATCATTCGTCCTTTGGTTTTTTGAGATTGGCTTATCTCACGTAGCATGATATTCTCCAATTTCATACATTTGCCTGCAAATGCCATAATTGTATCATTCTTTATGGTGGAGTAATATTCCATTGTATATATATACCACAGTTTCTTTATCAATTCATCAATTGAAGGACATCTAGGTTGGTTTCACAATCTGGCTATTGTAAATTGAGTAGCTATGAACATTGATGTGGCTGTATCTCTGTACTACGCTGATTTTAAGTCCTTTGGGTATAGGCCAAGGAGTGGGATAGCTGGATCAAATGGTGGTTCCATTTAAAACTTTCTAAGGAATCTCCATACTGCTTTCCAGAGTGGCTGCACTAATTTGCAACCTCACCAGCAATGTATGAGGGTACCTTTTTCCCCACATCCTCGCCAACACCTATTGTTGCTTGTATTCTTCATAATCGCCATTCTAATTGGGGTGAGATGGAATTTAGGGTAGTTTTGATTTGCATTTCTCTTATTACTAAAGATGGTGAACATTTTTTCATATATCTGTTGATTGCTTATAGATCTTCTTCTGTGAAGTGTCTGTTCATTTCCTTAGCCCATTTGTTGATTGGGTTATTTGTATTCTTGCAATAGAGTGTTTTGAGCTCTTTATATATCCTGGAAATTAGAGCTCTATCTGAAGTATATGTGGCAAAGATTTTCTCCCACTCTGTAGGCTCTCTCTTCACATTATTGATAGTTTCCTTTGCTGAGAGAAAGCTTTTTAGTTTGAATCCATCCCAGTTGTTGATTCTTGCTCTTATTTCTTGTGCTATGGGAGTCCTGTTAAGGAAGTCTGATCCTAAGCCGACATTTTGAAGATTTGGACCTACTTTTTCTTCTATAAGATGCAGGGTCTCTAGTCTGATTTCAAGGTCCTTGATCCATTGTGAGTTGATTTTTGTGCAGGGTGAGAGATAGGGGTTTAATTTCACTCTGTTGCATATGGATCTCCAGTTTTCCCAGCACCATTTGTTGAAGAGCCTATCTTTTCTCCATTGCATATTTTTGGCACCTTTGTCTAATATGAGAAAATTGTTTTTATTTGGGTTTGTGTCTGTGTCCTCTATTCTGTACCATTGATCTACCTGTCTATTTTGGTACCAATACCATGCCATTTTTGTTACTATTGCTTTGTAGTACAGTTAAAGATCTGGTATTGTGATACCCCCTTCTTCGCTCTTTCTACTGAAGATTGCTTTAGCTATTCTGGGTTTCTTATTCTTCCAGACGAATTTCATAATTGCTTGCTCTATTTCTGTAAGGTACATCATTGGGATTTTAATTGGAATTGCACTGAGTCTCTATAGCACTTTAGGTAGTATGGCCATTTTGACAATCTTAATTCTGCCTATCCAAGAACATGGGAGATCTTTCCATCTTCTAAGGTTTTCTTTAATTTCTTTCTTTAGTGTTCTGTAGTTCTCATTGTAGAGGTCTTTCACCTCGTTTGTGAGATTGATTTCCAAGTATTTTTTTTTTTGAGGCTATTGTCAATGGGGTAGTTTTCCTAAGTTCTCTTTCTGAAGATTCATCACTTATGTATAAAAATGCATTGGATTTATGAGCATTGATCTTGTAATCTGCTACTTTACTGAATTCACTTATGAGTTCTAAGAGTTTTCTGGTGGAATTTCCAGGTTCTTCTCAATATATAATCATGTCATCAGTGAACAGGGAGAGTTTGAATTCCTCTTTTCCAATTTGTATCCCTTTAATTTCTTTGGTTTGTCTAATTGCTCTGGCTAGAGTTTCAAGAACAATGTTGAATAGAAGTGGTGAAAGAGGGCATCCCTGCCTTGTTCCAGTTTTTAGGGGGAATGCTTTCAGTTTTTCACCATTTAGAATGATATTGGGCATGGGCTTAGTATAGATGGCCTTTACAATGTTAAGGAATGTTCCCACTATTCCTATTTTTTCTAGTGTTTTGAGTATGAAGGGATGCTGTATTTTATCGAATGCTTTTTCTGCATCTATTGAAATAATCATGTGATTCTTAACTTTAAGTCTGTTGATATGGTGAATGACATTTATTGATTTCTGGATGTTGAACCAACCTTGCATCCCTGGGATAAAACCCACTTGATTGTGGTGCACTACCTTTTTAATATATTTTTGTATGCGATTTGCTAAAATTTTGTTGAGAATTTTTGCGTCGATGTTCATTGAGGGTATTGGTCTGAAATTTTCTTTCTTCGATGTGTCTCTGTCTGGTTTAGGTATCAGGGCAATATTGGCTTCATAGAATGAATTTGGGAGGATTCCCTCCTATTTCATGGAATACTTTGAGGAGTATTGGAATGATCTCTTCTTTAAAAGTTTTGTAGAACTCAGCTGAGAACCCATCTGGTCCTGGACTTTTCTTTGTTGGTAGGCTTTTGATGACCTCTTGTATTTCATTGCTTGAAATTGATTTATTTAAGTTGTGTATGTCCTTCTGGTTTAGATTAACTTGTTGATGTCTTCGAGGTTTTCTGTTTTGTTGGAGTATAGATTTTCAAAATAGCTTCTAATTAAGTTTTATATTTCATTCATGTCTGTTGTGATAGTTCCTTGTTCATTCTGAATTTTAGTAATTTGAGTTTTCTCTCTCTTTCTCTTTGTTAGTGTGGCTAAGGGTTTATCAATTTAGTTTATTTTTTCAAAGAACCAACTCTTTATTTTGTTAATTTTTTCGATTGTTTCTTTTTGTTTCAATTTTGTTGATTTCAGCTCTGATTTTAACTATTTCCTCTCTTTTACTCTTTTGGTATTGGTCTGTTCTTTTTTCTAGGGTTTTGAGCTGTAGTGTTAACTCATTTATTTGTAGATTTTTTCTTCTTTTCTTGAATGAGGTCCATGAAATAAATCTTCCTCTAAGTACTGCTTTTATAGTGTCCCAGAGATTTTGATATGATGTTTCTTTGTTCTCGTTTACATCTAAGAATTTTTAAATTTCCCTCTTGATGTCTTCTGTTATCCATTCATCATACTATAGCATATTATTTAATCTGCAGGTATTGGAGAAGCTTCTGTTTTTTATTCTGTCATTTATTTCTAATTTCAATCCATTATTATCTGATAGAATACAAGGTAATATCTCTATTTTCTTGTATTTGCTAACAGTAGCTTTGTGGCATAAAATATGGTCTATTTTAGAAAAGGATCCATGTGCTGCTGAGAAGAAAGTGTATTTGTTCTTTGTTGGATGATATATTCCATATATGTCTGTTAAGTCTAAATTGTTGACTGTGTTATTGAGATCTATGGTTTCTTTATTCAATATTTGTTTGGAAGATCTATCCAATGGTGACAGAGGTGTGTTAAAATCACCTAGTACTATTGGGTTGTGGTCTATTTGGTTTCTGGAATTGAGAAGGATTTGTTCGATGTACATGGATGAGCCAATGTTCAGGGCATAGCTATTTATGATTGTTATGTCTTGCTGATTTATGCTTCCCTTAAGCAGTATGTAATGTCCTTCTTTATCCCTTCTGACTTGTTTTGGCTTGAAGTCCACATTATCTGAAATGAGGATACTCCAGCTTTTTTCCTGTGTCCATGTGCATGGTATGTTTTTTCCCATCCTTTCACCTTTAGTCTGTGGGAATCTCTTTCTATGAGATGAGTCTCTTGTAGGCAGCATATTGTTGGATTTTCTTTTTAATCCAATCTGCCAGTCTATGTCTTTAATTGATGAGTTCAGGCCATTAACATTCAGGGTTATTATTGAGATATGATTTGTATTCCCAGGCATTTGACTCATTTTTGTTTTTTGACTTGATTTGGTTTCTCCTTTATTTGGCTATTCCTTTAGGCTAGTTCCTCCCATTCCTGATTCGCATTGCTGTTTTTCATCTCTTCCTCATGGAGTATTTTGCTGAGAAAGTTCTGTAATGCCGGCTTTCTTTTTGTAAATCCTTTAGCTTTTGTTTATCATGGAAGGATTTTATTTCCTCATCAAATCTGAAAGTAAGTTTTGCTGGGTATAAGATTCTTGGTTGGCATCCATTTTCTTTCAGGGCTTGGTAAATGTTTTTCCAGGCCCTTCTAGCTTTTAGGTTCTGGATTGAAAAATCTGCTGATATTCTTATTGGTTTTCCCCTGAATGTAATTTGATTCTTTTCTCTCGCAGACTTTAAAATTCTGTCTTTATTTTGTATGTTAGGTATTTTCTTTATAATGTGCCTTGGTGTGGGTCTGTTGTAATTTTGTATATTTGGAATCCTATAAGCCTCTTGTACCTGGTTTCCCATTTCCTTCTTCAGATTTGGGAAATTTTCTGATATTATTTCATTGAATAGATTGTTCATTCCTTTGGTTTGTTTCTCTAAGCCTTCCTCAATCCCAATAATTCTTAAATTTGCCCTTTTCATTATATCCCACAATTCTTGTAGATTCTGTTCATGACTTCTTACCATCTTCTCTGGTTGGTCAATTTTGTTTTCAAGATTAAATATTTTGTCTTCAATGTCTGAGGTTCTGTCTTCCAGGTATTGTATCCTATTTGTTTGGCTTTCTATGGAGCTTTTTACTTGGTTTATTATTTCCTTCATTTCAAGGATTTCTGTTTTTTTTTTTTTCAGTATCTCTAACTTTTTATTGAAATGATCTTTTGCTTCCCGTATTTGCTCCTTTAACTGTTGATTGGTGTGTTCATTTAATGGCTGCATTTGCTCTTTCATCTCTTCCTTCAATGCCTGCATTTGCTCTTTCATCTCCTCGTTTGCTTCCCTGATTGTTTTAATTATGTACATTCTGAACTCCCTTTCTGAGATTTCTCCTGCTGTGCTGTCATTGGGTTTTATTGATATAGTATCTAGGTTTGTTTGGGACATTTTCTTCCCTTGTTTTCTCATATTGGTCAGATGTCAGTGGGGCTCTGAGGTATTGTAGATTTCCTCTATTGACTTATAGTGTCCCTGTAGATTTCGAGTATATCACCTCCCAGACTTCAGTAGCCTGAAGTCTTGGAGGAACTTGATAACACAGTGCTTTGGAAGAAAGCTGCCCCTAGCCTGCTACTGGGTCCAGGGCTGGGGGCTAGTTCTGTGTGGAAATCCTCTCACTGTGCGGGCCTGCTCGGAGGAGCTGGCTGTATATCTTGCCTGCAGCCGGAAGGAGTAGAGCTGCTTGGGGAAGTCTCTTGCTGCTCTGCCCTGGTCCCAGAAGCTACCTGCGGGCCGGGCCTGCTGCTGGGTCCGGGGCTTGGGGTTGGCTCTGTGCAGAAAAGTTCTCACTGGGCAGGCCTGCTCCAGGAAGCTGGCTGTGGATAGTGCATGCCCCTGGAGAGATCAGGGCTGCTTGGGGAAGACTCTCGCTGCCCTCCCCTGCCCTGCTCCAAGAAGCTGTCCCTGTCTGGGCCTGCCACCCAGGCCGAACTTCACCCGGTGGGAGAGACTCACTCTGCAGCTCTATGTTGGTCCTCAATACCTCCCTTTCTTGAATCCTGAATCCTGGAGCGACGGGAGATGCAGTCACCCTCTAGTCCGCCATCTTGGATCTCCTCGATAATAGCTGTTCTTATGGGATGAAGTGACATCTTATTGTAGTTTTGATTTGCCTTTCCCTGATGATAAGTGATATTGAGCAGTTTCTCAAGTATTTGTTGGTCATCTGTATACATGTATATTTGATATCATAACTGTCTATTCAGATCTTCAGCCTATGTTTAATTATTTGTTATTTGTTTTTATGTAATTGAGTTGAGTATAAGTGTGTGGGTTATTTCTGGACTTTCTATTGTGATACTTTGTTCTGTGTATGTATTTTATGCCAATATCATGTTATTTTGATTACTATAGCTGGGTGGTATATTTTGACTTTTGTTACTTGCAATATATCCAGTTTTGTTCTTTTTGCTCAGGACTGTTTTGGCTGTTTGAGATCTTTTGTGGTACCATATGAATTTCAAGATTTTTTTCTTTTAATTCTGTAAGAATGACATTGCTATTTTTTAATGGTGCCTACACTGAATCTGTTGATCACTTTAGGCATTATGGAGATTTTAACAATATTAATTCTTCCAATTCATGAACACAGAGATCTTTCCATTTATTTTATCCTCTTCAACTTTTTTTTTAATCAATTTTTCATAGTTTTCATTATGGAAATCTTTCCCTTTGGTTAAATTTATTCTCAGTATTTTTTTAATCTACTTTAGGATCATTCTCTTCATTTCTTTTTCATATAGTCTGCTATTGGCATATAGAAATGTAACTGATATTTTGTGTGAATTTGTATTCCGCAACTTTACTGAATTTGCTTATTAATTTCAATAGGACTTTTGTCTGAAGGAACTTAAACTTATTTGAAGTAGCTTCAGAATTGACTATAAAATACTGAGTCTAAGGGCAAAACAACAGAGACTAGAACACTATTCAACCCACTTCTCTGTTTTTGTTTGTGATCCATTTATCACTCAGTTTGTCAATCTCATATCTTCAATTCAATTTTTTCCATAGAGAACTGGAAGCACACCTATGAACAGCTCTGGGGGATCAATTACTTTTAGCATTACTCAGGAGACACATCCATTTCTAGGATTAAAACCCCTAAAGACAGTTTCTAATTTGCCTAGGTTGGATTATTTTGCCAGTCTGAGGTAATTAAAACAAAAACATCTCAGGCACAAAACCTATCACTTTGATTGCCTAGGAATACATTTTTTATCTTCCAGGAAAAAACAATTTGTTCTGAAAAAGACTCAGTTTCCCTGAGTGTAGGGTACTAGAAGCAATGATCAGGTGAAAATACATACTACAATAGGAGCACAAAATTTTTTTATAATTAGAGTGGAAATTCTAATTATAACTTTAATTATATTGTTAATTCCTAAAAATTTTAACCAATAATCAGTGAGAAGTCATATAACTTATAAAAAATGATGATCATGAATGATAAGACAGTCATTATAGAGAATAAGATGAGTTAATACAGAAAAGAAAGAGGGTGTAAATACACCCTTTGAAGTCTCAGGTAAACTTTTTGTCCCATCTATTCCTATGCATTTAGTTATGTAAATGGTTATAAATTGTCTAAGTTATTTAACATATCAACATCTGTAATCCATAGATCAGATTTAATTCATTTGTTTTTAGAGAACATGTTGGGGTCTTAAGCCCCCTTGCTCTTCTCGACCAGCAACAAGGGAAGGGGACACTCCCCAACAAGGTCAGACCGGGATAGGTAGGGCCAACTGACCGCCACCGGCTCCCAGCCCTCCGGGTGGAGGACAATCAGACGCGTCAGGGAGACCCGTCACAGCAGGAACTCGTTTATTGAGGAAATCACTCAGCTTTTATGTAGGGTGCAATCAGCTTAAAGGTCAGCAAGGCAGGGGGCTCACGCAGGTGAGAGTCCCATTGGACTATATGGGAAGCACGAGCTGATCACGTTCGCAGAACTATTGTTAACCAATCCCTGACGGTGGTCCGATTCATCGCCATTAACTATTGAAACACCTTTGAGGCCTTGATCTTGCTCACTCGCCAGGGAGTAAGGAGTCAGCCTGAGTTAGTTAACGTGTCATTAGTCCCAACACATCCCCTTTTTTTGTTTTATATTAAGGGTGTGTCTGTCTTAGGTTGCCCCTGGGAGGGTCTTACCCATCATGGACTATCACCCTAGCAGTTTGGGGGTCCACCTTACTTGAAGGTGTGCCTGTCTTAGGTTGTCCATGGCACAGCAACATCCTTACCTGTCATTGGACAATGAGGCTCTAGCCCTCATTTCCTGTCTTAGGTCAGTATGAGCTCCCCATGAATCTTACCCGTCATTGACTACCACCTTAGCAATTCAAGCGGGCCCCTCATGAAGAGCAGGGCTTAAGGGAGAGACACTTAGACCCCAGTGTCCTGATACGAGTGATGCATGATCCTATAGGGCTTCCAATCATCATTATGAAGGGCAGTATAATGCTGTCAGACCACCATGAGCTGCACAGACTTAGCCTGGCTTTTCAGTAAATGGATAAGCTTATTGATTATGCAAGGCCCAGAGGTGAACACAAGGATAATGGTGATTAGCAGTCTCATAAGCGGGAGGAGGTAGGGGAGCCACCCATGTAACCCAGTCCAGAGGAAATTAGAGTGGAGCTCATTCCTACAATGTTCCAGATCTTCTTGTAGGTTTTTGGTTTTATCTTGTACAATGCCAGAGCAGTTGGCGGAGAAACAGCACTTCTCACCGAGGAACAGGCAAAACCTTCCTTCCTTCGCCATTAGCAGATCCAAACCACGTCGATCTTGCAGGACAACAGTGGCCAAGGAATCAAGTTGAGCCTGTAGACCTAAGATGGTAGAGCTGCAAAGTGCAATGTTAGGAGCTCTGTGTAGCTCTCAAGGAAGTCCACTGCCCAAAGTCATGAGGTCAGAGACCCCAATCTTAATCACTGTTGTCCCGTTTTTGCTACTGTGCATTACACTGTTTCTTAAATGTCATTTTAAGCAGTTTACATATATTGACTCCTGAGTCTATATGAACATTAGTTAACACAATTTAACATTGTATCTAAACATGAATTAAAGAAATGCTGAGAGAGCTTTTAACTTTCCTTTTGTGTGGCAAAGTGACAAAATGTTTTTATGTGTAACCTTTAAACAAATCAGGCTCTAACATTTAGAAATACAATTAACAAATTTTACATATACCCTATTGATGACAGGTCCTGTAATGGAACATTAAATGATAGAAATAAATCCCCAATAAAATTTACTCTCTATAATTACCATTACAGACAAGTTTAATCTGGAGAATAGCAGCTTGATAAATTTCCTGTTTTAAAAACTTGTATACCTGGAAAATATGAACACATTTAACATACAAAGAGTTACCATTTCACAATTACCTTGACACTGTTATATTACCAAATTTAGTTTTTAAAGAAAAATTTAGACTCTGTAATGTAGTACGATACTCTAACAGTTGCTTAACCATAATTGTATAAACCCCAATTTTTAAGACTAATTGTTCTAAAGAATAAAACTTAATGGACACAAAGTTAAGAGTAAATTAGTGTTTCTAAGAAATCCTTGTCATTTTACCATATAGATTAAACTTTGGTTTATATCAGAACATTAGTATTTCACCTTAGGAAAAAACCTTAAATAGCTTTAACTGTGTCACATACATACAACCAACTTATTTACATGTAAACTTATTGAAACTTGCCCTTTACAGCCTTTCTTAGCACTTATTTAGACCCTCATGTATTTTATCACAGCACTTTCTTACCCAGAAACATTTTGTTTTTCACTAAATATATTTCCATATCTAGAACCTTTTATTTTTTTCTTTCCTATCTATTGACCTTTTTGTTCACATTCTGAAACAACTCTTATGAAATTTCTTAATTTATATAAATTACTCCATTTTAATAAGATTAAATATTTTGTTATTTATAGTACTCTAATTGAAACACAGTTGAAACCTTTAGAACCCTTTGTATATAGAATTATACCAGTTAGGACATAACTTTTAGTAACCTTGTTTTTAGTTTAGTGATGACACAAAACAATTTTCTCTACAAACACATTTGAGTAATCCCATGCATGTCAACTCTAATTCACTTATTTTCTAAAAAAAAAAAAAAAAAAAAAAAAAAAACAAGATATAAGACAAGTGTCCTGAACAGTATTTGCCAGCTTTTTCTTGTTGGAGGAAAGTCCTAGAAAAATTGAAGTTAGACATTTTATTAACATCAACATTTTATTAGTTTGACCACCTAGAGACTTGCGAGTTATTTTCAAGACATTTTACTTCTATTAGTTTACCCAATTTAAATTGAACCTTTTTAAATCACGTGAATTAAAAGTATTTGGATCCATTTTTAAATTTTAATTTTAGGAGTGCTCAGTTTTGATACAGACAAAACATGACATCAGACAGCACGACATACAAATAACACAAAATCAAAGGCCTTGTAACTTTATAGGTGAATCTCCATTGCAATGTAACAGATGTTCAAAAACTCTAGTTGAATAAAAAAATAGAACTGATCAAAAAAGGCATGAGCTCAAAAAAAAAAAGTGTAGAATTCAAAAAAACAAGAGTCTTGGAAAAATGATATGGCCGTTAATTACTTTAGTAAAGCACCATAAAATTTACTTTTGCTGGAGTTCAGGTAAGACTTTTTGCTCTTTTTTATCTTTTTTTTTCCTTGGGTTTGAGACAGGTCTCCTACTGAGCCTTCAGGCTTTCTCTATTTACATTTCAATGTAAGCCTTGACTGAGATCAGGATCTGAAAGGGGCCAAAATGTTCTAGCAGAAACTTGATGCCTAGGGCATTTTAATCCTTATTCCTGGTTAGTAATCAATTCAGGTTTGGACGCAGAAAATTGGGAAACAATTATCTCCCAATACTTGTGGGGACTGGGGCTTCTATATCATACTCCTTACTAGGACATGCCACTGATGGTTGGGCTGGTTACTCCCTCCACACTGGCGTATGTGGGACCTCATGGCAGGAGGACTAGGTGGGCTGGGTGGGGCAAAGTTGGAGGAGGAGGAGGAATTAAGAGGGGGAGAAGAAGGAGGCATTCGAGTTTTCAGGAAGAGCAGAGAAGCGCAAGAAAGAAGAGACTTGAAGATAAGGAATCCCTTTCCATCTGCCCGCTCGCTTGCGGAAGCTGTGTGCCAATATCTTTGGTAGCCACAATTCACCTTCCCATGGAGCAATTTTTCATCCCTGCACAGGCCAATTTGTGATCGGTAGTCATTCCTTCCCAAACTAACATTTTAACATTTACTGGGAAGGCCATACAGGGAGGGAGGAGGTTAGAGTCTGTGAGTTCTTGCCCAGTATCATAAAATGGCCACCGGGAAGATTTCCCACCATCCAGAAGGAGAAGGGTGAGGGCTTTCATTGGAGTCTGATGTGGCCCCAGAATACAAGATGGCAGCAATGAGCTCCTCGGAGCAGTAGTGGGCCCTCCCTGTGTGTAGAGGCTGGCTGCCCTTGTAGTTCCTCAACCTTGGGAGGAGCGGATGGAGATGGATTGGCCTCCTCATTAAAGGTCTCCCAACGTTGTTTACTATGTGGCAACTTTCTGGAAGGAGATGCAATGGGAGGAGGCAGCGGTTCTTTAGGAGGCAGCTCTTTGGGGAGAAACTTGGAGCCCCCTTTGGGAGGTCCTGGAGAGAAGCAGGCCTTAAGGGCAGATAATGTAGGGCAGACTCCCAATGGGGGACCCTTCCCTAAATTGATTTCCCTCTTCTTAACAAGTTGTTCTACACAATCCCATGTGGACCAGTCAAAAAGATTAGCGGCAGGAAGCCAAGGGGCCACCCAAGTAAAGGTGTCCCAGGCTTTTTCCGCCTGTGTATCAGACCACTCAAGGCCCCTACTCTTCAGCATGAGTCCAAGAGCTGAGAGTGCAGGGTCACCATGTGTGGTGTGTGTTTGCCCCATCTCTTCAGGGATGGAAAACTCGCTTAGCCCGATCTGCCGGTACTTTCAGTTTCGAAACTGCCTTTTCGCTTTGGCTGCGTTTCAGCCTTGAGGGGCCCGATGTTGGGTGCCAAATGTTGGGGTCTTAAGTCCCCTTGCTCTTCTTGACCAGCGACAAGGGAAGGGGACACTCCCCAACAAGGGCAGACCGGGATAGGTAGGGTCGACTGACCGCCGGCTCCCAGCCCTCTGGGTGGAGGACAATCAGACGGTCAGGGAGACCTATCACAGCAGGAACTCGTTTATTGAGGAAATCACACAGCTTTTATGTAGGGTGGGGACTAGGTGGGAACCAATCAGCAGGGGAGGCGGTTCACGCAGGCGAGAGTCCAATTGAACTATATGGGAAGCACGAGCTGATCACATCGCAGAACTGTTGTTAACCAATCCCTGATGGTGGTCCGATTCATCATCATTAACTATTGAAACCGCCTTTGAGGCCTTGATCTTGCTCACTCGCCAGGGAGTAAGGAGTCAGCCTGAGTTAGTTCACATGTCATTAGTCCCAACAAGAACAAATTTAATGATCCTTTTAACATATTGTCTTAAAGAATGATTCTCTGTGCATGCTTATTTTCATTGGGTCAGATGATATGCTATATTACTGTTATGAGTTAGGGTATATTCAATCACAAATAATAAGAACTATTGAAAATGATAGCTTCAAAAAATGAGTATTTGTCTTACCAAACAAGGTTAGTTTTCCATCAAGAATCCACCCTGGTCTAGAAACTTATCCTTGCCAACAGAAGTCCATGCCCCTTTCATTGTCCCTCTCTATCACCACTATCTTGTGGCTTTCATTCCCATGAGGTCACAAGATGGTAGTCACGCTTCTAGGAAGTAGGTTTTCAGTTCAAAAAAGAGAAAGGTGAAACAGGGAAAGAACAAAGAGTCAATGAGAATGAGCAAGCAGGCTGTATTTCCTTCTATAAAAACTTGCCTGGAATTCTGATCCAGCAACTTCTTCATTGGCCAAAACTGCATCATAAAGGCATGTTCCAACCTCAAATTAATGTGAGAAGAGATATTTTCAATTATCTGATTTACACACAAGGATACTAACAGGGAAAGAGACTCGTGACTGGATAGGGAACTGCTTATATTAGGAGCGCTCTCAGGACACATTTATCAGCAGTCATGCACAAGCTACAGAGACATTAAAATGACATTCAGTATTTCCGTATTTCAAGTTGACATAGCAATGAAAAATCAGGGTAGCTACAGGCGTGATTTTTTAGATACCCAAAGCAGTAAAGCTTTTTTAAAATTTCAAATTACCATGACAAATTTCAAGCTGGTGTCTGAGGAAGTTTTAAATGTGTTATGAGTTCTTTGATTTTTTAATTTTTGTTTATGTCATGTAACTAGCTTATGATATAGGCACATATTTACAGCTAACTTTCATAGAGTTGCAGTAAGTTTCCCAAATCCCAATATGAAAAACTTCAGGCTCAAGGCCTTAACCAAGACATTTGTGGTTTCATGTTTCCTTTGTGTTTCCTGTGCTTTCCTTTCTTATTCACACCTTCTATGTTGGATTATGTGGGCATTTGCTTCTCCCTCAGGTGTACCTTGATGTTCATGTCAAAGAAAATTAACCTTTAAAAAAAGAAATACAATTTAGTGAAGATAAAAAGTAATTAAGTAGATTAATTATTAATGGATTCTTCTCTACTGTGCTGTGACATGAAATCTTTGTAATCATGCCAACATATGTATAATGATAACTTCAACAGTTGTAGCATTTTTAAAAAAGGATAATGATTACTATAATGATCATGTTATAAATATACATAAAAGTCTGAATAATTCTGGTGTTTTTGAGTGGGAATGAAATCTTTTGAAATAGTTCTCAAAGGAAACTAACCACAGATCTTCTTAAATTAAAATTCAATTTACTAAAGATTTTTTGTACGTGGCTACAGCTATAGAAAGTTCTGTGTCAACCTAAACTTGTTAGTATATTGTTTTCACCAAAAGTAGCCAGGTATGGTGGCACACAACTGTAATCCCAGTGACTGGAGAAGCTAAGAAAGGAGAATCACAAGTTCAAAGCCAGCCTCAGCAATTTTGGAAGACCCTCAGCAATTCAGTGAGACCCTATCTCAAAAAAAGAAATAAAACAAAAAACATACTGGGGATGTGGCTTAGTGGTTAGCACCCCCGAGTTCAATTCTTGGTACTCAAAAAGTAATAACATAAAGTGGCCTTTCTTGACACTACTAAATAATTAGAAACAACAGGAAATACAATAAGTAATAAAATTTAAAAAAATTCACTCTGTTAACCACTTATTGAAGTCTTTCACTTTGCTAGATAATTTATGAGCAAATTTTATATTAGTAACATCATACATTGCTTAACATGCGATTGCAAATTGTGTTTGCTGTTTTGCAATGTTTGGGTTTGAGAGGAAATCACTTGCCACACACTGTCCATATATCAACACTAGAAGTTTCATGTAGATTTGCTCCAATAAAGATATCAGACTCAAAATGTAGCTATAATTCGGGCTTTCACCTAATTATATTTATGTTGGTCTACCCCCATTTAGTAAGATCCCTTCAGTTTTGTGTTGCCAATAATCTCTGAATTCCTTCTTTGCGTTGTTTCTTTCTTAATATTTAATTTTGAAATATTATTCATGAAAGTCATAAAAATAGTCTATTTAAATGAGTCATACTTTCAAAGGTGCTATACAGATTTAAAGCAATTCCAATTAAAATCCCAATGACATTTCTCATGGAAATAGAAAAAGCAATCATGAAATCATCTGGAAGAACAAAAGACCCAGAATAGCCAAAGCAATCCTGGGCAGGAAGAGTGATGCAGGAGGTATCATAATACCAGACCTTAAACTCTACTATAGAGCAATAGTAACAAAAACAGCATAGTATTGGCACTAAAATAGACAGGTAGACCAATGGTACAGCATAGAAGACATGGAGACATACCCACATAAGTATAGTTATCTCACACTAGACAAAGGTGCCAAAAACTTACAATGGAGAAAAGATAGCCTCGTTCAACAAATGGTGCTGGTAAAACTGGAAATCCATATTCAGTAAAATGAAATTAAACCCCTATCTTTCACCCTGCACAAAACTCAACTCAAATGGATCAAGGATCTAGGAATTAGGCCCAAGATCCTTCACCAAATAGAAGACAAAGTAGACCCGAATCTTCTTCATATTACCATAGGATCAGACTTCCTCAACAAGACCCCCAAAGCACAAGAAATCAAAGCATCAATAAATGGGATGGACTCAAATTAATAAGCTTTTTCTCAGCAAAGGATACAATCAAGAATGTGAAGAGAGAGCCTACAGAGTGGGAGAAAATCTTTTCCACATGCACTTCAGAAAGAGCACGAATCTCCAAAGTTTATAAAGAACTTAAAAAAACTTTACACCAAAAATACAAAGAACCCAATCAATAAATGGACTAAGGAACTGGGCAGACACAGAAGAAGATATATAGGTGATCAACAAATATATGAAAAAGTGCTCATCATCCCTAGTAATTAGAGAAATGCAAATTAAAACCACCCTAAGATTTCATCTAACTCCTATTAGAATGACTATTATCAAGAACACAAGCAATAAGTGTTGGCATGGATGTGGGGAAAAAGGCACACTCATACATTGCTGGTGGAGTTGCGAATTGGTGTAGCCACTCTGGAAGGCAGTATGAAGAATCCTCAGAAAACTTGGAATGGACCCGCCATTTGACCCAGTTATTCCACTCCTCAGTTTATACCCAAGGGACTTAAAATTAGCATACTACAGTAATGCAGCCACATCAATGTTCATAGCAGCTCAATTCACAATACCTAGATTGTGGAACCAAACTAGATGCCCTTCAAATGAGGAATGGATAAAGAAACTGGTATATATGTACAATGGAATATTACTCAACCATAAAAAAGAATAAAATTATGGCATTTGCTGGTAGATTAATGAAGTTGGAAAATATCATGCTAAGTGAAATAGGCCAAGCCCAAAAAACCAAAGGCCAAAAGTTTTCTCTGATAAATGGATGACGATATATAACCACAGGGTGGGAGGTCGGGGAAAGAGAAGAATGAAGGAGCTTTGAATGGTGTAGAGGAAAATGGGGTGGGAGGAGTGGGGGATGAAAAGATAGAAGAATGAAACAGACTATATTACCCTATGTATATTTATGATTACATCAATGGTGTTAATCTACATTGTATACAACCATAGAAATGAAAAGTTGTACCCTATTTGTGTACAATGAATCAAAATGCAGTCTGTAAAAATAAAAAAAAAAAATTTAATAAAAAAGTACATACACAAATAAATATGAGCCTATCTGGAAAAACTTTTAGCTTATTTTTTGCCATTCATAATCTTATTTCTTCAAAAATATTTTAATAGATCCAGTAAAATTCTGACCATTATCATACCTTTCCAGAGATCTTTTAATATTATTGTGTTGCTTTTTTAAATCAAATTTTCAAATACTATTTTACATTAAATAATGTTTTATTAACATTTTTGCTTATAGGATTCCATATATACTTTATATGGAAATGGTGTTTTCAATTTAATATTATTTAGTATTTTTTCCGAGGAACAATGGGCAGAATTTTTATGCCAAAAATAAAAGTCTTAATTCTAAAAAGGCAACTCATGTTAGGCTATCATGGTTTCAAAATATACCTATTTCCTCCTCTGATTCATTCACTTGATAAATATGAATTAAATACCAACTGTGTAGCTGACATTACTAACATGGCAACTTAGGAAATCATCTTCCCAAGCAGACACTGAAATCTCATCCTTTTATAACCAAGGTCCTCCCTTAGCTTTGAACATAGGCCCACCCAAAAAATTCTTGGTCCCAGTGGATTTTGAATTTCTGTAAGCTATCATTTATTTTCACCTTTATTTGTTAATGTATGCACCTGCTTACAGATAGTCCTGAAAAGATAGAGCTAGATATGATAATTCTGCCCAGGCAATTGGACAGATAGACTCTTTCATTGCAAATTATCCAAATTTAAATAGTTAACTAATGGGAATCACAAAGAATTGGCAAATACTAGAATGTTCACAGTAGGCACCAACATTCTTTCTCTGAAAGAGCAGCAAAAGCAGATCTTAGGGTAGATATCCTTCCGCTTATTATGGGTTCCCAACTTGATAAACCCATTGTAATTTGAAAACATTTTAAGTTGAAGATTCATATTGCACATCTAACCCACAAACATTATAGCTTCTCCTGATCTACTTTAAATATGTTTAGAAAACTTATGTTTAAATACGTTTACCCACACCTGGGAAAAATAACCTAGCACAAACTCTGTCTTACAATAAAGTGTTGAATATCTCATAAAACTTATTGAACACAGTGCAACATAGGGTGCAATATTAATTGTTTATTTCATGATCATGTGACTGGAAACTGTGGCTCACTGCTTTGGCCCAGCATTGTGAGAGAGTCTCACATAGCATCTAGCCAGTAGAACAGATTGAACTTTAAAATGTAGAGTACAGTTTGTACTGAATTCATTACCATGGACTATCTATACACATAAAATGTATTACTATTTATACTACTATTTTGTAGATTTTTTTATTTTAGTAATGAGTGACCTAACTATTGTCTCCTTTTGTTGTTTTGTTTTTTTTTGTGTTTTGTTATTGTTGTTCTAGGACACAGAAACAGCAAGGGAGAAGATAAAGGAACGGTGGAAAGGCTAGAGCAGTTAGCCTTCCTCTTCCCAAGAGTTTTACATCATTGAAGCAGAAAGGTAAAAAGAAAACATCTGAAAAGCAGGCTTAGCTGCCAGGCGTCAAGGTGATTAATTAGGAGGGTAACAAAAAGCCAAAGTAGCAACCCAGCCTTTATTCACTTACTGCAGTGGTGCAGACAAGAGGCAAAGAAAAATAAAAATGTTCCATTTTTGCCCACAAAATAGCATCAAGCAAGGCTCACTCAGAAGTCACACAGTGCAGGTACAGGAAATGCCTCACTGCTGAGGAGCCCAGGGTGGGGAAAAATTCTCCTGCTGTTTTATATACCTGAGAGGGCTGGAAAGCTTGAGATAGGGAGGCACAGGAGCACAAAAGTATTAAGTCAAAGTAGAGAAAAGTGTCTTTGTCAAGACCCAGTATAAGGAGGTACAGGCATAGTTACCTGAAAAGGCTTCAGTGAAGACCTCCAAGTAAAAGAGTCTTCAAAATGCAGTAGTTGAAAACTATGTATGTGTAAGCATTTCTGGCCTGTGAATGTACTGAGTCCTTGACTGCAACTCTTGTGAGGAGGGCAGGTCTCCTGTGTGAGGCCTCTAAGGTACAGGTTTTGTAATTACCCACAGCCAGAACTGAAAGATCATACATAGGATTACAACTTGATGTAAGACTCTAGAAAGTTCTGGTCACCACAGTGTGTGATGATGTCCTGGGATTACTAATCACTCTGCAGGTTCCAGGAATCTACTAAATCATAGGTACAGAACAGCTTCCCCCTACACACACTTTTTTCACCACTTACCATCTGGCAAACTATAAAATGAAGGGCACAAGCTGGTCATTGGACTCACATCTAGGACATTATTCTTACCAAGAGAACCATGAGAGATGCAATTGGTGAAGCAAATTATTATAGGAAGTCCACAAATAGCAACTGAAGGAATTAAGTGAAAATGTTCTGCACATATGTGAGATTCTGCAGACACTCTAAAATAGCCTTGAGGAAAATTCTGTAATTAGTTAAGGTGATTCTAGGTACATATAAAGAGGACCCAGAAAATGGTTTGGGAAAATATTTCTGTGGGCATTGAAAGAGCTGTTTCCCCTAGCAGCTGCAGACATCAGGTCACAGGCCACTTTGTTACCATATCTTCCTCATCTGACAATCCCAGGTGGGGAAAATGTGGAAGTCTACACTTCTCATTTCTGGAGCAATCACTACCTAGAAAAATCACCTAAGACCTTCATTTGCATTAAAACCAGCAGGTAAGGACAAACTGACCAGGATTGTTTCCTTTCATTATGGTTTAAGTTATGAACTCTGGAGATATGGGCTTCAACCTTGGTACTTGTCTTGTTCCATATTTTTTCTTGTTTCATTTTTGGTGTGGCACAAGAAGCACTGACATGTGATCTAATCTAATCTAATTCCCTGCCTGAGCCATAGGATATAGGAGTAATTGATAAACCCAGATCAACAGAGGGGGTTGGATATTGAGAAACTCATTCTCATTGTTGAGGAGGGCAGAAGTTTAAGTCTGCCCTCAAGGATTTCCATTTCACCAGATGTAGGTGGATGAAACAAGAATAGCCCCAGAAGATGTATAATGCTCTAGACATGCTTAGAAATCCTATAAAATGCCTGGAATGCTTGTTATTTGAGACAGGGGACTTAGAACACCTATTTGTTAGGATAACCTAATAAATACGCTAAGATAATAAATAGTTCCCAAATTTTAGGAAATTAATAAAGTAGAAGTTTATTTTTCATGCAAAGTTGGTAGAGACCCTAACAGCTTTCTGGGGCACTGGTTCTCTTTGTAGCAACTCAGCAATCTAGAGTAATACAGTTCCTACACTCTCTAGATGCTCCATCTAGGGTTTGTGGTGCCACCATCTTGGAAGAGAGTGTATAGTCTCCCACTGATAATGAAAGGCTTTGACATTGAATGAAGCATTACTTCCATGTAGAATCTTTTGCTAATTCTAGTGGCAAAGTCTCCATCGAACTGCAACAAGATGCTGTGGGTGAGCAGTGGAAGTCTCTAGCACTAAACATGTTGTGACTTACTGTATTCAGGATACTTTGTATTCAGGATAGTAGAATATGGAAATACTAATAGCAAATATTATTCCCACATTAAAAACATTGGCAGGGAGAAGGATGGTTCAATTACTCTCAGGGATCTTTCTTCACCAAATAGTTTATGTCTTCTGTTCACACTGGGTGTGTATGTGGGGGAGGGGGTACTGGGGTTCAAACCCAGGGGTTCAATGTTCCTGTTCACATTTATTAATATTTCTTTCAAACTAACTCTGTTACACTAATGATTCCAGTTTTATGTCCATTGAGCTAGGAGTCATTAATCAAGTAAAAATAAAAATACATTTATGTCTCTGGTTAACTTCACTCTGGGTAGACTCTGCTAAAAAATTTGAATTAGATTCTGTATATTTATTCCTCTTCTCAACAAAAATAAAACATTCTATAGTGTTCAGATTTTTTAAAGTTTAATAGCTTTTACTTAACAATCTAATAAGGTAATTATAATTTTATATCCAAAATTTCAATTATTAATTAGCTTTTCCCCATCTTTTTATTGATAAGTGGAAAGTAATATACACTGAAAACAGAAAAATATTCATTCCACTTAAAGATACCTGGTATCAAGACATTAAAGATGGCATATTTACCAACGAAAATTTTTTAATAGACCATCATTTTTTCTTTCTTATTTGAGGGGTAAACTTTAATGGAAGTTGTTACTGCACAGCTGTTATTCCTCTCACTAATAATTAGCTGCTTGTAAAATTCAATCTGTTGTTACTTTAAGCAAGCTACTTCACTAAGTCAGCTGCCAAAAGCATTATTTAACTTACTTATTCATACTTATTTTTGAACCCAGAATGGAATATATTCTCCTCTAAATCAGCACAGTTCATTTTTATTTCAAATTATTTTTATTTACCTGTTTCTCACCTCATTCTAACTCCTACAGCTGTTACTAGTCTCACTGATTAATAGGGTATACAGCCGAGATTGTAGGAACAGAGAGGACTGGCCAGAATGAAAGAGAACAAATACAATGCATCCTGGAAAAGAACAGCTTAAGGCAGGTCTTGACCTTGGGACACCCATAACCATTGTTTTATCAATTAGGAGGAGAAGCAACAATGTGCTATTCATATTTAATCTTTATCTTCAAAGCTCTAAACTCCCTCTGATGATAATTATTTTCTCTACTCATCATAGACACACAAATACAACAGGATAGTATTTTGTCTAAAGTAACAAATAGCTAAGAATATTAAGAACCCTACAAGATATGTAGATAACATAGGATTTGTGATTACACACTCTAACATACCATAGCTAGCCACACAAACCCTATGCACATACACCTATATCAAACACACATGCAGCATAACACAAACCACAAATATATATATCTTATCCCAAATCCATTCACATCATACATATACCATGCATATACACACAACACAGAAAAACATCACACAGACCACTCACCATATTCACATATACACCAGCCATCTCACCCTCAAACGCACCACATAAACTCAGAATCCTAAAATCCATGACCTTTACCCTACCTTGTGTCAGCACATGTAAGGTATGGTCCTTGAACATTTTCTCTGAGTTGCATATTTGTTTTAAAAGGAAATAACACATTAAAAAATTTAATTTGCATGTTTACATATTCTTATATATTTCTTTATTTGGAAAATGACTTCTCAATATTTTCTTTGGGATAGCCCAAAGAGCATAATATTTATTTTTGATTGTGTAAAGAAAATAATTAATTCTCTTTTATAATAGTTTTTATTCCTAAAAGAAAAAGTTAATTTTATCTAATGTTATTTAAAAGTTTTACAATAAAATAACAAGAATCATATAATTAGCTCTTAATTTCATAAACAACTTTCACCATAACACACTGCAGTATTAAGATTTATTACAAAAGTAAAATTTAAGTATTAAGAGGGAATTATTTCAAATAGTTCAAAATATGAACTCCTCTTATTAGATATTTGTTTTTCTGTATTCATGAATACATTTCTGAATAAAAACATGACCATATATTTTTGAACATAGACATCTTTAATATTTCTCAGTCTGGAAAAAGTTTATGCGATCATATTTCATTTCTTCCACTTAACCAAAATGTTAGGGGAAAAAAAACAGAAAAAGAATTGTGAAAGCCATGATCATTGAACCAATGATACGTTTTGCGCAAACCTTAATTATCCCCTACCCTTTCTCAGGTCAGAGAAACTGAAAGGGATGTGGATATTCAAAGACAGAGAAAGGTAAAGAGATGGAGAGAAGAAAGCAAGCAAGAGGGCATTAAGGAGCTTGCAGGAAATCCAGAACAAGACAGATAAAATTAAAAATAAAAAAGACATCAAAGATTAAAGTAGGGGGGAAAGAGGAGGAAATTTAAACCACTTTGTCATAGCATATTCTCCAGCAAACCTCAATGCTTAAAATGATCATTTATTGACAAGGAGGCAAGTTTCCCTGCCAAAGATACCCATGCTTGGATACACGCACATTCAGATGCAGACATAGACTTTTCCAAGAATAAATAGAAAACCAAAGGTGTATGATAGAATGGAAGGTGAGAACATGGCAGAAGAAATTTAAAAAATATTTTTCAATAATTTTCTGAGGCCATTCATGTCTGTAATTCAGGTTTTCTTTTTTTCTACTCTGAAAAAAAAAAGTCTTGTTCATAATGTATACTATGTATATGATATTCCTAAAATGTATTTTTCTACTTTAAGACTGTAGACCTACATTTATGCTCTCCATAGGACTTTCTTTTCTTTAATGCTGTGTAAAAGGGCATATTAGAATAGTGCAATTAATCCTGACATTTAGAATTGATGGTGTCTATGATAGTCCATTTTTAGAGCTCACACAACTTACTGAATTAGATGATACAGAAGACAATGTCTGTGTTTAGAGTATTAAAAGTCATTTTTCTGAATATGCCATGATGTCAGGACAAACCAGGAACTTTCCATATCTGCACAATACAATTGTAAGGGAAATGGTCCCAGCAGTTTTGCTATTTTAGTTGCTTAGATTGTTTGCTCTTCATTTCTTGGTTGATTTTTCTATTTCTTCCACCATGTGCTTTGCTTAGCTGATGAAGTCTTCCAGTATAAGCTCTACAAAAGTCTGTCCTGGGGAAAGCTGCCCTCACATTCAACACTTTTAATTATCTGTCTTGTCCCCTAGTCCCTGCAAGCAATAAAGACAGGGCACAAGAGAGATTCCTGAACTGACAGAAAGAGAACTCTGAAAAATACTGACATGCCATTCAGATTAGTACCAAATTACCTATTTAAATCACTCTTCTTAAAATGTAAGTACAAGAAAAGCAAAGAGGAAAGGCAGAACACTTGGATGAAATTGCTGACGGAGCAGCTCTTCAAAGCACTTGACTTACTTATGGAGTTCATTACCTATCATAATGGGAAGAACAGTAGACAGTGGAATTTGCATGGCCAGGACACTTAAATAATTCCACCAAATTCCCCCTTTTAAATACACACACACACACACACACACACACACACACACCCACACACACACATGTATATATATATATATATATTCACAAGAAACTTCCAGAACTACAAGATCAGTGTAAACAGTAACTGTTCATTTAAAACTACTCACTAAAGCCATTCAGCATTCTGAAGCAGAGGACAAGTCTGTCCCAGTGCATATTGATCATAGGAGGAGAAGTTGATTAAGCTGGATAGATTTATATATCAGAGAAAAGGAATTCTGGGTTTTATGGTTATGTTTTCTGGTTTGTTGCCTTGGAGATCTGAATAGCCAAAGGGGCTCAAGTATAAAGGAAACATTTGGAAAGTTTGTCATCAGGCTGTAAAATAAAGAAGAAACCTAGATAATTTGTTTCTAATAAAGATGAATGTGCCCAAGAAATTTTAGGAATTGAAGTTCAATTACTTCCCTAGTTATTTAATTTGATTGGACATATTTTGTTAGAAGATTCACCATCAATTTCAAGAAAACACCAGTTTCATTTCAATCATTTATTTTTGGATTATCAAAGAGATGTATGAGATATCAAGAAATGCATTGAACTATGAAGTCAAGATAGCTACCTATATATTGGATTATATAAGATAATGCTTGTTCAAACTGGTTATTGTTCTATGGTGCAGTTAGCTTTCATTATAGGTGAGGTTTTATGAAAATTCTGTACCACATAGCACATTCTGTAATAATGACTTGGAAAATGGAATATGTTCCTTATTCTCACCCAGGTAAAAGGGGCAAGACAGTAAAAGATAGTCCAAAGTGATTGAGAAATTAATCCAAAGCAAACTTTAGAATAATATGTGATAGATGACTCCCCGGGAAAGGTAAACGCTTTTAAAAAAGAATGTGTAAATAGTAGAAATCATTAAGAAAAACCTGGACTTCAACCAATAATTTTGGATGAAAGTTAATGCTTATTATATATACATATTAAAAGAAAAGGCTGTTCCCAGGAGAATGGGGTATATGAGCACTGTTTCTTGATCCTCTTGTGAGGCATAGCTATATTGCCTACTGAAATCTATCTCCAATCCCTGGGCATATTGCTGGAACTTTCCTATCCTCGCTTGCATTTAGATATGGCTGTTCAGAACTCTTTCCAATGTAATATGAATGTAGTGATATAAAACAATTTCTAATCCATTAAAACTTAATATGTTGGTCTTTCATATCTTTCCACTTCTGCCAGATTTATGCAAATAATTATATTTTCCTAGGGGATGGCATAGCCACAGAATGAAGGCACTCTATTTCCCAAATCACTGCATGAAGGAGAGCCATGTCTCTATCTCAAGCACCTAAGTCTTTGACAATAAAAATTTCCTGTTTATTAAACTATTAAAATATTAGGACATATTTCTTTCCTGAGTCCCATCAATCCTAACTAATATGTGCTATTTTTTTTAGAACTTTGAAGGAGAATCCTTGCACGAGTTCAGGAATCCAATATATAGGTAGTTATCTTGACTTCATAGTTCAATGCACTTCTTGATGTCTTATATATTCATATATCTCTTTGTTAATCCAAAAATAAATGATTGAAATGAAACTGGTGTTTTCTTGAAATTGATGGTAAATCTTCCACTAACAAACTATGTCCAATCAAATTAAATAACTAGGGAAGTAATTGAACAGGTAAATATAATGCATGGAATATGGACTATAAAAGGAAATATAAACCTCAGGGAAGAGAAAAGTTGGAAATAAGGGACAGATTTTATCAGAGATGAAGGATAGAAGGCTTGGATGGAAAGGACATTCCACTCCCATGGGTGAAGCAAGTATGGAGGTGGTTAAAAAAAAAAAAAAAAAAAAAAAAAAAAAAAACTTGTACTTTACAGAAACTGAGAGTAATTTAAAAAAATTCTTCAAGAATGGTGTATAATGAGGTCAGGGAATGATTGATTAAGATTAGTATGGGAGTCAGGGATTGCATAACATGATGCAGAATCTGGAGTTTAATCTTGTGCAGACTGTGGGAGGTTTGGGAGAATTTTAAGAAAAGAAGCAATGTTGTTGTATTTTCTGCTTAAGAAAGATTACCCTGGTGACCGTAAAAAAAAAGTGGATTTGGAGGAGGAACAAGATTGATGATAGGGAAATGCCAATTAGGGAGTAGTTGCATTAATCCAGATAAGAAATAATGGGGCTGAGTTATGGCATGGCAGTGGAGACAGGAGAGAAGCAGATTGAAGAGATGTTGAGATATTTCCTTAGCAATTGTATATATCAGATTTGAACACCAGCAGATTACATTTTAGATGCTACTTTATTTACTTTCCATCGAATCTTCCCTGAGCCATTTCTGGAGGAAAAATACATCTCATGTGTTATACCCCTTGGTGGTCAAGCCACAGGTGAAAATAAATAATTGGACTCATTACTGTTGTAATGACCCAAAAGAAAGTTGCAGTTGGTATACAGGTCTATGAATTAAAACTGATCTGAGAATGATTTCTCTCTGGTTTAAAATATAGAATTGCCATAAAAGTGGTAAGGCAAAGTCATTTTGAAAAGACAGAAGGGATCTAGCTGCAAATATCTAACCAAAACCAAACTATTGTGTTCAGTATACTTCTATTCACAAAAAGATGTGGGTTTTGTTTTAAAATTAGACAACATCTCTAGTAATTAGAGAACTGCAAATTAAAACTCTAACATCTTACTCCAATTAGAATGGCTGTTATGAAGAACACAATAATAGATGTTGGCGTGGATGTGGGGAAAAAGGCACACTTTTACATTGCTGGTGGATTTGCCAATTGGTACAGCCACTCTGGAAAGCAGTGCAGAAAATCCTCAGTGCAGAAAATCCTCAGAAAACTTGGAATGGACACACCTTTTGACCCAGTTATCCCACTCCTCCGTTTATACTCAAAGGACTTAAAATTAGCATTCTACAGTAATGCAGTCACATCAACGTTCATAGCAGCTCAATTCACAACAGCTAGATTGTGGAACCAACAAAGATGCCCTTCAATTGATGAATGGATAAAGAAATGTGGTATATATACACAATGGAATATTATTCAGCCATAAAGAATAAAATTATGGCATTTACTGGTAAATGGATGAAGCTGGAAAATATCATGCTAAGTGAAATAGGCCAAACCCCAAAAATCCAAAGACCAAATGTTTTCTCTGGTAAGTGGATGGCGATATAAAACAAGGGGGAGTGGCTAGGAGGGGGGAATGAAAGAACTATGGATGGTGTAGAGGAAAATGGGGTGGGAAGGGTAGGGGAAGGAAAGATAGAATGAAAGAGTATTACCCTATGTATGTTTTGATTACATGAATGGTGTGAATCTACATTGTGTACAACCATAGAAATGAAAAGTTGTGTGTACAATGGATCAAAATGCAGTCTGTAAAAATTTTAAAAAAATAACAATAAAAATAAAAAAGAATTCTCAAGTCCGCGTTCCATTGGATGTGCCCCACTTCACTTTCTCCAGCAAGTAGGAGGTTGAGGTCCTCAGATGGGGTGGGGGCCACACGCTGCCTGCAGCAGACATTCATGCGGTGCCCAGGCCTAGCTGCCAAATAAGACAGGTCTGAGCGCCTTCGCTCGCCTTGGCGCTGGCTGGCTGCGCCTCAGGCCCGCGGTGTGGCGGGCTCCATGGGGCTACAGGTTATGCTTGTCCGTTCCAGCACCCACACTGGCAGCTGCCCTCCCCCTGCCGCCCCTTGCAGGAACCAGAAGGCCAGGTGTGCGGGGCTTGACAGCCACGGAGCTGGGTCAATAGACCACAAACTGTACATCATGAGGAGTGAAGCCCCCAGAAAAAATACCTAAGTGGTAAGATATTTATGATTCCTAACTATAGCAAAAGCTATATTAAACCCAGGAAGAAATGCAAGTTAACTATTTGCTAAATATAATATGTGATAGTTCTATCAAGAAAATTTTTCAATTCACTATTGCTGCTGCTTCAAATCACTACAAAAATGTGTGACTAAAAATAGCACTAATTAATCAATCCATATTTCTGAAGATCAGAAGTTCAAAATGGGTCTTGCCATGGTTTGGATAGTGTCCCCAAAGGGTCTATGACTTATTCCCCAGGGTGAAGCTATCAGGAGGTGGTGGAACCTTTAGAATGTGGAACCTAATGGAAGACCCTTAGGTCCTTGGATTGTGCCCTTGGAAGGGAATTGGGGGATCCCAATCTCTTTTGGTCTCTCTGCCACCCGGCTCATGAAGTAAGTGGTTTGCATGGTCACATCCTGTGGCCATGATGTACTGCTTTTTCCAAAGGCCCAGTTCAATGGGGTCACTCTATCCTGGACTGAAACCTCCAAAACAAACTGTCTTTTTAGTTAATTGCTAGGTATTGTATTATAGTGATAGAAAGCTGACTGATACAGGTCTCCATAATCTACAGGCTGGCTACCACAATGATGTGCTCCATGCTAAGGCTCTAGGTGAGCACTGGTTTCCTGGGCTCTTCCTTCCAGACCCTGCCCACTTGACTTGGTCCAAGGATTCCAGCCGTAATGTATCGAACTCTGCCTTTATTATCACAATTCCTCTGATTCTCCTGTTCCCCAGTCCCTTATAAAGAACCTTGTGAATGATTGGAAAATTCAGGATAAACTCATCTTAAGATCCTTAATTTAATTACATCAACTGTCCTTTCAGTCATGTAAGTTTACATTCTGGACATCTTCGGAAAGTCATTTTTCAGCTTATCAAAAAGATTATTCTACATGTCTAATTAAATACTAACCAGTCAAAAATGAGTTTTATGTACCTCTTGTTGTTACTCTATAAGAAGAAAATAAATGTGATATATAAGCTGCTTTCCTAGATGATAGCAAATTTCTTTCTCTTTTTTCTTTCTTTCCTTTGTTTTTTTTTTTTTGTTTTTTTTTTTTTTTTTTGGTATTAGTGATTGAACCCAGAGGCACTTTACCACTGAGCCACATCCCCAGCTCTTTTTTATTTTGAGACAGGGTCTTGCTACATTGCTTAGGGCATTGCTAAGTTTCTGAGGATGGCCTCACATGAAATCCTTCTGTCTCAGTCTCCCAAATCTCTGGGATTACAGGCAAGCACCACTGTGCCCAGCATCAGATGGTAGCAATTTTCTAAGATTATTAAGTTTACGTGTTTTTCACAGGACACTATAGATCTAGTTTCTATTAGTCTTCATGCTCGTATAAAATTCAGTGAGGAATATGAAGGAAGAATATGACTTTACACTAATAAATGATCCAGACTAATTATCTCATTTCACAAATGTCAAACCAAAGTTAAATTTAAGTTTGAACATATCACAAAAATGTTATTATCCTTTATTTGGTATAAAATAAGATGGAAAGTTTGGGACAAATATAATTCAATATCATTAAATGGAGTTATATGTACAAGGAGGCCTTTGTATAGAATTTGGAAATATTCCAGCATCCTTATTCCATTTCAACTGCGAACAAGTAGCATAAGCTATGTGATAGTAGTCAATCCAGACGAACACTGGTCTGTCTCTGAAATTTCTGTAACAGCCTTTCTCAATATTGCTTTGTCTTTTTTTTTTTTTTTTTTTTTTCATGTTCATAATTCTCCCCTGGGTAAAAAGAAGATCATCTCTGAAATTTTGTCTGTGACAGCTTAGCAAAATAATATATTTGGGCCAGTTAATTTGATATGGGCTTAAAAAATCAAAACATTCAAGTCATTTTGTGGTTTTTTTATTTTTTATTTTTTTAAGAAACACAAAGTTCTAAAAACAGAATAAAGACTGAAAAATTAAAAATAATTTTATTTTAAAAATGTGCTCAGCTGATCACTGTGGCACACACCTATAATCCCGGCAGAAGCAAGTTCAAAGCCAGCCTTAGCAACTTAGCAAGGACCTAAACAACTCAGTGAGATCTTGTCTCTAAATAAAATTCAAAAAAGGGCGGGGGATGTGGCTCAGTAGCTAAAAAAAGAAATGTGCTCAATAGGCATTAGCATAATTGTTAATAAACTTTCTTTTCCCCCAGTCATCAATTAAGATTTAACTTTGACAATGATTTCCCAAATGTGACTCAGATTTCCTAGAAGAAATTTCATATGATGTGTTTATATTTGTAGGAATTGATCAGATCTATTTTTAAAAACAAAATGAAACACTAGAAAACTGTGAGACTGCATCTGTGTTATCTACTTCTTATCACAAACAGAAGAGAAACAGATAATAATACTTGTTGATTACTTACACACACCAGGTTCTAGACTCAGAATTGTAAATGTATGACTGATTTAATTAGTCATTATAGAAGATTTACAAAGTTTAATGGTTTGGGTCTTTAATGTCTCCTGAAAAACTCATGGTTTGAAAACGTGGTACCCAATTTAGCAAGGATCAGAGGTGGAACACTTAGAAAACTATTAGATCACTACACACTGATGAATATAACCTCATCAGTGAGTTAATCTATTTGAACTGGGGGTGTGCTTTGGGGATATATCTTGTCCCTGGCTCCTCTCTCACTCTTTTGCTCTGCTTTCCAGCTGCCATGAACTGAGCAGCTTCCCTCTGCCATGCCCTTCAGCCATGGTCTTCTGCCTCACATCAGGCCCAGAGCAGTGAAGTTGGCCAACCATGAACTAAGACCTCTGAAACCACGAACCCAAGATAAACTTTTCCTCCTCAAAGTTGTTCTTGTTAGAGAAAAACAATGCAAAACTGGCTAACACACAAAGTATCATTAAGATTTTGCATTTACAGAGAAGAAATCAAAGTTTAAAGAAATGAGGAAAGTTTTTCAACATTACCCAATTAGTTAGCTAAAAATCTTGGATGATAATCCACAATAAGGAGGGAGCACATTTGTACACACTACAGAACTGCCTTCAAGTTTAAAGAACTTGCAATACCGAGAAGAAATATAAAATTTAGCTTCAAGTGGATTATCTATTTTAAAAACAAATAGAAACAAAAACAGGCACAATTATTATGTGATTTAGTTTAACTTTAGTTTCCTCTTAATCATATAATCTCCAGCACTCATGCAAGACCAGAGCCATTTGAGTTTTCTAAATGAGGAACACAGTGTATTGACTTTTGACAACTGAAATTGGAAACCACTAGAAGTGTCTCAGTAAATTAAGCCTTTTTGGTATCTTTGGTTGTAGTCTTTTTTTCTGGAGTACATTGACATAGTTTCCTAAAGGTCTATAAAAGAGATAAATACATTTGATGGTATAATAATGATGTCATTGTTTAGGGGCCAAAGTGGCATTCCTGTTTTGTCACACTTCCTGAACTTGAGAGGTTTGATTACACAAAATAAAAATTAATCAATTGATATGTTCTATTTAAATTATAGTTTAAATTTTTAAAACCCAAATTTGAAAGTTATTTTACTTTGGAAATACATACACACGTATACATTTTTCATATCATAAAATATGGAATATATCATCACAGATATGATTTGATGTCAATTTACATAAAGAATCATAGCATTTATTAAATATCTTATTATTGTCCATGGCTAATAAGTTTTGACTAATGTTTATGTAAGCTATAATTTAAAATTTATCCCTAAGGTTATATTTTGATAACTATTTACAAACTAAACCAACAGCACATTTACATGATTATTATAAAAACTTGATAATGTCAAATATCTCTAGGTTACAATCAGAAAGATTTATAGGTTGTCCTTGTACAAGTAGTTTTTTTTTTTTTTTTTTAATCTCAAAAACACCAAAGTACAAATACAGGTTTGAAATGTTGTGATCTACATAAGAATTACCCAAAAATTCACCCTAATATCTGTGTAGTTAATGAACTTCAAATAGTATTTGAAATATCATTCTGTTTTTAGAGGTTAATTTAGTTTTCAGGAACACATTCATTTTAAAAAATAAATTAAATGAGGAGACTCAGGAGTCATCTGTAAAACTTTAATATACTCTGAAAACATCTGATAAAAATGCATATTTGGGGGCTTGGGGTTGTGGCTCAGTGGCAGAGCACTTGCCTAGGATGTGTGAGGCACTGAGTTCGATCCTCAGCACCACATATAAATAAATAAAATAAAGATTCATTGACAACTAAAAAAATATTTTTTAAAAAATGCATATTTGTTAACATTTAAAGTCATTTGTAATTATCAGGATAAATACATTAAGAATAAATTAGAGACAGATTTTACCATATATTTAAAAATTCTGTATTTAAGTTCATTACATAGTGTGATAGAGCATGTCCATGATTCACACTTGGGTTTTTTGGACACAATCAGTATTTGAAATATTCTATAGTTAGTTATGAAGAAAATATTCTTAAATTTTAAAAAGTTATGATGATGACAGTGGTGATGGTAATGATGACTAAAGACATCATGTTTGAGAATTATGATTAGTTCCTTAAGAAAGTAGAAGTATGTCCCTTGGGAATTATATTTAATGAAAATATGAAAGAACAATTAAATCAAATTTCTTTTTTCCTAAAAGTCCTATTGAATAAAATGTTTATAAATGTGATAAACAGGAAATTATCATAAGGCTTAATTTTCAAGTATTTTATTTTATTCCTTTGAGCAGTTAGCTTTCTTTTTACATAGACATTACTGTGTTTTTGCATAGATCTCACCATGTGCTGGCAGTGTGCTAGCTTTTTACCTGTAGTATTATTGCACTTAATACTCACTGGCATATACCTGACAAAGCAATGATTCAAATGCAAATCTAGCTACTCCAAATCCCAGGTAGTTAACTGATTTTTGTGTTGTATTTTCTTGTTAACCAAATGTGCAATAACCGGTTATAATTAGATCATTACATGAACGAACAATTTCACTTTTGTATTACTTTTTCATGTAATAAAATATTTATTCTGCATCAAAAATTCTTTCCCAGCAATGATTTATTTCTCACATTTTATACTAACATTCTAAATGTTTTAATAATGGATATGCTGTCCCCTAAACTAACGGCAGTACAATCACTGTAGCGATAGCAATAGCAATTCCACAAGGTGCTAATTATAAGCAGACATAGTCTTAAGAACTGTCTTGAAATAAGGAGTCCATTTTTTCAAGAACATGAAAAAGAATAATGAAGGATAACACCTAAGAAGTTAATTATCCTTGTCTTGATTTATAATACCTGAGACTGAAAAAGAAGATGTAAAATATTTTAAAATTTTTGCATAGTCTGCTCAATTATGAGGAGCTTGGTTGCTTGGTTTCTTGCTATTTTAGGTGCATGACAAAAAGCAAATACAAATACTATTTCTTTACTCTGCATTTTGCCTATAGAGCAAAGTCTTTGTATTGACTTTATTACACCCTTGATAACTGAAGTAAAAAAGGATAAACAAAGAAGTATCAGTCTCACTTATACACTATATAAAAAACTAAGAATCATTACATTTAAGTTTCTACTGTATTTTTAAACCTTTTGTTACTTTATTTAAATAGATAACTAAGTGGGGTTTCTCGGGGACCATGATCTTATCTGAGCCAAGATCTTATTCAAACCTCTTCTCACAACTTTTAAAAATTTGCCTACCATAATTAGACCCTCAACATGCACACACCTAAAACTAAATGAACAAAATAAAATAAGATTTTTCGGTATGCCTTTTATGCCTAACACTTTTTGAAAAATTTCTGAGAGCTCCTGGAAACTCATAAAGATTTATTCTTTAACTTTGTGTCAAAAGATGCTAGAAATAATTAGATTTGCTGGAGTAGTTTTATGGGAGATATTGTTAAGTCAGAAGAGATACAAATGCCTTTCCTAGGTTAAATTTGTCAGCTAAAAGACTATCAATGTAAATATGTCAAAGCTCTTGTGCTTTTGGGGGGATTTCTAGAGTTGTATCTACGCTTTAGCTCGCAACAGTATGTTTTTATCCTCAGGAGAAGCACTGGTCATAATTCTTATGAAATAAGTTCCATGAAATTCACCAGTATTTTTCAGAGTTGTGACGATAACTTGGTGATATTATATAACAAAAGCATAGGTTGCCAGTTATAATTTTAGTTATTATTTAAAAGATTAATTTGGCCACAGTTTTATTAATTTCAATTTAGTCTCTTCCAAGTCTGTGCACATTAGATGTAAAGAAGGAATTTTACAAAAATACTCATATATAGGCGTATCTCCTGGCTTTTTTGTTGATATCCTTATAGTAAATGTCTCAGGATTTTTATGTATTATATCTAATGCATTTTCTGTATAAATATTATGCTATATTATTCAATTTTTCTAAATCAAATGTAATATTCACTAACTTTTTTGACAATAGATTTAATCATTTTAATCATTATCTTTAGAAGTACTTGTTAATTTTTTTATTTGAATGATCTTATTGTTTCTTTGTTTCGCATTCCAGTAGAGGAAAAATTTCGTGTCAGTTGCATTATTCTCATTATGAACTCTCAATAGATTTTTCACAATGTAAAAATTTTCCATAATAAAATAACAATTACAACTAGGTCTCTGCTATCTGTAATAGTATTTATTTTATCACAAAACTTTCTCTGTTATAGGTGAGAGCCTGTTTCTTTGACAAAGAATAATCTCACAACCTCGAGGGAAGAAAACTAGACCAGGTACTTTTCTGCATAATTGACATTTCTAAGAATAAACCCATTGGTATAGGTACAGGTATTGAGTTGACATTTTTATTGTTTTTTTTTTTTTTTTTTTTTTTTTGTTGTTGTTTTTACTGGGGACAATATCAACAGGCTTGATAAGGATTGATTTCCAGATTTTTTTTTTAACTAAAGGAACAGAGAGCTTCATGATATTGCTAAGTGAAGATTTAAAGGAACATGAACTACATAGGAATGAGTTAATTAATCAGAAAAAAATTTAATTGTGGTAATTTGCTTGAAATTTTGTGATGGCATATAATATTTTATTTTTCAGATTTTTAAGTCAATGCTTTGTGTTTCTTAAACTAATTTTTAACTCATGAAAATTTATTAGATTCTTCTTTTAAATGATAAGATGAAACATTTTGAAATCATTGACACCCAGTTGAAAAACTATGAATATCTTTTTAAATTTTCAAGTGATAGTTATTTGCATAGGATAAAGAAGAACCAGTTTTGGATTTTTTTTTTTTTTTTTTTTTTTTTTTTTTTTTTTTTGTCAGAATAGAAGTAGACAAAATAACAGGCTTGACCCAGAAGGTCATATTTGAGAATGAGAGTCCTTTAATCAGGTAGGACAAGTCATTTTTAAGTAACTTGGTGGGCTTCAATTACAAACTCTCAAAGAAGTATATTCACCTAAATATATAAGCTGGTGAAATGTGTAAAGAGTGTCAGGCTTAGTTTCTGAATCTCAGGATATTAAATAATAGAGGCCTTTAGCAGTGAGATCTGAGGTTTCTTATGAAAACTTTCAGATGGAGGTTAGTTTTTGTATAATTAGCAAATCTTCAAAACTATATGACTTTAGATATTACCAAGTAAATTTAAGGAGGCCTTTATAGTACAGTAATACTGTTCATATACCTGTGTAATCAAGCAAGCTAAATCGAATGTGATCAGCCTTATTTTGGAATCCTGAGTTATATTTATTTAGGATTGTCATAATTACAAAGTAGGATGAGTAGGTTGTGAGAGACTTCAAAATGGGTAAAATAAGACTAGGGTGTTTAGCTTACACTTTCATTATATTCATATTTTATCTTCTTAAGATACAACTATAAATTGTAGCAAACTGATATTAATACAAATTATCCTTGATTATAGAACTTCACTTTTGTTCTCTGGAATGCAGTTGATAATTATCCTGTGAATATCTGTTTTTCAGTTATATCTAAATTCATTTCAGAATTTCATATTCCTCATATTGCTCTTTGAATCTTTCTTTGTACTAATTTTATGTTATATACTGCCATACAGTTTCTTAATGAATGAGTTAAATAAAATCTGTGACCTGTATTCATTTTACACTTAGTATGAGCATCAGGGTTATACCCCAATTTAACAATTATTCTTTAACATACTAGTGCATCCAAATAAAATTTTGTATTACATTTATCTTCAAAGTGTGATTTAATCATGATGACTTTGTTACTCTGGAACTTCCACTTTGCTGAAACTCAGTGAATTTTCTCTTAAGCAAGTGAGTATGTACATCCTTCCCAGGGAATAATCATCAGTATTTCAAAAATAATCACTTATACAATAAAACCAAGTCTTCAAAATCAAGTGAATGACAGATCTGTTGGGGTGATATCATCCTTGTCATCAAGAGAATTTTCTCTTGAAAAAAATAACCATTTTTAAATGTGCTGTAAATATATACTGACAGGGGAGAACCCAGAATTTCTTTTTTTCCTCTAGTACATACCAAAAGAGGAAAATCAGGCCAGAAATTCTGAAAGGGTAATTAGATCGTTCTATTCCCTACAAACCCCCAAGTTTCCCTGGAATTATAGCAAAGATGCTTAGAGGTTTCCAGAGCTAATTATAAATGCTAAGAAGCAAATTAACACTTTCTCACTAATAAACTGCAAACAGATAGTTAAATCCCTTTAATAATGCTCCAAAATTCCCCAAACAGCTAGAGCAAGCCCAAACAGATTGAAGTCAACAATGAGAAATAAAGGTAAAACGCCCAGAGTATTGGGAAGTCAAAGACCAGTTGGAAAACGTTTAAGTCTACATGAATGAGAGTGTGAAAGATTTGACTGAGAATAAGCAGAGTCAGGCAAAATAGAAATTTAGTCACCTAGGTTTCGTTTGGGTCATTGTGCAATACTTATGTTGTTTTGCGTTGATATGGCTCTTTTCATTGTCACTGTAGCTGCTTGTCATTTTCTCCATCTAGATCATATCTCATTTGCTGTTGGTTTTCCAGCATCTAGCAAAGTATAAGGCCAAAATAGACCTTTAATATTCTTGAGAATCAAGTGGATAAGTCAAAGTACAAATGAATTGATGACATAAAATGTGTTAGGCAAAGCTTAGCAGTAGACAAAATACCTATGAATATTGGTAAAACTAAAATATTTTGCTTTGTAATATTTGATTCATCCCTGTGTGAAAATAACTTGCATATCTTCTTTTTTTCATTTTTATTTTTTACAGACTGCATTTTGATTCACTATACACAAATGGGGTACATCATTTCCTTTCTATGGCTGTGCATGATGTAGATTCATACAATTCGTGTTTATTCAACTATCATCTACTTTCCACCAAAGAGTCAGTGTCACTTTTTATTTTAAACGATGCACGGATCACATCCATCTGTCCCCCAAAACTTCCCAGTGGTCTCCCACCACCAGGTCCCTCCTTCTTCTGTGTCCTTCACCCTGTTCATTCCTCTTCTACTCACCAGTCTCAGCCACACAATCCATTCTGTGTCTCTGGATCGGGACAGACTTTCCTGCCTGACTCTTGCTTTTCCTTCCTCCTGAATATGAAATTTTCATACTTTTTCCTGAGTTCATTCAGAATTCTGATGAAATACCAATTTCATAGGAAAACCCCTTCCATGAACATTATCCATAGAAATCTCTTTCCCCCTATCATTTACTGTTCATTCACCTTTTTAAAAACTTTTTCAAAGCATTAATCTGTTACCTGAAATTAGTTTACATATTTCTGTGTGGACTTGTTTACTCTCTTCTTCTGAAAAAAGTTAAACTCAGGTTTGTTATGTTTACCTCTTTAATTCATTTTTATAGATTGTGCCTAGAAAATATGATATGTACATTATATATTTGTTGAATTAACATTTAGATGCAGATATATAAATGTAAATTTTGTAAGTAATAATGTGTCTAGATGGGAAGACTCAACATTGAAAAGGATAAATTAATTTTCAAATTTTAGGACCTTGATTAGAATCGATGACAATCTTCTTATTTGAATGAAAATCTTCGGAGGACTTTTATTGACTAGGCCTTGACTTTGTACACTGTTCTTGGCCCACTTAGTGTTAGGAAGAATCCTGCAGAGTCAGTTTAGCAAAAATTCCTTATCATTCATATCTTATCAAATTCTAATACATATCCTTGTATCTATGAATAATCATCATAGAACAAGTTAGTAGCATTTGGAGAAAAACAAATACAGAGCATAAAACAAATATATATCATGTTTTTAAAACTTGATTTTTCCTTAGGTGAAAACCAAATGACAATAGGTTTCTACTTCTTACACAAAAACTAAATTCCAGTTACTTAATATACTTAAATGTGAAAATCCAAATGTTATAGCAATTAAAGGAAAATATGAGGAAAAACAACTATTTAACCTTGACATAAGGAAGTCTTCCTTAATAAAGAAAAATGAAAGCATGTAACATAAAGAAAGCAATAGATAAATTCAGCTACAACAAAATTTAAAACCCTTGTAAAGAGAAGACTATAAAAAGGTTAATAGATAAGCAACGGTCTAGGAAAATATATTTGCAACCCACAAAAGTGAGATCAATTTTCAGGAACCCTAGATATCAATAACAAAAACAAAAAGGGAAGAAAAAAAATGTAAAGAATTGCATAGGTGTTCATAATAAAAACATATGAACAGAAAATAACATCTGATTTTAAATCAAAGCATTCATAGGCAAAATCTTCATTATCAATTATCCTTCAGCTTGCTAACTCTATTTTTGCCAATGAATACCATGCCTTACACTCACATCCAGCAAAGAACTCCTGATAGCAGGAGTGCCTTGCATTTCAGTCTCTGTCCTCCAGATTCTTCCTCAGTGGTTTAAGATTCAGCCCCACAGGCTAATTAGCTGATAGTTTAAGTTCAACTTTGCAGGTTAATTAACTGGTACTTGGAATTACTTACTGACTTTTACTTCCACTAAAATTATCATAGGTATTTGTGTTCCCTGGTACAAAGTGATTTCACAAGGAAGATTTCAAAGAAAGAAAGAAAAAAGAGCCACCATTCAGTCTGTTATTTTTAGAAGTGAATTTCTCAGTTTAATAGTAATTTGTGAAAAAGTGTTAATCTCTTCCCTTCTACCAGTCTACTGTACAAATTGAATGTCAAAATTAGGAAACATTTTCATTTTTATTGAAAAATAGATGGGCAGCAGCATCTGGCTGGTTGAATAAAATTACTTAAGCCATATATATATTTTTTAAATGAGCATAATGAAGGAAGGGTGACTTAATCACACTTCCCTTATATGTGAAGGAACAGCTTGCCTGTGTCTTAAATGGAAGAAACCACCATCTAAAGGAACTCAGTATTTTCCTAAACTTGTCATCCTCATTGACAGCTAAAAAAAAACCTATCAATATTTATAAACTGTCTCAGTGCTGTGTAAACCTAGTATTATACTATAAGGGTGATCAACAGAAAAAGTTTCATAAATTTATGTAATAAAATTATTGCAAAATTATAGCAAAATGTTGTATAAAGCACTTGTGATCTCATCAGGATAAGAAAGCAAGTCATCCATGCAACTAGAATTAGAAGTTATATAGAATCCAGAAAATAATTAAAGCATAGAATACTATTTTACATATTGAAAATATTTATTATTGAATATAGAAAGCATAAAAGTGATTGATACACAAATATCCACATATGAATGTCCAATTCCAAAGATTGAAAAATCCTATAAAGAACCAGAGCAACAAAAACAAAATATTAACATTTTCTCCTCATTCTTCTCAACTATAAATGATAAAGAGGAATTTCTGGTTTAGTTAGCTTTTTCCTGTTGTGACTAAAAGACTTGACCACAACAACTGTAGAAGAATAAAAGTTTATTTGGGGGCTCACAGTTTCAGAGGTCATAGTCCACAGAAGGCAGACTCCATTTCTCAGGGCAGGAGATGAGGCAGAACATCATGGTAGAAGTGTGTGGCAGAAGAAAGATCACACCGCAGAGAGGGACTCTACTCCCCAGATATAAAATATGTACCCCAAAGACACACCCCCAATTACCCACCTCCTCCAACCATGCTCTACCTGTAAGGAAATCCCACGTAACCACGCTGGACACGGGAAATCACATAAGGGAATTTATTAAGCAAACAGAGTGTCTTCAGGGTAAGAGAGAAAATGAGAGGAAAATAGAAAAGAAAAGAAAGGGGACACGCTACAGAAAGTGGAAGGCGAGGAGGATAGAGAAAAGTGAGGAGGACAGACAGAAGGAAGGGAAAAGATGGCGGGGAAGCTATAGTAAACAGTTGAATTCCACCGGGCTAACAGGGGACCAATATCGGAGAAGGATACTTGCAAGCTGACTGATGAACCAATAGCTAGCTAGGATGTTCACAAATTGACAAGTGGTTGGGAGGCGGGGAAAATGGCTGCACCTGATGGGCAGGAGAGCAGCTTTATACATTACACTACCCACCTTTAGTTACCACTCAGTTAATCCTGATTGGTTCTCATAACCCAATAATTTCTACTCTAAATATTCTTGAATTTTCTCACACATGAGCTTGTGGGGGACACTACACATCCAAACTATAACATTGTATAATAATAAGAATAAAATTAATAAGAACCCTCTATCTCTGTTATTACTCATGAATAACTATGTCTTAAAGGTGAGGAGTGTTTTCCAAAGTTATAGTTTATAATGACATAGTGAATATTATATCCTGTCTGTCTTCAAAGTCTGGATTCTTGACTAGTGCTTTTTCAGGGTTTTTCATGGAAAAGCTTAAGCCTCAATAATTGAATCTTCACTAAATATTTCTTCCTATCAAGGAGAAGAAAACATTTGCACACATTCATATTTCAGAAAATAAACTTTCCACACAGATTTCCAGGTTTAGGAAAACAAAACAAAACAAAACAAAAAAAAAAAAAACCAGACAGTAAATACAGATAATTGTTTGAAATATTCAAACAGAGAACTCAAGATATAAAAGTAGTGGTATGCTATTAAAAATCATAGGAAAAAAAGCAATACTTTAAAAGTCATTATTAAATATTAATGTAAATATCAGAGCAACTTCTTTGAGAAAAAATTCAGTAAAAATAATAAAATTATTTTACATCTAAAAATGAAGTTATTTTTAATAAGGAAATACAAGAAGAAAAGGAATAAGAAAAAAAGTATACAAAATCTCTTAGAGAATAGACCTCTTTCAGTCTTTACATAGAATCTTAAGAAATTTAGGTCCAATATGTTATTATTACCTTTAGGTAATTGCTAATAGTTTAAGCAGGATGTAAACCTTCCAAATCAATTATGGAAGAAAAATAAGAGAAAAATTTATATAATGTGTTAGGAAAATGTTTAGAACTAAGTTTACAAAAATCATTTGCACTATGTGCTTTTCCTTATACTTTTCACATTATCTAAAAGAAATTTTATCAAATTTTGAATAAGAAAAATATTTTGAATAATAAATTGGAAAAACAATAGAATAAATACAGAGGACAAATAAAATAGAGAAAGAGAAAGGGAAATAAGAAAGAAAGGGAGGGGCTGAGGTTGTAGCTTGGTGGTAGAGTGCTTGCCTTGCATGCATGAAGCATTTGGTTTGATCCTCAGCACCACATAAATAAATAAAATAAAGGTATTGTGTCCATCTGCAACTAAAAAAAAAAAAATTAAAAAGTCAAAAGAAAAAAAAAAAGGAAGGAAGGAAAGTAGGAAGGAGAAATCGTCAACAGTTTGTTTTGTTCCATATAAAATTTTATGTCACTCCATAAGGACAAATACAGAAGAGAAAGAAAAAGTTTAATTCTCTCTGTTAAAAATAAAGAAGAAAATCTGTCTCCTCCTTTTCCTTAAAGCATTTTAGTCCGGAAACTTGTAAGTGCTTCTCTTTTCTTTGAAATGTATATAAATCCTTTTCAAACTAGGTAGGTCTTTTGTCAGCTTTATGACCCAGGGAAGCCTTTTTCAAAGACCTAGGCATCATCTCTTTGAAATGTAAAAACCAGGAAGATAAGGTCTCTCTCATTCAGTTTCTGTGGGAGGCTAGGAGCCTAACTTCAGTGACTTTGCTGGAAACTGCAAAACTGCCTCCTGTCTCTAAGCTCTGAGAGCTGTTTCTCTTCTGAAAAAAAAAAGCCAATTAGTAAAATATGGGGTCACCCTAATTACCAAGTAAAATTAGTGTGAACTTTGACAAAGAGCGCGGTCAAGCGCTCTTACCTGAAGGTTGGTTATTGTTTATCCCGAGGAGATGTGCACAATGAGTTGTATTGGCAGGGTTATAGAAAAGGATTAGATTTCTTTTTTGTCATTGTAATCTTTTCAGATATTGCCTGTGATGGGCACTACATTCTGATTTAATGCTATCAGGTAATGAAAGTGCTTTCTTACTATTTTTACTGAGAGGATTGTAAGCTCATGACCCACAAATAATGGAGGCAGGAGATGGGACACAAACCTCAGATCAGCAAGCTTTCCTTTATTCTGCAGGAAGTCAGTCCATCAGGCATGGGAGGGCTCATTTTATGGGTATGGAGATGGCCCCTGGGTTACAGAAGGAGTCTGGGTTTTATAGTTTACGATGAGGGTGAATTAATCATTAGAGACTGTGGATGTGCAGTTTGGACTGTCAGGGACTTAGTTGTGCATGTTAAAATTTTAACTCAAGCAGGCAGTTGTAAAAAGGTTGAAACTCACTGTCACTGGGAAAAGCTCACAACTCAGTATTCACAGCTTTTCTTCCTTCTTCTGGAACCCGTTGTTACCTAGAGCTTCACTATTTGCTTTTCTCCTTCCAGGACTCATCTGTAATGGGGGACGGGTAAAAGTCCAGGACTCAGCATTTCAGTATTTGCCTCCTTCTTCAGGAAGGGGTAAACGTTTGCTTTTGCGGAGATGCTGGGGATGGACCTGGAAAGGGATGAAAGTCGGCTTTTCTGTAGGGCCCATTGTTATTGGGGAAGGATGTACTGCCAGAGGTTTAATGTTTGGCTAATTTCCCTCCCTCCTACCGGGGCCATACTGTCCCTCCATTTGTCTTGGGAAGCTGTCTTGTAGCATTATTATTTTCCATAACCCTTCAAGGATCTCTGGGTAGTGAGGATATTTTTGAATATTTTTCCAGCAACCACAGCAATTTATCTGGATTGTGAGTTTCCAGATGAAACTCTTTTTCTAACTGAAAATAATTCTTTGATTGTTATGTAATGTTTAAGGAAGGAATGTGGACCATGGACAACAAAAAGATCAAAAAGCTACGAAGTTACTATTGTTAAGACTCTATTAACAGTGCCTCATGAAGGCTTCAAAAGTCAGCAGCCAAGCTCTAAATATGGATCAAAGACCCTAATGCATGACGTTCTTGTTTGTGCTTGAAATAACTAACTAAATAACTAACTTAAATAAAAAATGAATGAATGAATAAGTAAATAAGTGAATAAAACCCTGAGTTTTAGAGCATTTATTTCTTAATTTTCAGGTACTTAGGAATACAAACTCTCTAGCAATCAGGGGAAAACACTGTCTGAGTTCAATTTCTATTGACTTCCCTTATCTCTCTCAGCCTGCTCCTCCCCCCAGACAGGTTCTTTTTCTTCCTACTTTGGTGCACAGCTGATTTAGCTTGACTTACTGGTGTGTTTTCCTCTACATGATGTGTAGTGAGACACACAAGTGGGCTCACTTTTGCAAAAATTAAAAGTACATTAATTCCAGGTTTCCCTGTAGGATAAACAGTTGTAGGCATTTATGTAAATGCTTACTGCAGTTATTGATGGCAGGAAGTTCATTTGGCCACCAAAAAACATATATTCATCTAAAATACAAATACTGAAGAAATGTACTCAGAAGGAGAACTTAATGCCATTGATTATTACCGTGTTTATAAAGCTATTCCTCAATCCAAACTGGGGGCCAGTACTCTAGTTATCATACTGAAACCAGTCTTGAAAATCAGGATCCGGTCCTTGTTCCCCTGGTTTTGAAGATTAAACACTGGAGAAACACCCAGGCAAGAACAAAAAGCAAATTTTACTTAAGAAACTAAGCAAACTTAGCAGAAGGAGAGAGAGAGAGACCAACCTCTGGGGAGGAGTGGGTCCAGAGCTGGTGCCTGAGGGGAGCGGGTATATCTTGTCTTCTTACAGGTTTTAGGTTTTAGGTCTTCTTAGGTTTTAGGTTCTTCATCTCATGCCTCCTCCTCCCATCTTGCCTAAGTGGCCAAAAGGGAGCCATCCAGGGAGTATCTCTCCCTATTTTCCATATCTGCTCAGAAAGGCAGGAAGGGAGCCACTCAGGGGTTACTCATTAACAACTCCTTGCTGGGAGGAACAATTCCCTGGAGGCAGGTGACCTTGGTGACAGGTGACAGGAGGGGGAAGTGTTCTGGAGGTATTAGCATTCCATCTTCCTTTGAACCAGCCTCCATCTTCCCTATCTACACTGACTGCCTGTCCTTTTTCTTATCTCAATATTAATTTTACCTACATCATTTTCTCCCCACCTCCAGGTACCTACCATTCTCAGTGTGCTGGGTCTGGTAGAAATTAATCTTTCTTGATATTTCAACTGAAAATATATTTCATAATAAAAAAGTTAGCAAGATAATATGAGTAATATGAAAATTAAATTAGACTTTTCATCAAACTTGAAGTCTTGTTCCCTAAACATGACCTGTTGACTACTGAATACCTTGTTATCTTTTAGGACTTATTCTTCATTACCTACACATCAAGAATAACTTAATACCTGCATTAATTGTGATTTTTTTGGTAGCAAATATAGTCCCTGTTTGCTTGGAAAAACATGTCTAAAAAATCCCATAGCAGGTTTAGTGAATCATCACAAAATTTCTATATGAAAATTAGGATAACATTAATTCTCACCTGTGGAAATATTGTGGGAAATGTGTGTGTGTGCGCGCACTGGTGGTGTAAGGCCCCCCAAAAAGGAAACCCCAACTCTGTCCCATGGATGGACGGCAACCCCAATCAACCGCAGGAGGCGTCACTTGATGCAAACCGCAAGAGGTGTTTATTCCAGCGCGCTGGGACCCAACTCCAGGAGTCGAGTCCCTAGCAGAAAATCTTGTAGGTTTATAAAGGCAGAAACCACACATCGGGAGGGGTCACACATGAAAGGGGGAAAAGGGGGAACAAAGCTGCCAGGAAATTTCAGAGGGGGTCTGGGTTTGCTGACAACATGTTTCACAATGTTTTACAACAGGCTGTAGATTCTGGTCAATAGTTTCTGGTAATCCTACTGTTTGAGCACTATCTGGCTATCAGGCTCAATTTACTCTTTTACTCTCTGTTTGGGAACAGAGAACAGCTTTAAGGGCTTTGTTCCCATTACTGGGAGGGAAACCTTAGGGAGTTGAGATAAAACAGACAACTTAAAAAAATGTCCATTCTTTCAGTGGTTGTGTGTATATATATATGTATATATATATATATATATATATTTTTTTTTTTTGAGTCCATAATAAAGAAAATTTCCTGTGTGTAAAACTGCGAACAAACTGCCAATAGAGCTGGAATGAACCCACTGCTGCTTGGAATAGGTAGGTCGTGGATGGGAGGACAGAGGTGATGTCATTCCCAGTACTTGGCAGTCTTGCTATCTAATCATTCACCTACCCCACCTTATTTGCAGAAGGGTGAAGTGCTTGGACTATAATGCCACTGCAGGAAACAGATTAATCTCAGTCTTCATATGGGAACTATTCATTATAACCATTCTCCTCAAGGAGAAGAATAATTGACAAAAAAATTCAAACAAAATATTGATCACACAAAAGTAGGGAAATCTATCTATGGGGAGGAGCTACTTTTTTATATTTACCTAGTCAGCAAGATATTTTTGCAAATGACTTTTTGATCCCTAAGGTCTCTGACTCAACTGCTTAACTGCCAGTGTATTGCAACAGAAGCTAAAGTCAATATGCAAATTGATGAGCATGGCTATGTTAAAATTGACCTTCATTTACAAAAGCAGATGTTGGATAGGATGTGACCCATGGTCCTAGTTAGCTGTTCTCTGTCCTTTGATTCCATTGAATGTCTCATTGGAGAATTCAGAATTCTTGGCCTTGAGTTTCTCTTTATAAGAGGAAGGTTAGTGAGATGAATCTCAGGCTCTAGTTATTCTCAAGGCTAGAAATAACATTCAACCCACCTTCCTCCACCACCCATTCTAATTTCCTTCTTCCCTCTGTCAGCACCCATGCTACTCTTTTAGGTGACTCCTGTGGAGGGGTGATCCAGCCTTTGTATCTCCAAGGTCTGAGTTCCAGGTTATCCTTATTAAACTGTGTTCAGGTACTTGTCCATTTGCAGATAAATAGAAAGGATACTCCTATAAGAGAGTCCCAGTAGATCTGCTGAGGACCAGAAACATTCTTCCCTGTCCCCATTATAAGTCATCATCATATCTCTCCTGATGTCTCAGTCAATTACTTCTAACAGTGTAGTAGTAATTCCCTTGTGTGCCTACTGATCTAGTGCCCCAGAAGCCCACATGAACAACTAGAATCTAAAGCTCTGTGTTTAGTGAGATTCTTAATTTTTCCTTCTTATCCCTGAGAAAAGCATCATTGGTTGAGACTCAGCATTATTAGAGTTACTTATTGAGATTCAAATTTCAGTGATAGGAGTACAAATCACCTATGTTGGTCTCTGAAAATCATGGTGAATAGGGAAGCTTTTCCTTCTACAACATGGTTTTCATACTCTTTAATCTTTTGGAGCACAACAATGGTCATGGTTTAAGATGTACAAGACACCCTGAAAATTTTCAGAGTGTCAAGATGCTACCTCAGTTACACTTAAAAGAGGAAGTTCCAATGTTCTATTTGATGAAAATCTCAGGATGGTACATTATGGAGTAGGGCCAATGCCTCCCATAGTCATGGGCCTACTGTCACTCCTTATGGAGTTCCATATTGTTTCCCTTCCTTCCTTCCTTATTCTCTTTTTCTCCCTTCCCACTCTCTCCTCTCCTTTCCTCTTCTCTTCTCTTCTTCCCTCTTCTCTCCTTTGTCTTTCTTTCCCTCCCTCCCTCTTCCTTCCTTCCTTCCTTCCTTCCTTCCTTCCTTCCTTCCTTCCTTCCTTCCTTCCTTCCTTCCTTCCTTCCTTCCTTCCTTCTATTGTTTGATCCATTTCTCAAGTTCCATTGTCAAGCATGCCCTCCCAGTTCCTGACGGTAAGGCTTGCTAGGTCCTACAGCTTCCTTATTTATCTTTCCTCTCTCCTTCTAATAGGAACAGAAGTACTCCAATTGGATTATGCTCAGATATTCCTCAACTATAGGTAACTAACGCTAGCTTCAAGTCTCTTAAGTGGATGCTCAGTATCCCTATCTCAAGTCTCACATCAAAACACTTCCCTCTTAGGTTTCTAACTTTTTAGAGAAAAAATAAGCCTTCTTTGTAGTTCTGCCATTACAAAAATTCATATTCACCTCTGTCTGCTAGCCAGATACAGGAAAAAGTCTCTTGTAGGGCTGCCAAGAAGGCCTTCTTACTTTTAGAACGTTCCTTAAAAATATGCAAATTAAGAAAATGTGGAATCATCTAAAAACAAAATATGAGAGAAGACTGAAATACTGATAACATTTAGTATTCTCCTGGACATAGGAAAATGGAACTTATATGCATTGACATTTTAAATTATATAAAAAGAATGTAAATTGGTATAGTAATTTGAATAAAAGTGTGAGGCTAACTAATGTAATAGATTTGATTATTATTTAGCAAATATTTATTTCCCCTTTCCCATTAACCTCCATAGACAGAAAACTTCATCAGTGATTTGTTTTATTCAATTAGATGTTAGTAAATGAGACATGAGAAGAGACTTCAAATGTATTCTCCACCAGTGTCTCTTCCTCTCATTTTAGGAAGAGCATGTTTTAGGTAGTTGGTGTCTAAAGAAGATAAGACACAGGGAGGAGATGGAAGGACATTGATTCAACCCTCAGCCTAAAGTAGGCCCCGCCAAATGGAGCCAAGATCATTTGACCATGAACTAATTTGCAGACATACAAGTGAAATGTAAGTGTCTTCTGTCACATGCCATTGAATTCTGTGGTGATTTGTTTCACATCAATATTGTGGCAATAAATTAAAGTAATTCCTTAAGTGGTAGGTGTTCATCTCCTTTGACCCAGTACTTCCATGTATGTTTTCCGAAGCAAGCCCTCCTATATGCCAATACAGGGATATGTCAAATGATATTTGTGCTGCAGAACCTGCTTCACCAGAGTTTAACATTTTTATGCCATAGCTACTTTTGAAGTGTGTAAGCCAGCTAGCACTAACTTATGAGGGTTTAACATTTTCTGACCCTGTGTAACATGCTCATACATTTCCTTGGGGAAAGGAGCACAACAGTGCTGTCCAGTACAATTCTTTTATTAGTTGTCATCTCATGAAACCATAATTTATTTATATTTCAGTGGTTTTCACAGCTTCATAACACTCTCTAGATGTTACTTGGGCTATTTTCAAAGCAGTCTCCAGTACAATCAGCAAATATCCTTTTACTAAGTAAACCAGATTTTTGATTCATGAATATTGAACTCATGGACAACTGCCCAATAACTCTTGTTTGAGCAAAGCTGAGCTGACAAACCTATTTCTCCTTAAGGCCCATCTGTGTGGTTGTGCTTAGGAATACCAGATAGAACTTCAGTGCTATGTTTGGGAGCCATTTTTAACAAGGAAAATGAAATCAATAACCACCCCCTCCTAAATGTGAAATATAAAAATAAAATAAAAACTTTAAAAGGTACTAGATAAACCAGAAGAAGGACTTTTCTATTTTCTTTTTCTTTCTTTCTTTCTTTCTTTCTTTTTTTTTTAATTGTCTGAGCTGAAACAAGAAAGCAGAGTGAGTGAGTGCCACTGCCTCATTCAACCTCAACTGGGAATGGGTATGTTGGGCAATTCAAGATGTTTATGCCAACACGCAAGTTGGGGAATTAACATGAAAGTCCTGCAAATGTTGATTTTGACATTACAAATACATTTTAGAGAGTAGGCAAATTTGCCAATATATAATCTATCCATAATGAAGATCAACTATATTTAGTTATGGTAAAATGCAAAAACATCATCAAACTTCAGGATGATGCTTAAATCTAGCAGGGGGAAAAAGTGAAAAAGACGTTCATGTGTATCTTAATTGTATATGTTTTATTTTTTAATAGAGAAAAATATTTCAAATATTGCAAAATTCTGTCTCTAGGATCTCTAATAAAAATACTTCATGCTTTCCTTGAACTCTACTTTTGGAATAGTAAATATTTTCTAAGTTTACAAATTAAATTTTAGGTATATTTACAAATTTTCTTTGCAAAAGCAATCATAAAAACAAAACAACCACAACAACCATAAGAAGCTTCACAGGAAGGAGGAACTTGAAACAAGCTAGTAGTGTGAGCACAGAGCATGGACTCTGAAATACCCACTGGTTGAAGAACAAATCTGATAAGCGAAGCGAAGCTCTCTTCCCTGTAGAACATGGTTCATACTGTAGTGTTCAAGGAGTATTGCAATTGTGAGCTACTAATATTTCAATGTTCAGTTGATTTAAATTTTTAAATTTATTAAAGCATCCATGAAAGCAAGGGAATCTTCATATTCAGCATACATATTCTCAATAATTTGGATCAACTCTGAAATGGTGACTATGTACTCTGCACAAAAATTTTTTTCTTTCATTCCCGGATTTGGCATCCAAATTTAATGCCAACTATTTTCCTTGCCAAATGAGAACCCAGAATAACTGATCTAATACTTTGAGGAAAAGGATGGCTTTAGTTCTTTCTTCTTCCCTGTAGATCACTCTACTCTATTTAAGATGAGATGTCAGATTAAACCTGATTTGAAATTTTTTTCTGAATAAAATCATTTCATCAATGTGGAGTGGAAAGAGCTTTAGAGTATGAAAATTGTTATAAAATGGAACAGAACCAAAATAATTTTATGTTTTGACTCCTAGTCCTGCCACTTGCTAGCCATATGACCTTAGGCCAGAGACTCCTCTTCTGTAGGTCTCAGTCTTGCCATTTGTCCAATAGGTGTTAGGGGTTGATATGGTTTGAATATATCTCCCCAAGTTCATGTATTGGAAAGCTAATCCCCCTTCATATATTGATGGTAACAGGAGGTGGGACTTTGGGAAATAATTAGGATTAGATGAAGTCATGAAGCTGGGCCCCCATGGTGGCAGCAGTGGCTTTATAAGAGAGACCTGAGCTAAGCTGATTGCTCTGTCTTGCCACGTGCTGCCCTCCACCATGTTATGAGGCAGCAAGGACCTCCAAGCAGTTGCCAGCACCATTCATTTGGATTTCTCATCCTCCAGAACAGTATTAAATAAACCTGTATTACTTAGAGATCTCAGGTATCTTTTGCAATAGAAAAATGGACTGAGGTTGGGAAATCTAGTACTTCCCTTTCAGAGCTAAAGAAATTGATGAATTAACACAGGTAAAGGGATTGGCACACATAATGGCACTTGGATGGTCCTTGAAACACCTGAGAAGATACGGTGGGTGAGTATCTAGTCTGGACACAGAGACTCAACCCTGAGGCAGTGATACCTGAACCAAGATGGAGAAATTAAAGAGTGAACTTTAGTAGAGGGTTGGAGGCAGACAGGGACCTGAAAAGCAGAATGGCTCCCAAGTAGAGTGGATGAGGCACAGCCTGGGAAAAGGAGGAAAAGTGAGATGGGAGACATTTAATCTCTGTCCTATGAGTACACTGGGGAAGGCAGCAGATGTCCCAGGAAGGAGGATCCCAGGGTGGGGCTGAACCAGGCACGGCATTCTGCTTGTCAAGAAGGAAGTGACCTCATCATCTGTAGGGCCGTGCATGGATAAGGGTGAAGTACTTGCTGAAGTGAGTTTTCTTCTGCTGAACCAAGAACCCAAGAATGTCATTTGGTGGTATCAGGGGTTGAACTCAGGCACTTTCTGCCTCTAAGCTGCGTCCTCAGACCTTTTTAATTTTTTTCTGAACAGGGTCTTACTAAATTGCCAAGGTTGCCCTCAAATTTGTGATCCTTCTACCACAGCCTCCCCTGTTGCTGGGATTACAGGTGGGCACCACTACTCCCTGCTCAAGAATCCTTTTGATTGTCAAACTCAGCCCAGGGATGAAACTTACTCTGATTGTTCAACCTGCCACATTTCCCCAATGGACTGACTTGTAGAAAAGCAAAGGTGAGCAAGTGGATGAAGCTCTGTTGTGGTGTGAGGAAGGTAGTTGGTGTCACCTTGGAAGCCGAGACCCTGTTGGTAAATTACCTGGGCCAGGTGACCCTGTGTGAAGGCAGGCTTGCCAAGCACTTGGCTGTGGACCTTCCAGGACCTTCTCTAGGGAGGTTTTCTCACTGTGTGAGGCCAGGGAATCTCAAATTCTCCTCTGCTTGCTTAAGTGGCTCATTCATCCAGGTTTTTATTCCTATCGTACATATCTTAATGAGGGGCTTGTCTTCCTTTGAAAACAAAATCAAAAAAATACTAGGATTCTAACCTACTTTCAACTTGATTGTTCAAGTGTACATATAGTATGATTTTTAGCTCACCAACAATCATATCAAATCTTGGTTAATGTAAATATACTTTTGGTTATATAAAATATATATTTCACACCGTTTGGGTGTTCTAAAATGTATTCTAGATCCAACCATGCCCACAAAGAATATAACCATGTGACAGAGACTACTTATTTTCTACTAATCATTCTACCCCTTTATCGAAACAAAACAGAACAACTCTGATTTTTAGCCAGATAAGTCAATGACCAGGATAAATATTCCATTTCTTATTCCTTGGACTCTAGATATGACTGTGTGATGAAGACTTTTTATTGACTATTGTGGAAAATAGGATAGTCACTTTCCTTTTTTGTTTTTGATTCATTGTTGTTGCTGCTGTTCTCTTTTTCAATTCTGGGGATGAACACAGGGCCTCCTGCATCTGGACAAGTGGTTTAGCACCCAGCTAAACTCACAGCAGAATGGTTACTTTGGCATAAAAGGACATAGTCCTTTAATAAAATATGAGAAGAGATGTTGCCTCACACTGAAACCTTCATTAATCACATGGTCCCCAAACAGCTGCTGCTGCTTTGGAGAGGGTGCTAGACTTCAACAGTGGGGAGTGAATAAAACATGGTAAGTAAGAAAAGACCACAGTGTGCTCAAACTCTCCATCTAAGCAAGAACCTTAACTTTGCTCTTGACAGGTAATTCTAAAACTATTTTTTCAGAGAATCTTCGAGAGAGAACCAATCTTGACTGGCCAAAGACACAATTGTTTATTCCTTAAAATTACTAAGATTAACACCCCTTATTCCCCATTCCTTCCACATCCACCCACAATTACATCACCAGGACTCTGACATCAAATTTATTCAGTTCTCAAAAAGGGCATTTGCAACAGTGTTCACTTAACATATGGCCATGAAAGAAAATATACAAGGAAGAACTTCCTGAGAACTGTAGATTACTGGATGGAATAGTTAAAGGATTCATCATTTATGTACAGTGAGGTTTTATCATTGGTATGGACCTATGCTTACTGTATATTTCTCATCCTTTCTTTTCCCAGATGAGAATGTCATTGTTATTTTGTGTATTCAAGCTTTTGGAGATGGGCAAACCACCATACCCCATGAGCCTTGCTGCCTTTTTTTTTTTTTTTTTTTGGTAAGTAAAGTTTTATTGGAACACAACCATATTCATTTGCTTTTGTCTCTGGTTGCTTTCATCCTTCAGCGGCATTTGAATAGCTGTAATAATCAGTGTGATCGGTAAAGCTGAAAATATTTACATCTGACCCTTGACAAAAAAATCATTTCCTATTCCCTAATTATGTCATCATGATATATTAAGCATACTCAGATCAAATGACTTATTTTTAAACTGAAGGGAAAAGATTCCACATCAACTAGAGATTCTGAATGTTAAGCTGGACTGAGTAACTTGATGGAACTTTGCTTTAGAGAATTAACAACATGGGTAGAAGTATCTAGAGATTTGTGTATTTAAAAGGACAAATTTTGTTAGATTATATATTACTTTTTCTTATAAATAGTAGAAACTCACATGATACAGAGATCTACACTGCATGTTACTGGCTCCCTGAAAAACTATGGTTTTCATTTTATATAATAACATCTGCTTCTATGACAGATTTTTGTGAGAAATAATCCTGAGATATTTTATTGAGTCTATTATAAAGGGATTATTGAGGTACCTTAATTCATTATATTATATCATATATTAATTTCTCCCAAGGAGATGATTTTGGTACCATTGTTGTACATTTTTTATAGGTTGTCTTTATCTCATGCATGTAATAAGTTACATAAATGATAATGTTTCTGTTTTCCCAAATTAACTCAGAGTTAAGTGATAAATTTATGCCTCATATTTTGGTGAATTTAGAAAACCCCCAAGTTTATGGAATGTATTAATTTTTAATATTGTTGAAACTACTGAAATATTTAAGTCAGTGATAAAAGGAAGCCCAGAGCTGAACAGAGGAAGCCTCGTCTACCACCCAGAATTTAGCTTTCAATAGTTTTTTCATCTTTTGTGTTTATGTACACATCAACTCAAGAAATAAAAAAATGACATGTAATTTTATAAACTAAAACACTTAATAATTATTTGAATATAAAGCCAAAAGACCTAAAATGGTATTACCCCCAAATTTTTAAAATACATTAAAAGATATGCAATTATTGTGTCAATAAAGATAAAATATTTTAAAAAATAGAACAAACAATTCTCAAAAGACTCAAATCTATGACATGTAAAATGCATTTTAGATATTTTGTTCCATAAAAAGTATATGGAGTTTTACCTCTGCTATAAAAACTGCTCAGTAACAAAGATGGAACTTCAGTGAAATTTGAACAGGCAGGTAACAGGTCCTTTGAAGTTCTCTAGTCCCAGGAAACAAGGGATTATTTCAAAGGTTCTTTGCATTTGTGAAAGCACAAGAGAGAAGAGAGACAGCATTAATGTTTCTTCTTGAGAGAAAAACACTCAGAAGAGGTTTAAGCAGGAAGGACAAAAGAGTCCTATGCGGACAAAACTCCCCTGGTTCTAAATGGAGGTGTCTCTGAGGGAGAACAGCCTGCTTGAAGGGACCCAGTTCACACTGATTCTCATAGTGTGGAAATGAGGAACGCTTGAGCTCTGCCTATGCCCATTGTGCTAATCACAACTCATAAAGAGGAAAACAAAAGAAAAAAGGTCATTCTTCCACCAGACAGCCCATTAAAATACTTGCATCATGACACAATTTATTTTACCAGGACTTCATAGCTTTGTGTACTGAAGTGGTAATTCTCTAATGTAAGCAGTTGAAAAGATTATAAGTTATTTTCCTTATGAATGTCGGGATTCTGCTCAGGTTGCTTTTGCTAAAACTGTCTAAATTGAAATGATTCCTAGTTGACTGACATATCTGCTCCATATCTTCCATCAAATGGTTTCATTTCAGCAAACTGAGTAAAATCCAGCTGGCTCATACTCAATTATATTAAAAATTCAAAGTGTTGCTAATTGACTAGAGAACAAAATTTGAAATTCTGACAGGAAATATTTCCTTACTCTTGATTGAAGAAAGCAGTGCACAGATGGTCAAGGTGACGCACATTCTTAGGCCTTTCGGATTTATTTCTTCTTAATTTCTACATGGAAACCAAGTACATCTTTAATCTCTGGTTTAAAGTATCTATTGTTAACTCCTCCTTTGATTTAGGTTTCTAACTGATTCATTCACCCTTGCTTGTAGTTTAGATTACTGCAACACTTTCAATTCTACTACAAGTAAAAGTGTCTTTGGCAATTACAATTCTTCCAGGGGACAAGAACACTGAGGTCACATCACATCAGGACTTCCTGCCCTGTACTGATACCGATCAAATTCTGAAAATAACTTAAGGTTTTGGTCCTTAGCCTTGGGGCACAAATCTCAATAGAATCTTGCAATTTCAGAAATCTTATCATGTTCGACACCACATTACTCATAGCAACTATTTTCAACAAGCAGTCTGTGGTATTGATCCTAAAACTGAAATGGACAAGATTCTGGGTCAGAATACTCTTTTAAAATCAATAAAATTGTGGAAATTAGTTTGAAAACTTTTATCAGGACATTAGAACATTTTCAAAGAGCTTGGCAGGTTTACTCTTTCATTTATTTATCAAAACATTCTTTAAGCTGTAGTTTTATTCAATTTCCTCTCCTGCTTCCTATTTCATAGCTTCTTGATGTTTCTTCCTCCATTCATACAGCCTTAAATTATCCACTTCACTAACTCTTATTTGACCGAGAAATCAAAAGCCGTAAGTCAGGAGCCCTGTCTAATTTGCTTCTTCTCTTCCACCAAATTATATCTGTGTTTACAAATAAGGACACATTCAAAACAGTTTAAGTATCAAAGGTATTTTCTAAAGAGATAAAAGTGCTGTTTTTCTTGCTCTCTTCCTGTTCTCTCCTTCTTCACCTCTTTCCTTTCTTTCTTTCAAGAGAAACGAAGTACATAGTTATAACAACCATTGGCAGCAAACTTTTGCCTACTAACCAAAACTAGATTCAGGATAAAGAAAAAATATGGACATCAGAGAAGCAGAAAGTATCTTTAAGAGGTGCATACCTAGAGCTCAGACTCATGAGCCTGAGGAAGAGTTGTCCACCTTTACCACACAAAACCATGGGCTTCTTCAGACCAAACTGATCTCATCCCAGAGTGGATTTTAATTAGATGTAAACAATATATTGAGATACTCGCAGGAAAAGTGTGCTGGCATTGTTCTTGGAAAGTTTTACTCATTCTTACAGGACAAAAAGTAAAAAGGGTCTTTTTTGCTTATATCAGGGAGAATACAATCAGAGATGTGGAACTACACTTCTTCTTGGTTTTTAAAATTGGGGAGTGGTGAGAGAAGATGACTTTTAACAAAATGAAAGAGAACTCACACAACTTGATAAAAGGAATCTTCAAATCTCTTGCATATTACATCTTACTTAATGATAAAATAATGAAAGCCTTCTTGAAATTAATAACAAAGCAAGGATGCCTGTTTTCACAACTTCTTTTCTATGCTGTAGTGGATAGTCAATCCTGTATAATCACACAAGAGAAAGAAATAAAAGATATCTAGATTGTGTAAGGATGATTAAAATTGTTTTTATTCTCAGATGATATGATCTTGTATGTTGGACATCTGAAGAGTACAACACACACACAGGCATGTTACACATGTCTACATGAACTAGTAAGTAAGCTCAGCAAGGTCACAGGCTATAAGATGAACATACAGAAGACAAGTTTGTACACTCAACACTATGAAACTTTGCTGAGAAAATAAAAATAATCAGAAGAAAGGAGACATTTTATTTCACGGACTGGAAGACTCGATATTATTAAGATGGTTATTTTTCCCAAAAGATTCAGTGTTGTCACTGTTCAAAGCTATTGCATATGTTTTTCAAAATCAAGTTTGATCCTAAAATGTATATGGAAAGACACAGAACTCAGAAAAGTGAAAACAATCTTGAAAAGTAAAATAAGACAAAGTTAGTGGACTTTCATTTCTCATTTTCAAAACAATAAAAAGATACAGTAATTAAGATTGTGGTGCCAGCATAAGTATACAGGCTGTAGTTTGGATCCAGAATTTTTCTAAAAGTCCATGTGTTAAAGCTTTGTTCACAGCTCGGCACTATTAAGAAGTGGAGGAAACCTTGAGGTGGGTCCTAGTAGAGGTTGTTTAGATCACTAGGGATGTGCTCTGAAAGGGAATTGTGGGACCTTAGCTCTTTCCTCTTTGTGGCTCTTCCTGGCCATGAAGTAAATGGTTTTGCTCTGTCACTCACTTCTAATATGATGTGCCACCACATGCTCAAAGCAACAGAGCCAACTGGTCATGGATTGAACATTCAAAACTGTAAGCCAAAATAAATTTTCTCTTTTTAAGTTGTCTTTGGTATTTGTTACAGTAATGGAAAGTTGACTATCACAGTGTGTATGTAGATCTATGGAGTAGAATGGACATTGCTAAAGTAAACCTTTATTTTTATGGTAAATTGATTTTTGAGAAACATTCCAGGTTAATTTATCAGAGATAGCATAGTGTTTTCAACAAATGATGCATTTCTCCACTCTCTATTGGTTTAGAGTTTATCTCATATAATCTATATTTTAGTGGTAAGTCTAGATATTATATTATTATCATCAAGAAATGGGAGTCGGGTGCAGTGACCCATGCCTCTGATCCTAGTGACTTGGAAGGCTGAGGCAAGAGAATTGCAAGTTCAAAGCCAGCCTTAGCAACTTAGTGAAGTGCTAAGCAACTAATTCAGTGAGACCCTGTCTCTAAATAAAATATACAATTGAGCTGGGGATGTGACTCAGTGGCTGAGTGCCCCTGAGTTCTATCCCTGTTACCAAAAAAAAAAAAAAAAAAATACTCATTTTTTTCATTCTTTGTTTTTAGGAGAACCTTAGTTTGGTTGGGGACTGCTTGGAAACTTCCACTGTATAATTTGCTGTGAAATTTTAGTAAATGTGATCAAATATATAGTCCACAGAAAAATTGTTTTAAGTATTGAATCAGAAATCTTTCAAGAGTGATCTGAATTATGTGGGAGGTCATACTGCCCATGACACTTCCTACTAACTTACTTAATTTTCTTGATACCTGGCACTTGGCCACAACAGAAGGAAGTTCAGTCACTGACTTCCAGCCAAATGCAAAAGAAAACAGAGCCGAGAGTCTAGATTTCTGAGAACAACATGAAGCTACTATCCTATCCTAGATCATTGACCTCTTTTCGTATTATATATGATAGAAAATGAATCATATCCTGTTTATAGCAGTGCTTTTGAATTTCTGTTACAGGAAGATGAACATAATCCCTAAGAAAACTACATAAATTTTATCTTTGTTTTTAATTACTATATTCTCAAAGTAGTAACTTAAAACAAATCTAATCATCTTCATTCTTTACCATGGTTTATGGTTTTCCATAACTTTTGTTCAACCATTCTTTTTTTCTTTTCTTTTCTTTTTTTTTTTTTTTTGGTGTTTATTAAATCTTTTTGCCATACTGCATTTTAAGCCCACAGAATAGATGTCTTGTTGCTTTATAACAATATTTATTTGGATGTGTTCACATTTGTGTCTTCATTTAGCATTCTTTCTTAATCTCTGACTTACCTTATGATTTATTGCCTTTCTTCCTGAAGTACATTTTGAAATTTTTGCTGTACATCTGTTAATGGTATTCTCAGTTTTTGTTCATTTCAAAAATGTTTATCTTTATTGTGAAAAATAGATTTGCTTGTGACTTGATTCAAGGTTGATTTTTTTTTTACCTGTGCTTTTAAAATATTATGTGACTGCTAGTTTCTATCATTTCACTCCAGAAGTCTACTACCAGTATAATTTTCTCTGTTCTGAATATGATCTGTTGATTCTCTCTTCATTATTGAATTCATATATTTTATAATTTCTGGGAAATTTTAATCATTTGTTGCATTTTCTACTTTTGAAAATGACCATTTCTTTCCACCAAATTAATTAGTCTCTCCTATATTTTACATTTTATTTTCTCTCTCATCTACATTCTGAGGAGATTCTTTATGCAATTCTTTTTTCAAGCTTATACATTCTATGTTCATCAACTAATAATCTATCAATTAGTCCATTTATTATACTGTTTTTAATGTCAATTTCTAAATGTTCCAGTTTTAGTTTTGTTTTATTATTTTTCTAACTTGCCTAGTAATGTAGATAAATGTGTTTCTTCATCACTGTTTTTAGGTTTTTCTTTTATCTTTTAGAATATTTTATATAATATGTTTCTGATCATTGAAATTTGTTAATTTTTGAAGGTACCAAATTTGTTGAGATTTTGCTGTGTTTATTATTATACTTTTGCTTCTGCTGGGCTTCACTCAAGGTTGATTATTTCTTAGCATATTATATCCATATGTTCTTCAAAATAATTGAGTGTTTTGAGGGAAGTGGTTATAGAATGGTCTACAAGTGACCATGACAGACAAGTTTAACCCTTATATCCATTTCCAGGTTCATTGTTCATTAATAATGAGAAAAATATTGAAATTGTTGCTATTTGAGATGACTGATGGAAAAAAGTCTCCAGGGGAGATCCAGGTTTCATATAAAGCAAAAGATCAGGTGAACATTAAATGAAGATAGATATGAGGGTGTAGAAAAAAAAAATTGGATATATCTTAAGGCCCAAAAGGCATGGAAGAAGCATTTACTAGAGAAGAAAAACAGCTTAGTCAGAAATTGAATCAAATCTGAGGATATAGAGAGCAATGTGGGCACCAGCATAAGTAATGAATGCTTAAAGGCGTGGGGCTTCTGTTGAACCAAGGTAAACAGGCAGATGACACAGGATGAGATTTTTAAAAAAATTTCACTAGGAACAAATCCTAGAAAAATCTCTCAGAACTACACTTTTAAGGAGTATAGAACTTGAGCAACTTAAGTGATCTAAAGAAAAATAAAAGGTTTCAGTGGGTTTAGCTTAAGTTTTGCTAAGGATAGAATAGAACCCCAAATCTTAAAATATGTTAAAAGTAGTCATGGATATTTGCTACACTTATCAGGAATGATTGAAAATAAAAAATAATGTATCTTTTCAAACTTCTGGATTGTCTAGGACAGGTGAATAAACTATTATGGGCCCTACATTTCTCCTCTTTAAATGAGGAATGAGACAAAATAATATGATCACTTAAAATTCTGTGACTATGGTTTATAGAAATATTTTCAAGTATTCACAATAAAAATTCATTGGAGTACATTTATTATGGTTTGTATGTGAGTGTCCCCCAGAATCTCCTGTGTGACAATGCAAGATGATTCAAAGGAGAAATGATTGGGTTGTGAGAGTCTTAACCCAATCAGTGATTTAATCACCTGATAGGCATTAACTGAGTGGTAACTGAAGTGGTAGGGTGTGGCTGGAGGAGGTGAGAATTGGGGCATGGATTTGGGTATATATTTGTATCCGGTGAGTGAAGTCTCTCTGCTTCCTGATGATGTGAGCTGCTTCCCTCTGCCACACTCTTACGCCACGATGTTCAACCTCACCTTCAGCCCTAAGGAAGGGAGTCAAACTTCTATGAACTAAAACCTCTGACACCGTGAACCCTCAAATAAACTTTCCCTCTTCTACAATTGTGCTGGTTAGATCCTTTAGTCAAAGCGGTGACATAGCTAATTAAAACAACATTCATTTAGCTTCTACAGCTTAGTATCCTCAAGTATGCCTTATATTGGTTTCTGTACCTCCTAATTTCACTTCTTGTTAATTAATAGTGATTCTGGAATCAACCCAAATAATCTACTTGCATTCAAACTCTCATTTTAGGGTCTTCTGTAGGAGCATCCAGCTTAAAAAACACCCAGTTATATACACACGTATATATGTCGTTATTACTGAGTGGCTACTTTAAGTTGAATATTATTCTCTACAGGCAAATTTTATGATTTATTACTAATACATAAGCCATTGTTTCTCATTCTTTGGGATACCTCTGAATGCTCATACTTTTAGGAACATAAAAAGTATGTGTTTGAAATGGTTTCCAATAGAAGCAGAGTGACCCATTTTCAAGTGGACAATGTGGAATTGGTGAACGTGTCAGCATCAACACAGTGAAATAAAGATCATAGGCTCTTTTCAGGTTTTCTAGTCCTTGTAGGTCTTGGGTAACTCTGGAATGAACTTTGCATACAATAATATTTTCTTTTAGTGATAAATAAATCATTTTCTCCCACCGTGTATTTGGGGGCTTAAGGATAGCTCAGTGGTAGAACTCATGCTTAGCATGTGCTAGACCTTGGCTCAATTCCCAGCATTCATGAAACAAACAAAAAAGTCACATTGGATTTTGCAGTGATATTATCAATATAGAAGCAGATAAATAAATAGGAGATGTTTGAGAAAATAGTAAGGAGTGAATAAAGGGAGAAGTCAGGTTTAGTTTTTTTTTTTTTTTTTTTGAGGTGCTAGGGATTAGACCCAGGGCCTTATGCTTGCAAGGCAAGCACTCTACCAACTGAGCTATCTCCTCAGCCCTTAGTTTTTCTTATTTTAAATTAATTAGATAATACAACATTTGTTGCATTCTGATGTAATGAAAATAATTCATGGACAATAGTAATAATTTATATTGACATATTCAAGTATTTCTGTCTGTTATAAAACAAGCCACATATTTTAGAAATGAATTGGAATGCATTGATTTTAAGAATTAAGTGTTTTGTATAAGAAAGCATAAAACAAATATTGCCTTTCTACTCAAATTTAATTTCATAAAGCCACTAGAAAGATGTTTTTAAACATATCTCCGTAGACCTTTCTTTACCCTTAAAAGACATCCTTTAATACTTAAATGCACACCCTTTAGTAATCTCTAGGATTTTGTAGCTGTATTGCTCTCATATCCCCAGCATTGTGTCATGCCACTGTCCACATGCTACTCTTGCTCCTGCCCTCTGCACTTCTCTCAATCCATTTAATACACAACGCCTTACACACCTCAGGTTTGTTCTGCATGTCCTATTCCCCTGGAGTATGGTTCCATTAGGAAATTCATTAAAAAATTAAAAGGCATAAAAAGTCAAGTTTTGAAATTAAACAGGAGTGCTAGCATTAAATCAGTCACCATAATTTATTTGAAGAAGCTTATTTTCTACCAATCAATAAGTAGCTCAGGAAAGAAGCTTTGGGCTTGTCAAGATCTGCAGTACTTTAAAAGATTTGAAGATAAATGTGTAAGAAGACACATGTGCCTTCAGTTGGGAATTACCTGTGATTTTTCTTCACAAGTCTTGCTATGGTATTTTTTACTTCTCTGAAGGGAAAAACAAGTTGAAGTCTATGGAATTTTAAAGACATTTTTCAAATAATTTATTCCTTCACATTTCTCTTATTTTGCTATTTAAGTATAATCAGGCTAATACTTAAAGTGCCTACCAGACCCCTAAATTTTGTACTACAGCTTCTCAGACAAAACAGATCTAAAGTGATTGTTTATGTATCATATTCAACAAGTTACTTGTGACTATAGCATGCATAGTCACTTTGAAAAATCATGCTAGTCATATTTCAATTTGTATGAGTTTCAACTTTATATAACATCTACCATTTTGACATATAAAATAGATCCTGAGGTAAAATGTCTAACTATTTTGTCAGTAATAAAGAATATTTTGAACAAGTCATGATTTTGATGATCCTATTTTATAAATGATAGTGTTGGTGGTAGGGAAAAATGAAGATTTATTAAATGATGTTGGCTGGTCCCTATTAATGCAATTTATCTCTTGGTCTCAAATGACTTAAATGAGAGGAAGCTGCCTACTGTGAAAATAACTCCAGTGGTGTCAATGATCGGTATTGAGCCTGTCTGAAAAGGTAAAAGAAACTGAATTAGTGTTGGGTGGCAGGAGATATGGAGAGATTGGAGGCCAATAGTTCCATTTGGCAAACAGTAATGTAAAAAGAAAAATGTGTGTGTGTGTATTTGTGTGTGTGTGTGTGTGTGTGTGTGTCTATCAGTGCACAGAGAGAAAGAGAGGGAAGAGGAGAGATATACACAGGGAATTTAGATAATCCCGGAATCTCTTTAGTAAATAGGAAACTGATAGGAAATTTTTTTTCCCATGTCCATAAAGTTTCAATTTAACCTTCATTTAGAGAGTAACTTAAATATGTGGAGGAAAATTAAGGAAATGGTTATACATTCATAAGTAGGATAGAGAGGCATTGAGTTGAGCTGCATCAGTCCAAGTTCAGCCCAAGGGAAGCAGCCAGTCTTCAACCAACCAAGAATGAAGATGAATTAGCTGGCTGGTTAATTGATCAAAGGACAAAATGGGTCATGGAATTTATAGGCAATCTTAAAAGTAATGGTTTTCAAAGTGTGGACTTTGGAAGCAGTATCAATATCGACATGGAACATGAAAAATGCAAATTCTTAAGCCCCAACTTAGACCTAGTAAACTGAAATTCTGGGGATAGAACCCACAACCCAGCTTTTTGGTTGGAGGAGGGTGCATGTTAAATTTGTGAAGCACTGCCCCAGGCATTTCCTTAATCTTTCTCCAAAAAAGAATATAAATCTAAAAAGTACTGTGTTTTTAGCAGCTAAGCATGGTAATAACTTTGAAGTAAAAGTCAGTGAAACACTGCTTTGAAGTACTAGATTGATAAGATTAGTTATATTCATTAATGTGACTTCATTTAAATGCACATTTGATTAGTCATGATAACAGCTGAGTTGCAAAAATTTACTTTTTTTCTCAATTTAGGAAGTGATCTACTAAAAAATTCCTTTCAAAATATAAAGTAATTATTTTAAATGTAAAAATGAATACTAGTTGAAAGATAAAATCAGTCAAGTATAGACTTACTCCTTAAGTCTAATTTTACATATTCACAAACAAGTTGAGTAATTCCTCAAATTTATCTAAATTATATTTCTGCAATAAATGTAGGGATCATAAAACTGTGCCAGTCTGGTCATCAACTGTTTGCCTGCTCAATTTCTCATAAGAAAAAAGATAGTGTGGAGCAGTAAATGTATGATTTTTAAACAGTCTCACAAATTAGCATTGCATCCATTAGTTACATGAAATATCTATACAGTCAACTCTGGAAGTGAACAGCCAACTTTGTGAGAATCTCCAAAACTTATGTGCCCTTGTCAGTAGTTGGAATGTGAAATCTGATGTTAATACAATAAAATCAGAGTCAGACACAAGGTTTTATCACAAAACTTGCCAAGTTATCTCAGTTGTAACACATTTCATGTCAAAAAGTCCCATTCAGATAAAACAGTAGTAGCATCTCTCTTCTATGTACCAAGCAACAGATAATTCAGCTAGAAACCTTTTATCTTCTGTTTTCAGCCCTTTCTTGTGGAGATTTCCATCCTAAATAATAATTCAATGATGAAATAGTTTGACCCTGAGTACTGTTAAAAGGTTCTTTTAAAACAGAGTGGCTATTTATAATTTATTCAGTGTAATACGACTAAATATAAAGCTATAAATTTAACTGAATTTTCTTAAATGTAGGTTATAAAATAATTCAAAAAAATTTTTACAGTATTATTAAGTCTTCTCTTTCCCATGTGTAATAAAAAAGTATTCCAATCTAGTTTAGGGACTTTGTAAAGACTGGTTTTAACAACACCATGACACTATCAGCATTGGCAATTTTAGATAATATGATCAAGCTTTGTATTTTGTCTGAGATTTTTCATGATGGTCACCTTAAATACAAATATATTTGATTTCTATTATGACCAATAATGCATATCTTACATGAGTTCTTGAAAGCATACATTTTAAGATTTAATACAATCAAACATTAATAAAATATTATATACCTGCATGCATCAAAAATTGATCACTGTAATTACTTTGAATCTTATATGCTGACTCTAAATCTTTGATTGCTAATAGGGTGACAGTTTACATTGTCATCAACTCAAAAAGAATGGAAAGCTAAAACAGTGACAAAGCAGCACATGCTATTAGATTCCCTTGTAATGAGACACTTTTATTATCCATTTCCATAAATCATAAATATCAACAACTTGTTTTGATAATATAGTGAACAAAAGAACATGAAGACTACATGCCAAAGGATAGCTCAATAACGCAATTAATTCACTAAAAGATGCCTGTAATTATTCACAAAAGAAAAAGCAAGGTGGGCATCAGAAAGCACCTTCATTTTTAGGAAATTAATTGCCCATTTGAGAGTTGGTCCTATTGGAAAAAAAATCTGAAATTTCCTTTGATCATCATAAGATTCAATCAGCATATCTGTATAACTCTGCACGCTAGAGTGCCAGGTAGCTCCACTTCACTTCTCTGGAACACATATTATCTGATTGTATTTTCACATCATCTTAGAGCCTCTGATTTATCTGAATAAATGAACCAACATTCAAAATCATACTGCAAAAGATTTTTCTTCTTTCTGTATTCAACCTGACACAAGGGAATGCTATGGAATAACCTAATATGATGTGTAAAGGATGTTAAAATAATGTCCTGATTGCTGAATTCGTATTATCCTCTCACTGGGGAGCCATCAACTCACAGACTAAATAAAAATAAATAAAAGAAAGAACCCATTCTTTTGGTTGTCAAGTGAAAATAAATTAAAAGCTGCTTCCTATTTAACTATGCTCAATTGTCTTTGTCCACAGGGACCAGTCTTTGGAAATACAAAAGAATATATTTAGTTCTTGATGAAAGAATAATAATTTGGTAATTTTTCTAGGGAAAAAAAAAACATTGAAGTCATGGTTTTATCAAGCCATTTTTCTGTCCATGAAGTTTTCAGATTAAGGACTCTAAAATGCTTTGGAAAACATTATCTGAACACCCCAATGGAAAAATATCTTAAATTTCTCATTTAGAAAGTGGAAACAAAACTCAAAGCATACATATACACATGGGCTTTTCTGATCTAGAAGTTAGCAGTAGAACTGAAACACTGTCTTGAAATCTAGGTGATCGTCCCAACTTAACACTTATTTTCTAATCAAAAATAATTTGAGCAAGGAATTGAAAAGTTAAATTTGTGCTTTCAAAAGCATAAAATGTGTTTTACAATTAAAATAAAATAAATCATAAAATTGACTTTTGTTTTTGTTACACTGTATGAATTATGCTGGATTTTTAAATTATTGGTTATTTGTTTTGTTTTCAGTAGTGGGGGTGAAACTCAGGGTTCTCTGTCACATAGCTACATACCCCCACCATTTTATTTTTTTAATTTTGAGAAAATATCTTCCTTCCTAAGGTACCAAGAATGACCTCAATTTGCAAATCATTCCACCTCAGCCTCCAGAGTGACTGAGATTATAGGTGCGCATCACCACTTTTGGCTTTGTTCTTACACCAACAAGTAGTAGATTTTGGTGAAATCACTGACCCCATTAGGAGTTTCTGGTGAAAAATAAAAAGGTAGAGGAAGCAATTTTTATTTTAAAAACATATAATAAATATCATTGTGTAAACCCAGCTATTTATGTAATGAAAAGTTGTATTTACATACTTGCAACATAGCACTTTCATTAAGAAGACTATCAAAAAGAAAATGTAGAGAGAGGAAGATGGAGGAAGTGAGGCTCTGCAGTGATTCCCAATCTCCTCACAAAAGAGAAAGGAGGCAGCAAAGGAAAAACAGAATTGAGAGGTGGGTGACACAATAAATGCTCTATGACTCCATATTACAAAGTTTGAGACCTAGAGCGACGGGGAAGATAGGTTACCAGAATAGAAATCACAATGCCCTAAAGCCTACCCAATCTTGTGACTGAGAAGGTAGGAGGGCAACTGAGAGGGAAAGCTCACTCACTTAAAAAACGGTGGGAAAGACAGACAAAATTTAAAGTGCACCCGTAACACAAGGATCCTTAAAACAGCACAAATAGCTTAAAACCAAATCATGAAAAGAAAGCTGAGCTGGGGGTTTGCAGCCATCATGCGGAGCCCTCTGCTGACCAGTCACCCCATTAAATCAGCATAGTGTCCTTCCATGCCCAGAAAGCTGAAAAATTAAACCAGAGGGAAGTCCCTTGCATTGTGACCTCTTAAGAATCCAGCCAGAAAGACTATCTAGAAGGACCACTAGCTGAAACTCACTGAAAACTCCTCTCCTTCCCACTCACCTCAAACAAGGGAATGAATGGGCTGGTGGGGACCTGTGCCTGGGAGGTGTGTCAAGCCCTGCTCAGTCTCTGTGAATCAGACAAGGGCAAAACACTCTGCACAGTGTCTACTCAATCCCTTGACTCAGAGACAATCATGAAGCAGTTTTGGTCCTAAACAGAGGAAAGCAGATTTACCAGACCCTAACCATTGACACTGGGGGAAGTCACCATGGGAAACCTGGGAATAGTCCCCAGTATTGAAAGGCTATACCAGAGGGAGGTTGCCAGAATATCCATAGAGACATATGACATATGACATATGACATATGACATAGAGACCTAGCAGGAAATTGTCAGAGGCTATGCAGCAGAAAGGGGCTGATAGCAGCCTTAGGTGCACAACCTGAACTGTGATCACAACTGGCAAATGATAGAGCATTGTTTGGATATTTGTGGGACCCCCCATCAGACTTAGTAAGCAGAGAGAATCAATACACAACATTCACATCCTGGATCAGTGGAAATAAGTAAAGATGAACCACCAGAGACCCTTCACTGTAGCACTTCAGAGAGCTGTGACAGCTGGGGGAATACTTCTGCACCACAGATCACCCATGGAAAAACCACAACCAGACCTCCTGCTCTCACAGACAGTCACCCGGATCTTCGCTACTGTGAAAAGAATCCAGTAGAGAGGAGCCAGTACATGGTGACCCACAGCAAATACAGGGCACTTGAGAGCCTGCATCCTAATTGCTACACACTAGAGAGACAGCCAACTCAGTACCGCACCCTCTAAGCAGTTAGCTGCAAGACCCTAAGCTGACAAACCAGAAGCTTCTGGTAAGAGGTTCTTAGAAACTAGGGAATTGACTTTTGTGCCCCTGCAATTCAGGAGAGATCCACAGTCAAAGACTGATGGACATCTACTAAATGTGCAAACCCCAAGGAAATCCAGACCAAGATTTAACAAGAATTTTCACCACCTTGACATTGTATAATATAAACAATTCTTGTCAACTTTGATCATATAAATAACTCCTCAACTCAAATAATAATTGATAATCCACTAGCCAACACTGTACATTGGTGCTGTGGCTCGGATGGGCCCTTCCACTACCTCTTAGGCAAGTGAAAACCCATCTGTCGCCGCAGTGACCCGCCGACACAGCCTCACCTTCCATTCACCCGGATGCCCAACTTTCTGCATGCAGCACCGGACTTCAAATTGGGGAAAAAATAACAGAATGAATCAAACAACATTACTCTATGTAAATTTATGATTACACAAATGGTATGCCTTTATGCCATGTACAAACAGAGAAACAACATGTATCCCATTTGTTTACAATAAAAAAAAAAAATAAAAAAAAAAATTGGTGAGTTCCCTTAGGCAGGTCCCCCTAGACTGACTGAAACACACCTCTGCTGACTTGAGAAGCGACTATCAAGTGTCCAGGGCTCTCAAGGCTGCTGAGGTGTGGGGGTACCCCTAGCCACGACTTTCATAGTTACAGCTGGTCCCCATAGTCCATCTTATCTGCTGGGTGGATTCCTGATTTTATGGTGGAGATTCTCTCTCAGGATTGAGGCTCATTTCAAACTCGAAAATCCTGATCAGGTCCTCAAATCCTCTCAGCTACTGCTCGGTAGGCACTGGTGCTGTGTGATGAGCACACCTTTGCACTACCTTCTCGTAGTTACCTAACCCGCGTTTCTGGGACACCTCGAGCACTGACTTAGGTGTTTCTCAGTCTTCACCATGGGATCCAAGACCTGCACCCCAGCAAAGTTGCCCTTGGGATGTTTATTAGACAATCTCAAGCACCTCCACCTGTTCCTTGAATTAGAGCCAACCTGTCCTTTAGATAGTAAATCAGGATGGTCTATTTATGACATCCTAGATCCCAGCATTATACTAGGTATAATTATATGTATAATTATATTAGGTACAATTAAGTACATATATGGGCGACCTGGTGAATGGAAAGAGACTTTTCTCCTTCGAGTTTTTCCTTTCTTTCATGCTAAACCTGATCTTTGCTCTCCTCAAAAACTTGAACACGTTCTCTTGACTTCTCCTTCCCCTTTTGACCCCTCCTTCTCCTCTGACTTTGATCCGGCTGATGAATCATCCCCTTACAGGTCTCTTGCTGCAGAAACCCCTGTTCATTCCTCTCCTTTGCCTCATTCCGTTTCTGCTTCTGCTCCTCCACTCAGCCCACCAAGTCCTCCCACCACGCCGTCATGTGCATGTTTTAGCCCCTTTACGGGAGGTGGCTGGCACTGAGGGAGTAATCAGAGTCCATGTTCATTTCTCACTGTCTGATCTGTCCCAAATAGAGAAGCAGCTAGGCTCCTTCACCTCCAACCCTGCAACCTTCATTAAGGAATTTCAGTACCTTACCCAATCTTATAACCTTACCTGGCATGACATTTACATGATCATGTCCAACACCCTAACCCCTGAGGAGCGCAGGAGAGTTTGTGCACAATTATGCAGATGAGATTCATCAATCGACCCCAACCCACTCCATTGGGGCTGAAGCAGTACCAGATAGGGAGCCCCAATGGGACTATAATACCAGGATTGAGTGTCTGCGGCGGGGTGAGTTTCAAACCTGAGTCCTTGCAGGTCTCTGAAAAGCCATCATTAAACCCATTAACTATGACAAACTTCAGGAAGTAATACAGGATAGAACTGAAAACCCATCAGCATTTCTAAGTTGCCTCACAGAGGCTATGCTCAGGTATACTAACCAGGATCCTGAAACTCTGGAGGGAAGGCAACTGCTTATGACTTATTATTTTTCCCAAAGTTACCCTGACATAAAGGCTAAATTGAGGCAGTTGGATAGAGGGCCCCTTACTCCACAGCCAGAAGTTCTAGCAGTGGCTTTCAAGGTTTATAATGGAAGGGAAGAAAAACAAAACAAAAAACAAAAATTAAAGTACCAAATGCTGGCCAAAGCCTTTCAGCCAGCTGGACCTGCCCAACTCTCCACCGCTAGGGGTGCCCAAGCTCCCAGAAGACCTCCAAGCCCATGCCTCAAGTGCAGGCAAGAGGGCCACTGGGCATGAGCCTGCCCCAACCCCCGGCAGCCCCCAAGTTCTTGTCCAAAATGCCACCAACTGGGAAATTGGGCAATGGATTGCCCTGGTGCTCAGAGAAGTGCCAGGTCATTCTCACCTCCTCCCTCCAGCGACTTACTGGGATTGGCAATGGATAAATGAAGGGGCCCGGGACTTCTGCACCCAACCATCACCGCTCAGGAGCCCCAGGTGACCCTTATGTTGGCAGGCAGGCAGATTCCTTTCCTTATAGACACTGAAGCCACCTTCTCAGTGCTGCAGGAGTTTTGGGGACCCACTTCCCCTGCCAAATCCCCTATTGTTGGGGTAGAGGGAACACCATATAACCCCTTAAAAACCCCTCCAATAAGTTGCTATATAGGACAAATTGGCTTTACTCATTGCTTTTTGATAATTCCTTCATGTCCCATTCCCCTTCTGGGAAGGGACATCCTAACCAAATTGGGTGCCTCTATTTCCTTCTCACCCACCATGCGCCTCAGCCAACACTCCTCTGCTATTCCTGTCCTTATGACTCTTCAGGAATATATAGCTCAAACAGAGTCTTCATATCCCCTTCCTCCCTCCGTGGTCGACCCCAAGGTCTGGGACACCCATACACCCTCTATAGCCAAATGCTGACCTGTACTCATTCATCTAAAGAACCCAACATCCTACCCAGCCCAGGCCCAATATCCCCTTCCCCAAAGGAGCCTTGTAGGACTTCAACCAATCATCCAGGATTTAAGGCAGAAAGCCTTCCTGAGCCCTGCCAACTCACCTTATAACACTCCCATCCTGGCTGTTAGGAAGCCTAATGGATCTTACCGTTTAGTGCAAGACCTCCGCATCATTAACTCAGCAGTGGTCCCCATCTTTCCCATTGTGTCCAATCCTTATGCCCTGCTTTCCTCTATCCCTTCTTCCACCACATACTTTTCAGTGCTAGATTTGAAGGATACTTTTTTTTTACTGTCCCACTTCACCCTAATTCACAGGATCTCTTTGCTTTTACTTGGACTGACCCTTTCACTTGAGTTTCTTCTCAGCTGACCTGGACAGTTCTCCCATAGGGATTCTGAGACAGCCCTCATCTCTTTGGCCAAACACTATCTCAGGATCTTGCATCTCTCACATTCATTTCCTCTTTTCTCTTACAGTATGTTGATGATCTTCTTCTATGTAGTCCCTCTCTTGAGGACTCCCAAAAAGACACAGTTAAGCTTTTAAATTTTCTGGCTGACTGGGGTTACAGGGTTTCTCCAGGGAAGGTGCAACTTTCCCAGCCTCAGGTCATTTACTTAGGAGTTAGCCTCTCATCTGGATTTAAGGCCATCACTGTAGAGAGAAAAGCATTACTACAGGACATGCCCACTCCACCCACCAAGGAAGAAATCCTTTCCTTTTTGGGGTTAGCAAGATATTTATGATCCTGGGTCCCCAATTTTTCCATCCTGGCATCTCCCTTATATGAGGCTTCAAAGGGTACTCCCACTGAACCTCTCCTCAACACAGTGAAAGCCCCTTTCCAGACCTTAAGGAAAGTCCTTCTTCAAGCCCCAGCCCTACACCTCCCTGACTTCACCAGACTATTCTACCTGTTTGTCTCTGAGAAAAGTGGGTTTGCCCTGGGGGTCTTAGGACACATGTTTGGTCCCACCTTTGGACCAATAGCATACCTGTCATAAGAGGTTAGACCCCACCATAAGAGGCTGGGCGCCATGTCTTAGAGTATTAGCTGCAGCATTTCTCTTGATCCAGTAATCAAAGAAACTTTCCTTTGGGGCTCCCACTGAAGTGCTCTCACCTCATCATCTGTCCAAGCTTCTTACTTATAAGGGTCTGCAAACACTGCCACCCTGTCGGGTGTTAGCCTTGCAAACTGCTCTTATTGAGGACTCTTCCATTTCCTTTAAGACATGCTCTCCTTTAAATCCAGCCACCCTCTTTCCCCTGCCTTCTGACCTACATGCTTCAGCAACCCATAGCTGCCTTGAGACCCTGGAGGGGTTACTCCCCTGCCCCTCCAATGTCCAGGAAGGGGCTCTACACAACCCTACTTTCATATGGTTCACTGATGGAAGCTCTTTTCTCCATGAAGGGATCTGATGAGCCAGACATGCCATTGTCTCTCTTGAAAAGGTGGTAGAGTCAGGGCCACTACTCAACACCACCACCAACCAACAGGCAGAACTAATTGCCCTCACCCGTGCATTCACCCTCACAAAGGGAGAATCCCTCACAATCTACACTGACTCCAAATATGCTTTTCACATTATCCTCTCCCATGCTGATATTTGGAAAGAGAGGTGCCTTCTTACTACAAAAGGAAACTCCATCGCGAACTCTAGTTACATTCTAAACCTCCTTGAGGCTGTTCGCCTGCCAGCAACTATAGGCTTTGTATATTAGAGCCCATCAGACAGATCAATCATTCATCTCTTCAGGCAATAACAAGGCAGGTGAGGAGGCTAAAAGGGCTGCCCTGTCATCCATGCCAGCCCCCATTATGGCTCTCCATGATCCCTTACCTCCACCCCCACAACAGGGAAATACTTTCCTACCTCCATCGTCTATTTCACCCCAACCTTTCTTCACTCTTACAATTTGCTAAGACTAATCTGCAACTGTCCTCCTCTGACATCTCATTTCTGAAGGAACTCTCCTCCACATGCGAAGTTTGCCTGCGAACAAATCTACAGCTGTCAGACCTCCCACTTTTCTGACTCAAGCCTGTGGCACCATTCCAAGGGTAGACTGGCAACTTGACTTCACTCACATGCCCACAGTAAGAAAGTCTAAATGCCTATTGGTTATGATAAACACCTTCTCAGGATGGGTGAAGCTATCCCCCCTTCAACAAAAGAGCAATAACTGTCTCCACCTTCATCCTTCAATGAAATCATTCCTCGCTTTGGAGTGCCTACTTCCTTCCAGTCAGATAATGGACCTGAATTCATTTCCCAAGTTACCCAACAACTTGCCAAGGCTCTTGGGATCCCTTGGCATTTCCACATTCCCTTTCACCCAAAGTCATAGGGCAAAGTTGAAAGAGCAAATCGAACTCTTAAAAATGTCTTAACCAAGCTCTCTTTAGAACTTCACCATTGACTGGGTTAAACTCCTGCCCTTGCTCTTCTGTGTCTTTGCTACTCCCCAAAGAAACCAGCTAATATTTCCCCTTTCAAGCTAATGTATGGTCGTTTGCATCCTGCCCCTGGGATAATGCATCTTCCCTTGCTTCCTTTCTCAGATATCCATTTCTCTCCTAAATCACATTCGAGCATTTTCTATGGGGTTATGCTGACCTCCACCCTTCCTAGACCTTTATCTGGCCTCCTTACCCAACCTCTTCAAATAGAAGTCTAAGTTCTTATTCTCCTTCTCAGGCGGCTACAGTCCCTCTATCTCCCAAGTGGCAGGGACCCCATACAGTGATTCGGCATGCCAATAGCTGTCAAGGTACAAGATCTACCAGGATGGCTAAACATTCTCAGGTTAAGCTCTATTCTCGATCCATTATAACCCCTCTCCAAGCTCCTAATCCATAGGCTTCTTCAACCAATACTCAGCACTCCTGTGGGACCCCTCCATCTCAGACTGAAGGCCATGAAGCCCTCACCCTTTCTCCCGTTCCAGAGACTGGGGACCAGACAACTGAAACACCAGACAACCACACCCAGCCATGAGGACCGGATTCCTGTTTGTTATTTTCCTAACAACTGGATTTTTTTTTCCCAATAGAATGCCAGGCAAAAAAAGGGAGCTCCCTGTCCTTTTTTTATAGGAGAAGTGCTACTTCCATGTCAACCAATGAGTCTGTATTACAGGAATATCAGTATCTTACAGGAATCGGAGCCTGGCTACAGGTGTGCTCCCCAGAGGAACTATCGAGTCCCCAACTCCTTCCTGCCACGACGATATCTCTCCCCTGAATCAACTCTACATCCACACTCAGCAGGAAGCAATTACAGAAGACAGATCTTCATCCATGTACCCAAAAGAGATTTTCTTATAAAAGCAAAAATGGGGGGGAACGTAATACAAAGCTGATCTCCCGCCCCTTCCGTTGCACCACAACCTAACTTGTCTGAAAGTTGCTCTGCCTGCCCCTTACTTTGCAGGAATTTCCGGCCTACACTACAATCATTTCCTGATTCCCACGTTACATCCTAGCTTGTCAGTCTGAACATGCTAGCTAGCTATTGGTTCATCAGTCAGCTTGCAAGTATTCTCCTCTGCTATTGGTTCCTTCCAGCCCAGGAGATTCCAATATCTGGGAGAAGCATCCACAATATTTTTCTCTTTCCCTTCTTTTCCAACCCCAGAGTGGATGCGCTAGTCGTCCGTAAAGTCTCTTGCATGAGGTACTGCGTCTGTCCTGGATTTCTGGGAGCTATTGTTGAGCCGCAACTGAGACTGGGTGTACAGACCGGCCAGTTCCATTGGAAGGGCTGGAGCCACCACGGGTCCCGAGCTGAGCTGCATTTTTCCTTACAAAAATCATTTGGATATATTTTATCTAATGGTTTAAAGCATCATTTGGAATCAATCTCCCTGTCTTTGCTTTCCTAGCTCAATTTATACCCACTTCTTTTAACCCCTTTTTACCCTCTTGCACTACCCCTTCTACCTCAAATAATACCCATTTGTCTATTTCTCCTTTCTACCTTGGTGTAAATTACTGTTTTATAGCTTTTCTCCCCTCACCCCATTTCTGTCTCTCTTTTTCCCTTTCCTATTTGCACAATCTCTCTTCTTCCTTCTGTTCAGCTTTCACGGCTATAGTAAGTTTGCTAAATTTAACAACTAATTTTCTGACCTATGCAACAGCTTTATTATATATTCATACATGAATTTGAGGAATTTCAGAGAACAATTGCAACAAGTTTTTATTCTTATAATGTGGAGTTAGGCTTGCATACAAGTGATTATAGTAAATAGGGTTCAGTAGCATCTCTCAAAGTGGTGCAGATATTGGAATCAGCAGAAGTTACTCTATGAATTAAAAGATCATCATCTGGATATTCACCCAATCCAGGGCTCTTAGGAAAAAACAGCTCGCAAAACAGTCCTTTGTTTAAAAGAAGTCAGAACTATATGTATAGATGGGTAGACATACAAACAGGATGAAAAAGCAAGGAAAAACTATCCCAAACAAACCATAATGCTTCAACCACAGACTTCATTGACACCACAGTGGAAGAAAAGTCAAAGAAGGAGTTTAGAAAATTTATAGTTAACTGTTTTATGAGCTCAAATACAAATGAAATTAGAGAAAAAAATACAGGAAGTGAAAGATCATTTCAATAAAGAGAGATTCTGTGAAAGAAGCAAACAGAAATCCTCAAAATGAAAAAATCAATAAACCAAATTAAAAATTCAATGGTTTATATCACAAATAGACTAGAACACATCAAACATAGATTTTCAGGGCTCAAAGACAAAATACATAATCTTGAAAATAAAGTTAACAATAGTAAAAGGATGTTAAAATACCATGAACAGAATATCCAGTTAATCTTGGGTAACATTAAAAGACTAAATTTAAGATTTATTGGTATAGACAAATGCTCTGAAATACAAACTAAAGGAGTGCACAATCTTTTCAATAAATAATACCAGAAAAAATTCAAACCTTAAGAATAAAATGGATATTCAAATACAAGATGCATACAGAACTCTAAATATACAAAAACACAACAGACTCACTCCAAGACACATTATTATGAAAATGCCTAATATACAGAATAAGATAGAATTTTAAAAGTTGCAAGAGAAAAATGGTCATATTTAGAGGTAAAACAAATCCAGATATAAATTAATTACTCAACCCAGACCATAAAAGCTAGGAGGGCTTGGAATAATATATAGCAAGCCTAGAAAGTAAATGGATGTCAACAAAAAATACTATACCCAGCAAAATTAAGCTTCAGAATCGAAGATGAAATAAAAAATCTTGCATGGAAAAACAAAAGCTAAAAGAATTTATTATAGAAATCCTGCACTACAAAACATACTCAAGTATTTCATGAAGAAGAAATAAAAATAAAAATGAATACCAGCATAGGGAGGAATTATAAGAATAGTCAATCAAAGGGAAATAAAGTCCAATTTAAACACTAGGAATAGGTCAAAATGGCAGGAAATAAAAATCCTCTCCCAATAATAACAATGAATGTAAGGGGTCTAAACACTGCAATCAAAAGACATAGATTGGATAATTGGATTAAAAAGAAAAAAATAACAATATGCTGTCTCCATGAGACTCATATCACCGGCAAAAATATCCTCAGATTGAAGGAGAAAGAATGAGGTAAAAAATACCATGCACATGGGACTTGTAAACAAGCAGGGGTTTCTAGTCTTTTATCAGATAAAGTGGACTTCAAGCCACAATTTATCAGTAGTGACAAAGAAGTTCATTTCATACTAATTAAGGGAATCACAAATCAACAAGATATAACTATTTTAAATATTTATGCATATTATGTCTATGTACATCAAACAAACTCTTCTCAATATTAAGAATCAAATAGACCACAACACAATAATGCTGGGTGACTTTAGCATGTTTCTCTCATCACTGGATGGAATATCTAAATAAAAACTAATGATGCCCAAGAACTTAAAAAATACAATTAATAATTTGGACCTAACAAACATGTGTGGAATATTTCATCCATTATGACTGAATTCATTATCTTCTCAGAAGCACATGGAACATTTTCTAAACTAGACCATATTTTTGATCACAAAAGAAATCTTAGCAAATATAAAAAAAATTAGCGATAATACCTTGCATTCTATCAGATCATAAAGAAATGAAATTAGAAATCAATGATGAGATAAACTCTAAACACTCTAACTCCTAGAGATTAAATAATATACATTTGAATGATTAATGTACAGCAGAGGAAATCAAAGGATAAATAAAAGAATAATTAGAAGTAAATTAGAATAGTGATAGAGCATACCAAAATATCTGGGACAATGTGAAAGCAGTTTTAAGAGGAAAGTTCCTAACATTGAGTTCATACATTAAAGGAAGAGAATGATACCAAATAAATAATCTAACATTACATCTTAAGTCCCTATAAAAAGAAGAAAAAACCAACACCAAAATCACTAGAAGATAGAAAATAATTAAAATCAGAGCCAAAATCAATTAAATTTAGATTTTAGAAAGCAATACAAAAACAAAAGATCAATGAAACTAAGGGTTGGTTTTTGAATGGATTAATAAAATTGGTAAAACCTAAGCCAGACTAACAAAAGAAAGAGTGGAAAAAATTCAACTTTTCAAAATCTGAGATGAAAAGGGATACATTATCACAGACACTACTGAAATCAAGATGATTATCACAAACTATTTTGAAAATACTCCAATAAGCTAGAAAATCTTGAAGATAGAGACAAATTCCTAGAGACATATGACCTACCCAAATTGAACCAGGAGTATATAGAAAACTTAAACAGATCAATTTCAAATAATAAATTTGAGGCACCCATTAAAAGCCTTCCAAAAAAGAAAAGCCCAGGACTAGATGGATTATCAGCTAAGTTCTACCAGACCTTTAAATAAGAACTATTACCAATCCTTCTCAAATTATTCCATGAATATAAAAGGAGGGAATTCTGCCAAACTCATTCTATGAAGCCAGTATCACCCTGATACCAAAAGCAGACCAAGACACATCAAGGAAAGAACATTTCAGATCAATATTCTTGATGAATACAAATGCTAATGGTCTCATCAACCTTCCTGATCCAAAGGGAGGTTGTGTGACCCAGAGTTTCAAAGCTCCTTAGAGAAGTCCTCTTGTTCCCTTGGTTCAGGCTGACTTTGAGGGCAAGATACTGGTTTTTCTTGGCCTCTGTATTTAATTTCAATCTCTAAGTTTGATCTTAACCATCCAGCAAGTCAGTCTCACCAATTATAAAGAAAGAGTGCTGGGCTTTAATTTCAATGTCTAAGACTTTACAGTTGTTTACATCTTTTTATCTAATTGGGGTCTACATTATCTGTCCTATAGGTGATGGATTACCATTTCAAGGTTAATTTACAGTGTTTCTCTTCAAGCAGTACTTCTGCAAAATATTAATTAGACAACAGTTTTACAAAATAAAATTAGCAAGAGTAAAAATATATTCAGCTTATATAATAGCTATCTTGAATTTTTTGGCTGAGCTATACATTATATCCCCTGTTTGAGATCACAGTAATCTTTACAACAAACATCAAACTTTGAACACAACTTTAAATGAGTTAAAGTCTGGCTTTCTTTGGGACCATTCTAACCTGCAGCAGGGTCAGGCAGAGCCTTATCTCAGGTAAGGCATGGTTCTTTACAAAGTGAACTGTTCTAATTCTGATGTTGATCTTTACTCCTTTCTTAAATGTCATTTTAAGAAGTTTACATATATTGATTCCTGAGTCTACATGAACATTAGTTAACGCAATTTAACATTATATCTAAAACACAAATTAAAGAAAGTGTTGAGAGAGTTTTTAACTTTTCTTTTGTGTGGCAAAGTGGCAAAATGCTTTCATATTTCATGATATTAACCTTTAAACAAATCAGGCTCTCACTAACTTTTAGAAATACATTTAATTTTAATTTTTTTTATCTCAGTGTAAATAAAAAGTAACAAATTTTACATATACCCTATTGATGACAGGTCCTATAATAGAACATTAAATGATAGAAATAAATCTTATGTTTAAAATTACCATTACAGACAAGTTTAATTTGGAGAATAGCAACTTGATAATTTTCTGCTTTAAAGGCTTATATACCTGAAAAATATGAACACATTTAATATACAAAGAATGATAATTCCACAATTATTACCAAATTTAGTTTTTAAAGAAAATTTAGACTCTGCAATGTATTACAATACTTTAATAGTTGTTGTTTAACCATAATTGTATAAACCCCAATTTTTAAGACTAGTTGTTCTAAAGAATAGAACTCAACAGACATATTAAGAATAAATTTTACCAACCTACGAAAACACCAATAATGTTTAAGTATGTTACTCCATGGAATTTAAGGAGTTGAGAGTACTTGATGTTATTTAATAAATAGCATTTTAACTTTGTAAATTAATCAGATGTCTCTAACAAACACATTTGAATCATGTCAACTCTAATTCACTCATCTTATTGTAAAAAAAAAAAAAAAAAAACCAAGATATGAGACAAGTGTGCTAAACAGCATTAAACAGCATTTGCCATCTCTTTCCTGTTGAAGAAAAGTCCTAGAAAATTGATGTTAGACATTTTATGAACATCAACATTTTATGAGTTTGACCACCTAGAGACTTGGGAGTTAATTTTAAAGACATTTTACTTCTATTAGTTTACCCAATTTAAATTGAACCTTTTTAAATCACGTGAATTAAAAGTATTTAGATCCATTTTTTAAAATTTTAATTTTATTTGCACTTATATTTAACACAAAAGCAGAGGCCTTGTAATGTTTATCTCCATTGTAATGTAACAGATGTTCAAAAATAACTCGAGTTGGATAAAAAGAACTGATCAAAAAATCATTGACCTAGGTATGTAGGATCAAAATTGCGAGCTCAAAATATAGCATTTAAGAAAAACAAGAGTCCTAGAAGAACTGGCCATTAATTATAGCATGAGAGAGTGAGAAGGAGAAGGGCAGAGAGAAGAGGTGACAGGGAGAGATAGAGTGTTCTGTGTTGTAGCCCAGGAGAAATTTAAAATGGACACTTTTTTTTCCTTGGGTTTGAGACTGGTCTCCCACTGCACCTTCTGGCTTCCTCCATTTACATTTCAATGTAAGCCTTGACTGAGATCTCAAAGGAGCTGTGATAACAGGTTCTAGGAAAAACTTGATGCCTAGGGCATTTTAACCCTTTTTCCTGGTTAGTAATCAATTTAGGTTTGGATGCAGAAAATTGTGAAACACTATCTCCTGCTAATTTTGAGGAATGGGGCTGCTATATCATATTCCTTACTGGGATATGCCATTGACTGTTGGGCTGGTTACTCCCTCCATACTGGCCACCTCCCATAGGGGAACTAGAATATGTGCACGGGACCTCATGGCAGGAGGACTAGGTGAGATGTGCAGGTGAATGGAAGCAGAAACAGAACAGGGTAAAGGAGATGCAGAAGCAGGGGCTGGAGGGGCCTCTGTCACAACAGACCAGTATCAGGGTGGTTTGTTAGCTGAGTCAAAGTTGGAGGAGGAGGAGGAATTAAGAGGGGGAGAAGAAGCCAAAGGAGATATTTGAGTTTGCAGGAAGAACAAAGAAGCACAAGAAAGAAGAGACTTGAAGATAAGGAATCCCTTACCATCTGCCTGCTCACTCACCGAAGCTGTGTACCATTACATGGCCATTTTGGATTGATTATCTAAAGGGTACACAAACGAATGAGTTTTGATGGCTTTAAGCCAGGGGTCAGGCGAAGGGTTCTAAAGTTGTCTGATCCCAGGGGTGAATCTGCCGAAATGGAGGACCCAGATCCCATGGTGGAGGCTAATACAGCCAAGTCTGTGCCCCAGCATCCCGAGGTCAGACACTAGTTGGCTGGAGATGAGAAGGCAGCACATCCATGGTGTCATCACGCAAGCATCATTGTTTTCCAGGCAAAAGCTGAGAGGGTTGAGGACCTGACGTCAGGGTTTTTGAAAGCGAGTTCAAGCGTGAAGAGGGGCCTCAACCCTGAGAGAGAATCTCCACCATAAAATCCGGAACCCACCCGGCAGATGAGACCAACTAAGGGGCCAGGCATAACTATAAAAGTTGTGGCTGGGAATACCCCCACCCCTCAGCTGCCTCAAAGGCCCCCAGACACTCAAAGGTCGCTTCTCAGGTGGGCAGAGGAGTGTTTGAGTCAGCATAGGTGAATCTATCTAGGGAACCCACCAACCTGAAGTCCTGTGATGAATGCAGAGCAGAGCGTCCAGACGAATGGAAGGTGAGGCTGTGTCCGGGGGACACTGGGGCTCAGATGGGGTTTCACTTGCTTAAGAGACAGTGGAAGAACCCATCTGAGTCACGGCACCAATGTAAGAACCAGAAACCACTCCGGACACAGGAACTCACATAAGAGGGTTTATTAAGCAAACAGAGTGTCTCCCTGCAGGGTAAGAGAGAAAATGAGAGGAAAAGAGAGAGAGCACACGCAAGAGAGAGTGAAAGCAAGGAGGAGAGAGAAAGAAAGAATGTGAGGAGAAGAGAGGGAAAAAATGGTGGGGGAGCTATTCTTAAGCAGTCAAATTCCACGGGTTAATGGGACCAATAACAGAGAAGGAGACTTGCAAGCTGACTGATGAACCAATAGCTAGCTAGGATGTTCACAGACTGACAAGAAGTTGGGAGGCAGGGAAGTGAATGCAGCATAAAGGGTGGGGTAGAAGCTTTATATTATATTACAAATATGCCACAGAGAATCTTGCTATCATTTACATCTATAAGAAAATAATTTAAAAAACAAACATAAAACAATAAGTAAATAACAGAAATATCAGTAGATGGAAGGACTGAATTAGAACAATTTATATTCCATGCTTTTATAATTATGTCAAAATAAATTCTATTGTCATGTGTAACTAAAAAGATCCAAAACCAAAAAAAAAAAATTTTGCCCACATCAGTGCCCAACACCTCTAATATTTCTCATAAATCAAGGAAAAATGATAAATAACTGTAGCTGGATTGAGGCTCTCAATTATCTCTATCATTATCAATAAAACAAATGGAAAATTTTATCATTCTCCCTTAGGATAGTCAGTAAACGATACTGAAAAAATATCAGCATGGCAAAAAAGACGTGTCATGACACCTGCTCTTCACAATCAGAATCGAGGTTGCTATACTGACCCTGAAGCATCTCCTGCCGCATATTCTTTTGAGTGAACAGTCTTAAATGTATTGGAGCAGATCACAGGGTTCACTGATCCTAGCCTCAGTTCTGTGAAGCAAATAAAAAAGATCTCCTAGTGGTGCAAATATTTTGACCACTTAACAAATGCATTGTGATGCATCTTACCTTATAGTCTGTGGATTAGTTTTCTTCAAGTAAAAACTAAACTCATTCACTCATAAGAAACCTTTTCAAAGGAACAATATTGCAAAACAAAAACAAAAACAAAAAAGGAAATTGTGAGTAGTTCTCAACAGACCAGTTAATACAGAATGAATATATCTTTCACAAGGTCATTTTCTATTTGCAGAGATTAAATAAACTAATAAAGACTAATCTATTGACCATAAATTATTTTATTTCTCTAAACTTGTAAAATATTTTATGGTATACAAATACAGTTGTAGTAATGGTGTTCTATAATATAAATACAATGTTATCTTCAAAAAGACTGTGTTTAATAAAAGTTGTTATGAGATATTTCAGCATCAAGGTCCTTGTTTTCACTACCAGCAACTAAAGAAGGCTAAATTATTTCTCTTCTCTGCTAGTTGATTACATTAGCAAAATTGACATGAGAAGTGTTAGGATTCCTAAGATTCTCAGGAGTGGCACTGTTGTTATGAATTGCTTTTCAGAGAGTTGTGCTCCTAGCTTAATTTTTTTTTACTCCTTCTGTTTCATGAAAATTGAGCTTTTGTGTTTGGAATTACATATGTATATGATCATCTCCATGGTATTTTAGTAATGTAGTCATTATAGAGATTAAAAGCCTGGAATGATTCAATAAAGAAGATGCAGAAAAAAAAAGTTTCCTATTTAAACTTTTATACTCTGTAGGTGATAAATGATATAATCAGAACCTCACCCAGGGTATGTGACTAGGGTAATAAATAACTAAATAATAAATTATCAGGGACATTAAGAGATATTTGCAATATATTTGATTATATTACAATGATAATTAAATCAAATAATATTTGATATGTATTATTCTTTTAATAATTATAATCCACCTATTTCCTCTAGCCACAAAAGAATTTTAGAAAACCTAAAATGGAACACAGAGATAAAATAAAAACATATTATTTAGGAATTTATTGTATACTCATTAAACATGATCTCTCATGTTGAATCATAATTTTATAACCCCAAAAGGACTTTAGTGATCATCTAGTTTGGATCATTGTAAACTTGAAATATACATAGGACACTTCAATGTCTTGTTGCAGGTTTTCCAGTTACTATAAGGACCTAAATGAGAATTCTGTTGCAAATTTCTAGTTTAGAGTTCTGTTAAAGGTGAATATTTACTTATAAGTCCAGCTTTACTTAAGTAATAAAAATTCATTTAACAGTTTTTTTGTAAATTCTCAAATAATTCAAGAGCAGTATAATTTTACCTTAATTGAGGTATGAATAGTATTTTTAAAAATCTTTATTTTTCTAGTATGAAGAGACAAAGTTAACCATGGAGTTTATTCTCTCTTTGTCAACTTCTCAAAACGCTATCATATGATCTGAAGGCACACTCTTGTAGACACCTTTTGAAACCACTTAGATCAGCTTCTCATAATTCAAAGAATATATGATGCTATTTTTCATGACTACAGAATTTTTTTTCAAGCTCCTTGTACTTAAATAAATTCAGAAGTATAAAGTACTATGCTAGGTATTATTTAGAATAATAAATTAAAAGAAAATCCTTGACCGCAAATAATTTACAATGTAGTAAGGAAAATAAAGACTTGTCTCACATTGCGATACAAAAAATATCATCACTTTATTAAATAATTAATCTTTGATGTAAAAATACATATTGAGTACTTACATAATATACATATGTGTAAAATATGCACCGTGTCACCAGAATTATACAAGGTACCCAAACATTAACAGTGATTAGGGTAATTTTTTTTCCCCAAAAATTTTACACTGTGCTGGAGGAGATAGTCAGTAAATCAGCAAGTAAAATGTAATGTGACAAATGCTCAGATGAGGTTATTTATCCTAAGTAAGGAGGAGGACCTGAGTGATAGGAAGAGCACCTAATCTACCTCAAACAAGGTCATAGAAATCTGCCAGGAAAATGGAAGGCTGAGCATGACACGGAAATGCCACATGAAATAATACAGAATGGTAAAAGTTCCAGACAGGAAGAATAATATAGGATGTGCGTCAAAATTTGAAAAAGCAAAGAAACAGAACAACAAGTATAGTTAGCATAGTTGAACATAGCAAGGACAATGGTCAAAGAATTCATTAGACATTAAATGGACTTCCTGTTTTTGTACTTGAAATAAAGTCAGGGTGTCTAGGATGAGGTATATGGGCATTTATAAAAATAGTTAATTAGGGATCCATAAAGTTTTTGTTTAAAGATAGAACTTTTAGATAAGCCTTGAACTGAAATGCTATTTAATGGACAGAAATGGGAGCAGAAAGAAGTTAGGTTGCTTTAAAAGAGGATAAAGTATTAACCAAAGAAGGAAAATTAAAGATGCAGATTACATTGGCCTCTTTTAATAATATATAAGACATGGAATATAATGATGAAAACTCACTGGAGTCATTTGAAAGGATATTGTAAAATATGCTGATGGATTGTATAATTTAATTACTCATAGCATTTCCTGAACAACAATTTTTCATCAACATAGTGACTTAAATTCCATTATTAAATCATATTATTTAGCAGTATTATTCAGAATAAGAACTTAAAAATTCAGGATTTCAAAATATTCTATCACTCATAAGTCAATACTAATTAATACTATTTTATAAAACTGTTTTTCAAGGTGTAATTCCTAAATCATCATATCAGATTCACTTGAAATTCTATTAGACATATAGATTTATACATCCTACCTGTTTTACAGTCTCTTTTAGAGATGAAATTCGAAATATTTCATCATAAATATGTCCAAGGATTTTGATTCCGTGTAGGACAGGAAGCTAGAGCAGAAAACAATCCAACCAAGAACATAAAAAGCCTAAATAAAATATAGAATTGGTCAGTTGAAAAAGGCAACAAATAGCTCCTGAAACAATGAGTACAGGGTCAAGATTGAAGAAAAGATGTGCTGCTTTCCAGAGGCACTTATTCTGATGGTGTTTGTCAATTATGGTCACAAGGAAGAAGCTGAAAATCTAGGTTAGACAACCAGAGAATTTGTTGAGGTAGAAAGTAATAAGCAAAGTTTTTGGTGAAGAATTGACTATTTTCCTTTCAGAGTACTTGTTCAATTCCTGAACTATACAGAGGGGAGATTTCATATTGAGGCAAAAAGTTCTCAGGAGAAGGGAAAATTAACATTATATTTTTACATCTGTCAAACAGAATGTTCATACAGACCTCATGAAACTCTCAGTTAAAAGACCCAAAAGGAGGAAAGAAGTCAGGTAATCTTCCATTGTCACAGGCTGTAAATGAGGCTATATTCAGCAAAGTTCCTATTCCACCCCTCTCTGAGGAAAGGTGAAAAATTTCTGGAGGAAGATAGAACCATTTGGAGTCTCTTCAAAGAGGTAAAATAAGTGTAAGACTCAAATGAAATCCAAGAGACATGCACATTGAAGACAATTATCCTAGATTCTCTGAATTTCTGCATGTCTTACCAGTGAGACACTGACTTTTGTCAGAAGTAGAACATGGAGCTAGAGCTAGAGCAGTTTGGAAATAAGAGTTTTTGAAAAATTCAGTTAGAGAAGTGGAAAACATTTATATTTGCAACTAAATAGAAGTGTATGTTTCTAGTTTGTCATCTGAAAGGGTGTGTGTTTAGCAAATGCTCTTGAAATAGAAAAAATTTCCTTTTTGTGAAGCTATGGGCAGACATATAGTAAATGTAATAAACAACATAATAATATTTCCCTATAGAGAAAAGGGCAAGTACACTTACCACCAATTTTAAGAGTCATGCTCACTAAGTTGAAGTTGCTTTTTTTCAATGCATGTTTCTATATCATCCCTTATGAGAGTTGGGGGTAAAGGAAACCAACATAAATACACAGATGCACATTCCACCAGTGACGGATTCCTTAATCCTCTAAACCAGAAGTTTATTGTTTTATTCCAACTTCCACAACACTGTGACAAGCTCATTTGTCAGTTAGCAAGCAAAGTTAAATCTCAGACTCTTTTGTCATGTTTGACAATACTGAAAACCAAGACAAACGATTTAAAAAGTTGAGGGGAAAAAAAAGAGAAAAGAAAAAAATCTATACTTTATCTCAAAATTTAATTTTAAGAAAAGTTTTTGAAATAATATTATTAACATCTTACAGAAAATAGAGATAACTTTGAGAAAAGATAAACTAAATGAAAAGATTTTACTTTTCGCCAAAGATGAAATCTATTTTTAAGAGTTAAAAAGCATTATATATCTAAATATGTAATATTTGTAATTAATAATTCACAAAATAGGTTTAGCATAAGATTAGAGAGATTAGAGACAACTGCAGGTAGACTTCATGAACTAGAAGACAGAAATAGAAGTATCCAAAATAAACAGGATAAAAGTGAAAAAATAGAAAAGAGCATTAGAAATCTATAGAATTTAGTGCAACTAACTAATTTTGGGTTATAAGAAAAAAGAAAGTTAATTGAATATTATAAATTAATAAAAGCTATCAAAAATTCACAGATTGAAGAATATTGTCAAATCCTATGTAGGTTAATTTTTTTTTTTTTATTGTTGGTTCTATTTAGTTTTACATGACAGAAGAATACATTTTGACTCATTGTAGACAAATGGAATACAACTTTTCTTTTCCTTGATTGGACATGATAATAGAGTCACCCCATTCATGTAATCATATATGCACATAGGGTAAAGATGTCCATCTCCTTCCACCATCTTTCCTACCCCTTCTCCCTTCCCCGCCCCTCCCTTCCCTCTCCCTCATTTCCCTCTACACAATCCAATGTTCCTCTACTCTTCCTTTACTCCCCAAACCCCGTTATGTATCAGCATCCACTTATCAGAGAAAACATTTGGCCTTTGGTTATTTGGGATTGGCTTATATCAGCATGATATTCTCCATCTTGATCCATTTACCTGAAAATGCCATAATTTTATTCCTCTTTGTGGCTGAATAATATTCCATTGTGTATATATACCACAGTTTCTTTATCCATTCATCTATTGAAGGGTATCTAGGTTGGTTCCACAATCTAGTTATTGTAAATTGAGCTGCTATAAACATTGATGTGGCTCTGTCACTAGAGTATGCTGATTTTACTTTGGATATAGGCTAAGGAGTGGGATAGCTGGGTCAAATGGCAGTTCCATTTCAAGTTTTCTAAGAAATCTCCTTACTGTTTTCCAGACTGTCTGCACCAATTTGCAATCCCACCAGCAATGTATGAGTGTACTTTTTCCCTACATCCTGGTCAAAACCTATTGTTGCTTGTATTCTTGATAATAGCCATTTTTATTAAAGTGAGTTCAAATCTTAGGATTATTTTGATTTGCATTTGTCTAATTACTAGCAATGTTGAACATTTTTTCATATATTTGTATATCTTCTGTGAAGTGTCTGCTTAGTTCCTGAGCCCATTTATTGATTGGAATATTTGTATTTTGGTGTTAAGTTTTTTTGAGTTCTTTACATATCCTGGAGATTAGTGCTCTATCTGAAGCGCATGTAATAAAGTTTTTCTCCTACTCTGTAGGCTCTCTTCACATTATGATTGTTTCCTTTGCTGAGAAAAACTTTTTAGTTTAAATCCACCCCATTTGTTGAATCTTAATTTTATTTTTTGTACTTTTGGAGTCTTGTTAAAGAAGTCTAGTCGTAAACCAATATGATAAAGATTTGGGCCCACTTTTTCTTCTATTTGCTGCAGGGTCTCTGGTCTAATTCCTAGGTTCTTGATCCATTTTGAGTTGAGTTTTGTGCAGGGTGAGAGTTAGAGGTTTAATTTCATTTCATTACATATGAAATTCCAGTTTTCCCAGCACCATTTGTTGAAGAGGTCATCTTTTCTCCCATTGTAATGTACTCAGCAACATTGTCTAGTATGAGATAACTGTATTTATAGGGTTTGTCTCTCTGTCTTCTACTCTGTGCCATTGGTCTACATGTCTGTTTTGATGTCAATATCTTGCCTTTTTTGTTACTATAGCTCTGTAGAATAGTTTGAGGTCTGGTATTGCGATACCTCCTACTTCACTCTTCCTGCTAAGGATTGCTTTGGCTATTCTGGGTCTCTTATTTTTCCAAATGAATTTCATGATTTCTTTTTCTTGCTATGAGGTATATCATCAGGATTTTTAATTGTAATTGTATTGAATCTGTATAACAATTTTGGTAATATGGCCATTTTGACAATATTAATTCTGTCTATTCAAGAACATGGGAGATCTTTCCACTCTCTAAGGTTTTCTTTAATTTCTTTCTTTAGTGTTCTGAAGTTTTTATTGTAGAGGTCTTTCACCTCTGTTGTTAGATTGATTCTCACATATTTTCTTTCTTTTTTTAAGGCTATTGTGAATGGAGTAGCATTTCTAATTTCTCCTTCAGAGAATTCATCAATTATGAAGAGAAATACATTAGATTTATGTGTGTTGATTTTATATCCTGCTACTTTGCTGAATTCATTTATTAATTCTAGACATTTTCTGGTGAAATTTTTTGGATCCTCTAAATAGATCATATCATTAGCAAATAGTGGATAGTTTGATTTCTTCTTTCCTATTGGTATCCCTTTAATTTCTTTGGTCTGTCCAATTGCTTTGGCTAGAGTTTCAAGGACAATGTTGAATAGAAGTGGTGAAAGAGGGCATCCCTGTCTTGTTCCAGTTTTTAGGGGAATGCTTTCAGTTTTTCTCCATTTAGAATGATGTTGGTTGTGGGCTTAGCACACATAGCCTTTACAATATTGGCATATCTTCCTACTATCCCTATTTTTTCTAGGGTTTTAAGCATGAAGGGATGCTGCATTTTATCAAATTCTTTCTCTGCATCTATTAAAATGATCATATGATTCTTAACTTTAAGTCTCTCAATGTGTTGAATTACAGTTATTGATTTCCAGATGTTGACTCAACCTTGCATCCCTGGGATGAACCCCACTTGATCATGGCACACTATCTTTTTAATATGTTTTTGTATGTTTTTGCCAGAGTTTTGTTAAGAATTTTTTTTTGGGGTGCTGGGGATCAAACCCAGGGCCTTGTGCTCATGAGGCAAGCACTCTATCGGCTGAGCTATCTCCCCAGCCCCAAGAATTTTTCATCTATATTCATCAGAGATATTGGTTTGAAGTTGTCTTTCCTTGGGTGTAATTTTGTCTGGTTTTGGTATCAGGGTGATACTAGCTTCATAGAATGAGTTTGGTATCAGGGTGATACTAGCTTCACAGAATGAGTTTTCTATTTCATGGAATACTTCGAGTAGTATTGGTATTAGTTCTTCTTTGAAGGTCTTGTAGAACTCAGCCAAGATTCCATCTGGTCCTGGCTTGTCTTGATTGGTATGCTTTTGATGGCATCTTCTATTTCATTGCTTGAAATTGATCAGTTTAAATTGTGCATGTCCTCCTGATTCAGTTTGGGTGGATCATGTATCTCTAGAAATTTTTCAATGTCTTCAATATTTTCTATTTTGTTGTAGTATAAATTTTCAAAATAGCTTCTAATTATGTTTTGTATTTCAATAGTGTCCATTGTGATATTTTCTTTTTCATCAAGAATTTTAGTAATTTGAGTTTTCTCTCTCCTTCTCTTCATTAGTGTGGTTAAGGGTTTATTAATTTGTTTTTTCAATGAACTAACTGTTTTGTCAGTTTTTCAGTTATTTCTTTTGTTTCAATTTCATTGATTTTGGTTCTGATTTTAATTATTTCTTTTCTTCTCCTACTCTTGGTGTTGATCTTTTCTTCTTTTCTAGGGCTTTGAGATGTAATGTTAGGTCATTTTGTTGACTTTTTATTCTTTTAATAAATGAGCTCAATGCAATGAACTTTCCTCTTATAGTACTTTCATAGTGTCCCAGAGATTTTAATATGTTATATCAGTATTTTCATTTACCTCTAAGAATTTTTTTTGTATCTTTTCTGATGTCTTTCACTATTCATGCTTCATTCAATAGTGTATCATTTAGTCTGCAGGTATTGGAGTAGCTTCTATTTTATTTATCAATGATTTCTATTTTCATTCTGTATGATCTTATAGGATACAAGGTGGTATCTCTACTTGTATTTTCTAAGAGTTGCTTTGTGACTAGCATATGGTCTATTTTAGAGAAGAATCCATGTGCTGCTAAGAAAAAAGTGTATTTGCATATTGATTACTGGAATAGTCTATCTATGTCTATTAAGTCTAAATTATTGATTGTATTATTGAGTTCTATGGTTTCTTTGTTCAGCATTTGTTTGGACGTTTTTTCCAGGGGTGAGAGAGATGTGTTAACACTACCCAGGATTATTATGCTGTGGTCTATTTGACTCCTGAAATTGAAAAGGGTTTGTTTGATGTACATAGATGCTCCATTGTTTGGGGTATAAATATTTACA